>NC_018218.1:0-1217759 GCF_000219625.1 Zymoseptoria tritici IPO323 | reverse complement strand
ACTTGTATCGGCTTGCTACTGCACGTGGCGGTCGTACACATCTCCATTTTGAATTCTGGAATATTCGACCGTCATTTCCAAGACTTGATGCACTACCAGAACCATTCCTGTGGAGAAGGGAGCCGCCTCGATCGGTCCTCCTGCACATCTGCCCCCTGCGCGATCATCTGCAGTGAGCTGCCCCACCGATAGATCAATCGAGAGCCGTGGGCCTCTGGCGCCGGATGTCGTATCAAACTCATGGCCTCTCCACCATGGGCCCTGCGGCCTATGGCGACGGTAATGGGGACTTCAATATGGACATATCATTGCCGATGGACCTCGATATCGATCTGACCGGAGGCGCCGACCAGACCTTTGGCGGAGGTATTACACCACAGCACACAAGCAATGGACATAGCATCTCGAACGCTCCGACACTCTCGGCGCATCCGCAAGCACAGCAGCAGCAGCTACACCAACAGCAGGAGACAAGCCTGACGGGAGCTGGCGCAGGTCCGCTACCGACAGGTTTTGGAATGTCCACGCCCTCCAACAGCAGTACCCTGACCGAGTTCACGAAGCGTCGCAACTGGTCGCAAAGGATCATCGAAGAGCTGAAGGACTTTCTACACATTCTCACACCCGACGGGCGCATTCTATATGTCTCGCCTTCGTGCAAAGTCATCACCGGCCATGATCCGCATACACTCATTGGGAAATTCATAGGCGAGTATGTGCATCCGGATGACAGTGGCATCTTCATGCGCGAGTTCAACGAGAGCATTGCCAGTGGAAACGGCTTGCGATTCTTCTACCGATTCAAGAAAGATGATGGAACATTTATGATATTTGAATGCGATGGACACCCACATATATCCCCCGAGCCTCCGGGGTCACAAAGCTATGGCCAAACACCGGCGGGCAAATCGCTGGCGGTTGCTGGTCTATGCAGAGGCTTCTTTATGATGGCGCGACCATATCCCACGAGAAATGCTGCGCTACTGGATTCATTCCTCGAGCACAAGATTGAGAACGAGCGGCTCATGAAGCGCATTGAAGAGCTCAAGCGCGAAGAGCTGGAAGAGAACGCAGAACAGGACAAGCTGCTTCGAGAGCAGGGCTCACAGACTGGTGTGACACAATCAGAGTCGCGCACCTCCAAAGCACCTGGCGACGCAACGTCCGAGGCGCAAGTTACTGCTGCTCCGACACCAAACTATCAAGGCATGCCTCCCCCGGCAAAGCCTACGATATCAAATACTGCGTTGACGCGGCAGAACTTGGACAGTGCTCTTCAGGCGCAAAGACCAGACAGCATCGCCGACAAGATGTCACGATACGAAGCCAACAATACCCATCTGGAAAGCATTGAGCTGCTGACAGGTCTTCGCTACCGAGATGGAGAACGCAGCCACGGAATCAGCACAGGAGACACATCTCCGGCTCTCATTCGTGGCGACGCAGGCATCGCCATCCTATTAGATCGCGATCGGGAAGGCGCGAAGAAGGAAAAGAAAAAGCTCAAAGTCGCCGACGAATACGTCTGCGCCGACTGCGGGACTCTCGACTCGCCGGAATGGCGGAAAGGGCCCAAAGGACCCAAGACGCTTTGCAATGCCTGTGGTCTACGATGGGCGAAAAAGGAGAAGAAACGCTCGGGTGTCGATGATGGAAATACGAGCAGTCCAGGTGGTGGCAGCATGAGTATGCATGCATCGACGCCACTTGGCAGCCAGATGGGTCTGACATCAATGGGGAACCCGCCGGGTATGCCAATGCACAACAGCAACGAGAGCGGTGGGAGTAGCATGTAGGAGGGAAGCATTGATGTTACGAAGGCGTTCTTGGCGACTAAGGAGGGTAGAGCTTGAACATGTTTGGGCATTGGATCTTGGGGTTTGTTTTATGCTTTAGCCCAGCGTACGCGCTGCGGTCTGGCTGTTCATTGTGGCATGTTGATGATGATGTTGGATGGTTCGTGGTGGGTACATGTGCATATAGCTCTTGCATATACAAGAAACGGATGAAGAACGTACTGCTGCAGTCTATCATCAAGCACCTTCAAGTCAGAAGAACCTCTTGCAAATGAAAGGCAAGCTAGCAGAATGTCTC
This sequence comes from Zymoseptoria tritici IPO323, assembly GCF_000219625.1. Classification (NCBI taxonomy): domain Eukaryota; kingdom Fungi; phylum Ascomycota; class Dothideomycetes; order Mycosphaerellales; family Mycosphaerellaceae; genus Zymoseptoria; species Zymoseptoria tritici. The sequence continues at coordinate 1,215,665 of NC_018218.1, read as the reverse complement.
TAGAGTGTGTGCAGATAATCGAGTAGAATATGCTATTAGAATACAGGTACTCCGACGTACGATCCGCCCGCTCTGCCGCAAGGTCCATCTCCGCTTTTGAAGAGCTTCGAGCATTGCCGCGGAATACACGAATACAAGTGACATGGCGCACCTCCAATTACAGGACCTATAGCATTTGCTTCTCGCCATCGCCGCCTGCTGTCATCTCTGAACCCTCACGATGGCCATCTCAACGCGACTGGCCCGCCGCCGACTGCTCGACTCCGCCCTTCAATCTCGAACCTCCGCAACGACCAAGTCCAACCGGCTGGTCAGCTTTCGCAGCTACGCCACAGAGAACCGCAGAGAAGAGCGAGAGTCGTTCAAAGGCCAATTGTACCAAGCCACACACGAGCGCGTCCAACGCGAACGAGAAGAACAAGCCCGATTCGCAGCCGGTCGAGAAGCACAGAAACGATCCCGCGGCGGCAATCCTTGGATCTTCCCCGTGGTATTGGCCGTCGGTGTAGGTGGAGGATGGTTTCTAGGACAGAGTGCACCGCCGGAACCTTCGCCTGCTTCGACTCTGCCTTTGTCGCAGGTCGTACCGCCTAGACATGATGTTGCGCCGGTGACATTGCAGGCTGCGTGGAGTGATTTCAAGGCAATCGTAGGGGAAGAGAACATTTCGACGCAGGAGCATGATTTGAAGTCACATGCTGGGAGCGAGTGGAGCTCACACAGAGAATTAGATGGAGACGTGCCTTTTGCGATTGTCAGGCCTGGGACTACGGAGGAGGTATCGGAGGTGATGAAGGTGTGCCATCGGAGGAGGATACCGGTCACGGGATACAGTGGAGGGACGTCGCTGGAGGGACATTTTGCGGCGACGAGAGGTGGGATATGCATTGACTTCAGTCGGATGGATAAGATACTGAGTCTACACAAGGAGGATTTGGACGTTGTGGTACAGCCAGCGTTGGGTTGGGAGATGCTGAATGAAGAGCTGGCTGAGCATGGCCTTTTCTTTCCTCCCGACCCAGGTCCAGGAGCTATGATCGGAGGCATGGTCGGGACTGGATGCTCCGGCACGAACGCATACCGCTACGGCACGATGAAGGATTGGGTGCTGTCTCTCACGGTCGTGATGGCCGACGGAACGATCATTAAGACCAAACAACGACCGCGGAAGTCCAGTGCTGGCTACGACCTCACACGAATGTTCATTGGCTCCGAAGGTACTCTCGGCCTAGTCACCGAAGCCACTCTGAAAGTCACTCCGAAACCTCAAACCACAAACGTCGCCGTCTGTACCTTCCCGACTATCCGCACGGCCGCTGAATGTGTGTTCAAAGTCGTCGGCGCAGGCGTACCCATTGCCGCTATCGAGATCCTCGACGATGTCCAAATGCGCTGCATCAACGAGTCCGGTAACACTTCTCGCTCCTGGAAGGAAGTCCCTACACTCTTCTTCAAATTCGCTGGCACACCATCCAGCGTCAAGGAGCACATCAACATCGTTCAAGGTCTTGCTAAGCAATCCGGTAGCAAGTCTTTCGAATTCGCCCGCAACCAAGACGAGCAACAAGAGCTCTGGTCCGCGCGCAAAGAAGCACTATGGAGCGTAATGGCGCAGAAGAAGAACCCTGGCGACCGGGTGTGGACGACCGATGTCGCGGTGCCCATCTCACGCCTTCCGGACATCATCGAGGAGACGAAAGAGGATCTCGACAAGTCTGGTCTGATCGGTGCGATTGTGGGACATGTTGGCGATGGCAACTTCCACGCGATCATCCTATACAATGAGAAGACGGAACACGAGATTGCGGATCAGGTCGTGCATAAGATGGTCAAGCGCGCGATTGAGATGGAAGGCACAGCGACGGGTGAGCATGGCGTGGGATTGGTGAAGAGGGACTATTTGCCGCATGAGATTGGAACGCCGGCGGTGGATTTGATGAGGAAGGTGAGTTTGATTCGCTGTTCTCCCTGATTGAAGACAATTTTGTGACTGACGTTCTGCAGATGAAATTGGCATTCGACCCGTTGTGTTTGTTGAACTGCGACAAGATTGTGCGCGTACAGAAGCCAGCACCGGGTGAGGTTGCGGAATGGTAGGACCATCTAATGGTGCAGCGTGTACACTGTCAGAAACGTGAAGACATGCAGGTTGTGTATGGTCTTGCTCTGCCACTGCTCTCTCAAGCCCAGATGGAGTGACGTTTGTCCTCATGGCTCACAGAAGCACCATTTCACGGCTCATTGGCAGCAGCTGAACAGCCTCTGATAAAATTCGGCACATTCTGCACAAGGCCGTCTGAAGCGCTACTGACCCCGACCCCCCCAAGCACATTTGACCATCTTCAGCCAGATGCAGTCTCTCTGACGTCCGCCTGTGGCTCTCCAGCCTTCCCACGCTTCATAAATTCGGAGATCCAAAACCCATGCCACATTGGCAAGCAAACTTGGGGAATATATTCGTCGTCGATACTCCTGAACGCCATCGCTGAGAGTGCCGAGAAAAAGCAAGCACACAAGCAAAAGAGCCACTAGGCTTCCCGTCGCTCTTCATGGCCTGCACATTCACCCATCCTCCACGCCGTTTCTGCTTTTCTGATTCGTATCATGCGCCTTGCGGCCTTCGATGGATGTCATTCGCACGATCGTAGCTTGAATCAATGCAGCTGGCGATATCTTGATGAATACAGCAGGCACATCGCACGAGCGCTCATCTTTTAACAAATACGCTCCTGGGTATCGCGGTCGCTGTTAATATCAATGCGAGGCCAAATTGGCGCCACTCGTTTCGGAGTCGGTCTCTCGCTTCGGTCATTCGCTCGGGGAGGTCGGAAAAGGTCGAGTGACATCCGTCACGTCTCAGCTCATTGGTCTTCTTGCAGTCCACACATGTCTGCGGTCTCCACGTCAGCAACAACCACATCTACGCGAGGTCCCGACGATCCACAGCAGCTACATCCAGCCGATCGGCTAGAGGTACTCGTCACACTTACAGATTGATATACAGCGGCAGCTCACCCTGCTGCACCACCTGCAGCGCCCTAGCACAGATCTGCTCAACATCTCGCGGCGACATGTTGAGATAGCGCGTGAACAGCGCCATGCTCATGCCCGTGAAAGACTGCGATCCCGTGTAGCCCATCGTCATTTGATAGCCGTGCGCGAGCTGTTTTTCCTGCCGGTCACGACGGTCGCTGCCGCAGAGAGGCACGCGGACTCGTTTGTGACTGACGTCGACAAAGCCCGCGCCCTCGAGAAGGGACTCGGTGTCGTCGCGGTAGGCTAGAGGTTTTCCAGCGCGCTCGGAGGCTTGCAGCATCCAACCCCACCAGTTCCAGAGATCCGTTGCGTTGTGCGGGAAACCCGAGGCGTAAGACCGAGGCGTCCAGTCGATTTCGACGTGCTCGATTTGACCCGTGCCGGGTCGTAATGATCTGCAATGTGGTTAGTATGGCTTCATGCGGACTCGGTCATAGAGTTAGCGCTCACCTGTAAGCCTTGGTGTAGTGATCCGACCAATTCGGCACGCAACCGAGCAGCTGAGCCATGTGTACGAGATCGACAGAGGAATCTTCTACCGGCCATCTTGGGGCAGTGAAGTCGACCGATGATCGGAAGTTCAGGCGACCGTTGGACTTGACTCCAGCGGGAGGCTCCTCCATGTCAATCCCAGTGATCTCAGCTCCGGGATATTTCGTTTCCATGTCGAGCATCCAGAATCCAGTTCCATAGCCGATGTCGAGAATTCGCCGAGGATTTGTTCGGAGGACGGCAACGTGAAGCTGATTGTTTAGTGCAACCTGGTATATCAGAGAATGAATGACATCCAATCGCTCAAACTCGATCTGGAAACAAGGAGTCAGCATCGGAGCATGTTTTCGAGTGGAGATACTGTCGAGTCGTACATCGTCCGAGGGAAAAATGTACATGTCATTTTGGATGCGATAATACGTCCTTCCCTGATCGGAGAAATGTTCGACGGCAGTTGAAGCGCTGGAAGCAGTTTCTTGTCTTAACAGAGCTGCAATCGGCACTCTAGCAATGACAGTCAATTGTTGACCCTCTCCACGACTGTTCAACGAAAATATACCTTGACATGGTCGCCGCATCCGCTGCATGGGAGGATCGGGAGGGTTGGCCAGAAGAAATGGGAGCAGGCGTTGCGTGCAACGCGAACATTCGTGGGTGTTTTGGAAAGGTCCGTGGAGGTTGAGAGAATATCGCAGTCATGTAGCAAGTAGCAAGGCCCGACAATAATGGCGGAAGGTTTTCGTTCGGCGGATCGGGGAGTGGCGGCGAGAAATGGAAGGTGATGTTGACGCCGATGGGATTGGAAGGCACCTGAAAGCAAAAACACGCCACCCAACGGTCCACGGTACGGTCTGTGCCGAGATCGAAAGAAGAACGATCACTTGAACAATGGTCGACGACGAAACGTACAGGGACGGAACTCTTGTACAACGCGGTGCAAACTAGCACTTCGGCCAGCGGCGAGCGGGGACCCTTCTGATATTTCAACGGGCGGACTACCTGCTACTTCTTACTACTGCTGGGGTCCAGAGCGGGCTAGTCCAGCGACGCACAAGACAAGGACGAGACATGGGCGCCAGAGGAGTGGGCTGCGGAGCACAACAAGGTTCACGGCCGACGCATCACTGTCCCGCCCGAACCGATCAGAGCCTTCAGAGGAGTTTTCAGTCTAGTCGGGTGGGAACACACTCCACTGGAGAGGAGGTACCACTGCACTGGATCCGACCTGTCTCTGCTCGCTCCACCGCCGCCGCGTTGGATCGATGTGTGGAATGCCGTGTGTATCGAGAATGCATCGGGAGGATGCAGTGCTGGTCTTGGAGGACAGCCTCGAAAGAACGCCGATGCCACAGTAATGGTCATCTTATACCACCCTACAAGTCTATACATACACTCCCGCACCCACTTGCTCTCCGAAAGACGAGATCATGCATTCTCTGCGAGCCGTCCGTTCGGTCTCCTCACAGCCAGCTGATCTACCCTGAACGTTGCATGACAGGGGCCTGCATGCCCTAATGCATCTTACCAGTCTGTCGGGAGGACGAGGCAAGTCGGTGCATCGAGCTAGAGCACGCAAGCAAAGATACGAACCATTCTGGGCAGCAGGTGCAGTAGCGAACGGAGCATTCTCGTCCATTCACTTGCCGCCTGTCTATGCATTGCAGCCCTCACTACTCTGGGCCCGAAGCTGCAATATACACCGGCGAAGTGTCATGCGTCAACCTTGGCCAGCTTCATGCGTTGCATTGAGAATGTTCTCGGAAGTTTGCTGAGCTGATGGATATGCACCCATCGTATACGCTTGTGCATTACGCCTGCAGTGCGACCTCGCAGACCAGCGGTTCCATTCCCTCGCGAGGTTGCACAACATCAGTAAGCAGCAGCAGCAGCAGCAGCCGTAGTCGTACCAACATGGCCAGACCGACGCATGCCGATGGAGCAGGTCGCCGGAGCTGTGTCATCTGCCGAACGAGAGGAAGAGAGAGAGAGCGTGCGACGCCGACGAAGATGACCAGGAGCCCTGTCGCCTCGCGCCAGTACTCCGTACCCGCTCTGCATTCATGCGCAGAGTGCTGTGATGACTGTCTGCGGTCCTCTCCGTTCGCCTCGCGCATCTCCCTGCTCGCACTCTATGCAGGAGGGGCGTGGCAGACTGTGCCTGCGAATAAGCGATCAACCCCTTCCAAGTGATACCACCGTCGTCCGGAGCATGCTCTCTATTTGCTCACACCGCTCTACCACAGTACTGCCTTCGCGCCCGCCATAGCTCCACCAACATCCAGCCCAACGTTTGAGATCTGGCCCACAGCAGCGGCGCCTGGCTTGATGGCTTGACTCGTGTCTCCTCCCACCGCAACGGTCCAAGATCCGATGTGGGCGGCTTTTGGGTACGGCTATACTTCTGGTACATGCATCTTGCCTGTCACCCTCCCAAGCAGTCGGGGTGCGGCCCAGCGTGTCGGTCGAGGCGCGGGAATTTTCCTCGTCCAAGCACCTCAACACCGGTCCGAGCTATTGTTTGACTACTCTGGATATATCGTGAGCCACGCATTGCATACGAGACGTGCAGCTGCGTGTGAAGAATGCACCTGTCTCGGCCACCCACAGGCCCGGACAGAGCGCACTTCGGAGCCTGAGGATATGAGACAAAATTGCCCGCCATCCTTTCTTCCACTCGAACTTGGCCGGCTTTTCTCCGAGCGGGTCAAGTGGAACTGAGACCACACGCATCATCGCGCAGACAGCATCCTCACTTATCATCCTACGAATGAAACTGATGCACATGACGAATGATCTACTGACGAGTGACCTACTGACGAATGATCTACTCACGAATGGATGAAACAAAGCCACTCATGCTGGATCTCTACAGGAGCACCTATCCGCATGCGTGGTTGTTGACGAAAGGATCACATTCTAGATGCGGGCGTGCGTGTCTCTAGGCAGATCGCACCTGGCCGTTGGCGCATGATCGCAGGTGCGCCGTCGCATGTGTCCTGTTCGCTGTCGCCAATAGACCGGGACGTACGCCGATGCAATTGATCCGCAGCACACTGTACAGAAGCCTTACACAACCGCACGCCAAGTACAATCGATGCTTCTTCTACGCGGAAACGAGACCATCTCGAACCCTGCAAGGCACCGTTCCAAGCCCGCACGCAGCACGCACGTTCAGGAACGGCCAGCCATGTGTTTTGAGCCGGTCCATGGTACGCAATCCCGACACACAAGTTTCCAGAAACGCCAAAGCCGCTCGCCTCCAACGGTCGACCCAAAACTCCCGGCGTTCTTTCGCCACGCGGCCACTGCGATGGGACACATCCTCACACGAGATCGCATTGATCGTTTGGAGCTGTCTGCTGTTCAGCAGCCAACAGTAATGGCTATTCGTTCTCGATGCGGCTTGGGAAGATGCAACCGGAAAGTCCAGCTGCCGATACAAAACGTAGACGTGCATGTCTCGGAGGCTGGCGACTTGATTGCGTTCGATATCGCTGATACCGTCGAGCGTATTTGGGGAGAAGCGTGCTGGACAGCCGAAGCGGCATGGAGGTCTATACCTCGCGGTCGCCTTTTGTATTGGATCCTGCACGACCTGCCCAACCCGTCCGGCTTCCCGGCAACTTCACACCCACGCACGCCCAATGCCGTCGACCTGCAGGTGAGTACCGGAAAGTGCGATTGCCCTTCTAGGATACGCGACGAGAAGTACAGCGCCGCAATCTGGGTCGGAATCCTCGACGCATCTATCAGAAACCTCCAAACCACGAACTAGTGTTGGCGACAGGCTTGATCCTTGCTCGAGCCACGTTTTCAAGTGAATCTGGTAGACGGTGTGTGATCCGACGAGTCGGGACGCACGTCTGGACGCTGAAGACCCGACGGTCAATGTGAAATGGACGAGCCGTTTCTCGTCGTCGCGAGGACGGCGATTTCTCTTATGGTTTCGATCATGCTCAACTACTCAAACGGTCAACATCGCAAGAAGCGGTCCCTGGAATTAGACCCACCCTCTTATAGCACTTACAGCAGCACATCCCATCGAGCACGCACAACACTGATCCGCTGTCCAGTGCCGTCCATTGAAGGGGATCTCGCCACCTCCGCCACCGTCAAGATTCAGGAGACTGGTCATTCTTCCGGCAAGCGGTGTACCACCGTGGCTTCCGCGCGGCGTCCCAGACGAGAGTCGTACGAGAGTGAGCGTCATTCGTGTCTGGCAACAGAACGCCACAGGCGGTGGCCGCGCAGTACTGCTCCGACCAGTCGGGTCGCATCTCACAGAGTGCGTAGCGTACCTCACGAGCCGTTTGGCAGCCTGTACCCACTACACGCCATGAACGACTGGCCTCTCTACGATCGCAGGCCAGATGGATATCCATAGTCTTGCCGGTCGACTTCTCTCCTATGTTTGTGATGTGTCCCGAAATCCTGGGTCCACCATGGAGCGAATGGCGCTGGCGTACAAACTGTCGGCGGCATGCCAGCGGAACCTACGAGATTGACAGCATAGCATCGGCCGTACGCATTGACGTATCAAGACACATGAACCCAGCCTTTCTCGTTCTGGCATCTGCGTCATCGCTCTGTCTGTGTGATCATATCGAAAGCAAGCCCCATCTCGCCGATCTCAATCGATCACAATCTCACGGAAGGAAACCCACATTGCAAATTTCATTCCCAGGGATGTGATATCGTGCTAAACAAGACCCCCAGTCTCCTTGATCAGACTAGCCCAGGTATATAGGCGAGGGTACTGCCACGCGAACAAGACCAGCATCCTGGCGCGTTCGCCTCACCGCAAGATCGGAGTGGATCTTCGTGGGTCCGGTCCCATGTCGTCGGGACGAGACGGCTTTGATATTGGCATCTATTTCAATGGCTTTGCAGGTTCGGCGGGCAAAATATGCTAAAACGTAAAGGTCCGCCGATAGGACCGCTGTGAACACTTTCGGCCAATATACACGCCCGTTACGCATATCCACCCTCCAGCACAACGGTGAAAGATGCCTTCTCTGTTGCCTCGGCGAGGTACACTTCCAATTCATCCTGGTTCTCAATCAACCAGCTGTCCTCGGTTCCATCCTCGTTCTTGACCACGCCACTGATTTTCACTACCTTCGCGGCGCCAGCCTTGGAGGTCGCAGCTGCATGCAGAGAGTCCATCGTAGCACCCGCCAGTTTACCAAGCCACATCCGAGGATGATTGCCGACGACTTGTGAGCCAGGCGCGAGGCGAAAGTAAGCCGGTGTGCTTGCTTGAGCAGGCTGGGGTGCTGTTTGCTGTGGTGGAGATGGTTGGATGAAAGGCCCAGGGACAGCGAGTGCAGGATCAATGTCGAAGTCCATGTCGTTCTGCTGTGGGTAATTGCTGGGCGGCAATTGTTGCGGCACTTGAGTAGGATAGCGTCCAGGAAGTGTCGCTTGAGGCTGTCCTGGTTGCATTGGCCAGCGTCCTAACTCGTTCGGCTGGCCCTGCTGAACAGCTTGCTCCTGCGCCTCACGAGCCTTTTGCGCCTTGCCAACCTTGGTCCGAGGAGGGGTTCCAGCCCAAGCAGGCCCAGGACCTGGTCCGTATTTCCCGCCTGGCGGCTGAACCATCTTGCGCAAGCCACGCTTGAGTTTGTCTTCGCGGAACCGCTTCATGGTGTCGCTGCAGAGGATGTCTACGCATTTATTCGCACGAGGATCCGGAGTGTATTCTGAGGTTGGAGTCAGAGCCTGAGCGAGTCTTTGGTTTTCGTTGATCCACCGCTGTCGTAAACCCTGAAAGTACTCCTCGCCGCAAACTAGACGTGATTGGAAGTCGACTGACGCAAATATCTCGTAAAGTGTTCGACGGATGGCTTTGCTCTCAGCAGGATTGATGCGAAGGATATTGTTCGCCTCTGCTATGGTGATCGTCTTCTGCTGAACACGCATTCGCTTTGTCACATCAGCGCAGATGCAATCCAGAGCGTTAGCTTTCTTGTCCAGATCAGGTTGAAGTGGATGCAACATTGCGCTGAGATGCATGTTCTCGCGGATGAGTCGTTGTTTGGACCCTTCCCAGATGCCATCCTCGCAAAGCGTCTTCTTGATGATGCCCCGGTCCTCGCAAACAATCTGGAAGTCTTTGCGCACGGTCTGGTACATCTCATTCGAAAGATGTAGGAATGCTTTGCATTCGTCGAGGCTGGTTTCGGAGGCGTAGCGTGGCTCTGTACCTGGAGCGTCCGGTGGAAGGTGTGCCCAGCCTCGAATGCGACGTCGTCGCTTCCCTGACTGCAACTTCTGGTCGCTTTCGACCTGTAGTTCGTACAGGCGTTGCATCTGGTGAGCTGCATCTTCAGGCGCAATGGGCTGAGCGAGCTCGTCCGCTTCATTAGTCGTGGAAGGCTCTCCGTCGGGTCTGCCTTCTTGCGCTCCAGCCGCGGCTTCCTGTGAGGTGTTAGCACACCGTAGCATGGTACTCCCGCCAGTGTGCTCCACCTACCAACTCTGCCATGAAACCTTCGGATCCCCTCTTCCTCTTGCGTGCCTGCTTCTCCTTGTCGCCGCTCGGCTTGTATCCCGCGTCACTGCGCAGCCTCAACCCATTCTGCTTCCATAACTTGCTGAAGTCATAGTTCCTCAGCTCCCATCCCTCCTCCGCAAGCGTTTGCTTGATGTCTTTCTGGCTGACATTGTTCTGCCATAGCTCTTTGATGCGCGCCAGCACCGTATCCTGCTCTTCAGGTGTCAACTTCTTCTTGTTTGGAGCGAATCCCCATAGCTGGAATTGTCGAAGGAAGCCTTTGCGACTGTTGAATTGTCAGCTATTGCAAGCGCGAGTAGCACTACAGGAGGCCATACCATGGCAAGTCCTTCTCGGTGACGTTGAAGTGGTCCGCAAAGTAGCGGGCAATGTCTGCAGCGGTCTTCTGCTCCTCGACGTAGAGCTTGTAGCAAATGTCCCTCTTGTCGCTCCAGTCGTACTTTGGAGGACGCCCGACCTTCTTCGCCCGCGGTGTATCGTCCATGTTGTTGAAGTTGAAGTTGTTTGAGTTGTGTCGTTGACCGTAGTGTCAAGTGTTCATTGTCGTTGACCGTAGCAAGTGCGCGCTCATGCTGAAATATATCGCCCGTGACAGTCTGAACGCATCTTTCCATCCACCGTCCTTTGACAGCTTGGAAAGGCATGTCCGATGTCAGACCGCAAGCACCGCTTCTCAACGCCAGAATCAGGCCTGCCAAATTCAGCAGAGCATAGTAACGCTGATGTGAAAGACTACCAGACGTCGATCCTCAGGAAGAAGACAATGCCAAAGCAGCATCCGCTCTCATGGCAGTGAGAAAGACAGATCGAACGGCATGCATTTACGATGCCCGGCCGCCACAAAAACGACAGCGAGTAGGCTGCCCAAGACATCATTTCGCTGATTCCCTGCTCCGATGCCATCAAGAATGATCACCCAGCCAGAGGCCTAATATGTAGGCAGCAAGATCGTCCTGTCCAGGCAAGAAGTCGAAGTAGACTCACGTAGCTTCATATCGCCGGATCTGGAATCTTCAACATTGTGAGTGCCTTCATCTTTGTTCATCTTTATTGTGGTCTCCGCTCCAAGAACACTGCTTTGTACTCGAACAAGTTTCCCCTTCCGGCAATCATGCAACTTCTTTGTTGGCTCCTCAGAGCACAACCAAGATGTAACGTGCAGCTGAGACTTTTCGCACTGTGACCAAACATTCTTAGGATCAGTGCAGAAATGGCGAAACCTGGAGATGACTGGCGGACGTTCTTTCGATGGGAGAAACGCCAAATTCTTGAGGGTCGCGGAGCTCGAGACGGACCGAGCTTGACGCAAGGCTTACGCGCTCAATGGAGTCTCCTCAAAAAGAAGAAATCTGAGAAAGACGAGTACGTCAAAAACATCAGATCGGTCGTGGATTCCGAGAATCGAGTGCGAACGCTGGATCGCAATCTTGAGAGGTCTACACAGAGACGAGTGGGCAGAAAATCATTGCACAAATCTCGCATGACGAAACTGTATCTTCTAGAAGGCCTCCGCGCTCGCCTGGTGAGCTTTCAGAAAAGACAGAGAACACTTGATGGGAGCGGCAAGATCATTACGAGCGCCGCTAGTCGAAGGAATGTTGCTCGGATGGTTGAAGGAGTCGATGCTGAGATGCGAAACACGAAACTGGAATCAACCCTCGCAACCGCGGCCGAGTACTTCGACGACTACGAAGAGGCTCCCAAAGCATTGCAGAACTATATCATCCGTTCTTGCGAGGAGATGACGTGGAAAGCCAAGAGCGATCCTTTTTGCACGGAGAAAGAAATGGCAGCCCGGTTGCAAGCTGAAGTCCGTGAAGCCCAATTCTACCAAGATGTGGAACGTGTCGGTTGGGCCAAGAAACAGCTAGCATCATATTCCGTGCGACGATCTCGCGAGGAAGGAGATGTCGAGTGCTGGGGCCATCCGTTCGATGCAGATAGAGGAGAGGACATGGACGGGACAAGAGACCAGCTTGTCAGGGACTGGGAGAAGTTTGTCGCTAGGTACTGGATTGCGTTTGATTCCCGAGCAGCAACCTTACCACCACTCTGGGCAATCTCTTCCGCCAAGGCTCGCGCAGAGATGATATTCGATCATGACGGTACCTTCATCTTTCCGCCGGGCTTCGATACAACTGCTGTGTCTGAGGCGGTTCTTACTGCTGTTGTCCTTGATAAGCTTGATGGCCTGACTACCGCGGAAAACAACTTTTACATCACCAATACGGTCCACCACGAAGCCCTCGACATCAGCGTGGATCGCTACTTACGGAGGGGTGGATATCAGACCGAACTTTTCGAAGACATTTCGCCCTGCAGGCCGCCTGCCATATCCAGACTGCCAGTGATACTTCGACAAGGCGAAACTTTTGAGATGTTTTCTGCTGGGCGGAGAGCACTACGACATATTTGGGAGAGTCGGATCAGAGTCATGATGTTTCAACAGAGATCAGCTGGAAGCGTCACCAATGAGATGTGGCACTACGAGCGAGCCCTCGCGCTCTTCGACTCAAATCAAGGAAACCAAGAGAGACCGTGGATCGCTGACAGAGGCCACGAACTATTGAAGGAGAGAAAGGTAGGAGCAAAAAAGACAAATTCAACGAAGGCTGAGCTCGCCACGAAGCAGCCTGCACTACCAGGCACGATTGAAAGTACCAATCTTCGCGGCAACTGGATCATGAAGGGAGCAGTAGGAGACGGGACTTCTGGGGTTGTGTTTCTGTGGGTCCGATACAACCCCGACGGCACGATACGTGGTGTAAGTACGACCATATTCACGTCGAGACCAGTTCTGACCAAGACCGCAGCGCATGGCCACCAAAGATTCTCAGTTTACAGCTGCACAGTGGAACAAGCCAAAATACTGGCTACCAGACGAACACGGCAGGCCCGGCCGGGTTGCCAAGGAGGCATTCATTCAAAGCCTCTTCTCCGACCTTCCTCGACACGAATCCAAGATCGTTGAACTTTGGGATGCGAGGGTGTATCGTACACAGCGGGTGATCCGGCTCTACATGGAGTATTGCTCTTTTGGGACACTCCACGGGCTGTTGGAGACATACTCCACCGATGTCACAATGAGGGATTACAATGCTAGAGGGTATAGTTTCCAAGAGGCACATTCAGCCACCGCAGCTAATCAATTGAACAGCGTCTTGCCCGAATATGTCGTCTGGGCGCTGTTCGAAAGCGTTGTCATCGCGGCATACGCTATGGAGAAAGGCCACTTGCCTGGCTCACAAGACCCGGATACCGAATGGGTGGTTGTTCACCAAGATTTGAGACCTCCAAATGTCTTCTTGACGGACAACGTGAGCGAAACATGGCCGAGTTGTCCAACCTTCAAGGTTAGTGGACAAGAACTTCCCTATGCCCCTTTCTACGAGCACTAACCCGTTACACCGCAGGTCGGAGACTTTGGGAGCGCCGAACGAACGAACAACAGTGATCCACGCAATCCTCAAGACCTCCGCCGACCAGGAACTCCCGACGGCGCTCCTCCAGAGCAATATACCGAGGGCACCCACGATGATGGCGGCATCCGACTTAGCTCAAAGTCCAACATCTGGAGCTGTGGGCGGAATGTATTGGCCTCTATGGGCGCCGGCACACTTGACGCAGAAGATCTTGCTTTCGTCGCAGACGAGTCGCCTTACTCGGACATACTCCAAATGTTAGCGCTCGCATGTGTCGCCAACGATCCTGAGGATCGACCAGGACCAGAGGAGCTGCTGGAAGAGATCCGAAGGCATGTTGAGAAGGTGCCGTTGCCGCCAAACTTACTCGGTCGGATCGATGTGGGGCTTCGGAATCTCGTGCGTTGGCTCATGGGCGCTCCCATACCTCCCACGTCGATGAAGTTCAGGGGAAGGAAGGAGGAAGAAAAGCTTATTGTCAAGGATGATGAGTACAAGCTTGGGTTTGTCGACGTGACGATGGTCGGCGCCTAAGTCTAGTCAAGAATTCAGCAGTTCTAACAAAGTACTTGGAGGAGCCGGTCCAGCGCCTGTCATCAACACCTAGCCGAGCAATTCGCAAACCAGCATTCCCACATACCATAGTGTCTGCACTCAATCTCGAGAAGCACGGCGGGCTTGATAACGAAGCCGGACTTCTTCCACCGGTCTTGGGCTTAGAGTGTTCGCTCGTGCTGCTTTAGGTTGGTGAGATATGCGCTGACCATCCGCGCCTACGGCATGATAGTCGTATAACGCCACGAAGCATGCCGTAATAACTTTCACTTCCAGCTTTGCAAACTATCGCGGGTCATCAATAGTCGGATTATCAAGATTGTCCACCAGAAATGTGCCTACCTTCGCTCCCACTAGCAAAGTATGTCAGTTCGTGTCAAGCTCAGAAGGACTCGAGAGAACTCACCACAAGGATGTCGACCAGAGCCCCACGCTGTGAAGCAATGAGGCTCCTTCAGATGCTCTTTACGTCCTTCCAGAAACCTCGAAGGATCCCACTTATCGGGCTCGGCAAATATCTTTGGATTGAAGTGCGCTTCGTCGAAAAGATAAACCTAGAGTCACTCAGTACAATCGATAAACCAGAGGAGGGCCAGTGGCATTTCAGAACGCACCGCAAACCAGTCTTTGGGTATAATCTCGCCCGTGTTGCCAATTGGGAGATCGACATCGCCCAGATTTTGTCTGATGGCGGCTGTAGGGACTTGGAAGCGAATTGTCTCTTTGAGGCAAAGCTCTAACAGGGGAAATGAGGTTTCCCAATCTTCTGCTCTCATCTGCCCGAAGACTTCGAACGGGCTATGCCTCGAGCCTGCTCCGTCCCATTTCTGTAAAACTTGATCCACCTCGTCTTGGATCTTTCGATACCATACGGGATTGACGGCGAGATACACCAAGATCCAGGCGGCGCTGACCCCAGTAGTCACCTGTCCAGCGAAAATGGCGCCGAATACGAACTGTAGGCAGCGTATGTGAATGACGAGTGCAGTTGATAAGTTCGTGTTGTTGCTTACCTTCATCACTTTCAGCTCATCTTCTCCTTCATCAACGAAGTGTTGAAGGGTATCCGAGCCACGCTTCCCTGACTTCTTGCGATCTCGGACAAGCTTGCGAAACAGTGCGTAGAGCCTGGCTCCGGCGTACATTCGCTTGACGTGCCCAGGTGTCGGAAGGTACGGGAAGACAATCTTCGCCGCGGAAGCAGAGCTGGCAATCATCTCGAAAAGGCGCAGTGTTTGCTCGGTCAATTTCTCGTCGTCAGCGATATCTGAAGGACCCAGCGTTCGAATAGTCAACTTGTAGACAATTTTGTATACTTGATCAAACGGATCGATGGTGTCGTATGTGGCATCGTCCTTGATAGATATCCGCCGCTCGAATTGATTGCGCCCATCTACCAGGAGCTTGGGAAGCACTTCATTGAGATAGTCTTTGTGCACGAATCGGGCGATCTTGAGCAGGAACCATCCCATGAACTCGGACGATTTTGCTCCTGTCCGGGAGGCCACGTATTTTGCCGGTTGAGGGGGCGCGGAGTTGAATAGGACGGCATAACTAAAAATCAGCACGTGCGATCACATGAAGTAGAAAAGGGTTGCACCAAACCCAGCTTCCGGATCCAAGTTCTTATGCTCAAAGAACGCTTTGCGGCCGTCGATCCCAGCGAGACATACGACGTTGTGTCGGCCTATGTTGAACCGGAAGTTGCCAGTGTGCGAAGCCGCAATGTTGTCGAGAACGAAGCTTTGACGATCGGTGAAGAATCGAATCATTCCAACGAACGGGCGCCATCCTTGAGCTGGTACTGGCAGCTTCTTGGAGGATTGCTTCGGTCTTCCTGTGAGAGCAAGGACAATGAATGTCACAATGCCGACGAGTGCATAAACACACAGAGACTTGAAGTCGATGGTGCCGAAGATTCTGCTATCAAGGCCCATCGTGGTGGTATTGAGGATGGAGAGGCTGACGAGGAAAGAATCGATGTCTTCTGGAGCTGTGACCTTGTATGACATGTCAGCATCCATGAAACTATCGAGTGGGGAGGGGGCGATTGCTGGTCGATGCGCTGCCAGGGGAGCAACTCACATCCCACGAGTGCGAGCAGGGCCCTGCTGACCTCACAGCGCTAATCTCTCGGCTCACAGCGCTAAACTTCGGCTTACATGCTAAAAGCGGAACTTACATGCCGAAAGCGGAACTGTAAGCCGAGCTCTGCGGGGTAGCTAGAAAATCGATCCCTTAAGGTTATTAATAAGGTTAGGCGCTAGGATTTACTACGAATATATTAAACTAGTGCGTATTCTATAGCATACTAAGACTACTAGAATTTCGCTCTTACCTTCTTCTACCGTTCCTTCTACTTTCTTACTATCTACCTTACTACCTACCCCTACAAGTAGTTAATAGGTATATTATCCCTAATATTATAATTAACCTTATAGGAATGCTAATATCTTAATAGCATTATTAAGAATCGAGAGTTTTAAGGACCCTATTACCTTACCTGCGACCTTACCCGCAACCTTACCGCTTACCTTACCGCTTACCTTACCGCTTACCTTACCGCTTACCTTACCGATCCGAATTCCTATACTAAACAAGATAGCGAAAGAGAGACCGTTATCTTAAACTTTAGCTTTAACGGAACAGGTAAGGACATATAGGACATTATATATAAGGTTATCGCTAACCTTATGCAGAAATACTACAAGAAGATAGTTAAGGCATATAACAATAGATTAGAGTTTAGAGGTAAGAGTTTCGAGCTAGTATACTATTATCTATAACCTTAGCGCTAAGCTTATAGCTAACCTTCTAGGTAGGATAAATATTAGTATATAATCGTGCCGAAGGGTTAGGTAATCTGTCTAATACCGAAGAAGTAGAAGTATATAAGAGACTAATATTAGCTATAAGGTTAGCGCTAATATTATTAGGTACACTAAGGAGGCGTTCTTATCTACCTTAAGGGACGCGAAAAACCCTACACTACCGGTTCCGCTATACGTAGCAGAAATAAGTAGGGAATATTATTCTACTTAATATTATCCCTAACATTACTACTAACCTTATTATAGTTAGACTAGAGAAGGATTCTAGCTCGGACGATAAGGATAGATTTAAGTCGATTCTCTAGTATAAGTTAACGGGCTAGGACAAGGCGAGACTATATAACGTAAGCTTATTAATTACCTTATCCGTAATATTACTGCTAACCTTACCCTCTTAGGATCGCTCTACATCCTTTATTAACCTTAAGTAGCACGTAAGGGGAGTGGTCGGCGACGAGGAACACCTGTACGTGGTGCCGGCTACGAACCTGCGACGATACCGTCGTTGCAGAGCCAAGTTTCCTCCGGAGGATTGGAGAGGCCGTCGATCCCTCTTCCCTTATAACAACAACAACAATACGACCTAGAGGTACGCCTCCTATTAAAACACAAGCTACAGAACAACAGCACGATTCGAACGAATAGCTCTCTACGCTACGAATAAGAAGAAGAAGAAGAAGAGGCAGTCTACTCTGTCCTATACGCGCACCTCCTCGAAATCCGAATCGAAATCGTATATCCCTTCTCTAGTAGAGACGTTGTTGCCCTCGAAAGGAAGTATACATGCACTTTAAAGAGCTGGAACTCGGTGGAATCCACAACTCTGCGATTAACCTACGTAGCTATATGCGTTTAGAAGCGTTATACAGTTCTACAAAGGCATATTAAGGACAAGAGAAGACAGCGAGTTAGACAGCTGCTTTTGCACTACTTTTGCAAATTTGCAGCGTGTGTGCGAAGCGGAAGGATCCGCTAAAAATTCTGCAAAGCTTAGCGCGAAAATTCTGCAGCCTTAGGCTGCAACACTCGTTTAATTTCCTTTGTCTCGCATTTGTTTAAAGTCCTTTAGCATTGCCTTAGGCACGGGGTCTCCCCTAAGGTTAAAGAATACCGAAAAATCTGATTGTAACTAGATCTACTGCTTTGCCTTTATAGCAAAGCCGTCCTATATAGTCTTAGACTCCGAAAGGACGTAAATGGAACAAACAAACAAAACAAACAAACAAACAAACGTAAGGGGAGTAGTAAGAAATTAATTTTACTTAATATTACACCTAATGTTATAGCTAACCTTATTACTAGCATCGAATCCGAGTTTCTAGTTAAGGCGAAGGCAGAGATAGAGAGTACAAGAAGGGTAGAGATCGTAGCTACTCGTCTAAGGTTATTGCTAAGACTAAGGGTAATATTATCTATAACCTTACCGCCGACTATTTCCTAACCTTATCGCCTAGCCTAATACCGCTAGATCTTTAAAGCTATAGAGAAGGCTAGCGGCAAGCCTAGTAATCTTGTTAGTATAGTATATAATACCTAATCCTACGCCTAATATTATTGCTAACCTTATTATAGCTCTACTGCTCCGAAGAAACGCGGCCGGGAGGAAGATATTAATAAAACGCCGGTTATTCTAATAGGAGAGCAGACTGTCGGGCAGTATGTTATCTATAAGCTTATAGGTAATCTTATAGCTAACATTATTATAGAGCTAAAAACCCCTTTAGACATCCGAGAACTAGTAGCAAATTAGCGCGTACGCTAGCGGAAATTGCAGGATCTAAGTATATTACACCTAACACTACGGATAATATTATAGCTAACCTTATAATAGGCCTAGATTCCCTATATATAAGGGTAATATTAAGTCGAAGAAGAAGAGGGGCAACAAAGGAGGAGAGGTTATTTATAGGAAGGGAGACGTAAGTTTATTACTAATATTACTAGTAATATTATTACTAACCTTATTAAAGGTAAAATACTCCGAGGCTATAGCGCACTATAAGACTATCTAGAATAAAGCCTTCCCGTACGCGATCTATAAGGATCTTAGGAATAGTAAAGTTATTTATATTATCCTCCGTAATATTATCGCTAACCTTATTACAGCCGAATGCTTCGAAATTAAGGAGTGCCTAGGCTAGGACTTGTTCTTAGATAGTCCGAAGCTAAGGGACTAGATTAATTAGGGTGTCTAATAAGGTTAAGCATAACCTTACGAATAACCTTATAAGCGAGCGTATAGCGTAGGAGGAGTCTATAGTTTTATTATACCCCGGCACGTAGCGCCCGAATCTAATTATACGATAAGATCGTCTATAACCTTACTCCTAATGTTAAGTAATTAACTTATCTCTGTCTTTATCTTCGAAGGTTAGTTTATAATAAATATAGATCCGTAGTATTAGCGATAATGTTAGCTATAGGGTCGCGAATAACATTATGTTGTCCTTCTTCTTATAATCGCTCGACATATATAACTAATAGCTCTTAGACCGCGATATATACTAGAATAGCGTTTATATATATGCTCTATACGCGTTAATTATCTATATCTATTTTATATATATAGATAATAGTTATTAAACTATGCTCGTAGCCTAATATATACTAGAATAGTGTTTATATATATACTACTATATGCGGGTTAATCTAGTATGTCTATCTTATAGACGAGAGATACTTATTAAGCTAGCTCGTAGCCTATTATATATTAGGGTCGCGTGTATACATATAGTTATATACGCGTTAGTCTAGTATATCTATCTCGTAGACGATAAATAGTCTTAAAACTAAGCGTATAGCCTAACATATTATATATACTAGGATAGCGTTTATATATAACGGTATATAGTCCCTAAACTACGCTCGTAGCCTAATATATACTAGGATAGTGATTAAAGTCCTTCGATACTAGCTGGCTACTATCCCAGGCACGGGTCTTTCCCTAAGGTCAAGAGATACGAGAGAACAACGATTGTACATAGATAGACTGCTGTCGCAAGACAGCCGTCCTACATAGTCATAGACTCCTATAGGACGTAAATGGAACAAACAAACAAACAAACAAACAAACAAACTAGGATAGTGCTTATATATATACTATATACGCGTTAATCTAGTATATCTATCTCGTAGACGTTAAATAATGCTTAAACTACGCTTATAGCCTAATCTATTATTATATATACTAGAGTAGCGTTTATATACTATACAGCTATTAATATACTAGATATATCGCTCGACATATATAATAAATAGCTCTTATACTACAATATTAACTAGAATAGCGTTTTTATCCCTAATAACCCTAACCCTATTAGTCGACATAGGAAAGGGGAACCGGACTAAGGAGTCTAACATCGCGGGTAATCTTAACGATAATGTTATCTATGTTGCTATAGATAACATTATAGACGTAGTAGTCCTAGATCTAGCCCTCCTTCTAGAAGTACCCGAATCCGCGATTTATTTACCGCATTGCGTGCACGCTTATAAGCTAGTATGTTGTCCCTATATTCGGTGTCTACAGAAGTACTAGAGACCTAATGTTAGCTATAGTAATATCCGTAATATTACTGGTAATAACATACCTTAGTTAGGGAGGATTAGGGCCGATAGAGGTAGGAGTCTGCCTTATAGAAGCCAAAGGAATCGATGCTAATGTCCGACTAGACCGTAGTATCGACTATAGTGTCCGTAATAAGCTCGCGCTCGATGCTTTCCCTCGTCTACGACCCCGCGAACGACCCCGTCTACGGCCCTCTTTATAGACTCGCGAACTGTTTTAAACATTCTCTAACTACCTTATAGCTACATTATTAGGATTAGGGGGTAGGGGGTTATCTATATTATTACCGCTGTTATTATCGCTAATATTATCTAGATGTCTAACTTTAGGGTTGTCTCTTCGTCGTTGCGCCCGCGTACGTTATTGTTCTGCACGGTCGTCCGTATTATCGCCGCTGTCGTTATCGTCGTTATTACTACCGTTCCTCTGTACGGCGTTTCGAAGGCGACGACGTTCGGCCTACTCTTGTTCCTACTTCTTTTCGCGTTTTAACGCTAGCTATATTAGCGATGTTGTTACCCTTAACATTAGCGATAACCTTACTAAGACGTTGTAGGTTTTTCTCTACCCGCTTCTGTGCCGAGGGATCCTTTTAGTACGTCTATTGTCTATACTTAGCTCGCCCTCCCTATTAGCTAACAGCCCGAGCATTAATTAACTTCCTATTCTCATAAGCAAGGACGAGGTTACATCCTAGGAAGGAGTTAGTATAAGATTACGCATGTTATTACCGCTAACATTAGGCATAACGTTACCTTTCCCTAAGGACTAGCCTACCTACCCCGATTGCTTATTAGAGTTCGTATTAGGGCGTTCGCTAAGCTATACCTCCCTCGGAATACGGGTAAAGTAGCTAGAGATACTATACGCAACGTACTTATTGTCCTTATTCTGTGCCTAATTTGCGACTTTAGGATCCGGGTGTGCTGCTTAATATTAGCTACGAGGTTATCGGTAAGGCTATTAGTAACGTTACCTACCCCGCAAAGTATGTACTAATCCCTAATACTGTTAGGATTGCCTCGTAATAAGGCAGGGAAAGACTAAAGTAGGGAAGTATCGAACAATAGGTTTCAGAATGTAACGACTCGATTCGTTAAAGGAGGGAATGGAGGAGGAGAGCCTCCTTCGCTATATATACAGCTACTACTAGGTTCTATTCCCCTATCCTTCACTTCTCTCGTTATAAGCGGGATCGTCTGTCCCTTCGTAGCCCTTCGATCCTTATCGTTAGGCATTAAGAGGCAAGCTAGATCGGACTGCCTTAATCCGTACGCTGTTGCGCTCTTCGTAACTAGGATAGCTCGTTGTTATGTTCTTCGAAACTAGGTTAGCCTAGCTTAGGGGAGATAAGGCTAGACTGCGCTTACGTAAGGGGATCCTTACATTGCCCCCCTCCCCCTAGTGTAACTGACCTTAGTTGCGTACGCGAATCTTTAGCAGCGTTTAGCTGCAGGTTTAATTTACTAACTGCTAACGTTACTAGGCTAGCTGCTCGGTGTCCCGATTAGGAAATAAAAGTAGGTCCCTCGCGTATATACTATTCTTTCTCGCCCTCGAATTCTTCTCTTCTTACAAACACCTACTAAAAGTAAGTACTAGCAGCTAGCTCTAGAACGGTCTAGATTAGCGCTAGATTAGCTAACATTGCGACTAGACTAACATAATATCCGGCGCACTCTACTATCTTCGCGATAAGTACTATAAGAAAGTCCGAGCTAGTAGATAGAACGAGAATCCGTGCTCGTTATGCCTCTCTAGCGTTAAGGAGGGCTAGGACCTGTCTAAGATCTGCTAGATTGCGGCAGAGAAGCCCTTACCCGGCAATATCTTAGCTAAGTGTTCCGGATGCCTAACTAGTAAGAATGCGGACTATCTTTAGGTAGGTCGGTTTAGTTAATTCTAGTGTGTTCTGTTGCTAACTGTCCTACTTAGATGCCGGTCGACTAGGAGCCCGCCTAGAAGGCTATTAAGTAGGATATCGACACTATCTATAGCCGTACTACCTAGTCTAAGGCTAAGAAGGAAGACTTACTAAATCGTATTCTATGTTTTACGGGCTCTATAGAGGCGTAAGTGTCCCTTTCTGGCGTGTTCTAGACTAGCAGCTAATTAGGATAGTTAAACAGGAAGTTAGATAGTAGTTTCTATAGCGAGGACGGTCTCTCCTAGTACCCTAGCACTACTACCTAGGAGGATACTAAACAGAAGGTACCTAAGAGGGACCGCTCGGCTAGTACGATCTTAGCGAAGGCTGTATGTACTATCCCTAGCTTAATCTAGCCCTTACTAACATTCTTTATAGCAGTCTAGTAGCACCCCTAGCAAGAAGCGCTGCTTAATAGACGTGCGCGGCCGTAAGTCGGACTATAAGCGTACTAAGGAGGCCAAGGATCGCCTAATCGCGGTTAGCACTGCCTTAGAGGCGTTTAACCACATTATTATAAGCGACTAGGCTCTAAAGAAGGGACAGTTACGCAAGATAGTCTTTCCGACGACCGCTAAGGACTATAGTAAGGTAGAGGACCCGAACTAGGGCGACTCCGACTTTAATTAAGCTATTCTAGACTAGAATAGCGGGCGTAGGTCTTCCGGGACTAGGGGTATAACAGATAACGTCGATATAGCATATTAAGACTATAGCGGGGCCTAGATAGTTGTTAAATAGCGCAGAGTTAGTTAACTTAGACTAGATTAGACTAGAATAAAGCCGATTCCGCCCTTTGAATTTTTAAATTTAAATAATTTTGTCTAAGTCCCTTAGAAATCCTCGGGATTTTTCTTATATCTTCCTACACCTTTTTAGCTCCTTCTAGCCTATCTTGCGGCAGAATGCTCTTATTACCGCCGGGCTTATATTATATCTAGGCTCCTAGGAGTTCTCGTGCTTCCCGAAGCCCTTCTACTTAATTAGGTAACTAAAGTTATGTAGGTCGTCCTCTTTTTTATCTAAGATGTCTTCTACCTCCTATTTGTCCTTATCCCCTACGTCGTATTGCTTTATTTTGTCCTATTTGCGGCTAGAGTAGTCCGGGATAGACTTCTTAAGGAGCGAGACGTAGAAGGTAGGGTAGATACTTAGCGAGCTAGGGAGGTCGAGTATATATATTACGCAGTTAACTATTGCCTTAACCTTATATAGTCCGATGTACTTGTAGTCGAGCTTAGGTAACGGCCGTATAGACTTAATATTCTTCGTGTTTAGGTAGACTTCGTTACCTACGTTAAAGGAGACGTCCTTCCTATATTTGTTCGCCTACTTAGCTATCTATTTCTTCGTCTTAGCTAGTCTTTCGCGCATCTTCTTCTAGTTAGTAATTATCTACTCTACGAGTTAGACAGCCTTTAGCGCCTTGCTATCTTCCTAGCGCATTCTAGGCTAGTAGGACCTTCGTAGGTCCCTTGTTGTATATACTTAGAACGGCGTTAGCCCGGTTGCCGTATATATACTGTTATTATAGGCGAATTCCGCTGTCGATAGCAGAGAGGCCTAGTTATCCTGCTTATAGTTACAGTACGTCCGTAAATACTACTCTAGTATCTAGTTCTACCTTTCCGTCTAACTATCTGTCTACGGATAGAACGCCGTACTTAGCTTCCGGCGTACCCCGAGGCAGTAGTAGAAGGTATTCTAGAATTTAGAGGTAAGGATTAGCCCGCGGTCGGACGTAATCGTAGCTAGCTAGCTATAGAGGCGGACAACCTCTCTTATTATAAGTTTAGCGAGGTTAGCTAACGTAATCGTTTTCCGGCATAGCACGTAATAGACTATCTTAGTATAGCGGTCTACTACTACTAGTATGCAGTCGTAAGACTAGCTTAGGAACTTGCTCGGCAGGAGGTTAGTAATAAAATCTAGCGTAATGTCGGCCTAGGGAGTTAGCGAGGGGGGTTCGGGGTGTAGTAGGCTGTGCGGTTTGTGCCTTCGTAGCTTCGCTCTTTCGTACGCCTAGCAGGTCCTTACGAACTCCTTAATATACTTCCGCATCCTAGGCTAGTAGAAACTACGCTAAAGCAACTCTAGGGTCCTTATAAAGCCGAAATATCCGGAGAGGGGGTCGTCGTAGTATTCCTAAAGTAGCTAGAGCCTTATAGCGCCTTCTAGTATATATACCTTGCTATTTATATACGTAACGCCCTCTTCTAGGGACTACCTCTCCGCCTAGAAGGCAGGCTCGGCGACAGCCTTCTCCTAGACTATCCTCTTATAAGTAGGGTCCTTATTAAGGGCTTTCTTAAGCCGCTCTAGAAGGTTCGGGGCCCTTACCGCTGCCCCGACGTACTAGACTAGGCTATCCTGCCCTATCGGCGGTGCAAATACCTTTCGGAAGAGGCGGACGCTAGCGTCTGCTTCCTCCTCGGTAGCCTATCGGCCTAAATGCGACTCCTTAGTAAGGTCTAGTCTCCTACTAAGTGCGTCGGCGGCGCTATTCGCCTTACCTAGCCTATACGTAGTCCTAAAATCGATCTGCGATAGCTATTTAGCCTATCTAACTTGCCTCCTCGAGAGGGTCTTCGTCGTTATAAGGGTCTAAAGGTTCGCATAGTCGGTTAGCAACTCTACTTAGTAGCGGGCGCCCTCGAGGTAGTGCCTAAAGTATTTAAAGGAGTCTACTATAGCAAGGAGCTCGCTATCTTCTGTTCCGTAGTTCCTCTCTGCTGCAATTATCTTCCTTAAGAAGTAGGCAACTAGGAACTACTACAGTTTGCCCCCCTCGTTATAAGGCTAGGATAGGATGCCCGATATTACTTCCCCTAATGCGTTAGTCTCTACCCGATAGGGGAGCTCTAAGTTATAGTAGCGCAGAACGGGCTCTTCTACGAACTTGCGGCGTAGCTTATAGAAGGACTAGATCGCCCTATCGTCTAATTCGAGATAAGTACGCTCTCTTCGGCGCTAGTTCGCCGCCTTCTTGCCTTTAGTATAGCGGTTTAGGGCGGCCGCTAGCCGCGAGAAGCCCTTAATAAAGCGTCGGTAGTAGTTAGCAAAACTAATAAAGACCCTTATGTCGTAGATAGACGTAGGGACTAGCTACTCCTAGACCGATTTAATGCGTTCTAGGTCGATCCGCAGCCTATCCTAGGTAACTACGTAGCCTAGGTATTCGACCTAGCTTTTGTAGAACTCGCATTTAGCTAGGTTAGCGTACAGCTTGTGCCGTCGCAGCCGTTCTAAGACCTGCTAGACGTAATCCTTATGCTCTTTAAGCGTTCTAGAGTAAATTAGGATGTCGTTAAGGTATACAACGTAGAAGACATTAACTAGTCCTACTAGGACGCTATTAATAAAGTTCTGGAACACTGCCGGGGTATTATAAAGCCTAAATAGCATTACCGTATATTCAAAATAGCCGTACCTAGTCCGGAATGCCGTCTTCTACTTGTCGCCTTCCCTAATACGTACCTAATAGTACGTATAGCGTAGGTCGACCTTGGTAAAGTACCTAGCACTAGCTAGCTAGTCGAGGGACTTGCTAATAAGAGGTAGACCCCCCCTGTTCTTAACTGTTACCGCGTTCAGACTGCGGTAGTCGACATATAGGCGGAGGGTACTATCCTTCTTCCGTGCGAAGAGGACTAGAGCGCTAGCCGACGACGTCGACCGCTTAATAAACCCGTTCTTCAGGTGTTCGGGTAGCTAGGTCCGTATAGCCTCTATCTCTGCCTCGGATAGGGCGTATATTAGACTAAAGGGGACCTTTCCTCCTTCTACTAGCTCGATCTTTAGATTATATAGACCGTAGGGAGCTAACTCGCCTGCGAGTTCCTCTAAGAAGACATCCGCGAAGTTAGAGTAGGCGCTCGGAACGCCCCCCTAACCCGGACTAGCTTCTTCCGACGCGTCCTAGATCGTTATAATATAAAGTGCCGCGTTTACTTCGCTAAGGTACTCCCTGTAGAACCTCTCTAGCCTAACGACGGCTATCGCCTGTCGTTTTCGGGGCTTCGTTCTCTAGTTAACCCTTTTTAGGGTAAAATCTATATTTAGATTGTATTTCTCGAGCTAAGGTATCCCTAAGACGACCTTATAGCTATAGATGCGCCCTACTCTAAAGGTGTCGACGCATCCGTATATTCGTCCTAAGTCGTCCCGGGCCTTATATAAGCTCTGCGTTTCGCTAAGGACCTAAAGGCTTTGCCCGTTTAGCGTCTTGTACGCAACCCTAGCAGGCGGCTCCTAGATAACCTAGTCTATATCCTTTGCTAATAAGGAGTTATAGAAGTTATCCTACGCGCCGCTATCGATTAGTCCCGCAACTGTTCTAGTCCTCCCTGGACTATTTAAGGTTAGCGTAACTTCGATAAGGCGCCTACGCTTATAGCGGCGCCGACCCGGCTCCGCTATCCTACGCTACTCCTTAGTATAGAGAACCTAGCCTACTAAGATAGCAGCGTCTACTTAGGGGGCGCCTCTTTTTCCGAGTCCTTCTAGAGGGAAGGGTTAGGGTAATCGCGCTTAATATGCCTAACCTAGCGGCAACTGTAGTAAGTAGCCTTAGATAGGCTCCTCTAGTCCGATCCGTCCTCCGACTTAGACTTCTTAGAGTCCTAGTTGTCGACACTATTGCTTCTGCGTCTCTTTTAGTTGCCCTTGCCTCTTCTACAGCCCGGGTTGTCCCTTAACTCCTGCTTCTAACTCTCGATAATCCTATAGGTTTTATTAACCCTCTCTTAGGCCTTAATAAGCGTAGTAGCTAGAGCTAGGTAGTTAGAGAGGCGGGAGCGGTAGTTCTATAGTAAGGAGGCCTTAAAGTTAAGGATCTTGCGCCCCTCGTTCTCTTCTTCTAACTCCTTCTAAAGGATCTTTAGCTCTTCGAGGAGCTAGTCGGGGATGCGGTCTCCGAGGAAGGCCTTCCGCAATTGTTCGTAGGCCTTCTCGCGGCGTTCCGCCTTTGTCCCTATAGAGTTAAGCATAACTCCCTTTATTATAGTCTAGGTTAGCGTAGTCTAGCTGTCGAGCTAATCTACGTAGCGCTCCTAGTAGTCTTGCTAGAGCTTGCCTATATAGTCGGTAGCGTAGTCGACCTTTCGGTCCTCCCGGTTAGAAAATCTATAGTATCTGCGGAAGTTACGTTCTACCGCGCGGAGCTAGTCTTTATAATTAGTATAGGTCTTCCCTTCGAATACGGGTAGTTCCTTAGACTTAGGGAGGCTGTCCTTATTCTTATCGAAATAGTCCGTTTCTACGAAGAGTTTAGTAAGTTTCTCCCTCCTTAGGGTAATTAGGCTATATAAGGCTAGTTCGCTCCGGAGCTCCTTAATCTTTTGCTAGAGTTCGAGGAATTCGTATTCCGCCTAGGCTTCCTAGTTCCGTTTCTTACGGGTTAGTACGTCCCCTTAAACTAGGTTAGCCTAAGTAGTCGAGTCGGTGCCTTCCTAGGTCGTTCCGGCATCGTCTACGGTTTCCGCGATAGAGGTAGCGCTTAGCTAGCGGGCGGCAGCGTCCGCGTCGGACTTAGCGGCTAGTATAGCACCCTACTAGCGAGCAGAGGTGTCGGAAGGAGATTCCTCGCGTCTGCGAGTAGCCTTAGGTACTATATCGATCGGGGGTTCGATACCGTAGTACGTAAGTTTAAACGAATCGCGTATTAGGATTACCTCGTAATAAGGTAGGGAAAGACTAAAGTAGGGAAGTATCGAACAATAGGTTTTAGAATGTAAAGACTCGATTCGTTAAAGGAGGGAATAGAGGAGGAGAGCCTCCTTCGCTATATACATAGCTACTACTAGGTTCTATTCCCCTATCCTTTACTTCTCTCGTTATAAGCAGGATCGTCTGTCCCTTCGTAGCCCTTCGATCCTTATCGTTAGGCATTAAGAGGCAAGCTAGATCGGACTGCCTTAATCCGTACGCTATTACGCTCTTCGTAACCAGGATAGCTCGTTGTTGTGTTCTTCGAAACCAGGTTAGCCTAGCTTAGGGGAGATGAGGCCAGACTGCGCTCACGTGAGGGGATCCTCACAAATACTCTTCCTATGTTACTACTGTCGTAAGTAACTTTATCTAGCTAATAGCTTCCCGAAGGGCTAGGTTCTTACCGAACTTCTCGTCGATATTGCGAAAGAAGTAAATACGGCATATTATAAGAACATCTTGTAGATGTTCTCGCTAGTCTCTAGTAAGGTTTTAACTAGGGAGTTTAATATCCTCGAGGTATTAACTAAGTCCTACTATTATATTAGGACGGTACTAAAGGATAAGCTTACGGCTAAGGTTATAGATAGGATTATAGAAAGGATTATTAGCGAGGGTATCCTTAATATTACCTACCTAAATGTTGCTCTCCGGACTAGTCGCTCTTAATATACGCAAAGCCCCGGCCGTAGATATGCTGCTAATAAATCCGCTCCTTACTAAGGACCCGGGTAAGTATATCGAAGACATAATAGAATAGCCGTCGCTAGAATTAGTCCCTACGGAAGTTTCTATATACGCGACAAAGAGGGAAAACTAGAAAAGAATTAGTAACCTTACGAGTAACATTATTACCGAGGTTATGCATAAGGCTATAGGTTATCTTACTATAGTTGCTTTCGCCTTCGTATATAAAGAGCACCTCGTTATCTTAGGTAATACGATGTTCGAGACGTTTAAACGTTATATCGATCTCGAAAGCGGTTAAACTAGCCTAGATCTAAGCTTAATCGTCGAACATGCACATAACGATCTATTACTCGAGGTTATCGCTATACTAGATGTTGCGGAGGTATTGCTAAGGTTACCCGTAAGCTAGGCGATAAGGTTATGCATAATATTACGGTTAATCTTACCTTATCGGCTAGCTTTTCCTACTCTGCTATTTAAACCTAGTATAGGGTTTGCACCGACTAGCTACCCGGCTATATAAGGACCTTTATCTTACGGATTATGCTACCTACGATATTATTGTAGTTTAAAGCATTATAAACATCCTCTAGTGTTTCGACATTATATAACTTAATCTACGCCTTTACGAGAGGGTTAACTCTAAATTTGTCTAATAATATTAGCTATAATGCTATACATAATCTCGCCGATAATGCTATACTTGTTGTTAAGGTTAGGTCCCTTGTCCTAAGCAAAACGTTCTAGATCTCGTTCCGGATCTACGTAGGCAGCTTGTTTAGGCTATTTAAAGGATAGTTATATATCCCTTCCGCAACGAGAACTATCGTTAGAGTTCTATTAAAGTCGAGTAGCACTAGCTATATAAATTTTGCTTAATATAGCACTCGTTATTAAACAAATTAGCTAACACCGGTAGGATAATACTTTCCTATAATCTTATTAGCGAGGTCGCTACTAAGGTCGGCGGTATTATTATAAGTAACGCTATTAGTAATAACAGCGATGTTCTTACACATAATGTAATCGATAACCTAGTTAATAAGCTTACCGCATATAAATCTCCGGCACTAGTTGCCCTTATAGGTATAGCACTCGTCTACCGGTAGTATAACGGCATAAGGATTATTAAAGAGCTCGTCGAATCGATTAAGACTAAAGTAACTATTCGGCGTAAACTACTTATACATATATAGAGGTGCTGTATAGTAGTCGTAGTAGATACACTAGATAGAAGCGCTAAAGTAGTTAAGAACGTTCTATAATAACATCTAGGTGCTTAGCTATAATATTAGCCGGGACAGTATAGATAATCTTACCGGTATTATATCCTATCGGAAAATTATCGTACAGGTCGCTAGATAAGGCGTACATGCACAGGAGTTTTAAAAACGGTTATAAATCGTAGTAAATTCGATGTTAGTACGTACGCGGTTATCTATAGCCTTATATACGGTAGTACCCTGTTAGTTACGGATAGCTCGGTACTACATCTACTCTTGCTCGTCTACATTCGAGTAGAATCGATTAATAACCTCTAGCACGATATGCTCGTAGTGTTTAATACTACTACACTATTTTATAAGTCGAAGGACACGAGCGTTTCTAAGGAAAGGGCTTGTCGACATATGCGGACCTTTAATCCGCTTGTTCGCATATTAGATCTAGCGATGTTAGTAATAGCATTAACTGTAAGGTTACCCCTAACCCTATTGCTAATCTTATCGATAATGTCTATACCGCGCCCTAGATCTCCTTTAGGATAATCTTGTCTATAGCTAGTCGGATGTCCGGGATTGCTCGTATATCGATAATATAGCCGATGCTATATAGTGCGGTTCTTAGATATTCGGGAATTAGAACGTAATGTTTAATCTTAAAGGTACGTATACGTTCGGAGAGGTAGTATAGGATTCGACGTCCCTATTTATCGAAATTAGCTATAATATCGCGCGTAACCTTATAGATAATGTCTAGAGTAACATTAGCTATAACGTTAAGTTACATTTACGACCCCTTCTACCTACCTGCCGAAGTCTTATAATGCCGCGGCTTGTTGTTACTCGATAACCTAATAGGCCGTAGGGTTCTATAGGTTTCGAGAGACAAGAAATAGATTATAAGGACACTATGCCGCTATATTATAATGTAGGTAATAGAATGTGCGATGTCGGTAATAATGTTAATGTAACAGTAAGGGGGAGGATCTCGGGAAGCTCGGCTTATAGTGAATTTTTTTGCATCCAAGTACGGATGTTACCCGCGTTTAGCGCGGATTTACCGAGATTTTAGCGCTGTGAGGTCAGCTACACCCACCGAGTGCGAGTGGACTGCGTCAGTACTCGATTCCGTCGGCCGCACGCGTCTTAGGGCCAGTCCGGTAGACGAGTGGAGTGAAGATAAGTGAAGTGGACGCTTTGGCCTACGAAAATGCGCTATTGCCTCGCGTGAGTGAACTTTGAATCCTGCTCCGGAGCAGAAGTAAGATTTCGTGAGATCTTACTCGCTTTTCAAGCCCGCTTTACCCAAAACAGAGCGTTAAGCGAGACGGGAGCTAGATAAAACCTAAGTACTTAGCGCAACAGGCCTGTCAAATTTATAGAAAGTTATGCTGCTGTCCGTGCCCGTTACTGCCCGTACGCAGCGCAGAATAGAGACAACCTAGTAGGCCCAAGCGTTCACTTCACTTATCTTCACTCCACTCGTCTACCGGACTGGCCCTTACTGTATGTTCTCGGATCAGCCGGACGGAACTAGTTCTCTCGCCCCAAATACGTGCATCATCATTCTGCATTCTTGTCACCGCGCCGCCTGCTTCAGCTGCTAAAGTTGTCGGGGAATGCGAAAATGTTGAAGTTAATACACTGTGGGACGATGCCCTGACAGTCGCTGTCGGGTATCTCTATTTCCTAAACTCCATCAACGCCCGTATGTCATCATCACTGCACCATATGTTCGATACCACCTTGCTCCCGTAATATGCCACATGTGAATAACACCAGCTCATCGTCCGCCCATACTTGTTAACGCCTGCTCTGACGCGCCGTGTAGTTAACACGCTGCGAAGGGTCATGCGTCACGCCGAAAAGGTATGCCAGCTCTTGCACACCCAGCCGAGCAACGTTTGCTCCAGACTGCTCATCGAGCGCCTCGGAAATCAGAGCGCGCTTCTTCTCTTGCAGTGCGATGATCCGATCCTCCACGGTCTCCTCGATCAAGACTCGATGAACGACGACCTCCCGCAATTGCCCGATGCGGTGCGCACGGTCGATGGCCTGCTCTTCGATGTAGGGATTCCAGAAGGGATCGAGGATGATGACTTGACTGGCGACGTTCAAGTTAAGACCAGCGTTGCCGGCCTTGAGGGAGACGAGCATGATGCGAACGTCCTTCTTGGCGTCTTTGAAGTCGTCGACGGCGTCACCACGCATTGGAGCGCTCATGCTGCCATCGTAGCGACGATAGCCCCAGCCGGCGTCGTCGATCGGAATTTCCAGCAGATCGAGCAGCGAGGTCCACTGGCTGAAAATGAGGACCTTTTCGCCTTCCGGATCATCCATGATTCCCTTGAGGAGTTCCACGGTCTTGTCAATCTTGGCGGAGCCAACATAGCTCTTGCGAAGCTTCTTCAGATACTTCTTCTTGTGCTCCTTGCTGCGCGAAGACAGCTTCTTGAGCTCCGCCAGCGTCTTGGTAGACTTCACCTTCTTCTTCGGCATCTTGCCTTTCCCTTCGCCTTTCCCCTTGTCTCGGCCCTTGCCTTTCTTGCTCTTGTTCCTCTTGCTCTTCGCCTTTCGCCCGGACGCAGTGGAAGGACCGGCGACGCCTTCGCCGCGATCTTCAGCTTTCACTCCGTTACGGTGCATCATATCATCATCGTTCTCGTCATTCTCGTCCTCTTCGTCATCCTCGACATCGTCATTAACGATGAAGCCACCCAGGCTTCCGTCGTCATCACTATCAGACTCGCTCTCCGAGCTGCTGTCATCGCTGTCATCAGAGTCAGAGTCGTTCTGCTCGGTGACAGCATCGCCGTTCGCGGCGTCCTCCGCGGCAATCTCAGGCAGATGAACCTTCTTGAAGCTGTTGTAGTCAGTCAGACGTTTCGGATCGATATTGCCTCGACAATTCGGGCAGCGGACATGCGTCGCTTCTTCGCCGTTTTGGAGTGCGTTGGCAGGGTCGGCGATCCGAGTGAAGCACTCGGAGCAAGTATCGTGCCCGCATGGGATGAAGATCGCCGGGTTTGGAGTCACATCGTAGCACACTGGACATTCGAAATTACCGTTGGTCTCTTTGATGCGTGCCACGACCGCGTCGGAAAGCTCTCTTGCGAATTCGACCATTTGCTCTTCGCTCATGTCAGCCGCGGCCTCGACGCCAAAGTCCTTGATCAGATGGGGATGGCAGCAGGCTTGACGCAAGCGAAGCAGGAGAACCAGGATTGCAGAGTACTGGGTGCCGACTGTGCCCTTTCGCAGGTACTTATTGAACGTAATCTGCGATTGCGTTTCAAGTGCTTGGTAGAAGCCCTTCTCGTCGTCATTAAACTCGGGATTGACGACCTCGGTCTTGCGGTCCGGCAGGACCAGGATCGGTTTGTCTTCGAACGTGCTCTTCTTCGTGCGGCGTAGCATGATGGCTTTGCAAAGCGCTTGCAGTCTCCGCATGGCCTGACCCTTGGTATCTTCCCCGGACGACTTCAGCGGCGTCACAAAGTCGAGGCGAAACTTCTCCCAAGTGCAGTATGGCTTGATGCGGAGGAAGTGCACCAAAGAGAACAACTCTTCCACGTTGTTCATCATTGGTGTGCCGGTGACGCAAAAGCGGTACTTCGCTCGTAGCATACAAGCGCCTTTCGCAGCCTGGGTACCTTTGTTCTTGATGCACTGAACAACTGTTAGCTCGTGAGTCACAAGATGGATGGATCAATGGAGAGCAGGTGCTGAAAAGCAGAGCATCTCACAACGTACCTGAGCCTCATCCAGAACGACTCGATACCAATTCGCATCTGGATCGAGAAAGACGCACTGCTCCTTTGGATATGGGCGCGCGGAAGGATATTGCACCTTTCGCAAGTGGAACTTCTCCATCTTCTTCAGCTCGGAAGCAAGACTACCGTACGTCGTCAACACCACATCGTAAGTCCGAAGCTCTTGAAAACTCTTCGCCTTTTTGGTGCCGTGGTGGGTGAAGACAGTCAGGGCGGCGCGGCCTGGCTTCAGTTTGTCCTGGATCTCTTGTTTCCACTGTCTCATGAGCGCCACCGGCGCAACGATGAGTGTCGTCTTGCAGCGCGGATCCTCTGACTTGTGCGTAACCATGAGAGAAAGCATTTGAATCGTCTTGCCCAAGCCCATGTCATCTGCCAGAATACCACCCTGGTTCGAGCCTTCTTCGCAATTTGTCAACCACGTCAGTCCCATCTCTTGATACTTGTGAAGGTTCACCGACATGTCAGCCGGAGTTTGGACGCGCAAATGTGCTGGCATGTCCTCATCGGGACGAATGTTGTTCAGCAGGGCCTGAATCTCTTCCTTGGATTGAGTCGGATCGTAAGCTGCCAGCTGGTCGTATCGGGTGTTGTACAGGTGTTCATTGCCAGCATAACCACCCATTCCTGGGATCTGTCGGGCGCCACGGAATAACACCTCATCGTCGTCACTGTCGTCAAGAGCCATCGGTCGCGCGGAACTGCCTCCAAGAATGTCTTGAAGCTGGCGCATGTGGCTCCCGATGCCGCTGACGGCACTTTGCAAACCACTCGTGGCCTGGCCGATGAGACCCTGGCTGTATGGCGCACTGTATCCCGCGCGAGGGTTCTGCGAGCCAAAAACATGGTATCCATTGCTGAGAGGATGGTTAGTCCCACTCGAGGAAGGAAATGCGCCTGGCATTTGCATCGTTGGGAGTGGTCTGCCGGACCACTGACTCGCTGGAGCGAAGGACGAGCGCTGTTGTGGGTTGAGAATGTTTTGTCGGACTTCAGCAACGTCCTCATCACTGTCACTACCAGTGAGGTCCACAACAGCGGTCGGCTGGCGAGGTCTTTGAGCAACGTGCTGAGTCTGCAGAATGCCTGGTTCGGGCTTGATGGATTGCGAGGGACTGGGGCGGGCCACGCTTTGGTGACGATACAATGGCTGAGAGGGTTGCCCATAGACGTATTGCGGATCTGGCATCGCAGATGATTCTTGTTTGACAGACGATTCTTGTTTGACAGGACCTGGCCGATGATAACCACCGCCGCCGTGTTTGAGCGTCGTCTGAAACGCAGATCTCGATGATGATGATGAAGGACCAAAGGCCGACGGTTTCGAGGCGCTCAGTTCACGTGAAAGATCAGCAGCCAATTTCGCATCTGCTGCCTCAGCCTCTCGCCGTCTTCTTGCTGCTGCTTCCGCGGCGGCTTGCTGAGCGCGGAACTTGTCGAATTGTGATGCACTTGCGTCTCGTGAAAGATTAAGCTCGGATGAGCCACTTGATGATGCTGGTGTGCCCGCGTTGGACGGGTCTGGAGTGGGTCGCTTCGTGGCGTGCTCTGTGTTCAGATACGACGAATTTGGCATGGGCCTCTTCATCAGATTGGATGGTGTGCCGAATTGAATGCCGTGCGAAGGTGTTGTATGCGAGTTCGAAGCGGCGTTGAAGGAAGTGCCGGCGTTGCCGTCAGCCCGAGATTCCATCGCGGATCGCCACCAATTATCGCGGTCTGGCGGCTGATTGTCGTTGCCGGCCGAGTGAAGTGAAGCTTGGGTGCCGTTCTGACTCTTCGCACTGTGCCCCTCACCAGAACTCTCCACATTCGCCTGCAGACGTTCTATCATTCGCTCGTAGTGCCTCCTGCAGAATTCGTGCTCGCGACGTTTCTCGTCGTAATCGTCGGCGCCGGGGTCCAGACTGTCCTCAAGTACCGAGATGAAGGCGAGTTCTTCGTCGATGTCTTCCAGACTCGCCGAATCCGGCAGCAGTGCTATGGACGTCTCCATCGTGACTGAGCGCAATTAGCACGCAGCCGGGCGGATAGCTGCACGGCGGCTTCGGGTGGCAAACAATTCGACCTCAGCGGTCATGCGCAGCAATCTGCAGCATCGGAGAGTCCGTTTGCTGTTCATGCGGGTGAAGTATTGTCAGGCGAAAGTGGAATTAAGAAGAGAAGCTGGAGCACTTGAAGAGTTGAAGTGAAGTGCACTACACGACCCACGTCAGGCAAACGCGACCGTGTCGGCTTGGCAGCCTTAGTCTACGAGAACTTTAATCACATTTTTGAAGATATGACAGCGATCAGGATGACAATGATGGCAGCCAATGGATTTCATTTGCTACAGCAGCCTCCAGTCTACGCCGACGGTACAGTCAACCCCGCCGATCAGTATCTGCCATGTGGGAGCGCGCACACCAACGGTACTTCCAGCCGAGACGCTTCCTGGCTTTCTGCTACCCATCACAAGTAACAGCCTGATCTGGTAGAAATAGACAAATATGATTAGTGGATGGGCGCGAATGTCGTATCGAACCGTGGCGGGCGAGAACTCACCTCGGTACCATCTACCTGCTTGCCGCGTGCGAGAAGAGGCGAGCCGGCGGTACTCACAGACACAATCGTGGCTCTCAACACGTATTCCTCACCCCGCAGATAGCCAAAGCCTTTTCGACTTTGCATGGCAGCCTGACCGGCCTCGACGACCCATTGCTGAAGAGAGGCCGCCATGCCTCCCGGAACAAATTTCTCTCCACGTCTGTGTGGCGAGAATGCATCAGGCAGTGGTTCCTGCTCGGATGGTGCGACTGATGATCGAAGGAACGCAGGACGACGAATTGCGGTGCCATCTCCAGCTGCCGAGCTAGCTATACTTTGAGGCCGTACAAAGTGAGGGGTGGCAGCAGTCAAGCGAGCTGCGTGAGTTGTTGGGTGCTGAAATGTCGGCCTCCCAGGAGACATGCGTGCTGCTTCACCGGTACTGCGGACCTCGTCCACTCTCCTGCGTTTGGGTGAGAAAGGCAAGTCGAGTCGCTCGTCCGTATCGCGATGGAGAAGTTCGGTAGTAGGAATGGCGAACGCTTGCTCATGATCAAGCATCTCCTCGTCTTCGCCGTTGCGAGCATCGTCGACATCTTCAGCCGGCTTGTTCGAAGTCCGAAGAGCCTGGACGGGATTCAATTTAAGGGGTGACGGTGGTCGCACTCCTTGAGTTGACTGTGGTGTTCTCCCGAACGTGAAGTGTGGCGTGCGAGCGAAATGGTTTGCACTCGGTCCTGGTGTCGACTGCAGCACTGCAGCTGGCCGTGTCGGTGCGATGGGCGGCCGTCGAGGCGTTGAAGGAGGGGCATTTTCACGAGGGACCTGCTTTGGCTGACCCTTCACAAATCGAGGAGCCATGAGGAGCGTGTGTGTTTGTCATCATTGTCGTATTCTCGAGCGCAGTATCAGATCGTGGGTGACGTTGATGCGATGTGTGTATGCAGTGGTAAGTAAAGGTAGGATCAAGAGCAGACTCCATCTCGGTTACTTTCTCGTGTAAATTTCGCGTCGACGCTTGTGACGTCACCTTCAACTTTTGGCCGACGAAAGGTTCCATTCTTGCGTTGTCGATTTCTATGATATATCACTTTCGACGACGAGTTCCAAATCTCTTCTTCCCAAAATTATTGTAGCTCGGCTGATCATTCAGTTCATGAGAGAGCACATCAGTACATCGCGATCGTAGCGTTGTTCCCAAAATCACCCGTCTGAGTCTACACTCACAGTCAGCAAATGTTGTCACCCACCATAGCTGCGATGGCACTGACCGTAAAATCCGAAACCACCGAGAGGTCTTCAATGCGGCCCAGCAGAAACTCGAGCTGTCTATACGCTGCAGATGGAGCGTACTGGGGGACCTGGGAAGGGAACATGGACGTGTCAGCAAAGTCTCGGACGAGGTGTGCTCTTGCAGAGCCCTTTGCCCGCCGGCCAACTTACCATGTGTCCTGAAAGTACCACTGTAGAGAAGGTCAGGCCTCGCTCAGTGTGCCTGGACCATACGTGAGTAACACTGTCGTCCGATCGCAGAACCAACCAAGATGCTTACCACTTTCCAAAATTGCCAGCTCCGGCGAGCGACCCTTGATTCAATTCCCTGCCACAGGTCAGTGCTCGTATTATTCCTGATCAACACCATGTTCAACCTACTCATGGTATGGCACATAAAAGTCCTCCCAGTCACACGGTGGCTTAGAAAATCCCTGAGCGCCATTCCAGGTCATGTTCTGAATTGCCATGATCGTGCCGTTCAAGATCAACTTAAAGTCGAGCTCCGCGTGGACGATGATGCTTCGTTTGTTCTTCTCAATCACTCTCGGAAGCACACTCAGGCCCGACGCAGGGCTGTCGTTGTCGACATCCAGTACGCCATCAATACATTCCTGCCACTCTTGCAAAGGAGCATTGATGACCTTCTGCACGTCTGTCCGGTTGAAGTAGATGTCTGCGCCCTCTGGCTGATAGCCGATTGTACCGGGATAGCCGAGCACGTCCCAGAGAAGGGGACAAGTCGTGGCAACTTGGTACATGTCCCAGCAAGGGTTTACCAGGATGGCGGCGCTATAAATCTCGTTGAATAGTCTGCAGCTGTCATCCTGTCCCAAGTAGTCGGGTGGCGTTGGAAGCGTGCCGTTGGGTGGGAACGTCATGGCCAGGTCCATGAAATCTTTGTAGCCGCAGGACTCGTACTTCTCATGGAGATGGTCCATGAAGGTATTGTTCAGATTGAACAGCTTAGCCCAGTAGTCTACAAATGGCACGGCCGGAATGTCGTTCATCACAACATCGTATGTGATATATGGATCGTAGATCATGATCGAATCGACATTGAAATACGTCGTATTAGTGGCGTTGTGCATGGCGTCCGCGATGTAGGGAACACTAAACAGGTCAGTGAATTGTAGCAGCAAGCACAGCGAGGCAAGCATACTATTGTCCAGCGTAGGACTCTCCAGTAAGAAAGACCTTGCGGTTGTGCAGCTGAAATGTGTCGACGAAATTCTTCCAAAAGCCGAGAAATTGCTCGGCAGCCTCGACCTCGTTCGTAGCGTTCGGCGTATTGCCTCTCGGACTGAACCCAGTGCCTGCAGGTTGCTCGATCCAGACGATGTTGGTCAAGTTCGCCCAGTTGTATGGATTTTCGACCGGCTTGTACGTTCCATACTGCCAGATGAACTTGCCATTCTCTTGAAGCAATCCTTCCAGACTGCTGCAACCCGGTCCACCGTTCAGCCAGATCAAGATTTCGTCGTCCGCTTGTTCGTTGGCCGAAGGATGGAACCAGAAATACAGCTCTCCTGCACCTTCGTCCTGTGATATAGGGAGCAGTCCGGCGTACGTTTCACCAATATCAAAGTCCACGTTCGGGATCGCTGAGCCATTGACCTTGAACTTGTCGGTCTGGGCCGTTTGTGGAATGATGTACGTCGTTTCCGCCGCAGAATTCGAAGTCGACACATCCCTGGGCACTGAGCGTGCTGCCCGTTTCCTCCGTTCC
Organism: Zymoseptoria tritici IPO323; assembly: GCF_000219625.1. NCBI lineage: Eukaryota > Fungi > Ascomycota > Dothideomycetes > Mycosphaerellales > Mycosphaerellaceae > Zymoseptoria > Zymoseptoria tritici. Next base: position 1,176,398 of record NC_018218.1, on the reverse strand, counting down.
ATATTTGGTGAAGTTATCTTGCGTACATGTCTTGCATCTCCGCCTGCGAGAGCAACGTCTGCAAGCGCACAGCTCGCGGCAACGAAAGAGAGAAATCGCATGATTGCGAGTAGCTGCACAAAGCAGAATGCAGGAAGCGAGAGTGCCAGAGAGGGACGCACGCGATCAAGCAATGAGCGAGACCCAAGCTTTTGATCAAGCGACGATAAGAAGCAGAACACCAAGAGATCGGTGCAGCTAGCAAAGCAAACAAAACGGACTTGCCTTTGTGAGATGTCGCGATCATCACGGCGGTCGTGGCTATAATAACCCATCAGCCATGTCGGTGCACAGCCCTCCGGAATTAGTCATGTTCATAGCGTCAACCTTGGCAATGGTGTTGTTGTTGTTGTTCACACGCGTCTTACTATCGCGTTCACACCTTACTGTCGCTTACCCTCGCTGTCGCCGTCGCCGTCGCCGCCGCTGCCGCCGCCGCCCCCCTTAAGCTATAGACGCTTAGGCTATAGATATTACGGATATCGCGCTTCTATAAGAGTTTAACGCTACGTTGCTAGAGCAGCTACTATTGCTAGAGGCTATAATACACGCCGCTCCGCCGCGCACCGGCACTAAGGTAGAGGTTAAGGTTAAGTCTAGTACTAACGAGAACGAGCATATTATACGGCGCCGTCGGCGTATAAAGCGGCGTCTTATTAATAGCGTCGTAGCCGGCTATAGTATATTAGCATTGCCCTCCGGCATAGACGCTAATAGTCTTAGTACTCTACGTCGGTAGTTTATTATACTCGAGGCTCTAATTACTATATCGCTATAGCGATAGTAAGAGACGGAGCTATTTATCGACAACCTTATTATACGTAAGGATTAGCGCTATAAAGAAGACGGAACCCTAGTGCATACGTATAAGTGTAGCTTTACTAATGTATAGCGTACAACGTAGGGTAAGGGTAAGAAGAAGAATCCGAAGAGCATTAAGGCTAGATATAGTTGTCCGGTTCGTATAAAGGCGTCGTTCGAAGAGTACGTCGTCGACGGCGTAACTAGTATTAGTATATACTTCTAACGCACTTAAAGGAATAGCCGTATTAAGCATACCGAGAGCTGTACTATACGCTAATTCGACCTATTCCGGCGGTGCTTAGCGCTTATAAAGTTAGCTAGCTATTAGTGTTGTAAGGGCTATAAACCTACTATAGTATAGAACAGCATTTAAGCATAGAACAATAACGAGGCTCGCGTAGTCTTTAAGGCGGCTAGTAGGCTCTATATAAAGCGGAAGTGCGTCTAGAACGTAGGTGCGATATACCGGAAGATGTTCCCTAATACGTAACTCGGTAGTACTATTACGGACTAGCCGGCGCAATAGTAGGAGCTAAAGGAGTAGTGTTAATAAGGTAAGTTTTTACGGACGAGAAAACGAGAAGTTAAGAAGTTAAAGATTAGTATCGAATCTAGATTACTTAGCACCGGGAGCTCCTAGTAGTGCCCTAATATAGAAGGAGACCTACCTAATTCGGCTATTATAACTCTCGACGTTACCTTACGACTACTAATATTTAAACGCGCTCGAATTCGAGTCGTTTAGAAGAGGATTCCGAGCTTTAATTTTAAAGCTAGCAATTTATAGAAGTTTTAAGGTGTCGCTAAGAGGACCCTAGAATTTCGGCTCGGAGGCGGGCCGCGCGCGGACCGCGAATTTAAGCTAATTATAAAATCGACAATACTCTAGAATTCTACGCTAGTTTACGCTAGTAGAACTTCGACTATTTCTTAAAACTTCCGAGAAATTCGAGCTTTAAATAACATTTACTAACTTCTCTCGCTTCGTAGAGGGTATAAAATGCTCTAAAAGGATAGCCGTTCGCTTAACAGACGGTAATACGGCTTATAGCATCGTATAGGCTCGTCCGGAACGAATACGTCTCCTTATACGCCGTAGATACCTTACCCTTATAGACTCTACGCACAAAACTAACTACTATAGCTAGTTCCTATTTATACTAATAGTTCGCGATAAATTCGGCTACTAGCGACTATACGCTTAGTTCCTTACGAAGTTAGAAGACGGCAACATTATCGCTACGTACTTAAAGCGAATTATCCGATAGTTAGGTAGCCGTAGAGGCTAGCGTCCGCGTTACTTTATAATAGACGATTCTACTACTAAACGCCGAGCCGCAAAGCTAGTATTTAGCGACGAGGACGGGCCTACTAGTAATTCCGAGGACGATAGTAATTATAGCCTCTACGTTGTCGTCTATCTACTCTGCTATGTCTATATATAGCGTACAATTAAGCGGAAGTTTAGCGGTACGGACTATTAGAAGGTGCGTTAATGTCTCTTCTTAGCTATCGTTACTCGAAGGTTAGTTGCCGGCTACCTCTAGTCGCTTTAATAGGCGCTTAACCTCTTGCTAATAGACGACAAGGATAGCCGAGAATACATTAAGAAGGAGCTTAAGGACAATATTAGACTCTAGGCCCTATGCTTCCGTATACATTTACTACTCCTTCTTTAAGTACTATTAACAAACCCCCTTAAGGGCGTATATAACTCCTATAAGGACGGCACTAAGCTCTAAATAGCCGCTAACTTTACACTCGTTAGAGCCGCTATATATTACGAGCAGAAGTACGTTTAATTCGATTAAAGGACTAAGAACGAGCGAGAGCGTAAAGGATACTATATATACCCTATTATAACTAAAGATCCTAAGTACTAGTTAACCGAGTAGCTACCTTAATTTCTATAGCGAATTTAGTAGTAGATTAGTAAACAGATATAGCTCTTAAGGTAGCCTTATTTTAAGCCTTAACCGCTTACGGATAACTTAAGTTGCACCTATAAGATCTACCGTAAGAGCAACCTTCCGTATACCTATATATAGTAGTACTATAAGTAAGTAAACTATATTAAAGTAGAGCATAGAGAGCGGTAGCTATTTATATTTATAAGCGGCGGTAAGTTCGAGGGCATAGCGGCGTTCGACATAGCGATAATATACTATATTGTACGCGATATTAAGTATAACATCGTACCTCCGTTAGCTTACCGCCTTACGGTACGTTTAGCGACCGACGACATTAAGTAGGCTATATATAAGATTAAGGTAGGGCTCGAGCGACGTAACGCTTCTTATAATAAGAAGGAACGTACATAGCAACAATAGATTAAGACGCTTTATCGTATAGCCGGTAATATGCGCTAAGAGGCTATAAGACTCGTAGTATAAGAGCACTTTAATATCGCACTTCCTAATAAACCGCTTCTACTATAGCCCTCGTAATAACTACTCGCTAAGGGCTTCCCCTTAAGCTAGTATTATATTAAATTAGAGCCGGTTAAGGGTAGGCCTTATATTAACCTTACCGTCGAATCTACCGAAGCGATAGTAATACTAGCTCTACTACCGCCGATAACGAAGTAGAAGCGACGATTAAAGAAGTAGAAGGAAGCGGCGGCGGCGGCGGTTACGACAACTATAACTACGACTATAAAGAAGACGACTAAGAAGACGGCGATAGTAGACGGCGTAGTAACCGAGATAATAATAACTACTAAGAACGGTATAGTTATAGTCGAAGAAATAGTAACTATAATAGTCGATCTATACCGACCTCTACCGTCGGCGTAAGGAGGGCAACACAACCCGGAGGCTAGCCCTTCTATAGTAAAGGGCCTACTAAAGAAACGACGGAAGGTAGGAGCAACGGCGGCGACGGCGCCGGCTAGTAAGGGCATTATAGATATACCGTAATAAACAAAACGGACAGTAATGTTAATAAACGAACGATAGTTATAGTCTAAAGGTAGATATTTACTAGTACGCTCTACGTATATCTCTTACTTACGCAAACGACTCGTACGGAAGCTAGAAACACTAAATCCGGTATTAAACGCTCGGCTAATTAGAGCGCTAAGAACTCCTTTAGTTTTAACGCTCTTAGCTATATATAGTATTACTATTTCCTTCCTTTTATTAAGGAGCTACCCTCTTCCGGCGTGTTAGTAAGGTAGTATATAATAGTTACTCCTCTATTTACTAGCCCTTATAGTAACGTTTAGTTCGAGCCCGGCGCGACCTACCTCTTATATAATAGGGGAGGGATAGGTTAGGTTATTAAGGAGGGAGGGGGTGTAGATGTTTTTTTGTAGTTGCCTAATTAGGCAGCTACAACCCTTTTTAGAGTAGAAAACCTCTCGATTAGGCTTAGCGTAAACGTATGGCTAATAAGAGCGCGAGAGACTCCTTCAATTTTGCATCTACTACCCTTAAAACAACAGCGACGGCGACGGCGACGGCGACGGTAAGGTATCCTGTAGTAGGGACGCGACGGAGGGAGCGAGTCGCGATGCACACTAATGATTAGCTAGGGGCACGGACTGGGGCCCTCCGGAGGGTCTTGAGTTAGGGCTGGTGCACACACATGTCTGATGGGTTATTATAGCCATAACCGTCACGGCTGGCGGCGCGGACTTGCCCGGGGTAACAGCGGACCTTGCGACAAGGTTGCGGAATGAAGGCCATGCTTGAGCATGTTGAATGCTGGAAGTAGGTTCGGCCGGCTCGTCATGGAGTGAGGTCGGCAAGCAAATGGGGATCTGACATGCTTCCAGGTTGCTGAGGCAAGCCAATCACACGCCATTGCAGTCTGTAGCTCATCACACATACAAGCTGTCTGTAGTCTGGAAGATAGATCGGTCAAACAACGGAACTTTCCAAGCATCTCTCGCAGTACTGAATAGGAGGTAAGGGCACTGTCGTATAGCTTCTCTTCACGCGACCCAGTATTCCCTCGCTCAAAGCTCAAACACCTCCTGCACTCCACTCCAGTCCGACTTCTCCCGCTTCGCCCAATACCCATCGTCCTTCTTCAATACCCAAACCTCCTCCTCCACCCCAGAAACATCCCCGTCGACCTTTTCAAAGAACTGCGGCGTCCAGCTGTGGCCATGCGTCTCCAATACCTTTCTCCTCGCCCTCTGCCGCTCCTCCAGCCGCGCCTTCAGAGCCTCCGCTTTGTCCGAGTCGCCCATCTCCAGCGCGCGTTGATCCGGACGGAGTCGAGAGTCAGTCGGCGGGAGGTGGTTCTCTTCGACTTCAGTGACTTCGTTTAGAGCGGCGGCGAAAGAGGTCAACCCGTAGACTTTCGCTGCGTCAGGTACCAGCGATCCTACCGTCCAGATTGTCTCGCCAGTATCTGTGCGCTTCAAGCTTTCGGTCCATTTGCCTGCAAGGCCGAGCGGCAGCACAGAAGTCAGAGCGGGACTGCCGAAGAGCTGGACTGAGACTTCCTCGCTACGGCCGGAGAACATGCCTCCTGCTTTGAAGGTAGCGACTGCTCGCATGCCGTTCGTCTCGTTTTGAACAGTCATGGTCTGCACCGGCTCGACATACTTCTCGCCTGCGATGACGTTTCGCAGAAAACATGTCGCCTGACTCCACGAGTAGTGTTCGCCCACTGCGTGCAGCACAGCTCGGGCGCGGCCTTCGTTGTTAACCTCGACTGATTTACCCCAGAACTTTTGTGTAGGCAAAGGAGACTGAGCGTAGCACCAACCGCCATTGTTGAGACTCTCGGCTTGACACGCCATGCGAACCGGGTGATGAGAGACTTTCTCCGCCAAGAATCTGAAACCCAGATCCTCTCTCACGAGTTCGAAAGTCTCCCCCAGCATCGGGTTGAACGGCTTCCGCACTGCGCGTTCTTTGACGCGGCTGTTCGCAAAATATGAAACTGCAAAAGCCGTCACGTACATCAAGCGCTCTTCTTCGGAGCGAGCTGCAGCAGCTTCATCGAGTAGGTTCGCGTATTCCATGGACTCGGCGAGTCGCTGGAGGAGTGAAGTAGGCTCGTTCGCGGTCACTGGCATTGAGACAGTCGACAAGTCTTTGCCGGCGTTCTTTCGCAAGAAGCCGATGATGCTCGGCGGCGCTTGCTTAGGGGGCTTGATGGTGGCACGGCGCTTCACTCCAGGAAGAGGAAGAGGGGTGAGCTTGTCGGGTTTGGCAGGAAATATGGGCGACTTTGCAGATGCCGAGTTCGTTGTAAAGAGGATTGAGTCGGAGGGTGCATCACCACTGTCGCTGCTGCTGTCCGAGTCTGCCTCTCTCGCATCGTCAAACAGTTTCTCTTCCTGTAACTCATCGAATTCGCTCGAACGGCGGATCGATAGCAGCTGCGACAGTCCCCTGCCATCGTCAGCATCGAAGAACTCCTGAGTGTCGATGGAATCCATAGAAAGCCGCGAGCCAGTCGTGAGCTGGGGCGGGTTGCGCCGTGCTTTGCTTTCGGCGATCAGCGTGGAAAAGTCTTGCACCACGCTGTCAAGATCATTCAACAATGCCATGCATCTCTCATGCACTTCGTTCTGCATCAGAGCTTGCGGCGCCTGGCCGCTAGGGCGTCGTCGAAACATCGGATTACCTCCGCTCGAAGGCGAGCTGGGAACGGCAGAGGTTGTCGGAACCGTGAGCTGCGCAGAGACACTTCTGCGGAAGAGACCTGAAGGACTTCTCTCTGCACTTGCAGTCCGCTTCCAGAACGGCCTGCGCTGGCTGCCACGCTCGTCCACGTCGGGGAAATACTGTGATGGCGCTTCGTTCGACGTCGGACTGGGTGTATTGCTACCTCCTTCAGGCAAAGACAAGCCCAGACCCGTACTGAGCGAGCCCTTTCTATCCGTATCTTTGGCCAGTCCACGTACGGCGTCCCTAGTCCCAGATACCTTGCTGACCAGCTGCTCGATTCTCGCCCATTCGTGCTGCTCCTGCGGGCCGACCCAGCTGCCTTGTTGTGTTCTGAAAGCCTGAATGGCAGTCCCCGGGGTGCCAGGCGCAGATGCATTCACCGTAGTAGACGCACGTTCGAACGCTTCTCTCCAGCTCTGGAAGTCCTTCCTGTTGGTTGCTTTCAGATGCCACACCTCTGCCCCAGAGTCGACGGAGAACTCTCGCGTCTTCTCATTCGCGCCGATCGCTGCCAGAGACAGGGGCACGGCGCCTCGCAACGCGGACGAGTGTCGGTTCCGGTAATAGGATAGTGTCGATGACGTGAAATCCAACGAGAAGAATCGCTTTGCAAAACCTTGTCCCTTTTTTCTCCTCTTCTTGTACAAGATCCCAGTGTAGAATGTTGAACCTTCAATGCCCTTACTCTCAACCCCATGACCCCCTTTTGAATGCGGTCGTGGGTCTTCCAACACTCCGCGATGTTGGCCTAAGCTGTGCGGCAAGGACTCGTTCGAGTCCGTTACTGGTTCAAGCGAAGGTGTATACCCAGATCCTACGGCACTGCTAGGATTGCTCGTGAATGCTTGGGCATAGTGGAGGTGGTGTCCAGACTTTGGCGGCGTGTCCGTTGGATGTGTCATCAAGACGAATGTCACATTCTTGGAAATGGTCTTGGAGAACGTGTTGTCGAACACCAGGCCGTAGGTACCTCCTTCGCCCTTCGGAACATCGTATCGACCCATAGCCACTTTGTCCGCTTCACATCTGCCTGTCCATGCGACAGACTTCATGCCAATTCCCTCTAGCTTTTCCACCACTGTGCCAGCGATCACCGAACTCCGTCGCGACTGCAAAGCAGGTCGCGCGACATGATCGAGCGCCGGCGTCGAGGGTATGTGTCCTTGAGTATTCTCAACAGTCTCTTGCGATGGTAGATTTGGCGCGAGGTCGGTCTTCGTCCCTGGGTGTTTGAAGATGCCAAAGTTGATGCCTTTTCTTTTCACCTGCAGTGACCAGCTGATGGAGTGTTGGTCCGGCACCTGGATCCAGCGGACCAGGTAACTCTTGGAGTGAACGATGATTTGTTCAATCCCTGCCATGGTGGGAGTGGTATTGATGCGCAGACGCGTTCAGTGTAGGAAGCTCGGTGGTCCGCTGCGATTCCCTTTTATCGTCCTCGCATCGTCATGCGCTCGGGGTATACGGACACGGCTGGAACGCTGGCCGAGATAATGTTGGTACAGTACAAGTAAGCGGCCAGCGCGTTCCGTCGGAGAATGGACAATTGGAACTTCCGCGTTTGCTGAAATGATGTAATTCGGTCGAACTACCCTGCGAATGGTCTGGACTCCTCACAAAAGGTTATTTGGTAAGGATGCAAGTGTTTGCAGGACAACAGAACAACAGTGTCAAGCTACTTAGGTATAGACAGACTGCCCAGTAGGGCGCGTCAACAATGCAGGTGCTCCGCGTGTCTCAGCTCAGGGACGAGGACTTCTAAGGAGAACTACGTGGCCTCAAAACGGCAAACAGGAGGCCGATCCCAACTCCCCGAATCTCCTGATGAAATGGGCGTACTGGAACAGCACGTAACAAGGGCGTTTGGGAAGGCGTGTGTGCAACTTATGTGGATGGAGTAGAAGGCACGCAGGGAGGCGTATAGATAGATGAGCAGACATGCTATATTGGTCGTACAGGCAATTTTCGCAGATATGCCTGCAAGTTAGCGAGCCGCGACAAGTGAATATCTTACCAGGTCATGCGAGGTAGGCGTGTAGGTAACCGTCGTAGTACCGCGCATGTTATCATCAAAGAAGCAGACCACAGGAGAGAGGCCCTTCGTGGCGCAAGAATGATTGTTGAGACAGGACAGGGGGACACCGGATTTGGCTTCGAATGCCATTGTGAGAGTTCGATGGGTAACATTGATCTCCATAATATATAGTGATACAGACGTTTGAATCTGCTATCGAGCCGCGCAGGCTGCCCTCTCCACGAGGCGCTGGGTATAAAACGTCCTCGCCGGTTGTCGAACTCGCTAACAAAAATACACGAGACATCTTTGCTCTCGTGTCGCTCAAGTAAAATCAAACAGCAAAACTTTTTGATAGGCTCTTCGCCTCCATGCATTCCCAGAAAACAATGACAACGCCATAGCAGGTTCCCAAGAACATGCCGCTTTTCTCCAGAAAATGCAAAAAATGATTATTTTGGTGTCGAATTCACCGCCAGCGCCAACGCTTGGTTTTTGGGGATGCGAGAATCAGGCCAGCTCGCTAATGTTGGAACAAGGAAGCAAATCGCAAAAGGTCGTATAGTCGAACGGGTGCAAGCGCGAGCCGCTCTATGATGAGCGACGGCTGAAGATGCTGAGAACACCGCCGCTCATTTGGCGTGTGAGAACGTTTCGGATGCTCGCGCGCTCGGAGTCGGATGATGCGCCGGAGTCGGTGCTGTCCTTGCGAAGGCTGGAGGTCTTGCGTTCCGAGTAGAAGTTGCCGGCGCCACCACGGCCAACGCGGTAGACGGGTGCTTGCTGAGCGTCGCGGCTCTTCATCATCTCCTCGTCGAATTGGAAGATGCCTTCCTCATGGCGGCTGAACATGTTGCCTGCGCCTCCACGGCCGGACGGAACGTATTTCTTAGGTTGCTTCTGGAGAGGAACGCGGGATGCTGGGCCGGTGGCATCTGAGCCTTGAGTGACTTCTTCGGCCTTGTATCGTCTGAAGTTGCCAGCGCCGCCAATGCCTCCGCTGATGTAGGCTGTCTTGGACACGGATGGGTGTGGCTCGATGACCGAGAAGAGTGACGGCATTGTTGTGGCTGTGTGTGACTTTGTTGGTTAATGAGGTGTTGTCGTGGTGTGTATGAGATGTTGGTCGAGTAATGGCCAGGCAAGGAGGTATATGGAACCGCAGTAGATATGTTGGTAATCGATCGTGGAGTGGCGAGGACAATGGAAAGTTCTTTCTTTGTCGCGTGCTTGATGAAACAGAGAAGGGAAATGGTGGCAAGCCCGCCTACCTTTGTAGTTCACATTGCGGTTGGCATCGGTCTGGTCTGTGCCTTGCAGAGTCTTCTGTCATGAAAATGGAACACATCACGCGGCCCATACTCCTTGGCTGGAAACGTCTGCAAAGACCAAGGGCTCTAACCGTTAACTGCAGGTGAACCCACGCCTTGGTCTTTTTGACTTTGAAATTTTGCACCCCGGCTTAGCAAAGCCCGGCACGATCACCTTTGTCCATCACAAGGCCTCTTCTCACTTTTCATCCAATGTCTGCCACGCTGTATCTCGAGGTCAGGGCGGCATTCTCTGTGATCTGGCGATCATGTTCCAACTGTTTTCACGTTCGTCTCACTTTCTAATGCCTGCCATTGCTCGTTCAAAATCTCGACAGTGTTGGCTGTTCCGTCGCTCGTCTCCGTTGTCCGCTCAAGCCAAGGGCACATGACTTCGACTGGAGCTCGGCACTTGCGGGCCGCTACCCAAAAGCATTTTGAAGGGGTAATGAGAACTCATGCTTTGACACGATTGTTCCTCATTTTGACGCCACGCAACAAGGACTCGTTCATCGTGGTCTGATCGACTCCGCTCGTGACCCAAGCCTCCTGGCCTCGACTGAATAAGACGGCAAGGAACACGTGGGTCGTTTAATGGCGTGCTCCGTATTGTTGAATCATTCATCACATTGCTGGTCGATGGCGTTTACTGTTGATGATATCGTTCGCTGTGTGACTTGTGACTCGTGATGTGTGAATTGTGACCGTCGCAACCAAGATTGAGCCGAATCTGCTGACTGCTGAAACGACGAAGAGAGGCCCGCAGACTTTGCGATCGTCTTCACGAACGGGAGCCCAGATTTACCGTCGGGAACGGTCGCCCCCCCCCGCAAACATCTCGGCGCCGCAGGTACCGCGTGCCCTAATCAATCTAGCGTCTGTCTGGGGTTCATCAGTCTGTCAGTCGAGGAGAAGGACTAGACTTCATAGACCGCCCCTCCGCCCCTTGTCATAGCAGGCACTTCTGGGCAGCACTCCTCCATGCCTTTCGAGCGCAGCTGGTGTTCTGAGTCAACGACTACGATATCGTTTCGAAGAAGTCTCACTGCTGACAAGGTCCGCGGTACCTTGTTGGACACACCCCTTCCGCAAATTACGTACACCCGGCGTCTATTACGAAATCGCATCGTAATGGGTCGTCAGCAAATGCCGCAGAGCGCAGTACAACAGAGGTTTCGAGGGAGTAGACACGAAGCCACTTGGGTGCAGTCCAATATGCTGGAAAAGCCGCTGTGGGGTATCTCTTTCACTCTATGTGAACTTTTGATGGATGATGTCCGGATCTGCAAGTTGTTAGTCACAACCATGTCCATGCCGATCGTCAGACCCATGGGCTTCATCGAATCATCACTTACTCTCGTGCCAATCGTCAATCGTTACATACATCTTCCTGAACGTGCTCAAGCCCGCCAGGATACTGCCGCCAATCCAGGTGCTGTATAATCGCTCAGGGGGAGCGAAGATCTTGATGCGCATATCCTTGACGGCCAGTCGTTGCACTTCGTGCAGCAATCGGTCTCCGAACCCCTTGATCATGGTGGAGCCGCCGGACAGGACAATGTTGCCAAAGAGCGCTTTCCGCAGATCCATGTCGGTTCGATTTATGGAGTCGACGACGATTTGGTGGAGTCCCGGCCATTCCAGTCCGATCAGCTCAGGATCGAAGAGGATCTCTGCCGCTCGGAAGCGCTCAGGCCCAATTTTGAGCTTCCTCCCATCTGGCAAGACGTATTCCGCTACCTTGCTTTCTCCACCTCGGTTGCTCGCACTTTGCCATTCCTTCTCTTCCTTCTTCGGATCCAGAGCCACGTATGAGTGCTTCTCCTTGATCGCTTTCACAATCTCCTTCTCTGCGCTGGTGTGGAAGACACTCCCACTCTTTCGCAGCAGCCGTTGCAGCTCTTCTGTTACATCTCTTCCTGCCACGTCTATCCGCCGGATACTGCTAGGGACTGCGAAGCCCTCGTATACAGGCACCGCGTGTGAGACCCCGTCTCCCGCGTCTAGAACAATTCCGGTTGTGCGTCCAGATGCGTACAAGGAGAGCACTGCTTGGATGGAGGTATAGAGCGCGGGTACGTTGAAGGTTTCGAAGAGAATTTGTGCGGCGGTGTCTCGATTTGTGCGTGGGTTGAGAGGTGCCTCCGTGAGCAGGACCGGGTGCTTCAGCATGTTATCAATTCATGTCCATTGTGACAGCATAGCCATCGGCGACTGACCTCAGCCTCGACATACCTCTTCGCTCAGTGACTTCAACTCGTCGGTGTAGATGTGCTGCCAGATCTTCTCCATGTCATCCCAGTCCGTGACAATGCCGTGTTCGAGAGGGTACCGGATCTTCAGGAGGCCTCGATGCTCTTGCGCGCGGTTTCCGATGAACACGTCGCCTTCTAATCCACCCGCGAGTACACGCATGTGCTTTGGCCGGCCGACATATGAAGGGAAGAAGCATCGCGGTGAGTCCTCGCCTGCGTATCCAGCTCTGATGGTGCCGCTGCCATTGTCGATGACGATCGGAGTGTTGTGAAGATCGCTCATGATTTCGAGCTCCCTATCGCGTCCACGAACGCTCGACTATCGCGTTCTTCGGGACATTCAGGCTGGTCGATCGGTGGAATGGTGCTGTGTTTTGTTGGAGATTGTTGTATCATACGCGGTCTGGGACGGGACCTTAAAGTTCAGGGTTGAATCCGACTGCACTCTCCACGACCCAGTTTGGCCCCCAACAATCAGGTACCACTGCTCAAGCACAAAACATCTGGTCATGAGCAGCCAACACCGCGAGGAAATGTCACCACGAGCTGCTGCGGTGTCTGAAGAGCCAATCTATGCCTTGCGATCCTGATCACTGTACTCTGATCATCTCCAACTACAAAGTACATGTACCTAGCTTCCAAGTCTCGTAACATCTCTGGCCGCCCATTTGCTGGCAGTCTTGATGTCAGATACCATATGCGACCGGGTGTTCGCTCCCTTGCTCCAATCCGCCGGGTGCCGTTTTGCACCATCTGAAAGAAATGCATGAGATTCACAATGTCAGGTCAATAGATCATGTACCAGACTGGGAGGATGCCGGTCGTGGACGAATTTCTTAGGCCGATAGAGCACCTCGGCTGTCTCCCACATCTACAGTCTACAATCTCGAGTCAGCACATCTAGAATACAAAACCCATCAGAGAGAAGACCAAGGAGACAAGAGCAGTCCAAGGTAGTTCACATCGATCACACAGCATGTCGGCCTCCTCCTTGAAGTACGACTTCTTCAACGTCTCCATACCCGTGGAGTACGTTGCCGTCGTCGAAGTGGACCGGGTCAAGAAGCTAAATGCCTTCACGCAACAAATGTTCACGGATCTTGGAGCCATATTCAGAAGACTGTCTGTGGATCCAGATGTCCGCGTGATAATTCTCACCGGAGCTGGAGAGAAAGCATTCACAGCTGGTCTGGACATCACCGCCGCCTCGCAGGGGGCACTTACCGGCGGAGGTATGCCAGGTGCCGAGAAGGACACCGCGAGGAAGGCGTGGGATCTTCGAAGACATATCAAGGAGATCCAGGAACCCGTCTCGGATGTGGAGAAGTGCGAAAAACCCGTCATCTCGGTCATGCATGGGATCAGCTACGGAGCCGCTATCGATATCTCAACATGTTGCGACATCCGAATTTGCTCCAAGGACACCATCTTTTCCGTCCGAGAAGTTGCGATTGGTCTTGCAGCCGATGTTGGAACTTTGACCAGACTTCCGCATACCCAAGTCCCCATGTCATGGATCAAGGACATATGTCTGACGGCGAGAGATTTCGGAGCTCAAGAGGCTTTGACCATGGGCTTTGTGTCTGGCGTATATGACAGCAAGCAAGCGGCGTTGGATCGGGCGATGGTGCTGGCGAAGGACATCGCGGCGGCGAGTCCAATTGCTGTGCAGTCGACCAAGGCGGTGATCAACTATTCTAGGGATCACTCCGTGGCAGACGGTAAGGAAATTGCTCGCGCAACAGACCAGCAGCACGACTGACATCTTCACAGGACTGGACTATGTCGCTGTTTGGAATGCAGCAATGCTACAAACGCAAGACGTGAAGGACGCATTATTCTCGAAGAAAGAGAAGAGGACGCCGAAATTCGCAAAGCTATGATACAGATGTCAAGAATACACACTATCTAAGGTATTTATAGATAGTCAACAACCATGTGCTCGCCCAATGGCAGACGCATTCATCTTTTCCTCCTCATCAGTCCGCCTGCTGGCCGGTGCCACTCCATCCGACCATACTTGTCCTGCGTGACTACCGCGTCAGAGGGAGCAAGAATTCTGTGAGGATCCCATTTTAGCTTTCATTTCGGCAGCAAAGCATATGACATAGACTCACCTTCCATCCCTCTTTCGCTCGATCTCGAAGCCATCGGGATAGATCTTCTCCATCTCCAAACGATGCTTGCTCTTCTTCCTGTCTTCCTTGATCCGAAGCTTCTCAAAGAACACATAGGCCGCGTAGAAGACAATGTTCGTGTTTCCAATGGTTGGTCCACTCAAGGAACGGAAATTCTGCACTTGTCCGAGGGTGATCTTGCGTCCATCGGACTGCTCCATGAGATCTCGACAGAACTGTGCTTGCGATGTGCCAGTCTTGGTGAAATGAGTGCTGATTTTTTTCCTTATCTCGCCGCAAGTATCGTACACGGCTACGCGACGACCCTGCTCCTCTTCCGGAAGGCGGATGTCGCTCAGATCAATCTTTTCGCTTGCCTTGCTTGCTGCATCATTGGACTTCCGCTTCTTCGAGGACACTGTCGGCTCTTTGACGCCGGCCAGCTCGCGTTTCTTGAAGAACTCCCATGCTTGCATGTACGTCTTGCTTCCCGCACCTTTCATGGCTCCATTCTGACCGAGGAACGTGTTGAGGCTGTGGTTGGTGACGCTGATCTTGTCGCAGAACTCTCCGACCTTCTCTCCGCTATCAAGATAGCGGCGAATCTTCTTTCGGACTTGATCGCAACTAGCATCTACGATTGCTCCGTCCAAGTCAATGGCATCGACGTCTACTGCTGCCGGTTCTTCGGCGTCTGGTCCATCGGCGGCAGGGCGCTTTCTTGAAGTCAAGTAGGTACCGGGCTTCTTCTGTTCGACGAGAGCCATCAGCCCTGACATTGGTAGACCTTTGTCGAAGAGAGCAGGCTCGGGCCGTTGATTCGCTCGATTGGCGGCATCAGCGAGCGCTGGACGACTCTGAGACTTGGCGGGCATGGTGTATGGCAGGATGTGTTAGTGTGCAGTCCAATGCGGCACGTATACGTTCGAGAACCGCTCCCGACCAGAGGCTCGTCCGTTTTTCATACGTCTGCCTTCGTCTCACAAGAAAGAATTGATCGACGCAGCGATGATGTCGACGCGTCGGTCTGTTATGAATTGTAAACAGACGTCACAGGGGTCGCGTCGAGAAGCCGCTGCGAACGTGTATTTTCGACAGGTCGCAAAACGATAGAACAGTGACATCATATCAGAAGGAGCATTGCTCTGCGATCACGATCTTCCCGATGATCGTGCAAACAGTGAGAGAAAAGCAGATCGAGATGTCGAGACCTTTGTCTTGGCAAGGATGCTGGAGAGGGGACTGGCATCGACGAATCTTGATAAGGCGTACATGTTTCTGTTGTGGATTATTAGACTAACTATTAGTAAAGTGCACGTAACTAGTGCTAAGGCATTCCTATATATAGATAGCTAAAGTAAGAATCTTATACTTAAGATTCTTTCTGCATAATAATATATACCTGCTAATTAGAGGTCTTCTTCTACTTAGCTTAAGTCTAATTATAATAGGTTATAAGCCCGGCATAACTACTACATACTTAAGGAAGAATTGTCTGTTCTAAGCGCAGCTACTAGAACTTTACTATACACTATTTAGATAGTTAACTAGCGAGCTAAGAAAGAGCTAGTTATAATAATAGCCGTAATACAAGCTAATAAGTTTAAGATTGCGAAGGAGAATAAAGTCCTAAGAAAGGGAAGTAACTTCTTAGACTAGTTAAGAATACTTAAAACAGCCCTTATAAATAAGGAGGTATTAGGCTATATCTTTTATAATATTCCCTAATGCCCTGCCTAACTAAAGCTAGGAATTAAAGTTAGATATCCCTCTCTACTAATTAAGAAGAGTACTACTTTATCCTCCTAGGCTCTAACTCCTTCCTAAAAAGAAGGAGGGGACACTTTAGTAACAGAACCTATTTTAACTAATAGACTAAGACTAACTCCTCTCTAAGTCTAGTATAAGTATAACCTAATTATATATAGGATTATTAGCAAAAGGATTAACTAATCTCTAAGGCTTAACTTTAGGGATATAGAGAAGATAGCTAAGGAACTATATAATACTATTATAGCTACTTACAGGCCTATTATAACTATAAACATTTATAATAGCCTAAGGATTCTTAGAATTAGTAATATTAAGATCTAAGAAATAAATACTTAGAAGTATTATAAGAACTTCTAGAAGTAGTATTATAAGTACATCTCTATAATAGAATAATACTCTAGGTCTAAGAACATTCTAGTCTTAAAGCTTACCTTTAGTAATAAGCAGATTAGGCTATTCTTTATCTAGGGCCTCTACTATCTAAAATACCTAAGAAGCTAGAGACAATCCTATTATATTAAGAATATAACTCTTAAAAAGCTAATTACCTTATTAATTAAGAAACCTCCTTTACAAATATAGAGGACAGCAGGAGGATTTAAAAGTATTATAATAGATAATAATTAGTATACTAAGTATATCTATTATATCTATATAAATACAGATTGCTTTAAGAAGTACCCTAATAAAGCCCTAAAGTCCTAAGTATATAGAGGAAAAGGAGGATTTAATAAGGATAAGAAGAAGTCCTAAGATAAGAGCAAGAGATATAATAAGAAGGAAGGAAAGGGTACTATAGCAATTAAGCCTATCTCCTCTTCTAATATAAGCTTAAGCTCTAATTTAGATAGCTTATTTGCAGGAGTAGTAATTACTACCGCTAAAATATAAAGGAGTAATACTATTATTTAGGATTCTAGTATATTATACTACTTCTTTAATAATAAGTCCTAGTTCTTAGACCTTAAACCCCTAGAAACCCTAATTAGGTTCTCTTAAGCTATTAGACAAAGTATAATTATATACTTAGGAAGTATAAGGATTATAATAAAGTATAAGGGGAATAAGTTAAATATTACCTTATAAGATATGTTATATTCTCCTAACTCTAATTATAACCTTATCTTAGTAGAGACTCTTTAGCTAAAGTACAAGGTCTACCTAGATAAGCTATCTTTATACATTCTAAGGAATAATAAGAAAATAGGCAAGGTTTAGTCTACTTATAATATTCTAATCCTTTAGAATATAACTATCTCTCTCCCTAAAGGGAGTACTAAAGTTACTTTTACAACTAATAGGAATATATCCTATCTAGCCTTTGCTATACCTAAGGCTAATATAATAAGATAGTACTAGAGACTAGGCTATATAGGGAATAAGATTCTTAATATAATAAAGGCTTAAGTCTAAGGACTTAAGTAGATTAATATATCTACACTTAAGTACTATAAGCTATATAAGCTTACAAGGTTATAAAAAGTAGTATTAAGAACTTTAAGACTAATACCTTAATCCTTATTAGATAAGGTCTATATTAATATTATAGGACTAATCTTTCTACTAGATATCTTTAGATATAAGTACATTCTTATAATTACTAATACAAAGTTAAGAAGAAGATAGGCTATCTTTTACAAGCTTAAATTACAAGCTGCACAAATTATTAAGAAATAGACTACTAAGATATTTAACTAGTACAAAAAGATAGTTAAGATCTAGTTCTTAGATAAAGGAGAAGAGTTTAATAATAATAATCTAATTACATTTATAAAGAATAAGGGACTAAGATAGGATTTCTTAGCTCCCTATACTCCTAAGTAGAATAGAATTGCAGAATTATCTAATAAGGTTATCCTTAATAAGGTAAGAGTAATAATAATTAACTTTAGCCTACCTTTCCCTCTCTAGAGTTTTATAGTTATATATATAATCTTCCTTACTAATAGGCTAGTATACTTATTAACTAATAAGATTCCTCTTTAGGAATTTAATTAAGATCTTAATACTAGAACTCTATATATTAATCTAATAAAGGTTAGGAGATTTAGATATAGAGCATATTTGCATAATTAGGGGAGACCTAATTTATAGAAGTTCTATCCTAGAGTAGAGAAATACTAAAATCTAGGATTCTAGGAGAATACTTTAACTAACTATATAATTTAGAAGTTTAAACTATCTGCCCTTATTAGGTTTTAGTATAAGATTATAACCTCTCCTTATATAATATATAATAAGGATAAGGTATATAGTATAATACCTACTACCCTAGACTTCTAGGGGGAGAGTTTCCTATAATTAATATAACTTATTACTATAGAATAGGAAGTCTATACTATTTATATTAAGGATTAAGATTAGGGCTAGGATGCCTAAGGGCAAGATGCCTAACCTCTTACTACTTCTTATCTTTAAGAAGTAGAGAATATATTTAATACTATATAAAGAGAGAGAAACTAAGCCTCCCTTTTAATATCTTAGGGGGAGTAAATATTAGGTTAGGATATATAGTCCTAGGATAACTAATATAAGCAGTCTAAGCCTAATTAGCTAGAGGCTACTAAGTATAAAGAAGCCTCTTAGCTAGCTTAGAGGGAGTATATTTCTAAGGAAATAAGAAGTCCTAAGGGATTCTAAGGAAGTCCTAAGGGATTCTAGGAGTAGGCTAATACCTTATTAATATAGCTATAATATTAAGCATTAATAGAGAATTGCCCTAAAAGGGAAGACCTCTAAGATTATACTATAACTCCCTTCCTAGATATTTATATTATAGGAAAGAGGAAAGTAGGGAGAAGCCTTAAGAGACTTAAGAAATTAGGTAATAAAGTAAGTCTTAAAAGCTTAAGCATATTTAGACTCTTAAGAAGTAGAAGATTAATTATAAAAAAAGACTATAGCAAGATCTAGAAGATAGGACTTAAAATAACAAATTCTAATCTATCTAATCCTAAGATAGTTAAGGAAGCTCTCTCTAGATCTAACTATAAGGAATAGGAGAAAGCTATTATTAAGGAAGCTAAGTTACTTAAGTTTATAAGATACCTTAAATAGAAACTTATTAGTACCCTTCTTAAGGGGAGAGTCCCTCTTATAGGGAAATAGGTCTTTAAGATTAAGGTACTCCTAGATAGAACTATAAAAAAGTATAAGGCTAGATAGACAGCTAAGGGATTTATATAAAGGAAGGGACTTAACTATATTAATACCTTTGCTCCTACCCTAAGAGCTGCAATAGGGAGAATACTTCTGTCCCTCTTAGTTAACTTTAGCTAGAAGAGGAGACAAGTTAATATTAAGACTATATTCCTAAATCTAAACCTAAATAAGCAGATCTTTATTAAGCTACTAGAAGGAGCTTATCTCTTTAAGAAAGATGCCTATAAGTATATTATATATATTAAGAAAGGACTATATAAGCTTAAGTAGGCAGCTACTCTCTAGTACTATAATACTATAGACACTTTCTAAAAGCTTAGTCTAATAAGAACTATTAGCGATACTTGCCTCTTTTAAGGGAAAGGCATCCTTATTCTCCTTTATATAGATAACTTCTAGATCTTTAGATAGTTAGACTATAAGATTAATAAGCTAATTAAGGGATTAGAGCAGAAGTACATAATTAAGGTTATTAATACTAATATCTTTCTTAGACTTTACCTAAAGAAAGAGAAAGATAGCTCTATATCTGTCTCTTAGGAATATTATTCTAGAGACAAACTTTAAGGATATAGTCTTAGTAATGCAAAGAGTGTTAAGTATCCCCTTAACACCCTCCTTAAACCCCTCTAGGATAAGGGAATAAAGGAGGACTATAATCTCTTTAATAAGATTATTAGGGAACTGTAATATCTATTAAACTATATTAGACTAGATATTAGTTTTACTATTAACTACTATATAAGGTTCCTTTAGAACCTAGGACCTTTGCATATTTAAGTAGCTAAACATATCTAAAGATATATTACAGGCACAATTAATAAGTACCTTATATATAGGAAAATTAAGGAGCAAATTTAGATTAAAGCATTCTTAGACTTTAACTTTGCTAGTAATCCTAGTATATTTAGGTCTACTTTAGGAATACT
The DNA here is from genome assembly GCF_000219625.1 of Zymoseptoria tritici IPO323. Classification (NCBI taxonomy): domain Eukaryota; kingdom Fungi; phylum Ascomycota; class Dothideomycetes; order Mycosphaerellales; family Mycosphaerellaceae; genus Zymoseptoria; species Zymoseptoria tritici. The sequence goes on along the minus strand of NC_018218.1, from coordinate 1,156,362 downwards.
CTTTAAAATTGTAGGAGGCCTAGTTATTTAGAGATCTTAACTATAGAAAGAAGTAGTACTATCTAGTACTAAGGCAGAGTACCTCTCTCTTACTAAGGTAATAAGAGAAGTAAATTAGGTAAGGAATCTTATTAATAAGCTCTAGCCCTTTACCTAGGCTAAAAGCATTTCTACTATCCTTATTAAAGTAGACAATTAATTAGCTATTAGCCTTATAGAAAACTATACTAACTCTAAAAGATTAAGATATATCTCTCTTAGGAATTATTACTACAGAGAATAACATAATAAGGGGAGTATTAAGGTAGAGTTTATAAGGACAGATATGCAGCTTACAGACTGTCTAATAAAACTAAAATCCCTAAATACTATCCTCTAATATATAGATCTATAAATCTAGCAAAAAGATACTTATATATCTATATTAAGCAGCTAATATAGATATATAAGAGAGGCTAATATAGGAATTAAACTTATAACCTTCTAATTTGTAGTTAGAAATTATACTACTAGACTAACTAGCCCTTAATAAGAAGAGGGAAATTACTCTTAAATTTATGCCTTAATACCTATATTCCTACTTAAGAAGGATTCCCTTCCTAAAATTATACTATTTTATTTATTATAAAACTAAGAAGTATAATACTTAGAATACTTATTTTATTCTTATTTATATAAAAGAAAGGAGGCAACTATATACCTCTACAAAAGCATCTAAGAAACTATAAGAAAAACACCTAGCTAAAGAAAAACTTTTTTATAAAAACCTAAAAGTATTAGAGTATATCCTAGAACCTATAGCCTACCCTTTTAAAACTACTACTAAAAGACTAAGCTAATTCCCCTAGAATCTTAACTTAAAGCCTAAGAGAATATTAGTTTTTATTAAGGAAGAAGGGATTTTAAGGAGAACATATATAGGATACTATACTACTAACTACTACTTTATCTTTACCTTATTAGAGCTTAATATTTAGCTAAGAGGAGTCTAATTATAGTATAATACAAATCCCTAAGGATTAGGAGTTGTTAGACTAAGGTAGTTTTCTATTAGGAAGGCCTACTCCCTTAGGTTATATAGCTCCTCTATTACTATATTAATAAGGTCTATAGTAAGGAGATCCTTATTAAGCTTAGCTATAAACCTATTAAAGTAAGCTATAAAAGAGAAGGGACCCTAAGCCCTAATATTTACTTTATTATAGTATCTATTTATCTCTCCTCTAATAAGTTAATATATAGTCTAATATACTACAGAACTATCTTTATAGATCTATAGGAGATCTCTACTACTAATAGCTCTTACTTTATTAATAACTTACTAAAAGGTTTTCCTAAGGATAGAAAAAGCTACTCTTCTTTTAGAAGCTATAACTAGTAATATAGATTATATTATTAATAGCTATAAAGGATAGATAATAGATTAGCTAATAAATTAGCTAAATAGATAAAAGGTATAGATTATAAAGTAGAGGAATAAAAAAGCTAGAAAAAGATGCTTTTTAACAAGCTAAAGCCGAGCATTAGCTACGTAGTAGGTAAATACCTACTATATTTAGGTAATAGACAGCTCGTAATAATATAGCTGCTAATAAGGGAGTGTTATAGATTATTAGACTAACTATTAGTAAAGTGCACGTAATTAGTACTAAGGCATTCCTACATACAGATAGCTAAAGTAAGAATCTTATACTTAAGATTCTCTCTACATAACAATATATACCTGCTAATTAGAGGTCTTCTTCCACTCAGCTTAAGTCCAATTACAATAGTTTCTCCCTGTTGTGGTTTGCTGACTTCCCGGCTGTTGGTCCATAGCATTGTTCGTATTATCAAATGTTGTGTACAAGCCATCTGAGAGGAGTGTCGTTATGAACTCATGCGAAGGGATTGAAGAAGGCCTAGAAAAGGTAGTGCGGTGAGCCTGTTGAAGTTCTTCGAACCGGCCCAAATCATCCTCTTGCCCCATTTCCGCGACGGCGGTTCCTTTCATGCTCATCCTGGCGCCGCATGGGTTCCTGCTCGTGGGTGGGAGATGAGGCGGGTGGGTACTGCGTTGGTTGAGCGGCGACAGCATGTTTGCAACAGTCGTGGTCTGTACGACATCCTTGGTGTGAGTAATGCAGCTTCGTTGGCGTGAGGAAGTCGGGGTAGAACTATCAGCCGACTAGGGTAAAATTTCAGATTTTGGGGAAAAGTGACGGCAAGGTGAGGAAAGGTTTGGGAGCAGAGGGAAGGGAAGATGTAAGCTAATAAGCAGGACACGCTGTAAGAAGAAGGGGTAAATTGTCATCTCTCGTTGATAGAAGGTCTCGCCAGAGTACTGTCCAATTTCTATGGCGGCCGGCTATGCTTCATGTCCGTTTTGCATCCCAGCCAATTTTCGCGACTCGGCTTGCAAGCAGGAAGATGCCACCCAACAGCAAAGATACAGCCGCGAAGAGTTGAGCCCCCAAGTACGGCGATGTCATGTTCCGCGACGTTCGAAAGGAGATCAATGCACCGCCGATGGGAGTCCCGACCAGCGTTGCGAGCCCCATGCATGTGAAGATTCCCCCAGCTCTCAATCCCAATCGCTCGGAGTCCACTGTGTCCTGTCGAATATCACTCTGTGCACCCTCGACGTCGAATCTTCTACTTGTGCGTGTTATGCACAAGGAGTTGATAGCAGCTGCATAGAGCACTTGAACGCCCTATGATAGAGCAGTCAGCGAGATGTCCGAAAGGCTGAGGCATTGTGGCAAGAACTGGCCAGACATGCTGGAGCCATGCCTGCGAGAGCTTCTGCGCTTGGATCGTACTTACCGCACTCATGAAGCCATAATAGACTGCTATGACCGTCAAACTGGCTTTGGTTTGCTCGCTGGCGGCCCAAAGGAAGAGCACGGCGCTGCTGAGGAACAGGCTGGGAATCATCGTATTGAGAGGCCCAATACACTTGTCGCTGATCAAAGCCGGCACGAATCGTCCAGGTAGGTTCGCGGTCAGCATGTATATGAGGAGGTTCGTCGATGCCGTTGGGGAAAGGCGAAGTACTGTGGCTCCGTAAGAAACAATGTAAACGAAGCCGAAGTATACTCCCATGAAGGCGAAGAACATGCCAAATGCGGCGAGCACGTAGGCAGGGTCGGTAAATATAGTCCAGGACATCGGAACCTTTTCGGTCGCTGTCTTGCGCGTGCTGTCACCCTTCTTTGCTTGACCGCGAATTTTGAAGACGAGGTTTGCAGGAATCATCGTTCCCACGACCACAGCTCCAAAGACGCACATTGTCGTCGCAAAGCCACTTGACGCCAACAGGGTTCGAGCAAGAACAACGTACACAATCCCACCAACGCAGCTTCCTGCTGCTGCCAAGGCCATGGCGGACCCCATGGTGGTGTGGTCGAACCAGGTCATCACTGCGATAATGCCTGCGCAGAGCACCATTCCCATGCCCGTGCCAGTGATGAGGCCTTGCGTAAGCCACAGAGTTGCCAGTTGATTGCACCACGCCGTGCTGAAGACGCCAAGCACCATCAGAAAGGTGCCAATCCGGAAGACGGAGTGAAAATAGCCTTTGTCGACAAGCCTCCCTACAGGCAAGCCGAGTCCAAAGACCAGTGCAATCTGAGTACTCCCAATCCATGCAATGGACGAGGGATTGGCGTCTGGAAGAAGAATTTCGTAAAAGTTTTGAAAGATTCCCCAAGAATTTCCTATGCCCCAACAGTTGAAGACAACCAGGAATCCGGTGATTGCATGGAGCCATGCTGTTCGACCGTTGATTGGGTCCTCTTTGTCGATTGATAATTGATCGCCCGGGGAAGGTCCTGTGTCGTTGCTCAGGTCCCGTGGGACAATCGGAACGTTGGTCGGCTGTGCGATCGAGCCATTTGCAGGAGCTTGTGGTGCGTTGTCTGATCTGCGCTTGTTGTGACCCGAGAAAGACAGGTCGTCGGCGAGTCGTAATGATGTCTTGTCGTCTTGTATCCCGTCGAACAGAGCGCTGATCCAAGCCGTACTGTCCTCGTTGGCATTGGGCGAATTACGTTCTGCCATTGTCTTGTATCTGATGATGGCCCAATCGTCTCGTTCGTTGGAGTTGGATCGGCTGTATATTGGTCAACACACCTCGCGCGATGTTCTTTGGGCCAATGCTGAGACAGTGGAAGATGCAGAGATGATGGCTTCACAAGACGAAGCATCTTGTTTTTACAATGTGTGGCTATACCACGAGGACACAGCCATCGCTTGCAAGCCTCCTGGACTAGGTCAGCGGCAGATAACGCATGACTTTGCGAATGTGCATCCGGTCATGCCATGATCGTGGCTCAGCTCAACGAGGGTTGACTCCGATAAAGTTAAGCACCTATCGATCTCCTTCTGTTCATGAAAAGCGTTGTACAGAGACAGGCTTGCTTGGTAGACGTGCATCTATTCGAGGCGGATTGAACCCAATCCTGCGCGATCAGGATGTGAATTCTTCAATGCATTCGAACATCCAAATGGCACACAACGGATGTTAGAGCATATCTGGAGGGTCCTGCCTTGAGCTGGGTCCGGCATTCCCGGTCATTGCTGAATTTTGCACTCGTCGAACGTCGGAGGATTTGCCCAATTAATAGGCCTGCAAGACGGGCAGTGCAATTAGCGGTATACACAGGTCATGTACAACTCTTGTCGCGAGGAAGGAGTAGACGAATGGGAAGAGGAAGAGAAGTGAGATCTACCAGGTATCGTACCTCCGATCCATCGCCATGTCGCCCAAACTGAACGCCGATCGTGATCAATGCTGCGCATAGCCGCACGCGTTATGATAAGGACCGCATGCAGATGCCTCCACGCGCAAACATCAATGTCTGTGACACCTTGGATTTGCTCGCGATGCCTGCGCAGCCTTGCACGGCCTATCAAGGGCCAGTTGCGGCTGCGCAGGCGGTATCAAAGTACAGGTATGCACTCATTGATCACCAAGTCCGCCATCAGACCGACAATTTGACAGCAGCAGCCTCAACAGCGAACGATAATTTATCCTCAGCACTTCTCTCGAGAGCGCGAAATGTTGCTTCAGAACATGCGACTCTTACACAAAAGCTTGCTACCGATTTCGATGCCTCGGCCGCCAAAAGGTTAGGAGAGCTTACACGGACAGCCAATGCAATCCAGGAATACGACAAGGCCAAATCGGCGCTTGAGGAATTGCACGGCTTACTCAAGTCTTCCGATCTGGAGCTGAAAGAGTTGGCGGAGGAAGACATACAGCCGACGCAGGAGAAGATACAGCAGGCTTCCGCAGCGCTCAAGCACAGTCTGATACCTGTGCATCCTTTTGCCCATCTGCCATGTCTGATCGAGATTAGGCCAGGCGCTGGTGGTGATGAAGCCGCATTGTTTGCAGGCGATCTATTGCGGATGTACACGAACTACTGTGCTCGGAACGAGCTGAATACAACTTTGCTCAAGCTTGAAACAGCCGACTACTCTGCCGCCGGCGGAACGAGCTCCAGCGGAAGTACGCACGTCCAAGAAGCGGTGCTGGAAGTGCATACTCCTGGAGCATATGGCATTCTACGATGCGAGGCAGGTGTGCATCGCGTGCAGCGGGTACCAGCAACGGAAAAGCAAGGTCGCACGCACACGTCCGCTGCGAGCGTATTGGTATTGCCGTCGCTAGGAGAGGACCCGGGTGGAGACATGGGCGAGGACAGCTTCAACGATCCCAAGAGCGATTACTACGTGGACCCAAAAGAAGTGAGAATGGATGTCATGCGTGCCAGCGGAGCTGGCGGGCAGCACGTCAATAAGACCGAATCAGCCGTGAGACTCACGCACGAGCCGTCCGGAATCGTGGTTGCGATTCAGGAGACTCGAAGTCAAATCAAAAATAGAGAGAAAGCGTGGCGGCTACTGCGAAGTCGCATCGCACAGATTCGACGGGAAGAGCGCGAAGCAGAGCTAGTCCGACTGCGACGAGGCGCTGGTGCTGGCAAGGTTGGGAGGGAGAATAAAGTACGGACATACAACTGGGGCCAGCAACGTGTGAGCGACCATCGAAGCGGAATCGACTCCCGGCATCTTGACGATGTTATCGAAGGTGGCGAAGCCTTGGAGACCGTCATGGACAGTGTTCGGGCGTGGATGACCGAAGAGGAAGTTCTCGGGCTGATAGCAGAAGAGGAGGCCAGTATGAAGAGCAAGACGAATTGAAGAAAATGTCGTGGAAGTTGAGCAGCATATGTGTGCAATGCGATCTACCAAGCATCGGGACAGAAGGGGCATTTCAATGCTGGACTTCGCATTGGCCGTGGTAGCGCCCTGCCCTGCCCACCCGATCCTTTGCTATCTTGGTCCATCGCTTTTGCCAGGAGTCGCAGCTTTAGTGTCGCAAGGTGACGGTACCCATCGAATCAGGTCTTCGGCGATCTGAGTTGCATCTGTACGAATGCCTCCGTGAGCGTCATAACACCAATGCTTCTGCCTGATATGCATTCAAACATCAAGTTGACCAGTATATGCTCGCCGTGGCCATTGAGCTGGCCAGATGACCTACAGGCACGGCTAAAGTGATGAGTGTCTTCCTGCGAATATCCTGTCCACACTGCCAACAAGGCGTGCAGATAGCTTACTTGCACAGGTATCGAGTCGTCTCGGGAATTCTACCACACAGATAATGACGTGTCCCGGTAACATGCCTGGGTCTCGAGAGCACAGCAAGGGATGCATGAGAAGCAGCTGGCTCCCCACTACCGAGCTCTTGACCTCTGTGCTACGGACTTGGCCATCGACCAACAGTCTTACGCTTTGCTTGCAAGTCAAGCTCCTATTCGACATTGGAGCCACGTCCAGCCGTCACCAAACCTGCGACATGACGACTCAAACGATTTCGCTCAGCATGCCTGCGTCCAATCCTGAAACGCAGGAACACAAGTGGCGTTTTCCGCAAGTGCAACAACACACCGGCTTCAAGGTGGGCTCCTGTAGCAGAGACAAAGGATCGCCTCGAAGTCGATGTTTCCTTCCGTTGCTTCCATTATATCAGACACTAATCCGGCCTGCGATGCAGCTGCTCACTCCACACTGGCTGCTGGCTGTGGCTTTGGCATCATCTTCTCAGATCGGTAAGTACAGAAGCCGCCGTATCCACACAGCGACCAAGGTCTGGCCAGCGCACAAAGAGCTCTACGACTGACAAAGGATGCCACAAATCAGACGTCCTCTGCACCGCCAAGAGCGGAGCAACGCGCGTTCACAGGATCGTGACCCTGTATATTCTGCAAGCCTTCGCCAGCAGACGTACCGAGTCGCAGCCCGAATGAAACTGCTTGTGGTATCTGCTACGAGTACATTTTCCGGCCACTGGTCTTCGCACGAGCCGCCAAGCTTGACTCTTTGAAACATTTCTCAAAGCGTACCTGCATGCACAAAAGACAAATAGCAGCGGAAGCCGACCGTGCATGAACGATTCCGCCGCTTAAACCGTCGGAGGAGAAACGGCCAGGAAAAAGACCTTATCTTGCTTGCCATGCTGCCCGAAGTCCGCAATGCATCATGATCTTCGCATTCTTCAAGACAAGACAAAAAGCTTCGCACAAACGACAACGTGACCGCCTTCGGACCCGTTCCGGCAGCTGAGGAGCCCGCTAACGATAAGCGTTCTCGTGTGAGCGATTTCAAGATTCGACTGCTTTGTCCCGCTCGAGGATGTGCATCGAGTAGTAGATACTGCTGAGAATGACAGTAGACCGGTGGGTGGGACAGTGGGACTTATATGTGATCGCCCTATCCCAGCTCGTCGGTGTACAGTGTCTGTCTTCAGACAGCATTCTCTCTTTCATTTTTCGACCTTTGTTTTCTCTTCTCCCGCTCCATCTGAAATGTCTCACTCTTCCGGGGAGGCTTCTCCCGCTGTACAGGCCGCCGAACATGCCAGAGAAGTGCTCTTTGCAGAATGGCAGATCAAGGATGAAAACACCGCCAAGTTCTTTGGGTTTGCCATGGCTGGGCTTGTTGCCGTCTTCACCATTACACATCAAGTGGATGTCCTTTTCACCAAGGAGTTTGCAAGGTCAAGCGGTTCAAGTACAGTCGCCCGATCCATGAGACGAACCTTGCAGCTCTTCAGCAGAAGTAAGATTGTCGCCGGAGTGGTATTGCTGCCTGGAAAGATCGTCCTTGCGTTACTATATTTTGGCATCAACGCTGGCCTGACCTTTCATGATCGACCTGATCGAGTCGGCTTCAACGTTCTGGCGAAGCGATTTGGCTGGTACGACGGTTCGTCTCCAAGCTCATGAGAGCCACGCTGAACGATTCGTGTAGGCTAGCGCTATGCAATCTATGCCTTGTCATGTTTCTCGGTCTGAAGAACACGCCACTGTCGCCACTTGCAGGCCGGAGCTTCGACCAAGTCAATGTGCTGCACCGCTTCTGCGGCTACACTACGGTTGCCCTATCGATCATACATTCGGTGTACGTCGAATAGCGTCTCTCATTGATCCAATGCTGATTCATAACAGGATGTATGTCGACGGTCTGTCCAAGTACGGAGTCCTTGAACAGATCCTCCAGGAACCGGCGCAATATGCGGGCATTGTGGCCGGTCTGAGTATGTTGATGATCGCTGTCACTGCGATGGGCTTCGTGAGGAGACGGCAGTACGAGGTCTTCTATGCAGCTCACATCGTCCTCGTTGCCATCGTCTTGGTTGCCGGTGAGTGTTTACACATATGTTCAAGGAGAAGTATGACACTAATGACCAATAGTCGGCCTGCACCGCCCAGACATAGGACTCAAGGCACTCATCATCACAATCGTAGCAGCAGCCATGTGGTTCATCGATAAATCTCTACGCCTGTCTCGATGGCTCTACTACGGAGTCGGCAACTACTGTACCCTCACGCCACTCCCAGGCCGAGCGACCAGAATCACAATGCACCGATCAATGCGAGCCCAGCCAGGCTCCATGGCCTTCGTCTGGATCCCAGGAGTTCGAATGTTCCAGCGCCACCCCTTCACACTCGTGTCGACCGAGCCCGCCGAGTTCGTCGTCCAAGCACGAGACGGCTTCACCAAGGAACTCTACCACACAGCCTGCCGCAATCCTGGAGTGAAATTCCGAGCTGCACTCGAAGGGCCCTATGGCGTCGTGCCTAACACCCATGAGTTCGACAAGATCGTGCTGGTGGCGGGAGGTAGCGGTGCTACATTCACCCTGGCTCTGGCTTTGGACTGGGCACGAAGACGACGCACGCCGAAAGATCTCAGCTCGCTGGACTTTATTTGGACCGTCAGGGACAAGACGAGTCTGGATTGGTTAGAGACCGAGATTGCGGAGCTGCATACTCGGTCGAGAGTCAATGTGTTTCTGCATGTCTCTGGAAACGGCGAAAGAGATCGTGGTTCCAGCTCGAACGAGGTGGATCCAAGATTCATCATCGAGGACGAGAAGATCGAAAGATCAAAGACGATCGATGCAGAAAAGAGCACAATAAGACATACGAAGAACTCGAAGTCCACTTCATCATCGATCACTATCAGTTACGATATCGGACGACCAAACCTTGCGAGCGCAGTTCGAATGGCAATGTTCGGTCTGAAAGCAGAAGACAGAGTCTTGGTTGCGGGTGAGTCGAGCTTTCAAACAGCCTCCTCGTAGCGCCATCACTAACAATGTGTCCTAGGCTGCGGTCCAGAAGCTCTGCTGCGTGATACGAGCAAGGCTGCCGACGACTGCCGGGTCACAGGCGCCCCGAGCATAACGACTTACCTCGAGCATTATTCTTTGTAGAAATGATAGATAGCACGACATAACGCATACACATCACTAATTCTGTCGTATGTCGTTGCGCAAACGTTCAGTCGTGGGCACGTTAATTCCTGTGATACATCCCTAGCTGTTCCTGGTATCATGATTCCGACTCTTGAGTTCCCACTTCCAACTCCTGCTGCTGTTGATATTCCGGAGCAGGCAGCGGCTCCTCCTCACCCTTGACCCAAACTTTATTCAGTTCCGTGTCGATTTCCCGCCGCCGCTCTTTCCACGACTCCACCTGTGCTAGCTTCTCCTTGAGTTCCTGGATCTCCTTTTCCACGCTGTCCTTCTCGCTTGCTGTACCGATGCGCACAAATTCATACTCGCTTGCTTCCTCGCCCAAGCCGAGTGTGAGAGTGTATGAGTGATAACGCTTGAGTGAAGCGCGAGTGGAGATGGTTATGAGAGCTGCGATGTATGTTAGCGCGGCCGCTGATGGAACAAACGATAGAACTTACTGATCCCCTTTGCCTTTGCCGTCTCGTACAGGATCCCTTCCACATCTGAACTCACTGCCGACGTTCCCTCGTCGATGAAGGCGTACCGTGGCTCATGATACAGGAGGCGAGCAATGGCCATGCGCTGCTTTTCTCCTCCACTCAGCACATCTTGCCACATCTTCCGCGTGTCCCATCCGCCCTCGCGTTCGGGTATGTAGCCAAGTCGACACTCTTCGAGAATATGCTGGAGGTCGTGCTCACGTCGTCCTGAGTCTCGCATATCCGCCGCGGTGTCCGGGTAAATGACCTGATCTCGGAGCGTGCCAGGGCTGAGATAGACTCGCTGTGGCAGGAACATAATGCCATCTTGACCGGTCTTGCGTGGTCGGGAGGTGAGACCTCTGTATGTGGGCCAGAGACCGGCAACGATTCGTGCGACTGCCGATTTGCCGGCGCCGTTCGGACCTGTGATGAGGAGATGTTCGCCGGGCCCAACGATGAATGAAAGATTGTCGATCAATTCTTCGCCTCCGAGAGGGAAAGGTGAAGGTGCAACGACTGGAACATTCTCTAATCGCACACCGTCGAAGCCTTTGTGAAGTGTCCCGCTAACATCGGCGAGGTTGTACAATTCGTAGTTGGCATTTCGCGGAATGTGGTATGCGTTCGCGTGGACGCGGTGGAGAGTGCTGATGAGCATAAATACTCGACTTGTTTGGCCAGCGAGCTCCGAAAGGTCCTTGATGGAGTACATCATCCGGCTGCCAGCATCGGCCAAATTCAGCATGAGGCGCTTGTTGGTGATAAACTGCTTGGTCCGCGATCCGGTCTGGTCGACGGTTTCGCCGACTCCGAGAAGCGATGGGTCCGATATCTTCGAAGGTTCAGGCTCTGGAACCAGTCCCATGGTTGGTAGGAAAATTGGCAGACTTGTGACAAGGTATCCGAGTGCAGACCATGTGTACTTTAGTACAAAATCCTCAAGCATGTTGTAGCCGACCTTGACTCGGTAAATGCTCTCCATCCATTTCCTCAGCTCCTTGAAGCCTTGATCCAGTAGCACGTGCTCAGTTGGTCCTCCCGCGTAGAATGCAATTTCTTCGGCATTTGCAATCAGTCGAGAGTGCATCCCTCGGAAGTCGCCCTCTTTTCGCCCTTCAGCAGCCTTGAGCTTCGCAAATGGCGGGCTCAGCTTCTTGAGCAGAATAGCAGTCGCGGCGTAGTTGCTGAGAAGGCCGCTCAGTGCCAGCGGCCCTAACGATTTGTAAAGCTGGTAGTTGAATGTGACCAAGTCCACAAGCGGTTTGCCTAGACTTGAGTACAGGTTGGCGGCATTGTCGCAGAACAGCGTCAGATCATGACAGATGAATTGATCAGCGCCGTGCTCGATGCCTCCGTCCAGATCATGCATCTTGTAGTACGCCATGGACGGACTAAGATACAGGTCGTGGATATACCTCGTCAATCGTGTGCGGAACGCGATACTGATCTTGGCCTGGAGAAACTTGATCATAGAGTTCGTGTAGGAGCCAACCACACCAAACGCTAGCCATTTTGTAAGGCCTATGAGGAATGGACGTCCTGCTCCGGCCACAAGATCGCGTACAATCTCACCGTCCAGTCTCGCGACGACGAGAGAGAGATATGTCCGCAGAAGTAGGAAGAACGCATGGGTTGTCAACAGACCGGACTCCTTAGATCCTATCCTTGGAACCGCGATTTGCATCAGAGCCATGAACTGATGTAGGAATGCAACGTTCAGACCAGGCTTGACGTTCGGTGGCGGGACACCCAGCGAGTATTCCTTTCCTGAGCTACGCTGCCTCGTCGGATTGAGGAAAAATCTCCTGTGCGCATCAAAGGTCGTAGGCTTGATGGTATGTATAACAACTTTGCTGATCTGCTCATTGTCCGGCACGAACAGTGTCCGGGTTCCATCCTTGCTCTTGATGCCGCTGTTGCGACGAATGTGATGTCTCCCTACTGCCTGCTCTTTCTTCCGATTCTGATACCGTCGATAGCCTCCATATCCTCCGATGATGGCCAGAGACAAAGCGAGCGTCGCGATGAGCCGGGTCGTTCGAGGGCTGAGCGCACTTCGAGTCCGGATTTTGTCTGCGCGGGCCAGAACTTGGGCATAAAAGCTGTCGAACCACTGCGCGATACGTTCCGCCGGACGCTGGCGGAGCGTTGACTGGGCCGCCATGGTCGGATCTGAGGTTGTGTTCGTCCGCAAGAATCGAATCCAAGGACGTCTACCGACGCATGATCCAGGCCTCGCGCATGCACATTTGCATGGTCCTCTTCGGTCGGACGTATTCTTTGCTCAGCCGTGTTCAGTGTCGGGTATGGCCAGTCGTCCGGGTTGAAGTCTGTGCATATGCTGCAGCAAGCATCGAGGTTGACGTGAAGCTATTGCGGAAGCTTGGACTGGCTTTGTTCTAGCATGTGACGCTGCCTCGGTATAAGCAGTGCATAAATAGTGCACAACAAATGTCTACAGAACATATCGTACGGGCAAGTTATTGCGATGGATCGCCCGATGTTTGAAACAAGTTTGATATATAGGCAAGTCAGAGTGATTGATGCACGAAAATCTTCATAAATCTTCATAAATGCTACAATAGATTGTCATACAATACGGCCGTGAACACTCCTTCTTCCTCTAAGCCTTGTACGAGTGCATAACGTGAGCGTTGCAGTAAGCCTTGAGGCCGTCCTTGCCCCACTCGCCACCGATACCAGACTCCTTGTGACCACCGAAGAAAGCCTGAGGAGTGGGCTTTTCAAACGAGTTGATGAAGACGGAGCCCGACTCCAGACGCTTTCCGATGCGCTCGGCACGCTCGATATCCTTACCCCACACGCAGGCTCCGAGGCCGGCGTTGGAGTTGTTCGCGCGCTTGATGACCTCCTCTTCGTCAGACCAGGGCTGGGTGGGCACGATGGGGCCGAAAGGCTCTTCTTGGATGATGCGGGAGTCGGTGGGCGGGTTGTCGATGATGGTGGGCTGGACGAAGAAGCCCTTGCCAGACTCGACGTCTGGGGCGCCGACTGCGAATTTGTAGCCCTTGTCCTAGATTTTGCGTTAGTTGAAGTTCAGTGTGTAGGGATGTTGGTACTACGAACCTTGCTGTCCTGGAAGTAGGTCTTGACCTTCTCGTACTGCATCTGGTTCTGAATTGGTCCGAGGTGAGAGCCGGTCTTTGGGTCGCCGACAGTCAAAGACTTGGTGAACTCGACCATGGCAGCGAGCATCTCGTCGTAGATGTCCTGGTGGATAAAGATACGCTTTGTGGCGACACAGACCTGAACATCAAAGGGTACAAGGATCAGCGATGTTCGGAAAACACAACGATACAGACTGAGACCTGCAACAGGCCGAAACAGTCTCAGGTGCCGCAAGCCTTGCACCCTTCAGAGACTTACCTGGCCAGTGTTCTGGAATGCACCGAGGACGAGCTCGGGAGCGACCTTCTTGATATCGACATCGGGAAGGACGATCGAGGCATCGTTTCCACCAAGCTCAAGTGTGACACGCTTGAGGGTCTGGGCGCAGGCAGCCATGATCTTCTTGCCGGTGGCGATGGAGCCGGTGAAGGAGATCTTGGCGATGCCGGGGTGAGCGGTGAGCATTGGTCCGAGGTAGTCATCTCCGCCGACGGCCTGAATCACACCAGGGGGGAAGATGTCCTGTGCGATCTCGACCACCTTGAGGGTGGTGTATGGCGTGAATGGAGAGGGCTTGACGATAATGGTGTTGCCCTGGAGCACGTCAGTACATGTTTACCGCTCCTCAGGGGCAGGACGTGGATAAAGCTCGTGCTGATATCGCGTCAACACCTCTTGCTTTTGCAGCAGAACTTACGGTCAAGACAGCAGGGATGATCTTGCCAATGGCGAGGAGGATGGGGAAGTTCCATGGGCAGATGGCACCAATGACACCGAGTGGAGTGTAGCGGGTGGTGATGACCTTCTCGCCGTCGTCCATCTTCTCCTCTGGAATCTCGAGGGAGTTGTGCCAGTCGATCCAGCCGGAAACACCTCCCGTGGTCTCCAGTTCGGCAACGCCTTTCTGCCGACTGTCAGCATGCAGTCATCTTATTAGGATTCCTGTCAGGAGCTCACCGGCTTGCCAGTCTCAGCGCAGAGCAGCTCGGTCATCTCGTCTGACACTGCGAGGAGAGCATCCTTCCACTTGGCGAGGAGCTCCTTGCGGTGCTCCAGTGTGGTCTCGCGGAACGACTCAAAAGCCTTCTGTGCGACCTCGACGGCCTCATCGACTTCCTTCTGGCCGGCGATTGGGACGGCCCATAGCTTCTCGCCGGTGGATGGGTTGGTACCGTAGTGGTGGTCCTTGGAGTCTCGCAGCTGGCCGTTGATGACATTGCTGAACGAGTCCCACTGGAGGGACGACACCTTGCTGGGAGACATGATGTGTGTGAGCGATGTGGAAGAAGGAATGTGGTCGAGAATGGGTAGAAATGTCCTCGGAACAATGTCAGGTGGAAGAGAGAAGGAGAAGGCCTGTGAAAGTAGGCAGGAGCTATGGTCTTATAGCCGATCGCCCTTGGTAATGCAAATATGTGGACGTTCGGGTATCAGAGGCAGGCTTCGAGCTAACAATGCACCATGACCCTTGGAGTGTTATTGAAAGAGATATCACTAGCGAGCACTTTATCACATGTGAGCCCATTCAAGTGGTGCAACCAAGGTGTAGTCTTACCACATGAAGATAACGTGGTTTGTAAGAAACGGACATCAGCCGCATGGTTCCAAGGAGGTACCATTATTTCGAAGCAACCGAACGTGGTGAGGTCAGGGAAAGTCCACTTCAGTGTGAGGTGGGGTCTAGGACTAGAACTCCCGAATTACCCCACTTCACCTTGCTCGGCCATGCGATGCCTGTCTCGTGGTTGGCGTGTCGACGTCTAGGGCTCAAGCTAAGGAACGTGGTACGCGGAGTAGACTTCTGCCAACGGGAGGCAAAGGCGGCAATTCGCCGTGCTCCATTTCCGTGCTGCTGCTCTTCCCTCGATACCACCTGCGAACCCGACAATTGCTGAGCTCCGATTCGACATGGACAAGCCACTGCTTGAGGCTCGAATGTAGACGAACTACCTATCTTAGGGTGTCGAGTGGAGAGCGGCTCCGCAGTGGGTGCTTTAGCGGAACGAGCAGTCAAGCACTGCGGACCTTTTCCTGGAATCATGCCGAAGGGAACATACAGTATCGGTCAATTATCCGCTTATTGATGCAGTACTGGCTTGTAAGGATGAGAATTCAGTTCTTGAATTCTTCGCATAGAGCTCCGAGGTAAGGCGCTGCATAGATATCGAGCGACGATGCATCAAAGGAGAAGTTGTCGTTGTCACGGTACAGCGACACAACGACATAAGCCGGGTGTATCGAAATATTGGTGTCAAGTCGAAAGGCTTCAGACCGGAACAACACTCGGAAAGGGCTCAAAAGCAGCCAACTCCAAAGCACGATCAACTTCGTGCCTCCTATACCCAGGACTCCGACTGAGACAGCGTCCTGTTACGATCAAAGCTGCGGTACTGTCAGTTTCGAGCATACAAAGACTAGCCTGAACCACAGCAGGAAGAACTCACCTTTGACGAACTTGGCGACGTCGATGATCATAGTCTTTTTCTGTCGATCTTTGAGTGGGATGCTGTGCACTCCCATATCCAAAGGCTGGTGCTGTTTCACGACATCCATGTCTGATAAATGCAACGGCGTCCGTGGCTCTGCGTGTGCCCATCCAGACCCAGCCATGTCTAGATCTTCAAGCGACAAGCCGAAAATATCATCTGGTGCCGCGTAGTCGTTGAGATACTTCAATTGCTCGTGATCATACGGCAGCACTGATTCCGATGACCTCGAAAATTCGTCTCCCGGAACAGAAACGGGAGATTCAGATCCGTCCGGCAGCTCGATCACGGCGTACGGCGAGGCTGGGTCAAGGTTGATGCCCTTCTCAGCAAGGTACCCTTCCACATCATACGGATCGAACCACTCTCCTTCGAAACCGGCAATCTCGACGGTCATGTCGACCGAGAGACCACTCTGCGCCGCATCGTCGAGCATCGCAAGGGCCTGTGGACCAACAATTCCCAGGTTCCAGGTCTTCTTCCGAGGTCGCATAGTTCCAAAGCGATCTCTCCGCGGGTAGTGAGTGCCTGCACCACCGACGTGAACCAAAGGCGAATCGTCCGAATCAAGATCATCGAGCGAAGTGCGGGACAAGGCCCGGCGCATTCCTGCCAACAGTCTGTTGCGATCTCGGCTCATCAGGCTGAGTTTGAAGACGCGCTCATACGACGTAGGCCAGCGGTCGGGTTCGAGGAGGAGCTGGTAGCCTTTCTCGATCGCAGCTCGATGGAGGTATCGACCGAAGGTGAGTTCTTTCGTGGCGTATGATCTTGCCGCACGTAGTGATGGCATGATCTGAGGTTCTGGAGGGACTTCTACTCGAAATGTAGTATATGAGTCCGGCATTCGTTGATCCTGGTCACTGGAGTCGTGAGTGGGAGGAAGATCGCTCCGATCTTGCATCTGGTAACCTATCCCGATGTGGTCTGTCGCTTGGGCAGGCTCATATCCGAGCGTGGACTTGTCCAGCCAATACGGGACGTAGCTTCGTTCAGTCAGTCCCATTGAAGACTCTTCGCCGGGCTGTGATCCTGCTGATGAAGCATGACTGGAATCTGTCAGCGCTGGCGGGCTGCCTCCGTCAGATTGCGCATCTGTAGCTCCAACAATGCTATCAAACTGCTGAGCAGTCGCTCGCAGTAACTGCGCTTGATCTCCTCGAAGGCCAGAAAGGGTGAGCTGTTCCCGACATCTGCCAAATGCCTTGTTCAAGAGTGCCAGTTTCGACGTCAAATCGGAGACCTGATTACGGAGCTCGTCCATCGTGGACTCCTTCCGCTGTCGGTACGCCCTCTGTGCCATTCGAATTTGTGTGCGACGACGCTGATTGATTGATCAGTAATCATACGTGTCTGGCACATGTGAACGTACGAACATCAGCTGCCAACCCATCAGGCCTCTCCACTCGTGGTCTTCCTCGCTTCTTGCTCTCATCGCCGCTAACATCTTCTGAATCATCCGACTTCGAGCGTCGTTTTCTCTTGGATGTTACGGCAGGACTCATGGTCGAATGAACGAAGTCCGAGAAGCGTCCAGCCAAATGGAAGGAGACAGAATGCTGTTAAGTGTTGCGATTGATCCAATTCGTGTTGTAGCAACGAATGAGCTGCGGGCAGTGGCGGTTGGTGCGGTCGATACACGGTGAAACAGTGCTTCGCTTGTCAGCTCTTGAACAACGCAAATGGATCTGGGGACGGAGGTGGGGATGTGGAACAGGACGAGGCGAGGTGGGAAGAGTGTTCACTAATCAAGTGAGGAGCTTCGAGTGTTCACTAATCATCGGAAGTCCAGATCGTCGACTCCTCTCCATCAGTAAGCAGCTGTCGGACTAGACCGAAACTGGTCAAATGGCGATGTTAGCTTTCAGGCGCGAACAGATCCCAGCATTTCGAGGTGAATTCGACCACTACAATAGGGTACGTAAATGTTTTATCGTCAGAATCACAATAACGCAGCAATCAATGCTGCCAGTCGTCATGCGTTCAGGAGCTTCCGGTCCACCACTCCAGCGGAGTGCCGAACATGAGCTGTAAAGATATTCCGATGTATCCAACAACGACCTCGTTCACAAAAAGTCTCAGCAGGCTGTAGGGTGTAAATAAGTCCAGTCCCAGTCTCTGCAATCGTGTGTCCCCAATCTTCTTGTCCAAGGATGAGCCGGTTCTCATAAGCATCCTGATCAGCGCCGAATGCCCGTACCCGACGATGAATGCCTCTTCTCTTGGAGCACATGCTGCGCAGGAAACCTCTTCAAAGAAGCATGCTATGCAACCGCGGGAAAGCTGACCTTGTTCCGGCGTTGAGATCAGTATGGTGACAGTTCCACTTCCTGGTCTTCTCAGCTGCTATGGGCACGAACAAGACTCTCCTGCAAGGTCAATGTCAGCTGTGCTCTCTCAATTCGACACCATCGTCAACGTACTCTGATCATCGGATCATCCTGGTCGTCGGTTACTATCGCCGGACTTTCCAAACCGGGCGGTCCATTCTCCGTGTACCCACGATCGACACCCGGTCGTTTCGGGGGCGTGAGCAACCGATTGTGATCTGCAGGAAGACTCGAATTATCAGAAACGGGTTTGTCCTCTTCCATGAGCAAACCGCGCCCATCGTTCCTCCGGTCAAGTAACGCACCGCCTAGGGTCGCACATTTCAGGATCGTCTGAATGAGCTGATTGGGCTTGAGGGGTTTGGAGAGGTACTCGTCCATTTGCGCTTGGATACACTTCTCGCGGTCGCCAAGCATGGCGTGTGCGGTGAGGGCGATAATGGGCGAACGTGCTAGCTCGTGAGTTCGTTCGTATTCGCGAATCTTGGCCGTCGCTTCGAACCCTCCCATGACGGGCATTTGCACGTCCATGAGAACGACATCGAAGCGCTTCTTGCGAATCGCTTCAAAGGCTTCAAGGCCGTTGTTGGCGACTGTCACTGTGTGGTTGTGCTTGGTCAGGATCTTGACGGCGAGTTTTTGATTCACCGCGTTGTCTTCTGCGAGGAGGATATCGAATGTCCGACTGTGGTCGGCTGACATGGGTGCTGCGCGGCCCTCGAGTGCGGGCACCAGAGCATTGCCCAGGTCGATTGGAAGGCATGGCGTAGTCATGTAGCTTGAGATTCCGTTCTCCAACGCGGTCTTGAAGTTCACCGAGATGGCCGGCGCCACCATGACGATGGGAATGTACTTGAAACGTTCCAAGCTGCGCAACTTCTGAGCCGTCTCGCTGTTATCGATGATCACGCAGTCGTACTGGTCGTCTGGGCTGATTTCGGAGTGAGGAACCTTTCCCTTGCCCACCACACAAGGGACCAGATCCAAAGCTCGGATGCCAGCCGCGATCTCCTCCGAACTGTCCGTATTACCGTTGTCGACAAAGAGCACGTTGTGCTTTCGATACTGCTGTAGTTGTGGCATGATTTTTGCAACATCCGGATTGCCCAGCCGTACAACACAGGTGAAGAAGAATGTGCTGCCTGAGCCATAATTTGATTCGACCCACATCTTGCCACGCATCAAAGTCACCAGTCTCCGAGAGATCGACAGGCCCAATCCAGTACCTCCGAACTTCCGTGTGGTCGACCCGTCAGCCTGCTGAAACGTGTCGAAGATCAAATCCAACTTGTTGGAGTGGATGCCAATACCAGTATCGGAGACGGCGAATTTGACGACAACCTCACTATCGGTGCATCGTGTACTGTGGTCAGAGAATATCTTAACACGCACTTCCCCGTGCTCGGTGAATTTGATGGCGTTGCCGGCGAGATTGAGAATGATCTGTCGAAGTCGGAAGGAGTCGCCCACGATGTAGTCGGGCACTGAGCTGTCGGTATCATACACCAAGCTGATGTCCTTCTCGTTGGCTCGGACTGCAAGTGACTTTAAGCTGTTGAAGACGAGACCTCGCAGTGAGAACGGCTCTTCCTCTAGGATCATGCGATTTGCTTCAATCTTGGAAATGTCCAAGATGTCATCAATAATCGTCAGTAAGCTGTTGGCGAGCGAGAAGACGATGTTGAGCATGTCCCGTTGGTTCTGCTCAAGCTCGGTGTCCAAGGTAAGCTGTGTCATTCCGATGATTCCGTTCATAGGTGTTCGAATCTCGTGGGACATGTTTGCCAGGAACTCCGATTTCGTCTTGTTGGCCAACTCGGCGGCCTCTCTTGCTTGATTGTTCTTCTGGATACTTTCGCGCAAGTTGAGGACCATCTTGTTGATCTTGTTCTTCAGCTCGTTCATTTCGCCAGACGCTTCGACATTGATCATCTTGGTGAAATCTCCTTTCATGGCCGCGTGGGTAATGTCGGCAAAAGCTCTCACTTGCGAGGTCAAATTTTGAGCCATAATGTTCACATCGGTCGTGATCTCCTTCCAGCGACCAGTGATGCCTTCGACTTCTGCCTGTCCACCCATCTTGCCGTCGACACCGACGTCACGAGCCACCCGCTTCACCGCGAGTGACCAAGCGTCCAGTCGCGTCACCATGTCGTTGATCGTGTCCTTCAATGTCTGAATCTCTCCCTGAGCGTGCACCTTGATTCGCTGGCTCATGTCACCGCGTGCAATGGCCTGTGTGACGTCTGAAATGCTCCGCACCTGACCAGTCAAGTTGTTGGCCATGGTGTTGACATTGTCGGTAAGATCTTTCCATTTTCCTTCGACATTGGCAACCTCTGCTTGTCCGCCCAAAACTCCTTCGGTTCCGACTTCTCTCGCGACCTTGCTAACCTCGAAAGCAAACGTACCCAGACGGTCAACCATGGAATTGATGGTGCTCTTCAAGGCCAAAATTTCACCCTTGACTTCGGCCTCGACCTTTTTGCTGAGATCTCCTTGCGCGACGGCGGTTGTGACTTCTGCGATCTCGCGCACTTGGGTGGTCAGATTCATGGCCATGCCATTTACGTTCTCCGTCAAGTCTTTCCATGTGCCCTCGACTCCGTGAACTGTTGCTTGTCCACCTAGGCGACCTTCTGTCCCGACCTCACGCGCGATCTTGGTGACTTCATGCGCGAATTGCCGTAGCTGGTGCACCATGGAGTTGATGGTGGTTTTCAAGGCCAGGATCTCCCCCTTACATTGCGCTTTAACCTGCTGCGTGAGGTCGCCTCGGGCCACGGCTGTTGTCACCTCCGCAATATCTCGCACCTGGGCAGTGAGATTGTTTGCCATAGCATTCACGTTCACAGTAAGGTCGCTCCACATGCCCTGTACGCCTTCGATTTGAGCTTGACCTCCAAGAACACCCTCCGTGCCGACATCGCGCGACACTCTCGTAACTTCCGTTGCGAAGGTCCGGAGCTGTCCCACCATGGAGTTGATAGTCTGTTGAAGTTGGAGAATCTCGCCTCTGGCTGGTCGTTGAATCTTGCGGCTCAGATCACCTTGTGCAACGGCGGTGGTTACAACTGCGATTTCTCGCACCTGGTCGGTCAAATTTTGGGCCATGACGTTCACTGCGAAAAGTCAGTATGTCCGTAGTTCCTGTATATCTCGACTTCCACATACCGTTTTGCGTAAGCTCCGCCCAAATACCGTCGACGCCAGGCACGACGGCTTGTCCTCCGAGGCGTCCTTCTGTTCCCACCTCTTTCGCCAAATGTGTTACTTGACTAGCAAACTCTTGCAACTGGTCCACCATCTTGTTGATCGTGTGCTTGAACCTCGCAATCTCCGGATCTTTCTCCGTGGCATGAATGAGCACTTTCTTGCTGAGATCTCCATTGGCGACAGCTGTAATGATGGTGCCGATCTCTCGCAGCACTTTTTGGTATGTAGCATTGATTTGCGCATTTTTCTCAATCTCCCGCTTCAGCTGCTCGATTGACTGCGAGTTGCCCAAGGTATCGAGTGCAGCTTTTGTAGCGGTTTGCTGGTGCGTCAGCTGCGATTTGATACCGTCGATAAATTCCTTCTGAGTCCGAATCTCTTGCGCTTGTTGGTCGATGTGCTCACGTAGAAATGAAAATTGTTCTTCAGTGAGTTGTCGAGGATGAGGCTCGCCCTCGCTCTTAGCCAGGAGGTTGTTGACCCATGACGATGAGCGCTGGCGGTGCTGGTTCGCTGCGGACCTTGGCGACGAGGTGTCCTCCGAGAATGCCGAAGAAAGTGGCTCGTTGGGAGTGATGGGTAACGAACTGGTTCCGCTTGTAGCGCGAGCCTCGAGAAACTGGATCCGCGTCGCAAGGCTAGTCAGCTCGCGCTCTAGAGTACGCTTCTCCACTGAATCATCGCCCGGTAGAGCAATTTTGGTGTTCTTAATTCCATTCGCGATGGCCTTTGCAGGGAATGAATCCGCTTCCAGAGGAGCATACTGCTTGGCGAAGTTGGAGAGGATGCTGGCCACAGCTGCCGAAGTCTCTTCTTGCAGCATCGCGGAGGGTAGGAAGACCGAATCGGATCGCGAGGGCTCAGGCGGGCATGGCAATCGGCTTTGCTGCCCGTCGTCGCGAAAGGGACAATGACGCTTCGTCTTAGCGGAGAGAACGGTGCGACTGGCGAGCTTTTGCTCGGACAGTCTCGGCGAAGCTCAGCGGAGCGGGTCGTAGGTCATGTACAGATCTGCGTCGTAGGGAGAGTCGGGCTAGCGATGTTGGTGGCTGCGGCGGTCGGCGCGAGGGTCGAGGATCGAGGGCGATCGAGGAGAGATTGTGGTGGTGTGGTGGAGGTAGCTGTGAGACCGCCAGAAGGGAAGGAGAGATACCGTAGCGCGATGGGCTCCGGCAGGGAAACGGATCAGCGGCTGACGATCAACCCTGGGCATCCACAGCGACATGTACATTCCCCTCAACCACGTTGTTGCAACTACGGTCGTTGGTCGTTGAATACCGTTATGCTATCGTCCTCTTTACGCGAATGCGGTGCAGCTCGACGACGTGCTTCACGGTCCAGCGCTGTCAGCGAATGCAGGGCCGCCGGCGGATTTCATCAGAGGCTGAACTTTAGGCGATGAAACAAAGGTTAAAATGCCACAGTACGAGTATATAATTATCTCCTCCTCATGGCTGCTTTCCTTTGGCTTCGCAGTTTCTGGTTCCCCTGGTTGGGCTTGTGTCCTAATTACTCTCGCGCCGCCCACGAGCTGTTATAAAACAAGCGAGACAGGAGACCAGACATCCTCACAATAACGTGCTTGTCCCACGTCATACTGGCATGGATTCTTTTCTGCTCTTCAACTCCTCAACGATAGCCAGGATACCTCGCCCACACAAGAGGGGTGGTCGACTGACCGACTCCTGAGAACGATAGCGCATCCTGCGTGCAGCTTGTGCTCCCTCGTTTCATGGATCCGTTGGTTGTCGCTGTGGCGGCGTACCGCCGAGAACTTGTCAAGTACTCCCGTACAGTGCAGTCACAATGACTCCACAATGGACGGACTATCCCCGATCTTCCCACAACGACAGGGCATTCGTACGGTCCGTGAGAGTTCTTTTGATCAGGCGGGATAGATCTACCTGGTCTATTCGTACAGCTAGTCTACGGCATCCCTCGTCGACCGCAATCTTGAGAGCCTTGTTCATCAAATGCACCAGCGTGTCCCCTTCTTTAGGTCAGGGTCTCCCAAGTTCCAACGGCCCGCGTGCATACTTTTGGCGCTCTCCACATGTGCGTACGTCATGCTAATTTGGGCTCGCATCGGGCATCGGGGATTCGGCAGAGCAAATTCCCAATGCAAACACCGGGTTTGCCTCGAACGATAGCCAAGTCTGTACAACAACGACACCAATAAAGTAACCAAGCAGCAAGCTCGACAGATCGACGGACAAGTTCTTCGTCCACACAGCATCGATGACCATATTCGCACGATGGTCGCTGATCCAGCTGTAACGATGCGCACCTCCATTGACCTGCCATCCACGAGACTCTCCGGATACGCCCATCTCCCTGTCTGGATACAAAGGTCTTCCATGCGAAGGCAAGGCCGGCATCGGCCAGCATTGCTCATTCTGCGGCCTTTGTTGCGCTGATAGTGGTGGATGGTTCTTTTCCTGGTGCCCGCTGCTGGTGGCATGTCTAAACTCAGAAATTGTCGGGCTGGGTCTCCTCTGGAAGATATCGGGCTGAAAGTCGCAGAACCACGGTCAACACGCCCAGCAGATGCTTGCTGTTGAGTCGCCCACGCTCATATTCTTGCTGTTTGTTCGCAGTCTCCCGCTCAAGATGTCTAGCCAGACCATCCCGCATAGCCAGACATTGCTTATTCGAGCGTTCTTCCGTATGCGGGCGCACGTCGACACGGAATTGCGCTTCGTCTCCAGAGCAAGACACTCGGAGTTGGTACCAGTCGTTGCTGCACTTCGACATGGTGCCTGATATAACAATGGCCGAAGACATGTAGGACGAATCGCCCCAGGCTTTCGCCCACTTCATTGCGCGGTCAATGTTTCGTCGACAGTGAAAACTGATGACGACTTCTCGATTGCGGTAGAATACTGCCAGCGCCTCCTTGCGTGTGGTTCTTGATAGCTGCGCGATGCTGGGAATGTGTACTCGATTCGGCGTGTTGTTGATGGCGTTGGTTTCGATTGGTGGGAACGGACAGCATGCGTGAAAGTAGACGAGCTCACGCAGTTCAGGCGCCAAGTCCATGAAGCGGAACACTCCATGTTCGCTCGATAGCGCCGGCGGGTTGTCGTCTGTCATTTCTGGTGATTGTAGCATGGTTGCGATCCTGACCTCCAGCAAGCAGCTATGAATTGCGTCGGCGGATGTGGTGTTGGCGATGCTTCTTGTGTCGTTGGACTGCAGCTTTGTCTGACTCGATCTTCAAGAAGTCCAAGAGGGTGAAGAGCTAACGTGTGAGTCGAAAGCTTGGTTTGTTGCGGTGTCTGCGTAAAGGCAGCAGCGAGAGGCTCAAAGGCTGAGCACCTTGCAGCCAGAAAGAAAGTTTGCCCCGCCTCCACTAGCGCGATATTCACATGCATGCGTTGTCTGTTTTAGGGTGGACGAACGTGGTGGGATGCGAAGCAGCCGTGGACTCGTGTAGACAATTCAGGAAGATTGGCAAGACATGCAGGTACCTATTACAGCAGGATATGCTGATCAGGCGAGTAGGCACCGCGTAAGGCATGCTAACTCATCTACTCCAAGACAGCAAGTTGGGCCCTCCCAGGCCAGGCTCAAGCAGGACTGACCACTCGAAATTCGTTCAACACCGCTGTCCCGTTCTGAAGCGCAGCGTATTGCTCAGTTGTGCAAGACGAGCTCACAGCATACAGATTGCAGTCAACACCTGGCGGCTCCGGCAACACGTTCTTCCACCCAAATACGCTCGAAGGTCCGGCCGTAGCATATCGACCACCATCTGAACCAGACGTATCTTGCGTCCCACTCGCAACATCCTGATCCCGCATGACGCGGTCGAAGATTTGGTGAACCAGCTGCGGTTGATAAGCCGCTGCGTCATGACCGGCGTCAAATACTCGCGAGAACGAGAGATTGCCATGTTGGCGAACGACGCCACCACTGTCGCACGAAGTGGTGCGAATAGAAGCATAGCCTGCTCCGCGGAAGATCTCAGCTCCAGTCCAGTTCGCTTGCAAGCTGAGCTGCTCGCCTCCGTTCCAGGGGCAAGTGTAATCGCGATCGCCGTAGATCATGGCCACTTTGACGCCGATTGAGAGGAGATATTCAATGCTTTTCATGCCTGCGGTACGGAAAGGGTCGCCGCTGGCATAGAAGGCGCTGAAAACATTGTTCGCATTGGCGGTGAAGTTGAGCGGCACTCCGAGTTCTCGCTGGACCCAGGCACGATTGAAGAATCCGATGTGATATTGCGAAGGTGAGGGATCAGGCTGGAAGTGGGCAATGTCGTATCGACTTCGACCTGAGTCAATGTAAGGTTGTATGACAGCCGTCGCACAGTAGATCGTGGCTTGGGCACAAACAGCGTTCACCGTGGGGTCGATGGACAGGTGATGCGGATCACTCAGGTCGCCGAGCCCCCGACATTTCAACATGAGGTCGCGGCATCCACCAGGCTTGCTGTAGTCGGACTTTGCAGCGTTGAAGGTGTCCCGAGAGATGGCTTCCAGACCGTATGTGTTGTTGTAAGCCATGTCCGGGAACCACTCCGCTTGGTACAGCATATCGGTACAGCCGTTCGTCCATCCGACAGCATCGATGTCCAACACAGTGCCCTTGAACTCTCCGCTTTGTATCTTCTTATTTTGCCGCGCGAAATGTTCAGCACTGACCGGAGCAGAATAGGCCCCGTATGAATTGCCCCAGATGGAAATGCTTTTGTCTTGTGTTTTGTATTCCGGGAAGGAGGAGAACCAGACTTGTGCAAAGTGCCAAAGCGTGCGAGCTGCGACCGCTGTGGTGGGTGCGGTACGGCTCAGATTCTGACTCGAAAATGTTCCGTATAGGAAGGTCGTACTTTCGGCGGGTACTGGCTCGCTGTCGTAATCCTCGATCGCAATGATTGAGCCCTGTTCTGCGAGGAGGTCCTGAGTGCTGTTGACCAACTTGTCGTAAGAGAATCCAGCTCCGACCGGTTGATCAACGTAGAGGACATTGACGTGTTCGTTCCATGCGTGCGGGTTGTACTTAGTATCATTCGAGTTCGGAAGGACAGTGCAAGGCCCTCCACCAGACGTGGCTCCGTATAGTGACGATTGGCCGGGCCCTCCAGCAAGATAGATGGCTGTCTTCGCATTTTCGGGATGTTGTCGCGCCTCGAAGCTAGTGGGCTGTCAATATCATTCCTTTATGCCGGAGGCCTTCGGAGCAAACTTACTACCAGAAGAACATGGACACATTGTATTGCTCGAGAGGCTGGATCTCACCAAGTGCAGATGCAGGTAGATGCACGTAGCCAGCAAAGCCGCGAGCTTTGGTCTCACATATCGTTGTCTGCCCAAGGTCAGCGATCGTAGTCTAGTGGTCGGACGGAAAACGCACCTGCTTGTAGGAGACGCTGGAGTCACCCGCTTGAATTTTAATCAGATCGTCCGGTGCTGATGGGAAGCCAGCAAGAGCAACAGTGAACAAGCTCCCAATGATATGTAATGACTGTGGCCGCATCTTTGAGCAGGTAGAACGACGCAAACGCGCGATGGAAGAGATACCGAGAAGGGAAATGTTGCCTCATACTTGACAGGAATGATGCCCTACCGGTCGGATATCCTATTGTGGTACACTTTGGGAAGGTATTGCATGCACTGTCTCTGAGACTCACAAGCTGCGGAATCATCCTCTTCTTCTCCGAACATAACTCCTCACGCTTGGGCAGTCTCACGCAACCTCTTTGGAGGGTACAGGTATCAAGGCCATGCTGGTCCTAACGTTCAGAGGCGTTGCGAGACTGGTCCAGGCATCCTTCTCGATTTGGGTCTGAATAGAAATTTTCTTGTCCACGAGATCTAAGAATTCCTTGCTTGCGTTCAGCCTGCCGTCTTGGCTCTTGAAACTGATCTCGCCGATGATCTACGGGTCGATGCTGAGGTAAAGGGGATGTCTTCTCGATCATCAGGGGCGGAGCCTGGTAGCGAACGACTCGCCAGATGACTCCATCAATCTTCGAAGAGTCCCGGAACTAGCATCGTATGATACATGTATCTGCATTGGTAAAAGCCTGCTTGAGAGTCGACACATCATGTTCGCTGGCGTCTCGTCCCATTGCTGACAACGTTCTCGCAGCGCCTTCTCGAATGCCTGATGTCAGCGGAGTAGTTGGTGATGGAATATGGAAAAGATGTGAACATTCCGTTGTCAAAAGACAGATTCTCGCGTCGATGTCCTTGCTCTAGGTTCTATACCGCTGCTGACGTAGTTGCCATAAATAGACGGAACGCGGGCTGCACCAAGCTGTTGGAGCTTCGAAACGCTTGCTCCAGCGATGGGAGAAACGAATTTCACCTTCTCTCCTCTCACCTCCTTCTCGAATACACCCCTTTCTCTTCAACCACGAACAAAGCCTCCACCGACCTCTCCTTGACCTCAATCGTAACATCTTCCCCCTCGACCTCGACAATCCAAACATGGACGCAGTCAAGGGCACCATGAACAAGATGGCTTCCGCGCTCCACATCGGTGGTAATCAGAGCTCGGAGCCAACAGCAGAGCCACCGACAGACTCTGAATACGCCGAGCTCAAGAGCAAGTACGAACAGGCTGGTCAAGGCCAAGTCCTGTCCTTTTGGGATGATCTCAAGCCTGGAGAGAAGGGTGCATTGTATCAACAACTACAGCCAATCGATCCAGAGCACATCAACAAGATTACCGACCGAGCACTGAATCCCCCAAAGGCGGAGAATGAGGACGAGAAGCCGAAGCTTGAAGTGCTGCCCGATACGGTCACCACATCAACCATTGACAGCAACGAGGAGGATCTGAAGAAGTGGTACAGCTCGGGTCTGAAGATGATTGCGGACAACAAAGTCGGTGTCGTACTCATGGCTGGTGGTCAGGGAACAAGACTGGGTAGCTCAGCGCCCAAAGGATGCTACGACATTGAGTTGCCGAGCCATAAATCTCTCTTCCAGCTGCAAGCAGAACGCATCTGGAAACTGCAACACCTCGCCAGCAAGGAGCACAATAAGGAGGAAGTGGTTATTCCGTGGTACATCATGACTTCAGGACCAACTCGCAAGCCTACCCAAGACTTCTTCGAGGAGAACAAATACTTTGGTCTCAGCCGTCACAACGTCATCTTCTTTGAGCAGGGCGTTCTGCCGTGCATTACCATGGAGGGCAAGATTTTGCTCGAGAGCAAGCACAAGGTTGCCGTGGCGCCGGACGGAAATGGAGGGTTGTACTCTGCACTCATTGGCTCGGGCATTGTTGGAGATATGGAGAAGCGCGGCGTTCAGCATATCCACGCCTATTGCGTCGACAACTGCCTCGTGCGTGTCGCGGATCCAACTTTCATTGGCTTTAGTGCTGAGAAGGGCGTCTCCATCGCCACCAAGGTCGTGCGGAAGCGCAACGCAAAGGAGAGCGTCGGTCTGATTGTGCAGAAGAATGGGAAACCTGATGTCGTCGAATACTCGGAGATCGATGAGGAGACCGCCGAGGCCAAAGATGCGAAGAACAGTGAATTGCTCAAATTCCGCGCTGCCAACATTGTCAACCACTACTACAGCTTTGAGTTCCTGAACTCGATCCCAGCGTGGATGCACAAGCTCCCACATCACGTCGCGAAGAAGAAGATCCCTACTGTCGACGAGAAGGGTGCTCCAGTCAAGCCGGAGAAGCCCAATGGTATCAAGCTGGAGCAGTTCGTCTTTGACTGCTTCCCATTCTTGGAGATGGACAAGTTTGCATGCATGGAGGTCAAGCGTGAGGATGAGTTCTCGCCACTCAAGAACGCAAAGGGCACTGGTGAAGACGACCAAGACACATCGCGAAAGGATATCCTCCAGCAAGGTACCCGGTTCTTGAAGGCTGTTGGAGCGATAGTGACCAGCGAGAATCCAGACGAGGGGGTTGAGGTCAGCCCACTTATCAGCTACGGCGGCGAAGGCTTGGAATTCCTCAACGAGAGGACAGTCAAGGCGCCGGCTGTGATTGAGAAGGAGGACTAGGAATGTGAATTGACGACAGATCTGACTTATGATGAAACAACGCGGGCATGTTTTGGAGCATGAAGATATCTAGACACGACAGCATAAACCCAGCAGTGAAGCAAAGCCTTCTACCCCAATGTAGCAAATGCCTCATCAAGGTGGCCAACCGGCGCGTAACACACACCTCACTCGTATCGCGCGACGCTGTCGAGCTTGCCTCTGACAAGACATAAGTGCATCTCTTGGCGCTCGGAAATGCCTTTCCCTTGCGTGTGACAGTACCATCATCTGAAACGTTCCTGCAGGACATCTAGATCGCACGTGATGCATCTACGGACCGCCCAACCGCCCAACCGCGGGGGCAAAGAATTGGAAGTCGTGCATGTCGATCTTCGCACAATCCTCAATCTTCTTTCCATACCACAACAAGACTTTTCTGCTTCCTTTCAAGCATACACAGCTTTAGTCGAGGGCAGAGGAGTTGTGAGAACGGAGTCAGAAAATCGCAGAGGTCAGTCAGCCATTGTGTGCCATGAGATCGCATCGGCGCAACCGACATGCGCATTGTCGGCACGCTGCATCGAAGCCGAGGACAATGCGACATGGTTCGAGATGGAGATGGACGCACATGCTGGAGCATTTGAATCAATTGGAGTTAACGGTTAAATAGCAGGAAGAACAAGACCAGTACTACCTTACTAGGTACGCCATCGACGCATTCACCACCGCCAACCGAACATCCCTTCATCGCTTGAAAAGTCCTTCGACCCATCACAACCGTCCACCATCGCAGCAGAAAAATGGATATGAACATCCCAGTCATGATGCAGGGTCCTGACGAAGGCTCGCGGCAGAATTTCGAAGGAAACAACAGAATGTCGTCCCTTGCGCGCCGTGCCTGCTACAAGTGCGGCAACGTCGGTCACTACGCCGAGGTGTGCTCTAGCAGTGAGCGGTTGTGCTACAACTGCAAGCAGCCGGGTAAGAGCATCGTCGGGACATCGAGGGTCGGATATGGAATATGCGCTGATCGCTTCATACAGGCCATGAGAGCAACAACTGCCCCTTGCCAAGGACAACTGAGAGTAAAGATGGACCCCTCGACCCAGAGATACCAGCCATTTGCTGATCATCCCCAGCCAAGCAATGCTACCATTGCCAGGGCCTCGGCCACGTCCAGGCTGACTGCCCAACGCTCCGTTTGAGCGGTGGTGCTCGTGGCGGAAGCTGCTACTCGTGTGGCCAACCAGGTCACCTTGCGGTATGAATGCAGACTTGTGCGCGACTGCAACTTGACTGACTTTTGCAGCGCAACTGCCCAACTCCAAACGCTGGGGGAGCCCCAATAGGCCGCGGAATCGGTGGACCACCAATGCGTGGCGGATTCGGTGCTGGAATTGGTCGCGGTGGCTTCCCAGGTGCCAACCGTGCGGCCACTTGCTACAAGTGCGGAGGACCAAACCACTTTGCTCGCGATTGTCAGGCTCAGGCCATGAAGTGCTACGCCTGCGGCAAGCTTGGTCACATCTCTCGCGACTGCACTGCTCCCAACGGTGGTCCGTTGAACAGCGCTGGCAAGACTTGCTACCGCTGTGGCGAGCCTGGCCACATCAGCCGTGACTGCGTCCAGGCCGGTCCTGAAGGCGGCTTGATCAACGGTGACGCGAACGGCCTCCCCCCTGTTGGCATGCAGCCAGAGCTTGCGCCGGTCGCCCCGTCCCAGGTCGCTATCTAGGCCTCTTGCAACCGAGAAGCGCGGTTCAGTGGCCGCGAAGCCGTGCAATAGACTCTCCACTTCTGGCCGATCACATTTGGTTTTCTGCGCATTCTAAGCATACAAACAGTCCAGCGTTCAACGATCTCACGACCGGCGGCACAAAAGTTTCCTTAACGACCACAACAACCCAGACACATACCTTGTAACCCAGACCAGACGGAGCGCAGCGGACGATGGACGCCGGTGACGGAGGGCGGAAGCGAGGAGGAAGGTATTCAAGAAAGAATTGGGGGAGGGAGGCGGAGAGCGGAGCGAGCGGTGTCGATGTGAGACCCCAGGACATGCAATCTAACAGGTACTCGATGCCGCACTGGAAGATACTATAGGCATATGCCAACATATGTTTATGGTGATTCTTGCGACAACAGTATCTCATTTGTCTCGAGTGTTGTTCATCTCCCAGTTCCCTCGTTTCCAGAGATGTCACTGATGTAGGTCAAGATCGCGGATCACCTTCACTTCCTCGATGGGATGAGGTTGAGATTTGCCAAGACCTGGCTTCGAGGTCGGAAAGCACGACTGTCGCTCCTGCCTTCTGCACGACAAGATGAGCGGACTTAGCGGACGCGCTTCTTCCCATCGCGAGCATGGCGGCCGCCTTGACGCACGGAGCATGTTCGCTCAGGTCTCTCAACTCTTCTCCCATCTGCTTCATTCCCAACCCGACCTGCTATACCACTCACTTCACCATCTCACAGATTACATTGCTGCACACTCATTGTCGTCCCATCACGCATCCACCACTCCGACGCTCGCACTTTCAACAAGATGCCTGCCTCCGTCGCCAGTTCGGAGCCCGAAGAGGAGCAGCAGAACTTCATCATCGACATTGACACGCTGCAGTCTCACGGTCAGCTTCAGACTGCATCAATGCCACTCCTCAGAGCTCAATGCTGACTTCACCCAGGAATCAATGCCGCCGACATTGCGAAGCTGAAGCTGGCGATGTACTTCACCGTCGGCGTGAGCCTCACCTGCAACGGACACCTCCATGGAGTCTCACCTGCTCACATCCTCGTTCACAGTCCGTCCAGAGTACTCCCACCAAGCGTCTGCTCCTCATCAAAGGCTTCTCCGACATCAAAGTCGAAAAGGTCAAGGAAGCATGCAAGAAATGCCAGGTGAGCATCGTTATAGCAAGAGCACGTTGGGTGACACCTTTGCTGATACATCGATAGGCCGCCGGCTCGAGGTTCATGACAGCTGCCGAACTGCTCCTCAAACGCAAGACCTGCTTCCGCCTGTCGACTGGGAGTGCATCATTCGACAAAATGCTCGGTGGTAATCATAGCACCTCCTCACGTACTTGTACAATGGCTACTGACGTACACTCCAGGTGGCTTCGAGTCACGCAGCGTGAATGAAGTGTTCGGCGAGTTCCGATGCGGCAAGACCCAACTCTCACACACACTGGCGGTCGTCGCTCAGCTACCAGTATCTCGAGGCGGCGGCAACGGTAAGGTGGTCATCCTTGGTACGTCAGCATCTGTCGCTCACCTCCACACCTTCGCTGACGACTAGCATAGACACCGAGGGCACCTTCCGTCCAGAGCGCATCATCCAGATCGCGGAGCGTTTCGACAGTAAGTGCACCTTCCGTGCATCACTTCTACATGCTGACATATTCCAGTTGACCCAGAAGCGGCGAACGAAAATATCATCGTTCATCGCGCGAACAACAGCGAAGATCAGCAGGAAACGCTCTGTGCTCTGGGAGAGCTGTTTGTCGGAGGGGAGTATCGGCTGTTGATCGTCGACAGCATTCTCAACCTCTTCCGCAGCGACTATCAAGGCCGTGGAGAGTTGAACGAGCGCCAGCAGAAACTCAACGTCCACCTCCGCAAGCTGGCCGACTTCGCGGAGGAATTCAACATCTGTGTCTTCATGACCAAGTACGTCTGCACTTGCGACTCGCATGTCGTGGAGGGAGAGATCGCTGACCTTCCCTCCTCCACCATCTAGCCAAGTCCAGTCCGATCCGGGAGCGATGTCCTTCGCCGGTGCCGATGGACGAAAGCCAGTCGGTGGACACGTCCTTGCCCATGCCTCGGCCACGCGAGTTCTGCTTCGAAAAGGTCGTGCCGATGAGCGAGTTGCAAAGCTGATGGATTCACCTGGTTTGTGGATATGACTACCGGTGCCCTAGAGTCTTGACTAACCTCCTCAACAGACTGCCCCGAATCCGAGGCCACCTATGTCATCACCCAAGGCGGCATCAACGACCCTGACAAGGCATGATCAACGCCGTCCGTCTCCTGCCCACCTTTGCCATTGCCAGCGATTTGCTGTGTACGACTTCATGTTCAATATCACTATGCACGTTCGGAGGAGTTGTTTGAGTGTGATACCCCATGGCGGCGACCATTTTACGACATCATTAACGAGCTGCTATTTGGAAGCATTTACAAGGGTGTTCGGTTGTGTTCGGAGGCATATTATGATACTGCATGAGACACACGAGTTATGATTACCAAAAGACATGTACAGCTTTACGATCACAATTCCCTTCTCTCTCGCTCTAACTCTCACTCTCCCTGACGTTGTACCTATCGGATGTAGCCCTCAGGGTCTGGGATATCTGCTGCTGCTGGGCCAAGCGCCGATCTTTTGGTCGATCCTTCTGCTCGAAGACAGAATTGTTCTTGATGACTTCAACAACCACCACGCTCTCATATCGCCGACATGGCTCGCTCACCGCCCACACGAGTCGCCAAAACAGTCAATGATTTCTCTGTCCTCCCGATTCGAATTCCGGCACAACCAGTATTCCCTAAAGAAGCGACTCACTACCTCTATGTCCGCGCAAATGCACCGAAAGTGCCCACGGAGAACACTCCACGAGAAGTCTTTCTCGTCAACGTCCCGATCGATGCGACCGAGAAACACATTCGAAATCTCTTTGCGATTCAACTAGGCGGCGCGCGCGTGGAAAGTGTAGCATTTGAAGGTGCCAGAGTCGGAAAAGCGATCAATGCGCCGGTAGCGCCAGTACAGCAAGGCAAGAAGCGGAAACGTGGAGCAGATGGAGAGGACGGTGCACAACTACCAGAAGAAGTCGGAGCGTTGCCGGAGGTCTGGGATCGAGAATTGCACCGCAGTGGAGGAACGGCCATTGTGACGTTCGTGGACAGAGTCAGCGCGGAAATGGCTTTGAAGGAGGTCAAGAGAGCTATCAAGAACAAGAGCGTTATCGTATGGACAAGTGAGAAAGGTGTTGCGCCATCTCTTGGCTCAGCAAGATACCGCACACATCATACTCTGCGATACCCGGATCATGCGGTTTTGCAGGCATCAGTGGACAACTTCATGGCAGCGTTCACAGCGCAGGAGGAGGCGAAAGCGAAGGCACTGGCGAAATTACGAGCAGAGCCGGACGAAGATGGGTTCATCACTGTTACCCGCGGAGGACGGGTCGGAGCAGGCAGAGAAGACGAGGCGAAAGCGAAAGAGGCAGAGTTGGCGAAGAGGGACAAGAATCGAATCAAGGAGGACTTCTACCGATTCCAGGTGCGAGAGAAGAAGAAAGAGCAGGCGCAGGATCTGGTCAAGGGCTTCCAGGAGGATCAAAGGAGGGTAGAGGAGATGAAGCGGAGAAGAGGGAAGTTCAGGCCGGAGTAAGAATGTATGTTTGGCGACGACGAGATATCCTTCCGCCCCATGCTGGAACGGACCTTGATAGCTATGGCAATGCACGCTCCACGACCCCTTTGTGTCGTGAGTACGGCTCCAACGAAACGAGATGCTCTGTTGAACAGACAAAGAGATTGGGATCTTTTGTCTCCGAATCCGGTCGCGTTTGTCAACTTGGTTCTCTTTGTCGTGTCAGGACAATCAGTGGAGCAGAGACTCGATACGACACCCGACTTTGAGCCGAGAGCAGTACAGCACGTATTCGAATATGACAGCCCAACAGCAGTTCGATCTCTGGGGAGGCCTCGAAGAGGATGCCTGGGAAGCATCCGTTGGCACATCAGGAAGAGTCCGTGTGTAACTCCAAGAAAATCTCTATGCTGACATTTCTAACGCATTGATGGACACAGCTCGAATAAGATTCATGAGACTCTGGGGCTTGATCACCAATGAGGCTAACAGAGATTATATCTGTACCGAGATTGAAAGCTTCAGATCAGCCCAACGTACGAATAGAGACCGCGAACGATTGGGTCAGGAACCAAGCGTTGAGGATACTGCAGCCGTGGTAGCATGGGTAGCACGAGCTGAATCTACTATCGCTGCGAAACAAAACCTGTCCAATTGCGCTGAAAACTTAAGCCTTGCAAGGACGCTCGTCGTCCCGGGCGAGGACAGCGACCGAACAGTGGCCTGGCTAAACGGAATCTCGATATCGGCCATGAATATCGCTCGAGACGTGCAAGGTCGTATCAATGATCTGGAAGGACGAAGAGACTCGCCGGATATGCAAGGCGGTGAAGTATTTGGAGATCGCATGGATATTGACCAAGAGAATGGCCACGCTATGCCCGCGGACGATGCCCATATGATGGAAGACGGCGATTCGAGCAACCTGGAACGTGACAGACGTGACAGGAGCGGCTTGAGTGCAAGATGGTACAAGGCCAAAGTTGATCTTGGAGCAGTCAACGACATTTGGGCGCCCGACCTTTGGGTGAAGCAGAACTCCTCTGGAACCATAACAGATGTAAGGCTCTGACACTGATCAGAATCCGCATGCATTTGCTAATCTGTGCTAGCGAGTCGTGATTAAGCATGAGGTGCTGCCTAAGGTCGTAGGAGCTTCTTACGGCAAACAAAACTACAACAGAACTCGCTTCGATCCAATGACGTCTCCTCCGATGCCTGGCGAGTATGTTAACGGATTCATTGTGCTTGGTGTTCTCGTCCACTTGCTAATGTTTACAGGATTTCGACAATGCTGCGCCTGCGGCCACTGAAGGAATCGAACGTCATCGTGAAGCTCCGAAGCTGGAAACTGAACCACACAGATCCTGCATTGGCAAGGTATACTTTGCTTCTGGAGTACTGCGGTCTCAGCAACCTACGCACATTTGCCGAACGATACAAGTCACACTCGCCGAGGCCTGCTCAACGTGTCGACTGGATCCCTGAACCGTTCGCATGGAGCGTCTTCGAGGATCTTGCCGTGGCCGGACTACTCATGGAACGTGGCGACGTGGACCCTGGAGGCTCGCAGTGGGACACTATTGTGCATCGAGATCTCAAAGGTTCCAACGGTAGGCGCATTTAGGACGTATGCATTACCAGTACTAGACTGATCAGGACATTAGTGTTCTTGAGCGAGGAAAGGAAGACATCCAGATATCGTGGCTATCCTACCGCGAAGGTAGGTCCGACCTTGCAGTTGTGGATGTATGTGGACTAATGCTTCATAGCTCGGAGACTTTGGACTGGCCTGCAGCAAAATTTCCGGACCAGCAGCGGACTTTTGCGGCTGCGGAACGAGGGGATTTCTTGCGCCCGTAGGTTATATCCCTGAAGGGAGACCGACTTGAGCTTACCCTCTGCGCAGGATCAACTCAACCCCAACGTAGGTCGTTTATCAACGAAGACAAATGTAAGTCTACTAATGCTCAGATCATCAGTGAACACAAGAACGCTAACGACTAGCAGGTGTGGGGAGTCGGTGAGTCTCGAGCATTCAGTGATGCTAGTGACTTGCGTTCAACTAACACCGTCAGGAATGGTTATGCAAAGTCTCTTGGCGTCGATCAAAGGTACACGTCTGACCTCAGACGCTGCCAAAGCGGACCCTGTCGAGAGCGGCAAAGCGCCAGAATTCGAAGACGATGTCAAGAGGCAGTACAGTCCGCAGCTCATTGGCTTGATCCAGAAGTGCACCGCCTACCGACCCAGCAAGCGACCAAGTTTCGCAGAAGTCTTGCCTGAAATCCGGCAACTGGTCTCGAATGGGAATCTTGCAAATGGACTTCGAGAAGCCCCAGACAATGGCACGAACTTCGTATTGAACGTTCCTGACAACACTTACGCCTTGGGACTTGCTCTACAAAACATAGCCGGAGAGTCGGCCGCACCAGAACCAATCCCGGATGACGATGACCGATCAGCCTCCGAAGGAACAGACGAGCTCGGAGGTACTGCAGGCGAATATCATAGCGATCACTTCCCTGAGGAGGAAAGCGAAGATGATGTTGCGGGTTGAAATCACGCAGAACATGGTCTTTACCACGTTGTGCGACCATCAATTGCGGGACAAGTGTGGAGGACACTGTGTTTCTACGAACTTTACGTACTAATCTATTTGCAGTCGAACAACTCGTAAAGCCAAAAGTCCATTGTAAGCTGTTCTTCCAGCTCAATGATACAAATGCGCTCTCATTGTTGCCAATCTCGATGTCCAACAAAGGAACTACCGCATGCGGTATGAGTGTCCGGAAGCGCAGCTAGAGCAAGACTTATACAGCCGCCTTGTATGACCTGCGGCTGGTCTCACAGCACTACCTCCATCGCTCTAAGTCCTGCTAGAGTCTACCGATCATGGCCGCAAAGCTCTTCGCAGACTTTGAGGTTTTAGCCCAAGTTGCTGCATCTGACGCGAGAACGAGGAAGTTTGGTGAGCAGATCACACTACCCGATTGGAAGCTGTAATGCTAAAGCAGATGTACAGAGATCAACGCCAGAAAAGTTGCCACGACTGAATGGAACGCAATAGCTCCGGTCGATCAGAATGGACTCCGGCCAAAGCTCACTTTGTTCCATGAATTACATGCACAGATGGAGGCCGAGACCACGACAGTACTCGGCGATGAGCCGCTGTCTAACGTCAGAGACATAACGAACTACATTGAGAAATTGAGAGTCCGTGTGGACCGTCGCGGCGACCACGTCCTCAATATCAATCGTCTCATGGATCTCAGGAGTGCCGGCCCCGAGAGGAACAGGGTGGACGCGCTGGCATACCTGCGGCGACTTCGTATCAAGCAGGGGGAAAGACGCCAGGATGATAGAGCTACCATTACCAAGCTACTTCGCCTATTGGCTGCGGCAGAGCAGAGAAACCTCGAAGGTCGGTTGAACGATCGATGGGTCGGCGTCGGGGGAACGATCGCAGGCGGATTTTCAATTCCGCAAATCTGGGTGAAAAGAAGCACGGCGAATGTGATCACCGATGTAAGCCATGGAGGTTTCGATGAACCGACTCGACCCAGCTAATTTCGCTTAGCGACTGGTGCGCAAGCACATCAATCCTGAACTATCCGACAGCTATCCGAGTATATGGGACGCGGATGACATGCCAATTGAGTAATTGCCAGGTGCCTCAGTGTGCCCTAGGCATGACTGCTAACGATGGCAGGGCGACTGCGATGCTTAAATTGAAGGGCAAAACTGGATCGGATCGAATTGTAAGAAAGTGAAGTGCAGAAGGCCTCATCATCTGAGACAGTCTCGGACGCCGGACCTTCGTCCTTTTCACCCTGTCTACGATATCCGCTGACCTTGTACGCTTTGCTTTGCAGGTCGATCTTCGCAACTGGCGACTCGGACCCGAGGGCCTCTGGGGAGGGGCGATGGTCAGGCATGCATGGCTGTACATGGAATACTGTAAGGCGATCCTGATGGTTCTCAACGGCCGGATAAAAGCGTATACTGACAGCATGATTCTTGAGGTGGCCTTGGAGATCTCATGGGACTGCTCAAGTCACAGCAAAGGAGTAATGAGTGGCACCCAGAAGTACGTGTTGCGTATAAATATTCGCATCATTGGTCGCTGACTTCTCATCTTAGCCGTTCCTATGGAGCATTTTCGAAGATCTCGTGATCGCAGGCCTGCTGTTGGAGAGAGGGAGTCTCGGTCCGGCTGCCCCAGCTCCAGGGTGGGATCTAATCGTGCACAGAGACATCAAGTTGGGGAACAGTGAGTACACTAATGTGACGACTAGCGAAGCGAACGGCGAGTCCTGACACCGTTTTGTCGTAGTCTTCCTGGGCACAAACACCAGCGATACTTTCCAAGGCTACCCAACTGCCAAGGTTAGTGGTTTCTGCCCAATCACGTTTGCGATGCACCATGTTGACAATACCCTCAGCTAGGTGATTTCGGGGCTGCGTGCTTCGTCCCTGCAAACGATCAGAGAAGGTTCGGGGAGTTCGACCATGAGGACTTTGGCACTGAAACCGACAAAGCACCGGTGAGCTGCACGATGAACGATATATTCATTATTCTCTTTGCTAATGCCGGCAGGAACAACTCGACGAAGTGCTGTTCGGTAGACCAAACAGAAGGTACAAGATCGGGACCAAGACCAACGTGAGCAAACTCTGATTCCACCCCCCTCTGGCAACCTTCTACTCCGTTGGAGCTGACAACAGTATAGATCTGGGCCATAGGTAATGCGATGTGGGGATTGGTGAATTACGAAGAGGGAGACGTTCAGTTAGAGGACGGATTTCGCGAGGACTACAAAGTGCCCGCCGCCTTCTCCGACACCCACCGGGGAATGTACAGCTCGACGCTATTGAGATTGATCACACGCTGTATTCAATACCTGCCGGAAAACCGGCCGAATTTGAGCACTATACTGTTCGAAATCCAAAGGGCCACCGGACCTGGGGCCAACGATCGCGCGAATGGCCTACGAAACGCGCCCAAAAACGATCCAGGCTTCATGACTCGTCGTGGACCGCATTTGAAGGCGGAACAGTACAAGCTGAGAACGCTTCTTACCGAATGGACGGAAGAGATATTTCCGCTCCCAGCATCGAGAAAGCGGAAGTCGGAGGACTTCTCTATCGACGACCGCCTTGTTGATACCAGGGATCCCGATGCTGCCTCGATTGCGAGCGACGACGATCTTGGAGGCGAGCAGGGCTCCAATATGGTCCCTACGCAGCAGGACCTGGCTGCTGGGTTGGTCTTTGACAGCGATGGCCGCGAAGACGGAGGTGTTGGGTATGGGCGAGGGACCTGATGATGGCGATGGGGACTGAAGTGGAGAAAGCTAGTGAAAGAACCTGTTCCGTATGGCAGATGCGAAAGGCATTGATGGCCGCGGCGACGAGTGAGATCATCATGAACCCGTGCGGACAATAGTTAATTCAGAAGAAGCATGTACCTCCGGCGGTATAGGCGCAGAATGGGAATGCATTGGGTTTTGTGTCAAAAGTAACACGCTCCAACCGACGGATCCACGGCAAGGGGGCTTGCCCAAAGTGTCTACTGCGCCCTGCCGTATATATCCACCAAGAGCCGATCCATCTGCTCAGAACTCAGAATAAGATCGAATGTCTCCTGAGATCTACTCCAGAATCGTGCCCTTCTCGTCCGCGCAGTAACATTTGCTAAAGATTGTCAGTAAGCTGTTCGAAAACCACACCTTCGATCATACGCACTTATTCGGAGCGCACTGCCCATCCGTGTCGGTGAAAAGCTTGCATTGAGGCGAGCAGAGCGGTGTGCCGAGTAGCGGGCACAAGAGCACGTTGAGTTGTCGGCTCTCGATCGCTTCTGAGGCAGCGATAGGAGATGCTAGTGTGAAGGTGACCAAGGTCAGGAGACTGGCCAGGAGTGTGGTGTATTGCATGTTCGTTGTTGGCTTGAGAACGGATGTAGCTCGAGGTGACTTGTCTCGGTGGCACAGAAGTAAGTCAAGTCGGGAGATGAGGTGGCAGACCATACCTTATACGATCCAGGGGAGAGTGATCGGCATAGTTTGTCCAAAACCGAACTCCTCGTGTCCAAACGACCTTCACCTCGAGTCGACGGAACCTTAATCGTGAGCGAAGGATTCGAGATCGGATGATCTGTACGAGTCCCCATGGGCACATGAGTTTCGTGGAAAGTGGAGATGCACGATCGAATGGCGTGCCATGCCGCGGTTCTTTACGCCGTGCGGTGCAGACAGTCAGAGGTCCTGCCTAGATAGGCAGTATTCGCAAGTCGCGTCGAGTTCGAAAGCGCCCCCAAGCAGCGGCACGACTTCGCACGGAACGATGGAATCATGCATGGCCGCGGCGATGCTGCTCTGAATTATGCTCGACGGCCACGATCTGCTTTCTCAATGGACCAACGAGTGGTGTCTGCCGTGCGTCCTTTCGATTCCCGGTCGGGAATCGCTGTGAGAGCCAATCCGCTTGAGCACGGCACTGGGAGGAAACCACGACCTCATACTGCAAAGAGTGTCGTTTGATCAGGTCTGAAGAACTGTGTCTGGCCTCTGCGACGATTGCTTATGTCAGCTGCGCGGCCATCCAATGCTTTTGTGCAGATCTCACGACCATGGCGCTATGTTCGTGCGGAATCCGTGCACGACCATTCTCCCCACTCGTATTATTATTACCTTTCGTCTCGCTGACGAAGCGACATGAGCAAGAAGTCCACGCTGAGTGAGATCTTGTTAGGTGAGGAGCATCCCGGCCTCCTCCCTCGTGCACTCCACGCGTTCTTGCCGATGGAACCACTGTTTCATCACATCCTTGGGAAAGTTAGCTCTCGACTCGTTTCATTCAACCCTTCCATCAACATTTCCAGTCCTCTCATTTCTCGTCAAGAGGTCCAAATTGATACTGATCATCCCGCCGTGCGACTGATCATCTCAGCATGGCTTCAACGCAGCGCTCAGAGGGAACTGCGATTCCCAATGGCAACAACAACGGCTACAACCCATTGAGCAACCCCTCGCTTCGACGACCCATGGCACAAACCGGCGCCGCGCCACGACCTATGAGCCAGGTATCTTACCGACCATCATATATGAGCCACGTGCCAACAACATCACGAACGGACAGCGTTGCCATTGAGGTCCCAAAATCCTCGCTTCGACCAGAAACACCTGCAAAACATGCGATTACTCCACGTGGACTGCTCCTGGTGCTCGTCGCCGGGTCAATCCCTGCATCGATGATGGACTACTTGGAGATGCTACTCGGCAGACAGAACTTCTCCGGACTCATCATCGCCGCCACCCAAGAGCAAGAAGTATTGGTCAAGAAGTTGAAGATGGACATATATGGCTTGATCGGGAGAATGGAGAAAGAGCTTGGTGTCAGCATACATCTGAAAGATGGCTGGAGTCAGGCTGGTGTGGAAGCCACCTTGCAAGAGATCACAAGAACGGGGGAGAGTGTTCAAGGAGTTCTGTGCTGTCCAGAATTTGGCAAGGCTGAGGGTGCAGATATACTGGACTTGGACGAAGACGACCTGGAGAAGTCTTGGAAGAAGAGCATGGGTTTCTTGCATGCTGCGAGCAGAGCTTCGATAAGACCACTGATCGAACAATGCAAGAAGAGCCGCCAACTACCACAGGAGACTTCCGGACGAGGTCCGCACGGACCGTTCTTTCTGGTCACAGGCTCCGCCACGCACACTGCGGTATCGCAGATCACAAAGTCTGCATGCGACAATCTGTTAAATCAGGTGGCGCGAGCCACAGATTCGGACCATCTCATCGTTGGCTACGCCGAGGATTTACTCCTTCCAGACCCAGTGGAGGTGAATGAACCAGCAGATGAGATCGACCTGCCACGTCGTTCGCGAAATGGGAATGGCATTCACCACAATGCAGACGACGAGCCCTTCATCGCATCGGAGAGTCCAACGAAGCTGTGGAATATGTGGTCAAACATGCAGCACGAGGTTTGAGGAGCGCATTTGGGTATTGTTAGACTTGATAGACGCTAATAATGACAACAATACATTGGCTGCTTGTATGCTTCATCCTTCCCAGCCCCAACGCTTTTTACACGCTTTGATGACATATACCAGCGCTATTAGTACCGGCACCTCGATCAACGGACCGACAGTCGCCGCGAGGGCCTCTTGACTTCCGGCGCCATACCTGTCAGAAACTGTTAGCTAAAGCCCCTTGAGGAAAGATTCGGAGCGTGCTTACACCGCAACCACTACCGCGATTGCAAGTTCGAAGTTGTTGCTTGCGGCAGTGAAAGATTGTACGCAGCTGACCTTGTAGCCAAACCCGAACTTCCACATCATGTAGGCCGTAAACGTAAACACGACCAGGAAGTAGACGACGAGTGGTGCGCAAACTCTCAAGACACTCGTGATCTGAGTCACGACTTGCAAGCCCTGCGAGCCGAAGAGCACGACGATGGTGTACAGCAATCCCTAATGATATTAGTTGATGTCCAAAGCTGATGGTGGGTATGTCAGAAACTCACTATCAGCGACCACGGCGCAATGAACCGGATGAAATAAAACTGGTAGTTGTGCTCTCCCATCAGTCGTCGGAGAATCAATCGTGTCAACACCGCAGCTGCGAGCGGAATACCCAAAAATACTGCAACGGACGTTGCAGCTTTCGAGTACAGATCATCGTCCACAGCCGCACTTCGATCCCTGGACACCACCCGAACGTAGAAGATGGCCATAGGCGCGAACAGCACGATCTGCAGCAGACTGTTGAACGCCACGAGAACAGCACAATAGTCGCCATCTCCTCCCGCTAAGTCCGTCCAGATGAGAACCATGGCAATACATCTCGCCACTCCCACGAAAATAAGTCCATTCCTCAACTCTGTCCGATCAGGCAGGAAAGCCCATGCCAATCCCGTCATGAACAACGGCGCAAGAATCCAGTTCAACACGAATGAAATCGCAATCTGCTTCCAGATCTCCCGCGACTTGAAGAGAAGATGTAAAGTCTCGAATCGCACTTTGCAAAGGATGGGATACATCATGACGAGCAGACCGATGGCGATGGGCACGCTGACGTCGAAGAATGTTCCGCGTTGGAGGGCGGGTCCGGTGGAGGGGACGACGTTGGCGAGGATGATTCCGAGGGCCATGGCGAGGAGGATCCAGAGGACGAGGAACTTGTCGAGGAAGGAGAGGGCTTTGAAGGGGGGTGCTTCGCCTTTTTTGTTGTCCAGGCCGGAGCCGAGGGCTGTGAAGATGAGGTTAGATTGTGGGAACAGGAAATAATGGCTCGACGGCTGGGAATAATGCTTACGTTCTTCTTTTGACCCGGCTTCGATGTCGCTATTGATATCCATCGTGTTCTTGGAGTGCTTTGTTGTTCGATCCGTTACCGAGTCGTCGATATGTCCTAAGCCGGCGTCCCGTCTAGGGTCGTTCGCCACACCCTTCTCGACTGTGTCCATGTCGACGATGTTGGTAATTTGAGAGATACTTCTTGAATGTAAGTTTGGGCCTGGTTGTGCATTGCAAACACATAGGGTGCAAGGCGATGGTTGATATGTCGTTGACCGACTGGTCTCTGAGCCAATCAGAACGCAAGAGTGACAGCAATTCACTCAGCGAGGGCCCTGATGATAAACCTTTCTGATAGTCGTCAAATCTTGGCAAT
Source organism: Zymoseptoria tritici IPO323 (assembly GCF_000219625.1). Classification (NCBI taxonomy): domain Eukaryota; kingdom Fungi; phylum Ascomycota; class Dothideomycetes; order Mycosphaerellales; family Mycosphaerellaceae; genus Zymoseptoria; species Zymoseptoria tritici. The sequence goes on along the minus strand of NC_018218.1, from coordinate 1,111,908 downwards.
AAGAGGATACTACGCTTGCTCGAATGCCGATAGCCAGTGAGAGTACGGCAATGACAGCTTCACAGAATTGGAGGTCGTTCAAGCGTAGCAAGTTGTCGTCGAGACGAACATTGCCGCCGAGATGATCACGTTCGGACCAATGCTCGTCCTGCTGCATCATCGTAACTCTTCACGTGAAGACTCGCCGCTGTATGCTCACTGCATCGTGGTCTCTTCGCGCATTGTTCGCGATCTGACATCAAAGTAAGGTAAAGGGAAGGAGAGGTTGCCAGCGGAGGTGGAGGCCCGTCGGAGACAGGTCCGCTCTTATCTTAGCGTCAAGCATCTCGATCGAAAAGTTCAAAGTCCCCGGCAGCTTTCACGAAAGCACTTCCTCTCCAATTCACACTCACGTGCGCGATGGATGCGAACGCCTACCTGAAACGCCATGGCTGGCGCGGAGATGGTCACTCCCTGGATACGACAAATCGCGGCATTCGGAAACCACTCCTGGTCAGCAAGAAAATCGATGTCCTCGGCGTCGGCCTCAATAAGCATGCTGCTGTGTCCGACCAGTGGTGGATGCGTGCTTTCGACGAAGGGTTGAAGAATCTGGGAACCGATAAGAAAAGTACTTTGAGCACGGTGAGGGAACATGGCATCCATCTCGGTGGTCTGTACGGACGATTCGTTAAGGGCGAGACCGTGGAAGGCACGATTGGAAGTGGGAGCACCAGTGAGGATGATAAGGTCAAGGCTATGGGTGGGGAGGTGCTGGGACAGAAGAGGAAGCGCGACGATACCATGGAGGAGAAGAGGTCAAAGAGGAAGGTCGACGACTCGTCTGAGAGAGCGAAGAAGCTGAGAAAGGATATCGATCGGAAGATCAAGATCGTGCTCAGAAAGGCGTGCGAATGCGGATTGATCCCGAGTTCTGCCTCGACAAAGAAGTCGTCAAGCAAGTCCTGCACGAATGTTGACGCGGCGACACTGGTCCATATTTTCGAACGAACAGGGTTACCTGCATCGACAATGCCAGAGGAAGAAACCGAGACGAAGTCAAGCAAGAGCCAGAAGTACACACGCGAAAAGTCACAACGTGATCTGAAACGTGCGGCACAAGCATACTTCGAGAGTGAGCTTTCCGAATCGGATCTGACAACGCTGCGGGACGACGATCAGGCGGAAGAGAAGCGTCGAGCAGCGAAAGGGCAGGAGAAGGAAGTGGATAAATACAAGAGGAAAGCAGAGAAGTTAATGGCACGGGCAGCGAAGGCCGAGAAGACGAAGAAGACGAAGACGACAACGAAGCAGGCCAAAAGTGTGGACGAACCGGTGCCTGAGACTGAAAGCCTCGGATTCGTCGTAGACACCACCGGCAATCCGAGCCTTCTCAAATCCGCAGACCTTCCCTCAGCAGGAAAGAAAGGTCTGCACGTCTACGAGCCGGACGGCAGTATTCGTTACACTGTCACTCCAGACGCACCTGTTCCTCTCGATCCCACCATCTGGGAAGGTGTCGATATCAAGACGTTGCCCAAAGCTGTTCGGGAAGCACGGAGGACTTGGATGGCGGAGAAACGAGGAGTGAGAAAGACGGCCAAGCCAGGGCATAAAGCATCCAGGAATGCGGACAAGGGCAAGGACAAGGACAAGGCGCAGCGGAGAGATGAGGAGAGGAAGGAGCATGAGCGGAAACTCCTAAGGGAGAGCAGGAAGGCAGCGAAACATGGCGGGTCGGCCGGTGAGGACGCTCCTCGATTCCCACTCATCGAGATTACGACGACCTCCGGGCCCTTCACCAAGGAGGAGTCGGCGATCGCGAGACGGACGGTGAGGAGCACGCTGAAGAAGGAGAAGAGAGCTGCGAAGGAGGAGGCCGGAAGATCGAAGAAGTCGAAGAAAAGCAAAGCCTCGAAATAGGCTGCTATGGTTGAGAGGCATCTAGCTACATCCAGGTAGAGTCACGAGAGGTCTGATGATACCCGAACATCAATTGAGAGTGGATATCGAGTTGCTGCTTTGGACAACAGAGTGTATCCACATGTATATCATCATTCGTGGGTATCAACTTATCATGGAAAGCATGCCTATGTAGAGCTCAAACCGTTCAATCATTTCTCATGCTAATTGATGCATCCCGTCAACAAAGTATTGGTCAACGCCTGTCTGCCTACCGTGGTTTGTATTTCTGTAAAGAAAGGGTTAGCGAAAGCACTCCATCAAAAAACCAGGGCAAGAACTTACATCGTCCATCCTCCTCAAATTATCCCGGTCGATCTGGTTTCCTACTCCGAGCAGAGTCGTGCCCACCGCTCTCGTTGCACCGATGACTGGTCTCAACAAGACTGTAGGTGCGTGTCTCGCCACAGCCGTAGCCACACCACCTGGGCCGCGAGATTCGAGGAACTCGCCTCGCACCGCAATCAGTGCATCCTTCGCAGTCAGAAGGTCGTGCTCGAGATATCTTCTCGCTGATCGTAGCCCCGCGAAGACGCCAAGCGGTTGATTCGCGTACGCCGAGATGGCGCGCTGTTCGGGCTCGTCGTCTTCGGAGGCGGCGTCGTGCCAGGAGGAAATGCGGGCAGTGCCCGGTCGGGTAGATGATGGAGAAGACATGTCAGGTGATAGGAATTGCTCCGCGTTCGTGAGGATGGTCTGCGTGCCCAGTGCAACCTTGGCTCCTAGTCGGGCTAATTCGCTGGCTGTCGTCTTGCCGAATTGAAAAGCGCCTTTCTGTATGCTGCGGACGATGCGGCCGTCTTTCTTGTATTCGCGCACGGGAATGGCGACAACGTCACGCACGCCGCTGCCGAGATTGACGAGGCTCCGGACTGGTGCCAAACCGGCGAGGATGCCAGGGAGTTGGTTAGATTGAATGTCGGGCATCCAGACATCGTTGAGGGTCTGGTGCAGGGTGTCGAAACCTCGGAGACCGTAGACGATGGCGTGTTTGAGGCGAATCATGGATGCATCGAGCGTGATGAAGTTCATGAACTCGGTGGTGCGGCCAGAGCGAAGGCCGACATAATCGACGTTCTTTGGCTTGTAGTCGAGGCACATGTCCACGGTGTCGATCTCCACTCGCTGCAAGAAGGGCTGCTCGCCTGCCGGCTCGTTGGAAACAGTCGACTCGTCCTTGAATTCGAAGAAGCGAGTGATGAAGTCGAGGGCATCCTGGTCGACGTGCAGTCGGAGTGGAAGCACAGTAACCTTGAGGACGACCTCCGACGCGGAGTGGCTTTCCAAAGTCTTGACATTGTCCAACTGGATGTGAAACATCGGCTTGGCCATCTCCCGTGTGCTTGGATCGTTGTCCATATGGGTCAAGAATTTGCGCCATGTTGATGTCGGTACCTTGTCAAAGATCTCAAAGTCCTTCACTCGCAAGTCGACAGAACTCACAACTTCCCCGCTGTTTAGTGGAAACATCAGGACATCGGCGGATACGCCCTTGAGCTCGAACGCAATCTTGTGGTTCTTACTGCGCCCGAGCTTGAGTCGTCTTCGCTGACGCTGTCTGCGAGGCTGTCCAGACGTCGAGTAGACTGTCGGTCTGGACATCCCAGACACTGGAATGCTCTCCGTCTCGCTGATCTGCTCGTCGATGTTCCGGTTGATCTGCCGCCGCAGTTCCTGCGCATCGTGGTCGGCGGGCACTCCGATGTATATCGAGTTGAAAAGGAAGTCGCCGATGACCGAGTCATCGTCCTCTCGATCATTAAGCGACTGCCGTCTTCGAGCACGACGCTCTTCAGCCTTCATCTCCACTTGCTCGACAGCTTCCATAATCCCATCACGTGTACGTTGCCAATCGTAGCCATCATAAATGTGCCATATGATATGGAAATCACGAAGCTTCAAGGTGAAAGGCAGCTCGACTTGCTGCTGCTTGGCTTTAGGACGTCCGGCATAGGGCGCATTGAATCGATGATGTGTTCCCAAGGCTTGCTGACCGCTACCAAGGGCATCATATCCCAGATCCTCAATCTCGTAGAGTCCAAGGTCGACCGGCTCATCGCGAAGAGCAGGTTTGCATTGCCGCGCAAGATCTCTCATCAAAGCTGCATCGCCAAGATTCGTGTCCAATGGCGAAGAGGGCATCTCGAATGGATCTTCTTCCTCAAGCAAGCTTTCAACTGTCGCAGGGTAGTCTTCTCCAATCATACTCTCATCCTCATCAGGACCGTCAATGTCGCCTCCCATCGGAAGGTATACGCTGGCGGTCATGTCCGATGCGGCAAGCAGATCGTCCGCGACGCTGAGACCTGACGCGCCCATCAGCATGTCTAGCTCGTCTTCCTGATCGGCTTCCGCATCGAAGAGCGTTTCGGTTGCAAGTCCTGGCTTCGCACAGGGGTCGCCAGTGAAAGAAGCCATCATATCCTCAATGGTAATGGGCTCAACGTTGTATTTCGGCTGCTTGTCAGGTGGTGTCGGCGGAGCGAGAGCGCTCAGTGTCGCTATCAGTGTCTGCGTTGAGTCTGCGCACGTTTCCAGCAAGCACAACTCGTTGTTGACGTTCACCTGCACAAGCTTCGAGTCAAGACTACCTGGTCTCACACGCACAGCTACTTTGGCAGACATGATTGATCCCATTGAGACGAAACCTTGCTTGCTCAGTGTACTTGCGAGTCGTTGCGTGGTGTCCGTATGGTTTACTGCATTAGCAGTCTGAGGCACAGTGTCGCTCGGTTCGCCAAGAATGCGGTCTGTCAGGAATAGCGATGCCTTGCGCAGCTCCAGCTTCACAGACAAAGTGTCTTCGGGCGGCACAAGCGTTGAGACGTAAGCATCAGTAAGCACGAAGTAGGCTTTGCTTAAGAGCCTCTGAGGTGTCAGCCCAATAGCCGAGTCGTGCACCAAGAGCTTGATGTTTGTCCTCTTGGCTGGTGGAACGGAGAGATCGCTCGAGAGACGCTCAAGCTTCGGGCCTTTGACGTCCATCGTCAGGTCCGCCACTGACTGTGCGATCACATTGACAATCTCGTTGGCGTCCAGATTCTCGGCCATGTCGGTGAGATCGAGTAGGACTGGCACGCTATACTCCACGCCAACATTGAACAGCTTGATCTTGACTGTCGGCTCTTCCTCGTCTCCAAGAATGCGTGCCATTACCATCGGAAGCCCATCGACCTCAGCCGATGGTACCAGTGCATGCAAAAGGCTGGTTCCGTCCATTTGATCGGCCGCCATGTCACCAATCGCAAACGCAAGCAGAGCAGGTAGACCAACATGCGCGAGATGAAGATCTTGAAGAGTACATCGAAGCAGACCAAAGCGTCCGTTGACTGGAAATCGAGCTTCACCAGATTTGATGCGAAGTAGCGTGAGCAGACCAGGTCTATCGTCTTCTGGCAGGTATTTCGTGACAGCACTGAGCTTGACCAGCTCATCACTCAGAGCAACGAGAGTTGGGAGGCATCCCCAGCTCTCGACCTTGAACTTCACGTCGCCGACTGCTGCGCGCAGGAGCGAGCCCTTCCTTCTCTGTCTCAATAGCGTGTCGATCAGGATGTCATCATCGTTATCGTATTTGTCTTTCGATGGCGTCAGCAATGAAAGCAATCGCTCGAGATCTTTGTCCTGTGGTTGCTGATGGAACTCGACCCGCACTGTAGCCAAATCTGCCACGATAGGCACAGGCTGGGCTGGGTCTTGTACGATGGGTCCTTTGAGCGAGACGCGATCGACAGTGGCGATCATCCCAACTTCGCGATAGACGAGCCTCGTCGTGCTTGTCTGTAGGTGCACGGAACAAGGCGCTCCTCGCAAGGCCACGCTAATAGCATTGATGCGACCATTGAGTTTCACTTCCGGTCCAAGGTCTTTACTACCCTCCGAATCGCCTGCGAAGCGCACACCTTTGGGCGCTTTTGCTGACATCGGCGAACTGGCGGCACTCTCTGACAACATCGAGCTACCAAGCTCCAGCACACCGCTGAGACCGCCGAAAGAGTCAAACGTCTCGTCAATGACTGTCAGATCGACGGAGAGATTCAGAGAGGCGGTGTGCAGCGTGACATCGGTGACAGGTCTCTTGTTGACGAGGACCCTGTTCCGAACAACGTCCATGGCGATCGCTGGCGAGTCCTTCAGCATGATCTGAGACGCCGACGACGAATTCCTATTGTCGTGATCGAAGGTGAGAAGATCCTTTCCGCCAAGTCGTATGGTCAGGTCTCCTATTCGGAAGGTGGTGTGAGGAGACGTTCCGAGCCTGACTTGCTCGGCGATGACATCGATGAGACCGTCATTATCATTGGGCGCGGCTAGGCTTTGATTATCACCAGTCTCCCTCAATGAGCAGATGAGGCGTTCAATGCGCACTGAGATGGTCGGACTGGGCCGGTCGACCGGACTTTGTGCATGCTTGGTATCAGACTTTTCGGTTCTGGCGTCATTCAGAGAGGATTCTATCTTGGCTGATAGAGTATGGAGCACACGCCCGGTCGGAATGTCGACCTGCGTCTGGACTGTACCAAACGCCACATCGATGGTATTTCCTTGTGCTGCGCTGGACTGCAAAAGTTCGGGCAGATATGCGCTGTTTGACTGGTCATTCCCAGTAGGTGCTCCCCTCATTCTTGAGCTGGTAAGTTCTGAGTACACGGAAAATGTCCCAGGCATGCCACGAGTCCCGTATACCGATTTGGCGAGATGCTGCGATTGTAGAGACCGCGTCTCTGCGCCATCACTTGGTGTTGCTCGAGAGCTCGGAATTGATATTGACAAGGTGTCAATGTGAACAAGCTGTCGTGTCTCCATTTCGTGGTGTGCATCTGGAGTTCGAGTGGCATCCGCAGATGGTTTGGGAGTCTGAGCTCGCGGTGTGGCATATCCTGAGGCATTCCCATCGATGGAAAGGCCAGAGTCAGGGACATTTGGTTCTGCTTCATTTCCCGCATGCTGGCTTGCAGGCAATCTTTCGTCGGCGAGAAGCTCCGATATCTCGCTCTGAGTATCAACACCCCAGCCACCTGGAATCGCCATTTTCGGACTGTCCATCACAGCACTCATGTAGATGCTTTGCGCTTCCTCATGACTGAACATCCGAGACTCAAGCAGCTCGCTGGATCCAGCTTCGTCATGGTCATCGTCCGAACCAGTCGGCGTCTGCAGCTCAGTATCATCGGTCTCGCCTTGTTGAGAGATGGCTCCTGCTTTGTACGTGGTGCTTGCTGTTGCCGCCGTCAGCACTTGAGCAAGCGGTTTGGTAGCACTGTGCTGCATCTGATCGAGTGCGGGCCAAGAGCCAGGTCCTTGTTGCAGGCGATGGCGCTGCGGACTTCCGTCCAAACGCGGCCAAGAGCCGGGACCTCTGATCGAACCATCGCGGACAGATGTCAAGTCACCTCGCCTCACAACCGGAGGACTGTCACTCCGTGATGACTGAGAGTTCGCAGACGGCTGTTCTTCCAAGATAAGCGATTCGGGAAGATCGTCGTCGCTTGCCATCGACTTCCACAGATCATGCGTAGGAGGGCTTGCGTTTCTTCGACGATTTCCCCAGCTGATGTTGTCGTCTCCGGGATATATGTCGAAGTCTGACGGCCTCTCCGTTCCTTCACCTTGTCTATCACCTATCGCATCGGCAAAGCTTTCTGAGCCAACGGAAGCCATTGAAGCGTGAAGGTCGCGGTGGTGTGAAGCTTGTAAGACCTTAGATGATGCTACCACTGACTCTTTGGGGCGATGGCCAACAAGAGATCCAGTCGCAAAGTCGTTGAGCTGAGCCTGCGAACGCTGTAGCACGGAGGCTTTCGACGTTTCGGCCGATGCGCGCTGGTGCTGCATACTTCGCGGCTGAGTATTGCTGCTGGCGATAGATCTGCCCGATGTCGATCTTTCGTCGTGTCTCGGAATCGCCGCAATGGGAGCCAGAAGATCCACGCTGATATCACTGAGCTGAACTACTCGCTGCCGCTCAGCGTTGGGAAGCAGGTCATTTTCCAGAGTGTCCATACGGTCCACCTTCACTCCACCTACTTTGAGCCTCAAAGTGACAGGCATCCTTTCGTTCAACTCGCCTGGCATGACTGTTTCGACTCTGATATGTACGTTCTTCACTTCGAGCCGAAATCGGTCACCCAGTCCGCGGAGAAAGCCTGCCAGAAATCCTGGAACTCCAATTCCCATTCCCGTACCGGTATCACCTCCATCACTACTCTCACTCACGATCGACTCTTCAACTCCCTTGCCGTTGCCTGTCAGAGTAGCTTCAAGCTCTCTGCGCTCGTCTGACGGCTGCCTCAACAAGAATGACTGTGCCACTTCCTCAGCGGTCGGTATGTGCAACTCTTCCTCAGGTTCTCGAAAGTCTCCAGGATCGTACGCAGGAGGAGAGTTTAACCGTCGATTTATCTTCCTATGCTGTGGCGTTCGCGCTGTGGCCGGCGACCTATATCTCGATTTGTTTGATTCTTGAGGTGGTGGCCGCTCGGACGCATCGTCTAGCTGGAGCAGTAGTTCCACTCCATCGATCTCAGCGACGATGCTTGACTGGTAGAAGTCCGCAGGGATTGTCAGGCGTAACGATAGCACGCGAGCGGTTTCGAGACGAACACACGGAGGCAGCTGTGCCAATTTGGCGATTCTCTTGATGTTGAGACCGACATCTTTGAGCTCGATCACATTCTGCTTTCCGAATGTAATGTCGAGATTATCCAGATCGATGGCGGTATCTTCCAGTAGGCCTGTCTGCGAAAGTCCATAACGCAGGCCGTAGCGAAGGAGCTTCGTGTGCCACCACGACATGACTGCTCGCAGAGGAGGTTTATACGAGTACGGTCGGAATACTGTTGACTCTCTCTCAAGGTCGGGGCAAAGTCCTGTGGTGATTTATCCGGCTCTTGCTTGCTGAGTTGAATCGGTCGGCGGGCCCGCGTGCCTTGGGCCGCTGTCTATGCTGTTGAGCATCTTCGTAGGTCACTTAGGACATGGCGAGGTCTGGAAGCCGAGAGTTGGCATATCGAGGCTCAGGTGAGTTTCGAGAGGCTGCGGGAGATGTGTCCACGATAGGAGGAATATTATGTGCGGTCTGGTGTTGAAGTGGGCCACATGAAGCACACAGCTCGCCAGTCACATGCGTGATCTCGCGCGAACGGCGGATGACGCTGCCGATCAGGGTCCGGCTATCAGAAAGCCCGAAGCTGGCCCGTTACATTCAACTTCCAGCAACTTCCCGATGTGGACGAGCTATCAGGTTCATTGTTGTCATAATTTTCAATGTTGACAGACGCGGTCTACAGCTAGAAGATCATGGACCGACTTTTCTCGACAAGCCTCAGACAATGCTGTGTAAATCGCCCAACTCACCTCGTCTCCATACACCAGCTGCGGCCGACAACACAGCACGCATTCTAGCGACTTTCCTTGAGCCACTTCAATACCTCATTCGCACTCTCGTTCGGTGGGAAGACCGGGTAGAAGACCTTGATAATCTTGCCATCCTCGATCGCCATCGATAGCCGTTTGATCAGCTTCGTCCCCTTCCATTCAAACGTAGGCAAGTTCAAAGCTTTTATCATTTCCGTCTTCTCGTCGCTGAGCAAGTCGTACGGAAGATGATTCCTGTCCTTGGCTTCCTGCTGGTACGGAGTGTCTTGAGTGCTGGCGCCGAAGATGTTGCTCACTCCAAGACTCCTGAACTCGTCGCAGGCATCGCGGAAGGAACAAGCTTGTGGCGTACAGCCTCGCGCTCCGGGGATTGCGTTCCAGTCATCGGTGATTGTCTCATTGGGAGCTCCAGTTCGCGGGTAGCAGAATAGGATGGATAGGCCAGAAAGCGTAGATGGGTCGACTGTAGATCCCGAAGTAGCGGGCAGAGCAACGGAAGGAAAGCGCGATCCAGTCAGATGGTTGCAAGTTCCATCGTCCTCGGGTTTTGGCAAGTCAGAGGGAAATGTAGTGTCTGCTTTTGGGTCAGTCTTCAGATCCACATTGACGAGCGTAGCTTCGACTCACGGGCCATATTGACTCGGCGATTGCCAGTGACTGGTACTGGAACACTGAACGATGTTCGCAGGATGCCGGCCAGCGTGCTCGGTCGACAGATACGAAACATGTATAAGATCGTGGACGAATGCTGTCTGAGCTGTACTTACGCAGGGGGTGGAGGCGGCTATTGCGGAAGGACGCCATCAACAACGACGACCTCAATGCCCGGACCGGTACCTACTGAGTCCATACCAGGTTTTACGCCTGAAGTCGTATAAATGGCGACCTTGCTTCAGCGAGCGGTCAAGTCTCGTCCAAATCATAATTCACGTAGCTGTTGCCCCTTTCTGTCGATATTTCATCACTGTTGTCTTCGTTCACAGTCCTGATGTCCGGCGATTTGTCCCATACCTTGCCCTCCACACCACTAAGCCTCCGTAACCTTGAAATTCACAAACATCGTGCAATGTGTCTCCCTGCCCTTCAGATCCAACATTCTGATGAAAGTCCATCCGCCTTCGACATACAGCAACCTCACTGTCGCGACCGCAAAGACCGGATTGCGTGCCCAAGAGTCGTCGCTCTTGATCAGAATCCTCAAGAAAGTCAACTCGTTCTCTTCATAGGTCCACTCGAGCGTCTCGTTCCAGACGGGATCGGTATTGGCTGGATTCTCGCCTTTGTGCAGTAGACCAAGCTTGTGTTGGTGGTATCCGGACGTCTTGCGCTTCGGAGGCTCGTTGTCCGTGTCATCAGGGTGGACCAAAGTGCAGGTCACGTAGGGCTTGATGTCATCAGCCTCACGACCCTTTGGTAATGACAAGTTCGAAGCTCCTGCGATGCGGAGTTGTAGCTTTTGCTTCTTGCCGCTGTTGAGGATGCCTGATCCGCCTGCTCGGAGTGCAACGGGCTTGAGGACATAACCGTCAGTGCCCGCGAAGAGAGCTTCGTTGAGCTGCATGCTTGCATCGAATGTCTGCCAGTTGAGGGCACAGATCTGTGCGCCAATACCCCAGAACGGAACAGGATTCAGGTTTTTGGAGGAAATGCGGATGCCCTTCGGATAGACACGCATGAGATGCTGAGAATTGTGCTTGCTGATCTTAGGGCTGGAATGCGCCATCAAAGGCGCAAGACCAGATTCCGAGACATTGATGAGATGATTATGCGGGCGGTCTTGCAACTCCGACTCGAACCATGAGTTGTTAGAAGGCTTTACGGACTGCGCGTATACTCCCAGCTCAGCCAGCTCCGGGATGATGACGCCTTTGGGGCTCTCCTTCTTCTGCTGCTGGTAGGCATGGCGCTGGTCCTTGACGTCTTGTGGCTCGTCGTCCTCCGTTTCATCATCCGAGTCGGCTTCGCCAGGCAGATGGTACTCGACAATCACAGCGATTTTGGAGCCCAATTCAGCAAGGTTGACGTGCTCCCCACTGTGCTCTGTCTCCCGTGTGCCTTCATCTCGGATTCGCTTACTCAACAATCGATCGGCCCAGACTTCTTTCATGATCGCTGCAAGTCTCGCTTGCCCGTGAGCACCACAGTGATTTTCGAGCGATAGCATGATGGGAGCAGCTGCATAGCCGGATTGCAGCTTGCCCTCTGCTTGCTCAGAATCATACACATCGCGAATTGTTTCGCATACCTTTCGGAACGCAATATTGGAGGTCAGGGTGTAACCGTGAGTGACCTTTGGCTCGTCTTTGTCGTCGTCATTGTCCCAAGCATCGATTTCAACACACCGGGCTCCTGCCTTCAGAGAGATCTCGTAGGCCACAGCGGAGGATGTCCCATACAGTTGGTGGGCGAGCAGATAGGTGTTGTGGCTGGAGCTGATGAAGTACTCCGTGAGCGGATGAGATCTGTCCGTCAATTCTCGGGGCACATGCACATGAGGCTTGTCCAGAAGCTCCTTCATGGCGCCAGTGGTCTCGACCTCGTGTAGATTGACATCATGCTCGCCCAGAATCTTCTCCTCGATAATGAACTTCTTGAGCGCCCGACTGACGTAGAGCTCCTCCTTGGTAATCTTGCTCACACGAGAAGCATGACCGCCTCCTGCGACAGAATCGCTTCCGACTTCTTCTCCATAGTCGTCCTCATCTCGGCTGGACTTGACGAATGGGTTGAGCTTGGAGAGCGTGGAGGCTAATCCAGAGGTCATGTTTGTAGCGTTGTTCATGTCTGGGATGGTTACTCAGACTGTGGACTGGATTTCAATCAGGTCTTGTAGCTTTGATCCTGTACAATGGTGAAACTCCTAACGTGTCAATGGCGACCAACAGCAGCCAAGACGACTACGTCAGTTTGAGCTTGGCTGCATTTGCATGATGGAGCAGCTGAAGAAGTATTGTCGCCGGCGAAGGCTGGAGATAACAGCATCCAGTGCGACATTCCAAACAGTGCAGTTCTGTGTCCAACGATGATCGATGTCTCTGCAGTGGAAGAAAATAGCCATTTGTCCTTGGGGAGAAGCACTCCTTGACTTCTGCCGCTCGAGATCGAATTGGCCACAAGTCGTTGTAGGCGATCTGCGAACTCGTCGAACACTTCAAGAAGGGACACCGATGTTCAACCTGTGATTGCTGGACATTTCGAACAGTTTCTTTTCTCGTTTCGTGAGCCCGTTGAGTTGATCTCATTTTCCGTTCGTTCCTCACTTGAACATGGCCGACCCCCAGAACGACATCGACAGCGAGGAAGCCTTCGCACAGAAGGAAGGCGTGCCCAGTATTGACCAGCCCTTCATTCAAAAGTATCTAGATGGACGAGACGCTCTTGTGACCCAGGAGAAGCTTCAGCGCAGTGATCATGCCTTCCGAGAGACACTGTCTCCCATGGCAAGGGAAGCCGCTGCTATTGTCTCCGCCATCCGCTTCGAAGAACAGCAAACACTATGGCTTCCAAGCCTTGAGGACGATCTGGCCAAAGAAGGCAAGGGAGCCGTCTATCCAGGAATGATGTTCTCCCTCGCGAAGGAGCGAATGGAGCAGAGCAAACTCTGGAAGATCATCAGAAAGATGCCAAAAGGAGCTCTTTTGCACTGCCATCTCGATGCCATGGGAGACATGGACTGGTTCATCGAGACTGCTTTCTCCACGCCAGGAATATGCATCACGTCAGAGCAGCCACTGCACACGTCAGAAGCTCTGGAAGAACAGCCGTTTGTGTTCCGCTTTGCTCAACAGAAATCGATGTCCACCGGTGCTGCCCTGTGGTCAGAATCGTACAAGGCCAACGACCTCATCCCAATCGCGACCGCGGCGGAAAGCTTCCCCAATGGAGGTACAGACGGCTTCAAGAAGTGGATCAAATCTCGCGTGACAATCACACCAGAAGAGTCCATCTCGCATCACATGGGCCCGCACGCGGTCTGGAAGAAGTTCATCTCAACGTTCCGTATCCTCGCCAGCTTGCATCGTTACGAGCCAGTCTTCAAAGCTTTCATTCGACTCATGCTTCGCAAACTCAACGAAGACGGCGTACGATGGGTGGACATTCGGACAGATTTCTTGGGACCATACTGGCGCGAAGGCCAAGAACAGCCGGACGACGACCATTTCAACATGCTGGACGCACTGGAGGTTGAGATTGACAGCTTCAAAAAGTCCGAGGAAGGCAAGGATTTCTGGGGAGGTAGGGTAATCTGGACTACTATTCGACACGGCTCTACGAGAGAAATCATCACAGACATGAAGAAGTGCATCGAGATGAAGCTTGAATTTCCAGATCTCATTGGCGGCTACGACTTGGTAGGACAGGAAGATATAGGAAGACCTCTTGCCGATCTTGTTCCCGAACTATTTTGGTTCAAAAAGGCATGCGCACAAGAAGCAATCGACATTCCATTCTTCTTGCACGCTGGCGAGACACTCGGCGACGGCGATTCCGTGGACGAGAATCTATTCGACGCGGTTTTGCTCGGCACAAGACGATTGGGCCATGGCTTCTCACTCTACAAACACCCCTTACTCATCGACATGGTGAAGGAGAAGAAGATTCTCATCGAAAGTTGTCCCGTCAGCAACGAAGTGCTCCGCTTCGCCAGCAGTATCATGGCCAACCCTCTACCAGCTCTGATTGCCCGCGGTGTACCATGTGCGCTCTCCAATGACGACCCTGCGATTCTTGGAACAGGCGACAACGGCATGACACACGACTTCTGGCAGGCGCTGCAAGGATGGGAGAATCTGGGGTTGGAAGGACTGGCAAGTTTGGCGGAGAATAGTGTGAGATGGGCGAATTATGAAGATTGTACGGCCAAAGATTGGACCCAGTCAGTCAAGGATGGTGCGTACGGGAAAGGGGTGCGAGCGGAGAGGATGAAGATATGGGCGAAGGAGTTTGAGAAGTTTTGCTCGGACGTTGTGTTGGAATATGGACCGGAGCATGATATCAACACTTTGGACTGATGTGGTTCGAAATGAGGAGCATACGCTGCGCGGATCTTGTTGCAGCGTGAGGACGCATGTTCTTCTGATGGCAAACAGCTTCGACCAGACACTTCATGCGAATCATCCTGGAAATGCAGCAGGGATCGGCTGAAGTGCAACTCAAGTGCGAGCACAGAGAAACTCTGATAATATCTCTCCAACCGAGCATCCTAGCAGCAGCGACAATCGTCGATTCCCGGTCAGCTGGAAGATACAGACAAGCCTCAACATATCGAAGCCTGCTCTCGCTGACACTTTGTGAGACTTTGTGACTCGGAACCTTGTAATTCTATCCGCCCATTCCCGATGACACCGGCCAGACCGAGCTTTGGCCTCTGGTTCGTTTCCCCTCCCACCCGGAAGTCTTCCATCCTTCTTCGAACATCTGGAAAACGTCCTGAGAGAGTCGACTTTCCGTCCTTGGCCCACATGACAATGCAGATCTTCCAGCTCTCCGTCATTCTCGCACTGGCCTCCTTGGCCATGGCTTACGCAAGTCCTCCCGCTCCAAGTCGCCCCTCCCATTCCACATAATGACAAACGTCCAGGACTGCGACAAATGCTCCGACAAGAACAGTTGCGACCGTTTCCCACACGGAGTTTGCGGACCCTCTGATCCAGAACAAACGGGACAAACAGGCATATTTACATGCACCAACGTACGGCACTGACTCTCCTCTTGACTACTTCTCGATTCCTCAGCTGACGTTGCGATGTTTGCCCGCTCAGCAATGCCCCGCGAACGGACACACCTGCCGCCCCAATCCCGGTCCAGGCCAAACTGCGAACTGCGATCCGTGAGCGCCGCCGGAGAGCCACGAACAATGGTGGTTGGAGAATGGTGGCGGATTTTGCGAGTTCGGAAGAGATCAGGGCTTCATGTTGGACATGGAGCTGCAAGGTACTGCGAAGAACGTTGACGTTGGTAATTGGGCATGCGGTTCGTCTCACATGCAAGTCTAGCTTAACGACAATGATCCGATCTCCTTCACGTACCGATCCAGGCCCCCTCATTCCGCTCGTGATTTGATTCCCTGGAGTCTTGTATGGGATTGTGTCTTTAACACAGCTCAGTTGTAAGGTCATCTTGTGGAAGAGCATCTGAACTGAAGCAAGATTAGTGTCTTCGTCGAATCGCCAAAGTTAGGTTCTTGTGGTGCACACCGCATCGTCGCTGTACAACCCGGGTGAAGGTCTCACTGAAGCGGCTCGGACGTCTTGCGCGGAATGGCTTCCATCAGCTCTCGTGTGCACCTTGTAACGGCCGTTACTCCACCTTCTGCATGAATACTCACTGCTTGCAATCGTTCGAGCTTCGCCACAGCCCTTTTGAGTGAAGGCATATGCTTATTGAGCGCTTCTGGATGATATTCCGGCAGGAGAAAGTGCAGCTCTCTCAATCTCTTCATAGCCGCGGCGTCGTGGTCGAAGTCCCTGAGTTCGTTGAAGTCCGAAATAGTGATCGACATTCGAGTGATGTGTCCCACCGTGCAGCGCCGATGCGTTCAAGAATCGCACCAAATCCCGCGATCCATCTTCGCTTGCTGGATGCTAAGAGTCCACGTACTTGAAATCGTAGAAGGTTTCGCGCGTAGCAAAGAGCGAGAGCCTCGGAGTGGATGGCACGGCAAGTGGAGAGCAGCGAAAGCACAGAGGGCGTCTTTTCCCACTCCCTGCTGAGAGGAAAGGTACCACAATAGCAGATGGGCACTGTGAATCCCATAGCCGAGTAACGCTGGCCATCGAGTACCATCTGAGATGCTGAGATCGACGGCGGGTATCGTAACAACATACTCGAAGATGATGGTTCGAAGCTCAGGTGGTAAGGCCATGAGGACGCTTTGGCTCTGGTCGCTCGCAGCCGTAGCTTTAGCTGGATCAGCAGTCGTCCAGCCAGCCTGTGCAAGAGAAATGCCCTTGATTGTGAAGCTCTTACCCTTGGCGGCGTTGGTGGTGACGATCGCGGCATCGATGGTACTGGTGTCGCTGTCGGTGGCCATGTCCACGGACGTGAAGTGGACTTTATCGGGACTCGGTGTATTCACCGCAGCGGAGTTGGAGGTGTTGCCCTTCATGTCGATGCCTTGTGGTGCTGTAGTAATCCGATGCTTGGGAGACATGGCGTAGGCGGTATTTTCACACCCGATGGCGTGTGCGACCGCGGTGATGATGTACAACGGCCGTGGAGATTTGCTGGAGCGAGCAAGTAAAGTAACTTGCCGTCGATGCGACCGAGACGACAAACGCTGAGCTCAGACTGCTCAATGCATCCAAGCGGTGACGTAAGACGACAGTTGACATTTCACATGCGCGGTTGATGGATTGGGTAAGGTAGCAGAAGGAAAGGACATACCCGATACATTACACGCAGACGATTGAGACATCAACAGCCAAGAGCCTTGAGCCCGGTGTTCACTTTCTCTCGACTCCACCTCAGTTCGCCTCCGTTCTTCAGACCCAGAGGATCACAATTGCTCGCTTGCTGCTCGAACCACTTCATCTTGTCCTTCTGCTCCTGACTTGGGCGGGCAGCACGGTAAGCCTCGAGGACCTCTTTCCAGCCTCGTCTGCTCCCCGCATCCTCCGCAACAGGATGGCCATGACCGTCAGTGCAGATGACATGATCGGAGCTAGGAGCAGAGCCCACGATCTCGATTCTGTGGCACCAAGAGTCGCCCAAGTCGTACGTGTATGAGAGTGCATGACCTGAACCGAAGTTAGGTCAATAGATACGAGCGCCGTGGATGCACTCACCTCGGTACTGCGCATTCTCCAAGATGTCGCAGAGTTTTGTGCGGCTTGCTTTCTTCGCTGGAGTCCTAGGATGCTTCCTCCTGGGAGCATGCATCTTGTCCACTTTGTAGCCGAAGATCGTTGGTTCGTCATCTTCGATTCTCACCAGATACTCCCTCTGCTCGTTCGGATCCCCCTCCCACCCGCCGCTGAACTGAGCCTTATCCATAGCCGCGGACTTTTTGATAATGTCCAAGAGACCGACGTTCTGCGCAACCTCGGGGTCGAATGTGGGGTCCTCCACGCCGAAGTCGTAAGAATGCGTATTGGCCCAGCCAAAAGCGGTCTGAAGGGCCAGGTGGAATTTGGCGAAGTTCATGGTCGCGGGTACGGAGAGTGTACGCCAGACAGGCGGGTTCGTGAAGTCGTCCGGCTCCAGAGACACCTTGAACACGTAGTTGAGACGTTTGCAAGCTGACTTGTGGGCTGTCCAGTGGGCAGCTTGGCATTCTCGAGAGCAGTATTTTGCAGCCTTGCAGCGCGCACAAGTCTGGAGACCCGCCGCAATCTGCGAGCACGAAAGGCATTGACTCTGGAATGGGGTGGTAGATGCCATTGCGTCGTCAGACAATGTAATGAGAGGGGTGGGAAGAGGGGAGGACATGTAGGAAAGGAGAATAATAAGCACGAAAGAGGAGGGCAGCTCTGACGAGAAACCTTCACGGAATTGCTAGAATCTCGTGCTGATCCGTGCGTTTGTTCTATGCGAGGCATCTGTCCAAGTCGTTGTCGAATTAGTTGTAGAGATAAATGCAGAATTAGTTGCAAGACTCTGCATGGCCAGACGTGCAATAGAATGGTTCGGGCAGGCGACGAAGTTCAGGGAACCAGGAGAGGAGTGGGCTTGATACTCACAGCGGCATGTTAGACTTCATTCCGTCTCAACTTCGATGCCTCGATGGAGTCCGGCCGTGAGTTGTTGAATCCGCTCTGAACGGATTCAGAGTCGTTATATGTTGATAGAACGGTCTAACCCGATAAGTAGCATGCAAGGGCCAGGGCCGCTCTCAGCCCTTGGCAGATAATGCGGGGCAGCAACGATCAGGAACGCGAATGGAAGTCAATGCCTCTGACCGCGTGCTCTGGTCGACCTTGATGTCTCCCGTCAGCTTTGCGTAATTAGGTATCAGCTGAAAGACTGCTAGTGTATTCCAAGTGCATATTCCAAGTGAATGATTCTCGAACATCATCAGCTCGCTTCCACCATGAACGCTACCTCAATATCAAGTATGACGTGTTCAGGGTCACAAGAGATGATTGGACACGAGGCGCTGGGTGGGCTGAAGCTGAAGCAAACACGAGCGAAGGGCGGTGGGGTAAAAACAGGCACAACTTTCTGTCTTGCGCAATCTTTCCTCCTTCCAACATCCATCAGACCAACATCGCCCTGATTGAACACATCCATCATGGCGCTCCCCAAACACAGCAGCTGGCTGCCTCTGCTGGCCCTTGTGGTCATTCTCTACGCGGCCCCAGCCCACGCTTTCGGCGCTGGCAACATCGCTTCCACCTCCAAGATCGAGGGGGGGAACTGGAGGCACGGCGATATCGAGGATACTCTGCTCACTCTTCTCACGGCTCGCGCTATGGGAGGCAAGAAGTTTAGCAAGCTCGATGTCAAGCGCGTGTACTTCGGGAACTGGCTTCGTGATTACTCGCAGGCCGTTGACGTCGGAACGGTCAAGTATGTGTCTGCGGAAGCAATACGCATACTCCTCTGGGTCCTTGGATTCATGAGCTTCGGCTACGGCACCGGTCAGTTATGAAAGATCGCGAGGTCTGGAGCTTCAAGCATTGCTAATACTCGTCAGGCGAATTCGAGGTGACTCGAGACAGACTAGGCTGCTACCGACCGGAGGAGCACATCGACAACCCGAAGGACTACGCCGATAATCTCGATGCTCGACAATATGACACTCGCCTGAGAGGGCCAATCGATGAGCGCCGCGAGCTCAGCATCGACGAACGCACCGGTTTGAAGCACTATATCGCCAGCGAGGATCAGCGAATCACAACCAGCGCAGGGCTTGTTCGCGATTTGTTCAGCAAGAGCATTGAGCTAGGCAGGAGATACGCTAGATCGCGGGATACTCGGGACTTCTATGAGGCGTTGCGCCTTATGGGAACTGCTTGTCACTGCTTGGAAGATTACTCCGCCCACAGCAACTACACCGAGTTGGCATTGATTGAGATGGGCGAGCGCAACGTCTTCCCTCACGTCGGTCGCCAGACTCAAGTCCAGATCCAGGGTGCTCGCCAGCCTGTCTATCCGATCGTGACCGGAACTTTCGGTGGGGTGGACTTTTTACACAGGTATATTCAGCTCGTGGCTCTAGGGACAAACAGGTGTAGATTCTTGCTGACACATATGCCTTTCACAGTGTCATGGGCGAGGTATCCGACAAGGCCACACAGTCTGAGTTGCAAGAGTTGGAAGGCACAATCGATCAGTCTCAGCGCGCCGATACCAGCATGCTCAAGGAGCTTCTCGATAAGCTGCCACCAGGACTCCTTGGCGACACGGACCAGAAGGGCAAGGCCGATCAGCTACAGGCCAACGCCAATGCCGCTAAGATGCAGAACATGCATATCTCGCCCAAAGAGCCCGAAGCTTTCACCCAGCAGGTTGGCGAGATCACCCAGCAGATCTACCCGATCATGGAATTCCACGACAACATCATGAAAAGCATTTCCACGGCGATCGACGACATCCCGGTCCTTCCTGATCTTATAGAAGAAGTTCAGAACCAGATCAGCATCTTCGTCTTCTCCCTGCTGGCTCCGTTCGTCCTTCCTATTATTTCTCAGCTCAAAGAGGAGCTCTCGACGGGATCAAGTGAAATCATTCAAAGCAGCATGGACAAGCAGCATATTGTCTTCAATGACGACGACTGCTCGGATCCAACCCACTCCATGCTCTCCAAAGATCATTTCAGCAATATCCTTAATGAGCCAGCCGGCAAAGTTGCCAGCGCGGTCCTGAAGTGGGTCGTACCACAGATTGTCGCGTGCTGGGATGATGACAACATCGATGTTGGTCGCACTTGTGACCGCATCATCAACGGCGTCTTCCATCACCCAGCTCAGCGTCAATATGGCGAAGACGGAGCGGTCGATGGTCGACATGCGATGTTCAGCGTTGTTGAGAGGTGGTGGTCAGAGAAGGATGAACGCGAAAAGGATGATCTTCGGGATAAGCTGAGTCGCGAGGGAGTTGAGCAGGGCAGGAATCATAAGGAAGGCGTTCACGACACTGGTCACGGCTGCTGCAAGCCCTTGGGTATGCCAAACATGAAGACCCAGAACAGCTCTGGTGCCATTGGCGGTGTTATGAGCGGCTTAAATCAGGCCATGTCATCCGGGACTTTGGGCGGTCGGCAGAAGAATCCAGCGGCAAACAAGATCGGCGACCAAGTCGGTGAAGCGGTCGGCGGTGGTGTGCTCGGATCTGTCGTTGGTGGATTTGCCGGCGCTGTGGGTGCAGGACTCCTTGGCGGGGCGTTTGGCGGAGACAAGGCCGAGAAGACCACCTATAAGCGCGACAGCTACGAGGGCGACGGCTCGCACACTTCTCGCATCACCGAAACTGGACATCGTCCGGGAGGTCGCAACGAAGACGAGCGCTACGGCCAAGCTGCTGTGAGTCAGACCCAGTTCGCCTCAGGCGGCTATCGCGAAGACATTCAACGCTACGAGCAAGATGGACGACAAGGTAGCACAGGGTACGGATTCCAGCAGACCACGGAAGTTCGACCAACTCACGACGGTGGGTATGAGCAGCGTACGGAGCGTCGCTACGAGCATCCAGGTGGACGGTATGAAGAGGAAGTTCACGAGAAGCGTGTTACCAGCTCTGGTCGGGAGTATGTCAATGAGGACAGCCGCCATGGCTACAAGAAGGATAAGAAGAAGAACGACAGCGACGACGATGATGATGACGATGACGACAGCAACGATGATGACGACTGGGAGAAGAAGGAGAAGAAGCGTCGCAAGAAGGAGGCGAAGAAGCTCAAGAAGCAGCGTGAGGAAGAAGAGAGAGGTTATGGCGGTGGTGGTCGCCGCGAGAAGTCTCGCTCTAGATCCAAGTCTCGCGATCGCCGCCGCGGGTCTAATGACGAAAACCGTCGCAGTGGAGGCTACGAGCGCCAACAGCAACCCAGCTATGGTCGGCAAGAAGAGTCCGGGTACGGCCGCCAGGAGCAATCGAGCTATGGTCATCAAGAGCAGTCCTATGGCCATGAAGAGCAGTCATACGGTCGCCCGGAGGAACAAAGCTACGGCCGCCAAGAAGAATCAAGCTATGGCCGTCAAGAGCAGTCCAGCCACGGCGGAGGTGGACGCAGCGAGTACCAGCAGCAATCGTCATACGGTGGCGACAGCTACGGCGGCGGAGGCTACGGCCAGCGCCAAGAACAGAGCGAGTATGGTCGCCCAGCCCAGCGTGAGGAGTACGGCGGTGGAAATGGAGGTGGCTATGGTCGTGGAGAGCAGGAAGAGCATGGTCGTCGCGGTGGCGATGAGATGCCGGGCTCTTTCGGTGGCAGCGATGAGACTGGCGGATACGGCAACCAGGGAGACGATCAGAGTGGAGGATATGGCGGTGGATATGAGAGGCGCTATTGAGCCGGGTGTCGTGGCTCTGTGTCGGTGACAGCTTTGGTCGCTCATGTGAACGAGCGATCCGACATCAACTTCAGCGTTAGGTAACGATAGATCAAAAGTTTTGCGGCGTATGCAAGCTGGGTGTTCTTACGACCAATGAAACAACAATTGTGAGGCTTCGTAGCCAAG
The DNA here is from genome assembly GCF_000219625.1 of Zymoseptoria tritici IPO323. NCBI lineage: Eukaryota > Fungi > Ascomycota > Dothideomycetes > Mycosphaerellales > Mycosphaerellaceae > Zymoseptoria > Zymoseptoria tritici. The sequence goes on along the minus strand of NC_018218.1, from coordinate 1,089,970 downwards.
CTTGCAACCAAAAGGGGGTGAGGATGTGACAGGACCGGTGAAGTGTGTTTACACGACCCAATGGCGCCAGAACATCGTGGCAGTGTGAAATGAAACGTGACTCCTACCAACATGTCTTTGCGCACCTACAAGTGAATCACCACTTCACAAACCAGATCTGAGTCATGTTCTAATCTCAGTCGTGTTGGAGATTCTAGGCATCAATGAAGGAACCTCTCAAAACCACCACAAATCTTGTTTACCAACTTCCATAAGGTACCTTACACATCAGAACTCCAACAATTCCAAGCCAACGACCCAAAACCTCAGTCAGCATCAAACATTCAACCCAACCGCCACAATGTCGACTCCACCACGATCTCTGCCCATGGGCTTCCTCCTCGGTCCATCCCCGAACCTGCAAACAACCCGCATCGACTTCGCGCAAACGCCTCTGACCGAATACGCTGGCCTCTACGCAGTCGTTATCGACAACGTCCTCACCCCGACCGAATGCGCCGCCCTCATCGCCGGCGCCGAAGCCAGTAGCAACGGCCAATGGGAGCGTGCGCTCGTCAACGTTGGTGGCGGACGACAGGAACGCATCGACTACATCCGCAGCTGCTCGAGGATCATCTGGGACCAGGCGGAAGTCGCGGAGAGGATATGGAAGAGAGTGGAGGATGTGCCGCAAGTGAAGGAGATTTTGAGACTGGAAAATTGTCCAAAGATTTTTGGGAATGGACCAGTGAAGCGCGGAGAGGTGTGGCGCTTTTCGCGACCCAATGAGAGGATGAGGGTGTTGAAGTATGTGGGTGGGGAGTACTTCAAGGTGAGGTTGAGTGATGAACGACTGAGATGAGGTGGAGAAATTGTTTGCTGACTTGTGTTTGATTACCTAGAGACATACAGATGGCAGCTATGCCACGCCTGATGGGTCTGAGAGGAGCTACTTTACGCTGCATCTGTACCTGAACAGCGGCGGTGTGCCGGGAGAAGAAGAAGTGCCGGAGATTGCGCCCTTTGAGTTCGCTGCAGGATCGGGGGCCACCGCTCCGGCGCAACTCGACGGCAGCGCACTTGTGGGAGGCGCAACGAGCTTCCACTCGCTTTCATTTGAGGACAAGATGGATGTTCATGTGAGGCCGCGCACTGGTCGTGTGCTCATCTTTCAGCATCGCAGTTTGCTGCATTCGGGCCAGGACGTCGAGAAGGGCGAAAAGTACACAATGAGAACGGATCTCATGTACGCGTTGGAGAGCACAAAGTCGAAGACTCGGAGCCACATGGCTGGTCTGGACGATTGAGCGGATCAGAGCGCGAGTCGACTTCGTTGCGGATCGCAGACGTCGTGCAGGCGAATAATATGTCGAATGTCTGAATGGTGCAGTATTTTGCACACGGTCTGGTCAGTAGTATTCTGCTCTCAATTGCTCCAAGATAGAACTCACCTCCAAAAAATGAAGTTGAAGCACCGTCCTCCTGACAAGAATGATCGGAATCGAATGATACCCTGCGCCCCCACCCACCATATCTTTACGACAGGTGCGCAGAAAGCTCAGATACGCCGCGTATTGCACTAAAGTGATCGTACCGTAGTACACACAATCTTCGCACCGGCTCCCATAGCCACAGACCAACCAGACTTGGACCGCCCATTGCTGAGTTGTCCGCCTCTGCCAATCCGGGCTGAGATTTCTGATGCCGAGTGCAACCATGAGTGTCATGGCAGGCCCTCACGGGCAGTTGTCAGAGCCATCGACCGAAGCCGCGGGTGACGTGCAGTTTGAAGATTACTCCGAATTTCTCATTTGCCAGAGGGAGACGTGCTGCGAGCAGCGGTGTCTGTGTGTGAGCAAAGATACACGGCATTCGTCAGGAAGACAGTGCTTGAAGAAGAAAGAGAAGGGAAAGAAGTTCGAGCTGGACGGACGAAGTGAAGGACTCATAAAATGCTAGTGCGAGGGACGGGCCGCAAAGAGATGCCTTAGCCGATGAGGCTGCAATCTCAACCACACCTATTTCTTGCGGATTCATCATGCGTGATTCGACTTCTCCTCGGAGTCTTGCTCTCGGGACAAGGTCAAACAAAGATGGCTCGCCCGATCTGCCTGGGTCACGAATCGTCTCCTTCGACTCTCATGCGTGCATGGTCTTGGGACAATCTTCCGACCAACCGGGCACATCCCTCAATACAGGCAAGTCGACCACTAGGAGAGCACGCGATATGCCAGGATGAATGGCGTGAGGGGTAAGCATCCACTCCTTTCTCAACCCATGCTGCAAAGTATGAAATCAAGGTAGTCAATATAAGAAATGTAGCATCCTGGAGAGCGACTGTGGTTGCACATCGCTTTCACCATGGTTCGAGGAACGGTGCTCGGAGCCTACAGTCTCTTCACTTATGCTTTGTCATTCCAGAGCGTGCTAGCATCGTCTTCGGCCGACTCTTGGAGCCTGGGAGGAGGGTTTGTGCTTCACAGGAACGAAGACCTTTTGGAGATCACAGATTCAGGGAACAACATTTGGAAGACCGTTCCTAGGAAGCCGTTCATCAGTGCCAGTGCGGGCAATGATTCAGTCACCGGACGCGATGGAGCATTCAACATCACGCAGGTCGATTTAGACACATGCCAGGATCAAGACATCAAAACCATCAAGGAGATTGCTTGGGACGGCACGATCTCTGGCAAAGCTGCCCAAATCAGCGGTCTTCTCTCAAATTGCGGCAACGCAACAGCGCCATACCAGCTCACCTTCTGGGTTCCAGCGAGCTTGAGTGATCGAGTGGCATTCTACCTCAACATCAGCGCTTCCACAAACGCGGCTCGGCCATTGAAGAAGCTCTACTTCAGCTTTGCTTCTTCAGCAAGTGAGGACTTCTACGGACTTGGCGGACAGGGTTCCTTCGCCTCTCTCAAGAACAACAGCTTTCCGATCCTCACTCGCGAGCAGGGCGTGGGAAAGGGCGATGAGCCAATCACGTCCCTCCTGAATGCCAATGGTGCCATCACCGGTGGAAGCAAGTTCACTTCGTACACTGCTGTATCGTCGTATATATCCACCGACGGCAATTTATTTCACCTCACTGACGAGAGTACCGGCTACGCAAACTTCGACTTCACCAAACCAGACGAGGTCACCATTCGGTACGACTCTTTGAGCGTTGGCGGGGCCTTTACGCAGAAAATAGATCTTCTGCAGGCCATCGAAGCGCTCACCGCTTATACCGGACGCATGCCCGCTCTGCCAAAATGGGTTGATGAAGGCGCTATTCTAGGTAGGTGATCCGACATGACATGCATAGAACCTCAACCACAGTTCCACCACCGGGAGGAACGTCAGAAGGCATGTGCTGACTTCTTCATGCAACTTCCAGGCATCCAAGGAGGTCAAGACAAAGTCAATAAAATTATCGAGCAAGGCTTGAGCAAGGATGTCAAAGCACCAATCGCCGGTGTGTGGTTGCAGGACTGGTGCGGCACTCACAGCCAGGTCGGTAACTACGTCAACATCTCTCGACTTTGGTGGAACTGGGAGAACGACGAGGTGCTGTACCCAGATTGGCCCAAATTCGTGGACAGTCTGCGAGACAATCACAAGATTCGGACGCTGTCATACATGAACGTGTTTCTGGCGAATGTGTCCACCAAGGTATGAATGTCCGATGTTCCAATCACTGAACTCACACTGACTGCAGTTGCAGTCCACTGGCTACCGCAGAAACTTGTACGAAGAAGCCGACGCAGCCCACTACTTCGTACAGAACACCACGACCAAATCGACAGCCACCATCTCCAGCGGACCAGGTCTTATCGCAGGGGTCATTGACTTGACCAACCCGGATCTGCGCAAGTGGTTCAAAGATGTGCTTCTCAAGCAAGTCTGGAATGCGAAGATCAGTGGATTCATGTCCGACTTTGGCGAGTACACTCCTCTCTCGGGAGATGTCGCCGAGTACAAAATGGTCTCCGACGCCTTCTTCTCTCATAACGCATATCCTGCAAGATGGGCAGAGTTCCAGCGTTCAATCGTGGAGGAGCTCGGACTCCAAGGCGAAGCACTTCTTTTTCACCGCAGTGCTTCGACCGGATCTAATCGTAACATGAATCTCTTCTGGGTGGGCGATCAGAACGTCGACTGGGGCGTCAACGACGGCATCAAATCTGTGGTCACGTTGATGGTCCACATGGGCATGTCAGGCTACTCCCAGCAACATTCAGATGTCGGTGGCTACACGACGGTCCTGACGAACGCCAACTTCAACATTACACGCTCACCTGAGCTTCTGGGTCGCTGGGGCGAGCTCGCAGCCGTCAGCAGTGTCGTGTTCCGCTCTCACGAAGGCAACATTCCGTCCGTTAACGCCCAGTTCTACAGCAACATCACTACATACAGCTACTACGCATACAACGCCCGAATGTTCGTCTCCCTCGGCAAGTACAGACGCCACATTCTCGAGAAGGAGAGCGAGCCCAAAGGCTGGCCAGTACTTCGACCTCCGGTCATCTACCACCCGCAAGACCTCCGCGCGCGGAACATCAGCTACCAAAGCTTCTACCTTGGGAGGGACTTGTATGTCGCGCCCGTGCTGGATCCTCAGACATTTGAGGTGGATGTATATCTGCCGGGCACTGGAACCTTCATGCATGTATGGACTGGAGTGACGTACAAAGGAGGGCAGGATGTCAAGGTCCCAGCGCCATACGGCAAGCCGGCGGTGTTTGTGGTGAACGGCGCCAAAACGGCGGAATTGCAGCCATTCCTCGACTTTGTGAAGAAGGAGAACAATACTGCACTTTCGATAGAGTAGAATCAAGCTTGCATGAGAGTCACTCGAGCATTGCGGAAGCAAGAGGCGGGACACGCCCGGGTATCATAATCAATGCAGCGCTACGTAGACTCATCAGATATATCATTAAGACTGCGTGATCCGATCGTCAGATCTATGATACCGCAATATGGGTTCTCCTGTCCCTACACGCGAGACTGTCCATTCACTTCGACTTCCCTCCGATGTTTGCTGGGTATAACTCGATGCCATGGTAGTATTTCTCGATCTGTAGACTTCGTCGTCCGGTAAGGAGGCAGGCGTTGGCTCGGGCTGGTGACTTCCCAGGTCGAAGTCGAATTCCTTCAATCCCATCCACAGCTCTTGAGATCTCAAAGACATACGCTGCGTACTGCTCCTCGAGTCCGCTTTTGATTGCCGATCGCCCTTTGCTCGCTCGGGTCGGGCGATGATTGTTGCCGCAGGCTGGCTTTGCTCCTTGTTGCTCAGTCGTTCTTCATGCTCCGTTACGTCCACCCAACGCTGTCTTTCGGGGTCTCCTTGCATCGAGGGTCTCCTGAGGACATCGCTACCGAACGTGAAGTTCGTTCGGTACGTCTCGCATGGGTCTAGGCTATGCGTCTGTGACGAAGTCAGTCATCGTGTACAGCCGGACGATCTTTCCGTCTGTACGCACCTCTGGCGGCGGAGGAGGGCCATTCAAGATCAGACTCCGCCTGGTCAGGGTATAAAGCACTGCGTCAACCCAGCCGTTCGAGCACATGGCAACTCCCATAGTTGCAAACTCTGTATATCCGACATGTTGCCCGGCCATCAGCTTCAGACGAGCAACAACGGACGGCAGTGTACACATGACGTAGACGATAGGGTATATGAGAATCGTCCGTATCGCAAAATTCGCTCGTTGCTGCAGTTGATCGTCGTAATCGGATTCCGTGAAGATACGTCGGACGCGGCGTAGCATCGCGATGAAGAGCAGCTAAAGGAGGAGTCAGTGTTGATTTGGTGCGATCAGCCGATCAAACGATCAGAGTCGAACACTCACTGTGTACAATAGAACAACTATGAGCTCCGCAAGAATAATCCAGAGGTAATGAAACCTAAAGTCAGTCAGCATTGTCCCATCTTGGCTTGTATTACAAGACATACCAGAGACGGTCATCCATATAGCGATGGCTGATGAAGCACCACATGCCAGCGCGCGCGTAGAAGTCAGGGTGCATGGCAAACCCCATGGAAGCGCATGCCATGACCCAGATCCATGTCAACGCAGTCGCGCTGCGGAACATGATCAGGTTGGGACGCCAGTCAAAGACGATGTCCGCGAAGAGATGCGCGGCCATGAAGATGGTGAACATAGCAACACCGACATCGCCGGCTGTGTAGAACCATCCTACGCATCAGAAACGATGTCAGCTTGTGACACACTCGGAGTTCGCGAAGGATAGGATTGGCGGTCTGAACTTTCGGCTTACCTTGACTCAAGCAAGCGGCACTTCCGTCAATTATTGCATCGTATCGTAGCCAGTGGATGTTGAAAGCGAAGCCGACGGCTTGTATGAAGTCCGCGAAGATAAGGTTGAGAAGTAGCACGCTGTATCGACTGACGCGCGAGTTTGCGCTCGTCTTGACCGTTACGATTCGGTATATCAGGTAGAGAGATAGCGCTGCAGTTGTAGTCAATGAGAGCGCAGCGGTCGCTGAGACTGCCCACAGTCCCCGTTGAATGATGGGCGGTAGAGGCGATAGCGAGTCGGGTGCGTCTGACATCTCTCGATCTCAGGCGGCACAGTCAAGTTGAGACAACGAGGAGTCGAAAAGTGCGGAGCGAGATCATCAGTGGTGCGCGTCAGGCGAGTATTGGCATGTGGCGGTGGGCTCGGGAACAGGCTAGATGTATGCCTGTAATCTGGTGTCAATGGATGGGTTCCCAGTCTTTACAGTTGACCAGAAGCGTTCGCCGCCGTCCGGGGCCAGCAATTCTTCCTATACTTACACCACTGCGCTGGGATGGACCCGTCCACAACTCAAGCCAAGATCACTTGTAGACAGGGCTATAGACGCTCCTAGCGAGCTGTTGGAGCTCAGGCGTGGGAATAATTTGTAGCGATCACATCAACAACCTCCGCTAGACGCGGCAGCACACATTGCTCGGCCGGAATCACACACAATTGCGTTAGGCTCTCTTGATGAACCCATGCAGGTGTAGGTTCTAAACGAGTCCGCATTTTCTCTGACAGGGTTGATCGTGGGAGAATTTCCGGAAACAACCACCGAACAGCCTTTCTTGCCAGGATCACCTTCTCTCATCGTATAGGAACCGTGGTCGCTGCACCGTTACGATGTGATCGCGGTCGGCACTTGCTCAGATGACAACGAGGACGGTGCGGTCCGCGAGATTGACAATGGATCTACGCAGGAGACCCCAAGGTTACATTATCGCCAATTGACTTTGAGAGGTGCCCACAACAGCCCAGGTAGGCATGCAGTACACGGCTGGCCGAGACACTAGAGACCGGCTGGTCCTATGAAAGGTCAACGAAGGGTGATCGCAGTCTGGAGGAGCAACATGGAATGTACGTTATCGGCCGGGATCCAGACGTGCTCACTGGCTGCACGCTGTGATATCGCTCAATCCTCATGGGCGAGAATAAGCTGGACGTGGTTTCTACCCTTACGTCAACCAATAAACCGAGGCGCAAAAATGTCGCGATGACCGAACGACATGGTTGCTGTTCCGGTCGGGCTGAATTGGGCTGTGCTCGTGAGGAGAATCCTTGCATCCCGAAGTCGTCGGGGGCGGTCTACCTCGTAGAAGAGTCATGGTTTCTCCAGATCGGTGGTCGGGAGGCATGGTGATCCGTGAAAGAGAGCACTGTTCGTCCTTTAGTGAACAGATTCTTCGCAACACAACCCCAAAGCCGTCATCCAGGCCATCATCGACCTACCTTCCTTGGTTGTTTCACTGGCACGAGCCGAAGTGGAATCCTGGCGACTTCGCTGGCATCAACTTCCGACTCGATGAGCATCGCGAGGCGCACTCCACCGGAACGTGTGCTGTCCGATGTGCCTCCTGGAAGGCATGGTCAAAAAGAGGCCGAACATTGCGGACGGCCTTCAGCTGTACCTTCTCAGGGCTGCAAGCAGGGTCGAGATCGAGGGAGCCTTACACACGCCGAAGCCTTCAGCGAGTCCATACAAGTAGAAGAGCCAGCCTTCTGGTCATGGAGGATCACTCTCGAAAGGGTTTGAGATGCTGGCCTCCGTGTCGCCTCGCTAGTCAACTGAAAGAGAATAGGCAGCACGGCCAGCACGCCAAAGCCCGATACGGCATCATACTCATGTGCTGCCAAATTCCACGACGGTAGCGTTGATGAGAGCAACACATGCGTGTAGAAGAAGTTGTTGATCAGATGGAAAGAGTCGTGTCGAAAGTGAGTCTTTCGAGGAATGGCTAAAGCGAATTCTGACTAGCGCGGTATCGGGTTTAGTATAAATTACCTTGGCTGTGAGACTCAAGCCAGTACAATCACCACCGCGAGAGCGCTCGAGTCGGCAACACATTCGCGCCGACGTACAAAAGCACATGCGCGTTGTTGCATATGATAGCAGAAGACAATTAGCAAGCATTTGAACGATCAAACCCCTCCCAGCTCCGCGCGCCGCGGCCGCCGAACACCGACTTCCTGAACCGTCACACGAGCATCTGTAACCGACCAACGCCTCTTCCTCCAAGACTGCCTCGCCTCATCTCCTCGCAACGATTGCCGTTGCCACGATCGCTCGCACGGCCACGTAGACAAAATGACAAACGCACTGGTGGTACGTGGCGGAGCAAGAGCGGCGCTGCATCGCCAGCGCAAGGAGAAAGACCGGAGCGCATGCTGATATGGTGACAACAGGGCGACGTCTACGAGAAGATCATCAACGATGTAGTCCAGACATCGACGACCGACTTTGAGGAGAGCGGTGTGAGCTCGGCGACGCTCCAGGAATTGCAACAGGTGCGTTCAACTGGCGATGTGGCATCCTGTCCTTTGTCATGATCTCCCTTTTGCTTTCCATACCCTCTCATCCTGCATCACACGCAGTCCGTGGATGCGACAGGAGAAAAACAAAAGGACAGAGTCCAAGAGCAGCGCGGGCGTGGTCATCGTCGTTGATTGCAGCCTGTGGGCGCAGCCAGCAAAAGCGAGCGCAGGCACTGAGAGGGCAGATGCGGGGGCTTTGGGATCTCAAGTCCGGCGGGCCCCACGCTCTTTTGACCTGGCATTTTATACATCACCAATCCCGCTAAGCCACACAATTCGGCGCTTGCCCATTTCGTCGATCACGTGGATCAACATCATGTGATGTCGAGAAGATCAACGGACAAATGCTGACTGCTGCTACAGGAATGGCAAGCGAAGCTCTCTCAGCGTGGCGTTGCCCAGATGCCTTGGGATCCCAAGCCACAGCCTCCACCAGTTCCCCAACAGCAACCCGTCAACCAACAGCCTCTTCCTCCGTCCAACAACGGCGTGTCGCAGCAGTCGTATCAGCAATACGGCGGCCACCCGGCTCACCCCTCGAATGGAGGTTCGAGAATCAAGGCTGAGCCAGGAACCGAACAGCAATACAACGGGCTGCCCAATGGAGGATATCCGCCAAACCCGGCCGATACTCAGGGAGGTCTTGCTCGTGCCCAGCATCTGGTTCAGCAGCAGTACGGAAATGCTGCCAGTGCCTCTCTCAATGCGATGCAGCAGCGCGGCGGTCTTGCTCTTCCGGGACAGCCCAAACCACCACAAGGTCTACAGCTGCCCGCAGGGACTCCACAAGCCGCACAGCAGCAATTCCAACAGCAGCAGCAGGCCGCGATGGCTCGCCAGCAGCAACAATTACATCAACAGCAGGCACAGCCACGCATCAAGGTTGAAGGCGACGGTTCGGGTCAACAGCAGAACAACTACAATCATCAACAACAACAGCAGCAGCAGCAGCAGCAGCAGCCTCGTCCATCGTATGGTCAGACTGACGGCGCCGACGATGCCTTGGAAGAATGGCGCGCACAGCTGGCCGCGAGACGTGCTGTCAGCGCCGAGCAAACCCAAGAAGCAGATCGTATGATGCACGAGTATGTCATGCGGGTTTCGGACAACCTCGAGAACGGCCTCATGGTCACTCTGGAGGAGCAACCTTCACACCCAAAAAACAAGAAGCGTCGTGGTGCTTCCAATAAATCCACGAACACTATCACACCATCTTCCTCCACCGCAATCCCCTCAATACCTCAACTTGACGGAGCCGAGGACGAAGAGAACAAACTCGACATCAAAGACGAAGATGACGCAGATGCCATCAACTCAGACCTGGACGACTCGGACGAAGATGCCGGCGGTCCAATGGGTGATGACGACGACGATCTTGGCGACTCCATCCTCTGTACATATGACAAGGTGCAGCGGGTCAAGAACAAGTGGAAGTGCACCCTCAAAGACGGCGTTATGAGCGTCGGCGGCAAGGAGTGGGTCTTTCACAAGGGCATGGGGGAGTTCGAATGGTAATGGCAACGGGAGGGATAATGAGTGGCGAAGCGCATGATGATCGCTGCTTCCCTACCGGCGCAACGACTTGGGTACGAAAAGTGGTGCAATACCACGCAGAATGACACGACGAAAAGACTTATTACTTTACTACAACGGCGTTTGATCTTCCGGAACTCTCTCTAGCATGGAAAGCAGGGAGATAGCAGGCGCATGCATGCAAGGGGGTGCTTTTTCAATACTGCTTCAAGACTGAGACAGGGCTCAAGCCAGGAAGCATGGCAGCAATGGGATTTCTGTACAGATAGAGCGAAAGCGGAGTTCCAGACCCAAAAATTCGATCGAGATGATGGCAGACCCTTACACCATTTCGCTCATATAATATCTTGAGTTTGTCCTGTTTGATGCTAAGAACGATAGCATCGATTAATCAAGTGATGCTTCCCACTATCGCAGCCCACCGCGGTGGTTTGACTGCTATCCTCCACGAGGCTAATGACGCCTCGCAGAATCTGCCATCCATATTCCTCGCCTGTTGGCTTGTGCTTGCCCGCTGCAACGCGACAACGCTGTCGAGTTCTTTCGCTTTAGCACCATCGTCGTTGAGTGGTTCATCTGGCTCCGAGCAGGGAATGGAGCATCTCGAATCGAAGGAGTCAAAGGACGATCGGGGTGATGATGCGAGTTCGGCGCCGGAGAGAACCCATTGCGGTACGGGTTTCGAGGGAACGGATGAGTTCGTGTACCAGCTGTTGAATGTCAGATTATGGCTCGTGAAACCCGAGCGGATGGTCGCGAACCTTTGCGATAGTACAGCGAAGGGCTGAAGGAGGCAGGTCGCCTCGGCTTTGTAGCTGGGCCAGCGACGTAAGATGGAAGACGGTCTGCGTGCGCTAGCTACAGAGCTAGTTTCGCTACTCGATGAGGGTGTTGAGCGGCCGAGGATCTGAGGCGCATAGGCGGACATGTCGGAGGGCAAAGAACGATTGCGCGAAGGTCGAATGCGAGCAGGCGCGTATTGTTCATCAAGGTCTTGTGGATGGCTGTTTGGAGATGAAGACATGACGAAATGTGCTTGATGATATGTCTATCTTGCGGTTCAAGACAAATGGAGGGTAGATCGAGAGTACACTTACGCAGCAGCGCCTTCATGAGACCGTCCATCCATGCATTCATGTACCAGCCGTGCTGAGCCCACTTCTCATCGAACACGAAGTCGCGGAAGCGCGTCAAATTTCGGCTGACGGTAGGCTGCGGTTGAGCAACAAGGACCAGGATGCTCACAACCTGACCTGCCATATCTTGTTCTCGAACCACGTGGGGCAATGTAGACGTGCTGCGTCTCTTGTTTGAAGTTCTTCAAACCAGACCGCGACAGATAATTGCATCTTTGACACTTGATCCGAGGCGTTTCGCCATGGCTTGTTCAGACGTGCGACAGCTGGGCTTGAACAGGTGGGACGATTATTATAGTCGATAATCGGTATCATACACGAAGAGCTCCCTGCTGGCATCCGAGGCTGACAGGATGATGACGGCCCGGCGACTCCTTGTCGTGTCATCACCTGGTCATGATACTTGAATGTAAGTTGTGCTGTTGGACAGAGGTATATTCGGAGCTTTGTGGAAGCAACCACCTCGTAAATCGGCAGATAGATGCGAGAGACAGTATGGACGTGGAGTCGAAAAGTCCTTGAGCTCTCCCTATAGCATTGGATGTAAGGATGTCCCTCTTGCGTCAACGGTGCCGTGACAAGTACGAGTGTAAGCCTGGCAGGTACTGCCGTGCTGGGAGATCCGGGCCGGCGTAGGCAGTTGAAAGAAAGGAAACCTGTGGCGAAAAGCACACCTTAGGTTTCATTGTTCATCAGCCGTTGACAGTTGTGCAAGAAATGGGAAGAATGGAAGTTCAAACTGGGCCGGAGCGGTGTTTGGCAAGGGCCGACGTCCGATCGATCTTCTTGGCTTAAGCTCATTCTCATACTCATGGGAAGACGAGACGAATTTGCCCACGAACACAACAACAACATCATCTCGCAACAAGACATCAACACACACACACACACACGCAGATCACCCACGACCTCACCGCTGTGCGACGAGAAAGAATTCCTCGCAAGAAAGTGTCCAACTCCTGCAGAAACCTTCTTCCATCGGCCAGGCCGACGAGACCGCACTAAATTCATGCAAGCCGTCATCACACGGACATCGCGTTTTCACGGAAGGCCGGACAGAAAAAGACTTCTCACGCGACATCTTTCTACTTCAAGTCGCCCCCGTTCCTGATCTGCGGTCTCCTACTCTTCATCTTCTCCTTCCTGCCATTGTCACCCTCGACCACAGGCGTTTCAATCCATCTGCCTCCTCTTCTACATACATCTTCCACCTTCATACATTGATCCGAGGACCTTTGCGACACTCGAGACTCTTTCTCGTCGCAGAAGCCGAACAGCGAACGCCCAGAGCGCTGACGTGTTCAATACTTCGAGCGCGAAGGCCGAGTCTGCCAGGAAAACCATTCGTAGCATTCCGTAGCATCCCAACCGCCATGGCGTCTTTCTTCTCCAGCTGGAATCCAGTCGTATCATTCCCACCATATCACGGCCCTTATGATGTAGGCACCGTCGACGTCGAGATCCCGGCCGCCGACCTCCCGACCCCATCGACCGCGCCCGAGCGAGCACAGCCGACCGTCGCGTTCCGGATCTTCTACCCATGCGCCAAACCGACAGCGTCCGACCCTTCACGACCAGTGCGATGGATCCCACAGCCGCAGCGACAGACAATCAGCGCATTCGCACAATTCATCGGTGTGAAATCCCAGCGATGGGCAAACTTGATCTCATATTTCCCACAGCAACTATACTACATCTCTCTCCCTGCGCATCGCAACGCGAAGCTACTGGATCCTCCAACGAGCAATGGACGATGGCCAGTGACAGTATTCAGCCACGGTCTGGCAGGCAGCCGGAACGCGTACAGTTATGTGTGTGGAGATTTGGCGTCAAATGGAACGATTGTCATTGCGATGGATCACAGAGACGGCAGCAGTCCCATTCAATACGTCCGAGCGACAGCAACAACCGAGCCGCACATTCTGAATCCAGTCAAGATCAGCCACGAACCGAGTCCGGAGGTGTACGAGGGAAGAGATGCACAGCTCAGGATACGATTGTGGGAAATCAGCGTGGCATACGAGGCTTTGATGAAGATCGATGGTGGACAAAGATTGGAGAACTTGGACATCAATGCGAGCACAAACCGAAAAGAGCGCGTTGAAGTGCTGGATCAATTCGACAGCCAATTGGACATACATCGCGCGGGCAAGGTCACTTTCGCCGGACACTCTTTCGGCGCGGCGACGACAGTGCAATTGCTCAAGAGCATTTTCTACCATATGGAGAGACCCGCGGACGCGGGCAAACCTCTGATTGCGCCGACCTCAGACGCAGCTATCATGCATCAGATCACGGAAGAGTCTCCCGCACTCCTTCTTGACATGTGGTGTCTACCTCTGCAATCCCCTGACCAAGCTTACCTCTGGGACCGACCTCTTCCATCCTATGCAGTCGGTGGACCCGCTGGAAGCAACGTCCTTTCCGTCCTGTCCGAGTCCTTCTGGAACTGGAAAGACAACCTCAATCTCAACAAGCATACCGTGGCTTCACCCTCGCGCTCCCGCCGTCCGTCTCAAGCTCCTCGACTAGCTCGGGAACAAGGCCGACTCCTCCCGGACTGGGCACGTCTCCGCGATGACTCTCCCAATTCCTCCTCCAAAGACTCAGGCTACGCATCTGAATTGTCTCGCTCCCGCATGCTCAGCCGACAACGCAGCAAGACAAGCGGCCAAACCACACCTTCCGACACCCAGCGTGGTCGCCAATCTGCAACTCCAGCACATGACTGCACCGTTAAAGCCGACAGCCCTGCACGAACAGAAGGCCCACACATGTTCGTCGTACAAAAGAGCCAGCACTTCAACCAATCCGACTTCGGCCTCCTTTTCCCCTGGATCGCGAAACGTGTCACCAAAGCTGAGGAGCCCGAGCGAATCCTCGAGCTCAATGTCCGCGCTATGGTGCAAGTCCTGCGGTCGAGTGGGATCGAAGTCGCCGGAGCTGACGACCCGGAGGTTCTGGACAAGGACGGCGAGATTCGACGGTGGACGCATGTGCCGATTGAGAATGAAGATGATGATCGAGTTTTGGAAGGCGAAGAGGATGTCAAGAAGGTGCAGAGGAAGTTGTCGGTCATATCGCAGAGTGGGAGGAGTTCGCTGGTGGGCAGCCCGAAAGTTAGAGACGGTATGACCATGGGGAGTAAGATGGAGAAGAGCTTGGAGCCTTTGTCGATCTAGACGAGGCTGGATGTATAGGATGGGTGGATGAGATGATACAGGATATATTGAAAAGGAGGTGGAAAAACTGCATTGCATGGAACGGCGCACGGATGGGCCTTGTTGGGATTGAATTTCGAGTTGGAATACCCCTTTCTTTTGTTCTTCTTGCGGCATTAGCATAGCGCATATTGCACAGAACTTTGACTACTTCATCTGAGCCTTTTCACCTGCTTCTCCGAATACCCACGCGGTACGCTGCGAGCACGCAAGTGCTGTTTCCACGACAGGCTCTGCTCCATGACATTGATACGTGCCATGGCAGCAGCTGTGTATCTCAAGGCGTTTGTTCTTCGCCGTCGAACACATGACCACGCCGTTGAGATCCGCTGCTTTCACTTAGATGCCTGTAGCTCTCCGACAGCTGTCGGACGCAGACCTGCAGCCCGGGTGAATCACATGCAAGTCATGCCGAGTGAAAGGCTCGTCGTCAATGTCTCACGTGTTTGTCCCACGGTCTTCAAAACCAAGCATAGCATCTCACCTTCACTCGCATCTCAGCTTCACAACACCACATTCCCAACATCAATCTCTTCCAACAACTTCATCACACAACACAACGATGGCCATTCCGGGCTTCAACTGGACTTTCTTCAATGTCGCCGCGGACGACGTACCTAGGGTCCTCACCCCAGCTGAAGAGGCGGCTCGCAAATTGCAGCAAGAGCAGGACGACTACGCCGTTGCTCTTCGAATACAGAACGGCTTTGACGAGGGCGACGTAGCCCTCGCGGAGCGGCTGTACGAAGAAGAGGTGCAGACGCTGATCGAGGCGTCCAAGACTCCTGTCGGTGCGGATGAAGTCGAACCAGGAGACGCAAACGCTACACATTACGTCGAGCCCCCTCGCTTGTGCGTGGCCTGCAGTGACGATCCAGGTGTTGCAATTCTGCCATGCGGACATCCCTACTGCGCCGATTGCCTCACGGGTGTCCTCCGGAACTCCATGACCGACGGCACGGCTTTCCCACCGCGGTGCTGTCGGCAGGATATCGAGATCGAAGAAGTGCGGAGACACCTCGAGCCAGCGTTTGCAGTGGAGTTCGACGCCAAAGCTATTGAGCTCAGTACGGTCAACCCGGTGTACTGTTCGAATGCGGCATGCTCAGTGTTCATTCCTCCTGCTGTGGTGCGAGGCGGCGATGTGGCTCTATGCCCTTCTTGTTTCACGAGGACTTGTACGCACTGCAAAGCTGGGTCTCATCCGGGCGATTGTCAAGAGGACCAGGGGCTCCAGCAGCTTCTGCAAATGGCCGAAGGCGAGGGCTGGAGGAGATGTGAATGCGGGCGGGTTATCGAGCTGAATTTTGGCTGCAACCACATGACTGTGAGTGCGAAATGGACCCGTTTGGACATACCTTACTGACCGAAGCACAGTGTCAATGCAGGAGAGAGTTCTGCTATCTCTGCGGCAATCGCTGGAAGACTTGTGCTTGCGCGCAGTGGCAGGAGGAGCGACTCATACGTCGTGCCGCGCAGCTCGTTGATCGTGGTCCGGCACGACCAGTTGTACCGCATCCTAATCGACAGGGGCCTCAATTCAGAGCGCCCGCGATACATGCAGAGCCTCTTCGCCGAGTCTTTGCATTCGGCCAGCCAGGTTTTGGCGAACGCGTGCCAGCAGCCCCTCCGGTTCCGGCACCCGTCAACCGCGAGGAGCGCATCCAAGATGCTGCCGAGCAGCTACAAGCGAATATAAATTGCGATCATCCTCTGAACTGGCGTCGGGCTCCTCTCCATGGGGTAGACTGCGAGTTCTGCCACAGACACAAAGCAAGGATATACAGTTGCAAGCACTGCGGTCTGACGGCTTGCTATCCGTGCCGGAGGAACAGGCTTTGACTGAGCTCATTGAGGTTAGAAAAGCGAGGGCTGATTCATACGGGATACGAGTGTGAACATGAAGGCCGATGCATGCTTTGAGATGGAGCAGGTCAAAATTGCAAAGCGTGTTGTTGAAGTAAAGACCGTTACATCTGGGAAGGAAGGGAGTGGAGGAAGCTAGTGTGCTTTAGACCTAAACCCTAAACTTTACGCCTCGCTATCTTATCGTGTGACACGTGCACCTCCATTCCATATATTCACCGCATCGAAAGCCTCATTCGAAGTCAGTGTGATTGAGTGACCGCCGCTTCCTCGCATACTCCCAATACCAGGCCTACTATCGGCCATGCCACGAGCCCGCCACGACTCCAACGCCTCATCCACAACCTCCACAGCCCGCGACAACTATGCCTTTTCCTCCGCGCCGCAGGAAATGGGGTCGATGTACGACTATCTCGCGAAGATCATCTTGCTCGGACCAAGCGGATGCGGAAAGTCATGTCTACTACATCGCTTTGTGAAGAACGAGTGGAGGGTCGTCTCGTCACAGACGATCGGCGTGGAGTTCGCTTCGAAGATCCTGAAGATTGGCGACGGCACAGGGAGGAGGAAGAGGATCAAGTTTCAGCTATGGGATACAGCAGGTACAGAGAGGTTCCGGAGTGTGAGCCGAAGTTACTACAGAGGTGCGGCTGGTGCGATCCTGGTCTACGATGTGTGCGATCGGAAGAGCTTCGCGGAGTTGGGAACATTCCTTGGAGATGCCAGAGCGTTGGCAAGTCCGATGATGAGCGCGATTGTGGTTGGAAATAAGTCGGATCTGGTGGATGGCGGAGCACCTGGACAGCAGGCGAGGGAGGTGCAAACTGGAGGCCTGCTCGATTTGGACGATGGTGACGTGGGTATGGGAAGTCTACCTCGTGGACCTTCACTAGGGACACAACTACGAGCAACGGTTTCGAATAACGGCAGGGAGGTTGGATCCCAGATGGTGGCGAGTTGGGCGAGTCAAAACCGGATACCGGCGACTATGGAAGTGTCCGCGCTCTCTGGCGAGGGAGTGGAGGAGGTATTCGACCGGCTGGCACGCATCATCCTGACCAAGATTGAGCTTGGCGAGATTGATCCTGACGATCCCATGAGTGGCATTCAATACGGCGATGCTGACTACTATCGATACAACGATGACGGGAGCAGCATCAGGAGTGGCGGGCTGACAAGTGACGGCCATGGAGGTTCGGTTAGGAGGAGGAGGACGAAGGGTGGATGGAGCGATGTTTTCAGACTTGGAGGACGACCCGGGAGTAGTGCTGGCGGTGGAAGAGCGGGTTGCTGCTGAGGGTGATCAGACCCAGATTTCGACAGTTTTGCTTTTTTCCCCTTTTGCTTTGCGTTCAGCGAGCGAGTGAGCGATGTTTTAAGCCTTTGCATTTCCTGCTCATACGCCTTGAGATACCCAATGAGAGATAAAACTTGCGCCTGCGAATACGACATCTATGAGATTCAATTGCTGCAGTCTCCAGCGCATTGTCGATCACCCGCTCGATCTTTCTCGCTACCAAAGGCTGCACACTGTGCGAGCCAGTGAGTCAAAGCTAATACCATGAGTACATCATCATCTCTCGACTGAGGCGGCAGCGCCACGATACCATCCTACTGGTTACCGCGCACGGGCATCTCGGTGCCGATGCCGACAATGTGGTCAGCCTCGAGCACCTTCCATTGGCCAAACTCAGGATCCGGCTCACATTCAGCTACCGGAGTTTTGCGACACTGAGCAGCCAACGACAGATGTTACTCACCTCGCCGCCACGATCCGCATGCCCGCGAACCGGTCCTACTAACGGATGGTCCGATAGCCGGGCTTGCGAAGAGATCTCCGACATGGTATACGAGATATCATACTGGCCATAACGAAGCAAAGGGGAGAATTCATCTGTCAAGGGCCAACAGAGGAGTGTGCGTCGCTTCTGTTGGTGGCGGGCTCAGCGCTCCAATCAGGACCTCGCGGGATCGTAGGCTGGTTCCGTGAGACGGGATTGAGACCATGCCATGGCATCACGAAGGACGAAACACCGACATGTCTAATGATGAGCTCGACTTCGAGGCTCCAGTCGGGACGGGACCGGATCGTAGGCACATTCTCAAGGAACCACGAGGGCAGCTGGAAGTGCATGCAAAGGCTTCGACCAAGGACTAACCACATGTCAAGCGAATTTGTGCAGAGATGCGGGTTGCTGGAGACGGACGTGGCCGACGTGGAGCGCTGTATGTGAGAGCCTGAGCTGTGAGTGGTGATTCGCTGCTGCTGCTAGCAAAGAACGCACGCATCGTAACCTTGCAGTATCCATGGTCTGAGGCGCAGTAGGTCCGCGTTTCCGAGCGCCTACTAGTGCTGCTGCGGTCGAATACCGAACCCGATGATGGGGCTCCCTCGTGGAAAGTTCACCGCGGAGTGTGACATTCTGAGCTCTATACAGGAGCCGCCAACCACGACTTATCGCCAGTTCCCGAAGTCACCCACGTTTCGGACGAGAGTAAATTCCCAGCGATGAGATATGGACCGGTCAGGATTGCGTGCAGATTTGCTGTGCATATGCACTCAACGAGGGCAGCTCGTCTCATGCAGACTGGAGTCTGTCCCTGGCGTTGCCGGCTCTCGATTAGTGCCATTCCACGTGCGTTCACAGTCCTCCGGGCCTGTACAACTCACTGAAGGATGCGATTCCCATTGGCTTTGGTCGGGACAACCCCGTTCGTTCGGTTTTTTTCGTGCTATTGGACTTCTTTCGCGGCTGCGAGCTTCAACAACATGTCCTGACAGCGTACGTCTACAAGGCAGTGATCTTGAGCACTCTCCACGGGGTCACGGGACTGAGGCCGCCTTCCCTGTATCGCCAGCCTTGGAGCTGTGCCCAAGCGGCGTCGTCACATTTGAGCTTGGAAGAAGAGAGGTGGACTGAGCCACGCCATGCCTAGTGGAGTAAAGGCCGATCCGAGCTTGGCTTTACTAGCCCAACGCCTCGGCGGTTAAAATGACCACTTGTACCTCCGTACTCATCCATGGGTATGCACAATAGCAGCTTCATGATCTGGCACCTGCACGCTGTGTCTGCCGAAAGCGAGGTTGCAAGATGAGATACGCGACATCGTATGGAAGATATTCTAGCTGCGAACACCGACGGCAGTTGAAAGTCCGCACGACCCAAGCATAAAGATGCTGTGTATTGTCAAAGTCGACAACGCGTACAGGACTGGGGAAGGACGCTGCCACTGGCTTGCTTGTCCGGTACGGGCAACGCGCCTCTTTCTGCATACCGTGCATAGTGTCCGACGAGGGGCCATAGCTCCCGCTCTGCGTCCGCGAGATCAGACTACACATGTTGGTTCCGGTGAATGCAACTGACCCATAGCTAGACTGTGCCGCGAGAAATCCTGGCAAGCTGAAGGCAACGAAGCCTTTTCTCTCTGACTTCTACCCATGAGTCCGAGCGTATGCCTTGACAAACTTGACCCGCGAACCTCCCAACCAAGATTCGGAACGCGAACCGGTTCTCATCTATCCACCTTATCCCGACCGTAGCTGCTTGTCCTGTCCCACCAGTCGAGTCGACCTGCCGGCGAGCAGATTCAACATCGCGACTCGCTGCTCTTACCTCGCACAAGGCACTGCTGGCATGCAGCACCTCTATCTTGCATACGCATGTTGAGGCTGCTAGACATACCACTCGGCCACTGGCCGGCTTGGTCCAGTCCCTCATAGTCGTGCCGCTGTTATGGCACTGAAGAGTCCAATGATGCCTTCACCAACAGGCGGCGGGCTTGCATCCGCCTTCAGCCCATACACTGATTCCCCCGGCACACCGGCGCGATTCAATGGCCAATTTCCAAGTTCCGACAATACGCGCAGCAACAGGTGAGCAAGGACAGAATCGGCGTGAAGCTATCCGACCTTGACCTGAGGGCTGACTTATTCCTACACAGATCGTCCGGACCAACAGACTCTCTAGCACCGCCGGCTAGCCCATATCCACCAGGCATCGAACCGTCGCCCGTAGACTCGAATGGCACCGAGAGTACAGAAATAGAAGAGGAGGCGCAGGATGAGGACATTAAGTCGCAAGATTCCACCAAGCGACGCGAATCGTTCGAGGTGCAATCGCCGGACATTGAGATAACAAGTCCAGAGAGCGCAAAGAGTGTATGGCCAATCAGAATGTTAACTGATGGAGGCTGCGTGCTGATATGAGTAGGAGAATCCACCAAGGCTTGATACCAAACTGCCCGCTCGGTTCCGGACGGACGACGGTCCACAATCCGTGATTCATGTTCCCTCTGGCTTCAAGAAATTCGACGGAGGGCAGCAGTCGACGCCAAGTGAGAAGTCCGAGCAAACCACTAGACTCGTCTCTCCCACAACGCCGGAGGCATCTGTTCTCGAGCCAGCAGATATGGTGAGTTGCGTGACCGGCCAATTTGAGTGTGCAAAGAGCTCACACGTTGTCGTCCTCAGCAATTGCCGAGTTCTCCACCGCCCGTGAACACCGATGTGCCGAAGTTCACGGATCGTTCCACGCCTCGTGCACAATCAAGGCAGGAGCTTGATGAAGACTATAAGCGTCGGAGCCGACGCACATCGAGCCTAGAAGGTCGGATGCACTCGTCCAGTTCGAGGCTACCTTACTGACAGCAGTGACAGATATCCCCGAAGCTTTGGACAAGGACGTTGACGAATCGCATCGCAAGAATGATGCTTCCGACGCGAAGAATGACAGTGGACCAAGCACCGCTGGTTTGGTCGGTGATGGGACGATGGAAGAAGCCATGCAGACGCTGGACCAGACCGACACGGAAGTTGCTGCGCTGCAGACCGCGCTGAGCGAATGCTGGACCCTTTGCAACACATTAGCAGGACTATCTTCGAGCCATCGACAACGAACATTCCGATTTGCGGGTAAGACAGAGGTTCAAGAACAGGCGTGGCGGAGCTGTTGGCGATTGTGCCAACAACTGTATGATCATCGTGACGAAGATCACACCTCTCAAGTCATGCCTACCTTGGAACTCTGTCGAGACTTTTGCCAGTCGTTGTTCGATGCTCGGGAGAAGATGGACGAAGCTTCGGATTCGGTCTTGCGAGTGAGTTTCGAGCTCAACAATCATCTTTACAATACCCACGATCGAAGCCTGCCGGATGCTTTCAACGAAAGAACCTTGGACTTCTACATCACCCTTTGCCACAGACTGATGAAGCTGCCGACAGCCCTGCCTCAAGAAACGGATTCTCTCCTTCGGGCATGCTGGTCCTTGGCCGAGATGCTCTTCAACATTCGACAAAGCAGCCGAGAAGGCAAGCGAGCAGACGAAGAGCTCCTCGGATCTGCCGTGCAAGCATGTTGGGAACTTTGCGACCTGTTCCGAGAAGGTTGGACGCAGATTCGACCCGATCGAGGCACCCCACGACCCAGCCAAACCACTTTCAACTCTCAGTCCTCTTACAAAGCCTCTTCAGCCTCCGTCCGCTCCGAAGGTCGATCTACATCGAGCACCATCTCCAGCCGCAAATTCCACGATGCACAGTCCGCTCCGCCCGAAACACCTGTCACTGTGTTCGACGACACATCTACCGCGGATTCCTCCCCCGACTCTGTCACAGTACCCAATATCCTCGTCCTCGGACCCGCGAGTACCGGCTCTAGAGACTCCCTCCGCGGTGCAACTCACCACCACGATCGCTGGACCTCGAATGCTAGCGTGCTGAGCGACTATTCCGAGTCCGCAGGCTCGCAACGCACATCCTCCACCGCCACGGCATCGGCAGAAGAGACGGCACTCTCCCGATTGCGATGCCTCTTGCTGAAAGCAGGCATGGATACGGGCTATGTTCGGACTTCTGGTCAGCCGCTGCCGAACTATGTGAAGGCTTTGTCGGACAATGCGTTTGGCACTTTACCTTGGCAGATGAAAGTGTTGAGCTTTTACAAGAAGTTGGTCACGAATGATAAGTCGATGATGACCGTGCATAATTATCCGGCAAGACGACTGAGCGCGAACGACATTGCGAAAGCGGTGCGGTGGTTAGGCAACTCGGAGCAGTGGGCTTGGATGCGTAAGTCAACCCCTTTCGAGATGATAAAATCGGCGAGAATGCTAACGCCCTGCGTTCAGGAGATCTCTTCCGGCTAGTATTTGGCTTTGGAGTTGATGAAGCGGATCGCAGATCGGGCTCTTTTCAAATATGAGATGTCCTCGCATGTTTGACATGATCAGAGTTTCTGCGTCCACGGCCTTGAAAAGTGCAGCTCCTGGCCGATTCCCGACCGCTAAGGATGTACTGCGCCCGATGGCTTGTCAAAAAGGAATCCCACGCCTTCAAGTTGCAAAAGCGAAACCCGACCAAAAGGGCAAAACAAAGCGCCCAATACATTGGAGCTCGAGAAACCCACTCAGCCACGTCGACTCGATAACCCGACTCAGACATGGCAAGGAAATTCGTGGTACTCGGCCCCTTCGAAATGGGGTCAAGCTGGTTTCATACACAGAACCCCTTGAACGCAAGCGCCCTAACCGCTGAGCTAAGGAAGCTCCGGCCCGGTTATGATCATCGGGATCTCCTTGGAATGCGCAGAGTTGGCGGGGTATAAGTACGCATGAAAGGGATGGCGGTGGGGCGCGGCGGCGGGCTGTGCGGGAGTAGCTCCGGCGGCGGCAGAGGCGATCTCGAACGGGAGAGGAAGCATGCGGCGGCGAGATGGCTTCCGGCTTCTCCTTGATAAGTGCGTAGAGACTTGTCTGGAATAGAGCTACATGAAGTTCGACACGACTCCGATGCGTTCGTGCTCGTATTGGACTCTGAACAGCCACGGCCATGAAGTCCTGCTGCTGGTCATCGAGCTGGGAGTTCGAAGCAGGTAGCAGGAAGTTCACAGTGCAAGGAAAAGCACGTTCAGGCAAGCTTATCAAGAGGAATCGGGCAAGGAATGAACCAGTTTCAGGATATCTCGAGGGGAGACATCAAGATGAGAGACGAAGAACCATCACTTACGTGCGTTCAAGGGCGAGGGTACACGCGCTGCGACACAGGCACATATAAGAAGGGGTGAGTTTCATCATTCATTTCGTTACTTTTAACTAAAGTGCGCTACAGGCTCATACCGCCCTGTACTGTCATCCAAGCCGGACCCAAGCCGATACTATTCCGTCGTAAAATCATTCTGCATCGTTTCGGTCCTTCGTGCTTTCCTTTAGAGAGGCCTGATTGACTCCAACTCAGATCGCGTCGATCTATCCAACTGCTTGTTCCCTCGTCTCAATGCCCTGATTGCTCTCATTGCACCCTCCTATCAAGCAAATCCTCCAGCAACAGCAACCGTCTCATCAACCTTCTCCGAGCCGACCTTGCCTCCCAACCAAGCCTTCGCCTTCTTCACCACCATCTCCCAAACCTCCTTATCGTCCGCCAAATGAGCCTGCAGAAATGCCACCACCAGGGCCGTCGCAGCAAGATCCTTGACATCGCCGAATCGCGCAAGGATTTCCTCCTCGGGAGCGTTCAGCTTCAGTAAAGCGAGCAGCTCATCAGACCAGGTCCACGCTCCGGAGAACATCTGGAGGGAGATGAGCTTGTGTAGAAGGCTGAGGGGTTTCTCTGGATCCACGGGAGGGACCTCCTCGTCAGCCAAGAACGAATTACCTGCCGGGGCAGCAACACGTTTCCTCCGACGGCTGGATGCACCGAAGAGACCACCTGCAGTAGAAGGGCTTGGCTGGCCAACGAGACCGGCTTGAGACGGTTGCCGCATCATGCTGGCTTGAGGCGCTGCACTGAACACGCTGCCTGCGCCAGGAGCGGCAGCGGCAGCTGCGTTAGAGTGACTGACACCGAACATACTTCCTCCACTTCCGCCTCGTCCACTCCCTAGCGAAGACGAGAACAGTGCTCCTTGACTTCCTCCCGGTGCGTGGGCTCCGCCGAGTGGCGATAGTCCTATCGAAGCTGAAAAGAGGTTTCCTCCACCTGAACGCATGCAGGAAACACCGCCGAAGCCCTTACGACCTCCGGAGCCCGCAGGTTGAGCTTCGGATCGAACTTGGTCGTTGGTATCTTGTTCGCGCTCTCCATCGGCCTGCACAGCGACAAAAGAAGTGTGCTTCGCAGCGACTCCGTACGTGACACCCAGGCGCACATCTTCGCGCTCGACCATCTCATCGAAGCGAGAGGGGTATCGATCTTTCACAGGCATCGTAATCTTGGTCGAGCCGGCGGTCTCAGCAGTATCGAGCACAGAGGCAGACACGGTAGCAGACTGCAGCCAGCCTCGTCCCTCTTCGAGGTCCTGGATGGCCTTTCGAGCGGCGAGGACATGGATGCCACTATCTAGCTCGGTCTCTTTGCCAGCCGCGAGTTGATGGACAGGGATATCGAGCTGCAATGGTCCAGCTGCGGAGGTTGCCTTCAGCGTGAGGCTTTTGACTGGGCGCTGGCGTGATTCAGGTCCGAGAAGGAGGTAGACGGTGGAGCGGTTGGCCGGGAAAAGAGGAGGAATGAATGTCGGCGCCTGCAAGACCTTCGGAGTTGGGATCTTCGGAAGGTGAGAGTAGCGTGGTACCGGAGCCGGGTTCTCGTCGATGTTCGTCGAGGTGTCAAACAACGAGATCGGAGCTGCAGGCGCAGGAGTAGTGGCACTGGATTCTCGATCGTCGCTCCCAGTTGTGCGAATCGCAAGTCCATCACTCGGCTTGTCCACGAGCTCAAAGTCGTCTTCCTCAAGGATCGTGCCCTCTTCTTCGTAATGCACGTCCAGTGAGTAGTCCTGCGTATGCGCACATAGCGCACCCTTCAACATCCTCATGACCTTTCGATCCGTCTCCTCGGTCTGAGTGACAAACTGCGCGAAGCCTCGACCAGCCCTCGCCACTCCCTCCACCAACGTGTGAGAGACATCGTTTCCGATTCCGAGCGCGAATACCCGCGCATCAACCTTCTTCTCTTGAATCTGTTCATTCAAGAACTCGAACAGAGTCTTCTCTTCCCAGATCTCTCCATCCGTCAACAACATGACTTCCATCGGTAAGTCAGCACGCTTGCGAAGGAATGCCTCCTTGACCGGCTCGAGCATTTGAGTACCTCCGTAGTCAGCGCGGAGCAATTCAACGAAAGTGACCGCAGTGTTGAGGTTTTCTTCGTTGTAGGCTTCGGACTCCGGCCAAAGGAACTTGTACGAGTTGCCAAAAGCGCAGATGTTGAAGCGCACGCCGAATGGCAGCGACTTCAGGAAGACTTTGAGCGCAGCAACGAGTGAGTCGTTCTTTGCGCCAGACATGCTACCGGATTGATCTGCGATGAAGACGATCTCGGGGTTGCCGGATGGAAGAGAGAATTGTGGAACGAGAGTAGCCATGATAGCACGGTGGTTGGGAAGAGTCGGGTGAACTTCAAGGACTGCTTGCGGTTTGTTGAGATCATCGACGATAATTTGGAAGATGAAGTCCTCCCCAAGCTCAGCGGTACCTTGGGTCAGCGTGGCGTAGGATTGAGAGGCGTTGAAGGGCGCTTTGGTTCTCTGAGCTGCAGTGGAGAGTTCGCCCATGGAGACGGCGATCGGGTGCGATGGTGACTGAACACGACGGATGGCAGACTTGCCCATGTCGACGTCGATGGTGATCTTGATGCCACCAGTGTTGCGAGTATTGGATGCGAGAACAGTACCAGGATAGGAGCCATACCGAGGAGCGATCGAGGTTGGGAGGTTGAAGCGGAGTCCATCAATCGCGGAATCGTGCTTCAGCTCGCCGCAGTAAGTGATGTCCACGATGATTTCCGTCTTGGCTGGCACGTTACCGAGCCTCACGCCAAAGACGCCAGCGGGAAGGGCTTGCAGAAGACCAGCAGTCTCTCCACGATCAACGGCAGCCTGATAGGTCTTCTTGGCGTCGTCCTTTTGCTTGACGATGCCCTTGAGAGTCTTGTCGCCATACTTGATGGTGTAGCCACAGACCGCGACACCGTCGTATAGAGGGAATGTGTAGCGCACTTGATCGAGCTTGTCCTCCTGCGGATTGCTGAAGGTCTGAGTCAGATGCGTGGTGAAGCTGACCGGGTTGATGATGGTATGTGACTGTATTTCGACTTGAGGAAGGTAATTGCGCTGATGCTGGTGAATGAAGTAGCATCCGCAGATGTCGGATGTTCTCCTGAACCCACCGAACATTTCGTCGACTGTCTCGCTGAAGTCGCACGGTGAGGGTTGTGATGTTGTCGATGGTGTATTCTGTTCGTGGGATGTTCTCGGACCTTTGTCAGTAATGCAACAGATTCGAGTCTTGTTGCGCAAATCTTGGGTGTCGAATGAAAGATGTCGTGAGTAGGATAGGAAAAGTTGATGAAGAGATTGAAGAGACAAAGCATGCATGTGCCACGAGCAAACAAAGATATAGCCCCGCTAAAGTTCCCAAAGAGGAAGGAACCTGTGCTGCCTAGCTCAAACTTCAGCTGCCTACTAGGGAGCGAATGACGAAGGCTTGCTGAATCAAATTGTGTTCGGATGCAATTCATGGGAATTGCTTTGAAGATTCTTCCAAACGATGGAATGGAGTGTGCGAGTATGCGCTTTGTAGTTGTGACTGTGGCTATGAAATGAGTCAGAGCATTCGAGCCTGAGTGAACAGGCGATGGGCAAACTGACGACTGGGTAAAGGACGATGTCGACTGCAGACTGCGCACCCTTGAGTATCTCATGTTTTCTTTCTCTAACTTGAATGTCGCTGCCATATCATACTTCGTAACCTCGTATAGAACCTCATTTCCACTCCCGTAATTTCTGCTATGCAACACCACACGCCCGTCTAGCAGTCTCTTGGAATTGTAGGAGAACTTCGTGTTCCACGATGGCATCTCCCGTTGAAACTCAGCAATCGATCGATCACCCCCTTCAGCCATGCTTCTCCCTGGGATACGCCCCAGGCTGCCCGAACTCTTGATATTTGGGAGGCGCACCTGCTCCAAAGCCCACGGGGTGGTACGGCTCTGTGCTCGGCTTGAATCCACCTTGAACACTCGAACTTCCACTTCCGCTTGGCTTC
Source organism: Zymoseptoria tritici IPO323 (assembly GCF_000219625.1). Lineage (NCBI taxonomy): Eukaryota > Fungi > Ascomycota > Dothideomycetes > Mycosphaerellales > Mycosphaerellaceae > Zymoseptoria > Zymoseptoria tritici. The sequence continues at coordinate 1,062,372 of NC_018218.1, read as the reverse complement.
TCGTTCCCGCCCTTCAAATCCTCCGCCGTCACCACGCCTCCGTCTCCACCTCCAACGACGACCTCTCCCCCACCTCTCACCTTCCCGATCACCATTCCTTTCGCCACACTTTTGATGACCGCTCGTCGACTCACGCCCGTAACGTCAATATACACCAGTCCGACATTCTTGACTCCGCCGGCCAAATTCCTAGTGATGGTACCAGCTTCGTCGCCATATTTGTGTCCGACAACCGTACTCGCCGCGCTGCCCGATGTTTCCAACAACGTCTTCCCGCTCGTCGCGATACCGTCCATGACCGTACTGAATGCAATGAGCGACTTGTTGAGGAAGCCGGGTTTGTAGTCGTTCTTGTCCAGCGGATTGCCCTGCTCATCGTAGCCCTTGTGTGGTCGTTCCTTCTTCTTGCCAGCCGCGCGAGCCGCGAAGTTCTGTACGGTATCGCTCAGTTGACCGACTGTTTTGTTCGATACGCCGGCGACGGAGGTGGTGAAGGTGTTTATTTTCCGGACGCGTTCGTGGGTCGAGGGTGCGAACTCCATGGGTTTGGCGGCGGGTTTGGAGGTCTTGGTGAAAGAGTCTGCCCGGCTAACGAGCATGTTGCCGAGGGAGGAAGTGGTAGTGACGAGCAAGCGAGAGGCAGTCGCAGCGTTTTGCACGATCGACGAGTCTTTGTACGCCGGATGCCGGGCCATGCGAAGATAGTCTTCGGACACTGGGCGGACAGAGATGTGTTTCCCATCAGGGGAGAGTTCAAGTTCGACGGGTTCTTTGGAGCCAGGCTTGAGCGAGGAGGATTCGACAATTTGCGTGCCTTGGCCTAGCTCGCCAACCACAGAGCCGTTGTCCTCGTCCACGAGTACGATCTCTCCGTGTTGATGCGACGACTTCTCGTCTCGGTATTGTCCACCTGCTGCGTAGTCGGAGGGGTTGTATGAGGACTTCTCGCCCGGACGAGAGGGCATAGGTGGCTTCGCACGTTCGAGGAAGGCGGTGCATTGGGCGAGGATAGTCTCGAATGTGTCGACATCGTCTTGGGTCACACCGTAGCCGATTCGAGGGAACTCGATGCGAGTGAATGCGCCAGAGCCATGACCGAGATCCCAGCGCGGGATGAGGTAGCTGGTGGGCGGTTGATGGTAGACCTGGGTCGTCGCGGGGAGAGGTAGTTCGAGCTCGGGAGGAAGGTTGAGGTGGAGGTAGAAGTCCTCATCGGGAATCTCGTTTTGTGGGATGGTCGTGCTCAGGTCGGCGAAGGGAGAGCTGGTCGGAACCATAAGGAGAGAGAGTGTTTGCGGCCCAGACGGCGTGAGGTCGTGTTCCTCTCCATCTTGAATGTGGTACGCTTTGATACCCTTGATTGAGTAGAGCAGCTTAGGATCGTTGTGCCCAGCCATGTTGATCAGAGGAGTTGAGGAAGCGGAGGATTAAGGAATGGAGGATTGAGAATCTGCAGGATCGAGAGAAGGGATGAAGCTCCTTCCCATTAATGCACAGCGGCAGCAAGTTTTATCTTCACTCCATCACTCAACTGTTCATCCCACCTACCAAGAACAACTGTGCCGCGACCGCCACCAACAAAGCGACGTCAGCGGAGGGCTATGCATGCTTGGCGGCCATTCAGCCACATGTTCGAGCGGTCGAGATCGAGCTCGCTTGTGGCGCAGGCGGATGGAAAGCATTGGAATATGCTGTGAAGTGCATTCGAGTTCTCTTTGCTGAACAGGTGCACGAACAAGTCAACGGTCGGTGGATTGGCGCACAGGTCGTTCGCGGATCTGAACGACTGCGGCCGATCATGTGACAACCAAGCAACCAAGTCGAACGAACGGCCAACACACCTAGCATAGGCGCAGAGCAACGAACGTAAGACCAAGACCACCACGTCAACCCGACAAGGGCCACAAGAGGCTGGAGAGTAGTAGTTTCATTTCCCTTGCTGCGGGTATCTATATCAACGAATCTCCGACATGAGACGATCATACTGCACGGCTCGTCTAGCAGTTCGACATCCTTTCCTGCCCGTACCCTGCCATGCCTTCTGGTATTCTCTACTGTACAGCCTTTTCCCATCAGCCAGACGCCAGTCGCAATGCCTTTTGAACGTCGAAGAAGTATGCTCAAATCTCGTACAATCGAAGTGAACAGCCATCTTCCTCCTCGATCATTTGCAGTCCATACCGTGCCCCTATGCTTTTTCAATTGAACGCGTTGCTCCTCGGCGCGCGATCTCCATACCTGGCGCCACTACCGAATCCGCCGTCGCGTCCACCGTCACGGTCTCCACCTCCTCGTCCAAAGGGATCATCTCTCCTCTCGCGGGGTGGACCACGATCTCCAAACCCTCCGCGCCCTCCTCCCCGACCGCCTCCGAAGTCACCGCCACGTCCACCATCTCTATCTCCATATCCACGTCCACCACCAAAGCCGCCACTCCGACCGCCGTCTCTATCGCCATATCCACCACCACCACCACCACCTCGTCCACTGTAACCTCCACCTCCACGACCTCCGAATCCACCGCCTCTGCCACCATCATCGCCGTATGCTCCACTCTGGCCAATGTTCACACCCTCGATCCGGTTAATCCTCAACTTCGACGCCAGTCCAGCAGGGACCTTCGGCATCTCCGACAATCCCCACCCAAATCTCGCTAGATTGTTCATCGCCGCCACGAGTTCCTGCTTGCGACTCACCCACTGATACACACCGAGCTGCGCGAGGTAGACCTTCTCCTTCTCCGACATGTGTACGCGCTTGATGGCCGCCTGGTACATGCTCAGAATGCGTCCAGCCGTCGCGGGAACGTCTGCAGCCTTGGTAAGGTCAAGATGGGGAATCTCAAGGATCTGATCTTGTTTCAGAGGCAGACCGCGGAGTCGTGAGCGTGCTTCCTGCGCTTCGATTTGGTTCATGATCAACCAGCCCTCGCCTTCCTTGCCCGCACGAGCGGTTCGACCGATGCGGTGAACGTACTGCTCTCGAGAGGTCGGCATGCCGACTTGAATGACATGAGTGACGTTGGGGAAGTCCATACCGCGAGCTGTGACGTCTGAGGAGAGGAGAATGCCAGATGTGGCGCGACGAAAGTCATCGGCGGCGCGTGTGCGTTGGCCTTGACTCAGTTTGGCGTGGATCTCGGTGATGCGCGCGGGCCACCAGGGGTGGTCACGGCCGTTGGGAGTGCTGAGAGCGTTGAGGGCGGAGGAGGCGAGGGAGACTTCGGCGGTCGAATTGAAGTAGACGATTGCCTTGAATGGACGGGCGCCGGGCTCCTTGGCAGCATCGAGCCCGCGTTGGCAGAGTTCGACCAGGGTTGGCATCGAATTCTCGAGGCCGGCCACCGTGGTAACGTTCTGCGGGACGCGAGTATGTGTGGGTTCCTCGTCGTCGCGCACGCACTTGACGAACTGAAAGCCGGGTTTGAGAGTCTGACGGACGAGGTTCACGACCTCTTTAGGAAGGGTGGCGGAGAACATCATCGTCTGACGGTCTTTCTCTGCAGGGGTAGGCAGCATGCGGAGGATCTCTTGGATCTCTACCCAGAAGCCTGAGTCGAGCAGACGGTCGGCTTCGTCAAGGACAAGCGCAGAGAGATCGGGAGCCTCGACTCGCGAGTATGGGTCCGAGAGGATGTCCTTTAGTCGACCAGGGGTGCCGACCAAAAGGTGGCATCCCTCTCGCTGAATTGCCCTCAGACCGGCGCTCTTTTGTGTGCCACCAACAGCAGTTTGTACAATGACACCCGTATTCCTCGTCAGCCTCTTCGCCTCTGCTGCAATCTGCTCTGCCAATTCTCTCGTCGGTGAAATGATCAATCCACGAATGTCATCCGCTGTTGTCCGAGGCCCACGACGTCCATGATGTCTTTCCGCCAGATGTGGGTCTAAGTTGAGGATGTTTTGAAGGATAGGTAGAAGAAAAGCCATCGTCTTGCCAGTTCCCGTCTTTGCTTGCGCCACCACATCTGTACCCTTGAGCGCTTCGTTGATGGTCGCTGCTTGCACTTCCGTCATCGTCTCGAGATCCATCTCTTTGGTGATTGTTCGCACGACATTTGGATGGATCACTCCGCGGGTCTCGAGCTCGGCGAATTTTGTGATGGGCGCATTGCGATCCGCATCGGTGCTTTCGTATGTGGCGGAGGCTGTTTGATCGCGCAGAACGGACGATTGGTGGATGCTGCGAGTGGCAGGGAACGCTCTTAGTATAGGCGTCCGTGTGAGATGTGATAGTCGATGGAAGGATTGTGTGGGTTGAGAGGAGATGGCGAAGGAGAGAGATCGAGAGCAAGTCGTCAATGCTCGGCGCATCATGGCGACGGCGTGCGTGAAGAATCACGCGAGATCTGGAATGAAATCTTCTGAATGTAGTCTACAGTCAAATTGAAATGAGAAACGATAGTATAGGAGTCGGGAAAGGTTGTCGTGGATGATGGAGTGGACGCTGGTCTCCCTCATCATCAAAAAAGTTCAAGGGAAGGCGCGCTGCTAGCGCGCTTCTCGGACTGGGCCCCGAGAAGAAACGACCCAATCAGCGGCGAGGTGGCATGTGACAATGGCAGCGATGGAACAAGATAAGACCACTTTGACTGATCAACGAAGGCAGATACTCGAGACACGTATCATTTCGCGCTTTCGCTTCACATGTACAGATTAATTAGTCCCTAATGTGTCTTCTCTATTTTTCACAGCTGGCTGCTCACTCCAGAGACCCAATGTCTCGCTCCACTCATCAAGAAAACAATCGCTTCCACTTTGCAATACCACTTCTGTCCTTTTTGCTCGCCATCAAAGTGCTAGTCGTGGACTCTCGTCTCGTCTGCTGGAACGACTCTCTAGTCGAATTGGTGCCGCTTCCGCTTCCACTTCCCGAGACACTGCCGCTCACATTTTCTCCAAGACCCATGGCCCCGAAACTCACTGGCGGTGGAGCAAAGTACTTGACATCACGCTGAGAGGCAATGGAGTCCTTTCTGACGAACGTCGTCTTGTTTGCGGCGGAAGTCGTCGGTCTGATCTGCGCTAGAGAGAAGGGAGAAGGTGCTGTCACTGCTTGAGGCGAATCGGCGGCGGATGTTGAAGGTCGTGCGGACAGGCATGGCGGATTTGATAGCGGTGGTATAGACATGGCTGGGAATGCGGATAGTGGAGGGATCTGGGCGAGCGGCGGGATCTGTGGTGTTGAAGGCGTTGGCTTGTGGTGTGACGTGGCTGTTGATGGCCGGACTGAGTCGAGTCTCGGATCCGTGGATGCCTTCCTGTTCTGTGCGGACAGAGCCGGAGAAAAGCTACGTGGAGGAGTTCCTTTCACTTCGCGAGGAGCCGGATGTAATGAACCCGGCGACAGTGGAGTAGAGGTGAGCCGTGTCGGTGTTGGCGGCGGCGGCGGGAGTAATGTCGGCGGTGGACCTGGCGGTGGAGGTGGCAATTCAGTCTCGGATGGAGCCTGAGTAGTTGAAGTTTTCAAGCAAAGCTGTGGTGAGATTAATGGGGGAGGGCTCATCATCCTCGAGGTCGGAGTCGCCGGAGGACTGAACGTTGTGGTTGTCGTTGCTGGCGTAGCGGGAGGAGAGTAAGCGGTGTCGAGACGCTGGAGGATCGACATGTCCATATCATGAGCACTCGCGGATGTGTTACTGAGTGCCGATGAGGGCCTCGAGAATTTGCCCATCTTCTCCTTCTTCTCTTTCTTGACCTTTGGCGCTGCGCTTTTCTTTTCCTTCTTGGCCTTGGCGTCCTTTGCTCCCATATCCTGTGCTGCAAAACTCCCACTCCGATCCCCACTACCTCTGGCACGTCCGATATCCGCTTCGACCTCCTCTGAGACCTCCCAGCCTCTTCCCCAACAACACAGTCTGTCGCCACGAACTCCGCACTCTTCCAAAACTTCCTCGATGACTTCTCTGACACCAATGGCTGTAGGTCGCAACGTCGCATTTTGCGCTATCATCGAACGAACAAGATTCAATAGGCGAGGAATGCCTCGGGCGAGGACGAGATTCGGACCGATACCAGACGTAGAGGACGATGTATTCGAAGATGCGGAGGCTTCGGTAGACAGCATATTCAACCACGTGGAGAGTTGATCCGGATGAGCGTGGAAAGAGGAATCGGCCTTCGAAGGTGGAGGCGCCATGGTGGTCCCAGTCTTGGAAGAAGATGTAACGTTTGCCGCTTTGAATTCTTGCTGTCGTTGATGAGAGATACGAGTTGTTCGGAACTTCGCAAAGTCGGTGGTTTTGCCGCGGATGAGGAAAGTGAGGAGGTCAAGGTAGACACAGCCAAGGGAATAGATGTCAGACATCTCGGGAGTCGCGGTGGGCAGGTCCCGGAGAGTCGCAGGACTCATGCTGCCCGAAGGTGGCGAATGTCGTTCGATCAAAGGGGAGGTGATGGAAGAAAACTCGCTGGATGCCGCGGAGGACGCGAACGATTTAGTGGGATTCACCAAACGACGAGAGAAGTTGCGAATGCCTCTCGGTGAGCGAGCGGCGCCAGGCGTCGGGGAGAGAGCAGTCGAAGCCGCGGAGAAACTGCTCGACCGGGCAGAGGTGGAAGGCGGAGTAATGGGGCTGGTGCCAGCAAGATTGACGAATGAGTTACTCCGAGTGCTGCTTCCACCAGTCGATGACGATGCTGAGGACGATGCACCACTGATAGAGCCATGGTCGGAGGTGCTGAGCTTGCGGAGTTTGGAGAAAGCGTTCATGCTGCTGATGGGCGGCGATGAAGGTGACGCGCTGGTTTTGACGACGACGGCGGACTTGCTCAGTTGCGATTCTGGAGCAGCGTAATCGTAGATTTCGTTCTTGGGTACCTTCTTATTCCGTTGATAAGTCGGAATGGCTCCCACGTCTGCAAGAGCGATGTGATTGTGGGAATCGATCCATATGTTCGAAGGGCGTATGGCGGTATGTGCGATACCACGATGGTGAAGAGAGGCGAGTGCGTCTGACAGACAATGCATCCACTCGCAGATGAGGAGTGGCCGCTCTGTAGCGCGCACTTTGACATAGGAGGCTGGCGTGCGATGCTCGATGAAAGTCGCGAGAGTATGCTCTGGCACAAAGTCTGACAGGAGATAAGCCGCATTCTCGCTGGTGTATGTCGCCCAAGTTGACGCAACATGCTCATGCGCCAAAGCTCGGGCTCTACGAACGTCCTTAGTGAAGGTGTCTCCCGTGAAGTGACCGTTGTCCTTGTCCGTCATCGAGTACTTCCTCCTCATGAACACTTCCTCTGGGCGACCTGGAAAGTGCACGCGATCGTACGGCTGCAATGTTGCTGCTGGTGGTAAAGTATTGACATGCTCCATGGGGATGTGTTCCTTCGGTCCATAGTCGATATGCGAACCCTTCTTCAACTCGCGCAAGAGATAGATGAACTGCATGTCATAAAATCTCTTGTTCAATGCCTCGTTGTTGTCGCAGGACAATTCCAAACTTTTGACATTATCAAATGGTATCGGTAAGTCGTCGTCGTCCCATGAGTCGTCGATGCATCCAAAGATCTGATCCGGTACGCCAATCTGTGTGAGGATGAGAAATAATCTTTTCGCGCGCTCGAGTATCCATTCCATGTAGGTGTCGTCTGTGAGGCCTTCGCCAAAAGCCAGGGCGCGATCGAGAAATTCTCTCTCTTCGCCGCGCAGCTTCGAGATGACAAATGCGCGGGTGACGCGATTGTCGATACGCTCGTCCGTCCACCATTGTCGTTTCAGAGCCTGATGAGGAGTGACGAGCGAGTGGCCTCCATATCCGTAAATGTATGCGTTCAGAGCCATGGTGGCCGCGGTGGGCGGCACCTCCGCAAAATTGCGTGAACTCATGGTCGCAGCTCGAGGATTGAGAAATGAAGTGCGGAAGCGGTATGTCGTCGTGAGAAGGCCGTTCGATAGCGATGGTCGTCGGTGCGATGGATATCAAGCTGGTGATGAAAGAATGTCGGGTTGGAATCGTCAGATAGAGCATGTCGTGGATGAAGATGTTGCTGCCATGGTGATTGATGTTTCAGACATGACGGAAAGGCGACGGCAAGAGAGTGAAGGAGAAGAGGAGAGATACTCAGATGCGGGCAAGTGAAGTTGAACAAGCCATCAGTACTACGGGAGGACTTTTTGCGAGATGCACGCCGACGGAAGGGATGCGACACGAGCAGACGGTGAAGAGAAACCATTGGTCTTGTGGAGCTGTGGCATACAAGGATCGATCCAGGGTGATTGAGGCGCGGTCACCAAGCTATTTCCTGTGTAACCTCGTTGGCATCCCGAAGGAAAGCCAGCTGTGAGAGTGGAGTGGATGAGATTCAAACAAGGGAGAAAATGATATCGAGGACGGGAGCCGACGGGCGGGCCGTCGGGGCTGAACTCTGATGGAGCATTTCACACTGAGTCGCGCTGACGCGCTCCCTCCACCAAATCCCATTGATCCATCAATCGACGCCTCTGGCATGGGGCGCGACGGCGCAGTGCGAATGAGATGCATCCAGACATTCACACGTCTCCCATTTGTCAACTGTCGCCAGGCCGGTAGGACCGCAGAGAAGCTCACCCGAACGGAGTACAAGGCGCACAAGAGCGTCAGCTTCGAGGGAACTCTCCGCGCTCTATCCGAAGCCATGCGCCCTCGTGTTTCCGCGCGCGAGAAGTCGGGGTCCGTGGCACGGGAAGCACAACGTTGTCGGGAGCGCTGTGGTGACACCAGATCTGCCGTTGAGGGTGGGGTGGAGTGAAGTGGGTTGGCGGGGGCAGGGAGAAAGGGAGAGAGACATCACTGGGGTAAGGCATGGCGATTTCCTCTCTAGTTCAGTGATGGACCTTGACGATGTGGCGCTGCTTGTGATGAATCGGAAGACAACCTCCCACGTCCATCTACCGCTGTCGGACCGCTCGCCTATTTGCGTTACCGGAGGTGACGCAGGATGAATGTTCGCGTCTTCCTTGTCAGCAATCACATTTCGTGGAGGATCCAGTCGATCAACGAGAGCCCACAGTCCCGGCTGTAGCATCCGCAATTGATGGTTTCAATCTAAATGACAGCTAATGGGGAACTCCCAGCGCTGACCGCTGTCTGTCGGACCGCTGTCTGTCGGCAATCACATCGCGTCGAGAGTGGGCCCGATGTGGAGTAAACATCGCATGCTGCAATGCACTGCAACGGAGACGATATTCCGCACGATTGATGCCGATCGAAAGGGAATGTGACGAGATGTTTGATCTAACAATCCAAATCACTACCAGTCAGTCGAATCAATGCTTCATCATAAATGTCATCTCTTCATATACACAAGTCATACAACACATGCACGAGCACACCGAAGCACAACATGCTCCATGCCGGACCACTCTCGTGCTTCACGGATGACAGCCAGCCATTAGCGATCATCGGGCTTTTCGGTGATCTTCGGTCGACACACGACGTCCTGCATCCGTCATCTCACATCCTGTGACTTGTACCTGCTGCCAGCTGCAGCGAAGGGGCGTCGAGGCATCTCTCGTCCTGCTCGCTTCTCTTCCTCCCTGGCAAGTTCGCTCATCGTGCGGCTGTCGGACATCGGGACAGGAGCCTCGACTGCCATCATGCATATGGACCTTTGGTACCATATTTGATCTGCATATTCGGTGAGATGCAAGGTACAGCGCAGCGCCATCTTCAAAATGTTTGCGGCCGCGTGTCGCTCTTGCAAAGCTGTACAGGTTCTGCAGTCACACACTTGCTTTCTGCCTGAGGATCCTGGAAAAAAAAAAGCTCGATCTCTTCTCGATCGCCGGAAGGATTGCTCCGCATTCCAGCTCGACGATATCAGACCCCATTCATGGACTGATCTTTGACATCGGCGCCAACAAGCAAGGCAGAGCAGATACGAAAGATCGATCCACCATGTGGCTGGCAGGACCCCTTGAATGAGCCTCGTGGCCTTTTCTGACCGTGTTCATCCGGAGTGAAACTAGCGCCGCCCGGAGACTGGAGTCGCCCAGACAGAATTGGAAGCCGGTGACAGATTGACACCATTACGTTACGGTCGGCTGTAGCGCATGTTCGAAACGATTCACACTGAGACCGATGAGCAAGACTCATCACATCGTTTCGGCAGCTCCTCCGCAAGACTTTTTTCCAGCACAGATGAGGAGGCTTGGCTTTCCAGCTCCAGATACGTTGTCTCGGACCGTGAATCGCACGAGACCTCCGGGTGCGAAGGGTGGGATGCTCCAGAGCGTGCGTTGTAAGAGTCCCCGTGTCGGGAAAAGTATCGCTGATGCACTCTTTGGGACATCCTCGATCCGACGATCACTCGGTAGAGCACTCGCGTAGAAGGCAAGCAAGCGCAGATAATGGCCACCTGGACCTCCACGGTCGCCCAGACAATGGTCTGCACAAGGTCATCTGGAATGTGTGTGCCGCCCTGGTACACGGAGTAAAGATAGTACGTCCTCACGCCGCTGCCAACCGTGACGATCAAGCTGTGGTTTGTCAGTGCTTGAACGATACATCGGAAAGCGATCTTGAACTTACCCGAGCGTGAACACGAGATTCAGCGCCAATGTTTGTCGCTTGTTCAAGCCAAAAGACCGACTAATTGCCCATGGGATCGCAATGGTGTATAAGTCCTGGATGATCACAGCAGTGCCAGCTACGATTGCGACCGCGCCCTTGTCAACGCATTGATAGTCGTGGGTGGCGACGTAGCTCGCGTCCAGAGTCCTCCAAAATGCCTCGAGAGGGCGGCAAACTAGGAGTGAAACCGTGAGAAATACGACCGGGGCCGCAGCGGTGAATGCAGCGGCGCCGTAGATTGCATATCGGATGCGCGTGTTGGAGGTAGCTTTTACGAAGCGGTTCAGGATCGCTAATACTGCGAGTTTGATGCATGCCTGGCTGGTACTGAAGGCAATCTGTATCGACCATAACATAAGAGCGATGAACTCGAATTTGTGAGGCTGAACCGGCAGTCCGTAGTCCAGCGAGTTTATTGCCAGGGTGCCCTCGACGAAGAAAGCGGTTGCGGCCAGCCATGAGGCAAAGATGAGGGCATCATCACATCCTAGCGGACTGCCGAATTTGAAGATTCGAAGGAGGAGTCGTTGCGCGACCACGAGAGTTGCAGCAGCATAGAATGTGCCGGTAAAGACATTGATCCAAGCCGCTGCGCTCGGCCATGGCTGTGTGTGGTTGAGGTCGATATTCCAAACGGGATTGCCTCCCATCCTCCGGCCTGATAATCTGCACAGCTGCAGGTGGTGAATGAATTCAGTTGCTCGTCTTTGGTTTTCGTGCCGGCAGGTTGCTCGAGAACACCTGGGCAGGGGTCTCCGCATGCAATAAGTATCTTACATCTGATTAATATTATTGATTCCACGGAATGCAATATGAGCTACACGACGCTTGGGGCCGCTTGGGGGCGCTTGGGGGCGTTGAATGAAAGCGGCACGTTCATCACGAGGTGATCGAAGTGGACACGAGGAGTCGAGACCCTGCAGCGTGCGAACGAAACGACGATGCGGAAATCGTCCCGCCGTTGGTCGCCTCGGACCACGGCGTACACTCTGAGCTCCTACTCCATCGTGAGTGCACTCTTTCCCGGCTGAAGTGATTGCTTCGAAATGGAACGCAAATGCACTAAGGTACCTTACCGTCTTACCTTCACGGCGGCGACTTCCAGACAGATGAGGCAGATCGAGATTGCTAGGTCTAGAAGCCGAGCAGCAATTTACAGTAGGGGATACCCGCGAGCTTATTCGTTTACCCTACGCAATAAGTTCTGTGCAAATAACGCGACAGGAACACGTTTCCATAGCATGCGCAAACCATTCGATATCTGCTCTGCAGTTGATCTTACTCGAACAAAGAGCGAGAAGTTCTCGTTCGTTTTCTACAACGACAACCTGCCGAAGCTGCACATTTCAGGAACCGCCTCCAATGCTCCATGAATGATGCCGCGCCGTCCGGCTCTTGAGGCCTGGAATGTGACGTGCCGGTGTCAGGCGATCGTGGACGCCGCGCACCCGAACCATCCGGCACACATACCAGACTCGCCAACGCGTTCGTCGATCGACCTCACCCTCTACGACCTGGGCAATTGCTGCCTAGAGAGGCGAGATCGTGGGTCTCTACTTTCATCAATCGCGGCCTTCTGCACGGTGAGAGTAGACGGCGAGATCTCTGTATCCACGATTGTCAACGACAATGGCATTGACAAAGTCTAGATTAAGCAAATATATCCTTCAACTCGACGGGAGAGCTAACGGCTACTCCTTCCGGCGCCGATGCAAATGCAAATTTGCGTTTTCGGGTCCAGGCGCCAGAGGGTTCCAACTTCCAACAATAATAATGGCGGTACTCGGGCTGCCCGGTTCGAGAGCGATGCCTCGCTCAAACGACAAGCAAAAACCATAAACCAACCATGCCGCGTCAACAGCAAAGCGACTCCTGTGTTCCCATGCCGTGCAAGACGACACGCTCAAAATTCCGCATCCTCACACGAGCACGTCCTTCGTGCTCGAGAGCACAGAGGCACAACATGCACGCGTGCACGACCGTCAGCGGGAACAAAATTGCCTCGAATGAGCAACAAGGCCGCGAGGATCGAGCTGCTCCAGCTAAAGCCGAGATGAGCATCGAAGGATAGAGAGGGGCGAGGAGGAGCGCCTATTCGAGACTGACTTTTGACGACAGCACGGCAAAGTAACTTTCCGGAATCTCATTTCAGAGCTAGCTTCAGGTGGACCATGAAAAATGGCGTACCTCACGGGCTGTGGGGAGAGGGGCCAAAGACCATGAAAGTGTCCGAACGACCTCTCTGCCTACGTGAACCATCGTTCTCGACTTCAGCGGGAGTGTTACCTCAGCGCCTCGCATCCAGGGCGTTCCTCAGCATAGGCGATGACCCGTGTGCATTGCCCGAACGTAGCCGACGGGCCAGGAGATCACCATACGAAGGAGTTAGTTTTAGTGATGCATAGGCGTACCCCGAATCCCGCCCAGCGTATATGCATCATGAAAAATTAACTCCTTCGTAAGATGTGTCTGGAGGTGTGAGGTTTCGGTAGCCTTTCTCCTGGGTTTGAAGCTTGCAGGTACGTTGGGAGCCTGGCGCTAGACTATCACAACCGTTTGCACCGCATGAGAACGTCCTCGGCGGCCTCGGCGTAGCCAAGCTTTTATCCGGAATTCATTCACGCAAGGTGAACAAAGATACCGGTTCCAGCCAGGAGAACCAGAATGACACAGTAACTCAGCCGTTCATCAGTTATCAGCCCTTGGGCTCTGTCGATCAAGAGCGCACTCGCTACGCTAACAGCACCACCGCTCTCAAGCAATACCTTTTACTCATCTTCTCTTCTCACACCATCCAGTCCCACACCATGCAAACCTTCGTCGAACGCACAGCATCCTACTAAAACACCGCCGCCAACCCACTCTTGCTATGCCGCTTACTGAATCTTCTCCGCCCCTTCAAACTCTCCCCGCCTGCACCTGTCCCATCGTCCGTATTCTTCCTCAACGTATGCCGCAAATTATGCCTATCGCCAACACTCGGTCCTCCCAGCGGCATCGCTGCGTCACGGTCTCCGCCTGCGCCGTCCATCATGCCGGAAGTACCCGCCCCACCATCATTGAGCATCGAGTCGGAAGAGTAGGAATTCGTGAGGGACGTGGCGATGGCGACTTCCCGTGCGAGATCTACGGCGTCGAGCCATTCTTGCGTGCTGTATTTGGAGCCTTGTGGGTCCGAGGTGGTAGCGCGGGGGTCTTCAAAGGTGTAATGTTTGTCGCGCTGGAAGGTTACATGTCAGCATGGGGGAGACACAACAACGCTCGAGGACACATACCGTATCAAAAGTCCAATACGTCAACCCCTTGCCATCGACAAAGCTCTTTGCTCCCGAAGTGACCCCACCAGCAAGGTTGATCTCCAGCTTGGCCTTCTTCTCATTACCTCCCATCGCAGCAACGACTAGCCTTGCGGCACTCGTGATCAGCACCAATCTCTCCCGTTTCTTGGTGGTATTACTGCTGAAAAAGCGTGAGAATTTGGGCTTGTCGGCTGCGGGAGACGGGTCGCCGCCTTTACCCGTCGGACTATTAGCTTGTGCTGGGGCTGTGGTAACGATGAGGTTTCCGAGTTTGAGAATCCGCTCGTTGTTGCGGGTGAGGACGGGGGACCAGTCGATGTCGAGTTGGCTGGGTGGAGCAAGCTCAGTGACGTTGAGTAGCTGCGGTCGCCGTGTCTGTTGTGGAGGAGCATTCGATGGGGCCTCTCTTTGACTTTGGCTCTGGCCTTGATTCTGACTCTGACTCTGACCTTGCATCGCTGCGGCTGCGGCCATGTTCGCCAAGTGGCCACTGGTCGGCGTTTGGTTGCTGCTGCCATTCCTCCTGCTCGCTCCATTGAGCTTGATGGGCGGTGCGACGGGTGGGACATATGGTCGTAACGTGGGCACCTCTTGTCTCCACAAATTCTTGCCCCAAGTGATGCCATCGAAGAATTCATGGTTCCTGATATGTTCAACGGGCAGTCTGCGTGCCGGTTCCAACACCAGGAGTCGCTCGACCAAGTCCCTCGCCAGGTCGGGAAATCCATCTGGAAAATGGTATTCCAGGCTCATAATCTTCTGAAATGTGAGGTACTCGTTTGCAGCCTTGAAGGGAGGTCGACCAGCAAGAAGCTGGTATATCATGCACCCAAATGCCCATAGATCCGATGCCTTGCACGCACTCTTTTCTCGCAATAGCTCCGGACTGACATATTCTGCTGTACCCACGAAAGAGCCTGCTCGATCCGAGCCTGAAGCATCAGTGGCATCTCCCGAAGTGATTCCGTCTCGCCTTGGATCGGCCAGAATTTTCGCTGTACCAAAATCGGTGATTTTCACATGTCCTTTGTCGTCCAATAGTACATTCTCTGGTTTGAGATCGCGGTGAATCACTCCCCGACTGTGCATGTACGCGATGCTGTCCAAAATCTCGGCGCCGTAAAATCGTGTACACTCCACGTTGAACGATCCCAGCTTTTTCAGTGATGTCAAGAGCTCCCCTCCTGCTGCCACGTCCAAGACGAAATACAGCGATCGCTCATCCTGAAAGGTATAGTATAGTCGAACAATCCCCGGGTGCTCTGTGAGCCTGTTCAGCGTGTCTCGCTCAATGTTGACATACTTGACCTTCTTCTCCTTGATAATATGTCGTTTATCCAGCACTTTGATCGCGTACTCTTTCAGATTTGTCCGGTCTGTGGCCGCCAGTACCGTCGAATAAGAACCCTCTCCCAATGTCCTCCCGAATTTGAAATCCTTGACCCCCTTCTTGATCTGCTGTGTTCGGACCTGTCCTGAAGCGTCCGTCTCTCTCACTGTGCCAGTAGCTGCTCCTCGGTCTCGCCATTCTTCCGCTGAGCTGGGTAGCTGAGCGCCTCCTGCATATGGTCCATCTCCTCCGTCATATCCTCCGGCTGATGAGCCACTTGGTCGCATTTTCTGTGAGCTTCTTCGCTGTGGAAGACCGCCTGGAACCGGGTTCCCTCCTGTCGGTCCGTAGCTCCTGCTATTCTCTCTTTGCGGTACTGATCCCATGACCTGCCGTGCAGATCTCGACCCACTCCTTGCCAAAGCAGCCTGCCGGGCATCAGGTGGACCTACATTGTCTCTGTAGCGATATGACGCCGTATTGGAAATTGCCGAGCTGACGGAGGAATTATTTGGCTGCGAATACATGGCACTGGGTGGCCGTGCTGCTTCGCCTGGTTGCCTGTATCCTGCTGGATGGCTTGTGTACTGCCCAGCTTGCTGCTCTTGCTGCACCAAAG
Organism: Zymoseptoria tritici IPO323; assembly: GCF_000219625.1. Classification (NCBI taxonomy): domain Eukaryota; kingdom Fungi; phylum Ascomycota; class Dothideomycetes; order Mycosphaerellales; family Mycosphaerellaceae; genus Zymoseptoria; species Zymoseptoria tritici. The sequence continues at coordinate 1,046,569 of NC_018218.1, read as the reverse complement.
GTAGACTCCTCTGATGAGCAAGCCGAGGTGTGAACGAATCTTGTGGCTGCGGAGAGGCAGAATACTCGCTCGTGGGTGATGGGATGTGCGTGGACTGTAAATTGTATGCGTCTGGGTTGAATCCGAGGCCTGAGTCGTTGTTCACGGTATCGTGGGAGAGGGTCGGGAGCGTAGGTCGTCCTGTCACCGTGCTCGCAGAGGAGTGTGACGAATGCGGAGGGCGGGATGCGGGCTCATGGGTGGTGCTCGGTACGTTTGTGTCGTCGTCGTCCGGATTTGCAATGCGCAAGCCGCCCAATGATTGGGACAAGCTGAGATCGCCGTTCATGATGAAGCTGGAAGCGGTGGAGAGCGGAGAGGTGGTGGAGGCTCCAGGCGCGCAGGTGTGCGGTTTCGAGGGAGAGGAGCTGCGTGTCTTGTCGGCATTACTTTGGAGGCGCAGGCGGATGGGGTCGGAGCAGCACCACACGAGAGGCTGCCTGGCTGCACTCGCTGCGCTGCGTCGTTGGTGTCAAGCTCCGGTTCAAGCCACGCGGACTCGCATCAATTCGGGCCTGAGGTGAGTGAGTGATATTGTTGCGCCGGCGGTGACGAGGCCAGTCGCGGGAGGGTAAAGTCGAGGGTGCCAGACGGTGTATTGTCTATGCAAGTCGTGAATAAATCAGTATGCTGCACAGTGGTCCAGCGAGGGTGTGGTGGAGAGCAATCACGGGTTATGGAGATCACTACTACTGAGGTCTAGTTCGAGCCGCTAAAGAAGATGCGATCTTCGAGATGACGTTTCTTCTCGAAATACCCTCAGAGGGTGCGGAAGTCTGGCCCGTGCGTTAAATTCAACACACTAATTCCTCTACCTCTTATACTAATTTAGCTGTAACATAGAAAATTCTTAATAATATAGCATATAAATTAGTTTATGTTGTAGCTGCTGCTCTAAAGAAGGTGTAGTTAATTTAGTATAAGATTCCACCGGCGCTAGCCCTTATAATTACGCTCTTAGTAGTCCTTATATAAGTTCTTATATCTAACACTTAACGACCTCTCGAGCAGTGTTTTAAAGGCTAAGACACTCGCACGCTTCTTTACTATAGTATCTATACGTCGTCCTTACTATATAGTCTTAAGTTTTAGATCTGCGCGGTGTTGTATAGCCTATAAGGCCGAAGACACGGAGTAGATAAAGCGCTCGAGGATCTTAATAGTATCGCTAAACAGAGTCTTAATCGGTGCGTAATCTAGTAAGTTTAGTAGATAGCTAGTAAACATAATGTTACGCTCTTTAATCTTAGTAGCGAGTAACTCGCGAGCCTTTAGATAAGCGCCGTCGTTGTCCTCTTAAACGAGGACTGTCTTACTAGGGTTATTAAGCCTTAACTGCTCTACGTATAGAAACAGGTGCTTACGATAGATTACGAATACTATAAAGACGAAGTTAAGGCCTAGCTTGTTACTTATACGTCGTAGATCCGGTTTAAACGGATATATGCGTATAATAGTAAGTCGTTATTTTAAGGCTAGCTTAGAAACCTTACGAGCTAACTTGCTAGTCTCTCTACGAATACGACGCCTCTCTTAATTAGCCTATATGTTGTATTTAATAATATCCTCGTTCTTCTTATCGAGGAGCTGCTTCTTAGTTATACTATATATCTCTACCTTACGTCGCTACTCTTAAACTACCTCTCTTACTGCCTTGTTAGCTTTATTAAGTTGTCGCTATAGACCTTCGTAGTCTATAAATTTAATGTCCTACGATATAATAGGCCTTTTAATTAAGGTGTTAAATGTATACGTAGATGCCTAGACCTCTCGTCTAAAGTGAATCGGTTGTTTAGTCATATAGGGTGTTGTGCCTCGTAGAACGGTCTTCCTCTTATCTATAGAGCTACCGAAGTAGAAGGTCTTCTCGTCGTAGACGATAATAATTGTATCCTCCTCTTTCTACGCCTTTACCTCTATATAGTAGCCCTTGCGGAGGTCGAGGTATCGGTCTATTAGCGCGTTCTTAACGATTGCCTTGTTTCTCGAAAGGTCGTATTAAAACTCCGGCCGCGGGTCTGTATCGTAGTATGCTTTATCGTAAACGATATAAAAGATCTACTTCTTCGTCGGTGTCCTTAAGTTAGTATCTAGCTTACCGAGAGCCTTACGCTTCCTAATCTCTCGTAGCACCGCTTTATACTAGCTCTCTTTATCGAACATCGTAGCCGCATAGCGCGTCGCGATGCTAAGCGCGTCGCCTAGGTCTAAGAGCCGTAGACGACCTGTCCTTTCGTAATTCTCGAGGTGCTAAAGAAGATCCGCTAGGTTATTAGTCGGTAAACGCGATTAAACACGTAGGATTAGCTTCTTAATAGTTCGTAGATCTTAAGTAAGCTAAACACTAATAACCTTAAAACTGGCCCCTTGCACGCACGACAAGAACATAGCAATTGCCCTTAAGGGAACAGACAGCTCTAAGAATAGCATAGGAACAAAAATGGAGTTATTTAGTTAAGTAGTTGTTAAGAAATTAATTGTTAAAGTAGTGCACATAGAATTAAGAACGCGTTGTTTTGAAGCTTGGGCCACACTTCGGCACTATCTTAGGACCATTATTCAAGAAGCAGATGATGATGAACTCCTACAAACCTCGACATGGAAGACGACGGGCAATCGCTTCCGGCCCTGCTATTCCTCTCACGCCTCGTCATGGTGCTCACTTTCTACGAATTTAACTCCGCGACGCCCACCAGCGCACCTATATTTCCACTACACTTTCCACTACCTGAGATGCTCGCACCACTGGATACACACATCGGGGAAACAATGGCAGCATTGACATGATCCCCACTGACCCGCCGTCAAACACGCCTGTTCCTGCAGCATGTGGCGGCGGAGGGTCTGGCTGAGTCACGTCAAAATCGCACGACCCCTATTCGCAAAATAGCACGCACGAGGGATCATGCATGCATGTTCGAGACTGAAATCTCACACGGCTGCGACATCACTTCTTCGGAGAGGGCGGGCGACTTCATCCTGCTGAAAGCCCGGACAGCAATGTCTTGGTGCCTCTCTCACGGCATCCCATCGACTGTGTCAACAAAGGCCAAGCTGTTGCTTCGAAAGACATACCCAATCGAGAGCAAGCTGGGCGAGATTCGTGCTCTGAGAAAGGTCGAGGCAGGCGAAGAAATCCTCATCAACTACGCAGCACCGGCGAAGAGTTCGTTCCAGAAAAGCCTTGCCCGCAATGTCCAATTTGAAAGCCGCTGGAACTTCAAGTGCAATTGCATAGCATGTGCCAGTTACAATCAAGACTCTGCTCGTGTTCGACTGCTTTATCTCTACGACACTGCGAAAGCAGCATTTTTTCCGGCACAATGAGAAACCGACTCAGTTTCACCTTCGAATGGTCAACATACTGGATGAGTACACACGGGCCTGCATGTCGCTGAACATCACCGACACTAAGCTCGCAGAAGGCTACGAGCGTCTGGCCAACCATCACGAGAATCTCGCAGTCCTCGCCAGTAAGCACTACATGACGAATCCGAGACGCCAACACTGCGCGGTGTGCGCAGCGGATATGCATCAGAAGCCACATCTCAACGCTGCCCTAGCTGCGGCCATTGCGAGCGCTGAAATTATGACAAAATGCTGCGGCCGAGACAACGCAGCTGTCAAAACCGCGAATGATCGTATCCTGGAGCTTGTACAACACGCTGCGACCTCCTAGTAGATCTGCGCACTGTACTCGCACCCGTAACCAGCTCTTGCATGCCACTGCAATATCCAAGCTGTGTCCGACTAGCTCGACCTTGCAGTATTTGCACGTATGGAAAAGATCCGAAGCTATCACGAGGATGTCTAACCGTGGTTGCTGGTGTTCCAGGGATGGAAGAGAATGAGACATTGTAGGTTAGTATAGACTGTTTCTTTATGGCAAGCATGCATCTCTTGCCTCAGCATTGTCAAAACTCTTTCCTTACAGCACTCACTATCACTGCCTCTGCTGACCGATTGCAACAGCGTGCTTGCGAACTCTTGCCATGTTGATACTTCCTGTCACCTCCATGCCTTTGTCGTGTCTTTTCGAAATCCGTCCAATCATCCAGCTTTTCCGCCTTCCTCACGCAACAACAATATGCTTCGGTGCACAGCATCGCACATCGAGCTCACGACTTCTGACGTGGTAGCCTTTGAACGAGGTTTCGCTGCGAGAAAGGCCTCCAGAGCGCTGCAGCTCTCACAAGCTCAAGCTCACCTTCGAACCGAACCCACTTGCTTGAGCACGCTCGGCATCACCGCCGCGAACGACACTGGGGGACGAAACCGAGCAGACTCGTGCATATCGAAATCGAACTTTTGCAACAAGCCCGATCAGGCCGAAGAACCAGAATCATTACAGGATCGAAGCACACACTTTACAGAACAGATGAATGTTGGCAATTGGGACAATCGGGCAGTTCCACACAATGGCAATTCGTTCTCGCCCGCATCCTCATCGCCTGGAATGACTGTTGCGAGAAAGCCAGTACCTCTACCATCGGTGCTTTCATCCCCGGACAAGGTCACCGTGCGAGCGCTCCAGCAGATCCAGTCTTCGCCTCGCTCAACGACAAAGGGCCTTGACTTCACGATATACGAGACTTCTGCCGAAGAACAATCCCTCATCGAAGCTCAACATCTCGACAGCGTCGCCCAGGCTCAGCATACAGTCAATTCACAAAGGGCGATCACTGGATCATATCGCCCTCCAGTATCCGCAAGTCGACCTGCCCTGGTTCCGGTACATGCAAACGACCAGACACTAGCAACGAGCCCAGCCTTCGACCCAGGCGCCCAAGTCTTCGTTCCAAGAACCCGATTTGGCTCAGCAGATAGTCTTAGTCCTCAAGGCGGCGTCCGATTGTCTCCCCAACAGGTCAATCTTGACAGTGTTCACAACCGACCAAACCTCCGGATCCGCTCCTCGTTCGAGCGCAACGCCCAGCCAGCCCAGCACCACAGAGCGGACCAGTCCAACCCGATCATCGATCCGATTCGAACGCAGCAGTTCCGTCGCCGCAGTCGCACATCGGACAACGCATCCTTCAATCCACGCATCGTCTCTAATGGCGAGCGATATCCTTCGCTTCGTCCACAATCGACAGTACCTACTGTTCGGCGCAACAGCGGTTCTCACCACCGCCAGGTCATATTCCCTCGCCGTCAGAGCTCTCGTCAGCATCTCGTTGAATATGAGCGAGCTTTGCGGAACGGGAGTCGCGCTGCACATGCAGCCGTCCCAGCCAGGAAACCCGTCGGTCAGAGCCTCACAGTCCCTGGTGATCATGGACGGGAGGAAAGAGATTCGACACAAAGATACCGGTCGCCCAGACCACATTCCAGTTCTCGATCAACGCCGAACCTACTCGCTGAACCGTCTCCTGTGCCACGCTTGAATCACACTCGAAGCTCGTCCCTATCTTGGATGCCTCAAACGGTCGAACCAAACGATGTGGCACAACTTGCTCGCATGGTCAGCGGAGAGCGCGCAACCAGCTACCTACCTTCTGATCTTGGCTCTGTACCGTCAAGTATAGGGAAGACGGTTATGGAATCCTTACTGAGTGGAAGTTCTTCGCCGCTGGATGAGTTATCATTACATTTTGGTCGACTGTCAGCGATGGGCGATGGAAACGAGCGAGCGAGAAGCGTTGAACTGTCCTTGGAGGGAAGGTCACGAAGAACGAAATTGTTGACGGGCGATCTGTTCGACGGACCAGACGAGCTGCATGACGAGGACTTTGACGCTGTGCAGGGTGAATTGGTCGACGAAGACTATCGCTACGGACAGGTGGTCCACAAGACCATCTGTGAACGACCGTCGCAGTCAATTACTGACAACGACCGTTCCGAAGACCCAGTCGCTCTCTCCCTCGCACTCCCTTCACCACTTCGATCGAACCGATCCTCCTTCTCACCACCGATCCATCACAGCCCCTCTTCTTCGATATACCAGAATAGCAGCCTCCCGGACGCAACCGCTACCATTCGGCCAGTACCTCAGTCGCCTTCAATTGCATATCTTCGCCCGGCGCCCGTAACGCCGAAGTTTCCGATCTACAATGATTCGCTGACGCCTACTCATCAACCGCAGACGCCGGCGGATGTGATCGTTGGGTGGGGCATGAGTACGGCTAAGAGGACTGTGAGGCAAGAGGAAGGACGAATTGTCATCGCGACTGGTATGACTGCGGAGGTGGAATTTGTGTCTGAGGAAATGCATGCGACTTCCACTTCGATGTCGACTTCAACTCCGACGCCTGTACCGACTGAAATGCGGCATTCGAGTCTCAGTCCGCCTGTGGCTGGGCAGAACTCGAGGCCGATTGTTAATTATTCTCGTCCTTCGCCGACTCGACTTGCTCCACCTCAAAGTCAGCCTCAACCACTGCAGGCATCGACTCAGCCTCCAAGTTCTTCTGTTCGCCGTATGCATCGCAACGAAAATTCAGAAGGCATTGAAATTGAAGCCATGCTGGCGCGCGGACTGGAAGACGAGAGGAGGACTGGATGGCGAGGAGTGAGACTGCTGGAGGTGCTGGAGGGGCCGGGTTAGATGTCACGCCGGAGAGGGAGGGGAGATTTGAGCGATTTCTTTGAGCGAGGGATGCAGTATGATTGAACCCGGGCGGCGAGAATGGAGCACTGGCATCATGGTCAAGAGGGCAATCTTGGAAGATTGGGTAAAGAGTAATGGGTAATGGCTTTAGGCTCGTGATGCATTGAGGCCCAGCAAAGGATTTTGGACACTTTTGTATGCGATAGAGCTTGTTGTTGGACGAGTTTGGAAAGCAGAAGGCGGTCGACTGTGTTCGGGGAATCGTAATTGCTCGAGGGATGGAGGATTGGCAGCTCATATGTTCATTCATATCTACATCTCAGTATCCACATGCTCAAGCATCATACCTTCATCCACCCCTTTCAGCCCAATATTGCCCTCGACCTCACGCCTTCTCAAAAGCCATCGTGTTCACCACCTTTCCGATCCCCTCAATCTCCACCTCCACCTCATCTCCATCCTTCAAATATATGCTGTTCGGCTTCTGTCCCCACCCCACACCGCCAGGCGTGCCAGTCATAATCAGACTCCCTCTCTTCAACGTCTGTCCCGTGCTCAGAAAGCTGACCAACTTCCTCACTCCAAAACACAAGTCTCCCGTGCTGCTCTTCTGCCTCTCCTCGCCGTTCACCCGTGTGATCAACTGAAGCCCACCCGCATCACCCAGTACTTCAGGCGACACGATCGCTGGCCCAAGAGGAGCGTACTCGTCAAACGACTTGGAGAAACACCACTGCGGCATCATTCCCGCTTTATCCTTTTCCATCTGCCAGTCGCGGCACGAAACGTCGTTGGAAGAAACGTAGCCCGCTACGTAGGACAATGCGTCGGCTTCGGAGATGTTGCGGCCATCCCGCCCGATGACGATGGTCAATTCGCCTTCGTAGTCGCATTGGGGTTGGCCGAGAGGAGGGATTGGGATGGGTTTACGGGTCGAGGTGACGGTTTGAGAGGACTTGATGAACAGGGTGGGATTCGCGGGAAGGTCGAAGCCGGTTTCGAGGACTGTGGATGAGGAAGACATGTCAGTGATTCCTCTCATGCAGCCGCACAGCTTAATTGCAGTAAGCTTCTCGTTGTGTGCACTCACTATGCGTCTTGTAGTTCAATCCCACGCACCGCACGATCGGTACGTCCTCCGGCCTCAACGGACCCAATAACGTCTTGACCGCATCCTCTTTGCCCGTCGGTTTCGCTTCCCATAGTGTCGGTCCCTCAAGGACTTGCACTTTCAACTCGCCGGACAGAGCCAAGGCGTCGATGTCGGGGTTCGTGCCGGATGCGATGGGTTCGCCGTAGCGTGTGGTGCCGTCGGTGGACACATAGCGGATGAGACGCTTCCAGGCGGTGAGAGGGGTGGATTGGGTCGCCATGGTGCGGTGGAAGAGTGAGGTCCGCCCGGGAGGTGTGGAAAGGTGAAGTCGAAGGGCAGTCTTGGTGAGGGTGGTTGTGGTGGTGATGCGGACGGCGGCGGCGAGGAAGTTGCTTCGGACCAAGGTGGTGCGAAGGAACATGTAGATGTGTCTATATATATATGGCGATGAGGCTCATACACGATTATTCAGAGCTCTTCGCAGCTGCCGAACAGGTGAGGTCCACATGGGATGGGTATTGCGGGGCGGGAGAGGGTCATTTTGCGGGGCAGCCATTGGGGACGGCAGTTGTTCGATAGTTCTACTCTTCTTTCTTTCGCTCGCAGAGAAGAGCAACATCTCTCGATACATGGTTCACGATGGTCGCCCGCAGGACGTCGGCCGACGAACGCTCTGTTGGACAGACAATAGTTGAACAAAATCGATGATGACCACCATCTACTTCTACCGCGCCGCGAAGGAAGGTCAGGATCAACGTGAGGCTCGCGGACGCATGCGAAGAACGCGTGCATGGCACTCCCCGGGCCTTGGATCCATCTTCACGATGAATTCTACGGAACTCCTTCGCGGAGCCGCACAAGGATGAAAGAGATGGCAACTTCCCCATCCTGCTGAGGGACTTTGAGGCACCAGAACACGGCGATCGGCTGCCAGTCGCCTCCAGAAAGCCAGGAAGCGAACGGAATCACGGAAAGCCTGGCAAGGATTGTGATTGTCCGATTGCTGCTCCAGGTATAGTTCTACCCTTGTCGTGCCACCGGATCACATGGAAGATCGATGTCGTTGACCTGAGGGCATGGACATACAACCCGTAGACCGAACGCAAGAAGCAGTGCCCGCACCACGAAGTAGAATTAGGTCTACTTCCCAGCCAATGCGACTTCGCAAAACTGTCGACACCTGCCGCGAAAGGGCGTCGACTGAGTTGTCCGCGTAAGCACTGCTTCTTGTATGCACGACAGGGTTTTAACATGGACCACGGCCTTGTACTTCTAGTGCTGACACCGAGACATTATTGTCGGTGCTCCATGATAATTGTCCGCTCGTCAGTCCTCGCAGTCTCTTGCCCGCTCCCTTCTACAACCTCTCGACGCCGGTTCCGAGCATTCCCTGCCTCGACTTCACCACCACCGCCAACCTCAACACCAGGCCCAACTTCAACTCCAGGTCCACTTCGACCACCAAGTGCACGATCTCTTGACATCATGAACACCGTGCAGCTCCTTCAGCTCTCCTTGCTTCTAATCACGACTTCGACGGCGTTCGCTCCGATTACCATTGTAGGAAACACCCTACCCCCTGTCAGTGTCATTTTAACGCGCTAACAAGCGTTCCAAAAGTATTGCTTTCCGCCTCAGTCGAGTGACCCTTCTTGGGTCAAGCATGGACTTTGCTACAAGGACTTTCCAGATGGAACATTCCTGGTATACACCTGCAACCAGGTCTGTCTCGATTTCGGTCGACTTCTAAACTTGAGCCAGCACTGACATGACCGACTGCTTATAGGACTGCAAGGGCGACGTTCACGGCTGCACCCCGCATGAGGACTTCACGGCTACCTGCTATTGAGCGCGGATCTTGGGAGCCTTGTCTATGTGCAACATGGACGTCCAGATGGTACGCTTCTGTGTACAAGGACGATCCGTCGATATCGGGGGATTTAGGGGCACTGCTTTATGCTTTTGGTTCAGCATCTGTGCGTGACCATGGATCTTGCAATCGTGAGGCTTGAGCACGGTGACTGACATTGCCGTATGGGATAGTGCTCGTCTACATATCCACGACCACCCGCTGCCCTCTTCCTCTACCTCTCGCTTCACTATCTTCTCGCCTTTGAAAGCATTCAAACAATGTCCAGTTCCAACGGAACCAACACACTCCAAGCCTAGGCCCTGGCGTCACGAACACCATGCAGGTCTTCAAGCTCTCTCTACTTCTCGGCATGGTAGCGATCGCGTCGGCCGATGAAACGGTATCCTCACCCTGATTCCTCTCCATCATCCTCATGTGCTAGCAAAATTCCAACAGTACTGCACGTCCCACCATGAGCTGGACAAGAAGGCCTGCCGCGGAATTTGCTACAAGGTTGACGCATAAGGGAAACACTTACAACTGCAAGCAGGTCGATTTACCGAGGTCTTACACTTGAACATGCACTGTTATAGTTGCTTTGTAGCCATGCAGCGGCACTCACCAGCCCTGTGAGCCGATCGAAGGCTCTGACCCTCCAGTCGCTGTATGCCACTGAGAAGATGTGTTGAGGGTGAATGGAGGACATTTGGGAGGTGGTGTTGCTCAGATGTCGAGCATGTGGCACGTCGTCTGACCCTGTCCTCCCATGTCGTTTGAACTTTGTTGGATGAACCCCCCAGCACCTCTTTGTCTGAAAGTTGTTTGGCTTCTGATATTGTGTTGATGTTGTTGGGTATTCTTTTGTTGTAGCGCGGCAGAGCTCAGTGGTGGTGTTGGGCAACGTCTGTATTCGTAATCCCTCCGCTGCACGGGGAACCGCTCCTCTTCATCGAGCTTCTTCCATTGCTTACCCTACCTCAAACCTTGATGACCCTCAGCAACAACCTCATCTCCTTGACCTCTGCCTCCTCCTCCACAGCACCCTCTGCCCCACCATCCACACTACCCTTGACAACGCCCTTACTAGCCGCTTTGCCAAACATTACCTCCTGCCCCTTGAACATCTCCTCAACGACCCTCTCCTGCTCTTTCCTCGCCGCCTCCCCATCACCATTCATCTTCTCCTCAGTCGAGGGAGGCAGAACGACATACTCCACTCGCACATCATCGGTCGGCACTAGTCCGCCGCTCTTCCTCAATCTCTGGATGCGGTTCAATACCTCCCTCGCCAATCCCTCCTGCGCCAACTCCGGGTACGCGAATGCATCCAGCAAGACCATACAATCGCCTTCCACGGCTGGTTCCAAATTCTTGGTCGCCTCCGAGGGTTTCAAGTTGCGTTGCACGCGGAGGTCTTCGGCGGACAGCGCGTGGCCTTCGACGGTGATAGAGCCGGCGTCGAGGAACGACCGGATTTCTTTAGGCGAGAGTTTGGGCAGCGCAGCCTTGATCTTCGCGGCATCTTTCTTGAATTTTTGGCCTAGGTTCTTGACGTCGGCTTTGACGTCGTATTCCACGCCGTAGGCACTCTCGTCGGAGGTAAGGACGAGTTCGTTGACGTTCAGTTCTTCCGTCACGTAGCGTTCAAGGGTACGGACATCATCGAGGAATTCTTGGTCTTGGTGTAAGACGACAAGAGTCTTGAGTGGGGTCTTGAGGGAGACAGTTCGGCGATCGCGACATACGCGGCCCAGCTCGATGACTTTTTGCATGCGGCTCACGCGGCGTTCAACGATCGGGTCGAAGAGCTCCTCCCGCACGGTGGGGAAGCGAAGGAAGTGCACGCTGCGGACGTCTTTCTCCGCGGTGGTGATGGACTTAGGAAGGTGGGGTGCGAGGCGTTGGAAGATGTTGTCGGAGAGGAAGGGGATGAAAGGTGCAAGAGCGCGTACCAGGGTGTAGAGAACTTCGTAGAGGGTGTTGAGCGCGTGGAGAGTGTCGGTGTTGGTGGTTGTGGCGTCTTCATCTCCGGAACCTTGACCCTTCAGCCGATTGCGGTTGAAGCGAATGTACCAATTCGTCACATCGTCGACCATCTTGAGGAGACGAGGGACAACAGTGTACAGGCGGTAGGCTTCCATCTCTTTGTTGACGTATTGGAGGAGGGATTGAATGGAGGCGAGAACCCAGCGATCCATGACGTTCTCATTGGACTTTTGCATTTCCGGGTCGAAGGTGAAGTCTTGGGATGAGTTCTTCTTGTAGAGGGCTGCTTGTTGGGCGAAGAAATTGTACGAGTTCCATAGTGGGAGCAGCACACCGGAGACGATCTGCTTGACGCCCTGCTCGGCGAATCGAAGAGGCTCACCACGGACGACTGGAGAGTCGATGAGGTAAAGTCTCAGTGCGTCGGATCCGTACCGGTCAATGACAAGCATGGGATCTGGGAAGTTCTTGAGCGATTTTGACATCTTCTTGCCATCCTCGGCCAAGACAATGCCATTGACGACACAGTTCTGGTAAGGGAATGTCTTGAAGAGATGTGTTCCCAGCACAGACAGAGTGTAGAACCACCCACGAGTTTGATCCAGACCTTCCGCGATGAAGTCACCCGGGAACTTGGTGAAGAGCTCTTTTCCAGGACCCTCCGTTGAAGAGACACCAGATTCCGGATCCGCAGCATCGTAACCAGGGTATGCAAAGGGATAATGCGAAGAAGCGTACGGCATAGAACCCGACTCGAACCAGCAGTCGAAAACCTCATCCACACGCTTCAACGTGCCCTTTCCTTGTTGTGAAGGAATGGTGATGTGATCAATCGAGTCCCTGTGCAAATCCTTGATCTCACCCTCAATTCCCGACAGCTTCTTCAACTCGGCCACTGAAGAAACACACACCACCTCCTTCATGTCATCAGAGACCCACAATGGCAACGGCGTGCCCCAGTATCGATTCCTGCTGACGTTCCAATCTCTCGCCGAACCCAACCATTGATTGAACCGACCTGTCTTGACCGATGAAGGAACCCAGTGCGTCTTCTCCAGGTTCCCAACCAGCTCCGGCACGATCTGCTCGACTTTGATGAACCAACTCGGTACGGCGCGCTGAATTAGGGGTGTCTTCGATCGAGGGCAGAAAGGGTATCTATGGGTGATCTGTGACTTGCGGACCAATCGGCCTGCCCCTTCCAAGTGCTTGATGATGTTCTTGTCCGCGGCTTTGACATGCTGGCCCTCAAAGTCGGGCACTTCGCTGGTGTACTCTCCACCTGCATTGAGAGGGTTTGGAGGCGGTCGTTCCGCAGCGATGATACCCTCTCGCCATCCGATAGTGTAATCGTCTTCACCGAAAGCCGGGGCTTGGTGAACGATACCCACACCATCGTCCTGCTTGACGTACGTATCTAGGATCATCCTGTAACCATGCGTCTTGAAGTCTTCGTAGAAGTAGTTGAACAGCGGCTTGTACTTCAAACCAGCCAATTGCTTCCCCTTCAACTTCAATGGCAACAACTTGAACTTGTCCTTTGCCTTCTTCGGATCCTTATAAAGCACCTTCAACCCCGCCTCCAGCATGATGTAGGTATTCCCCGTCTCCACATCTTTGACCACAAGGTACTCATAATCCGGATGCGCGCACAACGCAACATTGCTAGGCAGCGTCCACGGTGTCGTTGTCCACGCCACAAAGCTGACCTCCCCACCCACCACCTTCAAGATCTCCTCCAATGTTCCCCTCGCCTCCTCGGGCTGCTCTTCCAGCCCCAAAACGGGAAAGGAAACCGTCACCGCCGGATCTTGCACCTCTCTATACTCCTCTTGCGCCTCGCTCTTCGACAAGGGCGTGTTCAACGCCGTCGAATACGGCAACACCCTCGCACCGTGATACACCAAACCCCTTCGATGCAGCTGCGCAAACACCCACCAACAACTCTCCATAAACGTCGCATCCATCGTCTTGTAATCCCGATCGAAATCAATCCATCGTCCAACCCGACCCACCACTTTCCTCCACTCTTCCGCATACGTGAGCACCACCTCGCGACACCGACGGTTGTATTCTTTGATGCCAATCTTCTCCACCGCAGCTTTCCCTCTCACGCCGAGTTCTTCTTGCAGTTGCTTGTCGATGATCTGCTCGATTGGCACGCCGTGCGTGTCCCAGCCGAATCGGCGTTCCACGAAACGCCCGCGCATAGACCAGTAGCGGGGGATGATGTCTTTGATGGTGGAGGCGAGGAGGTGGCCGTAGTGAGGGGTACCAGTGGCGAAGGGCGGGCCATCGTAGAAGACGTAGGGAGGGTCGTCTTTTGTCAATTCGAGCTGGCGGTGGAAGGCATTGGTTTCGTTCCAGTGGGAGAGGATGCGCTCCTCTTCGGCGGGGAAGTTGATGGAGCCCATGGTGGGCGTTGAGATGGAGGTGAGCGCTATATGAAGGAGTGAGATGTTTGAGCAGATGTCAGTGCTCGAATTGTCGTGCGAAAAGGTAGCGAGAGATTGTGTAAGGTAAGGTAAATGTGTGATTCACGAATTCATGTAGCAACTTTTTGAGCTTGGGGAGTCACTTGGTGGTGGGGGTTGCATTCAGCCGAAGATTGACCGGTTTACTGCAATTGACAGAGCACGATCGTTACAACTACATTCTGTGAGATGCCGAGCGAAAACATACACATCGTGTTCTTGAAAGATGCAGATCCCATCACAGCTCCTCCTCCTTCGCCTGATGGCCCCGCACACTGATCAGCTCGATATCCGACCACTGCCTTCCATTCGACCCCATGGAAGCTTCGTAAGCCTCCTTACGCATGGCATTGCTCCACTGCGGCGATCCGACTGCTAAAGCACGTGTCGATCCACCGCGTCCCTCAGGAGTTAACGGTCGCCCCGATCTCAAAGATGTGGCCCTCGAGCTTGATGATGCTATCCTGCTTGAGATCATCCCGTCCCCCGACTCTTGCATGCTGGACTGTATGGCGGATATATCGACACCTGGTCGATCCTTGGTGGACGTCGAGCGTGGAGCAATTGTCGGAGAGGGAGTCTCTGAGACATGCACTGGCGAGTCGGACGCTTCCACGATATGATCGCTGAGGATCGGCAGGTCAACTCTTGCCTGGCTATGATTGAGCTCTGGTGAGGGCACAACCGTAGGCGAAGATGAGTAAGGCTCGATAGTCTGCACTGGAAATGATCGCTTGGGCGTCTGGAGTGGTCTTGCTTCTTCAGTCATTCTGCGCTTGGAAGACGGGCGCTCCGTGCTGTCCATTTCATCCACAGCAGCGCGCCGACGAGTCGCAGAAGTGACATGCACTTCCGGGCTCGGGGTGGAGTCATTCTCGATTGGATCGGATATGTGCTGCTCTGGAGTCGTTTGTCGTGAAGAAAAGACGAAGTCTTTTTGCAGCGCCACAGTCTTAGCTTGCATTTCGTTCATCTTCTGCAGCATAATCTGATCATGGCTAAAGAGCGGCGGCTCCGCGTAGATATGACCGAAGAGATGGCCCATTGAATGCACTGGCTGCCAATGTTTCTGTGGCACCACTGTACACGGATAGATGTCCTTTGGTTTGAATGCTTCGATGAGCAGGCAAAGCTCGCCGTATGAAGCGTGTCTCGAGAAGGGAAACAAGATTTGCTTTGGCAATTCTCCACCTTTGATCAGTGCCGCCTCAGCGATGCTTGGATCGACCTTTGGCTTTTCGGCCCGCCTTACCAGCGCCATGACGACCTTCTCGGGCGTCAGATCCTCCATTTCTGGTTCTTCCTGTGAGACGTGTTGATCGTCGGCTTCTGGCCAGATGTCCAGCAAGTCGAGCGATATCGTTCCTCGTGCCTTCAGATCATCGTTGACCATCTTCAACACTTTCTGACATCGCTCCGGATCATTCTTCAAATTCGCAATCAGTAGTTCCATCAATTGTCCGAATTCGACGGCATCTTGGAACTCCAGCTCGTGGCGCAGAGTCAAATCACCATCACCACCGCCAGCTCCTGGCTCGCGCATCGACTGACCATTGTGTCGAGAAATGATCGGAGTAATGCGAACAAATTGTTTGCTCCATATGCTGCAGCCAGTTCCTTGCTCGCAAGAGTGAAGCTGGTGCTTGTCGTCATCTCCAGTAGCCAGGCAGCCTTTCTGTTCGTGGTTTCCATAATGCGAAGTAATCAGCTTGAAGTACTCGGGCGCGATCGTACCGTTCGCGCTGCCACCAAGAGATCGGTACACCCCATATTTGAACTGGTCAACGTGGATCTGAGTGTTGAAGTGAGCAGACAGTGCTTGCCAGACGTCCTCGTATCCGAACGTCCACGAGTCGAAGTAGAAGCGAGTGTTTCTCGGGTACATTGACACCTTCTCGAGCAGCTCCGATATACCCTCTGCTTTGGACGGGAAATGCTGGTACCGGTCCGTCTTGTTTGCGAACGTCGTGTCAAGGTAAATCATGTCGAGACGCTTTCGTGGCTCTTTGCCGAAGTGAGAGAGGTATCGATTGAGAACTGGATATCGAGAAAGGGAATCCACCCACCATCTTTCTGACCGAATATCACCGGTGTACAGGACGGCTTTGGCATCCAGACCCTCACCTTCGATCAGGAACATCACAGCACCGACGCAATGATTGGCGTCGAACAGTGTCACGCGGATCTTTCGACCGGGTTCCAATTCGATCCATGTCGGAGTCTCGAGCGGTACTGGCTTGAGAAGCCTCTTCAGGTGCTTGAATGTTTGCTTGCGAGACTCGAGAATGCCATTGGCAAAGTTCATTCGATGTGGATATTTCTCAAGTCGAAGCAGAACTTCTCTAGTAGCCGGCGAGCAGTAGATGAAAGGTCCCTGGTACGACAGCGACTCCAAGCCGACGAGATGGTCAGTATGCACATGACTGAGGAAACACGCCCGGACCGCGCGTCCAGAGATGGCGTTGGTCCGGAAGTGATCAATCTGAATATCGGGGAATTCGGCCACGCGGCCATCGAATGTCGACATGTCGTGTGATGCGCATTGCTGACTTCTTGTGGTATGTCGTGTCGACGATGGAGTTGGAGATGGATCTGAAAGTGGTGTCGAGATGATGAAGTGAGAAGGGATGGCGTGAGAGAGGTTCAGGCACCAGACAAAAGTGGGGCTATCCAGATCGCGCTAGCAAAACCTACTTGATGCGAACCTCTTTGCATCCATCACTCTTCCAACGTTCGTACTACTCTCTCCATTGAGCTGTGAGCTGCCTCCTAGAAAGTCAGACATGCGACGACTCTTGATTGCCGGGCAGTGAGCCAACCTACCAAGCAGGACACGACCTCCCATCAAGCGATGATCCAAGAGTTCACGTTGCATTTCCATCACCGGATGATCTGGAGTGGCATTGCTCCAAACCTGGCTTCCGAGGATTCCGCTGCGAGATCGTACACCCGATTGGCGCATCGGAGTGATCACCGTCCAAACCTTGCCGCGAGACTAATGGCTTGATGAACAGAAAGTACCCCTGCGAGCCTGCAAATGGCGACGACCTCGATATGCCAACCACTTGAGTTCTAGCATGAAGCTCAACATCTTCGAATCAAAAACTTTCGTTGACACGAAGGTAAGCTGTGAACCGAGCGGCGCCATTCTTGTCTAGGCTTCAATAGAGGTCGAGGCCCTTCGAAGCGTGCATCGACCCTCGCACCCTCATCCGGCTAGCAACTGTCCAAGCCAGCGAGGTCACATGTACCCGCTTACATCACGGCTTGCTCTGGGACATGGCATTGCAAGGCTCAATTCCTACCGCTGAGTCCTGATGGAAACCGCTGCAAAGTGTCCGTCAGTTGCCGATCAACCCATGCCGCCTCCCAAAGTATAACAGCGACCCCTCTCGATGCCCTCCTCCCGGTGATGAGGCTTCAATCTAATCTGCCACATCAATCTCACTAACCGTCACAACTCGAATCCCCTCCCGGCGGCGCCGGCCGCTGTTGAGTCTACGCACCACAAGGAGGGCGCCATCACAGTCACCCGCCCGGCACGAAGTACTGGACTGCTGCCCAGTCCACCCCGTCTCCCATCACTGTGTTTATATTCGAAGCTGCACATGCTGCTGCTAAGAATACCATTGTCTCTCGCACCGATGGTGAATGGTAAGCCTGTTACGTCCCACGCCTGTGCCGACCTTTGCGCCCTCATCCGGCAGGCAGTGCGCCAGGTTGTACATGAGCTTGCATCAGGAGATGCTCTGAAATTGACTTTGCACAGCCATTCCGTTGCTGACGTTCAGGGGATGATGCTTCTGTTTCCGCGCCATTCGCTCATCCGCAGTTTCCCTCCTCGCAGCACAAAAGGGCACCCGATGCCCGGCTCCATTCCAGTCTTTTCCTCAACACAAGTTGCAACCTCTATTCGAATAATTCCACCGACCATCACCCTTGGAAAGACCAAGACCCAAATCCAACACCGACACAACGACACAACAACACAACACAACGACAATGAAGGTCTCCGTCATCTTCACCACCCTCTTCGCCGCCACGGCCGTCGCCGCCCCTGCCGCGGTCCAACTCAATGAGAACGCCGTCGAGCAGTCCCTCGAGGCCCGGGCTGCTGGCCGAGGCAACTGCTGCCCTCTCGTCTATTACGGTCCCGGCATGACCGGCTGTCCTAGGCACCCGACAAACTGCAGATGCTGTTAAGAAATGGTCAACGACCTCATGTATCGATGGTAAGCTTGTTCCGTTCCGATGTTCTTGTTTTTGCACTTGCTGACCTCGTCGGCAGCGCAAATCACGCTCTCTGGATCTACCTCTTTCGTCTTGGACCTCCACTCGGCGGCAGCTGCGATGGAGTCTTGATACTCGCCGGACGTACCGACAAGAGAGCTGGCTTTAGGGTGATGGATGGTTGTGAGGAACATTTCTTTGTTCCGTGTGCAAGGCCGGATCGCCGGGATTGTGCATTGCATCCTTTGTTCATTCGCTCAGTCAATCACGATATCGACATATATAAAACACGATATGGCTGCTGCATGTCCGCTCATGCACATTCATGCACAGTCGGCCTCGCGTGCAATCTCCCTTTCCTTCCCGGCTCATACTGGAACATCCACGAGCCAGGCTCTCGGGTCAAGAGTCTGACATTGCGCCCTCGTTCACGTCCATGCTTGACATTGCGTGACATTGCAGACATGCTTCTTCCCGTAGGTTGTCTCCAGGAGTGACGTGAGTGTGCGAGCAAACAGCGCTGGACCTCAATCCGGACATGGGTTTTGATAGGGTTTGATGGGTGATAAGAGCACAATGGAGAAACGTACCAAGAAGATGGAGAGACCGAATCGCAGCAGACGTCCGTAGACATGACAATTGAATCACCATCACATTCACTCCTTTGTCTTCATGAATTGCATACGAGCCCACGTGCAACGGTACAAGACAAGGTCGATCGAAGAAGCTCCGCCAGCAAACAAGCTTTACGCCGCCACCAAGTCCAGCCGAAGTGGCGGCGGCTCGAAACCAGGATGTCTCGACTTGAAATCCCACTTTCTCCTCTCCATCACCCTCATCCTGCAGTGTTCCGCCCTTTGACGGACGGGCGACTGCAGTGTCCTGCCAGATCTACTGCAGCCCTCCGTGATGAGCATCTCAATGGCGGCCGGTCTCAGCGCCTCTTGTCTGGGAAATGTCGCACGGGTCGCACATGTCGCACGGAACTTTGTTTGCACGTTCACTGCTTTCGACGTAAGGTGCATATCGGCAAGGACGGGAAGGAAGGAACTAAGGATTGCGCGAGTGCCTATGAAAGATCAGGCCGGGTGGGCAGGTGGGCAGGAACTCTGATATCGAGTGCAGCCAAAACAGGGCAGCGGTGGATTGCGATTGCGGCGTTTGTTGCTCTTGGGCGGGATTTTTACTTGTGCAATGCAGGAAAGACGCATTGGATTGCGTTGCATGTGAGTGTGTGTTGATGAGGTAGGCACACTTGGATCGTCTGTCCTCCTTCTCACTTCATCTTCGTCTTCGTCTTCCTCTTTCTTCTCATCGTCTCCATACCAACAACGTCGTCATTCGCTTCGACGTCTCCATCTGCAGCACGCACCTTGCAACACATCACCTCGCATCCCCACTTCGGGTCTGCCTTGCCTTGCCTTGACAACCACGCTCGACTTCTTCACGACGTCGTTGGTTTGCCAATTTCTTCAACTTCGTCGGGCCTCCCAAAAACACACTCCCACCAATTGCATATCTCTTCCTCCGCCGCCATGTTGTCCCGACTCATCCTCTTGCTGGCTACGCTGCTCGTCTCAGCATTTGCTCTTCCCACCATCGAGGCAAAGGGCGCCAAATTCTTCACCAGCGAGGGAAAACAATGGTTCATCAAAGGTATGGAAACCACGATTCCACCACATCTCATCAATACTAACAACATCACAGGCATCGCTTACCAACTCACACCCGACGATCCTCTTGCCACGCCCGACCAATGCAAACTCGATGCCTCCTTGATGAAGACTCTCGGCGCCAATGCCATCCGTGTTTACCACGTCGACCCATCTGCGAACCACGATGAGTGCATGTCCGCCTTCTCCGACGCCGGTGTGTACGTCTTCCTCGATCTCGATACCTTCGACACCTACATTCTTCCCACCGCCGGTCAGCCACAATGGAACCAAACCCAATATGATCGCTACGCCGAAGTCATGGACGCCTTCCACACTTACGACAACACGGCCGGCTTCTTCGTTGGCAACGAGGTCCTCAACGTCGGCGCTGATAGTGTCGCTGCTCCGTACGTCAAGGCTGCCGCGCGGGACATGAAAGCCTACCGTGACAGCAAGGGATACCGAAAAATTCCTGTCGGCTACTCTGCCACTGACTCTGGTGAACTGCGTCCCAACTTGCAAAACTACCTGGCTTGCGGCGACGACGTTTCCAATTCCATCGACTTCTTCAGCTTGAACGCGTACGAGTGGTGCGGGGATTCAACCTTTGAGGTCAGCGGATATCAGTTCCTCCAGAAGAATGCTAGCGAGTACAACATTCCCATCTTCTTCTCCGAGACGGGTTGCAACACGATCAAGCCGCGCACGTTCCAAGATCAGTCTGCCATTCTGGGCAAGGACATGGACGATACTTGGTCTGGCGCTATCATCTATGAGTGGATTGAGGAGGCCAACAACTACGGTCTGATTCAGTACGGCGCACCAGTGGATCCGACTGCCACTGGCGACAACATCGAAGGCGGCTTCGTTCGAGCTGGCACCCCAACTCCCATCGTGCCGGACTTTGAGAACCTCAGCAAGCAATGGGCTACGCTCTCCCCGACTGGCGTCTCCCAGAACGCCTACTCGCCATCTCTAAAGCCGCCTGCGTGTCCATCAGTGACGAAAGGCTTGTGGGACATCGCACCCGATGCTCCACTACCAACCATTGGTCAGAAGGTGGCCAACCCTCAATCCGGCGGTCAGACAGGCACATCAACCGCCAAGTCGACCGGCGGCGGAAGTGGAACGGCTTCCAGCGACTCGGCGTCATCCAGCGAGACGAAGACATCCTCCGGAGTGAAAGCGAACAGAGATGTACAGAACATCAAGACCGGCTTTCTCTTCCCCATGCTGCTCTGTCTCGTGGCGTTTGCGGTGTTCATTTGCTTTTGGTGAGGATGGATTGCGATCCCTCACAATATGATTGCATTTTTGCGCATGCATGACATGTATAGATTTTAGAGGGCGATGGGCTAAAGTGGGTGTCAAATAGTGGCGTCCTCGTCTAGGCGAAAGGAAAAGGATGGATGGGTCCCAGCACGTAAGTCCATGTAATAATGACATCTCACGAGCAACATCGAATCATCCCTCTCATCGCCCAGATCTCCACAACCTAAGTACTGACTGGCATCTCTCAGCCTCGACATTGGTCAAGATGTCTCCAACAAAATCTCCGACCAAGCCCTCATCCTCGACAACGAAAGCGACTCGCGTGTACCACCCAACTTCGCCTCCAACCCTTTTCATCAGGCCTCGTCCTCGTCATCGATAACTCATCTCAGCCCTCTCCCTCACCCGGTCTATCCATCTCTACCATCTTCTCCACATCATGCCCTCAATCCCTCCCGTCCAAACTCACCGACCTCAGGCGACGGCTCTTCACATTACACTTTCGCCAGCCCGACTCTTGGACCCGTCAACACCTTTCCCATACCTGGCGGCTCCACTTTCCCTCCTCCGATAGCATCACCACCTGCAGCGGTTCCTGCGAACCACCAGTCACCCTCTCCGCATACCGTCCTCCCTCTGCCACCGAACCGCACAGCAACATCCCTCACGTCCTTTCGTTCCGTCCCAGCGTATCGTCTCCCATTGGACTCAATCCGGGAGTCGCCGAGTGGAGGATTCTCAGCACAGATGCCGGCTCCGGGAACGGCGTATCGACAACGAGTGAGCGTCGCTAGCCCGGAGGGACGGTCGAGTTTCTTGGGGAGTCCGGTTCCGTATACAGGGAGTTTCGTCAGTCCGCCGAGGATTGGAAGCTTTGTGATGTCAAGAGAAGCGATTTCACGGCCCAGTCCTGTGGTCGGGTGTGGATATGCATATGATAGAGCGAGACAAAGTGCAGTGAGGCTTGAGAGAGAGGCGATTCCCGCACTTTTGCCATTGCACTCTTCCCCTGCCATGGCTACGCCGGTTTTACCGACATCTCCGCCTCGAACAACGCTTGGCCCGCCGCCAATGTCTCCACCTCGACCCACACCCGCTTCTCCGACCATCATCGCACCGACCCCAATCGGCTCACCCGCTCAAACGGAACAGACCCAGTCAGCATCAGCACCCGCGGACCGAACGAGGAGTTTGGCGATGCTGAATCTCGTGAGTGGAATGCCGGTTTCAACGACGAGGGGGAGGTTGAGTACCATCCCGAGTGTGAGTTCGAGGAGTTTGGAAGAAGGACGGGCTGGGGTTGTGGAAAGGAGGATGGGCAGTGAGGTGGAAGACACGGGAAGGAGGAGGATGAGGGCGAGGGTTAGTTGTGCGGGGAGGAATCTGAGTCGGTGGTTGGAGGGTGGGCTCGGAGGAGGTGGTGTCGGTAGTGGAACGGGAGCTGGATAGGGATACGGTTGAGTTGAGGAGTTGAGAGCGACTTTGACCAGAGGTTTCCTGGGAGTATTAATCGTAATGACCTACTGGCGTTGAGTTGACTGTGATGAGCTCTGCTGAGTGATATGTGAAGATGCCCTGTTGTGAGTCTGCTCCTGATTTGTGACAGTTCTCGGGTAAGCGCGATTCGTGCGAACAGCAGGAAGTAGTCCCTCCGCGGATTATGAGTGCCCCTTCGTAACTTGTGACTGCTCAGGCCTAAGCCTTCCCGTCACAACAACACAAATCTTCCAAGCCCAGCACCTCACGATACCACACAACGACCCTCCAACGTCTGATCAAACCCACGCAACCTCACTCATTTCGAAGACGACAACAATAACCACCACACTCGAATCCGATCAACCAGCCAACCGCTCTCACCCCAAGAGACACAGACCGACAATAAAACCGTCCGCAACCCGATCTCGCTCACAACTGGACGCAACTCAATCCAACCCTCACATCAACGACAACGCCCCCCATCACCACCACCACCACCGAAAATGCGAATCCTCACCCCCCTCCTCGTGGCCCTCCTCCACCTCCTCTTCACCCTCCAACTCCTCACCATCAAATTCCTCCTGGTCTGCACCTACCAGCTCATCTGGGACCTCCACACCCTTCCCCCAAAGACCACACAGCAACAACAACAACAACAACCCTCGCCACACCTCCATCGCGACATCCCATCCCATCTCTACGCTTTGCCGACAATCTTCACCCTACTGCTCATCCTCACCGTCTCGAGTCACCTGGTTCTCACATTCCGGCATCATTCGGATCCCTTCTGGCCCGGCTTTCGCTTCCTCATGCTCGAAACCGGCAAGGCTATAATCTGGGGCTGGGGACTTTTCATCTTTTGGATGTTGTATCTCGGAGCGAGGGAGGTGGAGGAAGAGGCGAATGGGAGGGAGGCGTGGCCGAAGGGACATGGGATGGTTTTCGCGGGGGTCGTGACGTGAGTTTCTTCTCCATCCCTCATCTGTCTTGTTTGCTTTTTGCTGCGATGGGACGACGTTTTGACTGACCCTTTGCAGGGCGCCGTTTTGGATGGCTGTTTTGCCGGTGGGGATTGCGTTGATGCCGCGGATGGGGATATTTCCGTCGGAAGAAGGGAAAACAGCTTTGTCCAGCTGATGAGGTCGGAAAACTTGACGGTCGATATTTTGTGTTACATGCAACCTCGCTATCTTCCAAGTTTCCTCCACAAATACCCAATATCCCTCTTTCTCTTCCATCAAAAAATTCTACTTGAACTGATCCTCCGTAACACCCGCTCCCATGGCGCTCGTCGAACTCATACCACCCTGCACCATCTGCAACAAACCATCCACATAATTCGCACCACTCCACTTCTGGTGCGTGACGACTTCACAACCCTCCTCAATCTCCGGCTCTTGCACAATGGCGCCGTAGGCACGCATGCCGTTCTGGGCGTACTGCTTCGCGAAGCGGTCGGAGATGAGGGCCGTGCTGTGCAGACCGGCGAGGGTGATGAATTGCCAGCAGTAGCCGAGGGAGGCGAGGCGCTTGATGTAGGTTTCTTGCTCGGCGGCGGGCATGGCGGCTTTCCAGTTGAAGGAGGGGGAGAGGTTGTAGGCGAGTCTGTGCGATCGTTAGTTAAAGATGAGGGGGACTTTTGGGAAGATGCAGTGAGAGGAGACATACTTCTGCTCGGGCCACACGGCGTGCACACCCTCAGCGAACTCCTTCGCCTGCGCGAAATCGGGCAGCTTGCTCTCCATCCAAATCATGTCGGCGTACGGAGCGTAAGCGTTCGCGCGCATGACGGCGCACTGGCAACCTCCGCGGTAGCGGTAGTATCCCTCACGGGTTCTGGGGGAATCCCAGTCGAAGTGGACGTCCACACCAGTGAGACCTTTGGCGAGAGCGCGCTGCTCGGCGTTGGACTTGCCCTTGGACTGCGCGTTGAAAGCGTCAATCAGACCCTGCTTGTCGACGTGCACGCCCGCGTTGACGGTGTCGGCCACGGCTTCGTGGAAGAGCTTGATCCCCGCCTGAGCGTTCCAGGCGTCTTCGACCGCTTGGAGTTCGGCTCCGTACTTGCCTGCGGCCTCGGCGGCGAGCATGAGGTCGTTGAGAGGCTGGAGAGCTGGGTTGGTGGCGCCGAGGATGTAGGAGTGATCGCGGGGGTCGATGGTGGAGGTGAGGAGGGTGGCGGCTTCGGAGTCGGTGCGGGCCACGGCGAGGAGGTCCACGCCCATGATGTCGGCTTGGGCGCGAATGGCGACGAGACGGTTGATGTGCTCGCTGACGGGGACGAGGACTTTACCCGCCATGTGGCCGCACTTCTTTGTGCCGGGCATTTGGTCCTCAATGTGGATCCCTGCCGCACCCTTCTCGACGAAGAGCTTGGTGAGCTTCATCACGGCGGTGAGACCTCCGTGACCGGTGTCGGCGTCGGCCACGATGGGGCGGAGAAAGTCGGTGTTGGCCACCTTGGAGCGTTGCGAAGGTGGTGTGCTGAGGCGCTCCTCGCGCTGCTTGCGGTCGTGGAAGAGCTGGGCCATGAACAGGTGCTCGACCTTGTTGGGGACGGTGGTGTATGGGTAGTCGGCAAGATCGGGACCGGGCTCGTTGGAGGCCGAGGCCGTGCTGGAGGATTGCCATCCGGAGACGTAGACGGTGTCGAGGTACTTGGCCATTTGAGTGACCATTACTGGGTCGAGACATCCGTAGGTGGCGCTGGCGGTTTTGTTCTGGTTTGATGTGTTAGAGTGTGATGCTCAGTTTCTGGCTGGTATGAATCCTCAATCTCACCTTGAAGCGTGTCTCGACCAAATCCCAGAGCTTCTTGGACATCTGGTTGCTGGGGTATTCAATGGCAATGGTTCCACGCTTGGAGACAATTGACTCGGCGGTGTAGGGACGGCGAGTGTAACGCCATCTTGGGTCCTGCCACCATTGCTTCAACTCTTTCACCTCGGCCTCGAACTTGGCCTGTTCTGCGTCGGAGCCGGACATGCTGGGCGTGTGTTGATGGACGGCGTTGGAGATGGAGGAGACAATGGACTTTAATCGTTCCGCCAGCGTGTAGGATTGGCCTTCTGCGGTCTTCCTGGTGGTGGTTGTGGTGAGGGATGAATGTGGTGTGAGGAGGAAGAAAGGTAGAGCGGTCAGGAAGAAGAAAGAAAGATGGTTGTTTTAGTTTGCAGACGGTAACCTAGGTGAGGTCTGGTCTTGGTGGAGAGAGGGGAATGATCGAGACTCGCGTCACGTCACATGCAAATAAACGGGCGGTGGCTTTGACTATATACCTCGTTGACAGTGGGAGCAGACAATCGTCGGCACAGTCATGCACCGTCTGCGGCTATGGGAATGCTCCGATGTCGTCCGACTTGTGACTGTGACTGGGCCGACATGGTCGTTTCTGTGAGTCTTGCAGTGGAATTCCTTCGCTCGACCGAGGAAGCACATGCGTTGATGCGGCGCAGAAGAGCCTCGGATGAGCGGACGTCTGGAAGCTGACTGGGTATCGCTGGAATAGACTCGGCGGACAGGCCCGATCCGTCTCCAGAGACAATGAGAGCTTCGGTTGTTTGGAAGTGTTGCCCGAGGTCTAGAAAGAAATGCTGAGTAAGACGGTAATGAATGTCCAGTGATGGCAGATGAGAATGAACCGTCGCAGCCATGTTCCCTCGCTGAATATGTCGTGCAATGGAGTTGTGCTTCTGTCAGTCCCAGCAGACGCTCTTTTGCATGTGAGTTTCTTCTCCGCATTGTCCTGCAACGGCCGAGAGGGAGCATCCGAAACATTCCACCCAGTTGCCCGGCCATTCTCCGTTCTGCTCCGCTGTCGCTTGAGGTGATCTGAGAGAGAGGACCTGACTCCGGTGTATATATCAACTAGAAGTACTCCGCCGTAGAACAGATCAGTCACAGCTCTCCAGCGGGAGAATCTGCCAATCTTGCTCTGCGTGTATTGCTGGTTGGACATCTTGCTGTCCCAAGGTTTAGCTGTCATCGCAAACAGGTCCCAAGACATTGTCTCTTGTGACCACATCCGGGCTGTCGATGGCATTGTCGCAACATGAACGTTGAAGAAATCCGTGACTTTCGATGAGAACAAATGTCCATTGTGAGGAAAGAAGAAGAGTGGTCGATGGCGGGCTCGAAGCACAGCAGTGCATTTCTCAGAATACCAGGATCTGATTCGGTCTTCTGGATGAGACTTCTTGTCTCCATCTTCCTGTCGTGTCCACTCACCCAAATCTCTACCATGAACACAGCATGTGACCGACCAGTATTCTCAGCAGCTTACGAATCACGCGAGCGTTCCGCATGGCAGGGGGCTGTCAAGATCGAGGTTGAATCTTCCCCCATCGCCATCCCAGCTCTTGCCATGCAGCACTAGCATGGCAGATCGGTTACAACGGCACGTCCTTCCCGATCACTGCTCCACTACCACCGATGCTCTGGGCGCGCGCCTGTCTCGTCTATCGCGCCGCCTCGACTCGAGGCTTGCAAGACTTTATCCGGATGGGAGTTTTGCACTGATCGTGTGACAGGAGACTGACATGCAGCGAAATGGCTCCAATGGACATTCGACATCGCAAGACGGGACTGGCAGATCAACAATGTCTTCAAGATATCCCTGTCTTCGAGGCGACATCGCATGCAGGCAGTCCATCCCACTGTGCTGGACATACAAGAGTGTCCCACTTTAAGCACGCCCAGCAAACTCCTCCACTCCATCTGCCGGCGGATATGCGATGCGAAGAAAAGCGCCTCCACTCTTCGGGGCAGGCGTGGGGAAAGAATGTGGAAAGGGTCTTTCCTCTACCTCTCTTTCTCTGCTTCACCGCAGCTGCATCGACTGCACTCATGAGACCTATCACTGAACATCCTCATCCTCCTCTGTAAGGGAATTCTTGCACACTCTTCCTCTCTCATTCCACACCTTTACCTGTGCATTTCTCGTCTCCTACTATCCCTCGCCCACATCTCCTACATTGGCATATCCACACTGGGCGTACATCATCAAGCATCTTCGACTTCACTTGCAGTCCTACGAACATCTAATCCCGCTGTGGATCCCGCGAGTTCATTCATGACCTGAGCAGAACCTACGACTATCAACCTGACAGACATATCTGGATCCTGGTGTTGAGCATACACACACTGTCCCTCGATATCTCAACTCAATGGACCCCGACAAGCCACCCACCTCCGCCATGGATCCTGAAAAGTCCACCACCTCCACCACCAAGGTCGACCGACGCTCCTCCGTCATGACCGTCGAAGACTCCCTCTCCAGAACGTCCACCCACTCCGACGCTCTCTCCATCGCCTCTGCCAGGACCCACCACTCTCACCACTCCCGCTACAGCCGCGACTACGCCGGATCCGCCAACGACCTCTCTCGTACACACTCCAACGCCATCGGTGGCGTCGTCCCCACAACCACCATGATGAACCGCACCCAAACCAACAACACAACCAACACGACCGCCACAATGGATCTCGCCTACGAAGTCGATTTTTCCGACTCGGACCCTCAAAACGCCCAAGCCTGGCCACTATGGAAGAAATCCGTCGTCGTCGCCATCTTCTCCTACGCCACCACCTGCGTGGTTCTGTACTCGACCTCCTACACCGCTGCCATACCAGGCATGCTGCAGGAGTTCCACGTCTCCGAATCCACGGGTATCCTGGGAGTGACGACGTACCTCCTCGGCATGGCGTGCGGGTCGGTGGTGCTCGCTCCTCTGTCGGAGATGTATGGTCGACGACCCATCTACCTCATCGTCATGGCGCTGTTCATCCTCTTTGTGATCCCTTGTGCCGTGGCGACAAACATGGCAACAATCCTGGTGAATCGATTCATCGGTGCATTCTGTGCGGCGGCGATGATTTCCAACGCTCCCGGAACGGTGAATGACATCGTCGACGACCAACATCGTGCGCTGGCATTCTCGATCTGGAGTATAGGTCCGATGAACGGACCGGTGATTGGGCCCGTTGTTGGAGGGTTCGTGTATCAGTACATGGGATGGAGGTGGACGAATTGGGTTGTGGTGATTGTGAGTGCGGTGGCGTGGTGTTTGGTCGCGGCGGTGCCGGAGACGTATGCGCCTGCGATTTTGAGGGGGCGGGCGAAGAGGAAGAGGAAGGAGGAGGATTGTGAGAAGTGGTGGAGTCGGTATGACGACAAGGAGAAGTTTTTGCCGTTGTTGAAGGTGAATCTGAGTCGACCTTTTGTGTTGACGGTGACGGAGCCGATTTGGTGAGTTCTCCTGCGGAACCTCGATTGATGCAGAGCATTTGCTAACGAAAAGTGCACAGTCTTTTCTGGGACCTCTACATCGCATTAGTCTACGGCGTCCTCTACGTTCGTCCCCCTGCCTCCCCCTCCCTCCACCAACTCACTAACCCCATCCCTCCCAGCTCTGCTTCGTAGCCTACCCCATAGTCTTCTCCCAACTCCGCCACTGGTCCCCCGGCATCTCCGGCCTCGCCTTCTCCGGCATCGGCCTAGGAAGCATGCTCACCATCCTCTCCGAGCCCCTCCTCCGCCGCATGATCAACGCCCACGCCCACGACCCGCTCACCAACCGCCCCTACCCCGAAGCCATGGTCAGCGTAGTCTGCATCGCCGCGATCCTCATCCCCGTCGGACAAATCTGGTTTTCGTGGACCTGCACCCCAGACGTCCATTGGATCTGGCCCATCCTCGCCGGTATCCCTTTCGGCGCGGGTAACGCGGGAGTCTTCATCTACGCGTCCAATTACCTCGTTCAATCGTATGGGATCTACGCGGCGTCCGCGCTCGCTGGGAACGCGGTGTTGAGGAGCGTGATGGGCGCTACGTTGCCGTTGGCGGGTCCGGCGCTTTATGCTGCGTTGGGGGCGAACTGGGCGGGTACACTGTTGGGGCTGATTGAGGCGGTGTGTATTCCGATTCCTTTTATTTTTTATAAATACGGGCATAAGATTAGGGAACGGTCGGGGTTGATTAGGAGGATGGCGGAGGATCAGAGGAGGAGGGAGGGGAGGGTTGAGAAGGCGAGGAGGAGGGCGGAGAGGGTTAATATTGAGGAGGGGGAGGGAGATGAGGGGGATGAGAAGAGGGGTGGGGTTGAGGAGGTGGAGAAGGAGGGGGGGAGGATGGGGGTTAGGGAGGTTTAAGGGGTGGTATCATTGAGGAGGGGGGGATGGGGTTTATTGGTAATGTTTTTCTGGCGGCATAGCGATGGGATTGGGATTGAGGTTGGAGAGAACCGACATCATGAATTGGCACTGGTACACTGGGGTTTGCATGGGAACTTGCATGGAAAAGCAGAATGAATGCATGATGATTATTTTCTGGGACGAGACGGAACGTTTTTGTTCCTGAATACTCTGGATACGACCAAAGCTAGACTCGACACAGGCGACAGACGGTATATGAAGAACATGATTGAAAACTGGGTTCCTGACACTGGCACTCCTTTTCTCGACACTCTTTTTCTCCTTTCAAATACTAGTTTTTCATCGCTGCACAAGTTCACACCCTCCTCCAAACACTGACATAATCCTTCCCCTTCCCCGCCTCATGCGTCCGTTCCGGCATCCACCTCTCCACCCTCTCGAACCCTCCCTCCTTCCCCTTCCCATTCCCACGATTACTCCCCACAACCACCACCCCGTCGAGGTCATACTCCACCTCCCCACCCGGCTTACCAAGTAACTCCCCATACAACTCCCCCGTCAACCCATGCGGCGGCCCACCCTCGCTGGGAGCTTTATGCAACGGCCACTCCAGACACACCAGCCGCCCTGTCTCGGGAGTGAGGAGGGAGTGTAAACGTGCCGACCAGGCAGGGCGGAGAGAAGGCGGGAGAGCGCAGAGGAAGGTGTAGTCGAAGATGAGGTCGAAAGTTTCTTCCTCTCCCTCAGCATTCTTTGGCAACAAGGGTAATGTTTTGAAGAAATCTGCTTCGAGAAAAGTCGCTGTTCCCGGTGTAATGTCTGACTCCGCGGGAGGGGCGTAAGCTGGGTCTGGCTGGGAAGTGAGGGTGTTCTTGAGGGACTCGGCGGCGGCGATGGCGGTTTTACTCGCGTCCAAGCCCACGGTGTCGTATCCCAAGGAGGCGAGGAGGAGGACGTCGTAGCCTCTTCCGCAACCTGGTACGAGGGCTCGTTTTCTGCACGTGGTGGATTGGTCTTTGCTGGATGGGGTGGGGCCGAAGATGGAGGGTTTGGAGAGGATGGCGTCTTTGAGGGCGAGGGAGGGGCCGGAACGGTCCCACGGTGTCGTGGATTTGGACCAGAGGGATTCCCAGTGGGAGGTGTGGGTGGAGGGGTCGGTGTTGGCGAAGGTTTCTTTGAGGATTTGTCGGTCGGTGGAGTGGAGGTCGGCGGAGGCGGAGGCGGACATGTTTGTGGGGATGATGGGGATGGGGCGGTTGTGTGAGGAGGATGCTCGTGCTGTCGAGGAGAAAGGCTGGAGTCTGGCTGTGGTCGACGAGGGAAGGAAGGTTGTGGATCGTGTCAGGGCTCGCAAGGCTTTGTTCATGGGTTTGTGCGTAATGAACCGAGTTTACGTTGATGAGGGGATCAAAGTCTCAGGAGTCCTTTGTTGGTGAAGTAAGGTACTCTTGTCCAGCACAAGTGAGGTCGTGGTTCTGCTGCCGGGCTTGAGTCCGTGATGGTTCTTGTCAAGGGATCATGGATGTTTTGGCCGGGATGATGATGTAGTTCCAGAGATCCAGGGACAAGAGGTGAAGGTTTACTGGGGTGTGCACGTGTGTAACTGTCACTCAATCACGACGACAACTTCTTCTTGAATATACACCATCAAACAAAGATATCATTCACAATTGATTTAATGTCCATCAATACTTCAATCCACCTCACCGCCATGCAGTCTAGCCCTGTCTTCATCCCTCCCCCGAGTGGTAGCCGACTTAAGCGACCACTGACCAGTCCTCCCCACTCCGACCTCGGAACAAGCAATCGCAAAAGGCCAGACGGTTATATCGGCATGTCCACTCTGGCCTATCATCACTAAATCCGCCGCGATGCGTGCGATACATCGATCTAGCTCACACAATGTGCCGCGTGCCGGACATGTGGCTGTCGCTGTCGTTGTCGTTCTTCCTGCTCGACATGCATGCGTGAGAGGCAGGTGCAGGTCAAGGGTGTTTTTCATGTCTTCTTTCCTCTTATCGTTCCGCTAAAATGCTATGATTCATCTCTTCTCACTTTCAATCCTGCTGTATTGACGACCTATGCTCTTGACTCCTACGCACCTGTGTTGTCATCTCATCATTCACGGCAAACATCAGTCTAGGACGATCGATCGATGACGACGAAGTTTTGATATCACGAAATCCACCAGGATAACGAAACAGCCGCCAAGTGCTGCATCAAGAACACATCTCAACCGCCATGGCACAAGACTCCGAGAAAGACTCAGCAAAACACCCCGAAGACATCGAGCCCTCCAGATCAGCATCCACCTCCGAAGATGACACCAAACTCCAACATCCACCACCAACCGTCCTCTCAAGAAAAGAATCCCCTGAACCACTCCCCGGTCTCGAAGATGTCGACGACGAACAACCTCGCCGCAGCCGTCAACACTCGACAACATCAACCCACTCATCAACATCCACCCGATCCGACCACTCCCACCATGACCCTCAACTGCCACCCCACCGCACCCGTTCCCGCGCCCAATCCTCCACCCGCTCGACTCGCCCTCAACCGACCATCGTCCCTCGCTCCTCCCGCCGCGGTCTCTTCGCCCGCTTCTGCCTCATCAACGAAATCACCAATGCCTTCGACTACTCCCGGCGGATGAAATGGACCATCACCTTCATCGTAGCGGTAGCAGGGTCCGCCGCACCGATGGGTTCGTCCATCGTCCTCCCCGCTCTGGTCGACATCGCCCGCGACTTCAACTCCACCGCGACAGTCGTAAATCTCAGCGTGGCATTCTACATGCTCAGCATGTCCATCTTCCCACTATGGTGGAGTTCCTTCTCGGAAACCCTCGGCCGGAGAACAATCTACGTCGTCTCATTCGGCCTCTTCCTCGTCTTCAACGTCCTCTCCGCAGTCAGCACGAGTATCGGCATGTTCATCGCCATGCGCGTCCTCTCCGGCGGAGCAGCAGCAAGTGTTCAAGCCGTGGGAGCAGGGACCATCGCAGACGTATGGGAAGTCAAAGAACGCGGCCGAGCAATGGGAATCTTCTATCTCGGACCACTATGCGGTCCACTCCTCTCCCCCATCCTCGGAGGTGTCCTCGCTCAAACCCTCGGCTGGCGATCAGCACAATGGTTCCTCGCCATCTTCGCCGTGCTCCTCTTCATCCTCATTGTCCTCCTCCTCCCCGAAACTCTCCGTCAACGAAAATCTCTCTCCGCCGCCGCCGAGCAGGAAGCAAGCGAACCCAACCCCGACTCTACCCTCAGACCCACCCTCACCCGCATAACAACCCAACGCTCCGTCGCTCTCAAAGCGAAAAAATACACCCTCATCCTCCGCCGCGTCTTCCTCGACCCCCTCCGAATCATCCTCTACCTCCAACTCCCCGCCGTCGCCATCCTAGTCGCCTACGCCGCCGTGACCTTTGGTTCCCTCTACGTGCTCAACATCTCCATCCAACAAACGTTTTCCTCCGCACCCTACTCCTACGGCAGCATCATCGTCGGCTGTCTCTACATCCCCAACTCCGCGGGATACTTCATCTCCTCCATCTTCGGCGGACGATGGGTGGACAAAATCATGCAACGGGAAGCGGTCAAAGCAGGACGCTACGATGAAAAGGGGCGTTTACAATTCATTCCCGAAGATCGCATGAAAGAAAATGCCTGGCTGGGTATGCTGATCTACCCTCTCTCCCTGATCGCCTACGGCTGGTGCGCGGAATACAAAGTCAACGTCGCCGCGCCGATGGTGGCGAATTTCTTCTTCGGCGTGGGGAGTATGCTCATCTTCGCGCTCGTCACGACCATGTTGACGGAGTTCATGCCGAGGAAGAGTTCACACGGCATCGCGCTGAATAATTTCGTGAGGAATATTTTCAGCTGTGTGGGGACGATTGTCACCGAGCCGTTGATTGTGGCGATTGGGAATGGCTGGTTGTTTTTGGGACTGGGGGTGATTAGTTTGGTGTCAGGGGGGTTGACCATCTGGGCGATGAAGAGGTTTGGGCCGAGGTGGAGGGAGGGGATGGAGAGGGGATTGGAGAGGGTGGCGGGAGGGGAGAAGGGGTGATTTTTTAGATATCGACAGACTTGAATGAGAATTATGACAGACATTGAAGTCACCAGCTTGGATTTTTTTTTTTTTTTTTGGAACTTGTGAGTTCTGTGATGCGTATTTTCTGTTCTTCTGTGCTGTGTTGGACTTTCGTGCTTGAACCTGCCCTCGATAGAATGCACGCGACAAATCCACGCTGTCTTGACCTTTCTTCTCTTCAGCTTGAGGTGGACCTCTCCCGTCGCAGCCGACGGAAGTCTCTCTCTGATGGGGGGACACTCTGGCTGCAGCTGGAGAGAACCCCCTTCTCTCTTGCTGTCATGACCATCTCGTAACCCATCCCAACCTCTCATACGCCGAGCTAACGTCTCTCCCGTCGACCTCGTCCAGACCACAACACCTCCTCAATCATCTCAACACGCAAAAATTCCATGCCCCCCAAACAACCGTCCCACTCCCTCTCACTCCCTAATCCTCCTCCTCCTCCCCCTCCTCATAAGGCAACTCCTCCAAAGTAAACCTGGGCTCCCTCTCCCTCAACCCCCTCCACAAATCCTCCTCATCCAACATCAAAACCACAACCCACCTCCCCTCCCTCTGACCCAGACCCATCACCGTGAACCACGCCATCTCCAAAATCGCTCCGATCCCCTCCGGATGATCTCTCCACAATTTCCCCGTCTCTCCCGCGGACACACCCGCCGGTCCGACGAAGACGACTAAGCGCATGGAATTCACGACGCGCACGATCGTTCGCTGTGGACGGGCGCGCTGCGTGGGCGTCTGCCAGTCGATGCAGTGCCGGGCTAGGGTGAGGGATTCGGCGCTTAGGGTGGGGGAGAGGGTGAGGAAGGGGACTCCGACGCTGTGGCGGAGGGTTTGGAGGATGGAGAGGAGGGCTAGGGTTTGGGTGTTGTGGTGGTGGAGGAGGATGGCGGCTGGGGTGGGGTTTGGGGGGGAGATGGCGAGGGTGGTGATGGAGGTGCGGTCGATTGGAAGGCGTCGTGGGGGAGTTGTCGTGGTGGTGGAGCGGCGGGGGAAGGATGCGCGCTGGGCGTCGGAGTGGAGTTCGGACATGCTCATCAGTTCACGGTGGGGGGAGGTGGTGATGCTGGTTGAGCGGGTCGTCGTGGAACGGTTCTGGCTGCGGAGGTAGGCTTTTTGGCAGGGTCGGAGGTCTTGCTCTTCTTCTTGGATGGATTTCATGGGATTGAGACCGAGGCCGACGAATTTCTCGCGGAGTCCTTCGAAGGAAGTCGAGTTTCGGAAGCGCTGGCCCGTGGCTTTGAGTGTGCTCGTAGCATCTTTGACGAGTTGTCGCTGGCCCAGTCCCTCGAAGGAAGTCGAATGTCGCATCTTCTCGCCCGCGGTCTTCGCTTTGGCGGTGACATCTTTGATCAGCTTGACGCTCAGACTGGGAAGAGAGTTGGAGCGTGCGAGGGGTGGGCTCGAAGAAGGGAAGCGGTTGGTTGCGGCCGCTCTTGGCTGAGTCTTCTCTTCGACCATGAGGGCGGTGATCGGTCGGACGAAGGTCTTGATGGCATGGCCGGCGATGGTCGCGGTGGAGCGGAGCTTGGCTCTAGCTTCTTTGATGGTGGTGAAACTAAGCTTCCTGGGCGAATCGTTAGCACCTGTCAATTGACGGAGTGACCGCTCTCTGGCGGACGGCATGGTGGTCGTATGGCTGGCTGGCGGCGTGGTGGCAGAGTCTGGAATTGGTGGAAGGGAAGAGGCTGATATAAGTAGTATTGGAAATCGAAGTGAGAGGTCGATGTCAGCTGTCAAATCGAGTGAATGGCGGCGCTGTCACATGACAGATCTCCAATGACACTTTGTCATGTGAAAGTGAAAGAGTGAAGTATACCAGGCTTCAGGCGTTGGAAATGAGGTCACGAGTGAGGTAATGCTACATCAGCATGTGAAAGCTCATAGGTCGGTGAGGGAATCGTTCAAGAGTACCAATCGATCATTGCCAGAACCAACGACTCAGCGTAGAGTAGAATCTCCAGCACTTCTTCCGGCACTCCTTCGGTCGATCGCCAATCCCCATGGCCGCGACAGGCCCTTATCACACCTCGCGCCAGCTTCACAGCACCGAAGGCGATTTTGTAGCCTTGCGCGCTGGGATTTGCCCAGGTCTGGCAAGTTTGCCGAGCTTCGGAGACGCATGAGGCGTATGTCTGGTCGAGGTTGTGGCATTATGCGAGAGGCCGTGCTCTTTTTAGAAGGATGTCTCCCGCAGCTTTCAATGGCCTGTGACGCAAACGCGACTCGTTCATTCTTCGGCCAGTGCCTTGGAACGAATGTTCAATGAGGCGATTTGAACTCTTGACGTCCAGTATTTGGTCTGCCGTCATCCCTCATGATGCGCCTTGCCTCTTGCGCTCCAAGATCTCCATCCTCAATCTCTCACCCGCCGCCTGTGTCTCGACCATTCGTCCGACACCAGTCTTCCAGCCTTCTTCCAGACCTTGCATCTCTCCTGCGGCGTTGGCCTGCACAGTGCGCCTCGACTGCTGGATCTGCTCTCCTTCGATTTTCGCAGCCTCCACCTCTTTCTCCAAAGCCCTCAACTCGTCTTCCAATGCACTGTTGCCGATCAACCACGCATTCTTGCCATACGTCTCCAACAAGCTGAGGTTGATCTCCCTCCCTCGCAAGTATTCCGCGCTCGCGTACGCTTTTTGCAATGCGACTTTCCACGCTTCGAGGTCTCCTTTAGCTGGCGCATCCAACAGCTCGTATCGACTCAGATCCAATCCACCGCTTTTGGGTTGGCCTGCTGCAATGCGCGCATGCTCTGCCTCGATCAGATCCGAGTATTTCGACTCGCGCATAGCTGGGATAGACGGGTGTGAAGTGTTCATGTGTTCGGGGTCCAGTTCAGCCTCTATCAAGGCATTGGCAGCTGCGAGCGCATCTACTGATGGCGCCGCATCAATGTATGGGAGCGCATCACTGGAGCTGAGGATAAGGGGCATCGTCGTTGTGTATAATAGCAGGAGAGTGAGCATACCTACATTTCTGTCGAAGTGAAGAAAGAGGTCCACGGGTGAACCCGCACAAATCCACGCTAGCGAGGATCGTTGGCCGGAACGACTCAAGGCGGCAGCAAACAGGCATACCTTAACCATGTCTCGACTTTCAACCGACATGCCCTGTAAATATTGTATACGAAGCTGACGGGCTCATTAAACTTACCAACACCCACATACGGTGCCCACTGCATCCCACATTTTCTTTTTCGCGAGGTTTCTCGACCTGTTGCCACCACCCAAATGCAATTCGACAGCAGCAGCGTCCATTCTCACGTAGCATGAGAGCATTGAACACCTCCTAACCCACAAGCTCCCCAAAGCACAATCATGGCGCGCTCGCCTTTCCCTGTCATCGTGCTGGCCGCGGTGACACTCATGCTTCTGGCCGTTTTGAACATTTACCACGGCGTCGACACGCCAGTTTTCGATTTTCTAGACGAAAAGGTGCGGCCTCGAGTCTTGTCTGGACACGACCTTCCAAACGACGATGGAGATGAATACCTTGTTGGTGTTGGTAAAGCCGACATTACAGGGCCCGTTGTCGAGATCGGCTTCATGGGCTACGCCGACGTCAATCAGGCTGGAACTGGTCTGAGGCAGCGTCTGTATTCCAGAGCTTTCATCGTCGGAGACAAAGTCCAGCCAAAGGATCGCTTTGTGTATCTGGTCCTCGACACTCAATCTGGAGATACAGCCGTCCGGTATGGCATTCTGCAAGCTCTCGAGGAGCTCGGAGGAGAATTCGCATTGTATGGTCAGCACAATGTTGCCGTGACCGGAACCCACTCCCACAGTGGACCCGGTGCCTGGTTGAACTACCTCCTGCCCCAACTGTCCACCAAGGGCTTCCATAAGCCTTCCTATCAAGCCATCGTTGATGGTGCTGTTGCTTCCATCAAACAGGCACACCATCAACTCGCTCCTGGCTACCTGCACGTTGGAACGATCGATGTCAAAGATGCAAACATCAACCGAAGTCCGTATGCATATCTCGCCAACCCAGCGGAGGAGCGGGAAAAATACCAGGACGATGTCGACAAGACGATGAGTGCGCTTCGTCTTTCTCACGCAACATCCGCCGGCAAGAAAGACATCGGCGTCTTCACCTGGTTTGCTGTTCACGGCACGAGCATGCTTGCCAACAACACTTTGGTCACTGGCGACAACAAAGGAGTAGCCGCCATTCTTTTCGAGCACTCCCTCGAGGATCCAGCTTTCGTCGCGGGCTTCAGCCAGGCAAATGTTGGTGACACGACGCCAAATGTTCTTGGGGCGTACTGTGAGTCTGGTGATCAGGAAGGCCAGATGTGCGACTTTGAAACAAGTCTATGCGGGAACCAGAACGAGCCGTGTCATGGTCGCGGACCATACTTTGGACGTGACGATGCCGGAACGGCGTCGGCGTTCGAGATTGGTCGTCGTCAATTCGCGGCCGCTCGGACATTGTTTGATGACAAGAGTGCATTCAAACCTGTTCGAGGCAAAGTTGTCAAAAGCCTGCATCAATTCGCAGATCTCAGCTTTTATGAATTCAACCTTCCGAACGGCACTGCTGTGAAGACTTGCCCTGCCGCACTTGGCTACTCCTTTGCTGCTGGAACGTCCGACGGCCCAGGCGCTTTCGACTTCAAGCAAGCTCAGCCAAACGATCCGAACGCGAATCCTTTATGGAAGGTAATTGGCGGTGCTTTAGCCATTCCAAACGAGGAGCAGAAGGAATGCCAACGAGAAAAGCCGATCCTACTCGATGTCGGCGAAACTCACGTCCCGTACGATTGGGCTCCGAACATCGTCGATGTGCAACTTCTCCGTGTCGGTCAATTCTTCCTTGTGGTATCCCCCGGCGAGGCAACAA
Organism: Zymoseptoria tritici IPO323; assembly: GCF_000219625.1. Classification (NCBI taxonomy): domain Eukaryota; kingdom Fungi; phylum Ascomycota; class Dothideomycetes; order Mycosphaerellales; family Mycosphaerellaceae; genus Zymoseptoria; species Zymoseptoria tritici. The sequence continues at coordinate 1,007,832 of NC_018218.1, read as the reverse complement.
CCATGTCCGGACGCCGATGGAGGGCTGCAATCCATGATTCCGCCAAGTCCTCATTCAATGACCTTGAGTCCGAGGAACCTTTCGTGGTCCTTGGAGGGCCGGCCAACACCTATACACACTATATTGTCACACCGGAAGAGTACTCCGTCCAGCGATACGAGGGTGCGTCGACACTCTACGGACCCTGGACGTTGGATGCCCACATCAACTTGACGTTGACCGCCCTTCCATACCTCTCTTCATCGTCCGCTAGACTGCCAGCCCTCGCAGCTGGGCCAGATCCACCAAACAATGTTGACAGAAGCTTGAGCTTCATCACTCCAGTCGTAGTCGACACTCCTGGTCTGCTCAGTAACTTTGGCGATTGCACCACGGATGTCGAAGAGAGCTACGCCCCTGGCGACACCATCTCCGCAACCTTCATCGGCGCCAACCCCCGCAACAATCTCCGCCTGGGTGGGACTTTCGCTGCCGTCGAGAAATGGCAAGAGGACTATGGGTCGTGGCAGCAAGTCCGAGACGATGCAGATTGGAGTCTCGTCTACGAATGGAGCCGTGGGCTGACCGTAGCTGGCACGAGTTCAGTGACCATTAGTTGGGAGACGAAGTGGGAGACTGGAGCATGGCGTGGAGAGGGCGCCAAGCAGGATGGCGATCGCTCCGAGTTGTTCTTGAGAGACCCTGATCTTCGTGGAAAGTACAGACTGCGATACTATGGTGACGCGCAGTCGTTGCTTGGCTCGATTGATGCTTTTGAAGGCACGAGTGGGGAGTTCACCATCACATAATATGCTGTACAGCACACATACGATATGCTCGGATAGCGGGCATTACATACTAATCGGGGTAGAGCCGGACTTGAGCTTCTTTCTTTATGTCTTCTCCGATTCCGCGCTTTCGGCGTAGATATCGATGAAAAAATAGGTTACTTCCAATCCGAGTCTCAAGCACAACCAGTTGTCCTCGAAGTTGAGTATCGTACTCCACGATGTCACTAATCCAAGTTCTGTTCAGCTTTTTTCGGGTGTTTGGAACGACTTACCTGGCTGACGATTTGCTCGCCTCTCCTGAGCTCAACAAGATTGCCTATGGTAGTCAGCGCATATGGATGAGAGTCTGGACTTACCTGGAGAGAGATGGTTGTGCTTGCTCTGGAGGTTGGAGGAGTGGTGCTGCGAGTTGAAGAGTCTGAGTGCTGGAGAGCGTTGCTTTATGTACTGATGAGGAGAGAGTCTTTGTCCGAACATAGAGACAAGAGCCTTGTCATGAACAAAGAATCTGAGGTGGTGGACTCAGACTATTCTCGTACACAAAGAGAGTCTTGACATTGGTCTGCCACAAAGCATACAACAATGTCGAAACCAACTCATCTCGCTGAACTACAGTTCCCATTATGTAGTGCTCCTTACAAAGGGCATGGTAATGTCACCACGAGCGTACATGTACGTCTAACTCCTGTGTCTCAGGAGAAAGCAACTACGAAACACGCCTTCACCTCCAATCATCACTATCAGCAAGATCGAAAATGGCTCCAACAACCCGTGCCTCAACTCGCTCCCAGACAGCGGCAAGCGTAGCAGCGAACCAGGCCAGGTTCCTTGCTGCTCATCCTGATTATGCATCGTTCTACAATCCTCAGCTAAGTGGTTTAGAAGATTCCGACTTTGAACGTCCGGGAACGAGAGCTCAGGACGCTACGAAGCGGTTGCGGTCAGCGCCGTCACTCGAATGCGATGTGGAGAATACCTACAGCCTGACGAAAATGCCGAAGATGTCCATGCTGGACATGCACTTTTCAAATATTGTTCTGCATTCGATGGTGGAGGAAGAACATGGCGCTGCTAAGTCTCAGTGAATTGGCTGTAAGCGCGGGGCATTTGCATAGCCGCCCATGCGGCACAGTATGTTATCTCAGCGCCTGCAAGGGCTCTCAAAGTGGAGCATGCTGCATCATCCGTCATGACTGTAGCCGGCAGAAGCACTGCTCGCGCTATTCTGGGTAATAAGGGCCCTTTCTCTTTTCAACCCAATGCTCCAACAGTCTCACCATGGCCTGACTTCTTTCTCTCATTGCACGGGAACCCTTTCGCCTGATTTCCACGTCCTGCTCGAGAGCCTCTCTCAATCCGGTGACCGGATCCGCACCACATTGCAGCAAAAGCTTTGCTGGCTCTAAGCGTAGCACAATGATAGCGTGCTCCATGGCATATGAAGCATCGACACCGGCCGCTATCAGTGGTCTGATGACAGGTAGAAGGCATCCGTTCTCCAGATCCCGTGTTTCGCCGATGGCTTTCTTCACCGGCTCGCAGCCACGGCCTCCGAATTTGTGCACGTTGGCGCCGCGAGCAATGAGCTCTAGTGCGACGGGAAGGTTCCTCTCGTAGATCGCTAGGCACAAAGGCGTGCCGATGTCTTTCTCGTGGTTGTTGTTGAGGTATCGAAACTCGTCGTTGTCGGTATCTATGTCAAGGTGTTGCTCGTCGAGGAGGTAAGAGAGCATCGGAAGTGAAGCTGCAAGATCGTGGCATCTCGACACAGCGTGCAATGCCACACTCTTTGTTAGGTCGGCACCTCTGGCCACCAGGTACCTTAGGAGTATGATATCTCCGTTGGCTGCAACCTGGTTCAGGACATGGAGCGAGTCGTCGTATTCATCCTCTGCGAGGTGAGATCCGCAGTCGAGCCTGCGGCAATCGGTTCTATTGATGTCGACTCCTTGATCGAGAAGCCAGTCAAGCACGATTCGGTCGGATGCGAAGTTCCTGGGTGGTGTTAGGGCGACGAAAGATAGCATGAACGCAATGAAGAAAAAACTCACTGAAGGACCACATGACCAAGTGCTTTCATGTCGCAGCCAACATTGGCCAGAACCTGTAGACCCTCGAAGGAGCGCGTGATGTGAATGTCAACGTCTTCCGCACGGGCGCCATTTTCGAGTAATGCACGAAGCACGTCAGACTGGGAGTCGTGCCTTCCTGACCTCACTCCGCCCTTCGACTTGAGCCATCCTAGGTCAGTACATTGCAATAGGTATTTCAAACATATGAGTGAGAGTCCAAGAGAAGTGCCATCCAGCTGCGTGAAGTGGAGGCTTTCTCGTGGAGACACTCATGTTCGTTACTATTACCTACGATCGCGTTCGAGCATCGCAACCAAGCCCATGCACGCTCGACGTAGCGCTCATCTACAGAGTCTTGCGACTCTGCTCGATGCTCTGAATCGGAGTGTGAGGTAGTGAAGTGAACGAGGAATGTCTCTCACGCTGACGCGAGAGGGTCGCGCTAGTTCTACTGCTGACATTCGGACTCCGGAGGAGCACAGCCCGCGACATCAACACGAGAACAACCACGACCAACTCGTCCAGTGGTCGATGAAACAATTTAAGCACTTCTGATGCTTCATGATGCCATTGCAGTTGCACCGAAGAGTGACCAAAGAATCAGTGGAGCTCAAGTAGACAATTTTCCTTCTCCTGGTCGTTCTGACCGCTCATGACATCACGCACGTAATGACGGGATCAATGCCATTGCACGACGCCATGAGAAGTACCAAATATATAACAGAGGTACCTCGCATCAAACCTTCCTCTGGAGAAACCATTGACCGTTCTCGAACACATCTCGTGACATCCATTGAACATCTGAAGACCAAAACCATACCACATTATCCACTCCACGACTCTCCAACATACAACATGTCGACCGACCAAAGAGACCCTCTGGAGATCGCCAAGCAGGCTGAGCGTGACCTGAACACACAAGAGGCCAAGGGCAACAAGAAGACGCAGCAAAGCGATACCGGTAAGTGAATAGCTCTCGGATCGCCTGCAACCTTCCACTAACTTCCTCAACAGCCACAGAGTCCGGCATCGATGCCTCCGCAACCACAAAATTCCCCGGCAGCACCGTGACTATTGGCTCCGCAGCCTCAGGTGCTGGCGACAACCGCGACATGCCAGAGGGTGGCATTAACCCAAAGACCGGACAGACCGCCAAGGCAAGAGACTTTGAGGGTGTCGGAGGACCAGAGGATAAGGAGCGCGTCGCGGCGGATGTGAGAGGTGGAGACGAGGACGTCAAGGCGAATGAGAAGTAAGAGTTGTCCCATATCCAGTCTTGACAGCTGCTCAATGAGAACAATTTCTCCATGACCGAAGAAACGATATTCACACCTCCCTCGTCTTCTTGAAACCAATATTACCCTCCTCTTTCAACCCCCATTGATTCACCTCTTGTCCAGTGATTACCCGTCTCCTCAACATCACGTCCTCCTTCCTCCTACCCTTGCCCACCTTGCCTTGCAAACCACTATCTGCCCAATCGTAGAACACCGCCCACACGCCCTCCTCTTCCTCCACGGCCACCCATCCCTCCCATCCATCGAGCGTCACCCGTGAGTCCTCGTTCTCCTCGGTCGTCCAGTCGTATGAGCCGACATGATGTGCGATACTGCCTGTCCGAGTAGCACAGCAGGCACGATGCGAATCCTTATCGATGTAGATCCAGTTCAGTACCGGCGGATCGACGGAAATGGTGCTCACCAGCCCACGGGTGTAGCATCGATCGTTATCTGGGTATGCAATATAGAATCCCGTGAACGGATGCCATCCATTCGCTGGTAGATTCGTCTCCGGGTTCTTTCTCACGATGTAAAGCTTGCTATCGTGTATCGTGAGGATGGAGCTGTGCAGAGGATGTGAGGAAGGCAAGGGAGGGTCGGTCTCGACGTCTAGGTGGAACTTCAGCATTCGGGTTTGGTTCGCGGCGTCGGCATTTTGCTTGTGTTGTTCGGAGACGCCTTGGGCTACGCCTGTTACGACGGAGATACCGGTTGGCATTACTGTGGCCAGGGACAGGGCCAGGCCAAGGATTGCGTCGACCATGGTGGGCGGTCCTGAGGAGTGGAGCTGCTGCTGGAAGTCGTAGGTATGTTTGCGAACGGTGGCTTGATGACAAGCAAGAAAGAATCGAAATGGACTTAGCTGTGGCATATACTGAGGACAGTTCCTGTCTTTAGCAGTTCGTTGAAACCGCAGAAGTTGGTTGCATGCTCTGCGCGACAAGGATGTCTTCGTTCCTCGTCATGCTTGCATGGATCGGAATTGGACTCCGGAGAGGGGTGAGAGGCGAAATGTCGTTCATGTTGCCCACGTGGTCGTCATGAAATCGCCAGTTTCGTTCATTCTTCTGCAGGTTCTCCCTCCAAGGACGACGCAGGAGGACGTTCGGTCAGTCCCTCGTCGTTGTCAGAAAGACGGTCTGCAATGCCCCGACAAGGTCGATTCATGTGATGCGATCGACTCGAGCTTTGCCCAGAATGGGCTAAAGGTAAACAAGCGAGAAACGGCTTTGAGCTCCACTCTGCCGGAGGACTGGCGATGATGTCGTCGCCCTTCATTGATGCCATTCCTGTATCTCGCATTGAAAAGGATCAATCGTGTAAAGAATAGAGAGTTTTTGAAACGAGATGAGAAGACAAATGAATGTCCAAAAGTGGTGCAGGGTGAGACCAAGCAGGAACAAATCCCAGCACGACGCGCCATCTCGATTCCCAGCCTCGCGGTGCCAAGCTCAAGTTCACCTCTTTCACTTCCTTCGATCTACTGCGCCTTGACATTGACACATGCTGTGTTCTCGATCCACCCTTCGCTTCGAGTCTTGATTGACTTCATTCGTTGATCCATTACTTTCTTCTCCTGCGAGCGGAGAAACAATCGACAATGCCACATCGGTAACCTTGCTTCAGATTCTATGTATACAACCCAGCAACAACACGACAGCATCCGTCTGGTTCTCCTCTCTCTCCGAGCACCTCGATAGACCTTTCTGCCACGACGGCAAATCCCCCTGCGGCTGATAATGGCATCCAAAATGGCCACCAATGGTCCTCACTCCGCGGGTATCTTCGCCGACATGACTGTGGACGGGCCCGAAATAGGTACTCTTGTGCTGGTGGTGGATCGTGCAAAGAACTTGCCCAACCGGAAGACTATGGGCAAACAAAATCCATACTGTGCGGCGAGGTTGGGCAAAGAAGCGCGAAAGACAGAGACGGATCGTCGAGGTGGACAAACGCCGAAGTGGTGAGGCAGCAACAGAGAAGAATGGGAATTGGAACACAATGCTGACAGGCACATTACACAGGGACCAGGAACTTCGCTTCACCGTTCACGACTCGCCCGACTACTACAACCTCAAAATTTCCTGCTTCAGCGAGGATAAGCGAACGGACCTCATTGGAGAAGCTTGGGTTGGTCTGAACGATGTCATTGTACCCGGAGGAGGAAAGGCGGATCTGTGGCAATCGCTCAACTGCAAAGGAAAATACGCTGGCGACTTGCGGATAGAGTTGACGTACTACGATTCACGAGAGAAGCCGGTCAAGGGAGAAGAGATTGTGTCTGTGGCGGATGAGTTGAAGCAACAATATGGTGGCCTGCAGCCGAAGGTGAAGAGGAGGCCACTGCCGAGCAACCCAAATGCTCCCGTCACGACACCTGTGGTTATACCCGAGCGTCCGCAACCCGGAAGGGCGAAACATGGACCACGAGATCTGCAAATGCATGCTCGTACGAGCTCGATGCCGCCGCAGACTTTCAACTATCCTCACTCGGCAGCGACGCTGACAGGACATGGCCCACTCCACCAGGATAGTCCTGTGTCGGCGCACGACCAGAGTCAGCAATTCGGAGAATACGATGCCAACCCAGATCCGGAGGTCTACGACCCTTACGCCAACCAAGCAATGCAACAACCAGACTTCCTGCCTCAACTGGCGCCGAGCAGTCGTCAGCGTGGTCTGCCTGCTCAGCCTCGATTTGCGCAGAGACAGCAGAGTCATCCTATTCCGCAACCTCAGCCGCCACATCAACATCCACAATCGTTGCGTCCGGCGAGCCACATTGGTCTGCCGCATTCGCACTCCGCACCAGCTGCGCCTACATTGCATGCGGAAAACCACGAATATGAGAATGCGGGCTTCCCGCCTCAGTCGAACTGGCCGCAGCAGATTCCGGATGTCGAATATCAATACCAGCACCTTCGGCAGCAGAGGAGGAATGATGTGCCTCCGGGTTGGGAGCAGGAATATGGTTCTGCACATCCTAGTGTGCAGCCATACGTCGAGAATGACATAGCATCGTCTCCGCCACCACCGCCACCTCCGATGCACTCCAACAGCTCTCCAGCTGTGCCGAATTATGCGTCCACGCATGCTCATCCGTATCAGACTCCCACCGCGAGATACGGAGCTACACCGCCAAGTGTGAGACAGCAACACATGCATGGTTCTTCTCCTGTACAGAGCATTGAGCGCGGCTACACGCCGCCTCGGACAGCTCCCCTACGCGCGCCTCCTGCTAGAGCTGGCTCCATGGATGAATACGGCAACTCGCCGTATGTCCGGAGCTACGAATCAACGCCAAATCTCACTCCACAGCATCAAGCATCTTCACCTATCGGACAAGGTCTTGCGGGTCGTCGCAGTTTTGTCGATTCCAGCACGCCGACTCGACCTCATCCTCTTTCGCAGCAAGTTCCTCGAGCGAGAAGCCCAATGCCGTATCACCGCGGCGCTTCCGAACCACCACAAGAGTATCACGGCCGTGAACAGAATCCACCTGTCAAACCTCGGGCTAGCTCACCGCAACCGCCGGCTGCCCGATCATCCGCCGCCAGCAAGCCCACCAAATCAAGCTTTTCGATCCAATTCCCGGTCCGCGCCTTTGAGTCGGCGGATGGTTCTCCTCTCTCTACCTCTCAAGCTTCACCGACTCGCGTCCTTCCAACCCGCATGGCTCCAACTCCCGTTCGCAAGTCTGTCTCTCCACGCCCGTCCTTCTCGGAGTCTCCCGCCATCCCATTCTCGCCCGACTCTTTCGACGTCCACCGTCCCACTTCGGACCTCGGACAGGCCTCCAATGGACCCATCGTCGGCTGGCACGGCCAAGAGATAGATCCTTCGGACCATCTGCCTGTCGAAGCCTGGGCTCCGGAGCCGACACCAAAGGGCACGAGTAACGTCGGACCAAAGACGTATGGCTTAGGACGGGACCGGGACTTCGGTCCGAGAACGGCAATTCCGAGCACGGGAGGCAGAGTGGGTAAAGACACAGTGATCAACGTACGTCTGAAGGCAGCGAGCCAACCCCCTCCGGAGCCAGCACAGCAAGGCAGGAATCGATTGCAGAAGAAGAATTCCCCGGGTCCCGCGCAGAGCCCAGGAGGGCAGGACTTCCGCAGTCATGAAGGATTCAGCCCGGTGCCGAATCCGTATGAGAGGTCGTATGGCTCGCCATCACAGCCTCAATATCAGCAGCAACACCCGTTCTCTCGATCCCTTGGAGGTGGAAGGGAGAGCAGTGCGCCACCAAGCGTGCCGCCGAAAGTCCCGCTTGGCTCGTCGTATGGTCAGCAGCCAGTCGATGATTACTATGGGACTGATGCGTTGACTCGCGAGATTTCGAGTATTGACCTTGGAGCGAGGAGGAGAGAGAGATTGGGAAGTGCGCCGCCGCCTGAGACTGGCGCAGGAATGGGGAGAGACCCGACGAGGGAGGCGAGGTTTGTACCTGTTAGGAGTCATCGGGAGAGGGGGAGTTTGTGGTGAATGGGCAACGATAAATGGGAATTCGGGGCGGAGTTTTGAGGTTACGATCAATGGCCCGGCATGGCATGGCAAGGCGTTTACATGGGAGGCAAGGCTGATCTTCATTGTAGTCATGGTGCGCGATGTATCAAAGGAAGACATGTACCACTATAAGACCTCTTCCGGTGCCCTCGTGGTCCTCACCCTCTTCAAACCCCCAAAGACTGGCTCTACTACTACGTACATCCATTGTACTGATACGTGCCTTGTTTGCCGGGTAGCTGCATGCCTTTCACTTCTTCTCGAGACTCTTCTCAGTGACCCCAAGCTTTTCCATCTCGACCTTCAGGTCCTCAGGAGGATCTGGACCATGTACCGCCCGCAAATCAGCAATCATATTGCCCAGCTCCACTAGCGAAGCTGTATGCGTTCTTCTCCTCCAGAAGCCTTTGGCGCTGAGCTGCCACTGCCAGCTTACACTGCGCATAGACCTCGTCATGATTCTCTATCTCTTGTTGCTTGTTGTGTAGCTCGATGTCTCGATGCACAACAGTTTGCCAAGCTGCATTCCTTGAACGCTTGGCTTCACGACCGCTGGGCGGAGCATTCTCGCTGAGATCACGCTTCGCCGGCCTGTGGTTCTGAGCTGGCGGCATTTGCTCCGTCGTTGGAAGCCGATAGTGCGGAGGTGCTGCGATCGGAGTCTGCAAATATTTCGTACTGGCGTCTGTTTGGATAGGCGATGACTTCGGTACAGCTACTGATGGCTTCTTTGGAGTTGATGGGACTGAGGATTCTCCAGACTGTCTCCTTTTGATGCGATCCTGCTTCAGGTCTTCTGTTGCTTGCCATGTATCTGGATTGTCCAGCTCGTAGCACTCGAACCAGCGGTCGCGCAATTTGCGGAAGTATCGCCGTAACAAATCTGCCGTCTCTTGGTGCTCGACTGGGACCAGACTGTAGAGCTCTTGATTCGTTCTGTACAAAGTGGACGCCAGTTTGCTGAAGTAGCCTTCTCTGATCTTGTCCTCGATGTCATTGTGGAACACGCCGTTCCGCTGGCCGTATGTGTGGATGCAAAGACAGACCTCGTCAAAGTCTAGTTGAGCATAGCGCGCCGCTTCGTAAACTTGGCGGTATGTCTTCGTCTGATCTTTTCGCGCATCTCCATACTTCTCATGAATCAATTTTTCTTCCTTGAGCTTAGCGCTGATCTCTGTCCATTGGTACCTTCCTGACAATAGATTCACGCCCTCTCGTTGCATGTTCCGCGCCGCCTCTCGAATCTTAGCGCAATCCATCTTCACGAAATCTCCTACTAACGCTAGGACTTGGAGCCATCTCAAAGCAATAACCTCTTGAGTCATTGCATACATGTCGTCGGGAAGCGCTGCCTTCAGCCAGCTCTCGGTGTCCATTGTCGATTCAAAATCTTGAATCTCCCTTTGCAAGTCATCAGTCACGCCGTGTCTCAGAGCTTTGAGGCATCGAAGCTGGTGCATTTGCAAAGCCCATCCAGTCCTAGGCGTGATGTTGCGCTTGTCAAGTCTGTCGCATGTCCATTTGTAAGAGACTTCAATGCGGTCTGCGTCATACAGTCTGTGATCGGGTTCGGCGTCGAGCGTCACAGGTTCATCGCTGGTTGTGGTGTCATCTTGAGGCTTCGACGTGGCGGGCGCAGTTTCCTTGAATGTGATTTTGGCCGGCGCGGTTAGAGCTCGAGCTCTTCTCACAACAATTGATGAGGGTTCGACCGTGGGGCTTTCCGATCGCCTGCCATCGTCCTCCATTGCTCTTGTGTTTGTTGTTGGTGTTGGTGTTGTGCTGTGTCAAAGTGTCAGCTGAAATGTTATAATCCTAGAATTGGCGTCTTGCGAATATGGCGCGCTAGACCCGATGTGGTTAGACCAACCATTCAATACGCACCGCATGTGATAAACCACGCCATCATGAAGCTCATTATGCATTACCCAAATCTTCCACGAAGCGTACAGTACAGATAGACCTTGCCACTGTTCTTCACAAGGTCTTGATCTGGTATGATCTGCTGTCCAGTGGTCCAGCTTCAACTTCCCATCTTTCTTCCACTTCCAAACCTTCCTCCACCACCCACAAATCTCACACTCTTCCCCGTACCAGTTGCTCCTCCAAAAGACCTTCCGAGTCCAGTGCCGGCGCCTCGTAAAGCCGAAAGCGGCGGAACCTTCATAGCCGATGCAATGCCACCCTGTCGTAGTTTCCTTGCGAAAGGCGTGATCTGCGCAGGGGAGGATCGCTCGAAGACATCAGTATCATCTCCCGCTCCCTGGTCATCGTTCGGTTCTTCTGCCGGTCTCTGCGGCGGCTGTCTGAACCTTGACGCGGATGCTGACGCTGGCGTTCTGATGACAAGGTTCCTGTCAAATGTCATGGGCGCAAGGGGAGCAGGCGTAGGGAGAAGTTGTGGTCGAAAGCGATTGGCTCGACGGGAGCGAGATCGGGACGGCGTACGCATATATGCTGGGGTCGCGGCTGCGGAAAGCGGCATTGTAGAGGACTGAAGATTGATGCCGGCCGAGGGTGGCGTGGCGCGGGCGGGCAGAGGCTGTTGGCGCGAGAGGGGCCGCTCAGCAGAGCGCGCGGCAACTCGACTGGCAGGACGAAGGGACGGACTTGCATCTGGATCTGGCTCTGGCCGGCCATTGCTGTCTTGCTCCTCAATCTCTGCTAGCCTGGCGGCTTTCCTGGCTGCGGCTTGCGCAGCCCAGTGCCGTAGCATGTGCTTGATGTGCTGGTCGCGATTTCTCGCCCACAGTGCATCTGCCGTCTCCGTGCGTCGAGCAGCGGTAAACGTAGACCATTGAATGCGCTTAACCGCACTACGGAGCAACTCCTGATCAGTCTCCCCACGGAAGCGTTGGGCCTGGCTTTCAAGGTCCTCGAGGTCCTCGCGATTACGAAACAGTGCAGCCAAAGCTGAGGTGAGAAGCTTCTGCTGGTCAGACGCTTGGGCCTGAATAGCCAGAGAGGAAAGAGCAGCAGTCTTTTCTCGCCATGAGTCGAAGGCTTGAACGCCAACAGCGAACGTGCGGGCTTGTGCAACTTGAACTGCTTGCTCACGCTGAGTACCAATCGCGGCCGCGCGCTCGTGCAGACTGGTAAGGCATTCCCGAGCAAGTCTTATCTTGACCCGGGCACGAATGTGAGCGTATGCTTCCTTTCGGCGATCCTGCTTGTGCTGTTCAGTCCGGTCGCCCCAAATCTTCAGCGTGCGAGTGGCGAGGCAGTAGAAGCGAGCATCGACAGCCCACTGACCGAGCTTATTCACGTGTTCAGCACGAACTCTCCAAATATCAAGCACGTCTGGTAGTGTTCGACTATTGGAGAACTCTGTCGCAGCGCGAGCGGCGTCCTCATGATTGCGAACGGCGATATTCAACCGCAGCATGCCGTACTTCAGAGTGCGCCAGCGCTGACTTGCGTCAAAATTGGCTGTTGACTGCGTCAGCGCCGCGGTAGTAGTGCGAAGCTTGTCCCTCCACGAGGCAAAAGTCCGCTGCAGAAGTCTGGTGCCACGCACACGCTCGAATATCCTGGCTCTCGTGTGGATAGCCCATTTGTACAGGCTTTCCAGCAGTATGCGCTGATCGATATGTTGACCGATGGCTCGGGTCCGGAGCTTATCGTTCCAGACTGTCCAGGCTGAGTGCAGCACTCGCTTACGGTCAATGTCTGCTGCCTGCCGAGTCAAGGTAAATTGCAGATGCAATATGCTTAAGGCTTTCCTCTTGAGATCGAGGTCGACCTTGATTGACAATGTCGTTGCCAATGGCGAGAGCTTGGCCCGAATGCTAAGGGCCCGGTAGCAGCTGGCCATGAGCTTTTTGTCTTGATGATCCTGAGCGACCACAACTGACTCTCGCCGCTGTGTGAGACCCTGCCCCAACGCCCGCAAGCTCGAGGTCACCAATTTCGTCTCATTCTGGTCGTAGGCTTGATCTTCTTGGTCGTTGTGTAGCTGCAGACGAGCTTTCCAGGAGGTGAATGCCTTTCGCTTGACTGTATTCTCGTGCCAAACCTCGACCCTTCGCTCCCTGCAGAGCCACATCCACTGCCGCAGGTGTCTCTTGGCCAGAGATTCCTTGAAATAAGCTTTTGCCTGCTCATCCAACAGCTGTCGTCGTGCAGTCTTCTGGCGCCATATTGACACGCATTTCCGCATAACCATACTCCGCGCCTTGAGTGCGTTCTCAACAGCAAGCTTCCGCCAGCGGAGGAAGTACCTCACTTTGAGCAATCTCATTCGACATTCCTCGACCACCTCCCGCTGATAGCGAGTAGACTCGAGCCAGTGTGTGAAAGCGTCTCTGAGAGTTTTTTGATCCTTCTTACGCAAATGATAGTCCAAGACAGCATCCAGGACTGCCTCCCTCTCCAGCTCCGCTCGGCGTTCCTGTGCGGCTCGTCTCCGCGCGAGGAAATTCTCGTGCCATTCGTCAAAGGCATCTTTGAGCAAATGTCTGCGATCCTTCGCCACAGCAACTGCGTACAATTGCGATTCAAGCTGTAGACGCTCTCCGCCGAGTCGCATGGCCCGCTCGCGCCAGACCTGAAAGCAGCGTCTTGCCAGCCTGATGTCAGATATTTCCCAAAAGGCCTCGCACCTGTTCATGAGCTCCGCCTCTGGATCCTTAAGCTGCACGACCAGGCTCCTCTCTTCCTCAGACCCGTACTCAGAAGGTGGGGATGCATGTTGTGAAGGTCGTGGAGCTGGTTCTTGGGAAGGGATGTATCCATGACTGCTCGCAGACCGAGCTCGCGGCCGGTACGGAGTATCCCTTCGTACTCGCGACGCTTGTCCTAATTCTTCCTCACAAGCCCGTCCTGGCGACGGCTCTAGCTCATCACTGCGCCATGTCTCCTCTAGATAGACATTGTCAAAGGACACTCTCCGCGAAGGTCGTGATGTCCTTGGCTGCAACGGCGTGGAAAGGATGGACTGCTCAAACTCTTCCAGACCCTCTATCTGAGTATTATGCGCCTCAAACAAGCTCTTCACGAAAGGCCGAAAGTCCGTAGGTTGGCCATCCCGGTAGTATCTCCGCGCTTGCTCGCCCACTTCTGTGGCCCATCGGAAGATCTTATTGTCGCGCTGTTTGTCGAGCCCTTCGAGGTCGAATTGCTCCACGTATGCATCGTATAGCGCTTGAAATGGTGGGATAGTCGATTGGGACGCGGCGAGGCAAATGGCGTAGAGAGTGTTGATTTCTGTAAGTGTGTAAGCTGCTGCGATTCAACCATCCTCCGTGACGTTTCAGCGACCTACCAGCATCGCTCAGTACTGGCAGCTCGCGGCTTTCCCCATTGCCATTCATGTGCGGAATGGGCTGAGGTGTTTTCTGCGCACGCGCTTCGAGAAGTGTCGGGTCATCGGGCGTGAAGAAGCAATAGCATGTGTTGGGCTGTTCTAATTAGATGCGCCTGTGATATGCTTGTTGTATCGTATGGTGGAAACAATTGTTGATGAAGCCGAGAGTTGCGACGCGGCGGGGATTCCATGTTACGCGCCGGAGCGTTGTCATGAATTCACCAGATCGAACTTCCGCTAGCGCGAAGGAGGAATCGACCAATGAGAGATATCCTTGGTCGATGACTTCACGAGTTGGAATTGGTTCAATGCTCATCCATCAGCTTCACCATCGCCATCACACTCCAGAAATGCCCGGACGGACACGACCAATCGAAAAGTTTGCAACGGCGACAGCCAAGTGCACTACTGAGGTTCAACAACTCTAAACTCGGATCGATATACAGTCAACTGAACATTTGCTAGGGAGCTGTCTATGGCAAGTGCGTGGCGGCCAGCTACCAGAACGTCAAGAAGGACATGTGCGCGAGAGAGTTCATGATGCTGAAGGATTGCTATCTCGTATGTCGCTGTCTCTTCTACAATTCCCAGTTTAATGCTAAATTGCATTTTCAGAAGGCCGCTGCGAGGAAGTCCTGAACCAATGACACCCACTTCGCTTCGATCGGAATCACATCAATGACCGACGTGGCCTACTCCATCACAACTTCCATTGAGCGTCCTCGAGATTCTTTCGACACTCGATGCTGGGGATCAAGCCAGCTTCTGTGAAACTCTCATCAAGCTTAGGGTTCTATGCTCTGTAGAGTGTGTCAGCCGTGCCCAACCATGTAAACTAGCATGAATGGCATAGAATATGTCGACATATAGCTTCAACTCTTGAATGTTCACGTTCCGCGTTGTCTGTGCAAGAGTCACTCACCCAGAAGATCAGCGGCGTCGGTAGTTCGAAGCCGTTGCCAGGCCGGCTGGTGTCCGTCTAGTGTGCCTGATTCACATGTCACATGTCACGCGCGCGTGTTTTGAGGGACGCATTGTTCATGATGCAGTCATTCGGAGCGCATGTCGCCATCAGAATCTCAACACGATAACAGTATGACCACTCGATGAGAAGAACAATCCTCCCTGAAGTCAATGTGTTGAAGCAGTGGCGTCGAGTAAGTCGGGATAGGAGCTGTCAAAGGACAAACGCGAAAGAAACTCTGCCCCTGAACTGAAGATCACCGCCCTGAAAAGCTTAAATGCTCGAACAGTGGACGACTAGGATGTGTATACTGGCCCAGAACTTAGAAGCGAGTCTGCCTCTCCCGCGTCTCCGTACTCTCACCTCCTCCTCGTCCATCCTATTCCCTGTCCCTGGTTCAGCAACCTTCACTCCTTTGATTGCTGTTCCGACCCGGTCGTTCTGCTGTCTTTATCCGTTACTGCGACGTTCCCTTTGTTCGCGATCAGAGAGCTTGTGTGAGAGGCGCCCCGCCGAGCACGATCCTTTGCACCGTTCCCCACGGACCACGACAATACTAATAATTTTGCTGCGTATACCTTGCATACTTTGGCTTGGGTCTGCCGGTTCAGACCACGGCCATTGCAGGAGAAATTCGGTTCTAGAGGAGAGGACTACTGAGCTCCCTTTCACCGCAACAATGGCCGCCCACGAGTCAAGAGACCCTTCAGGCTCGCCGGCCTTTGCCAACCCACCAAGTCCGACAATTTCCATTCGATCAATTGCGACCGACAGAAAGAGCGTGGATGGGAAGAACATGGAAACGACACGTGCAGACACGCCGACCTCACACGTGGATAACCCCACAGCCACGAACACAACACCTGCTGTAGACGAGGAGGACAACGAGACACACAAACCTACCGACACTCCTGAGCAAATGCATTCCGATCTTGACAAAAAGCTCGATACACCCATCGTCGATCAACAAACACATCCCGTCTTCAAGACGACGACCACCCTCCACGATCCATCTCTCGACCACCTAGCATCTCCACCTTCGCAGCCGGTGACTCCCAAAGCCTCCGTCTCATCTGCATCTTCCAAGGCGGGCCAGCGTCGCTCAATGGACAGCATAGAGTCAATCACATTATCAGAGCAAAACGAAGCATGCGAAGCCTCGACCCCTGAGCAGGAAGCCGAGCAAAGCGAAGACACACTTGACACACCACGCGTGAGGACGTCACGACGGCACTTGCGAAAAGTAAGCAGTCTGGACATTTTACACAACAAGTGGTCAGCTGTCGTTGGAAATGAGATCGACGGACAAAACCGATCGACCCTGTTTGACACATCCTCCGACTCCCCACAATTGCCCATGTCCGCGTTTCAAGTCCAGGAACATCAAGGGGAGGCCTGGACAAGACAAAGCACCGATCTCGATGCAGAGGATTCCCAATCATGGAGAAGGCCGTCAACCTCCACTCTAGACACTATCGACTTACTTGAGCCAGGCCTCGACACGCCCGTAACAGAAACGAGCCGCAGTTCTACCGACGCGATCTACAGGGGTTCTAGCAGTTCATCAGAAGAGGAGCTACAAGTGGACTGGTCTGCACTGGACAAGACAGAAGAGCAGGAGAAAGAGGACAAATCGATACCAGAAGGTGCTGAGGACGAGTCGACTGCATTTCTACTCGCGAGACTGGAACAGGAGAACGCGAAGTTTGCATCGGACCCGAAGGCTTCGTCAAGTAAGAAGGGCGCGCTAGCGAGGGCTCGAGCAGGCAGTCGTCCACCCAGCATGGCACATTTGAAGAAGCTGGTGGCAGAGCGCGATAGTCCTGCTATTCGACACAGTCTGTCAGCGGATGTGCAAGTCCCAGCAGAGCTTCCGCCCATGACTGAGCTAGAATTCTGGGCAGCCTTGGTGCAAGATTATCCTTCGACCGCGGTTCGGCTGCCAACGTTGACAACGACAAAGATTCGCTCTGGAATTCCGCTGCCACTGAGAGGAGTGGTGTGGAGTTCCATGGCGGGTGCGCGAGAGAAGGTGTTGGAAGATGCGTTTGACAAGCTTGTGCACGAGAAGAGCTCGTACGAAGGTATCATCAACAAGGACGTTGGTCGCAGCTTCCCAGGGGTTGAGCTTTTCCGAGATGCGGAAGGCGAAGGCCAGAAGATGCTTGGAAGAGTGTTGAAGTGCTTTTCTCTGCAGGACAAGGACATCGGATACTGCCAGGGTTTGGGCTTCTTGGTTGGACCACTCCTAATGAACATGGGCGAGCGTGAGGCTTTCTGCGTTCTTGTTCGGTGAGTACTGCGAGCGATGGAGAGTTGTGACACCTGCTGACCTATTTGACAGCCTCATGGATCACTACTCTCTTCGACCATCTTTCCTGCCATCCCTCTCGGGATTACACATGCGGATATATCAATTCTCCTCGCTTCTACAACAGCACCACTCCAAGCTCCACAACCACCTCACGGAATTGGGCATCGAGCCTGCTTACCTATCCCAATGGTTCCTGTCATGTTTCGCCGTCACCTGCCCTCTACCGATGCTTTTCCGTATCTACGACGTCATCTTTGCGGAGGGCGCGAACGAAACAGTGATGCGAGTAGCATTGGCTTTGATGAGACAGCACGAAGAGAGGATGTTGGCCACGACCGAATTTGAGGAAGTAATGCAACTTCTGCTTGGGCGGGAGCTGTGGGATTGCTATGGAGGCGACGCGGATGCCCTTGTGGACGACTTTACCTCTTTAGGGGACATTGTCACATTCGCTCGCCTGTCTGAGCTGGAGAAGGACTTCAACAATCAATCCTCCGAAACCGTTGGTCGAAGTGCCGGATTCTTGCCCGACGTGCAGGCGGCCGCAGGGAGATTTTTGGGACGAATTTGGGCGCCCGGTCACAACTCCACTCCCAGCAAGCCTGTGGTGCCGACCCATGGAGTGTCGCCAAGTGTCTCAAGCCTTTCGCCTCAATCAGCAGAGAAGGAGGTGCAACCTTCTGCCGGCATCAGCATATTTGGTCGCCCTACCAACTTCTTGCGCCGGAGCCCGAGCAAGCAGAGCATCACCATGGCTGCCGATAGCAGCAGTAGCGAGGACAGTACATCAACCGCCGGGTCAGGAGCTGTCAGCATAGCCTCGACTGCTGCGACGGAAATGGACGCACGTTCTGCAGCAATGCGGGAGAGCATTGCAGATTCCGCGAGTCTGCGATCAAAGCCGGAATCGATCATGCCCAGCCACGCCCGAGAACAGCAAGAGCTCAACGCACAAATCGAAGACTTGCTGGTAGCCATCAGCGAGACCCAAAGAGAGCAGTCGCAGCTTGCGGCGATGCTGCAACGGGAAAGGGAGGACCGTAGCGAGGATCATAAGGCAATGAAAGAGCTCATCAGCAAGTTGCGCAAGACGGACTTGGAGCACCGACGGAAGACTATGCCACCACCTCAAAAGAAGCAGGATGTCGACAGCCCGCAAAAGTCTCGGCCGAACAGCGTCTACACTCATGCTGGCAAGGCTAAATCGACCGCATCAGACGACGAGATCTCAGAACTGGTGGAGAAGATGCAAGAGCGACTGCAGGTCAATGTGCGGTTCTCGGCGAATCTGGAAACGAAGGCTCAGCTGCGGACAACGCTAGCCCGCACGCGAGAACAGCTTGTAGCAGCAGAGGCCCAATCGAGAGATTTGATGGCTCGCCTGGACGCAGCAGAAGCTTCCATGTCTTTAGTCCAGTCCGAGAGCGAGGATCTTCAAGCAGAAATCAGGGAGCTTCGCCTCCGCGTTGCGGATGACTTCAAAGCACGTCAGAAGACCGAGTACCACCTGCGAGAACTCAAAGCGCAGGCCCGTACTGTCGAGCGCAATGAGCTCCAGAGCTCGCAGCAAGCACCTACGGTCAATCGCAATTCCAATCCGGCACCGGGCGGTCTCCGCGAACTCCGACTCGGTCGACGAGAATCGTCATCGTCCGTACAGAGTCTACGCTCTCTTCGTTCCCCTCCAGCTCTCACCACCGAATTTGCGAGCTCCGCCGTCCGCGTTGGCGACTCTCCCTGGTCCGGCACGCCTCGCACTTATTCTCCACCTGACGTTATCGCCACTCCGCCCTCTGCCACCGAGCAGCCATTCGGCTCCGCTCTCCCCAAAGAACGCCGCGGCTTCTCCAAGCGCACATCTTCTCTTGCTACACAAGAAGTCTTCGCCACTCCTGAACACGAATCCGTTTCCGAAGAAGCTCTCCTTCTCGAGCTCGTCAACGCCAAAACTTCCGAAGCCCAAGCCAGACAGGAAGTCGACGAGCTCCGCAAGGCACTCTCCGTTGGTAAGAGACAGCAGGAGGCCGCAATGGTACAGATGAGGGCCGAAATGGAGGCTTTGAAGGTTGAGGCTGCGAAAGCCAACGCCGCCGCGGCCGCATGTGCGAAGAGTGGTGACGCCGAGACGACTGCCCGGCCGGAGCCCTCCAGGATGGGCTCGATCTTCAGTCTGCAATCGACGCCATTCTCGAGTGCAAATTCGGATGAAGGAGCGGGTAGTGGCAAAACGACGCCTGCTGCGGAGGACAAGTCCAACGGAAAGAAGGGCTCTGCCACGACCGAGACACCACCTGCTGCTGGCGGCGTTGGAGGCTGGTTTTGGGGGAGGAGAACGGCGAGCCAGTCTGTCAATACTGCGACCCCTGCAGCAGAGTGAGAGAAAGAAGACGAGGACATGAGAGAGGACACAGCGTAAGAGGTGGCTGTAAGAAGCAGGGGGACAAGCACGCTGTGCGAAATGAGAAGGGCAATGTGGCTTCGACAGCGATTTATTCGTTTCACATGATGGATCGTATCGTTCTATGGGTTGTACTTTTGACATCGCGACACAGCGACTATGCATGGGCAATGGGCATGGCGCGTTTGACAGGCATATCGGCGTCTGCTGGAGAATCGAGAGGCACGACCGCCTGGTCTTCCATCTTTTGAAGGCTTCGTAATTTGAATTGTACATATCTTGAGAGGGAAAATAAGAAGAGATGAGTGCTGGACCCAATATGGTATCAAACGCGGCCCTGAAGCACATTGCTGTATGTCACATCCTTCCCAATGCTATCGTCATGGAAAGACTTCTGCGAACCTCCACAGAATAATGAATGCCACATGCCACCACGACTCCGACTGGCGCCTCCGAAAGAGGCATGTGTGGGGTGAATCTTTTTGCCTGCACTTTGATCCTCTGCTTCCGTTGACTTCTCATATTCCACATGTGTCATTGACTCATTTTTCCTCACTATTGTTGCCCTTTTCTCTGTCCTCCAACAGCACTCCTCAAGCTTCTTCAGAATGGCCGACCTCTCGACCTGTCCTCCCCTGACCCGCTCCTCCGTCCAAATCGCTCACAAGCGCATCCAAAGCTACATCCACCTCACGCCAACGTCAACATGCGAGACGATCAATCACATCGCTAGCACGGCCCAAGCATCCCGCACTGACAGTCAGCCCGCTGGCGACGTATCCTCATGTACAGCGAATCCGAAAGTGAAGCTATTCTTCAAATGCGAGAATCAACAGCGGATTGGAGCCTTCAAGGCGAGAGGCGCATTTTATGCGCTGGGACGGTTGATTGAAGAGGAGGGATTGGAGGAAGTCAAGAAGAAGGGAGTTGTGACGCATAGTAGTGGTAGGTACCAATCTTTAATACAAAGCACGTATCTACAAGACACCTTCGTCTGACTCTGCTCGATGATTGTAGGTAACCACGCCCAAGCCCTCGCCCTCGCCGCCAGAACCCACGGCGTACCCGCCCACATCGTCATGCCAGGCATATCCACTCCGTCCAAGATTGCCGGCACGCAAGCTCAAGGCGCGAATGTGATCTTTTCGGGTTCGACAAGTGATGAGCGGGAAGCTGTGGTCGCGGAGCTAATTGAGAAGACTGGAGCACGGTTGGTTCCGCCGTATGATCACCCGGATATCATGCTTGGGCAAGGGACCCAGGCATTGGAGTTGGAGAGTCAGGCGGAGGAGTTGATTGCACAAAATCCAGGACTGGGAGTAAAGGGGAAGAGGAGGTTAGATGCGGTCATTGCGCCGATTGGAGGTGGAGGCATGTTGAGTGGCATTTGCACTGCGTTGCAAGGCACGGGAATCAAAGTATTTGGAGCGGAGCCAAATTTTGAGGGAGCGAACGATGCAGAGATTGGACTGAAAGAGGGCAAGAGGGTGGAGAAGGTCAAGACGTTGACGATAGCGGACGGGCTAAGGACGCCGGTCGGAGTTCATCCATGGGGTGTCATCACAGACAAGAAGCAATTGGAGGGGATCTACAGTGTCAGCGAGGAGCAGATCAAAGCGGCGTTGAAGCTGGCAATGGAGAGGGCGAAGCTGTTCATTGAGCCGAGTGCTGCGGTGCCGCTGGCGGTGATGCTGTACAATGAGGAGTTCCGCAAGCTGGTGGAGAAGGAAGCTGGAGAGGAAGGATGGAATGTTGGTATCATATTGAGCGGAGGCAACACAACAGTGGAAGCTATCGCAAAGCTGTTCGCTGCTCCGGCCAAGGTCGAAGAAAGGGCAGAGGGCAAAGTGGGTATCAATGGCGAGAGAACAGCGGAGAATGTCGCAGGCTAGGTCCTCTTCTTCCATCTGTATTAAAGCCATAGAGAAAGAGTAGATATGCTTGTACAGCTTCGGAGCATGATGCACCCAGCGATGATCGTATCATACATAAGATATCTTTGTACAAGGCCTAGTACGCGGCTGCTCAGGCAAGCCGCCGTCTAGTCCTTCACTGTCACAGCCACAGCGCTCGGCCACGTATTGTTTGTCCGTCGATGGCCATCTCTTTGACATCATTGACTCCTGGGTCGCAAGATGTCTCCTGCTGTGTTGTGGGTGGCCATCCGATCCTCTCCCAGCTGGTCCAAGCATGACTTCGGCGCACCTCTCATTGGCGGGGTTCCTTCTGACTCGCCGATTGATCTCCAGTCGACATGATACACAGCTATCTCAAGCATCTTGTCCCCAAAGCTTCTTTCTCTCCTGCCTCGCCTCGCGCGCCTCCGTCTTCCTGCGTCCCCACCGAGCCTTTAATCTCGCCAGCTCCTCGTCCTGCTCATCCTTGATCTCCGGTGCTGAACAACACAGACTGACGAAGAACTGAGAACATTCGAACTTCTCCGCCAATCGTACTCGCGTCCATTGCCGCGGGTCTTCCTTCCGTAATCTGCGGATCTCTTCGATTTGTTCTTGTGTGAGGTGATACTTCTTCTCGTATCGAGGTCGAACAGGAGGTAGCGATTGGACGGGAGGACCATTCATTCCCAAGCGTTTCGCTGCTATTGATGCAAGTATTGATGTCGGTGCGGCGGGAGAGGCGGGAGTCGTTGTCGACGCGGCAGGTGTTGATGCGGCGGCGCTGTACATTGCCCATCGAGGATCGGACTTGGGAAGGAACTTCGGAGGGGTATCGTATGGACTCGGCGCGCTCGATGGAGGGTTGAAGATAATGTGGTCTTGTGCCTCCGTCTTGGATGGAGCAAATGATGGGTCGACTTTTACGCGGAGCAGTTTTCTCGTCCGGCGATAAGTGGCGGCGTTACGTTGACAGGTGCGGCATACAAAGGAAAAGGCATCGGGAGATTGGAGCGCAGGTCGGACACTCTGCGAAAGGAGTGAGGTCGCCATTGGGAGTGGTCGCGTGTACTGTTGCTGATTCTCGTGATGTTTGAAAGGAGCGAGATGGAAGTGCTTCCTAGATTGAGTTCGAGCATTGGCACAGTGTCAAAAGTCTTTGCATGAGTCCAGAAGTCTTGGACTTTCACTTTCACTCTCACATGGAGCTAGCCCGACTTGGCAGGTGCAAGTCTACTCTGATCTTACCAGAGAAGGGCGACTGGAGATCAATTCTTTGCAGCGTTGCAGTAGAATGTGCTCACCAATCTCATAACGCCATTGAAAATTGTAACGTCAGATCAAAAGATGTCCGCAATGGCTCATCGTCGTGCATTCCCATGGTACGGCCGATCGCATGCTGCTGCATTGCGATTGAAGTGGCAGAAACCTCAGAAATATAAGACTGTTGTCAGTAGACTGCTCAAATCATTCATGCGTTATTACTATCGATCATGTGAACAGGAGAGGTGTTGTCGGAGAAATGGTTTCCGGGACGACAACGTTGCTAGTTGCACAAGAGCAGCCATCTGCTCATGTGCAACAGTCTGGAAGTTAGCTATATATTGAGCGAGTTCGAGCTGGTATCTCATCAACACGTCGCTTAGATACTTTAGAGCTCCTCTCGTTAAGATTAGCGCGTGTCCAATTAAGCCCTCACGGATCCCGACCCCTCAAAGGTCAGGATACAACCCATACGCAGCGATCACCGGATCACCGAAATGCTTGAATTGGGCGAGCGAGTTTATTCCTCGAGCTAAGCTCGTGGTCTTTTGCACTTTTGTTGGTTGTTCGGATGTCTCTTTTTGGTGGTGTATGGTGGTGATATTGGCGTTGAAGGAGGGCAGTGATCTGCTGCTCTTCTGAGAACGTGGGATGTCGCCGGGAGAGAATGGACGAGCGTGCTCCGCCAGGATGAAGAAAGTCTAGGCCGATGCGGGGGTACAAGTGGCATTGCTGGCGTAGGGGCTAGCTTTGACATACGGCGTTTGTCATGTGAAAGGGGATGATCACAGGGTCCAGGGTTCGATCGTAGCGTCCAATTCTTCAGCTGTCTTGGGAAAAATGGTCATCGCGTGTACTGTGGTTGTGGTTTGAGCCATGATCGTCTTCTCAAAACCAACACCGTCCATCATATCGATGACGAGACCACACATCCTCCGACAGGCCAAAGGCTTATGCATGAAACCGCTGGTGTAGTTACACCCGTAGTACCCGGGCGCATGTACGAGACTGCGAAGTCACAGCGGCCAACGTAACAACGACGGCAAGGTTTCGATGTGAGAAGGAGCGTTCTGTTTCAAAGCTTTCGTAGAAATCAAATTACATAGGAAACATATCGGATTGTTGTCGGAGAGGACCATGCAAGAGGACGAGCTGACTTGATTCCTTCAGTTTCGTCGTCCATCATGCTACCCCTGACCCGTTGAAACACATCATACGCTGAAACATAACGCCCGCTGAAACTCCCGGAACGCTGCCATTATGCCACGCCGCCTCCGCTTTCTCCAGCTTGAACCCGCAAAGTAGACGTACGGGACCCGAGCTCATTCCTAGGCCGCCGTCTCCGCCGCCTTCTCCGCCGCCGCCTTCTCCTCCGCCTTCTTCAACTTCTCAGCCAGAGCCTTCCTCTTCTCCTCCTCCCTCTTCGCCCTCTTCGTTTCCGCACTCCCGTCCGCCTTCGCCCTCTTCTCTTGCACAAGAGCCGGACTCGTCTTCATCGCTCCGAACAGCGCTTTGGTACCCAATTTGAACTCCGCAAGGGCTGTCTTGAAGTGCGCCTTGGATGACTTGAAGTCCTCGCGGGCACGGCCGGCGTTCTTGTTGGCCCGGTAGGATCGTTCGGCTTTGGATGCACGCTTGTATGCCGATGCGGACTTTTCGCGCTCGCCAATAAGTGCGAGCTCGGTGGTTGATGGAGCTGGTGGCAATTTTGGGGCGGGTGCCTCGGCTGCGGCGGCATCTTCACCCTCGTCCTTCTTTTTCTTGAAGATGGCCATTTTCAGTCGTCAGGTGCCGAGATCGTCAATTGAAAGTCGTTTGCTGAAGGTGAAGGTAGTCTGTGAAGTTTTCCTGTGAGGAGAAGAGGAAAAAGGCAATCATGCCATGGAAGAGACTTATCTGTGAATCTTGTGAAATGACTCATTTCTAAAGATGTCTGCTTTACGGAGAGCGCTGTCCGACTAGAGGTCTTTCCTGTTGCATGAGCTTGGATTGTTGTTGGATGTCCCGGATAGACGGTAGGTGAGCTAGGGTCTTCCCAAAAGTGAATACCTTGAATCTTAAATCCACGAGTCAGTGCAACGAAAGTCCAAGTTAAGGAAAGCTTTGATGATGTCCAAGCGTCCTGTCGCTGGACAATGTATTAATGGGGCGCACCGCCATCTGCGCAAGCGCAGAATAGGTTCCAGACTTACGACAAGCAGGCCAACGTTCGACCTTGTTCAACTCGGCCCTCATCAAACACCCTTCCCGAGCGCCGCCAGAACCTCCTGCGCCCCTCTTTCTCCCGACCTAACTGCACCCTCCATGTACCCCTTCCACTCATACGACGTCTCGGTCCCCACAAAATGCAACCTATCCACTGGCTCTCTCAGGGTCTGTTCCCATTTTGTCAACCCGCCAGGTCCCATAATAGGACACGGACAGCCTTGACTCCACTGCTCATTTCTCCAAATCTGTTCAACAATCTCGATTGGCTCTTCAACATCGGCGAATGGGCTGAAGAGCTGGTGGATTTGATCGATCACAGCTTTACGCCGTCCTTCCACGGAGAGAGCCATCCAATCTCGGGCAGGCTGACCGACGATGAAGTTGGTCAGACTGTAGTGGCCGTCGGCGTCGACACTGCTGTCGCGAGTGACGCCAGCAGGGCCATGAGGTGACTGTGACATGCCGCAAAGGTTCGCGGTGCGCCACCAAGGTCGAGCGTAGAAAGTGATGGATTTGCAGTAATCTCCGAGCATGGTCGATTGCGACATGGCGAGCTTCTCAGCTGGGAGAGGAGGGTCAATGGTGATTTCCTTGTAGAGCGGAGTGGGTACTGAAACGATGACACGAGATGCGTCGTAGATGCCACGAGCAGAGACGACGTGAACGCCATCGGAAGTCTGCGTTATCTGGCGGACTGGCGACATCAACGCTACAGTCCCGGGTGCCAATTCGTTTGCCAATCCATGGCTGAAAGACTGCGTTCCCGTGGCGATCCGGAGATATTGTCCGCCATGCTTCAGATCAGAGCGCATTTGCATATAGCCACCGCCGGACTTACAGTAGTCGAGGAAGTACAAAGCGCTGACCTCGGACGGCTCAACCCCGAGCATAGCGCGAGCTCCAATCTTGAACGAGTTCAGAGCGTGCTCGCCGGCGTTATGATCGAGCAGCCATTGCTCCAATGTGATGTCGTCAAGGTCTTTGCGGATGAGCTGACCAGATGCGACTACATTGGTGATATCGATCTTCTGGCAGGTCTCCTCGACAAGCGTTCGTATCCGGATCACATCTTCGATTTCAGCTCGATCGGTGTCGTCGGCATTCAGCTGGCCGTACGGATGAGTCTTATGGCTGCCTATCCCAGTATCGCAGACGATACTGCCATTCACATTCTGCGAGACCAGCTCAAGCTTGAACTTTTGTGCCAGAGCGAACATCTTGGACTGGTTCGTGTCATTGATCCATGCGGCACCGACATCGCAGACGCTCCCTTGAGCTGGTTGAGACCATGTCTTGCCGCCCACTCTATCTCTCGCTTCGAGAACCTTAACGCTAAGACCCGCTTTCTGGAGGTCCACTGCCGCTTGTAGGCCGCTCAACCCGCCCCCGACCACGACCACATCGACCGTTTCGGGACCATGCTGAGGAATAGCGGCTGTGGCTTCAATCTCGAACAGGAACTGAGGTGCAGCCAGCTGCTGGATGGGAATTAGCGTAGATGCAGGACGGTGGTCGCCCAGAAACTCTAACAAAGGCTGGCGATGTCTCGGATTCTTGTGGTCGTAGTCGACGATGTAGTAAGTAAGTCGGAGGATGTCTTCAACTCCAGCACCCGCTGCTTCCAGGCATCGCTTCAAGTTGCGAAGCGCTTGCTCGACTTGCTCGACCGGGTCCCCTGGTACGCTGCCATCTGGACGAGCGCCAATCTGTCCGGCGACGGTGATGATCGAGGCGGGTCCTGTTGTGTGAGTGACAAGGCAATAGAACGGAGAACTGCGGGTGTTGTAGGGGTTCAGTGTTGAAGCTCCGCCTTTCGGCTTCGGCAAAGGCTTGATCATCTCGGATTTGAAGCGTTGAAATGCTGAGGCCTCTGACGAAGTAGATGGAAGGCCGATCTATATACTCAGCCGATAAAATGAGCGAATGCGTTATCGTATTGCGGCGAAGTCGACCCACATGTCGTTCTACTTTGCTATGCGAACACGTTGCACAGCTTGAAAGATAGGCTGCGGGACATGGTCTTGGCATTGATAGCTGCAGCCTGCCACCTTCTCAAGAAACTCGTCCACGAGGTCAGAATCTGTGAGTACCGTCGGAGTGTATTCCTCCGCAGCCATCGCTCGTGGATCTGATATTTTGTCCTGGAGCTGATGACTTGGGATGACGACGTGGTCTTCGAAGCAGGCACCGCTTATGAAGAGCAGGCAAGATGCCGGTCGAGTAATTGTTAGGCCCATCGCATGGCTGCATCGATCGAGAATACAGGGTGCGTGAAGGGCGTCGGACGTCGTCAAAGTTTGTGGAGACCACCTTGACCTGGCCAGATCTTGAGGTAGCGTGGCTCTTACAGGCGTGCATGGACAAAACTACCTGGTTGTCCAGGAGAACATGAGCGAACCTTTGCAAGACGGCAGCGATGTCCTGGACAGGACTACCGTTGTGACGCAGTACGCATTCAGGTGACCTCCAGCCGCTGTGTGCTGAGCGTGTATGAACAGACCTGTACAGCCTGGCTCGGAAATGCAAGTCCTTCAACTTCAGCGACTCGTTCCAACCTCAAACACCTGATCCACTTTCGAAGAACTTCAGCTCTACAAAGCCTTCTGGACCCAAACTCCAAACGAACCTCAACACCAGGCCATCATGCTCGGACTCGAGCTCGCCGCTCTCTTCTTCGGCACCATGGCCTTCGCAGGCAAAAATCCCCAATGATGTAAGCTCATCTTCCAGTGGAACAACAAGGACAACCGACTGACCTTGTCAATCAGGGGACCCGAACAACTGTACCCCAAACGGCGGTAAGCTCGTCCGACTGCTCGTTCCAAAGCCGGAGGTTCCAGCTAACATGATGGCCGAAAGCCGTGTGCGGTGGAGGATGCGAGTGCTGCGGTGGTGACTGTCGTCCAGGACCGGCCGTCCCATTCTGCGTTGCTGGTGAGGGCGACGATCCGAACTTCTACGACGTCCCGGCCGACAGGTGAGTATTTCGAAAGGCAAAAGGCCTGCAGCGGTTCGAGATTGTCTCTCGGCCTATGCCTGCAGGTCTTAGACTCTCATATACCTTTTGCGCCCGAGCCCTCGCTAACTCCTCCGCCCGTCTTTTAGGTACACGACGCCGCCAGGCCATGATCCTGGCAATGGACCTCCCAAGGCATAGAGGCGAGGACCTCCCCAGGAGATGGAGGAGGGGCACGCCCGATGCAGCACGGGAGGGATTGCGGGTGCTCATGTCTTCTGTCTGAGAAGTTTGGGGTACTGCGAATGGAAAGGCGGACCTCGATTCAACATCGAGGGAGGCCTCAACGAGTGGGCGAGACGATCGTTGCGGATTCATCGCGCGGCAGCAACGTCTTGAGATGGTGAAGAGAGAATTGGTGGTAGTACTGTCCTTAATGTCAATTCACCACCGTTGTCGAGCTCACTCGGTCCGATTGCCTGTTGTATTGATGTCGCCTGATGATCAGGTGTTGCAACAGCCAAGAATTGTAGAATGTGGTTTCGAAGCGATCGACTGAGTGCTGCTGCAACTATTATCTTCTCTGTAAAATAAGATACGCGAGCGGTCCGACAAAGCGGTAGATGGAAGTGAGACCATCTTCCTCGTCAGATTCATCAGCAACGTCACCATCATGAAGGCTCATCGCTGGTTGAGAGGAGTGATCCCCTCTTGCTAACGCGTGTGCTTCTTCCGTTCCGACTACTGCTCTGCGTCCGGCTGCCAGATGGCTTCCGCTACAGTGAACGAATTCCCGCTCGTGGCCTTGTGCTCAGCGAGAAACTTGAACCGAGCGTCTGCAGCGTGGAACAAGGCCTTCTTCTCCGACAACGTTCTCTCGCGCCCATTCAACAGCGTCTTCATAGCCAGAGAGGTACCCAAGGTGGCCTGCAGTTCTACTCGAGAGAGATCGCTGCATCCAATCTGCTCCGGCACGTAGCGATCACACCACAGCACCCTCGCGCCGGGTTTGAGCGCTGCTGTGAGCTGCTGCAGGGTAATTTTAACGTACTTGTCCGACTGATCGTGGAATATCATGCTGAAGAAGTATGCGTCTGCATCTTTGACCGGCTGAGGATCCAGGTAGCTGTGGGGCATGAACGTGATGCGGTCTTGGAGGTCCTTTGGTAGCGCCTGGCTCGCCTGGTGACAGACCTCCGGCAGGTCTTGCACGACGAATCTGATGCCAGGCTGCTTTCTTGCGATCGCCATGCAGATATGCCCATTGCCTCCTCCCACATCGACCACTTTGCAATTATCGCCCAGCTGATCCCAAGGATAGCTTACAGCAGCAGTGCCCGCGGTATCGCTCACGCCGCAGCTCCGCTCGACCATTGCTCCTCCAAAAGTCTGTGGCCATGTTGGATGGCCCTCAATCCACTGGAACATTGGCTTGTCTGTCCCCATGGCCAGATTGAACGCCGTCTCATTGAGCTCTTGGGATCCTGGCCATTTTTGACACGCATCGACGTACCGAACGTTGGCTACCGCGTGAAATCCGGTCATAAGACTGATGTAATCGCACATGGACGGCGTCGTCGCAAGGTTGCGAGAATCAGCGCTGTGGCTCACGTGCCCAGCGCTGGGCTCGTCGAAGAGATGTATGGTCGTTGCATATCGCAGGATCTGCGTCAGGTCGTCGACGTGAAGTCCAGTCTTCTCAGCCAACTCTGCGTACGATATCTGGCTTCCGGCTTCCAATGGCACGGCTTGTGGCATCCGAAAGTGGTTGACAAAGTGCCAAGCCAGCCTGCCAGCGAGTGCAGTATTTCCGGAGTACTTGTCCATTCTCGAATCGTTCCCACGAGATCCACGGACCAGATCGTTGAATTCGTCGCTGGCAGATATCGCCGCGGTGCGAATTGCCCTGAGATCCAAAGGCAGATCCAGCATAGTGTCCTTGGTGAAGGTCGGTGATGGAATTGCAGCTTCGATCTGTTTTGCATAGTCGAGCATGCGCTGGGCTAGCTCAACCAGGGTCGTGGGATGTGGAGCTGACATTTTGATCTTGATGCAAATGATGCGGCGAAATCAATTCGGAAAGGCACTCATCCTCCTCGGGGCATGCCCTTTTATTATGGTGACCAGAAGACAACGGCGGTGTGATGACACCCAAAGTCAAATTCTGGGAGCATCCTAGCAAAATAGCTTCTCAACTGCCGTACGACGCCGGATCCGGGGTGTACGAGCTTCCGTCGCACGAGCTTCTGTCGCGACAGCTTCCGGTGCACCCGTGCAGGGTCATTTGCCTGGCTACTCCTGGTGTGTCGTCTTCAAGTCAGATTTCGCAGGTTCTGCAGAAATCCGTATCCACTCCCAGCTTCGGGCTGAAGGCGGGTAGAATCTGCACTCCCATAACGAAGATCATGACCACGAACAGGGAGTGCAGCAGCCTTTCTTCCACCGTCGCCATTCGGTTTATCCAAAGACTTTCTCTTGTCATCGACCAGCTTTTGGAGTGCATCGACCTGCTTGAGACGAGCTTTTTCCTCTGCTGTACCTCTCCACACTTCTGCCAAGTCACGTAGCTCAGCAATACGTGCATCAGCGGCTTCCAATCCTTCCGTGCCGGTCGTCAGCAGATCGTTGATTTCTTGACGTAGTCGTTCTGCAAACTGCTGACCAACCTCCTCGCGACTTCGGGATTCGTCATTGCTGTCCGGCGCGGAGACGGAGATCAGGGAGGAGGTTAACGAGAGCTCTGACGGAGCAATAGGCCATTGCATGGCGGAGCCGAAAGTTTTGATCACTGCGTCCAGACGTTCCCGAATCGTGGTCAGAGTTCGCAGGCGCTCGAGGTATTCGGGCTCCGTCTCTGGGGACTTGTTGGGCTCCTCTGCCGTTGTGTCTTGGACTGTATCCGCTCCTCCATTGTCATTTGTACTTTGTATTGCAAAGACATCAATGTCCTTCTTCAGATCATTCTCTAGAGTGTCCTTCAGCCCCAAGGTCTCTCCTCTCAGCACTTCCACCTCGTACGCCAATCGACTTCCACTCCTTATGATCTCGTCAGTCAACTGGGTCAAGGTATTGGAGAGCCTCGAGGTTTGGGCATTGAGCTGCGAGAGCAAAGTCTGCAGCGGTGATGTGAGCTCGGCAAGTGGCACGGTCTTGATTCCCCTCGCGCTCGTGGTCGAAGTCGCCAGCGAAGGAAGGGTTCGATTCAAATAGTCGACCGGGTCGAAGTCTGGCTCAAGGAATGGCTGGATGCTGCTGTCTCCGGCTGCTGGCACCGCGGCATGAGGTCTGGGCTGCTGCGGATCCGACGAAGGAATCGCCATGCTTGATCTACCGGCTGTCCATGCAGGGTTGGGGAACAAAAAAGTCACTGCAGTGAGGTGACGGTCCAGGAGCAACAGCTGCCATTTAATGGAGGAATTGAGTTTCGCGTCAATTGGGGCCGCAAAAGTTTAGATCGGGGGCCGAGCCCGAGCAGCTGAGCCACTTGCTGCCTGCCTTGCCGTTCCACTTGGTTTGCTACACCTTTCATGATCGCTACCTTGGGAGTGTTCACAACGGAGCTATAAGACAACACGGTACTGCCAATCCCAAGCGCGCACTTGTCGCATATCGTAGGTTCCGTTTCCAACTCTTCCGTTCACTTTTCCGTCGTGCCTCACGTCACGTCCAAAGACCAACCCCGCGCCTGCTCTCTTCACTTCAACATGAACAACTCGGCAGCACTGCAAAAGCAACTGCGCTAAGCATCAGGCTGCATCTATCTTGTGGAGTCAATGTCCAGCCGACCCTTCACGTGCAAACGCATTCACTTCACTCATCGACCTCTTCCACCTTCATCAATTCCATTTCTCCCAGCAAACTCGCTTCAACGCTGCGTCCATCCTCTCATCACCACCAACAACCACACGTCGAGGTTCGCCGCGCTCGCTACATGTTGCACAAGACATCGAAGAAGTCCTCACTCGACAGCATCTCAAAATCCCAAGCTTGATTGATATCTGCACGGAGCCTGGCCGTGTCATCCACCACGAACGCCCACACCGCCTGCCCGCCATGCCACGGCGAGACTTCATCGCCGACCTGGCAGAGGCGCAAGGGCTTCCGCTTCCACTCGGAATCTCTGATCTAAAGGCGGGTGATGATGATGGACAGATCGCGTTCATCTATACCGCTGTCGACACGCCAGCAGTCTCCATCACGGCCATGATCCCAGAGCTTTCAGACTACCCAAAATCGCACACATATATGATGTTCTGCGGCGAGAACGCACCGCAAAGTGTCTCAAGCGCACTCCAGGACATCCGCGGAACTGATCGAAAGTCGGTCGTCGAGCTGCTCGAGATCGTTTCGTCTACACTTGCGAGGATGAAGCCGGATCGCGATGGAGATTCGCAGATGATCGACTCGCACATGGACTCGGATGAAGAGGCCGACGACGACCTCGGAGACCTCGAAGACGACGAAGACATCTATGACTCTGATCACGAAGCCTTTGGTATGGATTTAGCCGACAGAAGCGCATCCACTGGACCAAGTACGTCAAACGACTTCGGGGGTGCGCTGGACCGGTCTGCTCGACAGCGGATCCGATCAGATCTGCGCAAGGCTAAGGACGCCGGATTCAAGGTGGGAAAGCTAGGCAGTCTGCTCGATGGATACAACTCCTATGTCACCATCTCCATCCGCATTGCCAAGCTGGGCATCTCGGAAGAAGCGATGCAGGCGTGGCAGGTGGAGCCGGACGAATACCTCACATTGATTATTCAGTATCCGAATGGATACCGCACAAACGAGCAACTACAATCTTACAACTCCAAGCACCTCTCCGCCAACCTGTGTATGAGAGTGGTTGCCGGTAAGAGATACAAGCCGTCATTGCAGGAAGCCATCACAGCCTTCAACGTCCGCCAGAAGAAACCAGAAGGGCCGAGCCAGCCTCAAGAGGAGAACAAATGCTCGATTCGGGACACCTTCATCTCCAAACCCCTCATGAGCCTGCTCCAAGAACGATTGGTCCCTGTGCTTCGCAATCGCAGCATGGGCATGGGTTGGCAGGGTGCGGAGGACTGGTACTATCATCTGGCTACGAGTGGCAGCAACGTCAATCCTGATGCCGTCCCGGACAAATTCTTCGGGCCAGATATCAGTCACGCTGTCGACGATGCGCATCCGAGCATCGTACGAGCCGATCACTACGCCCAGAGAAGCCTACTACAGTACTCGTTTCCTCTGATCGCGATGCAATTTCTCGTTCGACATTTCGTCCGCTGCACAGACTTTTGCCTGGTCTGTCATCGGAAGCTTGAAACCGATGTTGAGGCCATCAAGCCCTACGTTTGTGATGCTGGATTGTGTCTCTACCAGCTTCTTCAGCTTGGCTTTGGTCCAAGCATCGAACATGAAGTCACGGCTCAGCCCTACGTTGTTGATCTACTGGTTTCCTTTTGCTATAATAGCGCCTCGGCAGGTCGGCTCAAAGACCACCCCGATGGGCTTGCTCTTGTCGTGCCGCCTATTGATGCTGCATCGTACACCGAGCTGGGAAGATTGGTGCCCCCGACCCGCTACAAGCCGGGTGCTGTGCCCAAGACGGAAACACCCATCACGGATGTTGAGCAATCCACATACAACGTTGGATTTGAACAAGCCAGACGAGAGATCATCTTCCACGATGCAGGTTCAGGATGTCCTGTGCGGAGAGGTGCATGGATATTGATGAAGGTGGAGACCATTCCCGGATACGACTTCCACTGTCGTGTCAACGAAACGGCGTTCTATCCTACTATCAATATCGACGAGCCGATCGTTGTTCAGCAGAGGGCAACATCGAATGGCACACAGACTCCAGCGACAACGCGGCCCGTCACTCCCGTGGCAGCTCCTAACGGCGTTCCGGTCTGGACACCAGCAACGTTCCAGATCTACAACCAAGACTTCAGCGAGCTCAGCAACGATGGCAAGTGCATTTCAATCTGCACGCTGCTTGATACCCTCCCCTCGGTGACGGAAATGCGCGATTACCTCGCCAAGAGACACCCTTCGGAGCTGACGAACTGGACTCAGCGGATTTCGCCTTCGGCACTCGCACTCCTTCGCTGGATCATCGCCAGCAACCGAGCCTGCATCATGCAGGTCGACAGTGAGGCCGACGAGATCGTCGAAGAGAACATCACGGGTACTCCAAGCAAGGTCAAAGTTGTCGCGAAGCCGCGCGAGCGATGCTATGGTATGGCGGGCTTCATGCAATTCCGGTTCGCCATGGGAGCGCCTGACAAAGAGCAGCGTTTCGTGACTGAAGTGCGGAAGACAGCCGACCGTCTGAAGCTCAAGTATCCGACCATCTTTGCTTTCCATGGCTCGCCTCTTCACAACTGGCACAACATCATCCGTCAGGGCCTGCACTTCAAAAACGCCGATCACGGTAGAGCATATGGAGATGGCGTTTACCATGCAAAGGATGCCAACACGTCGATAGGCTACTCGGGCATGAACTATGCCGGTCTAGTCAACAGCCGTGGTCGCTGGAGAAGCACCGTTCTGAACATCTCGACGGCCATCGCATTGAACGAGATTGTCAACGCACCGGCCGAGTTCCAGAGCAGTAATCCATACTACGTTGTTAAGCAGCTAGACTGGATCCAGACTCGATATCTCTTCGTTCAGGTCACATCGGACAAGCTGAAGTTCGCGGAGACCAGGCCTCTCAACGCGCACGAGCAGGATCCGTCACGCACACCGCACGGAACGGCCTCCCAGGTGATTGTTATTCCGGCTGCCGCCATCAAGTCCGGCAAGCCCACTCAAGTCCCCCAACCTGAGCACAAGAATCCCAATCCGCTCAAGAAGCTCAAGCTGTTCGGCGGCGCTAGCCATCCCATTGTTATCAACGATGAGGATAGCGGGAGTGAAGCAACAGACACGGAGGATCGCAAACTCCTCCTGGACGAGCCACCGTCGCCTGTCGCAGCACCGAAGAAGCTACCAGTCGTTGTCAAGGTGAACAGGTCACCACCAACAGACTTCGTTCCTGGCTCCCTCGACTTCAGTACCCTCCCGATCATGCCTCTGCCCACCTACGCCAGCTCCGGTACCACCAAGCGACTCATGAAAGAGCTTCAATCTCTTGCGAAGATCCAATCGACCACTCCCGCAGCTGAGCTAGGATGGTATATTGATGTTGAACAGATCGAGAACGTCTACCAGTGGATCGTCGAGCTCCACTCCTTTCACACATTCGAAGTCAAAGGCCAACCTCTTCCGCTTTCCGTCGACATGAAGAACCAAAAGGTCACCTCTCTTGTCCTGGAGATCCGCTTCAACAAGGACTTTCCGTTCACTCCACCCTACGTGCGGGTCATCCGTCCGCGCTGCCTCAGCCTCATGCAAGGCGGTGGTGGACATATCGTGATGGGCGGAGCGATGTGCATGGAGTTGCTGACCAATACGGGCTGGTCGAGTGTGTCGTCTATGGAGTCGGTGCTGATGCAGATCCGTTTAGCCATCGCTTCCGAGCCATTCGCGAGGTTGGACAGCCGGAACAAGGGTGACTATGGCACTGGTGAGGCGGCGGACGGGTATGTTCGTGCTTGCAATACGCATGGCTGGCAGGTGCCTGAGGGGTTCAAGGAGATGGCTTATGGTATGCCTGGACATGCTGGACAGGATGCCATGGCGGGATCTTCGTGATGAGATGGCGAAGGGAGAAGCCGGTATTTTGGGCATGAGGTATGATTACGATGTCATGACAGGGCGTTGCTGGGATACGAGTATGGCTACGGCGCGACTTCGCATGATGTCGCCACGAGCTGCTCACAAGAGGTCGGCGGATTTGTCTTTCGTTGAAGCAGTGCTGGTGAACAGCACAGCTCTGGCGTTTGTGAGACTTCGAGAAATGGTCCGGGGTGGACAAAAGCGACATGAAGTTAATGACGTATGAATTAGAACAATAAGGTAATCACAGCTATCTCTCACGACGTTCCTCCTCGCTCGCTCGTGGTATATCTGTCAGTGCTGTTGAGATCAGCTTCTGATTGGTCAAATGAAATAGGGAGATTATTTGTGGGAGATTCGTAGCACAGGCAGCACAGCCACGCCTGGCCAAAAATATCAAGCAGCAGGGCAAGATCTGAAACGTGAAGACTCACGATCGTTGCGAGAAAAAAGCTGCTGAATGACCATGGAACAGACTATGCTCATGTACCTGGACTTTGAATGAGTAAGTTGTGTATCTCGTGACGAACAAAGATCTCGAATGGAAAGAATGTTGCAAGACTGAGGACGACAGGAGGCTCTCGACTCTATCGCTCTTTTTCCCCACGTGACGGGATTTCCTAGATGACGAGAACCCTGAGAGGGCCGCTAATCAACACTCGCCATTCTGAACTAAACGTTACTGCATCTCCCGCACCGACGACTACCTCCTTGACCATCCACCACACATCACTCCCGTTTTACCACACACAAAAACCAAAGTGAGTACTCCTGCCTGTCCGACACCCCACCAGCGCATCCAGCGACTGCCAAGCCTCCTCGCCTGCCCGCAATCGCTGTGGTCGGCGCGCGCATGTACGAAGTCGAGATTGGAGCGACGGGAAGGCGCGGACACACGGCGCGGCGAAGGCAGTCGCGGCACGGTGAAGAGCATGCAATGGATCAAGAGCTTGTTCAGCAATGGACGGCAATGCACAATCGACAGCAAGCTACTCCTGCCTGATTCGGCTGTCGACCGTCGTGGCTGTTGCATTCGGAGCAGCTGCGAGTGCGGCAGACCTGTCTGTGTCAGACTTGCCCTCCAATTGCAATACGCTTCCTGCCCTGCCGGTAGCCTCTGTCACGCGCGATGCTTCCCGACCACCCACAGCGCATGCGTCGTCTTCGTCGTACTTTTTCCCGCCGATCAACAACCGAGCGCAACTTTCTGTGAATCATCCCACTGACGAACGACCTCATCCAGAAAATCCACCACCTGCAAACGACACGATGGGTTACGAAGACTCCGTCTACCTCGCGAAGCTCGCCGAGCAAGCCGAGCGCTATGAGGGTACGCCGACTCACCATCACCGCACTCGACACGTCACGCTGACCACTCACCAGAAATGGTCGAGAACATGAAGGCCGTCGCCTCCGCCGACCAGGAGCTGTCCGTCGAGGAGCGAAATCTGCTCTCGGTCGCCTACAAGAACGTCATCGGTGCCCGCCGTGCCTCGTGGCGCATTGTGACATCCATCGAGCAGAAGGAGGAGAGCAAGGGCAACGAGCAGCAGGTCACTCTCATCA
Source organism: Zymoseptoria tritici IPO323 (assembly GCF_000219625.1). Classification (NCBI taxonomy): domain Eukaryota; kingdom Fungi; phylum Ascomycota; class Dothideomycetes; order Mycosphaerellales; family Mycosphaerellaceae; genus Zymoseptoria; species Zymoseptoria tritici. The sequence continues at coordinate 970,622 of NC_018218.1, read as the reverse complement.
AGGAGTACCGCCAGAAGATTGAGGCCGAGCTCGCGAAGATCTGCGAGGACATCCTCGAGGTTTTGGACAAGCACTTGATTCCTTCGGCCCAGACCGGCGAGTCCAAGGTCTTCTACCACAAGATGTATGTCGGAGGAGGACATCTTTGACATCATGCATGAGAGCGTGACTAATATTTGTCGCTTTACAGGAAGGGTGACTACCACCGCTACCTCGCCGAGTTTGCCATGGGCGACAAGCGCAAGGAGTCCGCCGACAAGTCCCTCGAAGCGTACCAGGCTGCCACCGAGGTTGCCGGCACCGATCTCGCACCAACCCACCCCATCCGTCTTGGACTCGCATTGAACTTCTCGGTCTTCTACTACGAGATCTTGAACTCCCCTGACAAGGCCTGCCAGATGGCCAAGACCTCTTTCGACGAGGCTATTGCTGGTGAGCCGAAGGAGCGAGGAAACATGAGACGAACAATACTGATCAATGTGCAGAGCTCGACACCCTCTCCGAGGAGAGCTACAAGGATTCCACCCTCATCATGCAGTTGCTCCGTGACAACCTGGTAAGCATTGCCCGTCAGAAGTGCCGTCGAACACTCACTAACCTCATCACCAGACCCTCTGGACTTCCTCCGAGGCCGAGCCATCCGGTGAGCCAGCCGCTGCCGCCGCCGAGGGAGAGAGCAAGGACACCAGCGACGCACCAGCTGGCGAGGACGCCAAGCCCGCCCAGTAGATTGGTTCATGACATCTTCCGATACACACATCTACGGCCTACGGTGGAAAGTGATTAGCGAGGAGCAGGAGCTGGCGGGGCATTCTCTTTTCATTTTGGTCCGTAGAGGTTTGGGAAGGGCAGCGATGATGGAGATGCTGCGACGGTAGTACCCCTTATGCCGAACAGGCCAACACACCACACAACAACAAAAAATTCCCCGAAAAAAAAATTCGTCGTCGTCGTATTTGGTCGACGTCCATTAACCTACAACGCTTACATTTACATCTATATGGTATTGGATTGTGATTGTATATCTTGCATTTGAGCAATCTCTTGTTCAACATCGCCGGTCTCATGCCAGCCCGGACATGGTCAGAACAAGATGAAGCCAGGGGCAGGTGGTGATACATCATACCGGATGGTGCGGCATGGCCATTCCGGCGCAGGCATATGACGATTTTAGAACGCCGGCCCCTCTTTTGAGCAGTCAATCAGACGGGAGTTGACAGACGCCATTTGAAGGAAATGCTCGACTTCATTGGGCTCTTGATTTTTATGCAGGCGAGTCGTGGCGTTTGACGCATTTGGGCAGTCACAGCGGATGCGGATTCGCGATCCGGGTCTATATTACCTACACACGCAGTTATACTTGGTTTTAATGCCTCAGATAAGGTACACGGAGTGGTGGCGGAGAGAGGGCATACCTTACCTAGGTAGTTGGAGTAGGTAGAGTTTGGAGAACCCCACCAACGGCCCAGCAGCACACGCAATTCCAGCCCAGGCAAAGCTCCCTCTCTCGGTCTGGCCGTTCCAAGGGACCAAAGTCTGCGGCAGAGCGTGTCCGGTCCTGTCCTGTCCGGTCCTGTCTTCTACCTTCTCAGCCCGCAGCCTGGAATCGTTCTCCAGTTCATCAACCTTCACAGCTCTTCCTCTTCCTCTTCCAGTTTCGCGCGCGGTTCTCTCAGCAGGCGTTTGTCCTTTGCGCTGTTACTGCCCATCCTCTTCCTTCCATCAACGCGCGCTCGTTGTTACTTGTAAGTCTTCGCCACACAACCCCCAAATCATCCCAGACCATGCGCGGGACAGAGACACCTCTCATCGCTGCCCCTCCCTCTCTGCACACGACCTCTGCCCTCGACCGATAGCAGCACAATGGCCTGCGCCCGGGATCGCGGCTCATCCATGCTCGCTCCCGTGCAGAACAAGATCGCACATGCACGGCGCCTATTCACTTGCCCCATCCCTCCGCCTTATCCCGATTCGTGCATACGCACGATGACAGGACCTTGTCGCGCCTATCTTTGACGATTCACCTGCGACCTGGTTGCTGGGAATCTGGAGAAGAGGCAAGACATGCGCATACTCCATCTCAATCCCTCCCCTCAATACTCCGTAACCCATCCTGCACCTTGCCGTCCTCGCATCACCGTCTCCCTGCGGCCTCTCATTCACTTACATATTCACCTACCATCAACGCCGTCCGCTGACTTATCCCTCTCTTCTTGCTCAGGTAGCACTTCTGTCACACGGCGCTTCTCTATATCACATCCCTACGCTCGAACGACGACCACGATCAGTCTTTAGCGAGCTTCACGTGCGACTGCGAACTTCACGAGCCTCCGGCACAGCCTTCCTTCCTCTCGCTCTCACGAGTCACGGCCGGCACCAGCATATTTATCACTGAGCCCATTGTCTTTCGAGTCAGTCTTCTTACACCTTCTCCACTTCATCAACTTCATCCACAACCACCACCACCACCTCTATCATCACTTCTTCCAGCAAAGCTCTCCTTCCCGCCGCCCTTCATCAACTAACTCGTCATACCGCGGACTTCAGGCAGTCCGAGTCCAATTTGGTTACGTAAGCACACACGCGACATACCTCACCTCGAACGACCATACTTTTGCGAGTCCTCGGCGCACATCTCCACAACCATCACGATGAGCTTCCCGACTTTCGAAGGTGGCGCGCAGGCCCCACAGCAGGGCGGTGAAGAGCAAGGTGGATTCGGTGGAGCGCCCGGCGCAAACCAGCAGCCCTCGCCAATGGGTCAGCAGCAGATGGATCCTTCGCAGCAGCAAGGCCAGTTCCAGGGTGGTCCGCAGGGTGCGCCACCTGGTCCGGGAGGTCCTCAGCCAGGCGGCGACCAGAAGACAACCCTCTGGTGAGTTCCACATGTGGGATGGAATGCGCGCGAGGCGCATGCGACAATGAGAGTCAGAGGTCACGGAGACTGACATGGTGACAACAGGATGGGTGAGCTTGAGCCATGGATCGACGAGAACTTCGTGCGCAGCGTGTGGTTCGGCATGGGATACCAAGTCAACGTCAAGATGATCCGCGACAAATTCTCTGGGTAAGTCTGGCCATTTCACGCGCGACCCGAATCCAGTTTTAACTTTTACAGAAGCAATGCCGGATACTGCTTCGTTGATTTTGAAAACCCCGACCAAGCTACTCGCGCCTTGCAACTCAATGGCCAAGTCATCCCCAACTCCAACCGCCAGTTCAAGCTCAACTGGGCTTCCGGTGGCGGTCTGGCCGATCGCAGCCGTGACGACCGCGGTCCCGAATTCTCCATCTTTGTCGGCGATCTCGGCCCTGAGGTCAACGAGTACGTCCTCATGTCGCTCTTCCAGGGCAAATACACTTCCTGCAAGTCGGCCAAGATCATGTCGGATCCCATCAGCGGTATGTCTCGCGGATACGGATTTGTGCGTTTCGCCGATGAGCAGGACCAGCAGAAGGCTCTCCACGAGATGCAGGGTGTGTACTGCGGCAACCGTCCCATGCGCATCTCCACTGCCACTCCCAAGAACAAGTCCGGAGCCGGCGGTCCAGGCGGCATGCCAGGCATGGGCCCACCAGGTGGGCCCGGCGGCAACCCTAACATGGGCATGTACTCAATGGGCGCACCTCCTATGGGCTACTACGGCGCTCCTCAGCCGATGAACCAATTCACCGACCCGAACAATACCACTGTCTTCGTCGGCGGGCTTTCGGGATACGTCACTGAGGACGAGCTCCGTTCCTTCTTCCAGGGCTTCGGCGAGATCACCTACGTCAAGATCCCACCCGGCAAGGGCTGCGGCTTCGTCCAGTTCGTTCAGCGTCACGCCGCCGAAATGGCCATCAACCAGATGCAGGGATACCCGATCGGCAACTCGCGCGTTCGTCTCAGCTGGGGTCGTTCGCAGAACAACTCTGGCCCTGCCGGCACTCCTTACCGTCCTGCTCCTCCTCCACCGGTCTACCCGTCCATGGGCATGCCACCTCAGCACCCTTACGGCAACTTCGCTCCGATGAAGGTAGGTTATTATCCAAAGATCTGGCTTCCGATGATGAAAGCTGACGAGTCACGCAGTAAACGACTTTTTCGTCCTTATGCATGAAGTGAAATGCGCTTTAGCGGGAGTTGGGGCGTGAAAACAATCAAAAAGGAGACCGAAGAAGATCCCCTTTTTGAACCACGATACGACAAAACGGAGAACGAGAGTGAGAAGAGATTCAAAGCTTACACTACTACCCTTTGCTTTTGATTTTGCGTTCTTTTTCTTGTCATTTCACGACTACCCACGAGCGAAAAGAAAGGACGGATGCACTGAACTACCTTGCCTTTTTACTGCTACTGCTGCTGCTGCTTTTTGCTGCTGCTGCTAGTTTACTGCTGCTGTTTTTTGAGTTGCGGCGTACTTTACTGCAGAACAGTGGAGTGCTACTGAGGTAGTACTTGCACTGTCGACCCCAGGATACAATACGAGAAAAGTACCTCTTCGAACGTTTCATTTGTCACACGCATGTTCCATCTCATAAGGAAGAGTCTTGAAGAGGTGCATCAATGAGCGAGCATGACCTTCTAGACATCAGATTCGTCTCTGTGTCATTGTGGTCTGGTGCTCTCCAGCTTTCATCCTACTGCTCTTCATTGCTCTTCCTAAAGCGAAAAGAAGAGGAGACGTGGCTCATCAGCCGATTCATCCACAACAGCATCCCGAGCAGCCGCAACAAGCAATCCGCAACATCTATCCACCGCGTCCAACACAATCCTCAACTCCCCGCCTCAAACCCTCTCTCAACTCCACCAACGGCCGATACCCAAGTCTCCGCTTCGCCTTCGCAATCGAGTACCACCGCGTCATACAACTCAACCGCACCTTCTGCCTCGACAACGGCGGATCACCCAATCGCAATGCCCAAAAAGTCCACTCAAGCATTCCCGCGATCACCATCGCCCACGTCCTCGGAATCCGCCAGATTTGCTCCGCTTTCGTCTGATCGCCCGCGTACGCCCACGCTAGGCGCGTGAAGGTCCAGAAAGGAAGGGGTTGATCGTTGGTGATGAAGAAGGCTTCGCCGTCGACTCTGGTTTCTTCATCCTCGGCCTCCTCACCGACGAGATTCTCGGTACGACTGGACTTTATCAGTGCTGCAGCGGCCAAGTGGTGCGCGTGCGCCACGTTGGTGTTTTCCGTGAAGTCGAAGAGGTTTTCATTGTCGCCGAGTTGGAAATTCGTGCGGCCGGCGCGGTAGGCGGCTATGATGCCGGGGAGAACATAGGAGTCGCCGCAGCCGAAGATTCCAGAGGGACGAATCGCGGTGGTGAGGAAGTCTGGGTGTGTAGCGGGACGGTTTTGAGAGAGGACGTGGGTTTCTGCTTGGGCCTTTTGAGGGTGTCGTTAGTACGACGAGGAAGAGCTTGCGAAGAATGCCGTCCGCCGTACCTTGGTGTGAGTGTAAAACTCGGGCTGCTGATCTCCCATCACCAATGGATACGACTCGTCCGCACCTCGTAAATCAGTCCAAGCGTCGCTGATGACGCTGGCAGAGCTCGTGTATACGAAAGCCTTGGTGCCGGAGTCCTTCGCAGCACTGATCAGGATCCTGGTCCCGTCGACATTGACCTTGTGCATGACGTGTTTCGGTGCATCGAAGCGTGGGCTTGCGCAGTGGATGACTACGTCGGGGTGGATGTTGTCGAAGAGCTGGCGGACGGCGGCTTCGTCGGTGAGGTCTGCGGAGTGGTAGTGCACGCCATTGATGGGCTCTGGCGGCGCTCGGAGGTCGAGGGAGTGGAGATGGGAACAGACGCGGCGGGATGTGAGGAGGAGGAGGATTTGGTTGGCCAGGCCGCCGCTGCCGCCGGTTACGAGGACTGTGCCGAGGGGAACGAGGAGGAGATCGCGCTCGAGGTTGAGATTGCAGTCATCAGCAGCGTCGCAAGGTTCCGTAGACTTCGCCATCTCGAGTTCTACATGGGCAGTTGTGGGGAGTCGGAGGATGTGTCAAACAGGGTCGATCGGTTTTGTCCGTCGATATCACTTCTCCAGCGAGTATGTCTCAGGGTATGAGGGAGGTGAGGATCAGTGTACAGGGATGGAGTGTATGCTAGGTTCAAGTAGTTCCAGGCCCTGGTATGGCAAGGGTGTGAGAGGTGGAGAAGACTGCAAGGAGCAGTGGACATGTTCAACGATGCATGGCGAAATGCAGAGTCTTTGTCTACTTAGACACAAAAGGCCGAACACAGTGCCTTCAGCAAGCCCAAAAGATCGGGCAGTCCATTGCGGAGATTCGAAACTCACGTGGTAAGCAGCACATGAACTTCTCTACGCCTCCACCGCCGTCTCCAGACTCACCGACGCTGGCACATCCATCGGAATGCCTGTGAGTATATCGTCAGCATTTGCGCCCAACAAGGAGCACGACAGGACTTGAACTCACCGGACGCCTGCTCGGCCAACTCCTCCTCCTTGGCCAACTTCTCCCTCCCACTCGCAAACACCTCCTCGAAGTTATACTCCGTCCAGCGGATCTCCGGATTCAAGCCCGCAAACTTCCAAACGCCCTCGACTCTCTTATACCAATGCGTGTTAAAACTGTGCGCATGTCCCTTCACCGCCACAACCGTGCACGACGCATCCGTATACTTCTGATGCGGCACGCGCAGCTGATGGTAGCCGATAATGTCGTCGTCGGAGACCTTCTCCCACTTGGTGCCGCCGATGAAGTGCTGGGTTTTCAGGGATGGGTCGCCGAGCACGTGCGGGTCGGACGCCATGGTGATGAAGTCGGCGGCCGGCATGGCTTCCCAAATTTTGTTGAGGAAGGAGCGGTAATCGATGCGGAGGGTCGGGGCGATGCATTTGGAGAGACGGGTCCAGTCTTTGCTGTCGTAGCTGTCGGCCCATTCGTAGACGGCGGCCATGCAGCCTTGGAGTTCTGGGGGTGGGAGGAGAGTGGTTAGTAGGCTGAGATGTGGGTGTATTGGCAGTCGATCGAGGAAAGTGAGAAATGGCATTGAAGAGTGCCAATGTATCAGTAGGTCTCCAAGATTTCCGATGTCTTCAAACACAGTGCATGTGTCGTATGAATCCAATATTGATTTCATCTTTCTGAGTATTTGCTTCGTGGACTTCAAGAAATGTAGTACACTCACCCTCGAGAGTGAGGAGCTTCACAGGCTCCAATTGAGTCGGAGACATGCTTGCGAGCGGATTAGGACGGTTCTAGGAGAGTGCTGAGAGATATCGATTGAGGCAATACGTCGAGGGCGATGCCAGGTATAGAACAGCGACAGCGTGCTCCGACGCAGGTCCAAAGGTCCATCTTATATGTGCCTTGCTCTCCGAACCCGAGTGCAATAATCCTAGTCCGACCGACATATCGGCCGGCATGCGTCGCGGCGATACCGGTTCATTCTTTTTCAAGGATGTTCTTCGGCCTTCGTGGTGTGCCATTCTCTTTCCGTTGCTCTCCTTGCCAGCAGCATGACGGCCAACATAATAAGCGTACCACTGTCGCCACATTATTCTGCCTCTTGTCGTGCTCTGAGCAAAGGTGTCGCAAGTGTTGGTCTCACACGTTCGGATCGTGGGGCCGTCGCGCTGTGGTTCTGCTCACTTGCTCCATAGCTCGCTGTAATTCTCCAGGCCGAGACCTAAAGATAGAGAGCTTGGTATCGACATGGCGATGGAATCGCTTGCTATATCAGGTGTGGTGGGACAAAGTATTGCTGCCGCTCGGACTCGCGGTGTGGTGAAAGAGCGGTGGAGAGGAGACGTCGTGCAGCTGCGGAGTGAAAGCATCCTTGGCGAACGGAACAACTCTCTCCCAATGCAATGTATTATATACAAGAAATATGCGTCTATGTCTAATGCGATAAATTATGTCTGTGATGGGTGTCTACATCCAAGTCTTTCTGCCTCTGTTCGAGCTGCGTGTAATGCCTCACAATGCCCAGATGATACCCATAAATGCGAAAACTCCCATGCAAATAATCGATGAAGGACCTGTACGACCGGCGGAACCAGACGCAAGCTGAGGGGAGCTAGAAGCTGCAGAAACCTGCGGACTGCTCTCCCCGCTCGATGATCCGGCCTCTGAACTGGTCTCGGCCGTCGAACTGGACTCTGGCGACAAAGCCGGGACGGTCGATTGATCAGGCGACGGAGAAGTGCTTGCCTTCAAAGTTGGCGCCGGTATGTTGGCCTCCAGTACAGTGCCTGGAGCAGCCAGTGGAGGGGCGATCGTCACTGGTTGCGCTGTGTATGAAGGCGAGGCTGGCTCGTAACCCGGAGGAGCCGTGATTGAGTCTGCGACTTGAGCCTGCGTGAGAGCAATGGGAGGATCGTAAACACCGTAGATGGCCGGATTACAGGTCGCCCAGGCATCTTGCAAGAGCGAGGCTTCTGACGGCAATGAGATGATGGCCCGATAGTCTGCCTCGAATATTGTCGCGCATCTCGGCTCCTGAACTACCTTCCCGCATCCAGGAGCTCCTCCAGCTCGGAGATAATAGGCGCGAGGTGGTGGATGTGCGATGTCTTCGATACGCAGACGCTCTGGTGTCAAAGACTCCGCAATCACAGCTCCAAGGGCGACTTTAGGGGCCACATCACCATATCCTGGTAGATTGCCCGCAAGAGTGTGAATGAGGGCGGTTGCTACAGAGTCATTAAGCTTCAAGACCATTGAGGATACGTCTTGCGGAGCCATGGCTAGTCTATGTCAGTGCATGCTCATCACTCCGTATTCGGAATACTCACTCAGAATCCGCCCGGCGATGGTAGTGCCTTCTGAGGCTGTTTGATCCCCACCACCAACACCAGCAGTCCGACATCCTCTCTCGTCACAGGTCGTACAGTAAGGATTAACAGTGTTCGGAATGAACCTCAGACCGCTGAGATAGTCGAATGAGAGGTAGATCGAAGGCGAAGTGAAAGTTACGCCTGGAGCATATGAATACGTCGGCGGTGCGGTCGGCTCGGGTCCATCATCGGTCCTGCTAGGGAAGTAGAATAGCTCCACGCTATTACCATACAGCTTGCAGTCTGCTGTTATTCCGGTCAATGTCGACGCAGAGCAGGTGCTGAATGGCTTGTAGTAGTACTCCGGGCATGGCGGCGAGTTTGCAGGCGCCGGTGTTATCTTCGGGACACTGGCGTTTGACGGCAGACCCAGACTGGAGATATACGAGACATACAGTTTGCTGCAGTCTGCAGGTGAAAAGGAACAGCTCGGCGTGTTTGTGGTTTGTGGTTGTGAGTTCGTAACGTAAGAGGATGTTTTGGTAACGACAGTGACCACTGTATGTGTTGTGAGGGTGGGTGTGAAAACGCCTCTCGCTACTGGGATATTATCGATCGTGGTGTAGACATCTCCAGTCCCGTATACGAGGGTCGTGTTGATTAATCCGGTGGTGGCGAACGTTGTGTATTGGCCGAAGTTGGTTGTTCTCGTTGGAAGCGTGGCGCTGTACGACGACCACGACGAAGCACAAGTGAGGAGATCCTGAATGGAACCCGTGTCGTTCGACGAGGGCGTATAAGCGCTCAAGCCTGCACGAATGTAGCCTCCTAGATCCACTGGCGGAGCACCCTCGTTGGCCGTGGCAATGGCCGAGAGATACAGCAGGCCTACTCGATGAGGTATTAGTGGGAGTTCATCGTCACATTGGAGCGTTCGCCTCACCGATGCGAGCCGCCCAGGAGGACTGAGGCATGAGCTATGGATTGCAAAGAAGCGCCCACCAGAAAAATGTGTGCACCGGTAGTGGAGCACTTTGAAGCCGCAGATGCAGAAGGACCTTGTTGGTACGGTGCAGACCGACGAGCCCCTAGCTTCACGAATCGAACGCTAAAAATATCCCAAACCTGGTACAGTCTCTCGTAGCGTTTCTTGACCCACAACCGACAAACCACGTCGTTCAAAGAAGCATTGCCTCAATTCGACATCTTTGCACTTCACACAATAACGATCCCTACTGACGACCAGCTGTCGATATGCTATCTAACGACTCCCTGAAGCGGAAGGCCGCACGGAATCTCAGGCCACCGTCATCATCTCCCTGCGACCCGTTCTTGGCAAGACAGGCCCGAGAGCCAACCGGATTATGGTTAAATGTCGGTAGTATGCAGAACTTGGCCAACGCTTTCAACCTGGTCCTCTGTGCCAAGTCCCTTCTTCGAACTTTCGGATCGCCGGACCGACTCCTTCATCAGTGGCACGGCTGTCCATCATTCGACCGGCCCTCGTCTCTGCCACTGTCTGACTCTGCTCGCCGCCATAATCCAAGCATGACGAAGCACAGTCAAGGCAGACTGGACCAACTGTCGTGGAATCAGAGCACGCTCCGAGCTCCCCGGCTTGACCATCAGACCGCGATCCGCGAAGCTATCTGACGAATTTGCAAGTATGACAATTCGATAGTGCTCAGGAACCGTCTTTCCGGGCTGCAAAAAAGCGCCGAAGCATCTCGTTCGGAGGGACTCAATCTGCTCCATCGGAATTGGGAGGCACGCTACCAGACGTTCGCGCTCCGCTGTGCTGTGACGAGTCTACCAGTTGTGCTGCAGAACAGAACAACAGTACAGCCTCCTAGACCGCATATGGAGCATACTTCCGCATCAGCAAACCCGTCGGGTCTGGTTCGTCCACATGCGCCCATGCGCCGGCGAAGTGAATGACGAAGAAACCTGGCTGCCATGGTATGTGGTCCTGGTGGCACTTTATCTCTGGCGGGAATGCGTTCAATTGCCATTGCTTGACGAACGTTGATTTCTTGTCGAGGCCCATCGTACCAGTCGCGACCATATCCTGTCGCTTGTCAGTATGTGACCCAAACTGCTGTCAAGAAGTCAAGATTCCAGGACTTACTCGCAAGCAGTCTTGCAGACTCCTCGGGTCGCCCTCTTCACCTGGGATCTCTTTTTGTCTCCACCATTCCTTTATCACTTCCAGTATGTAAGGCGTAGTGCGGACCATTAGACTCCCGCTGTTGACTGGGAAGCAGTCCGGCGTGATGATCATGTCGATCTGGTCCCTCTCCGCCGCGGAATATGGTTCAAGAGCCAGCTCGACCATACTCTCCAACGTGATGCTCGAGTTGGTAACGATCAAGTCAAAGTCAGTCCACCAAATCCATTCGTAAGCATTCTCGCCACGATGCTTCGCTTTGATCGCTCTCTCCATCTCGTTCAGCCGATCCCAGTCCTTTGGATAGCTGCCTTCAGCCTTTTCGAAAGACCAGATCATGTCGTAGCCGTGTTTCTGTGTGTATCGCATTTTGTTACTGATGGCTAAATGGTCGTAGCTCGTCTCACGATCGCTCATGCTTCCTACGGCAAACTTGGTACCGATGATCTTGCGCGCTTTCGGATTTGAGGCTGCCGAAGGATTGTACGCGGATGAAATGGTTCTACCTTGCGCTTTGGCTTTGGTTTTGTCGATGATTGAAACCTTGTCGATGAGTTCGCCTTCGCCTTCGCCTTCGCCTTCGCCTTTGTCTTTGCTTTGGTACGCATTGCGAAAGAAGACCACGGCTTGCAGTAAGAATATGAGAATCAGCAGAAGGCGCCAGAAGTCTTGCTTCCGCCGTGGTGGAATCATGGTGAGCTGAGTTGACGAGGAAGGGGAGGAGAACGGAAATCGCGCATATCTGCGTCAGACATCTTGCAATACTTATATGCGAAATTGCAGTGATCATGCGACACGCGCGTGAGGACTCGGTGGAACGCTAGACGAGAATCTGGAGGTACGGGTTACCAGCAATCTCTGTGGCGTCCCGCGGTTCCTGTCCAGATCTTCCGCTCTTTCGGCATGGACGAGATGGCCCCACTTCGTTGCAGGTGCCTGATAGGAAGACCCCTCCGAACAATGGATACAACTAATGCTGTCCCGCTCTGCGTTGTCATGCGCTCAGCCGCCTGTACCGAGGCCGCTGATGTTGTTGACGACTCCGGAGATGAAATGGTGCCGCTGAGTAATGGACGAGGGAGTGGACGAGGTCACGAGGGTCTGTCTGGTCGGCGAAAAGCTTCGTCGGCAGCTGCCCTGTGAACGCGCCCAACAACATTATTCGCGATCAGCTGTGAGATGATCGCCCGAGGACGTCGGCGCAAGTAAGGAGAAAATGAGAAAGTGGCCGTGAGCCAAAGTCGGCGCGAAAATGCCATGCTCATAGGATAGCTTTCCAGATAAGTACTCGGACCTGGCTGTAATTGCAGAAGCAATGGCAAGCGCCGGCAAAATATGCGAAGCGTATACCTTATTCGAGGAGCCAAGCAGAGGCAACTTACAACCTCAGCAAGATGAATGACCGCCATGGCCGAAACCAGTCAACCTTCAAGCTTCAGAAGGAAGTAAGCGTAATTCGGTGTCGAAAGTTGAGAAGGTCTTTCAAAAAGTGGCGAACGGAGCTACAAACTACAACACTTCCGACTCGCAGAACTACCTCCACCTTTGGTAATAACGGACTCCATGCAGTTGTCGATGACGCCTTGCAGCCATTTACTGCGAATCTCATTTCCGATGTGCCAATTTCACTTGCATCTGTCCCGTCTCAGATCTGAGGCGTTGCTCCCGGGGAATAGAACTCGTGGTGTGAACCACCAACCGCATTATAGCAACCTGATTTTCCAAACTGGTCCTTGCAGTAATACTACGTCTGTGGAGGGTCAATTAGCTCGCACCAATTGCCGCCCTTCACACACGGCCAGCGACGACACCAATTGCCATCGCAATCGAATGGATAGTAGCATCGACCACCGAAGGCAGAACCTTTGCCGCACCATGCTGGCCGAGTTGTTAGTATGGATCTTGGGAGCTCTTGGCAAGTAAGTGCGATGTACAATTGAACCCTCGTATGCACTGGCCCGCGGCTGGACTGGCGGCACTGACTTGAGCGACGGCGATGGCGAAGGTAAGGAATACATATGTGTGTAGCTTCATCCTGGATAGGCACAGGAGTAAGGCTGTTGGCGATGTTGGCGGTGTTGGCGGGTTATTTTCAGAAGTCGATTCCAGAGCCAGCGTTGGGAAGAGCGAGAATGCAATAGAAAAAGACGAAGAAGAGACTTGACGTTACGAGGCGAGCACAGTGCTGCACAGCAACACGAGCAGCGATGTCTTGACAAGGACGGCTGGAACGTGGACATCCCGTGTCGATTGTCGCCGTAGACTTCCGCCGAATTAGGAGGGCGTAGTCACGAAGGTCGAAGCGCGCTCCAAATGCTTTTCCCGCAAGCTGTCACCTGGCGCACCTGTGTTGCATTTGCAGTGATGAGCAACATTGTCATTGCTACGAAGCATGATCAATACGAGCACACACGGTATGCCGCAGCAGGAGAGCGTGAGATGAGAGGGATGGGGAATGATGGGGGCCGTGGCATGGTCTGCTCTTCTCGAGTCACTCGATCATGGGAGCGCTGTCATAATTCTCCATCTCATGAACCGAGACGATCGTATTGTGTCTTTTGCGAGGCACTCCTCCTTGCAAATAGGCGCTTGACCTGAGGCCGGGTTCGGACGCTCAGCAATCCGATGCTCCCTTCTGCTGTAAAGCCCGTCTGCGCACCGCCGGATGCCAACTGAGCAGACCTCCATCGATAGTAAGAGCATCGCGACTCCGGGAAGGGATGGTAGGAGAGATAATGGTGATGCAGAGTGGTGAGGTGTAGGCAATGGTTTCAGGCGAGTTGACGTCGCGCTACCACGAATCGCGCTAGCTGTAAAATACCCACTATCTTGGCATTACCGTCATTCAAATGTCAACAAACACTCGAGCCAGTGCAACACTTCATATGAAAAGAATCTCGAATCTTTGCTGGACTATCTCGGCTCGCCACGATGGACCATGAGAGCCTGAGAACGGCGTCGACATATTTGAACAATCTTCTGCTGGCCCGGGGACTGCTACGCAATGGCGACCCAATCGACTTCGTCAAGCCCTCAAAGGAGAGTCGCGCCCAGATCATCAACCTCGTTCACGACCTCATACTACGCGAAGATCGCGACAAAGAGCAGCGAGAACAGGTGGCCACCACAATCCGATCTCTACGATCCGAAGATGCGCGCAAAACCCACGACATCGAACGACTCACGACGAAAGGCGAGGAATCGGCAAGAGCAGCAGTACAAGCACAAGCTGCGGAGAGACATGCACTCGGGGAGGTGAAAAGGGTCGAGAAGGCAATGAAGCTGTTGCAAGATCAGACTGCGAAGCTCAAGACGACGCTGGCGCAAGTCAAAACACAGTGTACCAACGATGTCAGGAAGCGGGACCTTGAGTTGGCGCGTCTCAAAACACATCTGCAAGGGCAGCAGAGAGGAACAAGAGTTGGCACGGCAGCTCCGAGCATGTCTGTCCGGAAGGCATCAGCGGAGCAAGCGGCGCACGATCTGACAGATCCGGAATATAGCCTTAAGCAGGAGACGACCGAGTTCCTGACACAGCTCAGTCAGAGCCTCAGTGACGAAAATGACAGCTTGATTGGCTTGATCAGAACTTCATTGAAAACGCTGAAAGATGTGCTCGGACTGCCGGTGAATGTGGCCAAACATCCCGATAGCGCGGTGGGTAGTATGGGCAGCGATGCCGAAGCAGGAAAGTCCAAAGGCGGCAACAACCTACTGCTCGCGCTGCCCACATCGTACGAGGCATTGGCGGCGGATGTGGATGGCACACTTTCGCATCTCAAGACGGTTCTGACAAATCCGAACTTCGTCTCGGTTGAGGAGGTGGAAATAAGAGAGGAAGAGATCGCCAGGTTACGGGAAGGATGGGAGCATATGGAACGACGATGGAGGGATGTGTTGAACATGATGGAAGGCTGGCTGAGACGAATGGACACCGGCGACACCATCAACATCGATGATCTGAGAAGGGGCATGGGCCTGGTCTCCCCGACCGCTGGCCGTATGCGAGGACCTCGGCCTGCTGAGATGGAAATCGACCAAAGCCTCGTGGACAGCGAAACCAGCGAGGTCTCGCTGCCTGACATTCAGGAAGAGAGCTTTGTCTCGTCTTCTCATCGGCCGTCTAATCGACCAATGAGCAGTCCGAAGAGGAAAAGGGACGCGCTTGAGCCGCCGGAGTTTTTCGACTTGAGGCCGTCAACAAGTAGGAACAAGGCCGTTCCAGGTTCACCGGCGAAGTCGATCTCGGACAATGCACACCTTTTGCTCGAAAACGACGAGAGCGAGGAGCTGGAAGTGCCCCAGATGACGATCGCAGAGAAGCTAAGCGCCGCTCAAGAAGAGGCAGAACAAGCAGCCGCAGATGCACGATCAAAACCATCCAGCCGTGTGTCTGCAGGTGTGCCCGCAACAAGTGGGATAAACGGCAGCGTGGACGAGGAGAAAGACGATGATACTTTGGGCAAGTTGCCGGGCGATGCCACTTTGGGCAAGATCTTCAGTCCGATAGCGAAGAAGACAAGGATCAAAGGCCGTCCGCGGAAGAGGAAGAGCACGCTGAGCCCGGACGAACTTGAGGCGCTCATTGGTGCGAATGAAGAGTAGGCTGAGCGTACACGGGAGAAGAATTGGATACATGTGCTCGAGGGTACGGAATGGTAGGATCCTGCTGGCGGTGAGGCGACGAGGGTGTGAAGCTTCGATTGTGTGGGAGGTGCTATGGTAGATCTGTGCCTTGAGCCTGGCAGGTAACGCAACATCGCCAGCAAAGCTACTCGAGGCCTGCACAATCTAGGACGAGATGCGTCCACCATTGCAACCACCGCTCTTTCCCGCCGCCGTGAACGTGGATGAACAATTCCACTTTCGCTCCGTATTCATGCCGTGAACATGTTTCGTTCTACGGTGTCGCACAGCCGTAGCGATGCCGTTCACAGCCCCGACTCGCTCGCGGTACGGACGTGATCACAAGCCTCACCACATCCTTCCCTGTACTTGCTCCTGGTAGCCCAGCCATCTCCCGTTCGAGAATCACAATCTCGATTTGAAGTCGCGTCTTACGACGGAGAGTTGCATGACTTGACTGCATCATCCTTGAGGTCGAGGCTAATCATCAGCAGCAGCAACCATGCGTCAATGCAGCAAATGACCGAAAACAGCCATCGGGATGCACGCAATGCACAAGCATCGTGCAGCAGCAATCCACGAGTCCTGTTCACTCGCATGAGATGGGGTCAAAGTTGGGACCGATGTGGGCGATGTGATTGAAGGGAAGGAGCGAGGGGCGGGACCACCCTAGTGCGAATGCGGGTGAATGTGGATGGCAGCTTCGCCCGAATCCAATCACAGCGGGCGTCGAACCGCTCACTCTTTTCTCTCCTTCACTCTCTTCCACACGATCAACGTCTCTTCGCGCTGGGCTGCACCTTTCCAATAGTCGTGTTCCCCTGCCGATGTGCGGACCACGCCCTCTTGCAGCTTTGTTGCATGCTCGATTCTGCAGTGAGAGAGGAGGAGAGGTCCCACGGCAGTATCTCCGTCCTCTGCGACATATAGTGGCCGTGCCGCGCCCTTAGGCAAGTCTTTCTCTTCTTCTTCTTCTTCCTTCAGCAAGCGTGTCAATCCTCAGAGTTGTGTCTTAGTTTTCTTCCTCCTCTTTTTGTTCTTTGTCTGTTAATCAGGGCCCGGTGCTCTTTGCGAATCATATACTCACTCACTCACTAATAATTCAACCCTTCCGCCAACGTAACATCCAGAAAAATCCAACACATCCAGCATATTCACAGTCGCCGGTCGACTTGCCCTACCACGCCAATACCAACTATAATCAACTCTTGCTTGCTCAGCACGACCTTCGAAATATCACCATTTCACAACCACGAAACCATTTCCAAACAACGAAGATAATCAATTCATAATGGCCGCTATCCAGCTCAACTTCACTCTCCGCACCTCCGCCAACTGCAAGACCGTCCACTTGCTCGGTTCCTGGGACAACTACAAGGGTCAACTCCCGCTCTCCAAGGACTCCTCCAAGACTGGCGGCTGGAAGGGCACCTTCCGCTTCCAGGGACAGACCCTCAAGCAAGGCCAACGCTACTGGTACTACTACATCATCGATGGCTACCACGTCTCCCACGACCCCGCTCGCGAGTCCGTCACCGAGCCCACCACCGGCCGCAAGCTGAACACCCTCGACATCCCCGCCGGCAAGGCTGCTGAGCCCACCTCGACCTCCAAGTCCACGCGCCACTCCCGCCGCGTCAGCACCAACGGTGGAGTCCCCAAGGGTCGCCCGCTCGACAAGTCTCAGATCGTCTCCCCAAAGCCCTACAAGCCACAGGAGACCCGCAAGGTCCGCACCGAAGCGTTCGCGCACCCAACCCTCGAGCAGCTCACCGCCAAGTTCGCCGCGACCCAGGTCAACGACGACGACGACTCTGAATCCGAATCCGACTCTGACGACGACTCTGACGTCCCATCCCTCAGCTCTCGCAGCTCCCGCAGCTCCGGCTCCAGCACCCCAAGCTCCGTCTCCAGCACTTCCTCGTGTTGCACTTGCGAACGCTACGGTATCACCCGCTCCGGCGGCCGCGTCAAGCTTGACTGTGGTGGGTCTCGCTGCGGATACTCTGACGGATCCGACTGCTCTTCCGAGTCCGACGACGACTACAAGCGTGGCACTACCCGCCGCCACGGAATCGTCGTTCGCGGACGCTAGATGTCGACACTTCTGTGGGATGCTCGTCAAGAGCTTCTTGCATACAGTACTGCCCATGGCTAGGAGAGCTGTGAACCTTTTACATTCACTGGATATTTTCTTCCATTCCATTTCACGATCGTTTTGGTTTCCACCGGAAGGATCCTTGACCATAGGTCGTTGCCGCGCCGTCGATTCAGCTGGCCTGTATTGACGCCGCGCCGATGCCGATGCGTCGTTCTTCCACGCGGTTGCTATCCGTCCGACGACCTCGTGCGCCGCTTCGCGACGACGGTCTGAGAAGGACAGCGACTGCTAATTCGACAAGTCTGTTCCCGCACGTTGCAGCACGGCGCAACGACCGGCGGCGAACCAGAGGAGAGGAAAAGGTCGATCGCGGTTTGGTCGACTATGGATTCGGGACTTTTGGAGACGGAGATGGAGCCCGAACCGGCGCTGCTTGCGAAACTTGCAATACTTGCTCGTGAGTGGTAGATCCGGAGATGTTGTGGCGATGGGCGGATTGATGGAGCAATGAAGGCCAGCTTTCGAACGCCTTCTTGCCATAGTTAAGAATCAACTGTCTGATCATCCTGCTCTCTGTCGTTACTCTCACCGTCGTCTCGGAAATGTTGAGCTCCAAAGCTTTGGCGCATCGGAAGGACTAGAGCCCATGTTGTAGGCGTGATCCGAAGTCGACTGACTAGTCCAGAATGCTGCACTCGTGATGCTTGTCGTGCGTCTTTCCTCAGTGTGTCCGGGAGCGCGTCCTCGTGTGCTAGAGACACTCCAATGCAGCTGGCTGGTGAAGAATCAGACAACGCCTCCGTGGGCGTCATATGCCTATGCTTCAAAAGGCATCAGCCCACGCGAATTCAGTGCAAATGCGTTCAATCCCACTGCATTTGTCGTCAAACACTCCGTCGCTTCTGAGTGTGTCCTCGTCTTTCGTTGGCCTGGCTTGCGTCAGGAACCGCTCTGGGCTGCGACTGTCGCCTTGCGTGTAATCCACAAGTATACCCCACGAGAATGATCCTCTCTTGTACGACATGTCCTCGTTGATTTCTTGCTGCGCAGGGATCGATGGCATGGCGGTGATAGAGACAACGGCATACTGCGTATCTTTCCACGATTTGAATGCACATCGGGAGGAGTCATGAGGTTGAAGAGGAGATATGAGAGGTGCTTGGGTCGCTTGATAGGATAAATGAGAGGAGAGAGGGCTGATTGAGGAAAGAGAAGGGATAATGCAGGGCACAGCATGAGGGGATGATCAGGCCTCTCAGCCTGGTTCCCGTAGCCGTAGTCGTCGATACATCGAAGCCACGCTCATCATTAGGCTGAGAAGTCTGCTCAAAGCAGCATTGGTCGAACGCCCCGATCGTGGCGGCTTTCTTTTTTATTCTCCGGCCATGTGAGGAGTTTAGGTTCTGTCAGCTACATCTTACGATGCGGATGGCTTCGGCAGATGGGCCGTCTCATCTCAGCTTTTGCAGGGCACGTCGTCGGTTGAGAATCTTGAGAAGTCTCGGCAGATCGTGGCATGGCGTGAGCGCAGAGAGACGCGGTCGAGGTTCGGAGAGTCGTGTCCGTGGGCCGCCGATTACCGCGAGGCAACCGTCACGACGCGGGCATCTTTGACAGGAGTCGATCTCCGTACGTACACATCTTCATCACGAGGATGAAGCATCAGCCGCACGCAGCGAGTGAGCGTGATGTGTGAAGAGGAGCTGAGAGATGACGATCTCGATGAAGCCGTGAGGTGGCTGCGATCGAGGCATTCGAGGCTGATCCTGCGTGGGATCGCCAGATGTCGAATATTGGGGCCAAAAGTCCGCCAAACCTTCAATGCGCCTCAGCCTTACGATGACAACTTCGATCATCAATATTTTGAGCGTGCTCACGGGGTCTATCGGCGCCGTTGAATATTTGTTAGTCGTCGGAAGACTATCGTCGAGCGCCTTTCAGGGAAATGCGTGGATGGACTTCGTTTTCTCATTCGAATTTTGACGTCATGTTCATGCGAAAAGGTGTTGCCGGATGCTGGTCGGTATTCTACGGCACATGCACGGCTCGGTGTACGCGAGAAGATGTATTCTCATGGACCGGTGACTTATTCTTCTTTTTCAAAGCCTATTCCAGAAGCACCGACGCCCAAGTTCATGACACTCTGGCATTGATGGTCATTATTCAGTCGCTATGAGTCTCACGCCTTTGCGTCCTCCTCCTGCTGCATCGGTGGCGGCAAAGACCTAGCTGGAGCTGGGTTCAAGATGCCAGCAGCATCAATCAGCGGCGCAGAAGGATTCAGCTCCAACCCGAAACCTGGCTTGTCCAGCACGGAGACGTCGAGATATCCCTTTGTTGGAATTGGCTCATTGATGAACAGATTGCCAAACACCGGAAGCACACTCTTGCCATCAGGCGAATTGGCCAGATATTCCTGGAACGGACTGTTCGCTTGAGAGACCACGAAATGGTAGCTGTACGGACCAGAGGCGTGGGGAACCACAGGCAAGTCGTACGCTGCTGCCATCGCGCTGACCTTCAACAGCTCAGTCATACCACCCACCCACATCACATCAGGCTGGAGAATATCCACATTCCGGCCCTCGATGAGTTTGCGGAAACCATATCTGGAGTACTCGTGCTCGCCAGTTGTGAACTTGAGCGTGGGATGCGCACGCTTGATCAACGCCTGGCCATCAAAGTCGTCCGGCGACAGGCACTCCTCCCACCAGTCGATGTTCAGATCCTTGCACTTCTCCGCCAGCTCGATCGTGTACTGGACGTTCAGACTCATGTAGCAGTCTACCCGCAGAGGAAAGTCTGGTCCGACCTCTGCTCTCCTCGCTCGGAGGTATTCCACGTTCTTTCTCATTCCTTCTGGTCCTTCGCCGGGACTGTATGGCAACGGCACTTTTGCTCCGCTGAAGCCCATCTCTTTCGCAGCACCGGGAGCTGGGCCCGTGCAGTAGAACTCGAGTCGTTCACGGGTCGCCCCACCGATCATCTTGTATACTGGCTCATTCCGAATCTTGCCCAGCAGATCCCAGATTGCAAGATCGATCACGGATATGACTGCTACTGGAAGTCCTTTTCGGCCATAAAACATTGAGGCTCGGTACATTTGCTCGAAGAGGTGGTTCGTATCTCTCGGGTCTGCATATAACGTCAGTCAAGCTGGCACTCGCATGTACTGTGTATACATACCAGCTCCAATGAGGAATCTCCGGAAGTGCTCAGCAACCAGCCAACATGCTGGCGGGCCACCGAACCCAGTAGCGAAGCCCGTGGTCCCGTCACTCGCTTCGATCTCCACGCAGAACGATCCGAGCACATTGATGCCCCAGCTTGTCCTTGAAGCTCTGTAAGCTTCATATCCTGACATGGGCGTGGAGATTTTCGAGTCAATCAGCCAGTGTCCGCCTTTGACATTGTGGTAGTCACCGCCGGAGCCAACGCCTTGGATGATGAAAGTCTTGATCTCCTTGATCTTTGGGAAAGCCTTGACTTTCTCCTGTGATCCTGCCATATTGCAGTCGTGGTCGAGCTTGTGAATATACAGATCAAATTGAGATGAACCTATGCTCCAGGTCGTTGAACAATGTAGAGCGATGGGGAGAGGAAAGTGTGATGACAAGGCCTGAACAACGAGGAGGGACTGACTTACGCTTTATTGCTATTTTACCTTCCCATGGAGTGATGCAGTGGCTCGACAGTACGCCAGCGCTGCAACAATGTACCGACGTGAAGAGTGTCAGCAGCGAAAGCAAGATGACTGTCGCTCCAAAACGTGCTATCCACCCTCGGTGAGGGGTAAGTCTGGGTTAAAAGCCTGCCGAGCTGCCTCGATCCTCGCACCTCTTTTCACCGACCCCCGAAGATGACGGACTCATCGCCGAAAGACATCTCGCCGAGCCACAGACACGGCACCGAGCAGCGAGACGATGATGGATGGAGCGGTGAGGAAGAGGACGAGGGCGTTGGCGTTGGCGTTGAGGGCTCGAGAAAGCGGAAGCGACCGATGAGCGTGAGCTGTGAGATGTGCAAGACGAGAAAGGTATGGTTACACGAATGACCCACGTCGCGTTCACATGCAAAAACCCTTGCTGATAGATTATAATGTAGGTGAAATGCGATCGTGGTCATCCATCTTGTGGATGGTGCGTCCGAAATCAACAAATATGCGAGTACAAGGAAAGAAAGAAACCTGGCTTGCGAGCAGGTATGAACCCGATCGAGACATCCTCGAGCAATAGCTGATCCTCGTGTGTATGTAGGTTATGGCCGAGAACTCGAGTCTAGACTTGGTGAGTGCGAGCCTTTAGACTATATCCAGGCGTATAGTCGAAGCTAGCATCGAGACATACTGATCGTTCCAAGACAAACTCGAAGATGTCCTGAGCAGCCAGCAACAGGTTCTACAGCAACTTGCTAGCCATCTGCCTGGATTTCAAGCGACCGCATCTCCAGTCAGCCAACATGGCCAACATAGCCATGTCCAGAATGCTCCGATGACGCAGGCAGCAACGTTCATCCAGACTCCCGAAGCATACCATTCCGCCGGCCCAGTATATCAAAATCGATACACGTCCCAGTCGGACGACGTCAATCGAGAGCGGCACCAGAGTCACGCCTCGCAACAATCCATACACTTGCCGAGTGCCTCTACCGCGGAACTCTATACGCCAAACAATCCGCCTCTCGAGTCTCCCAGCTTGAACATTGCTGCTCCATCTCACGATGCTGCTTTGAAGGTCGTCTCGCAGGACCAGGATTTTCCGCCGTACGACCTGTTGTATGCTTTGACAGATCTCTTCTTCAAGCACATCAACACGTGGTGTCCGATACTCCATCGACGAAGCACATTGGACTCGCTCTTCGGTGCAAATGCGTTGGAAGAAGCAGATCGTATATTGCTGCACGCAATTGTGGCAACGACTCTGCGATTCTCCTCTGACGCTCGTCTCACCGATTCAGTCCGTGAACGGTATCATGCCACTTCGAAGCAGAAAGTTCTCCTTTATGGGTTGGAGAACAGCTCTGTCAAAGCACTTCAGGCTCTTGTCATTCTTGCCCTCGAATGTAAAAATGGTCCACCTGGCTGGAATTTGCTTGCCTTGATCACAAGAAGCGTGGTCCAGCTTGGGCTGGCGGTAGAGACTACATCAGCATCCATTGCTCCACTCTATCCGTCGATCTACACTTTGCGGGCGAACGTCCTTCCCGAACCGAAATCATTCATCGAAGACGAAAGTCGAAGAAGGCTGTTCTGGATGGTCTTCCTTCTCGATCGTTATGCAACCATTGCCACCGCTTTCGAATTCGCTCTGCGAGATGAAGAGATCGATCGCAAATTGCCTTGCAGAGACGATCTTTTCGCTCGCGACCAAGCTGTGGAGACTCGCTGGTTCCAGACCACGGAAGGAGAACAGCACACACTCATCGAGATGAACCATCCCGAGAATCTGGGTTCTTTCAGCTACTACATCGAGATTGTCGGCATTCTGTCCCAGATTCATCGCTTTCTCAAGAAGCCAGTCGACATCAGCGCTCTCTCCGACGTCGAGAAATGGCAACAGGAGTACCGTCACCTCCACGCCAAGCTCAATCAGTGGAAACACGGGCTTCCAAGCGAGTACGGCAACATGTCACGCCTGTTCAATCCAAACGGAGGCAACGTCAATTGCATTTGGATCATGCTTCATATCACATACCATACGTGAGTTCATGCATGCTCACCTTATCTTGCAGGCTAACCATCCATCTCCCAGCACCGTAATCCGCCTGCACTCCTCCGCCGCCTATCCCACCACTCGCTCTCCAATCTTCACCCCCTCCTACTCCGCCGCGCAACGCTGCCAGACTGCCGTTGAAGACATCTGCTCGCTCTGCTCCTACGTTCGTACCAACAGCCTGCTAACCAAGCTCGGCCCGCCCTTCGCCTTCTCACTCTGGGTCGCCGCACGCCTCCTCCTCGTGCACGGCTCGACCATCGACCACGCTTTCAATGTCTCCCTCCTCCCACTCGTCGACACGCTCCGCGAAATGGGCGCACAGTGGAAAGTCGCAGAGCGGTACGCCACACTGCTACAGCGTGTCATCGACGAGTTTCACGAAAGCGAGCGGGCTCCTGTCGGAGCGAATGGAGTGAGAGAGACGCCGTCGACTGTCAGAATCCTGGCGGATATGAGACGGTGCGCGTATGATCTTGATTTCCTCATCAGTCGGCAGCCTCGACAGCAATTCGGCAGCAAACAGGTGAGCGCCACGCCGAGGACGAGGACGCCGGCGCCGAACGAATTGGAGTATCTAGATGTGTTTGACTTTTTCAACATGCCACGGTTACCGGATGTGAACTCCAACGGGGTCGCAGCGGGTGCGAATGGCGATGGGAGTGGTCTTGTGCCGGAGTATCAGTCGTTTATGGATTATCAGCCGATGGTGGATGGCGGTGTTGGGACAGATTGGCTTGTACAGTGAAGAGTCGCAGTCTCAGATGTGGTATCGAAAGGAATGGCGTCGATGCGTTGTATTCATGTACATATCGATCAAAGCAGGCCACCAGCAAGCCAGTCATTCACGGCCGGATCGCCCGGCTCTGGGAAGACGCCTCTATCCTGCTGCTGAGCCTCTTGCTGCTGCTGCTGCTCTTCACCTGCATTGCCTGGCTGCTGTTGCTGGTCAACCCAACGCCCATTCTCCAATTGACGCTGTTGGCGCCCTCGGTAATAAAACAGGAAACCCAGCGTGGCGATCAA
Organism: Zymoseptoria tritici IPO323; assembly: GCF_000219625.1. Taxonomy (NCBI): domain Eukaryota; kingdom Fungi; phylum Ascomycota; class Dothideomycetes; order Mycosphaerellales; family Mycosphaerellaceae; genus Zymoseptoria; species Zymoseptoria tritici. Next base: position 946,256 of record NC_018218.1, on the reverse strand, counting down.
GCCGCCGATCAGTAATGTCTCCAGCACACCGTCCTCAAATTCCAGATCGTCATAGTATGCATCTCCGCCAGGCATGTGATCGTCTTCCCAATCGTCAGCTTCGTACTGGTCGTAATACGCAGCGTCTGCTTCAAGGAAGTCGTTCAGCCACTCAGCGAAACTCCTTCGCTTCTTCTCCTTGTCTTCGTCTTCGATGCCGTGTACGCCACCTCGTGTAACGCCATTCCACCAACTTCGCCAGCGAAGTTTGAACAAGCTGATCTTGACAGGGAAGTACGCTTCGCGAGGATTCGTCTCAAGAGCTTGGTCGTAGAATCGCTTCGCAAGGTGAAAGTCCTGGTTGATACCAACGCCATTCTCGTGCATCCATCCGAGATTCCACATGGCTTGCGCGGACTGCAGAGTGTTAACAGCAGCCTGATAGCAAGCCGCAGCGTGCTCGGGAGAGGCCGGCGCGCCGATGCCGTTGAGGTAGTAGTCGCCCATTTTCACCAGGCTGTCAATGTTTTGTTGTTTGGCAGACCGTGTCCAGTGGATGAGCGCCAGAGCTGCGTCGCCTATGGTGTTGGTGGCATTTTGCTGCACAGATTTGAACCAAGACAGAGGCGACCATGTCGGTTTTGTCTGGTCCAGAAGCCATGCGACGTTGGCCTGCGCATTCTCACTGCCTTGCTCTGCGGCCATGAGGTACCCAATGATAGCTCGCTGGTAATCACCGGCGTCGTATGCGTCCACGGCCTCCGCAAGCGAACTCCAGACAGGCTCTGCTTTCTCGGCGACAATCTTGTAGTACACAGCTGCCTGGCCACACGACCGATCTCGTCCAATTGCTTTCTCTGCCATCTCCGCGAGATAGTAGTACGCTTCGATGTGACTATTCCGTGCGGCGAGTTCGAAGTATTTGGTTGCGGTCGCGGTATCACCCTGATCGAGGAACAAGATGCCGAGCTTCGTCTGAGCGACTGCGAGATCTTGATCCGCTGCTGCTGCGAGGTACTCTGCGGACTTCATCGTGTTTTGCTCCACGCCAAGCCCATCAAGATACATCAATCCCAAGCTGTACTGAGACAGTGCATCTCCATTCTTCAGTCCACGCTCGAACCACGTCTTAGCCAGCTTAAAACTTTGTTGCGTGCCCTCGCCTCGCAGGAACATGCGTCCCAGGTACCCAGCAGCTTTCGAGGCGTATTTCTCCGTCACTCCAGGCACGTCCTTCCTGATCTTGTTCGCCGAAGTCCAGTACTGCCGTGCAATATCCATGAAATACTTCTTAGCAAGTTGAAAGTCGACCGGAAGATCTTTGGCTCCGTCGTAGTGAAGTCGTGCGAGGCTGAATGTCGCCTTAATGTCGCCTTTCGAAGACTGCAGCTCAAGATATTCAAGAACATCCTCTATGCTCGCGTACGCATCGCTTGTCGGACCACCATATTTGGCATTAGGACCCGCAGAAGCTACGCTAGCCCCCTCGCCGTACACACCTCCGTCCTCGTCGGCGATTCTAAAGGCGTCGCGAACCAAGCTGTGTCCTCCGGGAGGGCCAGAACGATAGTAAAGCACAGCCTTGTCTGCAACTTGCTTGTACCAATGAACCGCCTCGTCGCAATTCCTCGGCGCTGCCACACCTGCCAAATTTCGATATGCCAGAGTCATCTGCGAGCGGGTGTTGCCGGTCTCAGCAGCATATGTGTGATAAAGCATGCTCTTCGCTTGGTTTGAGGGTACAGAGGGTGCCAACCCAGTCGCATACATGAATCCGATCATGTACTGAGCAGTGCTGTTCCCATCAATGTCCGCCAATTGCTTGTATCGTTTGAACGCTTCGTCGTAATCCACAGGGTGGGTATGGTTGCCGTGGAAGTTCATCTCCGCGAGGAGGAAAATGGCATCTCGATCTTCCTCATCTGTAGCAGCCTGTTCGAGCAAATTGACAGCCTTCGATAACGGTTGACCAAGCTTCCGTGGTTGTGTGTTGGCAGAAGTCGTCGCGAGGTTGCCAGCATTTGGCGCGTTCATGAAGAGGAGCACAAATGCCTCTTTGGCATAGTATACGGTCGTTCCTATCACTCCCGTGGGCTTCTTCACCAGATCTGCAAGCTTGGACGTCGTCGGAGGCTTGATCTTGCGCAACAGCGCTGTAGCCTCAATGACTGCAACCGATGGTCCCTCATGGCTGTCATCCTCCTCTTCGACCTTGTTTTCTGACGAATGTTCCAACGGGGTTGTACCTGATGACAGAGGACTCTCCTGCAGTTTCGCAGGTTCTGTCGTGATGTGATCGAGGTCGTCTCGCGCGAACGTGAAGGCTAGAAAGATGCAGAGAACTGGCACAATAGAGCGTTAGCCTGAGGGTCTGTCTTTGTGGCCAGACAGTACAGAGCTTACCCAAAAGCAGTGGCAGTATCGGTCGCTTCATGATGGGCACGATGAAAGCAAGCCTTCTGTCGATGAGCAACAGAGCATGATACCGGACCGTTGATCCTCACAAAAGAAGAAGTGTTGATGTCAAGACAAGTGAGTGGCCAGCTTGCGTTGTTGCTTGACCGCGAAACGACATCGTCAGCGCTCGCGTGGAGCATTTCGGTCCGAGCTCCGGCAGCAATGCCCCTTCATGGTTGTCACCAAATCTACATCCTCTTCCCTCTCTTCTTCACTCGAATGCCCATTTGATATCTCCTCTGAGGTATTCGTGAATTGCAGTGCCACTCGCGCTCTAACATCATATCGATAGGCAGGACGCCACCGTAAGTACCTTTTCTTGTGTGATGTAAGGTTGATCAAGACGTTCTCTCCTTCTCTTCACATCCTGAAGTGAGCATCAGCAGATCACACGCCAAAATGGTGGCAGGTGAATCAGACACAAACCAGTCTTGCATGTGGCAGTGCAAATTCGAGGACAGTTCCACTTCGCGCTTCAACTTCTCAGATTCTCTTCTACACTTTCATCACATCGTGGCGCCAAAACATCGCTATCACCAAGTTCCACTGAGCAAACAAATCGGATACATTTGCGAGTACTTCGTGCTCTGATAGAGCATCCCAGGACCATCACGAATTAGCGCCAGGTCGAGATGGGCAGAGGGACTGGGCGAGAGACCATACAGTTACAGCTTCTTGGGAGTAGTCGTGCGGCTTGGGAGTAGTCGTGCGGGATCTTTCCGACCCATGCCCGAGAAGTCTGGCCCGCAGCTCACACAGACTTTCAATGATATAGGATCGAAATCATGCTGCTCTCTGGGTTGCCTTCCGAGTCACCAGAACGATGGCCGTCCATAAACCTCCCGCCAGCATACCCGGTGGTCCTCGCAATACACAGCGTCCCTTCCGAAAAGGATATGCCAAGTATACTCCATGACCCTGCCCAAGACATAGTCTTCCAGTTCAGACCGCTCCAGCACCGCAAGAATCCACTCATAATCCGACTTTGGCCTCTTCAAAATTTCCGCCCTCGTCACAGCAAATTGCGCACAACAAGGACTCCCGACCTCAGGAACCTGCTCACGCACCGCATCAACAGTCATATTGAACATTTCCGCATACACATGCGGATATGCATCCTCGACTTGATTCGCAGGGCCGGGAGGATTCATGTCCAGTTCCCGTGGACAACCAGGGTCATGAATACAGCGAAGATTCACGTAGCCTCTCTTCTCCACGGTAGCGAGCTGTAATTCTTTCAGCATTACCACGGCGTCGTGGCCATTGGCATCGTTGTGCCAGGCCGCCGGCCATCCATTGCGGTGCGCGTGCAGGAACACCGCGATGTCGGGCAAGTTGTCGTAGTTCTCGATGATGAATGTAAGATATGGGTTGGCCTCTCTGGCTTTGTTCAGCTTGGTTCTCAGGCCTGTAGGGGATGTTGCGTTGGAAGGGAGATCCACGACGTAAATTGCTCGGTCCCAGTCTGGCAGCTCGGTAGCTACCCAATCTGTGTCTTCAGAAGACACCTTGCCCATCACGATTGTCTTGCTGTAGTTCGTGGCCGGCTGCTGCAACACAGGTGTCTCGTTTGCCTTCGGCGCTATATCTGCCGTGCCGTCCTTATCGTCTCCTGCGTCTTTGGAGGACGGTGGCATGAGCGCATGCTTTTCAACAAGTTTTTCGGTGAGTGGAACCTGGTCCACGTATAATTCCGTGTCACTGTGCAGGTCTCGCGTATCATGGTAAGCGTGATATGGGTTCGGGCTGATCAGATCGGCGATTCTGAACAGCAATAGTACAATTGTCGCCGCAATGGCTATCGCTGTAATCCGGGCCCGCCGCCGATGCCAATATCTTGCTTCCATCTGATGTGGTTCTGCCCAAACAAATCTTGAGCTCTTGGATCTGCTCGTTATGGCCGGAGGACGACAGTGAGATCCATCGTAGGCGGGTAGCAAGTCACTAACGTAAAGAGGAAGGAAATGAACAATCACGAATAGTAATACTTGTCCTGGTCAGCCTGGCCCATGAGCGCTTCTTCTCCCGGTCCCTGTCGAATCGAGGGCTGAAGATGCCAGACGACATCGTGATGGATTCTGCCGGTAGAAGTCGACACCAGCCATCCACCAATATGCGTGGCTGTGGCTTGATGGATAAATGCACTGAAAGAAGTTGGAAGGAGAGTGAAGTAGACGAGAAGTATTCCGCGTCCACCTGCATGAAACCGACAACCGGTTAATGCTCGGATTTGTCCGTCCTCGGCAAATGACCCTCTTCTTCCGAGCTCTGGAGTCTGGAGCTGGAGCTGCAGCAATAATGCGGTTTGGAATACCCGAAAGATCAACCTCATATGATGTAACTAGTGGCCTCAGTGACCTCTCAGTATATACCAGAAACGCAGCTATATAAAGCTCTCAGTCCACAATCCCTTCACAGAATCACCTCGATCACACAGAAAGAACAACAAGATGGGACTGATCGTCCACCACCTCGGCCACTCACAATCCGACCGGGTAGTCTGGCTCTGCGAGGAACTCGGCTTGACCTACGAGCTGAAGAAGTACGACCGCTCACCAGTCCTCTCACCTCCAGAGCTCAAAGCCCTGCACCCGATCGGAGCTTCTCCAGTCATTGAGGACGATGGCGGCGTCAAGCTCGCAGAGACGGAGGCGTGCGTGGAGTACATCTGCAACATCCATGCTGGCGGCAAGTTGCTTGTACAGCCGGGTGCGAAGAACTATGCCGATTACCTCTACTGGTGTGTCGTGTGTTTGGGACGAGAGACGGATGACCTTTGAGCTGATCGTTTCCGTAGGTACCATGTCACAAATGGCACTCTCCAGCCGGCTGTTGGTCGAGTGATGGCTCTGTCGATGGCGGGCCTGAAGGAGGACAATCCGACGCTGGCTCGCTACCAGGCGAAGGTTCACCAGGTCCTTGGATACATGAATGAGCGTCTCGGGTCTGTGCCGTTCTTTGCAGGAGAGGAGTTCTCGGGTAAGGCTGTTTTGGCCACTTCCGACGATGCGTACTGAATCGAAAATGCAGCGGCGGACATCATGGCCATCTTCTCACTGACCGGCATGCGCGAGGTAAGTTTGATCATGGTAGATGAGCAAGGTCACCACTGATGATTCTTAGTTCTGCCCCGTCGACCTGAGCGAGTACAAGAACCTTCTATCATACATGCAGAAGATCGTCAAGAGACCCGCATACAAGGCATACCTGAGCAAAGGCGATCCAGGCATTGACATCGAGCAATTCATTCAGGGTCCTCCACCACCGCTCTTCAAGGGCTTTGCCGGCCATAAGTAGAGAGACTAGTTCAGCTTATGAAGCACCTCCTCTCCTTTGAGCCACCTCTCCACGTTCTCCGCTTGCTCCTCATACCATCTGTTCATGGTACCCGCATTGACGTAGCCCATGTGTGGACTCAACACAGTCAAGCTCCTGAAGTCATCCGCCTCCCTCCAAGGACTGTCTTTGGGTAGAGGTTCCACATCGTAGACATCCAACGCCGCACCGGCAATCCTTCCTTCCTTTAGCACTTCCACCAAAGCCTTCTCGTCGATCAGCGGCCCTCGAGAAGTATTGAGCAACATCGCGCTCCTCTTCATCCATCCTAATTCCCTTTGCCCTACCACACCTCGACTCCTCTCCGACAGCACCAAATGCAAACTAACCACATCCGCACTCCTAAACAGCTCCTCCTTACCCACAGCCTTGAACGTCCCCTTCTCCAATCCCACCCCTTCCGCCGCAGCATCCGCCTTCTCCTGTGTCAAATTCTCACTCCACGCAATAACTTTCATCCCAAACGCCAGCACCCCAACTTTCGCCATAGCCGTACCCAGCTTTCCCAACCCCACCAACCCAAGCGTCTTCCCTGCAAGTGCAACATTCGTGCCATTCTGCCACGCCGTAGAGCTAGTCTTCAACGCCCGGTCATCCTGCGGAATGCGGCCGGCGAGACTGAGAAGAAGAGCCCAAGCATGCTGATTGACAGCCGAGTGCGGCGGAGGCGGAGGCAGATCGTACTCATTCTCGCTAGCTGCATTAGCGGGTCGTTCACCTTTCGCTCCAGCGACAATGACATTGTGCTTGGAGAACGCTGGTAAATCCAAAGCAGCGTTGCGGAGTCCTGTGGTCAGGAGGAGTTTAAGATTCGGAAGGTCCTGGATGAGTTCGGCCGGGAAAGCGGTGCGTTCTCGCATGGTGGAGATAATGGGGTATGGTTCGAGACGCTTGATGAGGGCTTCGAGACCATCTTTGTGGTTTGGACTTAGTGTTTCTGGGAAAGACTCGATCTGGAGGCCGGCGATGTGTTGGAAATGTTTGGGAGCGATGCCAGGGTAGTCGTCTAGTATGGCCAGGCGAACCGCTTCGTTGGTAGACATGCTGAAAGCTCGCTTTGTGGGAGAAGGTCGTGAGGTGTGAGCAGATATGTTCTGGATTCTCGCTAGCACCCGTCTGAAGAGGACTTGACCGATGCTAGGTTTGATGTGTTGATGAAACGCATTGTTCTCTTGGTGCAAGATGTCAGCTTGGAAGAATGTTCATCCGCAGGTATAAACTTGGACGACCGGTATCGGTCTCATCAGGAGCCAGATCCGTGAGGAACTGTTTCGCTATCGAGCACATTTGGCTTTTGTCGCATCATGTTCGGAAAACCGGTCAATCACCTATCAATGCAATAGCAAGTTCGGAGGCAAAGGTTCATTTTCAATGAGTTTATCGGCAATGTGAGCCAAGCGGACATCCCAACAATCAATCAATCATCCCACATCACTCATCAAACTCCCTCAAACTCGCCGCCTTGATCTCCTTCTTCATCTGCTCCAATCTACGATGCATCTTCCACAATCGCTGCCGTTCCTCCCTCGGCACTCTCTCGCCTTTCGCCTCCATCGCAACTTGCTCGTCGTATAGCTTCGTGTACTTCGGGTAGTAATAGTCGCGGAACTCCTGCGCGAGATTAACGCCCTGGGTGAAAGTGATGGTGTCTGTTATGCTGGCGGTACTGTCGGTGCTGGCGCTCCGCTCGCGGGTGTTGACGCTGCTGCTAGCGATTGTAGACCCGGAGTGGGACTTTTGAGATTGCGAGGAGTTGGACTCGGTTTTGCGGTGTTTCGTAACGTGGCGTTCATCGTGATCGCTGTTAGGTGAATCGACGGCCTTCCGCTTGACGCCGTTCTCTGGCTTGAGGGTGACACCGTTGGTGCCGTTGGTGCCGTTAGTGACAGGTTTGGAAGATGCTGTACCATTCGTCGTGGCTTTGCGAGCAGTCTCGGTTGTGGGCAGCTTCTTGCCGGCGACACTCATCCTGTCCGAGGATGTTGAACTTGCGCTCATGGTCGTATCGCCGCGCTTCCGTGCGACGCCGTTGCTAGTGATGCCAAGTCCTTTGGGGGTTTCCGCGCCCTGCCGTACTCGCTGCACACCTACTGCAGCACGCTCGGACACATTCGATGCATTACGAGGTCGTGCAGCTCCCAGAGGTGAAGGCACGGTCGGTCTGCTCGAACGATTCTGTGGACTGAGTTGAGGTCGGGCCTGTGAAGATGTCGGACGTCCGTTGGGCGTGGCCTTACCTGCAGTAGCAGGTTTGGCCGCTTTGCTGGTGGTAGAGGCTTTCGTGATTGTCGATACGATTGTCTTCGTGCCATTGCCTGGTCCTGCCTTCTTCGCAGTCGTAGATGGGGCTGTGTCTTTTGGCACTGGCCGCACGAGCTTTCCAGTTGTGGCTTTGCTGCTTGGTGATGCCTCAATGCTTGCCTTCGGGGTAGCTTTGGCAACTGCACCCTGGACAGGCCTCCGGTCTGTAGGAGGGACCTTCGACTGGCTGCTGCCAGGGCCAGCCGCTTTCTTGTTCTCCTCCAGGGAGTCGCTGTCTTCGTCTGAACTGCTGTGGACGATCTCGGCAGATTTTACTTTCGGGTTGTTCGTCTTCGTCGCAACCTTCTTCCGCGCTGGCTTCCCTCCCTCCTTGTCACTGGCTGTCGCGGCCACTTCTCTCTCCTTCCGTTTCTTGTCTTTCGCCTCTTCAGCCGCCCTCGCCTTCTTTGGATCCTTCGCAAACAATCGTTTCATGCCCCCACCCGTACCTGCCGCCGACGAAATCTTCGGTGTGGATGCGGGACCAAGCCGCGGCGTGGTGGCAGCACTGATGCCAGCCTTTTCACCATCGCCGCCAGGTATCGGACTTGCTCCATGGCTCGGTGTCAATCCATTCCTATTGGCCGCGGACAGGTGTAGCTTGGACAGCACTGTGCCTTTATTCCTCTCCTCCTTGGGTAAAAGCATCTGCCATTCCTTGTCGTCTTTGCCCAATCTCAGCCGATCGTACGCCCGAATTGCATTGTCAATGGCAGCCTGCCTATCAGCCTGCGACAGGTATCCAAATTTGTACACATCCAATTCTTTGTATGTCCGATCAGTCAACTGCCACTTTCCATCTTCCTGTTTGCCAATCTTTTTCAACATGTCGTCCAGATCATCTTTCGGTATCCTCGTCTTCCGAACGATTTCGTCTCGCGAAAGTGGCTTTATGGCGATGAGGTGCACGAGCGGCGTACGCATTGCTCGAAGTCGGACAGCGGAGTCGGTCGTCGGGGCCGATGTGGGAGGCAGACCTGATCGCGAGACACCAACAGCATTTCTCGACGGACTTGCAGGCTGAGAGCCAAGCAGACCACGGCGTTGAGCTTGCTTGTGCTCTTTGGCGGCTTGAAAGCGATTCTCGGGTGTAGCAATGACGGAAGTCGTAATGTTGACGGATTTGGCCTGCTTCTCCTGCTGGTAGGAAGCCAGTGTGTTCTGCAACGCTGCCAGTGCCGCATCGCTTCCCTCACTGTGCTTCCTCTCCGGCAGCTTCAGCTCAGCTCTGTGACTGACAACGCCAGCGAAGGCGAGGCCTCCGAATGACTCCTTCGATGCCGAATACAGCTCATGGCGAAAGGCTTCCGAGGATATACTGAGGTCGATCGTTCGCTTGCCGAGCCGGATTTTCTAGATTCGAGATTCAGTAAGATTGGGACTTCTGGCGGAGCTTCGACCTTAACCCGTACTGGAGCGTTCCCTGTGAGGAATTGCAGACCATCTTGCCCAGCAGAAGCCTTCCTCACGTCACGGAGCAGGTCGTCGCTCAGCCTGAACGATACGGCGGAGTCGTTGTTGAATTGTGTCTCATCATCTGCCGGTACATCGTGCAAGACGAGGCCAGCAGGCGGTATCGTCGTCGTCGACATGGTTGGACTCGTTTCGTGTGCTATGGAAAGCGTCCGGGAGGAAGGCAGGTCAAAGCAGCCATGTGCTGTGCTTCGCTTTGAACCACAAACCTAGGCACAATGAGTGAACGATTCCGGCAGTGGTCAATTGTTCCATGACGTTCAGCTGAGGGACTTACCCATGGGACGCTTGCTAGATGATCATGGGGCTGAGGAATGATGTTTGCTGGGGGAAGACATGCTCGGGACGATGGATGTAGCGACAGAAGATGCAACAAGCCGACGGGAAAGGGTACTGGGGGAGCGAGAGACAATGCAGGGCGTGGGTTGCAAGACAAAGGTGGGAGAGTCGAGAGGACGAGGTAGTACAGCGCGCAGTAGAACTAGTGAGGACTGCTCCCGCACTGGGGGGCGCCAGCGCCAGAGCCGACGCCAGTCCACAGCCCCCGGTGGATCCCTGACCAAGCCAACATCCTCGCCGTTGACCATATGCATATGCATATACGACGCGAATTCCGCAGTACTTTTCTACATCTCCGAGCACTTGATTAAGAGAGCGCAGTACCTTACCGAGTCTTGGATCGTCCTCCTTGACCGAAAGTACCTCCTCCCTGTACTGTCCAACTCTCCCGATGACAAGACAGCTTGAAAGGCGTCTGTTTCACAAGGCGTTCACCAGTGTCTCGTCTCGTCACTCCGCACACAAACTATGGCGGTGCGGCTGCACTTTGATGGCAATCCACAGAGCCACTTGGGGTCGCACATGCGAGTGCAACCATCAGCATCAGACGCCGACATCACGGTACCTGTGGGTGGAACGATCGTGAAGCTCGGCAGCGATCGAAATGCGCCCAATAATTGATGACGGGGCAGTTGTGCATGACTGCCAATTCTGAGAAGCTCGTCTGACATCGTGCGGAATCGTCAATGAGAATGACAAAGACATGAATCGCTCCTGCTCGTGTTCAGAAGCAATTCAGTTGTTCATATACTACAATACTGCACCACTACACGGTTCGCGTTCCATCAGACTGAAGTCACTAAGGTAAACCATGGTTCAGCGACTCCACGAGCCGATGCGATTCCACCACCGGCACGAATCCTTGTCCAAGCCAGACTCCACTGTAGTGGCAGCGAATCACCGAATTGAGCCCAGACGGAGCTCGCGGACGATTCCGCTTCTGCAGAAATACGACCGCCCTTGCATTCCGTATATTTATTACGCGGTTCGCTCGACTACTACGTGGAATGCATGGCGAGCGCTGGTGTCGAGATGGCGGTGAACGAGTGGGAAGCGCATAAATAGCGGGCCGGCCGTGTCGCTCCTGTGAGATCAAGGAAAGCGATCATGTCTCAGCCTCTGAGGCCTGCCGCCCTGAATTGCCACGAGGATAGCCGAATACAGGTCTGGGCACCTTTCCCGATTGGAGTACTGGCTTCGGCCGCCCGCATATATCGAACATCCATGATGATCAGGTCTTCCGCGACGGACGATGCCACCCTGGTGCAGAGACACCTACCATCAAGACAGGCAGACCATTGCACGGGAACTCACTGAGGACCTCGGACCTTTCCTCACGAATGGCTTCAATCGTCCAGCTGCTGAGTCGGAGAAATGCGATCGAGAAGTGACGGAGCAAGGATGACGACAAGGACGTTTGCCAATCAGGTCCGTCGATGGCTTAAAAAAGGTCACCGGCCACTCGCGCCTGAGTTAAGTTCGGACGATCCCTTGGGCTTCACTCGCCAACCCTTGTCGCTGCCCGCCTTGTCTGGTGAGAATTCGAACTGCTGCATTGTTGCCGACGATGAGAGCGATTGAACTCGACAACTCTCCGTGTGATTCGTAATAGCAGGATGGCGAATTGTGTCCGAGCTCTTTGCCAGCTCAACGGAAACGCGCCGCACGCACGAGCGTTATTTCAACCGGGTCTCGACTCCGAGCTTCCGGAGGCACGGTACCGAAAGTTTCCCCTTAGGGTTTACTTGCTGCTCCTCCAAAGATACCTTACCCAATCTGGAATACAGTGATGAATACACACACTCGGCCGGTGCCATGTCAGCAATACGACGTCGGTCAGATTGATGCGTCGTTCTCAAGGTGGTTGATGACACGAACGACAGCACGTTGAATGCCACCATGAAACAACGTCGGCGGCTAGGAGGGTGGGAAGGTTACACTGATCCATGCTCGTGGCATCTGTCGCTTCCACCACGGCCCGGCACCTCTTCACTCTCTTGGCTTGGGTCCCCTCTCTTCTGTGTCAAAGTTACGACCATGCCCACGTTCAAGAAGACCACCGTATTCCAGGGCGCAATCAGCTGAACAGGCATCAGTGACCTTTTACAACCGCACGTCGACACCGCTTTACAAGGCTGAACACCGGGAGTTATTCTCAGACACTCGATGAACCTTGCAACACTAATCCAGACCAGGGCATAGTTTTCTCAAATACCGAAGGCGTAGACACAGTTCACCCCAAGGTAAGCCCGACATCTCCTTCGCTCCAACACACCATGATGCTCTTCCACGGCATTTCACTGCTCGCCCTCGCCGGCACAGCGCTATCTGCAGCTCGCTGGGAAACTCTGCCGCCAACTCCAGCCCTGCCCGCTCCTATCAGCAATGTCCGCGTCCCAATCAATGGCGCACAGCTCTGGTACCAGGAATACAACAGAGCCGCCGGCGGAACACCCATTGTCATGATCCACGGCGGCCTAGGCTACTCCGCCTACTTCGGCGACGTGATCACTCAGCTCGCCAAATCACACTACGTGATCGCAGTCGACCGCCGCGGCCATGGACGCTCCACATATCTGGAATCGGACGTCTTCACTTTCGACAAGTTCGCCAAGGACACATACACCCTCCTCCACGGCCTGAACGTCGTACAGGCCATCTGGGTGGGATGGTCGGATGGAGCAAACACCGCCCTTGCAGGCCTGTTGAACCCTCTCATCAACGCCGCCATCTCCAAAGCCTTCATCTTCGCTGCATCTCAGACCGTTCAGTCTGCAAATCCCAACTTCGGCAATACGGCCATCTACGCAGAGTTCGTGTCCCGTTGCAAGAAGGAATATGCCCAACTACAGCCAAACGCCGACTTCAGCGATTTCGGGAAGAAAGTCGCCACGCTGGAGGCCACACTGCCGAACTACAAGGATGCGGATTTCGCACCGATTTATGGGCCGAAGGTGATGATAGTGGGAGCGGAGCACGATGAGGCTGTCAATCTTGATGTCGCTCCGCATTTGCACAGCGTCATCAAAGGAAGTAAACTGAAGATTCTGAAGGGCGTGAGCCATTTCGCGCCGGTTCAAGACCCTACTCAGTTTGCGGCGGCGATCATGGAGCTTGTCTGAACGGCTCGTGAGGCTCGACGTGGATAACGTTGAGTATATATGTATTGGGCACCAGTTCACAGCGTAGTGTCTGAAGGATACCATATGTTGTGTACTCATCTACAATCGCAACCATTATATTCAATTCAGTTCCTCCCTTTCCCTTTCTGGTATTGTGCCTTTCTTCCTGGATATCCAACTCCTTCAACAACACTCGCAGTAAATCGCCGAGCCGGACCAAGCCTCGCCCCTTTCAGCTCACTTTGTCAACGGCCTAGGACATCCCAAATTCTCAAACAAAGGATCCACATGCTTCGCAGCAAACGAAAGCGCATCCACAGCCGGCGTGATGATGCCATTCAAAGTAGACGGAACCTGGCCCATCGCCATTTGGTATAAAAGACAAACGGTCTCCGCAGGAGTTATGTTCGGCGAGATCTTGCCGTTCTGGATCGCGCCGTAGTTCAAGCCGCCATTGAAGGATCCGTCGGCCGTGTTGCCGCCTAAACACAAGAGGGTAGAAGGATTAGCAATGCTCGGACAATAAGGCGAGAAGGACGAAGACAGTCGGCGCCGCAAGCCTTGTGCCATTGAGAAACTTACCGAACTCGACTGGATGTAGGAGGTACATCCTCAGGATCTGATCGGTCACTTTCTGGTTGTTGTAGGGGTCGACGCGGTTGTACCAGTTTGGAGGGATTTGCTCGTGAACGAAGAAGTAGGTCATGGTGTAGAGGTCGGGCTGATGGCTGGCTCCGGGAAAGCCGGCGTACGAGAATGAAGCGGCTCCGAATAGGAGGAGAGAGAGGACGCCAAAGTAAAAGTTCGGATTGTTGGCACGGCATTCATAGTACCGCTCCTCGCGATATTTAGCGAGCCTGGGTTTGAGGGTCAGCTGGTGTGTAAGATGCAGGACAGCATGTATCAAGGCTTACCCTTTGAGGTCGAACTTGCCGCCGGTGGAGCGAGTCATCTGGTCGAAGAGCGTGCGGTTAAAGCTGTAGTTGTCGCCAGTTGGGAAGTAGTCGCCGCGAGTGAGAGAAGAGCTGTGATCGCAGTCAATATACTTGCCGTCCAAGTTGGGAATTCGGAGGTACCTACTCTCCCTCGAACTTGTTGTGTCCGACGAGACCTGGCTGGTTGCCAGTGAGCAGTGGGTTGATCGAGGTGCGAGGTGTAGCACTGCAACCGATGGAGAGCTTCGTGGTGACAAAGTCGCCGTCAGCCTGAAGACCGAGGAAGGCCAGGAGGTTGGCCAGGTCGTAGCCGACATTGTACACGTTCTGTTGCATGTCCACGAGCTCCGCATAAGTCGTGATACCATCCCTCGCGAGGAAGCCATGGTTGGCAGCCGTGTTTAGTCCTGGAACACTACATGTCAGCGACTCGCTCGGTTGTGGTTGGTAGCGTTTGCGCTCTTCATACCTGGACAGGGTCCGCGAATGTCCTTTGCAGTCGGTGCGATGTAGCGATGGGCGTGATCGCCCTCAGCCGGCACTCGGTAACCTCCCTTCTCGTTGCCCTTGATGCCATTTCTCGCATTGTTGTATGGGTATTTAGGATTGAAAGGTACAGCGGGTTCGTGATTCGGGTTGAAAGGACATTGAGCCTCGCTGCCAGGACCCACGCCCTTTTGTTGGCGAGGTTCAAGTATGGACGAGTCCACGCCTGCAGCTTTCGGAACCCATGGAAAGGCGAGAGCGGCGTCGGTCAGGAATAAGGTCGTGAGCAGTGCCTTCATGTCGATGTCGACGAAGAACTTCGGTCAAGGACGAGTGCGCTGAAGACAGATGACAGCAGTGAGAGCCGCAAAGGCTTGCGGGAGCGTCTGACATTTGTGCCTTCAATGCCCTGTAATTGCGCAAGGGTATGCTTGTCCGGCTCGGGACATTCTGCCAGCACGTGTGCAGTAGTTCCCTGTCAAAGCCATTTTGGCCGAGGCATCTGCGGAGTCGACCAGACTTCCTGCTTTTTTTAATGAGGGGGAATTGCTCATATCCCAGAGTCTCAGGTAGAACCTGGCATGACAGATGATCAATTCGATCGGCGCAAAGCGTCGGCAACACGTCGCCTGAAGATATATCAGAAGCAAGCCGACGCGGAGTCTGGCGACTCCGCCCTGCTCAGAGTCTGCCGCGTCAATTGCTTGACTTCGCGAGAGCTCGTAGGTCAACGTCGAGATGATAGCAGCGGCAGCCACACACAGGCCTTCAAGATTGCAGTGCCCGCGAGACACGAGGGCGATGGCGGAAGTGTAAACCGGCATTGACGCCACTCTCTGGGGCCGATTCGGCATTCAATCGCAGCGACCTCCACAGCGCCGGATGATCTCATGCCAGCATCAAAAAGGACCGACCAACAAGGCGAAAGGGATGACCTGGTATGGAGGTCTTCGCAAACTGACTTGAGAAGCAAAAGACAACGGGTGCCGATCGCTACAACGCCGCATTGGGCACGACAGGCCACATGTGTGTGTTTAGCGAAGGATGATTATTCCTAGCGGAGCGCAGATTGTGGACATCGTCCAGGAACTCCAGCGAGAAAGAGAATCTCAACAGTCCCGATTCTTCCAGCCAGGAACAGGGTCAAAAGCCCCAGATTTGAAGGTGTATACAGCCCGGCCGACCAGTCGCACATGCCAAGCCGACTAGTCAAATTCCGACATTTTCGCGTTTAGGGTCGGCCGAGGAAGTAAGGGGTAGGCTTGGCATTAGTAAAAAATCTTTATACGCAGCATCGCGACGCTGTTTTGTAAAATATTACGTAAAATTACACCTTTCTTTACTATAGATTTACTTAAGGCTTTGTGTACTAATAGGCTCTATAACGAGGACGATCTTTTTGAGGCTACTTATATAATTACCCTACTAGACGAGAAGGTAGCCTAATATATTATGTAAAAGAAAGAGAAACATATTGCTTAACGTGTTACTAAACGTGTTCGGGAATACGTTTAGTAACACGTTAAAGCGCTGCTTACCGAATGCCCCGATTTCTCTAGCTTCGCCTTAAGGTTAGGCGTTATTCGAGCGTCGATAATATACGCGTAGCCGGCCGTATACGTCTTAGGATATTCTAGTATTATAGATACTACCTCGATATCTGCTACTATTATTGCGATACCTCGATACTCTACGATAATAGTATCGGGCAGCGGAACGTCCTATAGGGATCGATATATTAGTTAATACTAGAATAAACACGTTTTCGAACGTGTTTATTCCCCTATAGACCGAGTATTATATAATAAGAGACTATCTACCTAAGGACTCTCGGTATCGATTCCTCGATAACGCTCCGTATATACGTATTATTAGTACTTATAGCGGAATACGGGCTTACGAATATATTAAGCCGTAGTATCTAATATAGAGCTATACCGAGGTTCCTATCGATTACTAGGAGAATTAGGATACCAAGTAGCTACTAATATCCTTATTCGAGAGAGATAAGTGGAAGATCGACGCGAACGGGTAAGTTATATCTATAATATGTTTTTTAACATGTTTGTTAACGTGTTCGGGAACACGTTAAACTACCGGTTCGGACATACTCGAACCTTAACATAATCGAAAATACGATCTGGGCCTCCGCAACGCCTAAACATGTTCGCGAACATGTTTAGGCGTTGCGGAAATTATCGAGAACACGATTTTAATAATCTTCTTAAAGCACAACATGTTTGTTAACGTGTTCGACATTATGTTGCCTAACATGTTCGGCAACACGTTGCGTAATGTGTTAAGCAATATATTACCGAACACGTTCACGAACATGTTATGCTTTAAGAAGATTATTAAAATCGTATTCTCGATAATTTCCGCAACGCCTAAATATGTTCGCGAACATATTTAGATTCGCTAACGCCTAACGCTAAAGGGGATAGGCCTAATATAAGAAACCGGACTAAGGAGTCTAATATAGCCGAACGTGTTCGCGAACATGTTCTGGTTTTGCGAACATGTTCGAGCTTATGTTTTACCTCGACTAATAATTTAATAGGTACTATTACTTAATTAAGAGGTCCTTCGAGAGGCGGAGCGCGTATAGTAATAAGAAGGCGGGTATCTCGTAATAACTAAGCTACTAGCCGGTATTCGTACATAATATACGAACAGTAAGGGCAATATGTTCCTAAACGTGTTGCGGAACGTGTTCGCTAATGTGTTAAGTAGACTGTTTTAGGGCAACCTAAGGTTTATGTTTAATGCCGACACTATATACCCTACACCCGGTAGTATTATATTCGGTCGTTTAATCCTTACGGGGAAACCGATATTAACTATTTAGAGCTACGGTTCGAGGATTCCTATACCCCCTAAATAGAGGCTTACGAGATTGTCGAGACTATTATATTAAGGCGGCGCCTATATAGTAAGTAAATACGTTCCTAAACATATTTATAAGTATGTTACTTAATATGTCCCTTAATACTTTTCTAGGTAAGGTCTATATATAGGGCGAGGGCGAGCTTATTATATATCTGTATCCTATAAGGTTCGTCGTTTAGATTCCGAAGAATCTTATCTAAACGCCGTATACTATTCTTATCTCTTAAGGCGTTTATAATTACGTTCCGCCGCCGCTAAATAAGATGCCGATAGAAGTTTAAAAAGAGCTAGAGGAAATTATCGAGCGAATGTACGATTCGGAGCTAACGACGGGTAAGCTATCTCGAAAGGCCCTTTAAAGATATTATATAAGATGTTTATAAACATATTACGTAATACGTTGTCGAACATATTAGGCCGCTACTAACTAGCAATAGCTCGGTTCCTTATTAGCCGATAAGTAAAGGACTACTAGGAGTTAAAGGGGAAGCCCTCCCTTAGCTAGGTTTATAACTCGTTAAATAATACAGCTAAGATTATAGCTTTAATCGACAAATAGAAGGCCCTATACTACCCGGACGGCCGTAATTTCCGTACTATGCTCCTAGACTACGAGTAGGAGAAGAGGAATCCCGAGATAGTAAGACCTATTTACCCGAACGTGTTCGTTAATACGTTCTAGAATATATTAACGAACATATTGCTTATTACATCTCCCGCTATATTAGCTAATATAATAAGTAATATATCTAAGGCGTCTTTAACAACTATCTCGGCCCTATAGTACTCCTTTTTTACCGAGCATAGGCCTTTATCTTCTAGGAACAAGAATTGTTCGAATACGATATATCTTTTAAAAGGCTATAGGGCGAGAATCTAAACGAGATCCTCTTTACTATTTTTAAGAAGGAGATAGGCAAAAGTAAGTTTAAGGCATTAATAAATATGTTCTAGAACATGTTATATAATATGTTTCCCCTTTTTTAGCGGAGCTAGACGCCCTAGTCCGATCTTAGATACCTAGGCGTCTAGCTTCGCTTAAAGGGGAAACCTAATATGTTTATAGACATATTTACGAACGTGTTTTCTAGCGTGTTCGTACTAACTTCGTAGTTATAATAATAGCTCGGGTTATTATTAGAACTAAGAATGCGACGACCTACGAAGTTACCTTTCGACGTCTTTTTAAACGTATTTAGGAGGTAATAAAGCGGCCTATCGTATAGAAGTATATATCCGGGCCGGATACGAAGGCCTTCTACGTAGTTATTATAGACTAGAGCGGGACTTAGTATTATAGTAAGGGGAACGGATCCTTTAATACGTTACCGAACGCGTTTGCGGATACGTTAACGAACATATTTACTAATTTATTAAATAGGGTTTAGGAACTACCTAGCCTCTATCGATTCCTAGAATCGCCCTTAGTACAAGCACCTCCTCTATACCCTCGTACTCTGTCGCGTATACTTTAAACGGAAGATCGAAGAACGGATAGGAAAGTATTAGCCCGAGGACGGTATCTAGTACCGGATACTAGCTCTTACCAATATTTAGTTAAAGGAGGAGTACTAGGCGCTAGTAAACATCCTAAAGAGTATGTTTCGAGACATATTACTTAATATGTTTAATAATATATTTATTAATGCTTTCGCTAATCTATTATTAGACTTCGAGTAAGACGAGCGCGTCTAGAACTAGGCCCGGAATAAGAGTAACCCTATTATTACGGCTACGATTAACCGAAACTATACGAAGATAGACAAAGATCTATACGATCGCGTTCGTAAACATACGAATTCTAACGAGTAGACCGGGTATAAGAGTAACGTAATAGGGCGACGGTAGAAAATAAAGCTAGCAATTAAGAAGTAAGGTTCTACTTAATACATTTACGAAGATGTTTACGAATATGTTTACTAACGTATCTAGATCCCGGATTCTTAACTTAAGGGACTATAACTAGTACTTTACCCGGAAGAAGTAGGGCACTCTCTATTTATTCCGGAATCTATCTATAGCGTCGCGGTATGCCGATGTTAATATAAGGGCGCGTAAGTATTAGACTATAAGGGTAAGAATTACGTCGTAGAAGACGTTTATTAATATATTAAGTAATATGTTACCTAATATATTCGCTAACGCCTATTAGGGAATAGGCGAAATAAAAAGATTACGGCGATCTAGTAGGCAATTAACGAGCGGCACGACGACGATCCTAACTAGAGGAGCTCCCTAGACTTTAATAATGCCCCTAAATACGATACTAAACGCGAACGGGAGGCTACCTACTTTCTAGGCGAGGAGACCGAGTCCGGCCGGCGTAGGAGTACTCTATCCGAAGGGGCTATATAGGGCGGGAGTACACTAAAGCGCGTAAGGAGGGGGTCTTCCCCTCGAACGCGTTCGTTATTACGTTCGGCATCGCGTTTAGTATCGCGTTTAGTAGCGCCTCTATCTAGTTAGATACGGCTAAGCCTACTATAAAGGGCTATATCGGAGAATGTTCTACGGGATACTAGCGGAGGAGTAATGTAACCGCCGTCTTTAATGCGGGACGACTCCCCTTTAGCGGAATTGTCTATCTCGTTTATAACGGCTACTAATACGTACGTAAATACGTTCGCGAATATATTATATAATATATTAATATACTTTTTAGGGCCGTACCTTCGCGTAAGGCCGAGAGCTAGGATCCTAATTACTAGGAAAGGTAGAGGGCTATATACGAGGTTTAAATACTTTAGGTAAGGGTTCGGGAGGTATAGGCTAATGCCCGGGCGAAGGAAATTAAGAATAAGCGTAAGGAACGAGAGGGTGTACCGTAACATATTACTAAACGTATTTACGAACGTATTCCTCGATATATTCGTTGCCCTACGCCTGCCCCCTTTTATTCTAACCGGACGAAGGAGTCTAGTATAGGGCCGGCTAACCCTAACGAACATGTTAGGTAATATATTAGGTCTATTAGCTATACCGAATGCCTACGCTATAAGGTCTTTTAATTTATAGAGCCTCTATAGGATAAATAGATACTCTTTTATATTATATCTCGCTCTATCGAGCCGTAGTTAAATACATACTAGGTATTTATATAGAGGGGACTATTACAAGTAGCAAAAGTTATAAAGCTTACTTTCGAGTACAACAACTAGATATATTTAATAACTATATATAATTAGGCCCTATATATAAGATATATGCTCTTACTTAGTCTAGGAGCTCGAAATATATATAGTAAGGCGTATAATCTACTTAGGAGACCTTTAGAGGTATATACGCCGGATATAAGTAATTAACATGTTGCTTAACATGTTTAAGGGCATATTACCGAATACGTTTCCCCGACCGTTAGACTCCTTAGTCCGGTTCTCTTTTTTCGGGCCTTTTTTTAGGCAAGGATTAGGCCTAGATTTATAGATAAAACATGTTATAGATTACGTTAACGAACATATTGTTAAATATATTATATAGTTAAACATTAGTATTAGTATTTAGTTTTTTCTAAAACTATTAAACGGAGTTTTCTCGCCCTAAAACCTAAGGGAGAAGTCGAACATGTTCTCTAACATAATAGCGGAGGTAATGCTATTATACGGCGGAAGAAAAAGAACATATTCTAGGGTATAGTAAACGTATTAGCGAACGTGTTGCGTAACACGTCTACGAACATATTACTCGCGAAGGCTATCGTCCTTAAAGAAGGTCTAGCTTAGGTAGGTCTTACTAACTAGATCGTTAAAGTAGGCTAAAACATATTAGTAAACATATTCCTTAATATATTAGTAATGTCTTACTCCTCTAACTATATTCCTTATAGCTAGTGCATAGTATATTATAACCCTAGCTCTTTACTATCTTCTTTATCTCTAAGAAGTTAATCTAAACATATTAGCGAATGTATTGCTAAACATATTACGGAATATACTTATAGTGTTCTTATTAGGACTACGAGTAATTATTAGAACTTCTAGGCGTAGATCCGGGGCGGTAGGAGGAGTAGGGGCCGGAGCGGCGAACGGCTAAACACGTTTGCGAACACGTTTGCGAACGTCTTTATTAATATATTTAAAACTTACTTTAGTAAACTTAGCCTTAGTAGGGGTCTTAGTCTTAGGAAGGGCTACACTACTACCCTAGCGCTTCTTACTACTAGTTAGAGCCTTATCTATACTAAAATCCTAAACATGTTAGCGAATGCGTTACGGAAGATATTCGTAAATATATTACCTTACTAGACTAAGAGTCCTTAGACTTATTACTTAGCTCTACTAAGGTCTTAGACTTCTTTGCCTACTTCTTAGGGGTACTACAAACATATTAGGGAATATAATAGCGAACGTGTTAGAGAACATATTATACTAGGCACTCTACTTTCCTTAGTCCTCGTTACGCCTTAACTTTATATACGCCTTAATTATGCCCTTATAGAAGGCTATAGTAAACGTGTTAGTTAACGTGTTCCTAAATATAATAAAGAACATATTACCCTTAGATTTATCTACTATATTTGCCGCCTAACGTCTAGTACTAGAACCCGCCTAGTTAATAACTTCGAACTTATACTAGAATATGTTAGTAAATATATTATAGGACATATTAGAAGTGCTAACTTATATAGGTCTTATAGTAGTTGCGAAGAGCCCTAGTAGTCTCGTACACCTTCTATAACATGTTAGCTAACATGTTGCCTAATAGGTTTAATGTTAATATACGCGGCACTAGAGTATAGTCTTCTCCTCCGACTTAGACTTAGAGAGCTCGAGGTCCGACTCTCTATCTAGCGGCTAGGCACCCTTCTACGAACGTATTAGAGAACGCGTTCTATAACGTATTGCCTAATATGTTGTTTCTTACCTTAAGACGACATATAATCTCGCCTACCTATAAGGGACTAGCGCCCTTTCTATAACACGTAGCGCAACCCCGTACTTTGTCTTAGTAGCCTACATCCTTTTCTACGCTTACCGCGAGGTTTTAGGCTACTTCCTTATCGAACTTGCTATATCTAACATAGACTCTAAACTCTCGTATATATATTGTTTACCCGTAACATTAAGTTCGATCTACTCGATATAACTCCTACTATAAACGATATAACGGATAACGGCGTAAATCCTTCGGGATCCGGTAACGTTAATCCGGAGGAGCCGAGTATACCCGATCTATAAACGTTCCTCTAGCAACTGCATACACGTTAATATATAATATAGGTAGAGCTAGAACATTAGCGGAACGCTATTAATTAGGCGGAAGCCGAGCGGAATGTACCGTAGCTAGTAGCCGAGACTAGAGGAGCCCTAGTAGATCTAGCGGCCCCTTCTATAAACGACCTAATTCGAGCACTAACTTAGGCGATCTCCGGTCGACCGGCCGCGGGCGACGACTTAAAACCCTCGGGCCCTAAGGGTTAGAAGCCGGTAGCCTAGGACAGGAAGTCGAGTACTTTCCGAGACTATCTACTACGGCTAAGAAGCTCTTTTCGAGTGCGTGCCGGCCTTAAACTAACGCTCCCCGACCCGTACTACTAGGACGCTATCTACGACACCCTCCCTTATAAGGAGAGATCTCGTATATGTTATTTCTAGGAGTCGGGAGGAGCGAACGAAGTACGGGACCCCGAGGCCTTCTTTACGCGACTCGAAGAGGTCTTCGGCAATAGTAGAGAGGCCTTAAACGCACTAGAAGAGCTTACAAACCTCCGGCATAAACTTAGTTAGCTATAGTACGACTACTAGCTAAGATTTAACGATCTCCTACTTAGTGCCGGCGGAGCGAGCTAGAAAGACGAGGTCTAGATTAGATACTTAAAACATACCTTTTCGAACCCCGCAAAGATATATACTACCTCTATCGCAAACATTAAGGACTATAACAACTATACGGAGGAGGTCGAGCGGGTAATAACTAATCTAAAGGCTACTAACTAGTTTAAGGCTACTAATAAAAAGTAGAAAGAGAAGAATAAGGATACCGTTTCTTCTATACTAGTAACCGCGTGCCCTTAGGGTAGGAGCACCTCGAGAGTATAGGTAGACGCTAATAGAGATACTATTATAACCCCGGCCTAGACGAGCGGGAATTGCTTAAGAAGCTAAGGAAGTCGGAACAGTTACGCTAGAGGGAAGTAGAGAGTAAAGTAGGTCGACAACGTAGAAAGAGAGCGACGCCGATAGAAGAGACTCTACTTCCGCTATAGAGCGGACAGACACTATATACGCGAATGTCCCTACGCCGTAGCAACGCTACCCGCTAGAATAAACGCGGTCCGCGCGGGACCGGTTCTAGAGGACGATAAAGAGGAGTCGGATTCCGTAGAGACAGGAAAAGACTAACTCCTTCCCGAAGTACTAGGGTAGGAGACAGTATAGCCGTAGCAATAATAATAGGCTAGGAGGCGTTTAAGAGTAAGATAAACGGTACCCTAATCTATAGCGACGTAGTCCTAGAAGAAACCTTCGGGACCTTCGCCCTAATCGACGAAGGATGTTAATGCTACGCTACTATTAACGGAGACCTAGCTAAAGGCCTCGGGCTTAGCTTAGTTAGCAATAAGAAGAGAGGTGTTAAGGGCGCTACTACGTCTATGCGTAACTCGCAGATTAAGGAAGTCGTTACGTTCCGGATAAGAGTAAGCGAATATACCTAGTTAGTATATGCTTACGTCGTGCCTAACTTAGCCTTCCCTCTAATCCTTAGGAACCCCTAGAAGGCGCATAATAGGATCCGGACTATACTAGAGGAACACTAGTTCTACTATAGTATTACTAACAAATAGGTAGAAGAAGGGAGGAACTACGAGGGGATTAAGGACTCCGGCAGCTTTATAGCGGCTGCTATAGCTTTAGTCGAGGACGTTAAGAAGACCTTTTAGGATACTAAGAGGTTTATAACCCTCGCTATAGCAACGGTTTAGGATATTTAGAAGTCCTTAGAAGTAAAGGAGCCCCTAACAGACAAGCAGCTTAAGAGTAGGCTCCCCCCGGAGCTTTACGACATACTACCGCTATTTAGGACGTAGGAGGCCGATAAGCTCGCTTCTTATAGAGGGGATCTAGACTATAAGATCGCTCTCCGGCCGAATTCTGATAGTTTACTACCCTAATTGCCTTAGGGCCCCTTATACGGCATGTCTAAGGACGAACTCCTAGTCCTAAGAAAGGTTATCGATACCCTACTACAAAAGGGATATATTCGGCTAAGTTCCTCGGAGGCTATAGCACCGGTGCTTTTCGCTCGCAAACCGGGAGGGGGACTACGTTTCTGCTATAACTATCGAGCGCTAAACGCTCTAACGAAGTATAATAGGTACCTACTCCTGTTAGTTCCGGAGACCCTAAGGAACCTTACGGGCTTATAATAGCTTACGAAGGTCGACGTTATAGCCGCCTTCTATTATATTCGTATAGCGGCCGGCGAAGAGTATAAGATAGCCTTCCGCACTAGATTTAGTCTGTTCGAGTAGTTAGTATGCCTGTTCGGTCTGTCCGGGGCACTAGCTACTTTCTAGCAGTTTATTAACAATTTATTACGGGAATATCTAGACGACTTTGCATTAGTATATAGTAATAATGTAATTATCTACTCCGATAGTGTAAGGGTCTAAACCGAAGTTGCTCACAAAGGGCCAGATCCGAATGTATGAAATTCTAAAGCTACCGAAAAGAAGATCTATCTAGAACAACGGAACGTCGAGTATAAGCTGTGTGTGCGCGTAGCGTCGCTTGGCGCATACGTGGCCTTCTAGTCGGCTAAAAGGAAGCTTGTTCCCGATTCGGCCTAGTGGATTTCTGAACCGGCGTTCGTCCGTTGGGCGTTAGCCCAAGCATCGGCACAGCCGATGCAGCCTTAGGCACCAGCCTCTGACAATACCCCCCCCCCCCCCCCCCATCCCTACCCCTAATCGCAAAACCGGTGTGACTATTAAATCCGCCTTAAAATTCCACCCTATTCCTGTCCTAGAAATCCAGCTCCGTTACCTCCTAACCTGCTAATCTTATGCTCTGCAGCTTATAAAAAGCCGGAGGTAAAGGGTCTACTCTACTTAGCTATTTAACCTCTAGGAAATTGTTAGGTATATATTTTTCAGGAATCTGCATATGCTTAGATTTACACGTTCTTAAGACGCCTTATATAACCTACTAGTCGATAACGTCTAGGCCGATAACGAAGCGGCTAACAGATATAGTAGCCTAACGGCTAGCTATTCAGGGCGCGCACAGAAGCAGTTCGGCTAACCCTGTGTGCTAGCAGGGTTGTGCTCTATATGTTACTATATGCGCTATCGCAACATATAGGTCCTCTATTCTGTAATGCTCCTCTTAAACTTGTAGGTTTTACCCGATCAGGAAGTCGTAGACTTCTAAGTGCTTCGTTGTACCGCGTCGATACGGTTTACCACAAGTTTAAGAGGGGGAAGACTTAAATCTTTTGCGAGATTCTTATCTTTTGTCGAAGGAAGAGGGTCGAGTCTAGCATACTGCGAGCGCGGTATCGTAGTTTTATATCGTACGATAGATAAACAGGTATCCAGTAGTCGTATCTAGTATCTAGTATCTAGTAGTCGTATCTAGTATCCGGTAAAGGTAAGGGCCCGTAACAAAGAACCGGACTAAGGAGTCTAACGTCGCGCAGTTTTAAGGTTATGTAGGACCGTCTGCCGTATTCGCGTCGCCGTAGAGCGTTTCGAAACGCTCGAGAGCTACTGTATCCTTAAACTCGCGCAAAGGTTCCTAAGTAGGTCGGTCGTAACCTACCTACTAAACAAGAGCCTCTTAGCGATAGCCGCGGCCGACGCGCCTCGTACGACAGCGTAGAAGAGCCTCTACACTATATTCTTCGTCTCCCGCATCGTTAAGAATCGCAGCGGGCTACGAATCCGTAATAACCTAGGACGGAAGCGCATCGTTATATACTAATCGTAAGAGCGACGTATAAAACCTCGGATAAATACCGCGAGGAACATCGAGCTCGACGAAGTAGGGCATACTCTCGAAAGTATAGATAACTATATACTTCGCGTAAATCTAGTCGAGCTTTT
This sequence comes from Zymoseptoria tritici IPO323, assembly GCF_000219625.1. NCBI lineage: Eukaryota > Fungi > Ascomycota > Dothideomycetes > Mycosphaerellales > Mycosphaerellaceae > Zymoseptoria > Zymoseptoria tritici. The sequence continues at coordinate 919,896 of NC_018218.1, read as the reverse complement.
TTATAAGCCGGTCCGTCTTAATGTTCCGAAGTAAGAGCCAGACCTTATCCCCGACCTTGTACTTAGTAGCGACGTTCCGGGACCGGTTCGTATAGTACTCCTACTACTGCTAGGCTACGGCTATTGCTAAAGCGGCGAACTCGCGAGCCTGTTATAGCTTAGTAACGATATACGTACCTTCCTCGCGAGGGTTCTAAGGCGACTTAACAGTGTCGGAAATAGTCTTAATCGTACGCGGGTAGTACCTGTATATAAGGAAGAAGGGAGAGACCTACGCCGTAGAGAGTACGCGCGAATCTAAGGCGATCTATACGAGCGAGAGCTACTTGCCCTAATCGCCTTAATTATAGCTAACAAATGCCCGTAAGTAGGTCTCGACTTCCTAGTTTCGTCGTTCGGTAGAACCGTCGGTCTCCGGGTAGTACGCGGTAGATAGTTAGCGAACGATACCTAACCGCTCGCATACTTCTTTCTAGAGGGCGTTTATAAATTAAACACCTCGATCCGACGTAATACCGGTAGGTAGCTAGTATATGCTAACGTAGCGTTCGATAAGGAGCTCTACGACGCCCTTAGCGTCGAACTAGCCGGGAGGGACTCGTAAGAGCATAGTACCTTTCCCGAGGCGATCCGTAATAATAAGGAGGATAGTAGCGCCGTCCTCTTCGTTAGGCGCTAGGTCTATAATAAAGTCTATCGATATCTCTGTCTAAATGCGCTCCGGGATCGGCAAGGGACGTAATAGCCTGCGTTGCTTCTCTCTCTAGATAGTAGTCTACCTATATATAGCATAGTTTCGTACGAACTTACGTACTTCGGCGTTTATTCCTAGCTAGAAGAACTATCGAGATAGAAAGTTAATAGTAGCATTACGTCCGGTATGTCTACCGAGGACCGAGTCGTGCGTCGTTTGGATAACTCTTGTCGTTAGCGGTTCGAAGAGAGGTAGCCAGATCCGTTCTCGAAAGCGAAGTAGGCCGTCCCGTATATCGCATTCCCTAATAGAGAGCTTAAGGTTAAGATCTATAGGGAACGCCCGTTAACCTTGTTCGACGGCCTCGAGTGCGCGTAAGTAACTGTTTCCGCATAGTAGCGAAAAAGCGTCTATCTAAAGCTACGATAACTCGGTATCGTCCGGGAAGGGAGAAGTAGGTGTAGATAGCTCGGCGGGGAAGGCCTTTAGGCTAGAGTCGAGTAAGATTCCCTCTCGACTACGTAGCCTATTGTTAGATTCGTCTCGCGGCATATCCTACTCCCGTCGAGATAACGTATCCGGGACGGTAGCTTATTTTCTAGGGCGATAAACTAACAATATACGGAAGGGCGCGAGGAACTCGCTCTATCGGATTTAGCGTTCGTTAAGAGACTTCTTAATAAAGAAAGGCTCGAGGTTCTTGTAATCCGTAAGGACCTTAAATTCGTACTTTAGTCTGCGTAGTTCCGAATTCTATTCCTTTAAATACTTAACGATAGCTAAGAGTTCTTTATCGTAGATGTCGTAGTTAATCTCGGCAATAGCGTGTCGCTACGAGAAGAACGCTACTAGTTGCTAAGTCTATAGTGCCGTATCGAATTAATATAGTACACCGCCTATCGCCTAGCCTAAAGAGTCGGGCTCGACTCGCGTCTTCCTATCTAGGTCGTAGCTCGCTAGGACAGGCCTGTAGATAAAAGCGTCCTTAATATCCTCGAAAGCCTTGTCCTGTTCGTCTCCCTAATAAAAGCCTATTATCTTCTTCGTAAGATCGGTAAGAGGGCGAACAAGATTGCTATACTTGCGGATAAATATCCTATAGTAATTAGCGAACCCGAGGAACGAGCGGACTCCGCGAACAGTTAGGGGTCTATCCTAGTCCCGGATAGCCTATACCTTCGCGGGGTCTATTTGTATGCCGATACCTACTTCGACGATATATCCTAGGTACTTCGTAGTACGAGTCTCGAACTTGCACTTCGATATATCTAGGACAAGCTCGCTATCCTTAATGCGTTGTAAAACCTTCGTTACCTTCTCCTAGTAGTCGGCAAGGGTACCGGAAGAGAAGATAAGGATATTGTCGATATAGGCTATACAAAAGTTATTAAGTAAGTCGCGTAGGATCTAGTTTAGATACTATTAGAAGGTAGCCGGCGCACTAGTAAGACTAAAGGGGCAAACGTTCTACTCGAACAAGCCGTAGCGGGTACGGAAAGCAGTCTTCTATTCCTCGCCTTTAGCAATACGGATCCGATAAAATGCGGTAGAGACGTCGAGCTTCGTAAGCTACTTAGCTTTACTAAGAGACGCAAGCGTCTCTTAGATAAGCGGGAGGGGAAAACGGTCCTTTAAAGTAATAGCGTTTAGTCTACGGTAGTCGACATAGAAACGAAGGCCGCTGCCGGGTTTCTTAGCGAAAAGAACTAGCGCAGCGGCAGGGGACTTGCTATACCGAATATAGCCCTTCTCGAGGAGCGAGTATAGTTCCTTCTAGAGGACTAAAAGCTCGTCCCGGGTTATATTGTAGAGAGGGCCCTAGGGAGGTTCGCTAGGTTTCCTATTGCTATCGGTAGTAAGTAGGATCTCGTAATTAAATCCGGGTCGATACGGAGGTAGCTACTCTCCTTCCCGGATAAAGGCACGTATCCGGGGGCGGTAGTGTTCAGGAAGCTTCTCGATAATGTCCTTACGAGTAAGGGCTTTCTTTATATATAACGCCTTCTCGATGTCTTCGAGGGAGGCGGCAAAGACAGTAATATCTCGTTTCCGAGATAACTAAGCGAGGTATCTAAAGGCAGCTCTACTAACGGCCTTAGCCTTCGTAGAACCTATCGGCCGTATCTTATAAGGTATCGAAAAACTGTTAAGAAGGAACTCGAGACAGTTTATCGACTTAATAACTTATATACTCTCGTAAAAGAGATAGGGCCTTCCGAGAATAAGGTCCTCTTATAGGTCGGGTACGGCGTAAGCAAACGCTATAGACTTGTGCCCGCCGACATTAAGAGAGAACTTAGTAATAAAAGAGATTCCCTTCTTCTGCGAGGGGGATCCTTGCGCGCCGATAACCTTTCGTCTCGGAATAGGAATCTACGGGAGCCGGAGTCTCTTAGCTAACTGTTTATTTATTAGACAATACGATTAGCTGCCGTTGTCGATAAGAGAGAATTAAAGTGCGTTGTCGTTAATAATAGCGGAAGCATAGAAAAGAGATCGTTCTATTTTTGTATCTCGAAAGATATTCTACTCTACTTCTACTTATATCTAACTCTGCCTCTACAGACGACTTGTCGTAGAGGCTACTCGTTTTCCGAAACCGAGTCGTTGTCTTCTTCTAGAAAGACTTCCCGTATCTCGCGCTCGGCCTTACTAACCGTAGCTTGTATAGCGTTTAGGTTTTAGGCGGCAAGATAGGTACAGTCGGCGATAAGGTGCCCTTTTATCCTGCAACAGAGACAAAGGCCTTATTCCCTTCGAGCCTGTATTGTCTCTCTCGTAACCTACTTTGCTCTCTTCTTATTGCTTAACTCGACTTAGTTAGATCGAGTCGGTTCCTAATCTATTTCATCTTTCGATTCTCGCGGCAGGGTCGCCTGTAACCCTGTCGATAGTAGGGTCGCCTGTAACCCTATTGATAGTAGGGTCGCCCGTAACCCTATCGATAGTAGGGTCGCCTAAGGAGCGGAGGGTCTAGACATGTTCGACCGAAAACGAAGGTTTGTAAGCAATCCGCCGATAGTAAGAAGGTTTCTTGTAAAGGTTAAGTACTTGTCCGGCGGGTTTAAGGCAAACAGGAGCAATGCCTTACGCATCTCTTCGTTAAGAGAGTTCTCGAGAAGGGTAATCCGAATACCTTCGAGCTTCAGGTCCGATTCCGTGTCTAGCAAGAGGGTCTCGGCTATTCCTACATTAGCGAGAACTACCTCGAATCGAGGTAGGTAGGTCGCGATAGGTTCGTTGTCGCCCTATTATATCCTCGAGAGGGTTTATAGCGCTCGTCGTTACTAGTTTATATCGCCGTAGATACCGTTTAGGTACTTAAGGAAATCGTTCGCGTTACCTTGCCTAAGTCGGAGAGCGTTCTCGATAGTTGTTCTTACTATTCTCGCTGCACTCTCTTCGAGCCTACTTGTTAAGTAAAGGAATTAGTCGAAGTCCCTACTAATAGCTACTTTGTCGACAGCGAGCTTCGATAAGGCAGCGAAGTACTAGTCTTCCTATTCTGATCTTTTGCCGCTAAAGGTCCGTAGCGTCGGGAGACGCTCTTTCGGGCGTCTCGGTGCATAGTTATTGTTCGTGTTTGTTATGTTCGTCGTATTTATGTCCGTCGTTGTTGTTTCGATTGTTTCCGGGGCGAGTCTAGAGCTACTCGCTTCTAGCGTCTATTATACCGGTCGTTTTCTAGCTCGTTTAAGACATGTCTCGAGTTCGCGTTGTGCTACCTCGAGTTCGTGTCGTACTATCTCGAGTTCGCGTTGTACGAGCTCGTTAGCTTAATATCGTTCGTTATATATAGCTTCGGTCTCTACAATAGCAGCGCGATATTCGTTTCGAATCCGCTCTATCTCTATAGCGAGCTACGCCTAAAGTTTAGGCGGTATTTCTGTCGAGGGATCTATTCGATAGCGAGCTTTAGAAAATGTAAGGGTCTAAACCGAAGTTGCTTATAAAGGGCTAGATCCGAATATATAAAATTCTAAAGCTACCGAAAAGAAGATCTATCTAGAACAACGGAACGTTAAGTATAAGCTATATATGCGCGTAGCGTCGCTTAGCGCATATGTGGCCTTCCAGTCGGCCGAAAGGAAGCTTGTTCCCGATTCGGCCTAGTGGATTTCTAAACCGGCGTTCGTCCGTTGGGCGTTGGCCCAGGCATCGGCACAGCCGATGCAGCCTCAGGCACCAGCCTCTGACAGATAGTACACTTAAGGATTACTACTAGAAGGTTCGTATAGTCCTCTAGGCCCTTTAGGATAGGGGCCTATACCTAGACCTAGGAAAGTGCGCTTTCGTATAGAAGACCGTTAAGTACCTAGGGTTTATCGTTTATACCGACGGAAAAGGCGTAGGACCTAACCCTAAGAAGATTTAAGTAGTAGAAGACTAGAAGGCACTACGAACATAGAAGGAGGTTCGAAGGTTCCTAGGTTTTGCTAACTACTATAGGATATTTATCCCTAACTACTCTAAGATCGCCGCTCCCTTAACCGCGCTTACCGGGAAGGGAACGCCGTTCTCCTAGGGAGAGCTTAAGGAGGAGGCATTCGAGAGGTTAAAAGGGAAGTATTATAGGGCTCTAGTATTTATATACTAGGACTTAGGGCTTCCTACGTTCCTAGAGACGGATTATAGCGGGTTCGCAATTAGAGGCGCGCTCCTATAGGAAGCGAACAGGGTCCTAAAGCTAGTAGGCTTCTTTTTATAGAAGCTTAATAAGGCTAAGATTAACTACGACATTTACGATAAGGAGATATTAGTAGTAGTGTCCTACCTAAAGTTCTAGGCACCTAAGCTAAAGACGTATAGTCCCTTTACTATTTAGACGGACTATAAGAACCTAGAGTACTTTATAACGAAGAGGCAGCTAAGTAAGAGGCAGATTCGATAGTTTAAGACCGTTACTTTGTTCTAGTTTAAACTCGTATACCGACCGGGGACCGAAGCGATTATGCTAGACGCACTTTCTCGTAGGGAGTAGGACACTCTAGGCGAGGACGACAAGATATTACGGTTTAGGAGGTTCCTAGAACCTAATCTAGCCCCGGATTAGCCGGCGGCCGGAGGGGAAAGGGAGGTAGTAGCTAATAACCTGTCGGCTACGTCTATCTAACTCTGCTACTTATAAGCTATACTAATGTAGCTAGTAGCTTTAGAGCCGAATTCCGATAGTAAGGACGCGGCTATAGCGGGACCCTTTTAGGACAGCGAGTTAAATAAACTATAGGGTCCGACTTTAAAAAAGGACACCTAGTATTAGATAGTAATCCGCGCTATTAAGGACGGATCCCGGGCTATTCTACCGGATCTAAAGGTTAAAATCTAGATTAGGGATTATAGTATCGACGAGAAGGGCCGCTTAAGGCATCGCGGTAGGTTGTAGGTTCCTAGAGCGGCGGTTACGTCGGAGGCCGAATATAAGTCGGCGGATACTAAGATTCTACAAAACAATAAACTCCGCACTAAGATTATTTAGTCCGTACATAACTCCCCGGTCTACGGCTACCCCGGGCGGGACTCTACGGCCTTTATACTAGGGAGAAACTTCTACTAGCCCCTATAGTTACGTTATATTAGGAGGTTTTTAAGAAACTACGATTACTACGGAAGGAACAAGGTATAGAGAGAGTACAAACACGGACTCCTACGCCCTCTACCGGTTCCCGATCGCTTCTTCTAGGAGATCTCTATAGATTTTATAACCGACCTCCCTAAGTCTAAGGGGAACCGTTACCTATAGGTTATTAAAGACTGTTTAAGCAAGTCCGTCGTTTTAGAGGCGATACCTAGTATAAAAGCGGAGGAGTGCGCCGAGAGATTCCTAGACTACTAGGTAAGATATTATAGGCTGCTGAGTGCGATTACGAGCGATAGGGGGACGAACTAGACGAGCACATTCTAGAAAACACTCTACCGGTTAGTCGGAGTATAGTAGTAACTAAGCTTAGGTCGGCGACGAGGAACACCTGTACGTGGTGCCGGCTACGAACCTGCGACGATACCGTCGTTGCAGAGCCAAGTTTCCTCCGGAGGATTGGAGAGGCCGTCGATCCCTCTTCCCTTATAACAACAACAACAACACGACCTGGAGGCACGCCTCCTATTAAAACACAAGCTATAGAATAACAGTACGATTCGAACGCCCTCTACGCTATAAACGCTACAAACAAGAAGAAGAAGAAGAAGCAATCCACTCTGCCCTATACGCGCACCTCCTCGAAATCCGAACCGAAACACTTTAAAGAGCTAGAACAGTTAGTAGAATCTATAACTCTGCGATTAACCTGCGTAGCTGTATACGTTTAGAAGCGGCATACAGTTCTACAAAGGCATATTAAGGATAAGAGAAGGCAGCGAGTTAGATAGCTGCTTCTGCTTTTGCACTGCTTTTGCACTGCGTTTCGAATTTGCAGCATACGTGCGTGCGAAGCGGAAGGATCTGCTGAAAATTCTGCAAAAAGCTTAGCACGAAAATTCTGCAGCCCCGGCTATACGACACTCGTTGGATTTCCTTTGTTTTGCGCTGCTTTTAAAGTCCTTTAGCATTTTGCCTTAGGCACGGGGTTTCCCCTAAGGTTAAAGAATACCGAAAGAATTTAATTGTAAATAGATCTACTGCCTTGCTTACAAGGCCGTCCTACATAGTCTTGGACTCCGAAAGGACGTAAATGGAACAAACAAACAACAAACAAACAAACAAACTAAGCTTAGCTTACTACCCTTAAACCGACAGAGGCCTAGAAAGACTAAACTAGGACGTCTAAGCCTATCTAAGGAACTATATTAATTACGAGTAGTCCGACTAGAAACGCTAGCTCTCTACGGCCTAATTAGCGCTAAACGCCCGTTACTATTCGGGGTTAGGAATAAGCCCCTTCTTCGTAGTTTACAGATACGAAGCCCCGTCTCCCGTACCCTTAGAGCCGGATAGCGAGGAGCCCTCTATACTAGCTGTAGCCTAGAGAGCCTTAAAGTTCGTAGAGAAAATAAAGGGAATTATAGACCTATGCTAGGCAAGTATAGCGGACGCTACCTAAAAGTAGGAGGAGGCCGCTAATAGGAAGCGCACCGCGGTACTAATATACCGGAAGGGCGACAAGGTATAGCTAGATTTAAGGAATTATCGCACTAATTACCCTAAGGAAAGCCTAGATTATAAGAATGCGAAGTATACAGTTAACAAGGTCTTATCGCCGGTTTCTATCCGTTTAGCTAGGATCCCCGGCAATATTTATCGAGTCTTCTATTTAGATCTACTAAGACTAGCGAGCGACGACCCTCTCCTAGGCTAGGTCTCTAACGATTACTAGCCGGATCTAGTATTAATTAAGTCGCACGAGGAATAGGATATAGAAGAACTACTATATACGAGGATAGCACTAAAGAATAAAGGAGGGGGAAGGGAGGTCCTAGTTAAATAGACCGGCTACTATAATCTAACGTAGGAGCCCTTAGACAACCTAGCAGATACCGTCGCTATAGATAACTTCGAGCAAAAATTTAGAAATGCTAAAGTTAATAATAGGCTAAAAGAGAAGTACATTAAGAAGAGGAAAAAGAGAGCGGTTACCGAGAAGAAGTAACTAGATATACGAGGAGAACGAGAGGTTACATAAGAATTTTTATTTTATAAATTGCTTTTTAGAGTAGCAATCGCACTACTATATTCTATACTAGGAACCGACTAAGAACGAGCGGAAGTAGCTATCTATAAGGAGCAACGCCTACCTAATACAAGAGTAGTAGGAATGCTACTAGGACTAATAAGTAGTTAGCGGGTTGTACTAAACGGAGACTAGCGAAGTACTTACGTTTGTCCTTACTACGCGATAACCTCCTCTATAGAACGAGTAATCTCTAAGGCTACCGGACTATTTCGAGCGGTTAGCAGGGCTTTTCGATCGGAGATAATAAGAGAACCTACGTAGAGAGCAAACCTACTACTTATAGTAGCTTTAGGGCTTTCTAAGCCTTAAGAGCAGTACCTAAACTATTATAAGTATTATTACTATAGTCTAATTAGCCGACGGGTTTCGAGCGGAGGCCGGCGATACTTACGCTACCTACTAAGTTCCTACGCGGGTCTAAAGGGCGTAGGCGATATAGGCGAATTAAGGACTAGTCGGTTAGCAGCGACTTTCGAGCGGAGCCCGGTTATAACTTATAGTTTAGCGCAATTCTTACGCTTAGAGTAATAGCTCCTATACGCGCGAGATCGGCCTATCTAGGTTTGTTAGCGGGGTCCGGCGGAAAATAGGCGGGATATATTTTATACTACTGGTAGGACGTAGTCGATTCCGCTTTTAGCGTATAGCTCGTAATAGATAATAGCACGCGGCTAGTTCTAAGTAGGAGCTACTAGAGGAGGAGCGGGGGCGGGCGCCGGCGGGTTATTAGCGGCTAGCAGGAAGGTAAGGGCAGGACCTAGGTTGTTATTCTAAGGATTATTATTATTGCCGAAAATAGACATTATCTACGACTCCGTTAGAAAAGCACCGGGGTCCTAGATAAAAGCGAAGGACTCGAACCCTTAACCTTTAGGTTAAAAACTTACCTTAACGATTTAGTAATACTAGTAGTAGAAAAGAGGGGGGGGCAGGGTATTTATATATAGCCCTAGGCTCTAAGGGCGTGTTTTCCGCGTATTGTTACTTTCTCGATAATACTAGAAAGGTAAAGAGATAGAGTAAAGTATAGCGGGCTTATTATGTCGGGATCTAATAGTTTTCGCCCGGACATGCGACAATACTAGGAAAAGAGCGGATAATAAGAGTAAATTTTAGCTAATTAGACGATTGTAGTAGGTCTAAGAAGGAGGGTAAATAGTCCGCTACTTTTATATCGGTTGCCGACGACTTTTCCGCGCTCCGAGAGGAGGGGGGTATTATAAGGGACTAGCGCCCTTTCTATAATACGTAGCGTAACCCCGTACTTTGTCTTAGTAGCCTACATCCTTTTCTGCGCTTACCGCGAGGTTTTAGGCTACTTCCTTATCGAACTTGCTATATCTAACATAGACTCTAAACTCTTGTATATACATTGTTTACCCGTAATACTACCTAAATGTTCTAGCTTAAGATAGACTTCCTATTCTTCTCCTATAGTATATTAATATATTGTTTAACATGTTGCTAAATATAATATATCTCTTATAATTAGTATCTCCTCGAAGCCTAGAATCGGTATGCTATTAGAGTAGTACTTCTTATATTACTCGTATATAGCCTAAACATGTTAGCTAATATATTTGTTTTCTTATTTAAAATGTCCCTTCTCTTATATAATTCTCTAGCTACTTTCTAGACATATTAGCGATCGTGTTAGGTATCGTGTTCGGTATTATGTTCGGTTATGTTCGTATACGGTTTAGGATAGGAGGGGGGGGCTATAGGCTCTAATCTTAACGTGTTAGTAAACATGTTCCTAAACATATCTAGCCTTACTTTACTTTTAGCATATGCCTATATACAAAATTGCTTTTATAGTGCATACACGATAAAAGGGAAGTAATAATAGTGCTAGAATAGTGTAGAATAGTAGTAGATAGTCGTTACTTACATATTAGTATAGGGTGTTAAAGAGAGAAAGAATTTAAGTAGTGTGCCGAACTTTTGAGTAGTAGGCTTGGCACTTAACTAGTCGGCTTGGCGATAACTAATAGTCGGCCGAACTGAATCCTCGATTTGAAGTCTCCAGGATCGGAGCGCTGGACAGCACAGCCAACCCTAGCGCAAAGTTTAACGAGTGATCTCATGCACAATCACACCCTTCTTGCTCGCCGGCCAATCTACGGGTTGCAAAAGGTCAGCAACGACGCTTCGTAGAGCTCGGTTGATGATCGGAGTGCGGCCGGGAGGCAAGGTCCGCGTTGCTTCTCGCAGTGGTCGATGATGAGTTCAACGATGTCGCCCTCGACGGCGAGGTTATGCGGTATGCACGAGCTTGCCCTTCATCAGATCTTGGCTTTCGGCCGCCATTTTGCGTATGGGTGCTCCGACGTCGATGGCACGAGGTGGTCGACGTCAGAAGTATTCACCAAACCAGGATGGACCTCTGACAAGTCCTTGATCCCTAACAGCTTCATCGCAGATTCCATCTCATCCTTGAGGACTAGCACCGGACTCGTCAGCAGGCACGCACTCAAGCACAGGATATACAGCAATGACGTTGCTGGAACTTACTCTCCACCAAATGTTCTGCGCCTTCCGTACCATAGTTCAGTGCGAAGAGGAACGGCCTTCCCATTCCAACTGCCTTGGCACCGAGACACAGTGCTTTGAGGATGTCTCCGCCGCGCCGGAAGCCGCCGTCGACGTAGACCTCCATCTGATCGAAGATCTCCGGGCACTGTTTGTGCAATTCGAGGAGGACCAGGATGGAAGGTGGGCTAAAGTCAAGATTGCGGCCTGATTCAGTTAGAAAGTTAGTGCGGCTGTCGATCCGAGCGTGAGGACTTACCACCGTGGTTAGAAACCAGTATGCCATCGACTTTGTGCTTCATGGCCAACTTTGCATCTTCAGCGGTCATGATTCCCTTCAGCAGAATTGGCAATTTCGTCAGACTCCTCAGCCACTTCAAGTCCTCCCAAGTGAGACCTTGATCGATGAACTGCCCAACAATCTTCGTCAAGCCACCGCCCTTCTTCCCTGTTTTAGACTTCTCTCCAGTGAGTGGGTTGATAGCCACTTCGTCCACTCTGAGCCGCTCGTCAGACTCCCGTTTGCCTCGTCCAGCGGCATCGACAGTGACGAATATCGCTTTGACGCCGAGCTGTTCTACGTGCTTGACTAGTTCCTCCGATTTCTTCCTGTCCTTGTTGACGTACAGCTGGAACATGAATGGATGGTCGGGAGCTTGCTCGATGATTTCGGCCGCTGGGTAGCTTGCATTTGTTGAAATCTGGCGATGATCCATCAGCAAGAGACTCTAGGTATTGAAGCTCGACTCACAATCTCTACGATGCCCGATGACTTCGCCGCTCTCGCGAGGGCCTTTTCGCCCTCGGGATTGATCATCTTCGCCAATCCGGACGGGCATATGAACACAGGCACTCGAAGCGGTATACTCAGCATCGAGCTGGAAGTATCAACTTCGGCGACATTCTTCAGGACTCGCGGTCGAAACCATATCCGCTTGAGCATAGAACTGTTCATGTCCCGTGTCCAGCAGTCCGTGGCAGCGGTAGAATAGAACGCATGAGTCTTAGCGGAAGTACTTCTAGCGGAGGCTTCTTCGAAGTCATTTCTGAATATCTGTCAGATGGTGAGGTAACGGGTATGATTATGCTTGACTTCGTACAAATTGATAATGGTATGAAGAGGCGGTTTCTCATGTTCCGGCACTGCTTGGGCTGGATTTGATGGCAAAGGTTCTTTCGTCCACGCTTTATCGATTGTTGATCGGTCGAGATTGCCTTTAAAGTACTCCGGCGATAGGCTTTCTCGCACGATTGATGGCGAGTGAACTTCGGAATATGCTTTCGTGGCATCGCGGCCGGCGTAGTTGAGGATTACTGTTCTGATCGTGAGTTGAAGAGCAGAGCGATGAACATTCATGGACCGAAAGCATTACACGATGAACCTCCAGGATGACTGTTGGCGAAGGCCGTACAATCCCATACTGCCTCATCGATGACCAGCCAGCAGTCTTGTGCTGAGTCGTGCTTGGAGATCTCTTGTGTCGACAGTAGCCTGATTTCTTCCATCGTTGATTGCGATGAGATCAGTGTCGCGGCCGAAATGAAGCTGCTACCACACGAAGTTTGATGATGGTCCCGTCTATCTTGCACTTACCGACAAAGCGATGTAGATGTGATGCAGCTCGTTTCACGAGACAACCGATGTTCGGCTGCAGATCGAAGACATTCCGGTAAAAGGTTCTAGCGGTGAGTTCGCGCGTGAGACCGTTCGAGGACGTGCGCGAAAGTCCCTAGACATCAAGCAATCTTTGTGTCACAGAGCCGGGTTGCTAGTCTGAACATCTCAAAATGAGAAACACGGAGGAACCACTGATGATGTATTGCAGTGAAAATTCATTCTTTTGGAAGGCAATCGGTGTGCTATGCAACTAAATGAGATGCTGTCCTGTAGTTCCCATGTCTGTACACAAATCTCCGCGCAACTCTCGGCGTAACCCGTACGACCTCATGAGCGCATTCAATAGTCCGTCGTAGAATCTTGACCATCATCACATTCGAGCGATGAATGGACTAGTCGAGCGAATGCTCAATTTTCCCCCCAATCTTTCAATACCTCTAAAGAGGAGCACCAAGGGGTCCAGCAGGAGCACCGGCGGCGTTGAGAAGCACGCCAACAATGGCTGGGCCGTAGTTTTCCAGGTTGCCTGGGTCGAGGATGGTGTTGAAGGAGTCGCGAGTCGTGCAACCACTCACGGGCTTCCCGGCAAAGCGATCCTTCAAGAATTTGAGCTCGTCGCCCACGCTGGAGGTAGCCAGGGTGAAGTGCTCGCCGAGCTGCTCGCGGACGTATTCGACGGAAACGCCGGCGTCACAGAACTGCTTCAGAAGTGCGTCGGTGTCGGCGATGGGGGAGATCTCGTCGTTGATGGACTTGTAGGCGAAAATTGGCATTCTTGGGGTGCCGGTGAGACCCATGGTGGCTCCCTTGCGGATGGTGCTAATGGCGAGTGGGTCTGGATATGTCAACGTTAGGCTCATTGTTTACACTTCGCTACAAGGTATGGAACACTAGTTCCCAGCCCTTTACGAATGGGATGGTGGATTGCTTACCGTTGAAAATTTCGGTGCCCTGCTTGAAGTAGGTGAAGATGTCCTGGCCAGCATAGTCCACAACATCGGCGTAGAAGCATTGTGCACCAGCCTCGTTGAACTTGTCCTTCTTCTCCGGGACCAAGCTGTCCTGGACAAATTGGCCGAAATCGGGGTATGCGTTGCCGAGACCCAAGAAACCCGCGGCGGATAGACCAGCGAAAGGACCGTTGTTGATTCTGCTGAACACGTTCTTGACGTCGGGAGTCAAGCCCCCGATGGCCATTCCAACGAACGGAATCTCGGTAGCATAGCCAGAATCCTGAAGCTCGGCAGCCCACTCGGAGGCGAGAGCACCACCGCTGTATCCCCACATCTGGACCTTTGCCTTGGAAGACACACCAGTGATCTTCCCGGATGCGAGAGTCGAGCGAACGCCGTCAAGAGTCGCGTAGCCTGCCTGCTTGCCGGCGACGAAGGTGGACAAAGGTCCCTCCCAGTCGGGCGAGGTGACGACCCATCCGTTGTTGAGAGCGGCAGCGATCAAGGCGGCTTCGATACCTCCGGTTCCTGCGTAGGTGGTGTTGGACCCAGTCTGGAGCGTGTAAGATGGCGCACAGTTGATCTCACCGCCAGAGTCCTCGGCGACTTGGTACGAGACCACCTTGGTGTAGTCGGCGTTCTTCGGCACCATAATGGTGTTTACAGTGGCGATCGGGTTACCGAGAGAGTCGGTAGTCCTGTAGAGTGTCTGCCATGCGCCCTGGAGCTGGATAGGGATGGCCTGGAACAGAGAAAGGGCGCTGGGCACTTTTCGGCTTCTCAATATCGTTCCAGGAGCCGCAGACTCGAAGCCAGCTGGTGGAGTGTAGAAAGGATCGTCCGAAGGAGGAATGGGCTTGGCACCACCCGCTCCAAGCAGGGCACCGAGCACGCCGCCCTGGGGAGCGGCCGACACCAGACCAGCCAGCGCAAAGAGCGCGACCTTGACAGTAGAAGTCTTCATTTCGAGGTTGATGAAGAGAATGAAAAGAATGAAGGTAGTGACTGATTGAGCAATCCAGGGTGGCATCTGTTCCTCTTATATATGCACACACGATTGCGGAATTGCAGTTCTGGTCGTGATCGTCTGAGCCGTGTGCCGCATCCGCCCCCACACAACAGTAAACATCAGATCAAATGAGCCATCGACTCCGAAGCAAGAGCCAGCCGTCCGTGTGGGTACCAGATCGATCCATGGAGGATGCATCTCCAGGGAGCCCGAGTCGACGGTCTGCCGAGGCGTTCCAGGGTATTCTTGGTCGACGAGAGCCGAAAGAGTGCAGACAGAGAGGACGCATGTGAAAGGACTTTCATGTGCGCGGACTGTAGGACTATATGGCAGGTCGAATCGGCCTCGGTCGGTGGCACGGCCGCGGCACGGATAGATGGATTTGACAGAGTCAGACAAGGTTGAAGCCTTGGGGGCACATGAAGTTGCCCGGGCTAGAGCTTAATGTCAGTCCAAGAGCGATCGACAAAAGCCAAAAGTTTAATCTGATGGAACGAGAGGCACGCTAAGCAGCCCTCGGCCCCTGGTCATTTCAAAGGAGATTCACGAGGTCTGCCGTGTCGCACATTCAAGTATATCAGCCGTGGTGTCCTCGGAAATCTCGCAATGACGACAGGACGAGTCCAACGTTTACTCAGGACCCTCGGCCGAGTGCTCGCGCAGAGATTTAACGAGTTCCAGTCGGCCTATTCGTTCAAATCCATTCTGGAGCAGACTTTGTAGCAATTCGAGACCGTGGACTGTTGTATCTAGGTCTCTGTATGGCCCCAAACGTAGCGCGGTCCAAGCAGAGTGACAATGGGACGTCCGAACGTACCCCGACAGAGATCAGCGGAAGTCCGGAGGCTCTACAAATGTTCCAGACGCTCGTTCCGGGCTGTGAGCACTGAGGTCCGCGTCGCCGGCAAGAATCACCTCCTCTGGGCTAGTTGAACGCAACTAGGAAGACAGGTGCCGGAGCTTTCATCAACAATCCGATCGATCTTTGCGATGACACGAAGTGCAGGTCGGTTTTATTGTCAAAGTTGCATCCCGACAGCCTGCACCCCACGCTCATCTCCTCGTGCTGATCCGCGGCAGTGTGGCTAATGCAGGTACGCTCTTCCGGCGGCATGAATCTTCGCCGAGACATCTCTAACAGGAGAGCAGTATTTCTTGAATCATCGCATTCGTTTTGCAATCGCATGCTAGCGCGTGGCTGCACGGGTCGTTTGGTTGTGCTCCATCGTGGTCAAGGCACCACACACGGTTCGAACTGTCGATGCAGTCGGCGGTTGTCGTCTTCCAAATTGTGTCTGGGTCGTCGATGCCACTCCGACCCTGCCCTAGTCCATCCCGGGGAAGCCGCTGCCAATAAGTGCTTAAGCTACCCTATGCTAGTTGCCGACACAACCGCTCCAAGAAACGAGGCTTGCCTGAGGCGTTGAAACTGTTTCTCTCTCCGCGCGGGGTCTGCATATGGTGGATTGGTGGCGCACTGCAGAAGTTAATGGGAACAATTCGTGGTTGGCTGTGGTAGTCTGTAGTAAATAATGGTTCGAGAGGTCGACGACACCTCGCATGCAGTCTCGACATGTCACATGGCCGCCGTCAAGCCACATGCCCAATAGTGCGAGCGAGTCAACAAGGCGAATCATATTGCGAATGCGACTCTGACTTGTTCGCCCGCATGCGCATGAATACTGCAAAACGTGGCAATAATACCAACGTAGGCTCGTACATCTCGCTCCTCGGTGTCAGCTGGGTCCGGGACTAACGATCTGTGGCTCGTTCTCTTGATGGCACAAGCATGAAGGTTCGAAGACCCGCCCTGGCCGAACGTCCGTCACGGCATCTTCGCGGTCGCGCAAGGAAGCATCTTTACTCGATAGAAAGTGCAAACGGGACTCGCTGTGGTCGGCCGTGGTCAAGTCTCCATCGACGATCAGACCATCGCATCATTCCCTCGAAGAGAACGAGCTTGATGTTGTCGCAAGGAAACAACAACAGTGGTCAATCGCTGAGAGCACAATCACATCGCCAGAAGTGACGCACCAGATAATCGCCTCTTATGCAAGCCTCTTGTGGTCTGTCCAGAGTAGTCCCGACGGACTCAGGTCTATACTTGCTCATGCCACATGCATCCATCTCGTCCGGACAATACACTGCCCGGGGCCGAAGCTGATCTTGTTTCTCTCTGAGGGTCTCGGCTTGAAAAGGCGCAGCCAGTAACATGCTCGAGGACCTTGCATAGTTGCATTGCATCAAGACCTGTCGGGCCCACCGACCGAGGATCAAGATCAAGAAGATGTTCTCATCATCAGTTCTGGACTCGTATGATCGTCATGTCGTACATCGGTCTCGTCGGCTTGGCGATGAGCTAGTATTTGTTGGGGTCT
The DNA here is from genome assembly GCF_000219625.1 of Zymoseptoria tritici IPO323. NCBI lineage: Eukaryota > Fungi > Ascomycota > Dothideomycetes > Mycosphaerellales > Mycosphaerellaceae > Zymoseptoria > Zymoseptoria tritici. Next base: position 903,045 of record NC_018218.1, on the reverse strand, counting down.
GATGATCGCCGGAAGCTTGGATCAACCAAGCTGTGGTCCAACCATTAGTCTTCGCCCCATCAGGCTCCACTTGCGACTAAGGTATTGTCTCTTGCGCCCGGTACACTACGCGGTACGAGACCGGCCTCCCCCCCACAAAGCTTCGCACAACGACTTGGCTGCCAGATCACGGAATTGTGGTATGAGCATGATTACGACTTCTTCTGTTCGTACGATTGTGGTCCTCGTCGGAATTCATGCGGCATGCGGCACTTTCAACAGAGGGACGATCTCGCTCTCCTTCGGCATCACATGTTGATCGTAGTCATCCACTGTCACTCGTCGTTCATTCGGCTTGCGAAGTTCATGCAGCAAGTGTAGATCAGCTGTGGTCCTCGTCAAGTGTAGCGGATGGCGCGGACCCCAGGCGGCATGCGGCAGTTCTAACACAGGATGTCGCTTTCTTCGGCATCACATGTTGATTGTAGTCATCGACCGTCACGCATCATTACTTTCGGCGGCCAAAGTTCATGCAGCAAGTGTGGATCAGCAACGCGCAGCATCCAAGCTGCATTCGGGTTCCTGCTCCTCCGATCGACGCAATGTTTGGAGCAGGCGTGCGAAAGACGCGAAAGCCAAAGCCTTGGACGCAATCCTCAGGCGATCTTTGACGACTGGCGAGCGCGGCGGCGAGCCTTTTCAGTATCGAGTTGAGATGTGGCCCACACCGCCGTGTCTGCTCACGAAATCACGGTCGTTGTTATGAGAGGTTGTTGAGGCGAAGCCGCAACTCGAGATCGCCAGCTCGAAACCGCCTCGACCCCATCCACGAGACCACGGGCTGCATGCACTCCGCCATGCACCATCGACGCACCCCGCATGACAGACCGTCAACCGGAACAGGAAGGTCTCGTCCTCAAAAGGAATCCTCCGCACCGACCTCGTGGAGAAATACGAGCGGTGACAGGAAACGGCCACTGCATGCCACCCGAGTCCGCGGTCCAGCGCTAAGCACGTGAAAGCCCAAAAAGCCGAGCAACGTGGGCGACTGGGTGTCCGATCCTTCTCGACATGCCGAGTTCTGGACTCATGCGGGGAACTTTTTCCGGGGAAAGATGCGGAAGACAGGCCTGTGGGTATCGCACGGGAGGATTATAAATATTTGAGGGTTGCGGAGAAGAGGACGTTGTTGCGAGGTGTCACATGCACGGCCCATCGTTCAAATCGTGAGCGTCGTGCCACTGCCGAAGGCATACTCGGCTGGGCATGTGGGTGGCCGAAAAGCTGAGATGAGTGAGAGTTTTGCTGCTGATCTGGATTGAAAGATGCTTCGTGATGGATCCGCTGCTGAGTACATGCTCGGCCTGTAAGTGGACGGAAAGCTGAGAAGGGTGACTTTTGCTGCATGATGCATTCACTGCCGAGCACATACTCGGCCGGGGCTGTGTGTGGTCGAGAAGCTGGGATAGGTGAGTTTTTGCTGCTGATGTTGAATTGACACGTGCTTCGCGATGGGTCTGGAAGTTGTTGTGCGATCGAGAAACTTGTCGTGAATTCGTCCAGACCGCCGTGTTTCTCGTGAGACGCGCTGGCGGTGCTCCGATGTCCTGTGTGCCTTCGTGTCTTCAGTTCCCCATCCGTCCCCTCAACCACTCCACCCAAACCCCAACATCACCACACCTCTCTAGTGCCTTCGCAGCCTTCACCTTCTCCTCGCCCAGGCTTCCTTTTGCACCCTCCTCCTCATCACCACTCCCCTTCGCCAAGACCTCGCAACCGCCGATTTCCAAATTCCCGTTGATGCCGACCTGTACCTCCACGACTGCCGTCTTCTCCCGGTCGTGGAGAGGAAAAGCAAAGGAGATGGAAGGATGTGGAGAAGTCGCGAGCTCGACGCTTACTGTGGTGCAGTCTACCTTGGCGCTTCGCTCGTCTGGTCTGGTCGCCGTTGCGGGCGTGGGATCGGGTGTTGGGGAGGGAGGGGCGGGAGAGTTGAGCAGATCATCGAGATCCATTGCATCTGGATCGGGTTCAAGCCCGACGCCTGAGTCTGTCAGGCTCATTGCTGAACTGAACGTGGCAGCGTTCAAGCCCGCTGTTGCGGAGGCGCTATTTCCACCAAAACACCCGTTCATCAAGTCCGCTACTCTAGCCCACTGACGGAAAGTAGGCAACAGATCGACCAGCTGCCTAGGGTGACTGAACGGCAACTCCTCCAGTTTCAGACCCCACTCAGGTTTCGCTACGTCGAGCAGATACTGATGTCGTGTCTCGTCCTCGCCGTCTTCGCCGTCTTCGCCGTTCGGGACAAAAATACTTTGCTCCGCCTCGATGGTCTCTGCGAACCCAGCTTGTAGAGCATTGGTGGGGAGGTCGAGGAGCAGCGCGTGGAAGTGCTGGAATAGAAGAGTCTGTGGAGGGGAGAGACCCAGCGATGCAAGGATATTAGTGGCGGTCTGGTAAGGAACGATCAGCGGTGGGTCGAGTCTGGCAACGAAGCGGAGGTCGGGAAGTTTCTGGCTGCCGTCGAGAGCCATGCTGTCGGCGGCTTGTGAGTCGGCGTTGGGCTTGACGGTGATGTAAGTAGGCGGAGGATCCTGCCATGGCAAGGACTGATCAAGATCGGAGGGCGAGGGAAGCGAGAGGTCGGAGGGCAGCCAGTCTTCTGACACTCGTAGGCTGGGAAACATGGCAGCGGAGCAGATTCCGGCGTCGATGCGGAGGGACCATAGTTTCGGTTTGGGTCCCTCAGAGTCAGAGTCGGAACCTTCTTGTCCATCAACGTCCATGCGAGAGTCGTCGTTCTCCGCAGCAGAAGGTGGGAGCGGGCTGCTGGTCCAGTAGTCCAGGCTCATCCCAATCCTCCCGTTCTCGTGCAAAGCAGGTCTGCCACTCCGCTTGCACATTGTGTCCCTCTCCGCTTTTCTCCCTTCTCCACCCACTGCCTCCTTCTCCTTCTCAAACAGCTTGCTTAGACACACATGCACGCCATCGATCGCCTCGAAGCAATTGATCCCTTGTCCTGTACCGTCCGAGATCTGATCAATCCTCGCCAGTCGCACCAGGTTCGCCGCAAATGCGTCCAGTCTCGACCTGATCAAGGCCCCATCATCGTCGTCTCCAGCCCTCAGATCCTCCAGCAGCACTTTCCCGACCCGCTTCGCTCCTCGTGTCTCCCACTCTTTCTCTCCCATTGCAAACGTAACCTCCACACCCTCAGCTCTGTGATTCTTCATTTTGACCTCAATAATCGACGTCGCTCCGGCCAACGCGATCGTGCGATTCCCCACCACCCTGACCCTCTCCTCAGCCGTCAACGGCGCCTTATCAATATCATTATCCAGCCCAATCCGCTTCGCAATCCGCACAATCCCATCTTCACTCACCCTCCCCTTCGCCCGTCCGATCGACCTCAACACCCTCCTCATGCGCTCCCTCCTCTCTTCATCTTCATTCCTCTTCCCTCCACTAATCGTCAAACCCAACTCGCTCATCGTAGGAATCATACCCACTCCTCCAACAGGCGTCTGCCCGCTCATTCCATGTCCAGGCGTGCCACCCATCTCCAATCCAAGTCCCAGTCCTCCCAGTCCGCCCATATTCGGTGTGCCGCCAAAACTTCCCATCGAAAGTCCCGTGCCAATGCCTCCTTGTCCGCCTGGTGCGGGCCCTGTGCCTCCCGCTGGCGACGAGAAACTCATGCCGCTTTGCGATAGCCCGGCGACCATTGGCGTGCCTCCGGTGGCATTCTTACTCGTGGGCGTTTTCGCGGTGTGTCGAGTCGCGGCGGGAGAGGGGACGCTGCGCGGGGCGGGAGAGACGCCTAGGGTGGAGGGTGTGGTTACTGCTGCGTTGGTGGAATGCGCGGACTTCTTGGAGGCGGAGGTGGGTTGTGGGAGGGCGGAGGTGGAGGTTGGTGTCGACATGGCGGCAGTGACGTTGTGAGGTAGGAGCGGAGTGGTGGGTTAGCGCATGGAAGGTGCGATGTTCTTGTCTGAGGCGCTCAGGCCGATGTAAGGATGTTTTGGAGAAGCATGCTTGTGGTGAACAACGTTGAAGCGCGTGCAAGAGTCGCGTTTTGTAAGGTAGAACGATGGTATTCTTGGCAGCCGGATTGGAGCTCTCTCCGGAGCTGTCAGCTCAAGTCCGAAATATGCCACCAGCTGCAATTGACACTCGTGGAAGCGTCTGATAGGAGAAAGATTGTCGACATGCGTGGTCTAACGGTGAAGCGGCAGAGTCAGGTAGTCACACCAGCCATGTATCTTAAGATCTTCGGGAAAAACGTGTTGATCGCTCTAATTACACCACTCTAGTGAAAACAGGTCAGGTATAGGCAAATAGCAGTCGGCCGCTCCGCCAGCTCCTCTGCCATGTCCGACCACTCAAACGCACTTCACCAAGTGAAGAGGATATCATCAAGTTGCCCGGAGCCCTCGATCTATGCATCGCACCGCAGTCGTGTCGAGAGCGGTCGTGGTGTGTCTCTCTCAATCTCATCGTTCGCGTCATACTCGTTTCTCGTCCGTCCGTTGCATGCATCGCTGCATTTATGGCTTGCTGATGGGCACAACCATCTCAAGCTCTTTCTGCTCAGATTGCTAAAACAGAAGGACACAAAGGGTCAGCAGTGGTTCGGACTCAAATAGTAAAAGGGCAGTCTGAGACCCGCTAGCATAGCCCGAGAGACAATCGGGCAGCTGCAGGTCTTCTGTCCTTCGTGTTAAAGTTCACTTACCATGACCGTCTTGTAGACATCGGCGCCCTCGACCTTACCGCAGAGCTATAACAGACAATTAGTACAAAATTCAAGCATAATCAATGTCGCGGGCAGAACTCACAGTCTCGACGATCATGCCGGTGATCTGGTATGGGTCACCATTGGACGCAGGGCGACGGTCCTCGAAGTAACCCTTGCCCTCCTCAGCAACAGCGCGGTTGACACGAACGGAAGTACCACGGTTCGCAATGCCCCAGCTGAACTTGTCGTAGGAAGCAGTCTCGTGACCGCCAGTCATGCGAGCCTCGTTGCCTTCTCCGTAGACGGCCATGTGCTCCTTGTGTCGGGTAGCAAGGGCCTCCATTGCCTTCTCAATCGCCTTCATGCCGCCGTCCTCACGCATCGCCTTGGTGCTGACGTTGGTGTGGAGACCGGCACCGTTCCAGTCGCCGGGGATTGGCTTTGGTGCGAAGGTGATCTTGACACCGAACTCCTCGGCCACGCGGTGGAGGAGGAAGCGAGACATCCAGAGCTGGTCACCAACTGAGAGGAATTGTTAGCTTGCGAAGTCGAGATTCGAACGCTGTCCAAACTCACGCTCAATGCCGGAACACGGGCCGACCTGGTACTCCCACTGCGCGGGCATCACCTCGGCGTTGGTGCCAGAGATGTTGATCTCGGCGTACAGGCAAGCTTTGTAATGCGCTTCTACTATGTCACGGCAGAAAACCTTGCCGGTACCGACACCGCAGTAGTATGGACCCTGAGGAGCTGGGAACCCGTTCTTTGGCCAGCCGTATGGCCAACCGTTGAAGTCGAGCATGGTGTATTCCTGTTCAAGACCGAACCAGAACTCCTCTCCTGCGTGCTTTTCCATGACAAGGGCGGCGTCGTGGCGGTAGTTGTAGGCGTTTGGCTTGCCATCGGACATGTATGTCTCGCACATGACGAGAATGTTGTCTCCAAGTCTGAATGGATCGGGGTACATGGCTACGGGGCGGAGGTAGACGTCGGAGTTGTCACCCGGTGCTTGGGCGGTGGAGGAACCGTCGAAGTTCCATTCTGGGAGGTCCTTGATGCTATCGGGCTTCTTGGGGAGGGTCTGTGAAGGGGAGTGATTAGCTGTGGTTCACGCTCTCGCATTCGGCGTGCTGTGCTGTGAGAACATGGTCGCTTGTAGCTGGTCGCAATCGTCGGGCAGGCTCGCGAAGATGCAGCACAGCACATTGACCGAGCTTAGCGTGTCCGATCGCGGCGGATGGCTCGCCAAAGCCAAGCCACCACATCCTCATGGTTGAGGTCTGACTGTGATATCGAGGGCGTGCGCGATATTCAACTGCAAAAGTGCTGCTCTTCTCGCGCACCTCATCGCTCGTAACTCCTCCGCGGGTGAACAAAGGAAACGTGTTATGAGCTTACCTTGCACTTGGAGCGGACACCGCTGGAGGCATCGATCCAGACATACTCGGCAATGACATTGCCTTTTTGCGAGAGCTTGTTGTACTTCTCGAGCTGGTGGAGAATGACCGTCAGCAGTCTGTCGCCGCGTTCAGGCAAGTTTTGCGACTTGGAGAAAGCTCACCGTGGCCGTGTTGGAGATAATGGTTGGTTCCGCCTAGCATTGTGGATTAGCAGGATGGCCATGATCCGGCAAGAGCGATCCGCGCATACCATGGTGAAGGTGTGTGTGGGTGTTGTTGGGAGGAAGGAGGAGGATTGTTTGTCAGAGGAGGTGGATGTCGGTGGTGAGACGAGCTTCAAGTATTGGGGTTTCGCGGGAAAGTTGTCCAGGAAGCAATCAATCGTGTGCCGGCCAGGATGTCTTTATTAGGTGGAACCCTGCGATTCTACCCGAGCTTTCACGGCGTGTGTGAAAGGTGGTGTGGCTGAGGGCCTGGACGGAGCCGAGAATGGGCGTCGGCGGGCGCTGGGCAAGATAGCGGCTACGTCAATCGACTGGTTCACTTTTCGCCGGCTATCTCAAGAGTTACTAAGGTATACCCACGACTCCTATTGGAGAATGTGTAAGAAGCAAACAGGCCACGCGCGGGTGAATGGATATACTCGATCTCTCGGCGTGGTGCGGTCGAAGTTGGACGGTACGGTATAGAACGATCTCCACGTTCGGACTCTTTTTGGGGATTGGGGATGGCTATACTCTCCGAAACGAGGCATCGAATATGCCTCATTCTTTGACACATATGCGGCTCTTTGTCTCTCGCTATTGCGGCTGCTGACACACTTATGCAACTGTTGTGCCGGGTTCTTTGTTTCGGCTCGTTGCATTCGATGTCAAGCTGCATGTAAGATTTCCTAGGATAGCAGCTGCTGCGGCCGCCCAACGACCGCAGCAAAGTCATGCCTGTTCTAGCATATTCACATGTTTGTGCTCGTTTTGATCGGAAGCATAGTGCTCGTGCTACTCCACCGATTCCCCATAGAACTAGCAAGCAGAAAGTAAGTCCTCTCGCAATGCCCATCATTGGTGAGTTCTCGTCAGGGCAGACCCACGTCACAACTAGCTGGTACCTTGAATCGACCGGTCTCGGACCAGGACCGCGGTGGCAGCGCGAGTCTGCCAGACACAACGCCGTCGTGGTGGCCGAGGGCGGACAAAACGTAATAGCACTACTTGCAGGCCTCGGTGCCATGTGTAGTGAGCGAGTTCGATCCAGAATGCTGTCTTGATGAAGTCAGCACACGCGACAGCAGCATGGGAACGGGAGCTTTCTCCAGATTTTTGACACCTCGTTATCTTCTCCGTCATCCTCCCACCACACCTCAATTCATCCAAAGTTCATCGTCCCTGCGGGGTGACATGTGCGGACATGAGCAAGAGTGTGGACATGAGCAAGAGTGTGGCTCGCAGAACTTTTGGAAGTTCCACAGTCGCTGCAGGGTCGTTCTCGTCTAACTCGATATAGCAGCATCCTTATCTGTGACCAACGAGAGATTACCGACCCGGCAGTTCGGAGTGGTCATCGGCGAGACAGGTGTGGCGGTGCAGCTCTTATCGATTGTTGCTGTCACTGTTGGTTTGAATTGATCTGAGCATTGCTTATCAGTGACTGAGCGAATTGGTATATGTATCCCGTGTCGATTGGCAATGTCCTGCTTTCTACTTCCTCTTGGGGAGTTACCATTTGTCAAAGTCCTTCCTTGTCGTCCTTTCCGAATGCTCTTGCCGTGACGGCCAGACTGATCCCTACGACCGTCTCGAAAATTGGACGATACACTGCTACTTTGCTTTGGTCACAATCGCGTTTCCTAGGACATCTGGCCTCCAGAGCTGGAAAGCTCGTCCCGAGATCATGCCACGAATACGATCGAGACTCCGCTGAAAACATTGGTTCTCACCCGATGTTGCACACCCAACAAACCACTAGCCACGAGCTCCAAGACACAGCCCGGATCACTCGTTCTCGCGTACCCTTGGCAGACGTTACTGTTACCTCCGGCCGACACGACTAGTGGCGAGAGTCCGACTGGCATCTATGGAACCACAGCGTACGGCCGATTTGGCACAGCGCTTTATTCGAATGGAAACGCGCCAGACGCTCAACACAACACAGCCACGAGGATGTGACTTTCGCCGCATCAATCTCTGACTTGCATGACATGCCTCACGCGGGCCGAACATGCTGCCAGCCCGGGAGACAAGCCCGATCGCCGCGACGGCCGCAGCATGGAACCTGACACCCGTGACATGGAACTTGACATCCGCGACGTGCCTCCAGGACCTCGAACGGGACATCAGTCACATACCATGCCAATGCGCTGCGCCTTTCCGCGAGGCTGTGCACACTATCCGCGGGATTTATTCGAGACGAGGAGAACTGAAAATGTCGCAAGTCAAATTTCTTGCTGCAGCGAAATCGTCATCGCAGCTCGTCATTTCTGCAGGAACGAGACGTATAGTTCAGGTAAGGGTCCAAAGAGCTGAGATCTGGGACACAGAGATATGAAGACAAGACGCAGACCGGGCGGGACACACACAACCACACCACATGTACAGTGCACGCTGCATTTACCGATCGGCGAGAGTCTGGTACGTTGTGCATCGGACGTGCTAGACGAATCCTGGCGATCGAAGTTCCCAAGCCGTATGGCCGGTCGGGCGGCCGCTGATCGCTGTGCAACCGAGAGACTTCAGCTTGTGCCTCACGATCCTGCGGAAGATGACAGTCTGGCCACGCTATGCTTTTGATTTGCAGACACGGGATGCTCGCTGTGACGCAGCGATGATCTGAAGAGGAGTGAAAACACGGCAAATCTGTTAGGTTCTCAGGAATGGCACAGCTGGAGCTGTCGCTTGTAGAAGCGTCAGGCGACAACCCCTCCGAGGTAGGTCGGGTGAGGTCATTCCTTCTCATTCTTCTTCATATCATGATATCTCCCTACGAGCCTGATGTGAACGCGAAGGCTCCAATTCAGGGCACATAGAGTCGTAAGTAGGCCGTCGATTCGATGGTTACTGTGAACATTTCCATGCCGCCTTGGCCGAGTTCGGAGCCAGCGATCCAGCTTCTGCCGAGACTTAACCGAGCGATACGACATCTTCCGAGCAATATGATTAGGTTACGTCCTCTCACAACGCAGGCCCATTTCAACTCTGGAAGGAACACAAAGAATAAACTGATCGCGCTGCCTGCTGAAACAACTCGCGGCAAGCAGGACTGCATTGCGCACGCATCGGAAAGGTCGGTAAGAAAGCAAACAACACAGCGTGAATCTCTTGCTATGTAGCAAAGACCATGCTTCTTCCGAGCGAGCCAGCTCGAAAAGCCCTTCGAAACCCACGCCAAAAACATCAGCTCCTCTCACCAAAGCAGAACCTTTCCAATCTCCAAATCCCTCTCCACACAACTCCCTCCAATCCCGGCAACCCGCTCTCCTTTAACCCGCGAGAAGCGCAGGCGGCTTCTTCTTATTTGGCTTGCAAGGAGCTTCACATCCCTTCGGATCGCCTCCATTGCTGCTCGGTGCCACGCAATAGCACGTATCCTCATGTTCCTCGTCGAATGGTAGTATCCGTTCTTCACGTGGCTCTGAGAGTAGTGGATTAGTATAGACATGCAACTCGCAAGGCTTGCAAGGCTTGCAAGTCTGGACGCAGGTGACGGAGGTGATGACTTACTTCTCCAGCACAGCAGCATTCGCAATGGTGGGGACACTTCGGCGGCGACTCTTTCGATTTTCGGTGATGACTTAGGAGGTCCACCGTCCGAGTCACCAGCGAAGGCGGGTGGGAGAAAGAGAGGGAAGAGCAAGAGTAGGGTGGAGAGTGGAAGAGCGCAATTTGTGTGGGAGAGGGTGTTCTGGTGGTGGAGATGGTTCGGGTCGGAGGTGAGTTGTTCACGTTGAAAGTGCTTTCGTGATTTCGTATCTCGCATTGGGAGAGGAAGGGAAGAGAACAGCGAGGGAAAGGCGGGCAATACACACGTTTGATAGCAGGTGGCTACACTGGAAGAGGTGGACTGGAACACCCTGTGTACAGTTCATGGTTCGAGGTATTTTTCGCCATCATCTCGGAGCCTGGTCTAAGATGAAAAAGTGAGGCTGAGCGAACTCTTCCAACGCATGTAGGTGAGGATCTTGAGAAAGACTCGTGCAATGGCCGTTTCGAGGTCGGCAAAAAACAGCGATTACCAGTCTGCAAGTCACAAGCGACACCAACCCAATGCTGCGACAAAGGCGAGCAGTACTAGCTCAGTGCTTCCGCTCAAACTGCACCGTCAAAGTCAACTGACCGAAACATGTACGGTTCAAGTTGCGCAGGAAGTTGGAGAGATATGCATTAGGATCGTTGCTCTTACGGTGTTGTCGGCAATGTGTCTCTACACTATCGTGTGCCATGCACCGCACGAGGTAGTGCTGATTAGTTTAGTCTGAAGTGTTGCAGTTTGAGCGGAAAGATGGACGTAGAGCACAAGATTACCGCTCGTCACCCGCTCAGACGAGCAAAACCTCTTCAAACACCTCATGCACACGACTTCGGTCCCCTCCAGCAGCAGCAATGACAGCCTCGCCATCCATGACCCCTATTCGAGCTGATTAGTCAAGCCTAGCGACGCCGCACACCGGAGCCACTTGACTTACCATGTAGATAACACACCGCGATCTTCTCCCAAGCTGCTGGATGCCCATCTGCCTTATCGGTCTTCCTCAGGATCAGGGGCATGCCAAGTCCAGCGATTGCGAAGATGCAATCTCCCACCTGCGGACCTGTATGCGTCATTCCCGCTCGTCCATCCTGCGTTACGAAAAAGGTCTTCAGACCAACGGATGCAAAGGGATACTCTGCATACGCATCGGCCCTGCACTCCGCGACATCGTCATCCGTCAGACGGAAGTTTCGTTTTCCCGAATACACACCCGCATGGCTCGCGGCCATGCCAGACAGCCGGTCGCGGTAGTAAATACGGAATAAGTCGTTCTCGATACCCTCGGCGTTCAACTCAGGGTCATTTTGCTGGCAATGAGCGCTGTATAAAGCCCACCAGTCTGATGGTAGGTTTCCCTGGACCTGATTGGGACTTGACAGCTTGAAATTGGGGTGCTTAGTGCCGATCGCTGCGATGCTGTCGAGTTGAAAGCCCAGAACGCACAGCATGTTTCGCTCCAGCTGGAGGAAAGGGGCTGCGAAGTGTCCTGCTGCGCATTGGTACAACGCATGACCCAGCAAGTCCCTGATCAGACGCTCCGAAGAACGTAGTCGCTTAAGTACTTCAGGGCGCATCTCAGGAACCCAGGAGGGCAGCGTCGAATCTGAGCTGCGTAGCCGATAGAGGATGTTGAGTTGGTCTGACTCGGTCATCAGCCGGTAGACGTAGTCTGTCAGTACCGTGGCTAGGGGTGCAGAGTAGTCTGGAATGATATCCGTGTTCGGAAGGATGCCTAGTAGGGCATAGACAATGTCGTGAGGTCGTAGACACTCGTGGGTTGCGACATCGTCCAGGAAAGTATCGAGACGCCAAGGCCAATCGGGCAGGTCCTCACCTCTTGACTGGGCGGAATAGATGGATTTTACAGGGTCAATGGCGTCGATGATGTCGACTATGCTTTTCCAGAAGCCTGGAATACCGAGACGTTTTGGAAATGAAGCGGAGTTCGTGAAAAAGCGGTAGTGGTATTCGGAGACGGCTTTCCGCTCAGAAACGGACCACGAGACGCTACACTGGCCGCAGTACAATCTCATGTTTTTCGCGAGCAGTTGCTCTTGCAGTATCCATCTTCTTGTCCAGTATCGACGTCGGAAAAGAGAAGCCACTGCTATCATCTCGCTTTTGAAGATCGCCAGGTCAGTCCGAGCGAAATCCCGGCCGTCCAATTCTCCAGTGATGATCCGACGCAGGCAATGGATGGCAAACTCCGTATCGTCGTCAGCATCTCCAAGCCAGACTTTGACTTCCGCTGCCTGACTGTACACCTCTCGCATAAGCAATACCTGCTGCGAGCGTTCTTCCACGTCCTCTTGGCTGATGCACAGTGCATCGACCCACAACGGCATTACCACCAATGCATCATTCACATCATTTGTGCGCAGCTGCCGGAGGCCGGACTCCAAGTTTGCGGTGATCAACGTGACGTTGCCGTGCAATAGGACTGGTCTGCTTGGGGGGTCCGTACCACAGCAATACGACAGAGCGTTGAAACGGGGCGGGTCGAGCAATGACACGGTCTGGAGCGTCATATGGAGTACAGCATCGGGGTCAGGGTCTGGCTGGATTAGCAGGACTCGTATCTCCTTGCGGCTGGCGTTCAAGGGAGTGTACGTATAAGGTGCAGTTGATATTCGTCCAGCACCATGACGCTTGGATCTCCGAATCTTTGGGAGAGCGAAAACATTCCCCATCGGACAACACAAAGACAAGTGATGCTGATCAAGTCAGATCGAACGAGGCTCAACGAGAGGAGAAGCGCAGGCAGTCTGGAGGAGCTCGGCGGGATTAGGCGAGAGTCTCGAGAGCTTCATGACTGGCCTGGTCTGTCCTGGGTTATCCGCCCGTTTATGCGGCTTACCTACCACACCACATTCTGCCCGTCACAGAGCCCATTTGGCTAGCGCATCGTGCCGGAAGGTGGTCTATAATTCGACTCCGTAAGCCTTTCAGAGTTCCGCGGCATGGTTGAGTGTGCTGCGTCTCGCTCCATCGCTCAAGAGCTTCACGCCAAAGTGGAAGCTCCATCGATCTCTCATTCTCTGGCCACATTGGTCTATCGAAGGGATCTGTAGAGGTGTGAATACTGTGGAATCGCCGTAAAGCTCGATCCTCAGTAACCTGTTGATGTCTCTGGGGCCAGGAGTAAGTTTGTGTCTTCAGGCACTGGGTCGAAGCTCAGTCAATCGACATAGCCGCCTGATAGCTCCTCGCCGCAGAGTGATAGTCATCCACCTTGACCGCACCAGCCGGCCAGATCATCAAAACTTCCACTCTCGGGACATCCTCCTTCCCTTTTCCAGCCCTAATATAACCTATGACATTGACCCATGCTCCTGTCTGCAGCATTTCGTGATCGACGTCTTCCAGGACATTGTCGATACTCGCCAGTACGGTCGGAACAGCAGATGGAGCCGCAGCATACTTCTCTTGAATGACCAGCGTGCCAGTCGAGATCCGATAGGAATGCACGCAGCCTAGGAAGCGAATTTTGCTGCCTGGGGCGTGGAGATGAACCTGGGAGAGGAGGAGAAGTCGGGACGGCTCCGGCTTGCGGTTTTGCGGATCAGTAGATGCCATCGCGACATCTCATGTCTTGTCAATGTCGCTCGGTAGCCTTGATTCAGGCGGAGAGTGTTGTGAAGAGAAGATGTCTTGGATATTGTCACATGGTAAACAGTAAGGAGAGATCGGCGGTTCTGCTTGCCGAATAAAGAAGCGGCGGGGACGCCCGCAGAATGGTCGCCGACGTCAGTTCTCGTGCTTCCAGGTCTTTTCCACCATCACAATCATCCATCCTCAAGGCAGCAGAAAAGCTCTCAGACACAGACTGCATTCTCCGGCCATAGAACGATCATCCCGCTTTCAGGCTCCCGAACATCGCTGCTAGATAACCTGAGGCACCGTCCGCTCATCGTCGGGCGCACTTCTGGTCACAAGATCGCCCGCTCGTGGCTCGTCCGCTATCTCCCCACGTCTGCTAGACCCCTCACAACCGCAGGCAACTCCCCCGAAGACCGCAACACCCCCAAAGGACACACCGAAGCCCTTGTCTTCTCTGGATCAACTCCCTGAGCCGTCACGATGTCTGGCTGGGGTTTCGCCAACCTGTTCGGCGGCGGCGCGGCCACCAAGAAGGATGCACCAAAGAACGCGATCCTGAGGCTGAGGAGTACGCTGGAGATGCTGTCGAAGAGAGAGAAGCATCTGGAGAATCAGATGGCGGAGCAAGATGCGATAGCGAGGAAGAACGTGAGCGCAAATAAAGGAGGTAAGACTTCGATGAGGCACACATTCAGTCTGGAGGATGGCCGGATAGATCGTGGTGGGAAGCAATAGCTGACATGAAAACCATTCATAGTCGCGAAAGCCGCCCTCCGACGAAAGAAGGCTTTTGAACACCAACTCGAACAGACGTCCGCGCAAATGATGACCGTTGAGCGCGAAATCTCCTCAATTGAGACGGCCAACATCAACAAGGAGACGCTCGACGCGATGAAGGGGGCGCAGGTCGCGATGAAGGGCATTCATGCGGGTCTCACGATCGACAAGGTTGATCAGACGATGGAGGATCTACGGGAACAGCACGCTATTGGCGAGGAGATTGCAGATGCTTTGACACAGGGCAACACGATGCAAGGTGTAGATGAAGACGAGCTGGAGGATGAGTTGGCGGAGCTGCAACAGGAGGAGCTGGACAACAAGATGCTGAAGACAGGCACAGTGCCGGTCAGCGATCAAGGGCTGAGATTACCGAGTCAACCGGTTGGAGAGCGTGAGTACACACTGCGGATGACAATGGATAAGGGCGGATGTGCTAACAAACCTTTCCAGTGCAAGGCAGACAGCAAGTGGAGGACGACGAGGAAGAGGAGCTACGGAAGCTCCAGGCCGAGATGGCCATGTGAGGTTGCATTGCATCGAAGTAAGCTTTATATCCGAGTGAGTGAGCGGCGTTCTGTGGAGGCTACAGATTCCAATTCATTTGATTATATTTTGTGGCGTGGACTTCATGACATGGGCAATACCTTTTGATGAGATTCGATTGACAAACTCAGCTTGCAGCACGCGACTACCACTAACTCCGGCAAGTGATGCCTTGCTTTCGTTGAGGTCGGCCGGAGACGTTTGTAATAGTCTCAGGCGTATGAGCCTCACTTTCCTATCCAGCTTCACTTCATTCTCAACCAGTCTTAGAATTAGCATGTGACAGTCGGTCTGCCAAGCCTCACTTTCCACTTCACTTCCTCTTTCGACGTCATTTCAACCTGCATTGTCGCCCGGAAGAGAGACAAGACGGCTATAAGAGGCGACCTGCCCCACCTTAAAAGCTCCCCTCCTTTTCCTTCAACTTTCGACACAATAGCAGCAAGATTTCGGCTTTCCTCGCTGCGCCCTGCGCTGCTCAAGCGACATTATCATACAACGACAGAGCTATCTACACTAGCCATCCACTCCGACAATGCTACCGCCCAAGGTTGCACTCCTGGTTCTCGTCTACCTCCTCAACGCGGCTACAGCATTCAACTCTTACATCGGCTGCAATGACACTGAGATCGCCGCGCTCGACTCCGCCATCGACGGCGCCATGGAATTCGCCAAGAACATCACCAAGACCGGCAATTCTCTCGCAACTCTCAATCCTGCAGCAACTGTGGTTCCTGATCTCAGCGACGACAACGTGTCTGCGCTCCAGGGCCTCCTCAAGGAGATTCCGAACCTGATGCTAGTCTGCGACGAAGACTCCGTTATGGTACAGGACAAATGCTCCGTCGGCGGCTTCGGACCGCGCGCGAACCGCGAAGTCGTCCCGAAATTCGTGTGGCTCGCGGCGACGATGATTGGAGTTTGCCCTGCTCCTACCTTTACTTCGATCGAGGTGGGAGGCGGTCAGGAGGCCGGGAAGCAGATTGAGGGTAAAGAGGTGGGACTTGCCGAGACGAGCGAACTTGAGGCAAAGGAGATGCTTTTGGCGATTAAGGAAGTGAGGTCCTACCTGGGAAGGGTCGAGGAGGATAGGCGCAGGGGAACGGTCATGCTAGGATGACAGTTCAGTTGACGTGGGACTTGGTGAGAAGGCTGGCGATTGATGAGAAAGAGATTGGGAAGACGAACGCAAGATACGGACACGACACAGACCAGGGGCAGGAACGAAGCGGTAAGCGAATACAATTCCCTAGAACAAGTGAGAGCAGAAACTGATCAACCTACAGGGCAAATGAATTGAACCCATCGAGTCGGACAGGAGATACGAACGAACGCGAGACACAGGAATAGGGCGATCGAGCAAGAGAAAGCATCAGGCGGAGTCAAACATGCATGCGGTTAAGGATTGACAACGAAATCAAATACTACACATGCGTATTCTTTCTGACCTGCGGTGAGGTGTTCCTTTCGATAGGTTACAAACTTGCTTTCCGTCTTGGATGGCTCGTTCATATGCACATATCCGTCTTGGCCAGCATGGACAAACAGACGCCTTCGCAACTGGAATTTTCTAGTCCTGTTTACATCGCTCATCTGTAGGTCAAACACGACATTGCATCATTCCTTTCTTTGAAAACGCCGTCAGCCTTTGCCATCACGTTCGAGCTGTCTCGAAGAGGCTTGCGACAAGCAGCAAACGAGGCGTGAGACAACGAAATCGCCAGACACGAAAGCAAGACATACCGCCAGTGCTACCTTCATCATTCGTCCACGGCCAGAAACTGCTTCCTTTCCTTGCATCTGGTACAAGCAAGAATCTCGCCGCTCGCACCATCTTCCACGAACATTTCGACATGGCAAAATTCGCAGCGTTCCTCTTACTTCTCCTCGGCTCAATCAGCCTCGTTACAGCCTCGTTGCCCATAACGATTGCACCGCAATGTGACTGGGCGGATTCCGCCATCTTCTACTTCTCGATCGAACTCGCCCACACCCGGTTGACAAACCCGAACCACTTCAAGCGTCGAACAGTGGACGGTCTTCAAGACACACGTGTCGAAGATCCCATCATCTCCCGCTCGTGGGATCCGAGCCTCGAAGTCTTCCTTTGCAATATAGTCCTCACCAAGCCGGACGAATCGCCGTGGAAATCGCGGAAGAAGATCAATCTCTTATGTGGGCACAACAGCCCAATTCTGGAACAGAAGTGCCTCATGGCAGGACGGCCGCCATTTGTATGGCTGGGCGGGCGCGACATAGGATTGTGTCGCGACAGCGTGTGGTCTTCGTACCCGGGGACAGGCCAATATGTTAGTCCAGAGGAAGAGAGGAAGGCGGTCGACACAATGCTGGATATCCTCGCCAAGATTGCAGTGTGGGTGCGGAAGGAGGACGCACGAGAGAGAGCAGATCGTGCGTGGAAAGGGGTGACCGAGCGGATCGAGAGGGTCTTGTACAGAGCACGAGAGAGAGCACGAGAGAGAGCAGATCGTGCGTGGAAAGAGAAGCCGGTGACAGAGCGAATGGAGAGGGTTCTGTACAGGCAAGCTCAAGAGCTGATGGAGAAGATACGTCTTTTGCCTGTACAGTTCGAGGACTGGCTGAGCGTCAGAAAGCAAAGGTGGGAGGAAGCCAAAGTGACTTGACGAATGAGATGGGCGAAGACTTGATAGGTTTCGGAAAGCAGAGATGGGAGGAAGCAAAGCAGGTTGACGAACGTGATGGGCATACCAAACCAGTGTCAGAAGCAGAAATGGGAGGAAGGCGGACGTCACTGAAATAGCATGGACTGAATATTTTGCGGTCTCGCTTCCTTGGAGGAGTTGATCATGGGCAGCATCGGCGGTAGGACAGGGCCGGGGAGATTTTACTGTCACCCGCTGACGCGAAGAGCTTCTTTTGTCGCGAAAGTCTTTATTCTGAGACTTGACATTCTATTCGGTAAGGCAAATCCGAAGACGTACTACCTTATCGTAGGCTCCTTCCTGTGTCCGATCGTCCCTTTTCGCTCAATCCCAGGCGCCGAGAACGCCGTGCTATGCCGTGTCATCTCATCACCTTCACCAGACAGTCGATCATGACCTCGCCTCCTCGCCTTCGTCTCCCATTGCCTCCCCAGAGTCGGCCGCGCTGGATATCATCCCGAATCTCCACCTCTTCACATCCGTCCCTCCCGCTCGCTCTCCTTCTCCACCTCAAACTTGAACGAAAAGTACGGGCTATCAAAGTGATGCACACGCACATATCCGTCCTCTCCACCACTGCAGTAGCACGTGCCCGTAGGTGCTACAGCGACGTAGTTCAACGGTCCGAAATGTCCACGCACACGACCAATCTCCTCTTCAAACACCTTGTGGTAGAATCGAGCTTCGAACTTTCCTTGTCTTGCTGAGGTGGTAGTCACATCCATGGCGGCTTGTCCACCTCCAAGAATGACATAGTTGGTGGGTTCGGGGGTGATGGCGGCGCTGTTGAGGGGTGTGTCGGCGACGTAGGTCTTCAGCACGTCAAGGGTCTTGGCGTCGATGAGTTTGGCCGTCTTGTCCTTGGAGGAGGTGATGAAGTATGTGCGGTCGGAACTCCACTGCAGATCGGTGACTTGCATGCCGTCGTCATGGGGGAAGGTGTGGAAGATTTCCTCGCCGGATTTGGCATCGTATTGCGTCACGCTGCCGTCTTCATGGCCGGAGATGATGAATTGGCTGAGGTAGGAGAAGCCGGCGACGGTGACTTTGGGGACGTCGTCGACGATGATGCGCAGGGATTGTTCGTCGGGTTGCTCGCCGTCGACGTCCTGGTTGATGTCGTAGACCACGATCGAGCTGAGTTGTCCCTGGCGCTTTTCCGTCACGCCGAGCAGTTGTCGTCCGTCTTCAGAGAATTCCACCCGTTTGATGGCTGTGCCGAATTCCCATGTCTTCAGGAGTTTGCCCGTCTTCACTTCCCATAGTCGGATTGTGTTGTCGGCGCCGCCGGTCGCGAGGAGGGTGGTGGTCGGGTCGACGTCGACGGTCCAGAGAGCTCCCTGGTGTCCCTTGTATGTGCCGAATCGTTCGCCGTTGGCCGAGTACCAGGCGCATACCATGTGATCTTTGCTGACGGAGAAGATGAGGTCGCCTTCTTTCGAGAATCTGCGCGGGGTGTTAGTGTGGGTTGAGGGAGGACTTCCGCGGGCGCATAGGTACTCACTTGACTTGTGTGAGCGCACGCTCGTGTCCTTGGAGAAGAATCGGTCTCATGTTGGCGGTTGTGGGGTGTGTAGGAACGAAGCGAACTTTCCGGTGGCTGATGAGAAGTGGTGTTCGCTCTGGGGGACCCTCACGCCAAGAGTTCGAGTTGGAATTTGGAGAAGAAGAGGATTTGCTGTATGAGTCAAAGAACCAAGGACAGAGCAACGATATACACGAGGTCAAGTAAATTAGTGCTATGCTATGCGCCTGGCATGTCTTCAGATATATGCGTCTGTACACAGTTCGATATAGCATACACAAATACAGCCCATGGCGGGACAAAAGTCTCAGCATTTCATCATCCCAGCTGTAACATTTTCGAGCGTCTCCACGAGCATTGGTAACGTAATTCGAACATGGCCGTGCTGGAAAATGTTACCTATTGCAGGGCGTGACATGTACAGACACTCTACGTCCTCCAGACATGTATACTTGCATCGACACTCTTGTACATTCTACACTCGATACACTGGGATAGAGGAGAGCGAGCGGGATATTGCGGAGGAGATCCCTCGGAGCGAAAAAGTGCCCCTCACTTTCACTCACATACATTTATTCGCTTCGCTGCCTTCCTGCATACCAATAATGCTCCTCAGCAGCACTCGAGCGACGATCGGCCTGCTGAAAGTCGTGCCCCGCCTCACTACCTCGACCTCCTTCTACTCTCGCCGATTACTCCATCGCTCTGCCTCTACTCTCCCACTTCGGCCTCGAGGAGCTCTCATTCCGACCCCGGCCACAGGTCCTCCTCCGACAGACGTCCGTTCCTTTACCTCTTCATCCCGTCACACCGCAGCAGCCTCCTCCACCGCCTCCACCAAAATGCCCGCCACCAAAATCGACGGTAATGCCATTGCCAAGTCTATCCGTGAGAACATCTCTCGCGATGTCGCCGACAAGCAGGCCAAGAACTCCCGCTACAAGCCCAGCCTGGTCATCCTCCAGGTCGGCGACCGAACCGACTCCTCCACCTATGTTCGCATGAAGCTCAAGGCATGCGAAGAGGCCAACATCACCTGCCGATTGGAGACATTCCCAGAGTCCATCACCGAGTACGAACTGCTCGAGAAGATTGACCAATTCAACAATGACGAGTCTGTCCACGGCATGCTCGTGCAGCTGCCCCTTCCGAAACACCTCAACGAGTACGAAATCACCTCCGCCGTGGCCGACGAGAAAGATGTGGACGGATTCGGAGCTACAAACATCGGTGAGCTCGCCAAGAAGGGTGGGAAGCCATTGTTCGTGCCTTGCACGCCCAAGGGTGTCATGGTGTTGCTGAAAGAGTCGGGTGTTGATCTCAAGGGCAAGAATGCGGTTGTCATTGGCAGATCAGACATTGTCGGTGCTCCCGTGAGCTACTTGCTGAGGAACGCCGATGCCACCGTCACAGTATGCCACTCCAAGACACAAAACTTGAAAGAGGTCGTCAAGCAGGGTGATGTCGTGGTGGCAGCCATTGGAAGCCCAGGTTTCGTCAAGGGAGACTGGTTGAAGCCCGGTGCTGTTGTGATCGATGTCGGCACGAACGGTGTTCCAGACTCCACCAAGAAGTCGGGCCAGCGACTAGTTGGAGACGTCGACTACGAATCTGCTTTCGAAGTCGCCAGCCAGATCACTCCCGTTCCAGGTGGTGTTGGCCCAATGACAGTCGCTTCTCTCCTCTCCAATGTGGTCACTGCAGCGGACGTGCAGTTCGAGCGTGCAAAGGCCCGTCACATTGTCCCTCTGCCATTGAAGCTGCTATCGCCCGTCCCCTCCGACATCGCAGTGTCTCGCGCACAGCACCCCAAGCTGATCAACAAGGTCGCCTCTGAGATTGGCATTCGCACCCACGAGCTCGAGCCGTACGGTGCATACAAGGCCAAGGTCGCTCTCGATGTGCTGAAGCGTCTTGAACACCGCAAGAACGGTCGCTACATCCTCGTTGCTGGTATCACGCCAACTCCTCTTGGAGAGGGCAAGTCCACAACCACGATCGGTCTCACACAAGCTCTGGCCGGCCAGCTCGGTCGCGTCGCTTTTGCCAACGTTCGCCAGCCTTCCCAAGGTCCCACATTTGGCATCAAGGGAGGCGCTGCAGGAGGTGGCTACAGTCAGGTCATTCCCATGGACGAGTTCAACTTGCACTTGACAGGAGACATCCACGCGATCACCGCCGCCAACAACTTGCTCGCTGCTGCCATCGATACCCGCATGTTCCACGAAGCTACTCAGAAGAACCAAGCACTTTACAACCGTCTTGTACCTGCGAAGAAGGGCAAGCGGGAGTTCCCCAAGGTCATGTTCACCCGCCTGCACAAGTTGGGAATCAACAAGACGGATCCCAATGAGCTTACCGAGGATGAGATTGCCAAATTTGCGAGACTCGACATTGACCCAGAGACCATCACCTGGCGCCGTGTACTGGACGTCAACGATCGTCACCTTCGTGGAATCACCATCGGACAGGCCCCTACCGAGAGCAAGGTGGAGCCGAGACAGACTGGTTTCGACATTTCCGTTGCCTCGGAGTGTATGGCTGTGCTCGCTCTTTCCACTGATCTCAGTGATATGCGAGCTCGTCTCGGCCGCATGGTCGTTGCCTCATCGCGTGCTGGCGACCCAGTCACTTGTGACGATCTCGGCTGTGGCGGCGCACTCGCTACCTTGATGAAGGACGCCGTCAAGCCCAACTTGATGCAAACCCTCGAAGGCACACCCGTCTTCGTCCACGCCGGTCCATTCGCCAACATCAGTATTGGCAACAGCTCCGTCATCGCTGATCGTGTGGCCCTCAAACTCGCTGGCACGGAACCTGATGAGGAAGCCGAGCGCAATGACAAGGTTGGCTTTGTCGTCACCGAAGCTGGCTTCGACTTCACCATGGGCGGAGAACGCTTCATGAACATCAAGTGCCGCAACTCAGGCCTCGTCCCTGACGTCGTCGTCATTGTCGCCACCGTCCGCGCCCTCAAGGTTCACGGCGGCGGCCCCGAGATCAAAGCCGGCGCCCAGCTTGACAAGGTCTACCGCGAGGAGAACGTTGACATCCTCCGCAAGGGATGCATCAACTTGGCCAAACACATCGCGAACGCCAAATCCTACGGCGTCAACGTCGTCGTCGCCATCAACCGCTTCGACACCGACACCGACGCGGAGATGCAAGTCATCCGCGAGGAAGCCGTCGCCGCCGGCGCCGAAGACGCCATCACAGCCAACCACTATGCCGAAGGTGGCAAGGGTGCCATCGACCTCGCCAAGGGCGTCATCGCCGCAGCGGAGAAGTCTCAGCCGGAGAACTTCCACTTCCTTTACGATCTGGAGGGCTCCGCCAACGAACGCATCGAAGCCATCGCGAAGAAAATGTACGGCGCTGGCAGCGTGTCGTTCTCCGAGGTCGCGCAAAAGAAGATCGATACGTACACAAGACAAGGATTCGGAAACTTGCCCATCTGTATCGCCAAGACGCAGTACTCGCTGTCTCACGATGCCGCTTTGAAGGGCGCACCCGAGGGCTTCGAGGTGCCGATTCGCGATGTACGCATGGCGGCTGGTGCTGGGTATTTGTATGCTTTGGCGGCGGATATTCAGACGATTCCGGGATTGCCGACCGCGCCGGGATACCTCAATGTTGAGATTGATGGTGAGACCGGCGAGATTGACGGTCTCTTCTAGGCGGATGCAATATGCATGGCATGGAGGGCAGGATTTTCTTTTCGGGTGTGTTTTATGATACCATGCTGGCCCTCAACTTGGCCAGGCAAAACTTTCTTGCATCCACGCGACGCGTGAGGGCGTCGATTGCTTTTCGACGGGAATACAACTGGGAGGGATAGAAAAAGGCCGGCGTTTTTTGGTTCACTCAACGTGGATTTATAAAAGCGCGGCGTTGGTGGTTCGAACTTCTTGGGTATCTAGTGATCTAGGTGATAGTTGGTAACGAAGAGAGGTTGCCTTCGCCCCTTTCCTTTTTTCTTCTCTTTTCGGATGCGCCATCACTACCTAAGTACTGCTGACAATCTTCAGGCTTTATCGCGTCGCCGGACGCCAATCTCCCCACTCGCCGGGTCAATGCCCTATGGTCCTCACTCCCTCAAACCGACAAAAAGAAAAACCCCTGCATTTCTGCGTTCAGTGGGGAACAACTCAAACCATTCAACCGCAGCACCAAACTCGAAAGCCGGCTGGTTTTAACAATTGATCAGAAAATCCGCGAATCCATCCAGTTTGAGAACTAATCCCAACTCCATGCTGTAACCCATTGGGCCATTGGAGATCTGAACCGCGGAAGTCTTGAGAAAGAAGGACGGTGAGGCGGTTATGTAGGTGGGGATGCCCGTGTCGGCGTCGGTATGCCGAGTGGTGAGCGATGAGCCGCGCGGGCTTTTCGCGGGACGAGACTCGTCGGGTGGACGATGAAGAGGCAGCGGAAGGAAATATGACACTGACTTGGGAGGAAGAAGACGGATAGGAGGTCTGGAACAGACTTAGGTGCGTTATTGACTCTGGGTGGACCTGAAAGTGGACGGAGATAGGATACTGGCGTTGGCAGACCCAGCATGGCGGACTGCAAGCAATCATTGCTGTCAGAAGGATCGCTCAACGCAGGAACAACACATCCCTCGACTTTGAAAACTTGAAGACCTTGAACCTTGCACTTACAACTTCTGGCACGAAAGCAGGATCAGGTGCTAGGATGCTGTTCCACCTCGCTAGATGTCAATACGGTGGAAGGCTAGCTGCGTACCTCCTCTCGAGGAGATTGCCCAGCGCAGACAGGAAGTTCCACGACTTCTCGACTTTGGAACTTCAAGACTTCTTTAAACCGCGAGAACACACATCATAAAAGGGTATATGCCTACACTACCTGCTCCACTAAAGCATCAGCTCCTCTCCTCCTGCTGCTCTTCCGGCTCTGCTCCTCCACGGCGTGTTCGTCCACTCCGTCGCGGCTCCGTCGCGGGCTCCCCGTCGTCTTTCTTGCTTCTGTTCTTGCGGTCCCTCTTCTTCACGTCAGCGCTCTTGCCAAGGTCGAGGTCGTCGGAGTTCCTTTTCTTGGTTTTCTGGTTCCGCTTTGGTGGATCGAGATCATCATCTGCGATGATCGGCGGCTCTACGAAGGGAGGAGTTTTTCCGATTGAGCGTGTGTTGCGGCTTGGAGATCCTGCTGGAGGCTGAGGGTTAGAGGTGGGTTCGCCTTCTGAGGTGGCTGGTGGTTTCTTCGCGTTGTTCAACTTGAGAGTTCTCGGTTTCTTCTGAGGTGAGGCGGGTTTCTTTGGCGAGGCGGGTTTCTTCGGCGAGGCGGGTTCCTTCGGCGATACAGGCTTCTCGACACGGCCACCGGTAGCTCCGTCTGCCGCCGGTGATGTCCTGGCTCCTGGGCGAGAGGTCCTAGTGCCGCTACCCCTGGTCGCACCTCTGCCACCCCTCAAACCGCCCCTACCTCTAGAAGCCGGTTCTACAGGTCCGAACAACCCAGGCGCGATCCTTTCGTAAGCTATGCGTTCTGCTTCGGCGAATGGTAAGGAGGCGAGCGTATCGGCTGCCTGTTGACCTGCTGGACTCAAGGGCATCCTCGTTAGATCGGCGAGCTCATCTTCTTCGTCGCCTGGCACATCGAATGGGTCGGGGAGATCTGCTTCTTCCGATCCATCTGCAGCTGCAGGCCGGTTCAGACCATAGCCCGCCGCGCCATCAACCTCACCCAGTCCATTCGGTCCTGCCGAGTATCCATTTGGAGCCCGGCCCTTTCCCTTAGGTCTCTTCTTCGGCGCGTCATCTTCCTCGTCGTCGTTGTCGTCACCATCATCTCGCCCGTCAGGTGCCTTCTCGACATCTCGCTGCTTTCCCTTTCCATCCTTGTTTCCCTGCGGCGTATCCGGTTCATCAGGATTGTCCGGACTCCTCGGTCCTCCACCTCCACTTCCGGGCAATACACCCTCCAAGTGGGTGATAGTCTGATTCAGAAATCCGACAGCAGGTCCCAGGACTCTCTCGCCAACTTCGCCTTCTCCAACAGCGTCCAGATCGAGTAGGTTTCTCATGGCCCTCATTTGGAAGAGGATCTGGCGCGAGCGCTGTTCAGCTCCGTAGGGGAGTTCCGATCGCGCAGGGGGCGGAGACTGGATAGGACGTGGTCGGCGAAAATCATCGGGGGGAGCAGACGAAGCACGGTTGGGGTTTGGACCGGAGGTGAGTTTCGTCTTCGCTGTCTTCCGGGGAGGTTCCTCTGCTTCACCTGTGGCTTTGGGACCTCTCTTCCTCTTGCCTGCGGCTGTTGGTGCCTTTGAGGGACCAGCTGTTGCCTTGGTCGCTGTTGCGGTCGATGGTCCAGCTTTCGTTGTCCTGGTTTTGGGTGGAGGCGGCGGGCTGGGCGACAAGCGCTCAGGGGCTTTGGTAACCCTTTTCTCGCGAGTGCTCGCCTGGGTTGTTTCGACGGGTGGTGGATCTCCACCTTTGCCGGATCCTTTGGGGCCCATATTGGATGTTGAGAAGATTCAGTACGCTTGCAAATGCTTCAATCGATCAAAATATGGCTGAACGGCTGAGAATCGACAGAGAAGCTTGGTCGGTACAACGGGAGAAAGGAAGCGAAAGACAAGATGAGACGAACAAGCTTTTCGTCTTCCCTTTTGCAGTTCCAGACGAACAATGAAGGTTTCCTTCGTCGTTGATGCCCCCTTGACTGCTATTGTGGCTGTCAAGACGGTATTGTGGTGGAAAATCGCCGGAAACAGCCGAATTACCGGATTCGGAAGGAGCGACGACTTTCATTGTGTGGCTAGCGTCGATACCGGAGATTCGAGAAGACTTTGTTCTGGACCTTGACGAGAGCACAATGAAGCACAATCGCAATAGTGTTCCCGCTGTGCGACGTACTGGCAATACGACGAAGGCGCGGTACATACATGAATTACGCACAGTTTCCGGTATGCATTCTCAAGCTTCCGCAAGAAAAGAAAGAATCGTACCCAGCACACCCCTACTACATACCGTCTCTTAAATCCTGCCTGACCGCACCCTCAGACTCTGCCTGAGTTGCCTATATACAGCCACAGCGGCCTCCGCCGCATGTCTCAAGTCCTTATCCTGGCGCCTCCCCGCGGACGCGAGCGCGATTTCCTCGGCGAGTTCGACCGCACGGCGATAGAGCTCGGTATTGGTGACTAGTTCATCGTCGTCGTCACCTTCGTCATCGCCGTTGTCGTTGTCGCTGTCCTCGCCGCCGGACTCCATCTCTGCATCCTCGAGATCCTCAAGATCCTCGTCGGCATCCTTGAAGCCGCGCGAATACTCCTCAATGTCCTTCTTCCGAGCCGCGTCGGTACGTCTGACGACGAACTGCGGAGCCGGACCCTCGGACAAGCGCGCCTCGGCGTGAGCAGCCTCCATCATCTCGTCGGCTTCGGCGTCGGTATACTTGAAGTAAGACTCCCAGTCCTCCGCTGGGCCCTTGTAAGCAAGGGGCGCTTGCTCTTCATATCTCGTCCTTTTGCCTCCAGCCGACGCTAGCTTCGTCGCGCTCTTGGACGGCTGAGTTCCTGGTTCCGCTGTGGACTTCTTCCTCTTCGTCACAGCGTCCTTTGCCTTTTGCTCGCTGGCTTTTGCGGCCTCCTTTCTCTTTTTCTCCCTGGCTGCGGAGCTGAGTTTCTTTGTTGCCGTGCTGGCCTTGGGAGATGAGAGTTTCCCCATGATCGCTTTCTTTCTCTCAAGCTCGGGATTTAATCGTTGTATAGTGCGGTGGCAGATGGCTGCAGACTGTGTGTTCGAGTAGAGTAATGCAAACTCATATTCTTCGCTCATTCTAAGAAACCGGATGGGCGATTCCCCATGGCAGAGACAAAGACCAGCCCTCTCAATGTCTGCTTGGAGTTAGCGCTCCGAGTCCGTCTCATCGTGCCCAACAACAAGGACAAAGACCCAAGGTCGGTACCGATGCACACAGCTCGATCCGTCAACGACGAGTCCGTTCGACAAAGCGGATTTTCACTCCCCTCGACCTGGTCCTGTTTTGAATAGCTTTACTAGAAGAGAGCAGCAGGAGACAAGTAGGCAGACACCGCAAAGCGGGCGGCAACAAAGCCAGGCATTCGCTGAAAACTTCGATACCGAGCGACCGCTATCTTCTTTGTCGGAGTTCTGACATCCTGACCGACCTGTGGTATGGCGGCTCTTCGAAAGCCCAGCCTCACTCCCCACCACGTTCCCACCCCTTCCGCTGACTCCGAACAATCAACCTACACGTAACCCCCTGATACTCCGCCGCAAGCCTCAAATCCCCATCTTCGGGCTGACTCGCCTCAAGGTGCGTGATATCCCACATGAGTTGAAGCGCGCGGTCGCGGAGCTCGTTGATCTCCGGCGTTGGACCCAAGTCGACTCGTGAAGCCTGCTGGTGGGCTTCGTCCTCGTCGTCATCGCTGGGCTCGGGCTCGAGTTCACGATTGAAGACTTCTTCATCCGTGTCGGAACAATAGTCCAGATATTGTTCCGCAGGGGCAGCTTCGTCGGCTTCCTTCGCACCGTCATCTCCTGGGGGATCTTGCTCTTCTTCATCGCTGTCGTCTTTATTTGCTATATCGTCGTCCTGTCCCTTAGCCCTCCTTATCGTTCGCCCCGCCGGCACCGAATTCTTGGGTCCCTTCTTTCTCTTCGTCACGGCGGCTTTCAGACTTCGCTCACTCTTCTCCGCCTTCTCCTCTTTTGCTTTCTCCCTCGATGCCGAACGGGGACTTTTCCTCGCCATGAGTTCTCGCGCGATCGGTTCGTATCGTATAATGTAATAGGTGTGCGTAAGATGAGTGATGCATGTTCTCACACATTGCTCTCGCCAGAAGAGAGAAGTAAGCGACTCGACGGGCAGAGACAAAGGACCACACACCCCGTCTGCTTCGAGGTGGCGATTCCGTTCCGGTCGCTTTGTCCTCGAAAAATCGAAAAAGGCGAAGCTGAGATCGGTCAATGAGTACAGCCTGATCCGGCACAGCTTGGAGATCGCAACAAAGACATCCGTTCGGACCTACCGAGTACAGTCAATCACAATCGACGATGCGCCGTCGGCGGAAAGATGGAGAATAGCAGACGGTCCAGACCTCTTCTAGAAGATGCCGAACCATCAAGTCCATACACCACTACCCTCTCCTTTCCCGCTCCTCCCTCTCCCTCTTCTCCCTCTCCCTCCTAACTCCAATCGCCCTCCTCTCCACCGCTCTCTCCTCTCTCTCCCTCTCCTCCCTCTCCCCCCCTCACCCTCTGCTCCCTCTTCCTCCTCTCCCTCTGCACCCTCTCCGCCTCTTCCTGCTCCCTCTCCCGTAATCGTCTGTCCTCCGTCTCCCGCTGACTGCGTTCAATTGTCAGCAACGCGGATCCCACATACTGCCCTGCTCTCCGCAAGTCCGCATCCGTGCGCGGACCTGACGCCACGTGTAGCAGATCGCGGGAGAGGGTGCGTGCCTGCTGGCGGACGGGTTCGGTGAGTTCTGCGTGGTCGTCGGGAACGGGTGGGAGGCGCTGGTCGGGATTGAAGGGTGAGGGGTCGGTGGGTGGGTCTGGAGGATTTGGGTTGTCTTCTTCTTGGTCCTCTTCGATGTCGTGGGGGCATGTAGCTTGCGCGATGGTGTTGGACATGGTAATATCTGCGTCTTCATCTTCAGGGTCGTCGGCCTCATAGTTGAAGGCCCTCAGACCCGGACCCTCGTAAGTAAAACCCGCCTCGTCCTTTCCATCCTCTTCACCCTCATCCTCAACATCCATCCTCATCGTTCCCCCCGGCGGCGCCGACTTCCTCGGGCCCATGGGCCGCTTCACGCCCCTCTCTTCTCGACTCTTCGTCCTTGAGATCTTGCGGTCCTCCAACTTCCGCCTCTTCTTATCATCCTGTTCGTCCTGCTCCCTCTACTCAGACCTCGACCGAGTATTCCCAGCGGCGCCCGTGCTAGGAGCAGACATCGAAGGTCTCGCCATATTTCCTCCGCAAACACAATTCAGAATACTTTAGAGATGGGTCATAATAGCAGTATGAACCAGTACCATGTGCAGCGACGTGTCCGCGGCGTGTGTCAGTCGCCAGCAGGGACAATTGAAACATCATCATGTCCGCTTTGAGTCAAGTTCTTCCGAGTCCGCTTCATTGTTACTCGATCGAGGACGAAGGCGAGCTCAGGTGCCAAAAGTGGACACTCAGACTGCGGATGCCTCTGCTTCGGTCATGAGCGTTCGTTGCTTCGGTTATTGGCCCAAGAGCCTCGGTCATGAGCATTGCTTCCCTCATTAGCAGAGCCAACAAGGTGGTGTTGCGCAGCGTCGACATCGCGGCGAATGGTGTTGCTGTGGTGTCAAGACTGTCCTTGATCCGGTCCGACTCATGTACTTGGGATTTGCCGTGTATTCCGTGGTGAGAGATTCGGCTCAACACCACATAACGGATCATCCATTTCAGTCACTGCCAAACCGTAGATTTTCTTTCACCCGGCGGTGCCAGTTCGTGATCTTGGGGTGGTCCAGCTTTGCGCGTAAGCCTTGCGTGCAAAGCAGCGACAAGCTCGTCGCTGACTGGTAGAACATTCGTCCATGGCTCCTCCGTGATATCACCTGCTGTCCTTGCGCTTGCATTGATGGAGGGAGTGCGGTCGTCTGCGCATAGCGCTCATGACTGCGTTCGAGGAGGAAGTCCAGAGATGGCTCCACTTACTCAGCACCCTCCTCTTCCCACGGCAAAGCTTTAGGAAAGATCTCTCTCCCCGTGCTCCCACCTTTCCACTCCAGCAGCTCCCTCACTTCGTCCGACAACTCATCCATCCATCCATCTTTGACCCTCTCATCGTCCCACCCTCTCTCCCTCCTCTTCCGGCCCAGCACCTCTCCAACACCATACAAATCCTCCTTCCAAGGCGCATAGCCTCTCTCCCTTTCCCCGATCTCCGTCTCCTCTGCTTCTTGTGCAGTGAAAGGTGGATTGATACCCAGCACTCGCAGGCGATGAGCGGGAAATTTGATCGCTGGGCCGTGGAGATGTAGGAACCGGGGAGTTTTGAAAGCGTGGGTGATCACCGTTACGTGCGCAGGGTATGCGTGTGTCAGGTGATGAAAGAGAAGAATAGAGAAGAGGAGATTTTGGTACGAATCCGTCGCCGAGTTCTCAGAGGCGTAGGTGAGGTTTTCCTGAGATGAAGCAGGGAGAGTGGAGATGTGCATTTGAAGTAGTCTTGCGTGTGACTGAGCTTCGGTCAATTCATCAGGGTTAGATGGTTCGGTGGGCGTGGTCTGCCCACCGGAGAAGATGAGCAGGGAGGACGGCGTTGAAGCAGCGAGAGAGGCGGCGGAGTGGATATGAGATAGGAATGTATGGTGCTCGCCGGGTTTGTGAGTTGTAGGATTGGAGCGCTGGAAGGATTGAAGAGACCAGTTCTGTTCATCGAGGGACGCGGAGGAGGGAGTTGTGGCACCAATGTAGGTCGCGTGGCCGCATACTAGGATGAGATGGGTGAAGGTGGGAGAGGCGGAGGAGGGGAGCGGGATCGTGAGTTCCGTCATGGTCGGTGTGGTGTTGCTGGTGCTGGTGGTTGACTGGCTGGAGAGGTTATGGCGGGATTGAGGGTAGTCCAATTTCCAGCTATGAGATTGACGTTGGTTGACGAGACCTGATGCAGGTGAGGTGTCAAGATGCTGCTTGTAGGGACCACGCTATCCACACGTGGAGGGACATGAGATGTTACACGGTCGGTTGCGTTCAGCATGCCTTGGTTCGTACAGTGCAAGATCACTTCAATTCTCGTCTCGTGCGTTGTCGATCAGCCTGAGGCCACCATGAGGCGGTTGAGTTGAGATGCACTCCCGCCGACACGAGGCAAATTAGAGAGGATCCCTGTTGCCACTCGACACTTGCTCCCTTTGATTGTCGGCGTTCCCGATGCGACGTCTCGAAGTGTTCGGAGGTTTGGTTTGGGCGTATGAAGGAAGTCTCTTGGGTGGCAGTGCGAAGTGGAGAGCCCCAGCTAAATTTAGAGCAGGGATTGCTTTAGCACATGCGACACGACAGCTCGACACGCGGAAACTGTCTGTGGGATTTTTAAGGTCTTGGAATTCTTGTGGAGGAGGAATGTGACCCGCTCTGGAGGGCGGCATAGTTACCACAAGGCTGTGTTTTTGCCGTGCATGTTCCAGGGGAGATCAGCAGAAGAGTCTTCTCATGTACAGTAGTATAGCAGTATTTCACGACGAGGATTCAGCCTCGGGAGTAGTTCATCCTTCTCCTATTCCTCCACTCTGATCTCTTTCCAACTCTGGCGTTTCAGTTTGTCCAGGCGGGTGTCGATCTTGAAACAGTCCTTTTGGACCCACGTCATTCGCTGGCCACGAAACACCAGCACAGCTTCAACGCACGAGAAAGCCGAGAGACGCCAGCAGCTCCACTCTGCTGTGCATCAGTGCATCTAAACGACTGGACACCCTTTGTCCAGAACCTTTTTCTCCCACATCTTCTCCTTTGTTCCACCATCCTTCACCACGCCTTCTCTCTCCTCCTAACCCTCCTCATTCATCGACGCATTCATCCATCCCAGATTCCTCATTGTCGCAGAGCCGTTGGATCGTCACGCCTATTCTCCCTAACAACCAGAATTCCTGTGCCGTACCGCTACACCGCCTGAGCTCATTTTGACCGCCATCACATCTCTTCTTTCCCTCTCTCACACACACCGTCATGGCTTACCAGGGAGCTGGAGGCTACGATGGTCACCTTCCACCGAACGTGAGTCCGCCAACAAACACTCACCATCAACCACCACAAGATCTCAGCCTGATCCATCCTTCACAGCAACAATCTTTCCACAATTCTCCTCTTCACGACAGCAGACACGACAGCGACGACGAGGTCGAGCGTTCCCTCTTGCACAACAATCCGACCGGTCCTTTCCAAGGTCCCTTTGACGAACCCCACAGCCGTTCTGGCACTCCCGGCGGTCACGATCCTCATGGATACTCGCTAGAAGAGACGTACGCGGGCCATCCTCCCGCAGGAGCGCCTCCATACAATGGGTATGAGGAGTACGGCGGCCACCATCTCGACGATCCAGGTTATGGCCACCCAGAAATGGGAATGCCAGAAAGCCCGTACGATCGAAGCGACACCGGCAGTACAGAAGCATGGCGTCAACGACAACAGCCAGGAGGTGGAGCAGCCGCACCAGGTGGTTTGAAGAGAAATGCAACACGTAAGGTCAAGCTTGTGCAGGGTGCTGTTTTAAGCGCAGACTACCCTGTCCCTTCGGCGATTCAAAATGCCGTGCAGGCCAAATACCGCAACGACTTGGAGAGCGGCAGCGAGGAGTTCACACATCTGAGATACACCGCTGCCACTTGCGATCCCAATGACTTCACCCTCAAAAATGGATACAATCTTCGTCCTGCCATGTATAACAGACATACCGAGCTGTTGATCGCTGTGACATACTACAACGAGGACAAGACGCTGACATCACGCACACTCCACGGTGTCATGCAAAACATCCGCGATATCGTCAACATCAAAAAGTCGGAATTCTGGAACAAAGGTGGCCCAGCATGGCAGAAGATTGTGGTCTGCTTGGTTTTCGACGGTATCGACCCCTGCGACAAGGGTACGCTCGATGTGCTAGCCACGATTGGTATCTACCAGGATGGTATCATGAAGAGGGACATTGACGGAAAGGAGACGGTCGCCCACATTTTCGAATACACCACACAGCTTTCGGTCACTTCCAACCAGCAGCTCATTCGTCCGCTCGATGATGGTCCCTCCACTCTGCCACCCGTGCAGATGATGTTCTGTCTGAAGCAAAAGAACAGCAAGAAGATCAATTCTCACAGATGGCTCTTCACTGCTTTTGGACGCATTCTCAACCCGGAAGTGTGCATTCTACTCGATGCTGGTACGAAACCCGGCCACAAAGCTCTTCTCGCTCTGTGGGAGGCCTTCTACAATGACAAGGATTTGGGTGGTGCCTGTGGTGAGATTCACGCTCTGCTGGGTAAAGGCTGGAAGAATCTCCTCAACCCACTGGTCGCCATTCAGAACTTCGAGTACAAAATCTCCAACATTTTGGACAAGCCGCTCGAATCTTCATTTGGATACGTCTCCGTCTTACCTGGTGCTTTCTCCGCCTACCGCTTCCGCGCCATCATGGGACGTCCTCTCGAGCAGTATTTCCACGGTGATCACACTCTTTCGAAACAACTCGGACCCAAGGGTATCGAGGGCATGAACATTTTCAAGAAGAACATGTTTTTGGCAGAAGATCGTATTCTCTGTTTCGAGTTGGTCGCCAAGGCTGGCAGCAAGTGGCATCTCACCTACGTCAAAGCCTCCAAGGGTGAGACGGATGTGCCTGAAGGTGCTGCCGAATTCATCGGTCAGCGTCGACGTTGGTTGAACGGATCCTTCGCCGCCACTCTCTATTCTCTGATGCATTTCGGCCGCATGTACCGCTCTGGACACAACATCATCCGCATGTTCTTCTTCCATATTCAGCTGATCTACAACTTGGCGACGGTCATCATGGCTTGGTTCTCATTGGGTGAGTCGAGTTGATATCTCATCATGGCCTTCACTAACCTCTGCTAGCATCCTACTACCTCACAACAACAGTCATCATCGACCTCGTGGGTAGCCCCGGCTCAAGCAACGACCAACATGCCTTTCCCTTTGGCAACACCGTCACTCCCTATGTCAACACGGTCGTAAAATACATCTACCTCGCCTTCCTCCTCCTCCAATTCATCCTCGCTCTCGGTAACCGACCCAAGGGATCTCGCTGGACCTATATCATCTCCTTTGCCGTCTACGCCATCATCCAACTCTACATCATCGTCGACTCCTTCTACCTCGTCGTCCGTGCTTTCACCGGCGGGCCAGGATTTGACACCGATGGCACCGCGGTCGACTTCATCAAATCCTTCTTCGGTTCCACAGGACCAGGTATCATCATCATCGCTCTCGCCGCCACTTTCGGTCTTTACTTCATCGCCTCCTTCCTGTACCTCGACCCTTGGCACATGTTCACCTCTTTCGGGCAGTACCTTCTCATGATGACCTCGTACATCAACATCCTCATGGTCTACGCCTTTTCCAACTGGCACGACGTCTCCTGGGGCACCAAGGGATCCGACAAATCCGACGCTCTGCCATCCGCCACCACCCAGAAAGCTGCCGACGGGAAAGGGGCCGTGATCGAAGAAGTGGATCTCCCACAGGCCGACATCGACTCGCAATTCGAACAGACCGTCAAGCGCGCGCTGACACCTTACGACGCTCCGAAGGAAGACACGAAGAAAAGCTTGGAAGACTCGTATAAATCTTTCCGTACGAGATTGGTCACATTCTGGATCTTCTCCAATGCTTTGCTGGCGGTGGCAATTACGAGTGATAGCTTCGATAAGTTTGGATTCACCACTGGAGCGAGTAGCAGGACGTCGAACTTCTTCCGCGCGTTGCTGTGGGCTACTGCGGCGCTGAGTTTCGTGAGGTTCCTTGGGTGCGTGTGGTTCTTGTTCAAGAGTGGATTGCTGGGATGCTGTAATAAGAGGTAGAGGAGTGAAGACGACAGTGGGAAGACGACAGTGGAAAGACGACAGTGGTAGGGAGAGAAAGGAAGTGGTCTCAGCACGGATAAAACAAAATCAGCATGGCACAGCGCGACACAATCGGGTCCGTTCTTGCCGGACAGAATGCAGTGGCTCGATACAGTTGGCATGGGAAATCTTACAGGATTGGAGTTGCTCCGGGAGGTGTTTCATTTTTGGGCGAGTCTACAGCATGTGCTCTATCAACGAAACAAGTAGCTTTTAATGACACCATATCACGATTGTTCCTTCTTACAGCAGCATCGCACGATGAATTGTAGTATTGGTCGTCGTGTCCTGGATTTGAGTGTCTGCTATATATCTGCTCGTGTTGATGTCGCCTTCTGTCACATGCCAGTCACATTGTCCTCGCCCGGACTTGGCTCCGCTCGCGAGCTCTTTCTGACGTCGCTGAGCTTGCTTCAGACCAAAAACTTCGACAGAATACCAACACCCACCTCAGCATTGATCCTGCCGCCGCACGCCACGACCACGATCCTCTTTATATGCGACAGAGACGACGTGTTGTACCTGACGAAGGACCGAGTCTGACTTTCAGAGCATTGAAGAGCTTCTACTCAAAGCCTTAGCAAACGGCACACCCGCCATTGAGCGCTCGGACAGCTTGTCGCGCACCTCGTCCGAACATACGGCTCCTCATCTCGCCCTCGACATCGCGAACGAACGATCAACTCTATCCAGCTACCTCACGTCTCATCATACCCGCGCCAAAATGGCCATCACAATCCTCGCACCCACACCCTACGCCCCACCACCCACCCACTCCCACCAGACCTCCAACCTCGACACCTACGCCTCCTCCAATGCCTCCGATGACGACGACGACGAAATGGACATCGACTCCGGCGCCCCACCCACAATAAAACCCTCCTCCACAACCCTCCTCACCCCCGGCCAACCCATCACCTCCGACCCCCAATACATGCGCGGCCACGGCACCTACCTCCCCCCTCTCTCCCAACAAACCATAACCTCCACCCTCGCCGGCACCCTCCTCAAAACCAACAAACTGCTCTCCATCCTCCCCCTTCGCGCACGGTATACCCCCGAAATCGGCGACCTGGTCATCGGAAGAATCTATGAAGTGCAGAGCAGGAGGTGGAAAGTGGACATCAACGCCCCACTGCTGGCGAATTTATTGCTGTCCAGTATTAATTTACCTGGAGGTGCACTGAGGAGACGGACGAGCGTGGATGAATTGAATGTGAGGAGTTTTTTTCAAGAGGGGGAGTTGCTGGTTGCGGAGGTGCAGAGTTTGTTTGGAGATGGGAGTGCGTCGTTACATACGCGGAGTTTGAAGTATGGGAAGTTGCGGAATGGGAATTTCGTGAGTGTGAGCGGAATGGGCGGTACAGGCGTGGTACGCAGCAAACGGCAGATCTTCAGCATCCAGACCGCGCGAGGCGGGGAGGTGGGCGTCATCCTCGGCGTGAATGGCTTCGTGTGGGTGTACTCCGACGCTTCCTCGGATGCACAGAAGGAGGAAGCAGTCGGTGTGAATCGACTGGAAGAAGTGGCGAGTTTGAGTATGTACTCGAGTCAAAACGGGGTGATTGGACCGGAGACGAGGAAGGCGATCGCGGTGGTGGTGGGGGTTGTTAAGGCCTTGGTGGAGGCGAGGGTTAGGGTGGAGGAGGAGAGTGTTAGGAGGGGGTATGAGGTTGTTTTGGAGGTGGAGGAGGAGACGGGGGAGGAGGTTGTGCGGGTGGATGGGGAGTTGGGGAGGGTGGTGGGGGAGAGGGTTGCGGGGGGGATGGCGAGGTAAAGGGAGGAGATGTTGAAGAGCGAGCTGGAGCGTTGTATGACGGCGACATGTGGGTGATAGTTCGAGAGAATGCGGAGTTCGCTGAACAGCGGCCGGCACAGGACGCAGAAAACGTCTCCAGCGCGAGCGGACTTCACGCCACGATGCTGCTGTTCTTCCAGCTCCTACACGCTTTACGTTGTACACCAATGAAAAGCACAGCAGCCTATGGGGCCGAAGAAATGGGATGGATTGAGCGGCTGGCACAGGACGTCGAGAAAGTCTTCAATGCGAACGACCTCCACGCCACGATTCCGCTCTTCTTCGCAGGCTCTTCCACGCCCTTCAGTGCAGAGCAAAGCAGCCAAGCCTATACTACGAGTCTGCACAATCGACTGCCGATGGCACCATTCCCATGCCATTCTTGCCAACAAATTCCGGAACACCTCTGCTGATTCGATCTGAGAGGAGATCGTGTGAGAGCTTGCATCAGTCGAGCGTCTTCGCAGCCTACTACGGGACCTTCAACTGACTCTACGCATCTACAGGCGGCTTTGTCGCTAGCTGACGTTGCTCGTTCGTCTGCAATCGGCTGTGGTGGGAGAATCTACATTGACTGGGAATGTGCGTTCACATCGTTGCCACGTGCCTGGCTTTTATCATGCTAGCTCCTCGCGGCATGTCGCGCCGTGCAGAAGGTTTTTTCGAGTCAGGGACGATCTCCTTGATTCTCGGAATACTGAAACACCCGGTGGGATTTTTCCAACCCGCAGCTTTATTACGACTCGCCAACACACCGACCTCGACGTTGAGCTCTTGTATACACGTGGGCTCCATGAGGTGATCAAGACCTCCGAACGACGATGGCTGCAGAACAGACAAGAACACGCTCTCATCCTCTAACTGGACTTTACGAGCTCCGACGTCGATGCGACTCTCACAGTGTGCCGAATAATGTCATCGTTGGAAATGTATGTCGTGGTTGTGATGAAGATCCCGCACGGCAGCGTGGACCTGCAGTAGCGTTGGCGATACGGCGGGTCGATGATTCGGATGCACTTGGGGTCGGCCACTTTGATATAAGTCTACGTGAGTGCCCATCCAGCTCGACGTCGAGCTTTTCCTCGACGAGCGAGCTGTTTTCGCTGTTTATTCTTTATTTCTTTCTCTTTTTCTCTTCTCAAAATGAAGTCCAGTCTTGGAGACCGCGGCAACGAAAAGCCGCTGTTCTGGAATTTGGCCTATGGCTCTGCGATTTTGTTTTCAATTGCGTTGGTTTATTCATTGCTGTACTTCCTCTTCACGATCTCCTCGTCTTTCCTGTGGTCTTGCTGATGGGTGCTGTAGACCTCACACTTTGCTCGCGTCCGAATTCATCCCGACAAGCTCTCTCGACACGCCTACCCAAATACCATCGACCGAGACGACCAACCCGATACCATCGAATACCCCACTCTGCGACGTCTGGTCCAACTACGACCCAACATGGCGGCGCCAAATCCCTCTCGCCCTCCCAGCCAACGACTCCGCCCTGCCTCCCACGCGACTCGGCGATCCCGAAGTCATGAACCGCGATGCAGCTCACGGCTGCGTTCCAGCCGCCGAACGCCTCGGTCCCTTTGGCCATGCCGTCGGAAGGTCCGACTTCCGCGATCGGCCGTGGAGTACGCTGCGGTGGGGCGAGTTGCAGAGTAAATGTGCCTATGAACAGCAGGTTGAAGGGAAGGGCAAGCCGTATCGACCTATGAAGTCGAGGCTGCAGCGGTTTCACGGCGGCGTGGATGAGAATTTGAAGAATGCGTGGTTGGATGGGAAGGTCACGGGACGGACGGCGGTGGTATTGAGGACTTGGAATCAGTTTGAGTATACGGGGAATCAGAAGGTGCGGCTTTGAGGAATCCGAGCGGTGGGCGCTGCTGACGAGTGATAGGCGTGGCTAAGGACACTCGCGACTGAGCTGGCGTTGGATACTGGAGGGAAATATCAGCTCTTCTTGCTGGTAGACGTCAAAGATGGAGAACTTGATCTCAACGACGATAAGACGCACGCGGAGGTATTGGAGAAGTCCGTCCCGGAGGAGTTCCGAGATATGACGCTCCTTTGGAATGAGAAGATGGTGAAGGAGTGGTTTCCGAAAGTCGACCAGCATCGCGCTATGCATCAGATGTATCAGGCGTTGCAGATCTTCAGCTGTACGCACCCTTCATCGCAGCATGCACAAACTTGTGCTTTTGCGCGAAGTCAATACCTCGATTGAAGCATGCTGACTTCGTCCCATCTCCAGACACATTCCCCGAGTTCGACCACATCTGGCAATTCGAAATGGACGCCCGTCTCACAGGCAACGCAGCCCGCACCCTCGACGACGTAACCACCTGGTCCACTTCCCAACCGCGAAAAAACCTCTGGGAGCGCAACGCCCGCTTCTACGTGCCCGGCTTGTGGTCCGACTACTCCGCCTTCTCTCGCGCGCTCGACGCCGAACTCGCCAACCACACCGACTCAACGACTTGGGGACCTCCACCCACCGCGCAGAATTACATCACCCTCGGCGGCCCTCCTCCGCCATCACGATCCAATACAACCTGGGGCATAGGCGAAGCCCCGGACCTCATCACGTTCTCACCCATGATCGACCCCATCGGCTCCGACTGGGCGTACGAGGAAGGTGGCGTACACGGCTTTGATCCTCCCGCGTCCCTACCGCGACGCATGGCAATCGTCTCCATGACCCGCACATCACGGCGTCTCCTCCGCCTCATATCTCTCGAACAGCGAGAAACAGGAAACTGGCTCGTAAGCGAGAGCACACCCGAGACGTTCACATTCCTCCACGGTTTGAAGGGTGTGTACGCACCTCACGTTGTGTCTTTCTCCTTCGATGACGGAAAGGGGAAGGGACTGGAAACAGAGGAGATGGAGGAGATGGTGCACAAGGGACCTTGGTGGAGTCGGGCTGGGGGTAGTAGGACGGGGTTTTTGTGGACTCATGGAGGGTTGCCGGAGGAGAGGTGGAAGGGTGCGAGTTATTTTTTCTGGGAGGGGACGGCGGGGAATGTGTGGAAGGGGTATGTGGGAGGGGAGTGTGGGGAGGCGATGTTGTTGCATCCTGTTAAGGGGGATGATTGAAGGGGAACGAATTCGTCATCAGCAGCGTCCAAAGTTGCGGGTCCGTGACCCATACCCCTTGCCAATTCCAGTCCGTACTATGTTCTTCGCTGGTAATTGATGGAACGTGAGCGATGCTCAGGTCATTCACTTCGGATTTCTTTCCGGAATGGGCCGAACTGCTTCTCGCTCCGTTCCGTCCCGCTCCTCCGGCTGCCACGTCACTTGCAAGGGCAAGCTACAACCCTTGTCTGTTTCCCACCGCTGAGATCCATCACTGTTGTTGCTATTGAACACAAACCCACGATCAGCGGCTTCGCTGTCACGTTCATGCATCCACGATCGACTCCTTTTAGACGATCCCAAACACACATGCTCGCCAAGTCCTCACAGTGGGCACAAGGCATGCACAAGCAACGCACGCAACCCATGTCGGACGAATCTCGAAGCCCACGACAGCGAACAAGATGCAAGCCTGCCCAATGGCCGCGGCTGAAAGATCACACACGATCGCCATTCCTGTCTTACCTCCGTCTCTGCACAGAATGCATCCGATGCTTCCACGCATCCGCCTAAGACGGCCCGACCAGCACACTCTAATAAGCAAGGCCAGCACAGTGCTATTTACCTTACCTAGCCTCCTGTCGCTGTACCAATCGCTCCGTGAGCTCAGCCACCATCATACAGCCCGGCTTTAAATTCACGGCGATTGACCCACCCACGTGGATCCAGTCATTCTGACTTTGTTAAATCACGTCGTACATCCTGGTCTTGTCCTCAGTATCACAAGTCCGTGAGTGGCGGTCCGCCCGTTCCCCGAGCTCGGCGACAGCATCTTTTCATGAACATAGATGCAGTGTCGAACCATCAGCGCGCCCTGCTATTCAAGAAAGTCGTCGGCATCCTGGTTCAACCACCGCGATATGCGTTGTCGGTCCACTGCTCGCTCCAATCAAGGCTTGAGACGCCCAAACGCACCTACGCGAGCTTAAAGTCCACGATACCGGCACTTCCTCTGTTTTACCCTCTATGGTTCGGCTTCCTGTCAAACTAGTTCATGTCTCTCGCCAAGGTTCGGAACCCCCACGTCGGACTATGCCAGCGCAACAATCAAAGCAACCACGTATGAATTTAGCTCTGCAGGCTCTGGATGGTTCGGCGTTGACTTCCTATCGAGCAGTGTCGCTTCTCCACTGATATGTGTTGTCTTTGGAAGAAGTTTGACCAGCGTCAACACCATCGAGATATTTTGATTTTCATCACTTCCTCTCAGGTGGACTTTTCAAACTCACCACGAATCTTGAGACATATGGTCACAAACTCAGCCGTCAACAGCAACGGACACGACCAGCAACATGTCTCAATGGGGTCCGATCAAGCAGAGGAGATATGGCGTTCCAGAAGTTAGTACCGCCAACTGGCAGCCCGAAGTTCGAGTCGCTGCTTGGCGAGACCCACGACAAAGTGTTCATCCAGCTCGAGGAGGACCTTCATCGACGGCGACTGCGATGGTATCGGCGGATGCCGCGGGGAGGCCGTTCATACCTTACAGGGTAAGAGTTCGGCCAATACCTATTCTGCCGGAGAAGGAAGACACGGATGAGGAGAGCGAGGCTCCCGATAAGAGTGATGAGCCCGCGGAGAGTGAAGCGGGTAAAGATGGCGATGAGGGAGAGGGAGAGGCAAAAGGTGAGCGTTTTGTGTCATGACGATGTCGATTGCTGTACTGATGGGTTCGAGAATCTACTGAAGCGCCGGAAGCCGAATCTGCACCGGCAGAAGAGAAGGCTGTTGAAGAACCCGCCGTTGAAGCTGCGGGATCAGATCCCGTTGCCGGCGCCAAGGTGGAAGCGGTACAAGATGCAGCACCACCAGAAGCTACCAAAGAAGCACCTGAAGCAACGGGTGAAGTTGAGCCATCAGCACCACCAATTAAAGAAGTACCACCGGGCGAACAGCCAGCTGCCGATGAAGCTGGACCGAAGGACGCCGTGGACGAAGTCGTTGAAGATGTGGTTTCTCCCGCGGATCCACCGCACGCCGAAGACGAAGCGCCGCCTGACACAGAAGCGTCAAGCGAGGCCAACGAGCCAGCAGCAGCTACCGAATCGGACCCGATACCGGCACCTGAAGCAGAGCAGTCAGCAGAGCCTGAACAGCCTGAAGTACCACAAGCAGTCATCGAGGAACCCGCTTCACCGCCAGACGACGCGCCACAGCCTGAAAACGTTCCACCTCCTGCACCTGACCCACCAAGGACGCCAGAACCGCCCGAAGGTGACGGCGAAGATGCTGAGTCAATCGAGAAGAAGGTACAATTCGCACCTGGCACTCCTGACGGCAAGACTACCCAACGGAAGAAGAAGACTGGCAAGACATCGTCAAAGAAGGACAAGAAGAGGAAGTCATCTTCCACGTCAGCGAATATGAAAGAGGCTGCTCGATATCCGACGGAGAGCCCTGATGATATCGTCGCGATTGAGGAAGGCGGGAAAGCTGATGGTGCTGGTCCTGAGCCTGAGATTGCGCAGGTCGACGACGCTGCTCCACCTGAGGCAGAAGCTGAGCCCGCTAAGGAGTTGGACCGTGTCGAAGATTCAGCGCCTGCAGACCCCGTGGAGGTAGTCGATGAGCCGGCGCCAATTCCAGAACCACCGGTAGTCGAGGAGACCAGCAAGGCAAAGAAGAGCAAAGGCAAGAAGGACAAGAAGAAAAAGTCGTCCTCTTCTTCAAAGTCCAAGCCGGAGCCGTTTGATGACTTTGCCATTCCACCTCCTCCTGCCGGGCTGGGCATCGAAGGCCTCACTGTGGACGATAGCACTCCTGCTACTGTTGAGGTTGCGGAGCCACTGGGTGAGCATGAGGCAGATAAGTCTGTCGAAGAGACACAGGCTGTACCCGAGGTCGTGGAGGAGGCTCAGGCCGAGGCCGAACCATCGGCCGCTGCAGCATCGACGGACGAGGCTGTGGCCGATGGGCAGGCCTCTGATCCCGCAGGCCACAATGATGGCGAGATTGAAGCAAAGACTGCTGAACCGGAGACTGCCGAAGTGGAGACGGAAGCAATGAAAGAGCCTGTGGTGGAGACAGCGGAGGAACCAGTCGAAGCAGAAAGCATATCGACTCCAGCTGAAACACCTGCTGAAGTCGCCAACGCGGCGTGCGACGAGGCAAAGGAGGGAGAGGACGAACCTCCCAATACGGACCCGGCTGACGACCACGATACGTCCGGTGATGGTGGGTCCCAAGCCGAAGAGGCTACACAACCCCTCGACGCCGACTCGAAAGACTCTACGGCCGATGACTCGGGAGATCACACCCAACACCAAGACTCGGAAGACAAGCCAGACGCTAGTGCTGTTCCCGAGGTAGCCAAGGAAAGTGAGGAGAGCCCTCCTGATAGTGCGATCGACTTGAGCGCAGATGCAGCTTGGGAAGATAAAGAAGTGGAGGGCGAAAGCACTCATCAGTCCGAGGAGCAGAGCGACGAGGCAGCGAGTGAGACGGAGGGTGAAGAAGAGGCAGGAGAAGAAAGTGCGGCGGTTACTGCCGACGATGATGCTGCAAGTGTCGAAGATGTCGGCGATGATGCGATACCTGACGCGAAGGAAGCCGTCGTGGAAGCCATAGTGGAAGCAGTCGTCATTGAAGAAGCTGTCGCCGAAGAAGCCGCCATTGAAGAAGCTGCCGTTGAAGAAGCTGCCGTTGAAGAAGCCGCCGTTGAAGAAGCCGCCGTTGAAGAAGCCGCCGTTGAAGAAGCCGCCGTTGAAGAAGCCGCCGTTGAAGAAGCCGCCGTTGAAGAAGTCGCCGTGGAAGAAGTCGCTGTTGAAGAAGCTGTTGCCGAAGAGGCTGTCGTGGAAGAAGCGGTCGTTAAAGAAGCGGACGTTAAAGAAGCGGACGTTAAGGAAGCTGTCGCCGAAGAAGCTGTGCCCAAAGAGGCCGCGGTCGAAGATGCCATCGTCGAAGAGGCCGCGGTCGAAGAAGTCAAAACTGAGGAAAATGTCGAGGAAGAAGCCGTCGCTGAAAAGGCTGCCGTCGATGGCGATAGTGACAAGGTCGACAAAGCGCCGGACGCCGCGGCTACAGAGGTCGAGGAACAAGTGCCTCCGACCGATACTGTGGAGGATGGAAAGGATCCCGTTCAGGAAACTCCTCCTGAGGTACAAGAGGATTCAGCTGCTCCTGAGCCGCCTGTAGCTCCCGATCCTGGTCCGACGGACGAGGTCCTTGCCCAAGAAGCTCCTCTGGATACTGCTGCCGAGCCAGAACCGGAGCCATCAGTCGAAGAACCACCGATTCCTGAGACTAGCCAGGTTGACCCTGAGCCAGTGGTGGACAACACTGAACAAGACGAACCCGCCGCCGATCCGCCTGCCATTGACGGCGGAGAGTCACCACCCGCCGCTGTGGAAGAAGTGCTTGTAGAAGAGCCACCTCCCGAACCCGCTGAGCCTGTTGTTGTAGAAGAGCCCCCTCCCGAACCCGCTGAGCCTGTAGTCGAGGAAGAGCCCCCTCCCGAACCCGCTGAGCCTGTAGTCGAGGAAGAGCCCCCTCCCGAACCCGCTGAGCCTGTAGTCGAGGAAGAACCTACCGCACCGCCTGAAGATCCGCCAGCCGCGCCAGACGTACCGGATCCCGAGCCTTTGATCCCGCCGCCACCTGTCGTTGCTCCCGATGCCACTC
Source organism: Zymoseptoria tritici IPO323 (assembly GCF_000219625.1). NCBI lineage: Eukaryota > Fungi > Ascomycota > Dothideomycetes > Mycosphaerellales > Mycosphaerellaceae > Zymoseptoria > Zymoseptoria tritici. Next base: position 858,894 of record NC_018218.1, on the reverse strand, counting down.
CACCATCTCCGACTCTCAGTCGCAAAGGCGCCAGCGTCAGAAAATCAAAACGCAGCAAAAACAGCAGTGATCCCAAATCATCCAGAAGCGACAAACCTCACAAGTCCTCCAGCAGCAAACGCCACTCATCATCGAGCGCGAAAGAGACGGATCAGCATACCAAGTCCCTGCGTGACTACGCCACCAAAGCCCGTCTCGTCGAGCAAGAGCGGAAACTGCTAGAGGAAGAAGAGTTGCGGAGAATCAGGCATGAAGTCAAACGAGCGGCGAGGAAAGCAGCGGCTGAAGAAATGGAGAGATTCGCCAGGGAAGAAGCCATTCGCATCGCGGAAGAGGAGAAGGAGAGACGTAGGAGGAGGAGGGAGAGGGCCAAATTGAAGGAGCGGGAGGAAGAAGAGATGAGGGTGAGGGAGGAAGAGAGATTGAGGCAGAAGCGAAGATCGAGGAAAGAGGAAGAATATCGGAGGCGGAGTGAAAAGGAGCGACCGCCGCCGCCAAAAAGACCGCTGAGCTTCCTTGGCTTCGGCGGCTCTGCTCGACCAACATCATCCTCTTCGAGACGCGACAGCGGGACGAGAACACGAGACAGCATCGACCTCGACCGCTCGGCGAGTACGCGGACAGATGAGACCAGGAGACGGAGACGCAGAACGACCTCGAGCTCCAAGAGAGAGTACCCGCCGTCGTCCGAATTGCCCGAAGATCTACCTCCGCCGGTAGCCGAAGAGGAAGTCATTTTGGAAGACCCGATGGAAGCACAAGATAGTGCACCACTACCTCCGAGATCTCGCGAGGATGAAAGACCAAGAGCCGTGAGCGGCTCACATGATGGCTCGAGCCGGAAGAGAAGGCATCGTCGTGATGATGATGAACGTCGACATCGTGAGCATCGTTCTCACCGGGTCGAGGGCCAGGAGCGGCACGAAGAGGACAAAGGAAGGAAGAAGTCAAAGGAAGCGGCGCCGAAGAAAGGGTTCTTGAGTTCGCTTTTGGGTAGGTAGATCAAGGTTCTTGTTCTCACTTCTGTGTGTCATCGGTTGGAGTCCTCCTGGAGTAGCATAGCTTGAGACACTATCTTGAGACGGTGCTGAGAAGAAACGTTTCCTAAGCCAGGATCTACACCAAGCCACACACTCTTGCTCACTTACGCACACGTTGATTTTTGTGATTTCATTCATTCATTTTTCCAGGGCTTCACGCTCTTCCTGTCGTATCTTGTCATCTGGTGACCACTTGGGCATCGGCTCATAAGGCCGAGATCATCATATGTTCCACCCAAAAAAGGCTCCGATCCAAATGCACAATCCCACTTTTCCGCCTTGCCAAAAACGCCTGAAAACTCCACCAACACCTCAGAATTCCCAGAACTCCCAGAATCCCGGATCATGCTCAAACTTCATGCTCCTCTCAGTCATTCGCCTCCGCCAACTGGATAATCAACCGACTGGCAACGTCCAGAAAGGGGAAGGGACTAGTAATCTCCTTGTCGTCCTGCGGCCTGCCGGCGCCAATCAGCGCATGACCCTCTTCGTCCTCCTCCATGTCACCCTCCCCATAGTCCTCTCCCTCCGCCAGATCTCTCGTGATGATGTCGCTCTCGTTCGATCCGGTGACTTCCCGCGCAAACCGGCGCACGAGGCGTTCGTACCCGGCGCACTTGAAGTCGACAAGGAAGAAGTCGGCTTCGATGGCATAGAGCTGAATGGTGACGTACACCCAGACGGACTCTTGCGGTTTTGGAGTGGTGCTGTTCATGGAGTTGACACGGGAATTGATCGAGCCAGGACCAGTATGCGCGACGTTCTCGGTACTTGTATGCGCACTATTGACCTGACTGTAGTAGGCGGAACCGCCGTTATTGGCCATAGTCATGGTAGCAACGCTGGCGCGGCGGTCGTGGAGGCTGACCATTGAGCCGTGCGCGGAGGCAGGGTGAGGGACGCCGGGTGCGAACATGCCATCCTTCTTGAAGCGCGCGTGAATGACCCACGGATCGTCGGGGATGTTGTAGCCCCAGCCGTTCCACTTGCCAGGACGCTTGCGGCCACGGGCTTCGCCGGAGTCGTGGCTGCCGTTGCGGCGGCTGGCGCGGCGGCGTTCTTGTTCTTCGTGGGTGGCGTACTCTGGATCAGTGCCAGAGCCCGGGTCAGAGTCGCTGTATTCGGGACTGTTGCTGCGGGTACTGGGAGCACTCTCTGGATTGTCCATCTCCTTTGGCTTTGACACCTCCCATTGAGCACCCATTTTGACCAGTGCGCGGTAAATCGCAAGCATCGCCTCGGCAGGTGAGTTACGGCTGCGAATACCAAATTGCCATTTGGTAGGGCGAACTTTCTTCGCAGGCTTACCACCGTGACCATCCGCTATGTTGGTCATTGGTTCGGGCTTGTCGGTGGCTGAACGACTGAGATTGGCGGAGCTCTTGCTGTGAGGCTTGAGGCGACGAGCTGTCGCATCCTGCTCTTCCTTGGTCCGTGGACGCTGTGGGTCATCTTCGACTGTCGCTTCCGAGTATGATCTGTCAATGTGACCTTTCATGAAGGCAGCGTGATAACCTGGAAGGGACGAGGGTAGGATGGCGACCGTCGTAGCAGGCGAGCGAGTCTCCGCCGAGAACGAAGTGTGACGAGGAGGCGCTTGTTCGTTTGGTTTTGCGGATTCCTTGGCAGTAACATTGGTTGCGGTCCGGGTTGGCGGAGTCGCCATGTGCGTGAGGAAGGGTGGCGGTGAGTTAGGGAATTCCGGCTGAGCGTCAATGACAGACGGGTTCGTCTTCATCAGGTGATTCTCCCGCACAATCAGGTACGCATCCTTGATGGCGCTTGGCTCGTCCTTTGAAAGCGCTTCTTGGACATCGCCCGGAGCATATCCCATAGTCTTGCCGAGCTTTCCGACAACACTTTCGTGAATCTGCTCCTGGACTGCCACGGGCTTGCCCTTTGCTAGCTCGGCTGGGTCAATAGCCTTAGTCGGGTCGACACCAGTGTCTAGGAAGTCCTCAACTGCAGGCTGCAGATACTCGGCCAGATCCTCCTTGAACCATGGATCCATGCGTATCTCCTGGATCGTGATGCGGTTGACAGGATTGATTTGAAGCATGCGCTTGACCAGATGCACGGCGCCGGGACTGAGGTAGCTCGGTACATTGTATGCGCCTTGGGCGATTTTCTTGAACAGAGCGGGAATGTATTCGTCGTCGAATGGAAGACGGCCGACCAGTAGGACGTAGAGGATGACACCACAACTCCATACATCGACTTCTGGACCAGCATAAAGCTTGCCGCTGATGACCTCTGGAGCGGCATAGTTGGGACTTCCACAGCTAGTTTTGAGAAAGTTGCCGTCCGTCATGATGTTGCTGAGACCAAAGTCGGCGATCTTGACGTTGAGGTTCTCGTCCAAGAGGAGATTCTCCGGCTTGAGATCGCGATGCACAATCTTGTGACGATGACAGTATTCCACCGCGCACACAATCTGTTGAAAGAATTTCCTCGCCTTGTTCTCCTGCATCTTTCCGTTCTGCACGATGTAGTCGAACAGCTCTCCGCCAGCGTATTCCAACACCATGATGATATCATTCGGAGTCGTAATGACCGTGTAGAGCTTGATGATGTGCGGGTGTCGAAGCAATTGCAAGTACTGAATCTCACGCTCAATGCGACCAGCCATATCTCTGGTAATGAGTTTGCGGCGGGAGATTATCTTGAGAGCCACCTGCTGATTGCTCACCGAGTGAACCGCCAGCTTGACCTTGCCGAAGGATCCCTCGCCCAAAGTGCGCAACACATTGTACTGTCCCAAACGAGCCATTGCCTTCTTGTTACGATCGGATTGTGGCGTGCGTTGTGCGGGACCGGGAAGCTGTGGTGTGATGGGGTTGGACTGTTGGCGGGGAGTGTCGCGTGACGGACGGCGAGCGCCGGGCATGGACAAGGAGAGATCCTCATCGTCGAGGGTGGAGGTCATCGTGTCGCGGCGAGGAGGGCGGAACCCTGAGATGTCGAATCGTGATGGGTAGGGTGAGGGTGGCCGTGGGGAGGGACGGCGACGACGCTGCTTCTCATCTGGCACTCGCGATGATATCGTAAGTGATGGTGAGGCTGCGTGCCACGTCGAAAGCAAAAGTGAATGGATGGGTCTGTCTGTCAGGTGTCAGTATCGCAATATAAGGTAGGTCGTCTGTGAAGGAGTGGTGTGGTCGGAGGCAGTGAGGTGACAGCCTGGAGAAAGAGACTGGAGACGTTCAATGGGAGGGGAACCCAAGGTGAATGTGGGGTCTGGGGTGTCTTGGTTTCATCTGACTTCACTCTTCCATCATCAACATCATCACCATCATCGAGACGTCCGATATCGAGCCAAGTACTGGCCAGGCCTTGCAATCGAAGCCGACGACGACCATGGAACATTGGTCGAGCCGGTGTCGTTCTGACTCGCCTGTCCGTTGCCTGCATCTTTAGACGGCGACCACGCCGCCGATCGAGGCAGTAAGCACAAACGCTGCGGGTCGGCGGCAATACCTTCAAAGGTACAGGTGACACGTTGGAAAGATGGAGAAGGCCAGGGACACGTGCATCTGCCATGCGTGAGAGATGCTTTGGGCGACGCGCAGGTACAAGCTGTGGAAGTCTCAATCGCCCAAAAGCGCTTCTCGGACCTCGTTTCGATGACTGCAGCAGAACGCCAGCCGTAGAATCCAGATCGTGCTCACGGTCAATCTCGATGGGCCGTCTCGTTGTCGACGTCTGCTGGATCTGTCACAGCTTTACGAGATTATTCTTCGGCCGGATTTCACCAACCTACGGCTGCTGTATGCACGTAAGCGAACACATGCCTCGACGATGTACATGCCACACGAGCATCACTGTCTGGTGATTCGTGAATCACACAAGCAGGTTTTGCGAGCAATGCGGCAGTCCTACGAAGCCGATGATCCTACGAGCCTGCGAGAAGGAATGTCACTGATAGGACGATGTGGTAGTCAAGACGCCATACTTGATGACTAGCCGCCGTGTCTTCCTGCTGGGCGCTCCAGATACTACGAGGACGCCAAAGAAGCGCGCTTCATCTCGTGGACCCTCATGTATGCGGCAGAACTATCACATTCACACGTCATCCTCGAGAACATCAAGCCGCTCCCATGGAGCGGTAGTGGTAAGACGACACCGACCTGCACAATGTACGATGGTTCGCCCCTTGACCATCTATTCCTTCTCTTTGTTTCCTGTCACCAACTCGAACAAAGCCGATCGAATATACAAGGGCATTGTGAGTGACTTGCAAAATCTGAAAGAAACACTCAACTGCTATATACATCTTCGAACAGCGCAACAATGCTGGCAGTCTCCTTTCCAAACCTCGCACCTCAACCTGCCAGTTCAAACCAACCATCATGCCGTCTCAAACCGTCCCCGAATGTCCTACTGGACCACTCCCGACATCGTACTTGCAGGACAACTACATGATCAAGAAGCTGACCAATGGATGCTTCGGCGACGTGTACGCCTCCATTCCCAAAGCTCGCGCTGACCGCATCCTCACAGCCTACAAGCGTGCTCTCGCAACGAAACGCAAGACCCTCGTCGACCTCCGCGAAGCGCTGCAAGTCGTCAAAATTTCCGACATTCCCTGCGACAACGGCTATCGCTCAGATTCCGGCGATGATCTCAATCTGGAAGTCGACATTCTGCAGCGTTTCGCTCCCGCCTCATCTTCTAACATCGTGAGTGTTCTCTCCTGTGATCCTCTGCGCGAAGGTAAGAACTGGTACACCCTCGAACTGCTGACCGCCGGCTCCCTCGAGGATCTGCTCGAAGCATACACCGAGCCCAGCTCTACCATGCCTTTCTGCCCGGAAGCGTTCATCTGGCACATTCTACACCAACTCACCTCCGCGCTACTGCTCATCCACTTCGGCATCGTCGGTGATCAACGCCTCCGCAACCTCCCAGCAAGCCGCCACGGAGACGTGCATCTTGGCAACCTACTCATGCGCAAGCCCGACCCGAACAGCCCCTCTTCCTTCCGCGACTACCCAGACATCGTCCTCGCAGACTTCGGCCAAGCTCGTCCTCTCCCGACTAATTCCGCAGCGCGCTCCCGCGCAATGAGCTTCCATCGACAAGTCCGCGATGCCAAAGATGGTATTGCAGCGGTGGAACGCGTTGCGCGCACAGGTACGTTTTACGGAGCGAACTTGGCCACAATTTGGGATGACTTTTCGAGTCTACTGAGGAGCGAAAATAATGAGTCCGGAGAGAATGAGGATCTGATGCACAAGATGTTGGCTTTGAGACGGGCGGCGGCTCAAAGGAGGGAGTCGAGGTATGAGCCGCTGCCGGAGAGGGTGAGTGCGTGGATGGCACGGGAGACGGTGAGTTGGGAAGAGTTGGAGGAGGTCTTTGCGGTATTGAAGTCTTCGTGAGATGATCGTTCTTGTGGAGACTCGTTATGGCGATGAGGCTGGACCTTGGAAAGTATACGGTAGTCATCCTCGCACCAGTGAGTGCGGACGTTCGTCCGGCGCTCCGGTACTAGTACAGCCAACAATGCACGTCGATTGAACGACTTCGAGTCATGTTTCCTTTATTTCCTCCCACTGTACAATTCACATGCCACCTGTAACTCGATACATCGTGTATCTCAGCTCCGGTCCAGCCAAAACCCTCATGTTCATCAATCAATGTATCAACGCCGAAACCCGCATAAAATGATCGACACTTTCGGTCCCCACCCGAGTCAAGCATCGATCTCAAATCTAAAGGCCGCGTCACAGTTCAGGAGACTGGTCACGCGACCATCGCCTCTTCATCAACTTTGACATTCTTCATTACCTTACAGCTCAGAGTGGCCGGACCAGCAGGTGTTGTTACTGTTACGAGCTTTGCCAATGCTCCGGAAAGTGAAAGCCGGCGCCATACGATGGTAGCATCCTTACGATTCTGGTTCCGCCTGCGAATGTAACATCTTCCTCCTCACGACATTGCTATCCCAGCAGTCATTGGAATGCGCATCTGGACTTGGATCCGGCCATAAAATTGCATAGCAACATATTCAGATTCAGCATAGCTCGTCCACTACAACCAATTTCCAATCCTCCCAAATTCACATGAAACATCTCTACAAAGCAACCACAATGCTACTACCACTCTCCACCTTCACCTTCCTCCTCACCCTCCTCACCCTCCCTCCATCCGCCACCGCCCGTCCGCCCGGAATCCGCTACAAAGATCCCGACCCTGCCAACAAATACTTCCACGAATCCGTCTTCTCCGGACATTACTCAGACCACTTCTCCAGCACCCGCCTCCCACTGGATCAACAATCAGCCCACCTCTCCGCCCTCATAGGCGCATACCTCCACACCACCACCCACCTCATCAACGTCACGACCTGGCTCGCCCACGGCACCCTTCTAGGCTGGTACTGGAACGGCTTCATCCTCCCCTGGGACTCGGACGTGGACGTCATGGTCGATGAGGATACCATGGGTATATTCGCGACGAAGTGGAATATGTCGACTTGGGAATTCGACGATGGGGAAGGGAAAGGTGGAGTGAAGAAGTACGTGTTGGATGTCAACCCGCATTGGGTCGATCGGAGTAAGGATGAGGACAATAAAATCGACGCGAGATTCTTGGATATGGAGAGTGGGTTGTTTATTGACATTACGACATTGCGAGGCAATGGCTTTAAAATGAATGGTGGGGATGTGGAGGTCATGACGGTGAAAGATGGACACCATTATGCTTACGATGATGTGTTTCCGTTGAGAGAGAGTCGATTCGAGGGCGCGCCGGCGTGGGTGCCGTTTGCGTATCCGGAAATTTTGGCCGAGGAGTATGGCGAGGATGCGTTGGTGGATGTGTATCACAAGAAGCATTTGTTTGATGGAAAGGTGGGCAAGTGGGTGCCGCATATGGCGCCTTGGTTGGGAGGGGAGATTCAGATTGAAATTGAGGGAGGAAGTTGACACGGTCGAGGCCGGAGAAAGGACGTGGATGAGGGTTGGTCTCTTGATTGCAACGGAGTGCTGCTTGTCGTTACATTCAGGACGTCGTGCAAGGACCAATTTGCTCGCCACACGCATCGACTCACTTGTCGACACGCCCGGTCCATCTCTGGTACACTCATCTCGCGCCCGGAAGCAAACCCCGATGTCCGAACAAACAAGTTGATGCGTGCGACGTTACTCCGGAGGAGCATAGCAACCGCAATGGTTCGCCTCACTATACACGATGCAAGGTCAGTACACTCCCGGCACATCGACTGTACTTCAGCGGGAAGAGCGGATATGGATGTCAGCAGGCGACAAATGGAAAGCAAACATGGAGCATACCGTGCGAGGCGGTCCCGCGAGCACGGGACTGGCGAGGCCGATGAAGACGGCGGCGTACAGCACCTTCGCACATCGGAGTGCTCACCTTTCGAACATTGTCTAAGGTTAATGACCTGATTAGAGCTGGCCAGATTAAATCCGCAAGATCCATATCAGCGGGTGGACTAGGTTGGCCACGCGGACGTATCTTTCGACCACTACGGACTAGATCAAGCCAGCTATATAGAGCAGGCGCTAACCCGAACGAAGACCCTTTGCGACAGGCAACCTACCGGCATCTTACTTCTCGATTCTGTCGACAGCGACAGCGAAGGCGAACAACATCGTACGAAGATTCCGAGTGCGAGGATCGGCTGCTACTCTACGTCTCTATCAATGCATGGAAGTATTCCGACTTGCACCGGAAGTCGCGTATTGCTATGCTAGACAGGGTAATATCGTCCACAGAACGGTCCATTTAGTCCGTACGGTAGCCCACGCGGACAAACCTATGTTCCACTATGGATGGCCACCCCTAGACCTAATTACAAGGAAGTGGGCTAGCTCGGTCCCAGACATGGCCCCTTGAGCCTGTAAGTGCCCACCAAGGTGAGCACTCCGATGTGCGAAGGTGCTGTACTGTGAGCAGCTTCATTGTTTTGGTTTGGTGTCTTCGTTGCGGCCTGTTGGGTCTATGTTGTCGGGCAAGAGTTTCGTGCCTCTTCGTTGTCGGTCCTGAGTTCGGGTCCTGAGTTCGGGACAAGTGGACGACGAGGGAGCGAGTCAGCCGTCTTCTGTGCTCTTCTCCATCTCGCGAATGGCGGAAGTTGTCGGTATGGCTCACAGGGTTGAACGACATGGACTTGAAAGACGTGATCAGGTATCCATGTCGATCAGCTGGACCGCAACGATCGGACCAATCCCATCGAGTGTGAACCACGCCGTCGGTCTGACTGTTTGAACACTTTGTGGTCCATTCCATGCATGTAACGCTACCGCGAGGCCAGACCACAAGGATCGAGCCAGTCTCAGCATAGTCCAACCCTGCGATATACGAGGTCGACTCCGTATGAGCTGCTATAAAAAAATCCCTGATTGCGCAGACCGCCCTTTTACAACGAAGATGCCTGGTCAGTACACCGGCACCGCCGGCGCACTTCGATACTTCTTATGGGCAGCTCGCCCACTCTCTGTCGCACCCTCCGTCTCGACTGTCTTCCCACACATCGAAGATCTTTTTGGCCCACGCGCTCTCCGCAAAATCAACAAACAAACATGAAGCTCCAAATCTACGGACTCCTCGCAACCGCCGTCGCTCTGGCGGTCGCCGAATGGCAACCTTGTGCGCACGGAGAAGGAGGTACATCGTCCGTTCAACCCGAGCTTGGAGGTCTATACTAACGATCTCAACAGAGTCCTGCGCGATCTGGACCACATGCTGCGATGGAAGAGTCTGCGTTCAGGAAGGCTCTGGCAAAGTTTGTCGACGTATGCTGATTCCCTACCTTGATCAACGGCCGACAAAATATACTGACCAATTGACAGATACGTGCGAGAAAGGAGGGAGCTGGTGCCCACCTCCGAAGTACTGTGCAGGGGATCCCTTCTACGGGCTTGGTGGGTCGTGTGTCTCGCCTCCAGCATGAGGTGGTGCTCCAGCAAAGTCGTCTTCAGGAGGTCGTACAGGAAAGCCTCCTTCAGGGAGAGGTCGTCCAGGAAAGCCTCCAGGAGGAGAGGCTCGTCCATGAGGAGATGGTGAGGGGCAGCTCGCTCCCACTGTACTCTACAGAGGCATGCGGGTTCTGAAGAGCGCGATTTTGGGATCGGGTGGACTGGATCGGGGCATTGAAGGGCGAACATATGTACATTCTTCGGCGTGCAATCGCGCTCTCGGGCAAGGTCGGATCTTCTCGTCATACGTATCGCCGGTATTGCAGTATGTCCATCCCGTATCGCGAGTCATGTCTGCGTCGGCATAGCTGAGACAGCGCCCGATGATGTAAAGGATCTGTCAACATGGAGATATTGACCGAGGAGAGAAGATTGGCCGGCCTTGTTTTAACAGGAGTGCCATGCGATATGCCTGGCTGGCCGAGGAAGCTGCTATAAGGATGTACCATCCATGACCTCGCAATTCGCCCTGTTGGTTCTTGAAGAATAGGGCTATTCATCGCCGTTAGTGGCTCGCCCGCTCTTTCCGTCCGGTCCTCCTGTTGCCGAACTGTCCACATCTCCAAGATTCCTCTTCCCAACATGCCCACCGCTGGCACCATATCTCGCATCCGAAGCCAGTACCCGACGTTCGAGGAAAGAAATGAAGCTCTACATCTACGCAATCCTCGCCATCGCTGTCGAAGCCGCTCGGAAACATGGCCATCGAACAGATGTCCCAGACGACTGGTCACGCTGCGTAAACGGAGACGCAAACGGAGAAGAAGGCGGTATGTCGCCATGCAACGACAGAATTTAGGTCCAAACTGGGTCTTTTGACAGCGGACTGCAGCATCTGGACGACATGCTGTGGTTTTTACGGTTGCGGAGATGATAAGAAATGTCATCATATGTGGAGTTACCTTGTCAACCACCACCTGTTTTTGTGCGATTCCGACCAGATGTACTGACTATGGCTGGCTGCTAGTGAAATGTGAAGTGGGCGGAAAGTGGTGTCCGACATTCCACTTATGCACGATCAGTGGGCCGGATAGTTTTTGTTACTGAAGGAGGTGCCTGGGAGCAGCACCTATCCACTGTCTGCTGCCGGAGGAATGGGGTACGTTGTCGGGGTTGCGTGCCTTGGATTGGGTGGAATTGGGCCGTTGTGTTATCGAGAAGATTGATGAGGAGGAGGAGAGAAGGAAGAGGAAGAGGAAGAGTAGGAGAAGCGGAAGAGGAAGAAAGACGTCTTTCAGCAGGCACAGTCTGCTTCTACTCACCTCTCTCTGATCTCTCCGTGTGGTTGTTGTACATCTGTTTTGCGAGGGCGACCTGTCATTTATCAAACATGCACGACATATTCTCCGCGTGGGATCTTCCTTGGAACGTGTCTGCCGATCTCAATCGGGCTTGCGAACGGTAGCGGAACGGGATGCACGGATGTTGATTGAACTTTGCTGAGTTTCCTGTGCGAGGCGCATGGTGATGGTTATTTGTAAGAGTGTAGGAGAAGGAAGAGACTCGAAGTCTGCAGGATCGCATCGCAGCGATTCGTTCACAGTCGCAACCAGCACACAGCGTGAATGCAAGGACAGGGCACCCTGGTATTCGGGCCTGTGGAATGCGGCCTACAACCCGGTCACACGCCTCACTCGGTGCGGAGAAGCATCACGACTGTGGCTCTTGATTTTCGAAAACGTCGCCATCCAATGATCCGAACAAAGCCACATTTTCACGCTCGGATCATCCAAAGAGAAACGCGCAGAGAGGGCCAGACCTCCGCGAGGGAATTCACAATAGCAGAGCCGCAAGAATGACCGCATGCACACACAAATGTCGGTCAAGCTCACATCGTCGAGTGCATGACCAATTCTCTACATGATGATGAGGTAAATACGGGCAATACTTTGGACGAGTCAATGATGATGATGATGCAGATGATGAGAGTTGGGTGGTCGAGAAAAGTCAAAGTTGTGACTGGCAGCGAGCTTGTTCCTCCCCGCTACGTCAACGGCCGTCCGATCCTCTGCTTCCGGTCTTTTAGAGTACCTTGGATCCGCTCCCTTTCCTTCTTCTCACCTTTGCATTCCACTCCCAGATCCTCTCTCTCGTCCTCTACGCCACACTTCCTCCTTCGACACCACCGTCGTCTCATCTCGCAACACCCTCACTACCACCATCGCAATGGCAAACATCATTAACTTGGCCCTTCGTGGCTTCCAGGTACGCGCTTCCTCGATCTTCCGACCCGCGCAAAGCTCTCAAAACATGCCAACTAACACGTCTCCGCGACACAGTTCTTCTGCACGCTCATCGTCATGGCTCTCGTCGGTAACATGATCGCCATGGGCGCCGACCCTGCCGTCGTCAACTACACCATGTTCTGCGCCGTCATCGCCATGCTCGCGCTCATTTTCCTGATCCCTGCGACCATCAAGGAGGAGTGGTCCATCATGCCCGCGATCCCATTCGCTCTTGACGCCATCATTGTCCTCTTCTGGTTCTGCGCGGCCGTCGCTCTCGCCGCTAGACTCGGTGCGCACAGCTGCAGCAACAATGTGAGTCGCTTGTGCAAAATACCACTGCGAACATCGTGCAACGACTGACGCTTCAATCGCAGGACTACCTCCGAAGCAACTCTGTCATTCGCGGCGCTTCTCAGCGTGGATCCGCCTGCCGCGAAGGCCAGGCCGCCACCGCATTCCTCTGGTTCGGCTGGGCCGCGTTCGTTGGCTCCCTCGTCTTCACCGGACTCGGCCTCAAGGGCGGCTCCCCAGCTCGTGGTGGCATCCGTCGCGGACCGGCTATGAGCCAGGTTTAAGAATGGACTCGAACAGCTCGAGAGTACCACTGTGTCAGGATACCATAAACAGCACGTCGCGATGGGAGGCATTGAAGGATGAACTGTCGCGGTCGGAGAACCAAGAAAACACGAAAACAACGAAACCTATACCAAAACAACAGCACCTCGACCGATGTTGGACTTTCCGAACGAAGACCGGACCGCAGTTATCTCTTGTAACGACTCTCGTATCTATCTTCTGTCGCGAGGTGCATCCACGGCGATGCTATCGACAGAAAGAGTTGTTCGCCGCGCGTTCGATCTCTCATTTTCTCACTGGACGGAACGAAGTTTGGATGATGTGTGAGCGCTCGGGAGAAGAGGGAGAGGACGCATGCGTGCAACGACGACGAAAATTAATTAATGTGTAACTTCCTCCTTGCTCTGTTTTCCGCGAATACCAATGAAGCAATGTTGACTTGCATCGCTCGCGTCTTCCGCTAATCAAATATTCCAGCGAGCACACTACAATCAGCTTGTTGACTTCGCCGTTGAAGAGAAGGACGCCTTGAACAACATGCTAGCACGTGCCCGTTGGGCTGTCATCCAATTACATCATGATCGCAATATTGCGATGGATCGGGTGGCGCGCGTGTAATTTCCAAAGCGCAGCGGATGGCTTATCGGTAGACGGTAGACGGCGCATGCCGAGGACCGGTCGATCATGCAAATGATGTCGATGTTACTCGATGATCCTCGTACATCTCAGACATCAGCTGTAAAACCTGTGAACGGTATAGATGAACATGTTCTGTACGCGTGGAAACGGAAACCATAGCATTCCGCAGCCCGGATATCCATGCCATGCTTGTTGGCGTTCGGTGCAACTCGAAACGCAGGTCCCGAACGGCCGCTGTTCTTTTTTGAAAGCTGCTTCGCGAGTGTGATGTCATGTTCAATGTTCCTTCCGAAGACAACCACAGCCAAAGCGCTTTTGTGAAAGAGGAAGACGAGACGACATGCAGTCAGTCCAGACTGGACCTGCAGACGTCGTCCATGTCGTCGTCATCCTGACTCCGTCCTTCGCACCGAGTTCCGTCCACACTGAAACTTTTCTTCCCTCCTGTTTCCGATGACTGCCGGCCGAGTCGCCTTTTGCTTCTTGGGTGCGCCGAGACGGGATCCCGCGGAGTGGAGTGGTATGCTAGTACTTTTCTGCTTGCGGTGACGCCTTCTGACGCGAGGGAACGTAACGTGAGCCGCGAGCTTCCATTGCGGGTCTCTGCTTTGTTCGATACCACGTTCTGGAAGGAGAAGCTTCATAGTCTTGCATGCGCGAAGCGTGACGGCGTGATCGCGAGGACAGGAAGGGTTGTTTATCCTTCGGTAGCACTACGATCAGATACACCCTTGAGCCTTGCGACTTGAAGATATGGCGACCTCACCTGAACAGCCAGCGCGCGGACCCTCAGAACCAACCCTCCTCCGCGCCAACACCGGCGAGTCAATTCTCCCGACCCAAGGCCTCACGGGCGTCGACTTCGGAGCGCATCTCGAAAACGATGCCTCCAATGACCCAACGACCCAACAGTCAGCGCCGAAGCAGCACCCTCCCGCGGAAGCCGAAGGAGAAGGGTCCTACTTTCCGTCGCGATCCGGAGCCGGCACAGTATCCACTTCACAAGAAGACGTCAAGCGTACTTCTACGACGAACCGCCGCAATGATCCTCCCGAAGAAGTGGACTTTGATCCTCCCACGCCGAAGTTGAAGACGCATCGCACTGCGCCGATCGGGTCGACACCACGGCCGGGAGTGCTGAAGAAGAGCAGTACGTTTCTCAGGTCGAATGCTATGGCGAGGAAGAGGACGAATACGGCTGGTGGGATGCAGTATGATTTTGGGCCGTTGGAGTTTGATTCGGATTCGAGTTCGGAGGATGAGAATGCGGGTGGGAGGCAGAGGGTGAAGAAGGAGGATGATCCGGCGTCAGGACAGAAGGGAGGTGAGAAGGAGCAAGAGGAGACGGATGGAAAGACGAAGCCGAAGAGACCACGGGCACGATGGGGTCAGTACACGCACTTCAATTTGGGGAACGAACACTTCCAGAGCAAAGGCAAGGTGTCGAAGCGGGATGGCAGACTTAATATTTCGGTCAACGAGACGAAAGATACGGGATGCATCGCCAAAGCTTTGGGACACACGGTCAAGCACCACCTGGATATTCCAGGACGCAGCAAAGCCAAAATACGACGGCATAACGCCGATCATCCTGTTGCAGACGTCGACGCAGACGCTGCGTCCGTTGCTTCTTCCTTGCACACGACCGCGACTCGCCCTCGGCTGAATATTGTCATCATGATCATTGGCAGTCGTGGAGACATTCAGCCGTTCCTCGAGATCGGCCAGATCCTGAGCAGAGACTATGGACACCGCGTACGCTTCGCTACACATCCGAATTTCCGAGAATTTGTGCAGAAAGAAACGGATCTGGAGTTCTTCTCGATCGGAGGCGATCCTAGCGAACTGATGGCGTTCATGGTCAAGAATCCAGGTCTCATACCGAACTTGCAGACAATTCGTGAAGGCGAAATCCAACGAAGAAGGACGGCGATGGGAGAAATGTTTGAGGGTATGTGGCGGAGTTGTACGAATGTCACGGATGACGAGAGAGACGCGATGAATCTCAAGATGATGGGTGATAAGCATCCGTTCATTGCGGATGCAATTATTGCCAATCCGCCTTCGATGGCACACGTCGTAAGTTGCAAGAGCTCAAAACCACTGGCAGGGGATCACAGCTAACACATCATGTAGCACATCGCCGAACGCCTTGGTATCCCCCTTCACATCATGTTCACCTTCCCCTACTCCCCGACCATGGCCTTCCCGCATCCACTCGCCAACATCAAAAAGGGCAAATCCAATGTCGACGCCAACTACGTCAACTTCATGTCCTATCCTCTGGTCGAAATGATGACCTGGCAAGGCCTCGGCGACATTGTCAATCGCTTCCGCGTCCGCACATTAGGTCTTGAGCCCGTCTCCTCCCTCTGGGCGCCCGGTGCGCTGTACCGCATGCAAGTGCCGTACACGTACATGTGGTCGCCGTCGCTGTGTCCCAAACCGGCGGACTGGGGTCCGGAAATTGATATCGCCGGGTTCGTATTTATGGATCTAGCGAAGGATTTTAAACCGCCGGACGATCTTGCGAAGTTCTTGGAGGCTGGCGAGGAGCCGGTGTATATTGGTTTCGGCTCGATCGTCGTGGACGACCCGAATGCATTTACGGAGATGATCTTCAAGGCGACGAAAATGGCGGGTGTGCGGGCGTTGGTGAATAAAGGCTGGGGAGGCCTGGGTCAGTCGAACGAGGACACGCCGGAGAACATTTTCATGTTGGATAATACGCCGCACGACTGGTTGTTCCCGCGCGTGAAAGCGGTCGTGCATCACGGCGGAGCAGGCACCACGGCGATTGGCCTGAAGTGTGCGAAACCGACAATGATCGTGCCGTTCTTTGGCGATCAGCCATTTTGGGGCGCGAGAGTCGCGGAAGCGAAAGCTGGTGCGCACGAGTGTATACCATGGAAGAACCTGACGGCGGAGAAGTTGGCGGAGGGCATCAAGCAGTGTCTGACCGAGGAAGCGCAGCAGAACGTGCAGAAATTGGCGGATGGGATGAAAGAGGAAGGCAGCGGAGCGCACAACGCCGTCAAGTCCTTCCATCGCAGTCTGCCGTTGGCGGGATGGCATAATATGCGGTGTTCCATCCTCGACGACCGAGTCGCGGTGTGGGAACTCAAAGGCTCCTCGATGAGGCTTTCGGCTCTAGCGGCGGAGATCTTGATCGAAAAGGGCAGGGTCGAGTCGAAGGACTTGAGGTTGTTGAGGCATATGGCTTGGAATGATTTTGATGGGCCAGGGGAGCCGCTTAGTGGCGTGGGAGGTGCGGTTATGAATTCGTTGACGGGGATTGGGAGTGGAGTTGGGATGGTCCCTGTGAGGGTTGCGAAGCATATGAGGAAAAGGGCGGAGCATGAGAAGAAGAAACAGGATAGGGAGAGGAGGAAGGAGGAGAGGAGGATGAGGAAGGAGGGGAAGAGGGCTGATAAGGCGGAGGAGCGGGAGGAGAAGAAGGGCGAGGAGAAGAAGGATATCGAGGATAAGAAACAGGATGAGAGTAAACAGGACGATAAGAAACAGGACGACAAGGAACAGGACGACAAGGAACAGGACCAACGGCCGGGCAACGATCGCACGCAAACCGAGCAAACCACGGGCTCCGCCCTCTCCGCCGACCCAGCCGAGCCTCTCGCACAGGAAGTCGCCGGAGACTTCCGCACTGGAATCATAAGTTCTGGAGCCGCCCTCCTCACCATGCCCTTAAACATCCACGTCGCTGTAGCTCAAGGTTTCCACAACGCTCCTCGACTCTGGGGCGACTCGACCGTTCGCAAACCTGTGCGAATCACAGGCTTCAAATCCGGCGTGGTTGCGGCGCGTAAAGAGCTCACCTACGGCATTTACGATGCATGGACTGGTGTGGTCATGCAACCTGTTCACGGCTGGAAAGATGGCGACACGGCAACAGCGAAATTCTCCGGAGCTGGAACGGGAGTCGGCAAGGGCCTCGGTGGTTTCGTGTTGAAGAATATCGCAGCCGTCATCGCTCCACCGGCGTACATTGGCAAAGGCGTGGTCGTCTATCTCCAAAAGCGCAACGAAAATGACGGCCCAGGAAGCAAATCTTGGATCCGCCGCGCTCATCTCACGCAGGGTTCTCGGGATGTTTACCGACTCCGGAATCAAAACGACTCTAAGCAACTCGAGGATATCGAGACCCGCGTGCTCGACGGCTGGCAGGTCTACGAAGATATCTGGAATGAAGCCGAGCACACTCTCGGTAAGGACCTCTCGGGTAAATGGAAGTTCCGCCAAGAGAGAAAGAAGTGGCACGACGCCGGCGCGTTGGAGAATGTGCACACCGCTCAGCGTGCATTGAAAGTTCGCAGGGCAGACGGGGATTTGGAGAAGCACTTCTCGAAGAGAAAGCAAGAAATGGAACTCGCAGAGGAGCCGAGAGCTCCCGCTATGGAGCAGCCGGAGGACTTTGAAGAAACGGAGGACGTGCTTCCGAATGGAAGAAAAGAAAACGAGACGAGTTTCGCGACGGGCGCGGAGAAGAACAAGGGCGCAAAGCAAGGTGGTAGAGGTCAGGGCCGGCAAGTCAGTGTCGTGCCTGAGGGCGAGCAGAAGAGTGAGTCGGATGAGACGGTTGTCGCGACGCCAGATGTCGAGGAGAAGGGATCGAAGGATCCGACGCATCCGATGCCGCGTGTGGATTTGTTTAAGACTTTGTCGGGAGACAGGCCGGCGATTGGGAGGTTGACTACTGCTTGATGAGGATGTTTCATCGTGTGGAGCGTGGCATGAGCGAGGGGCGTTCCAGTGGTTGTTTCATGGCATAGCGTGGCATGGTGGAAGTGTACATATGGCATTTCCCGTTACGAGATACCCTGTGTAGATATGAATTGTGATGCTTTGATTGAACCAACTTGCTGAGGAGCAAGTCAAGTTCCTCTCCTGCCGCAGAAATCCTCACAAACTGCTCTCATCTTGAGAGAGACATGGCTAGCGACGGCATTGTGCCACGTCCATGTACCGCTTAGTAAGTCAGCCATTGGGTTTCAGACTTTCCCACCGAAGTCGCAGCTTCAACGACAGATACTCCTCAGAAGAACATTACGACGTGCACTACCTTACGAAACGAAGAGAATACTGCAAACTCACCATAAAGGTCACCCAGGAACTTCCTAAGATGTCGTCCGATCTCTTCTCCCAGAAGATCTCCTTCATTGGTAAAGCCCTCGACGTCTCACCCCCAACATACACCAGCTAACTTCCCCTCCCAGGCGGCGGCAACATGGCCGCAGCCATCATCTCCGGCCTGATCTCCAAGAACTTCTCCAAGTCTCAAATCACCGTCTCCGAGCCCTGGGAAGTCAACCGCCAAAAGATGGCCGATCTCGGCGTGCAGACGACGACCAACAACCTCGAAGCCGCCACGGGCGCCAACATTATCATTTTAGCGGTCAAGCCTCAGGTCGCGAAGGCCGTGTGTGAGGAATTGGGCTCTTCCGATTGGACGGGTGCTGAGAGACCGGTCTTGGTTTCGATCGCGGCGGGGATTACGAGGAAGTCTCTTGCGGAGTGGAGTACGGGCAAGGATGGCAAGGCATTGCCGATCGTGCGGGTGATGCCCAATACGCCTGCGTTGTTGGGTGAGGGAGCGAGTGGACTGTACGCTGGAGATGAAGTCAGCGAGACGCAGCGAAAGCAAGTCGATGCTCTGCTGCAAAGCGTGTCACGAGCGACAGAGTGGGTGGAGAAGGAGGAACTGCTCGATGTCGTGACCGGTCTATCTGGCAGCGGACCGGCGTATTTCTTCGCGTTTGTGGAGCATTTGATCGAGAGTGCCACGGCGTTGGGTTTGGGAAGGGAGCAGGCGACGAGATTGGCGGCGCAGACTTGTTTGGGAGCGGGGAAGATGTTGGTCGAGTCGAGTGAGACGCCGACGCAGTTGAGGAAGAATGTTACGAGTCCGAATGGGACGACGCAGGCGGCGTTGGAGACGTTGGAGAAGGAGGGGTTGAAGGAGATTGTTGATAAGGCGGTTAAGGCGGCGACGAGTAGGAGTGAGGAGTTGGGGAAGGCGTGAGGTGAGTTCGTCGTGAGGGGAGAGCTGGATGTTTGAGGTTATGAGGGCCTTGTAGATGGTTTTCTGTGAGCATCTGAACGAAGGTGGTCAGATTATGACTACTTCTCCATAACAGAAAATCGTCTATAGCGCCTATACAGAACTACCGTACCCTCGCATCAAGCCTCACACTCCCGTCGTAGCCGTCGCCTATTCGAAATGTCCACCAAGTGGGTCTCTCTGCATGCTTCCAGCTTCCAAGTCCCTTTACGCGAGCGCCTCATGCTCACCAAAACCCACTCGCTCAACAGCCGTCCTCTTGTCTTCACCAAAGTTGGTATTCCTACTTGGACTCTTGAAAAGCCGATTGGAGTCGCACTACTGGGTGTCGACGTTAGTTGTGCTTTAGTGCTGCCGCTGCTGGGACGAAGGAATGATTTTGCTTGGAGTATTGGCTTCTTGGGTATACTGGAATTGACGCCGCGGCCACGACATTTCAGCGGTATACACATAGACGTATCGACATGCCGGAACGGTGAGAGGAGGTGGTTTGGGGTGGTGAACAGAAGTGATTCAAGACTTGACATTCATCTGCATTTCGAGCAGACTGTTTCGCTAATCTATTACATCCCTCGATCCTCTTGACAACAACTAGTGCGCCAGACTCTGGGATCACCTCAGTATTCTATGCCGTTCTGAATAGCAACGCTGGCAAGAGAAAAGCCCGAGTCCAAAGTCCACTTCAGCTTCTCCTCACCATGTCGCATACCATCCGAACAGTCCGTATCATCAATCTCCTCGCCATTGACCGGCCACTGCTCTCCTCGACGTAATGAGTCCCTGTATATCTCTCTTTTGGTTCACTGGTATTGTCGGTCGGGCAGCTTGCGGGGGGAAAAAGCACTCCATGGTTCCCTCTCCCGTAAAGTCTGCTCACACCTGTGCCTCGTGGTCCTCCTCGTCGTTTGGCTTGTTGCATTGTAGACTCGCCTGCATTGCCCTGGGCTCCATTATTTCCAGCTTCTCTTTCACGGCGTTCATCTGTTGAGATTTCTCCATAAACTCTTCATGGCTCTTCAGAAACGCTTCGTTTGATTTATCCGACGCTTCCTTCTCCTTCTCCTGCAACTCTATCATTGCCTCCAGCTTCTTCTCCCACGCCTCTTTCCGAATCTTCTCTGCCTCTTTCCGAACCGTCTCCACCTCCATCCGTTTCTGGTTCAGCCTCCAGCCGTTTCTGTTCAGCTACTAGACGCCGGTCTACGTACTGCTGAAGATGGTCCGCGGCAGCTTGCGATGCCGCTAGTGGCGGTCCTCGATGCGGCGCGCATGTTGAGCCGTACCCAGCGATGGTGATCTTCACCTTTCCCTGCACCAATCCAGCGCGAGCGAGCGCAAAGCACAGGTTACGGAAAGACTTGGTGCGACGAATTCGCGGGACGGCAGTGGGGTTATACGAGTGCACCCAGCCGAGAAGTTCGATCTCGAGGTGTGGTCCGTTGTTGGCTGGTTTCCCTCTCACGCGAGGTAGACGGCCGATCATGTCGACCCAGGCGCGCAGGCGCACGTATCCGCGATCTGCGACCACATATCGAAAAGTGTTCGATCTGTAGTACATGGCCGCAGCTTCGTTGTTTATCTGTTGGTTGGATTGCGTGAAATGGAAGGCAGTGCGCTTGTCTGTTGGTGGCGCATCACGGAGGTCGACCTCAGTGTGGAGGGTGCCCATATGTGGTTCGAAGTGGGTGATGGGAATCGGATCTGCTTCGTGGACGGCGAATCCCCAGATCATGTTGCGCAGTTCAGGGGCGATCTCGAGGAGAGAGGGTGCCATCTTGAGCCTTGACTTGAGCGTCCGGCTGCGTCGCTGAGAAGACGAGGAGGACGAAGGCTTCGTTGCTGCTTGACGATACCACAAAGAATTTTCTGATGGATGTCCTGCAGAGGTCGAGATCTCCGAGAAACAGTCGACAAGGAGCAAAATCTGGATTGTGTCGTTTTGACAACCGGCTAGCCGCTTTAGGAAGGAGCTGCGGGTAACTTGCAGGCACAAGACGCATCGGACTAGTCGAAGACGTGACCATTTGTCCGTTGGAGGCTGTCGTGCAGCTTCAACTGTCCAGGGAAGAGTACCTAGGTGACCAGGCTGCATCCAGCGGGACAGAGGAATACCTCCGTCGAGCATTATGGCATGGGGAATCCTCGAGACCACTTCACTTGCCCAGGAGTGTGACGTAACACAACACCTCGAGGAAAGGCGGCCACTGCCGCAAGAATTTCGTTCCCTCCCAATTTCGTTCCTCTTCTTCTCAACTTCCTCTCATCGTTCCAATGTCGACCTTCAGACTCTGGCCACCCCAGGTCCCCAAACATGGCGCCCGTGAAAGTAAGAGGCTACCTCTCCTGCGCATCCTATTCGATGTGGCTTGGGCTAATACTCGACTAGCCGCACGCCCGCTCAGCGCCAGCGCGCAAAGCTGGCATCGTGGCGAAGCAAAAGTTGACTGAAGTCTCGAAGGTCGGACGCAAGAAGAACCCAGCCGTGCCGAAGCCAAAAGCCAGACCAGAAGCGACGCTCAACGCCCTACCAGACGAGATTCTGCTGAACATCCTCAACGAGATCCATCCAGAAAAGCACTTGTACCAGATCGAGAACGCTGGCATCTACCTCGTCAACCACAGAATTCATGACGCAGCCATGGACGAGATTCCCCCTACCAATCGATTCTTCGTCCGCATCGACGGGTGGGGCAAGAGACACCACGACCTTGAGCGCTTCCTCCAAGGCAACGACCTCGGCCGCGGGCCACACAGGCTTGCGGATAGGTTCGCGAAGATCACATCGCTGCGCGTGATTCAGCACGTTGGCAAGACCGAGACGACCGAAGCACACGTGCAGTATGCCCTGCATGTGCACCAGAAACTCAAAGAGGCCTGCATTCCCATGGGTGTGATTCACTGGGAGAAGACCGAGGCCAGGTTCTATAAGCAATATGAGAAGTCGTTGACTTGATCGTATTGATCAATACTGGCCCAGCTAGATGACGGTCTTTGGTAGCATGGATCGAGATGAAAGTGTCGGACGAGGGAACCAGATGAGTGGCGAAGGCGGCTTTGTTCTCGAGTGTGTGGTGTAGATCCATGTAGCCAGCTCAATTGAAGGTCTCGGATCAGTTTTGACGTATCTCGCGGTCATCATCCTTGTCGTGGGTACCGTATTCATCGTGTTGTTTAAGTGAATGAGTGAATGTGTAGCGGGAGGGCGGCGGCTGCCGCAAGTCTTCCTCTTTTCCGCGACTTCGTTCCGTTCAGCAACCTGCTTCTTAATCCCACTCCCATCCTCCGCCTTCCGCCTTGCGCAGGCTTCCGATCGTGTCCTCAACGCACCTCTTGCAGCAAGACACTCGCAGACGCCTTATCGAAGTCGGCAGCGACGATAAAGCATCGTGAACATCCTCCGCCATCTTGATCAAGGTAAGGCGCACCCCCTAGCTCGTGTGCACTTCCATCTCGACTCAGCACCCACTGATTGTCAGTGCCTCAAGCCAGCGCCTCAAGCCAGCATCATGGCTAAGAAGAAGTCGAAGAGTGCCTCACAGCCTGTGCGCGCCAGGGTGGAGAAGAAGAATCCCTCAAAGCCGATGCCGTTAGCGAGACCAGAAGCAACGCTGATGGGTCTGCCAGCGGAGTTACTGTTGGACATTCTCGACAAGACGCTGTATGAGAAGCACTTGTACAAGATCGCGGAGCCCGGCATCTACCTCACCAACAGCGAGCTTCACGCAACCGCCAAGTCCGAGTGTTCCGCGACCACACGTTTCTTCATTCGTCGGCGGCGACCTCCCAACGGACGACTTCACTTTTGACAGACTGTGGGATTTCCTCGCTGAGCCCAGCCTCACGAATACCTTAGCCAGAATCACGTCGCTGCGCGTCATCCTGCACGAAAGCAAGCACTGTGGAGGTGACACGCTGGTTGCCACAACCATGCGGCGCCGGGAAATTTTTAAAACCGAGTTGCGCCAGAAATTGGTGTGCGCTGGCATTCCAGAGGGCGCAATTCACTTTGAAGAGACTGAGATCAAACTCTTCAAGAAGTATGAGAAGTCGCTGAATTGAGCGTGTCGACGCTGGGCAGGGATGGTGATTGTCGATGGCATGGTGGTACGAGTGTCGAGAGATGAATGAAAAGGCTTGGAGCGGGCGAGGCAGCTTTGTGCTGCTTTGTTCTCCGGTGTATCGTAGATGACCAGGCTAGCACAATGCCGGCACAATGAGAAGTTTTCGCATCCAATCCCGCACACTTCGCCGTGATCGCCATCGTCCGATTGTCGTGGGTGTACGTCGTGTAATGTTCAATGAATGTGTATAGTCTGTGTCGTCATGATGAGACTTCTGTCAGGGCTTGGGTGGAATCTCTCGATGGCGAGGGCTTCGCCTTGGAAGCTAGGATGTGCGTGTTGAGCTCAGGTATCATCAACGACGAGTAGCGGCCAGCCTCTGCTGCTTCGCCAGTGGTAGCATCGCAACGGCAGCGCTCAAGTCCGACGGCGCGGTTGAGGAGGAGGGGCGACCACGCCGACTTTGGCAGACTGTAAGAAGTTCTCTGCAGAGAGCAGCAGAAATCTTACTGCTGTCACCCCGTCCCTTCCATGGTATGCTCTTTGACAGGTTCGAGCTGCGTAACAGGGGCAAGACCGCATGGTCCCGTCATGAAAAGTCTCGGTATTCGACTCGCAGCCTCGATGTACAAGATTTGGTCGAAGGGAAGGAACCTGAAATCTGTTCGTTCGTATAAGCATGACCGGGTGAGGCCTGGGCATTAGTTCGAGATTGAGACCTTGTTCCTGCTGCTGTGTTGAACGGAGTGGTATTTAGTTCGTCTTGCAGCAGTATGGTACCATGCGATCTGAGTTCGAACTTCGCGGTCTTCGATGCGAACTACAAGTGGATGCAGGGCGTGAGATGTGAATGATTTCTTTTTGCCATTCATAGTCCAAGGCAGACAGGCAAAGATCATCAGTCTGAAACATGGCGGAAGATATGATCGATTGCCGCTTCAGCAAACTGTCGTCTTAGGTCGGCACAAAGATGGAGTCCGCCCAGCAAACCAGACCTCAATGGAGAGCAATTGATGTGCGACCAGGCCAGAATTTTCCGTATGGCGGGAAGAGCATAGCAAACTTGCACTCTCTCGAGTCAATGCCAGGTATAGTCTGCTTCAAACCTCGAGTCCGCATTGACTCCGTATGTGAGAGTCGGCAGGAAGTGCGAAACGGACATATGTCTCCTCTAGCACTACTCAAGATCTGAACAATCTAGCAATAGAAGGAGAAGGTATTGTGCCGGACGATCGTCTTCGGGTCCAGGTCCAGCTGCAGGAAGTTCTCGAGAGAGGATAAGAACACGAGTGATGCAATCGGAGACCTAGGCCATCGTCTCTCCGCTCGCGTGGATGTGCCGGAAAGATGAGCGAACCAGCAGCATTCGAAGAGAAAAAGAAGATGGGTGCCCGAGGGCTACATTTCAACGTCCTCTTCATTTCAACACTACACATGCCTTTATCTAGCAAGCGTTTCATTTCGCATCCCGTCTTTACACATAGCCTTTCGCATACACCTGACGCCGACCACCTTCCATACCATACCTCTAATCCTTGTCCAACCGCACCGCCGCATTGTTCTCAATGAAGCCCAGATCCACCTTATGCCCCAGCAGTTCCCGAATATTGCTCACACCGTACTTAATCATCGTGGGCCGCTCCAAACTCAATCCAAATCCATACACTCTCAGATCCGCCGGCAGACCCATTGGCAGTAACATTTCCGGCCGGAACATACCACTGTTACCGATCTCCACCCACTTGTCCAGCCCGCGATGGAAGCCGAAAACCTCCATACTCGGCTCGGTGTACGGGTTGTAAGCGGGCTTGAAGCGGAGATTCGTGATGCCGAGCTGCTCGAAGAACTTGCCCAGGAAAGCTTGCAGGCCACCGAGTGTGAGGCCGTAGTCGGCGATGACACCTTCGATTTGGTGGAATTCTGCGAGATGTGTGGCGTCGACGGTCTCGTTGCGGAAGACGCGGTCGATAGAGAAGTAGCGGGCGGGTCGGGGATTGGCGGCCAGGCGGTGGAGGCAGTAGGTTGAGACGGCGGTGGTGTGGGTGCGGAGGACGAGTTTGCGGGTTTCTGAGTCGGTGTAGGGGTAGCGGTAGCCGACGGAGCCGAACTTGCCGTCTTGATGCACGGCTTTGATGTCGGCGTAGTATTGCTCGTAGTCAAGTTTGCTGGTGGAGGGTGTGTCGTCTTTGTTCGAGGAGAAGAGTTGGCTTTCGGCTTCCATCTTCGAAAGGGCAGCGTCTGCCAGCGGGTCTGGACCTGGTGGACCAGCCTCGGCAGGATCAGAGACGTAGAAAGTGTCTTGCATGTCGCGGGCGGGATGCTGTTGGGGCACAAAAAGAGCATCGAAATTCCAGAAGCCGGTATCAACGAATCTGGCGGGATAGTCAGTATGAGTTTCGATTCAGTCCACGAATATGCGACAACATACCTCCCCGTGGGCATCTCGATGAAGTCCCAGTTGAAGAAGATCTTGCGGAACTCTTCTCGGACCTTGTTCAACGGATGCAGTGTACCGGCGTTTTGCTGAGCACCAAGGGCACTGAAGTTGTACGGCTTAAAAGCGGCGGACTTCCATGTACCATCCTCCAGCATGTCCGCAGTGAGATCAGTCACCTCGACCGGAATCTCCAGACCCCATTTCGGACCTTTTCGCACTTCGTACGTGATGATCTTCTGGGTGGTTACGAGTTTCCGCTTTTGAAAGTCCTTCAATTGCCTTTGGTCTGGCACAGTGTGGTACTCGTGCACATATTGGAGTGTCTCGCGTGTCGCATCCACCACGGTATCCTTTAAGGGTATCAGAGCATCACCGTCCTTCTTCACCCATTGCTGCTTGAAGGCATTGCCCTGGCCGATCTTCGCAGAAGCCGTGGACAATGCCGGATCCTTCAACCCAAGCCGGCCAGCCTTCTTGACCGCTTCCCACACCTTGTATTCATGACTCCCCTCGTCGCATATTTGCTGGCCTTCTCCCGTCAGGATGACTTGCTCCGTGTCATTTGTGTCGTATTCCACCATAGCTCTGCTTGCCAGTCGATCCAATGCTGCCTTTAGCTCAGCTTGGCTTTTTTGAGGGTACACATCCTCAGTCTTGAACGGGTCGGTGGATTCGAGTTGGTGAAGAATGTCTAATGTGAGGTCTCTGCCTTCGCCATTGGAGCCATTGGTCTGATTCATTGGCACCGGCACTGGGCCCCGTGTGCCAGGCATTTCGAGTCGATTGGTACTTTTTACAGATGTCGCGCGTGAGTGAGACTCTGCCTGTGTATCTGTCCTTTGGATGTTTCCTGGCGGAATCGGTGGTGGTCTGGTGGAGTGAGGAGTGCTGTCGCGACTGTACAGAAATGTGTCGCAAGTGAGGTATGACTTGCTCTCCAAAAGTTTGACGGAACCGGAGTGCGGACCGGCCCCTCATTTTTGGCCCTCGTCGACGATCGATTCGCAACCAACTGCGCAGAGGATCGCAAAGAAACAGATGCAAGACTACGACCTGCGCACTTCTCGCTGACCTCTGTTCAGCCAAGTTGTCTTCCTAAGGTGCAAAGCTTGTAAGATTCACCTCAGGGCAGCCTCTATACTGCCCTCTCTCTCTCTACATCGCAACAACAGCTCAAGCGTGACCGGGACTCGCAACACCATCGGCCCTTGTGATACCGACCTCCGACCGTGACATGCGACGATGAGCTCGCACCAACATCCTGCACCGCTGGATCCACGTCTCGGCGCTCCACAAGACGATCGTAGTCCGCCGATAACATCATACGGACAGCAGCATCCTCCTCGCCCACTACAGCCTCATGGCCTGCCTTACGACCAACCGCCCCCACAACCATATTACAACCAGTATCCCGATATCCAAGCGCGCGACCAGGCCGCGTACGGCGCAACGAGCACTGGCATTCAGAGCACACACAACAGTCCACATCCGATAGGCTACCGGCCCCCCCGGGAAGCTAGCGAGCATAGCGGAGATGATGGCAACGAAGAGACGCAACATGTCGACGATCCCAAGCGGCCTCGGGCCTGCGAGGCATGTCGTGGACTGAAAGTACGATGTGATCAAGACCCAGCACGCCCAGAAGTGCCGTGTCGGAGATGCCAAAAAGCAGGGCGACCGTGTGTCATCACGGCTCCAACCCGCAAGAGGATGAAGAAGTCAGACAGCAGAGTGGCCGAGCTGGAAAGGAAACTTGATGCTCTCACTTCTGTGTTGCAGCAGCAGAATGGACAGATCCCGCTTGGCCAGCAGTTCCAAAGCTTCGATCATAACAGGACAAACTCGGCTTCGGCCCAGTCTGATCAATCTCCTTCGGCATCCAGCTCGATGCAGCCGCCGCAGAAACGTCAGCGTGTGGATGACAGCTCTCGCCAGTCAAGCATCGCTGCCTATGGTCCATCCGCGAATAGTCAACGACATCAGTCTACGAGCAGTCCGGCAGAAGTGGAAGTGTGGCCGAGGCTCGAGATGCCTTCGAGCGGTGA
Organism: Zymoseptoria tritici IPO323; assembly: GCF_000219625.1. NCBI lineage: Eukaryota > Fungi > Ascomycota > Dothideomycetes > Mycosphaerellales > Mycosphaerellaceae > Zymoseptoria > Zymoseptoria tritici. Next base: position 830,844 of record NC_018218.1, on the reverse strand, counting down.
GAGACGCTCGCAGGAGGATTTCCTCGCACGCATCCATTCTCTGATCAGCCCAGACGTGGCTGCAACAGTCTTTGACCGCTACGTCAACAAAATGTCGCCGAACATGCCGGCTGTCATCTTCCCGCCAACCACCACGGCTAAGGAGCTGGCTAGGGAGAAGCCAATTCTCTACGTCTGCGTCCTATCAGCTGCGTCGTTTTCCATGCTAGGTTCAGAAATATGCCGAGGATTGGCGCGGGAAGCAGTGCGGGCCATTGCTGATTGTGTGGTCGTCAATGGTGCCAAGTCGTTAGAGCTCATCCAGGCGATGCAGGTGATGGTTTTGTTTTACAGACCGCCGGATAAGTCGGAGCAGAGCAACTACTACCAAATCACTCACATGGCGGCCGTCATGGCCATGGATATCGGCTTGGGAAAGCGGTATAACGCTCCCAAAACAAAGCGTGGTTTGTGTCCTCCTGGTCAGCCGCTTGTATCAGTGGCTCAGAATTCGGACACCATCGAGGCGAGGAGGGCGTGGCTCTGTTGTTACTACATGTCCGCGAGGTGAGATTCGACAATTCGCACCGTCTAGAATTCCGTACTAACACCATCAAGTACGTCTATGGTTCTTCGCCGGCCCAACTTGATCCATTGGAGCAACTACATGAAAGAGTGCGTCGAGATTCTGGAAACGAGTCCAGAGGCATTCCCTTCTGATCGGCTGCTGTGTCAACACATCAAGATTCAGCACATTTGTGAAGAAATCGGCGTGCAGTTCCTCATGGACGACAATACCGCCACCATCAGCATCACAGATCCAAAGGTTGCCTACACCTTGAAGGTCCTTGAAAACGACCTCAAAGCATGGAAGGACAACATCCCAGCCGAACTGAAAGGACATCCGACTTTGACCTTCTTCGAGCACGTGGCCAATTTATACCTGCACGAAATCGCACTCCACTTCAACCACAACGTCGAAGACTTCCGACTTCCCTTTACGGAAGAGTCTCTCCGCAACGTCAACAACAGCTCCGAGACCCTCACCTCCCACCAAGTGGCCGCGCTAATCGCCTGCAAAAAGGCCGCACACGGCATTCTCGACACCTTCCTTGCCATCGACCGCGACACGGTCAAAGCTCTTCCCATCCTCCTCTACTTCGTCCGCTGCACCTACTCCATGGTCATCCTCATCAAGATGCATGTTGCCACCACCACGCCTGGCAGTGAGATCTCGAAGATGATGTCTCCGGACGACCTCAAGGTTGACACCTATCTTACAAATCTCACGGACATGTTCATCCGCATCGCGAATGATCACAACATTCGTCCGAAGCCAAAGATTCTGCGAATTCTTGATCTGCTGATGACCTGGTTTCGCAAACACCAGGCGAACGTTGAAGCGCAAGCGAGGGGTGAACAAGTTCCGCCGGCTCAGCAATCTGAGCAGACGCAGCGGGAGGACGCAGCACAGCGGCCGCAATACACCCAATCTCCACTCGATCTACTGTCGCAAGTCGCGACAGGGAACCGCCAGTCCCACACTCAGCCTCCTCCGCTTACCCACGAGAACAGTAACACCAGCAGTAGCCGCTCCTGGACTTTCAACTCCTCTTCCTACCCAATGGATCAAACCACTCGTCCATCTCTTACCAATGCGGAAGCTCAGTTCTCGCCTTACGCGCAACAACAAATCTCAAACCCATACGCAAATGACGCATATCCTGGTATGGACGCAGATCTGTACGGCATGGTTGATTCGTATGTATGGGGTTCTGGCTTCCAACAGGCGATGGATCTGAATCTGGATGGGTTCGGCGGTGGAGGGATTGATGGATTGTTCATGGGAGACGGGATGTTGCCTTTTGGAGGAAACGGCGAGATGGGTTGAGACAGAGGCACGGGCAAGGAGCTGATCATGGCTATGTAGCCCGCTTGAAGTCTGACAATGATGGCCAAGACGTGCCGCCAGCCGACAGCCTTTGCATGGCACAAGCCGGTATGGGCTCCGAGAAGCCTTGCTTGGCTCCGAGAGAGGCATTTGGGCGCTTCGTGAGAATTGTCGGAGAGTATCGCGAAACGACAGACGCATGACTGTTTCATAGATACGCCTCAGATCTCAGCCTAGTCCACCAAGCTATGTCTCACTTTGTGCCTCTCGTGCCCATACGAGATCCCTCCTTCTGTCTTTCCCCCACTTCACAGCGCTCACTCCTCCAACAACTTCGTCGCATCCTCCACAGCCTTGATGATGATCCCTGTCCACTTCTCCACCGCCTTCTTGTCCTTCTCATTGTAAGCCTCCACAATACCCGGAAACGTAGCCCCTGCATATCCAGTCCACAAACCTGGAGCGAACACGACATGCTTGAACCACGTTCGACTGTCCAGGCCCGGTTGATACAAGAACTGCCGCTCGAGGAGCTTGTACTTCGTGTTCAACGCGCGAACTTTCCTGTACAGCTTGTGCTTGCGTCTTGCGGACGAGGAGTGTGAACGAAGTTGAGACGAGAGCTTAGCGGCGTGGGCGTCGAAAGCGATGGACGTCTTGAGGAAGGCGTCGATCGACTTTTCAAGTTTCCTGAGGGGCGACTTGGACATGGAAGTTGTGGAGATGGACTTTTCCAGGCTGGAGAGGTACTTGTTCAAGCCCAGCGCATAGTCTGTGGCATTGAACTGCACGACGGGCTCCTCGACCAGCTTCGCCGCGAGCAGAGCGATGATCTTGGCCATTGTCATGTGGTATTGGAAGCCCGGGTCGCCGTATTTATCCATCCAGTGGAACGAGTCGTAGTTGGAGTGATAGTGGTATACAGGGTCAGAACGACTAGAGGCGAACCCGACATCAATGGACGGGATGCCGGCAAAGTCCTGGAAGGCGGTGAAGTCGCTGCCGGAACCCATGGTATCAATGTGTCCGTTCCAGGTATCGCGGACAGTCTGGCCCTCGACGGTCTGGTTTGGAGACTGTACTTGGCTGGTGACCTCGTAGATAGCCTTGTTCAAAACCGGAGCCGCGGCGGTGGCGAAGTGAGGGCCGCGAGCGCCGACGTCAACGTTGATGTAGGCGATGGTGGACGCCGAGAGCCAGGGAAGGTACTCCTCCACCCACTCGGTGCTGCCAATGAGGCCGTACTCTTCACCATCCCAGCTTGCGAAGACGATCGTTCGGTGGGGTTTCCAGCCTGCTTTGAGGGCTACGCCGAAAGAGCGGATGACTTCGTTGAGAGCCGCTGAGCCGGAGTTGGGATCTCCTGCGCCTCCTGCGATCCAGGCATCTCGATGGTTGCCAATGACAATCACCTCGTCAGAAACAGTGCCATTGATGACGCCGATGGCGTTCCAAAGAGGAGTGGTCACGTACTCCTGCTTGTTCATCATGTTGATCGTGATCGAGTCTGGAGTTGGTCCGATGTTGTATTCCACGCCTTTGTAGCCAAGGCCGCCCTTGTGCCAGTACTTGTTGAAAGAAGATGCTTTTGGCCCGTGGCCGTTCAGTGCTTTGAGCAATGGCAGAGCTTCAGCGTAACTGATTGGCAGTGATGGAATGTCTGGAATCTTGCCGTCCGTAGACTGACGAGGAGTTCCCGGTTTCGATGGGTAGCCAATGGTAGTTGGGTCTCCAGGAGCGACGGCTGAGCGTACTGTCAATGAGCATCCGGCACCCTTGATGGGGGAAGGACTTACACAGATACTCCACACTACCTCTCTGAACAGAACTTGGATTTCTTGCTGGTCCATCGGGGTATGGCTTCAAGCCTTTTTCTTCAGTGATCTCGCCATCTTCGCCAGGATCGTCGTAGATAATAACACCAATAGCACCAAGCTCCGATGCTCGCTTGACTTTCAAGCCTCTGAAGATACCGCCATACTTGACCAGGATTATCTTGCCCTTAATGTCGATGCCAGCGTCGACCAGGTCTTCGTAGTCTTGATACGTTCCGTAGTTGGCGAAGACGTATGGTGCCGTGACATCTCCACTCGCGGAATAGCCGTGAAAAGTTGGAACTCTGTCGGTTAGGTTCGTCGTGGGGTCTTCCTCGAGTACATCTTCCTCCAAGGTCGCCTCAAACTCGACCTTTCCATCTTTCAACAACGCAAGCCGATGATCGAGCGGATAGTTGATATAGACGTCGTACGACACGACCTCAGCATGGTGTACGCCAAACTCGACCCATTTGTCCCTCGTCCATCTGATGTCTGTCAGCCCCCCACTCAATCGTCTCTTGGTGTGCAGTCCTTACTCTGCCTGACTCAAGTTCTTGCCCGCCAAATGCGGGCCAGAACTATAGTACTGATTCCATTCCCTTGCCCTCTCTCCGTCAGGTGTGTCCAATAATGTCTTCTTCAAATCCTCGTAGTCGATGCCTTCCGACTCGGGCCAGCCAGAGTGTGGCACCTGCCCACCATGGTTTGGTGACTTGGAGTCGTCGCCGATTGGGAAGACTGTCTTGCCCGCAATAGCGAATCCAACGAAAACAATCGCGGCAATGGAGAGAGCGGAGGTCAAGGCGATAGTGCAAATTCGGCGAACCTGGTCAGTGCCATGTCAGCTAGGCTGCGATTGCTCAGTGGTAGGAAACTTTACATACTCTCGTGTTAGGATATCTTTCCCTCCTCTCCTCGACAGGCACGCTCTGGATGAGCGGGGTCTGCTCACTGGGCATGTTGTTGCCGTAGACGTCGCGCTTCTCGTTCATCGTTAGCTCGCTCGATTGCGCGTGTCGGAGCGGGAAACAGCTCACAGCGGACAGAAGTCAGTAGTTCTAGTGGTTCCTGAACCATTGATCGATCGGCCACGGCCGGGCAAGGTGGCATGGCCCGCTATCTCGACCATTTTCGCCATACCAGGATTCGCTGACGTCGAGGAGCTGTCACCTTCCAGTTTGAGCTCGAGCGATCTCGGTGCTTCGGGGAAGTCCTGGCCGAGAGCGGAGGAGTGGAGACCACTTCACTTGAAGTGAGTTCACCTTGATCTGCTTTACATCGATCTACATGATCAATATTGTAGAGACATGGGAGAGTATGCGACATTCGACACTGCTGGCCTTTGCACCGTCCAATCGAACATCGCGATCGTTTGATCGATCCGGCAAAACATCACACATCTCAAGATAACAAGCCGGCGGATGGACACGCAAGGCGATCAAGGCTTCAATGCATCTTACAGCACACGGACAATTTTGCAAGCTCAGTCTTCACATTGACTCGCCCAAGGTCAACGAGGCTCAACAGCAACAATCGCGCGTTGCCTATTGTTTACGTTGCCCCTTTCGACTCAAGAGAAGACTGCTCGTGGGCGGCTACCAACCATGGGACATCCAACGTTGCTTACCGATCATTCGCTCTTCAATCACAACCATCTGATGCATTAGCATACGCTGATCTACGAGCATAAGTGAGCACGCGGGAGCTCCCACTAGCCCCAGCCATTCGAGGCATAAAGATTTCTCCTTCTTCTCCAGACCCCTTCTTCTCCTTCTTTTCTTCTTCATATTCCTAACCTATTCTTAAGCAGCCTCATTGGTCTCCTTCGCTGGCAGCACTGATGAGGCGATCCACGACGAGGTTTGAAAGGCGTAAACTACGCTGCCACCGGTTCGGATACCTGGTGGTCTTATTGGAAACCGTGGCTTAACTCTTCGAGCGTCGGTTCGCCGGCGGCCACACACACACTTTTTCATCATGCTCTTTGCCATTGGCATGGGCCTGGAGAGGAGGGATCGTTCATCGAGAGGTTGCTAATGTTGTCGTTGTGGTTGTTGCAGGTCCCTGGTTCGACTGCGTCGCTGCGAGGCTTTTCGTCGCGTGAAGCAGTGAGGACTTGCAAAGCGGCGTCCATAGGTCGCCAGTGATGAACTCGTGATGTTCATAGCAGTTGTGGGCATCGTTAAGGGATGCTAGAAGCCGTTGTAGTGTCGTCCATGCAGTTGAGCGAGGGTATCTCTCTGCTCCGCTGTCAAGAATCTCGCGAGATCTCGTCTGACCATTTCCTAGGTCAGGCCATCGATCACCCCTCGTCCGCAGACGTTGGTCCACCCTACGATCGTTGCAGACGGTACATGACTTCGTATGATCGGTGAGCAGAAGGCACATCACGTTGTGGCCGCTCGGCTGGGACCTCAATTCGAGGCGACACCATTAGGCAAGTACCAACTCGCGGCTCCAACTCGTTCCCTAGCCCAGGGCTTCCACGACCCAACACCCTCTTGCACGATAACAGAGACCCCACCAAGCTAGAACATCCACGAGATGACGATGCCCTCGATGCTCACGAACGCTGCCCGGGACCATGCCATATCCAACGAGCAACCGACAGCTTCACAGTCCCGCGCGATGTCAGATTGGGTCATGTTCAGAAGACGAACGTACGATCCAGCGAGAAGCTTCGTCGAGACCGCGTAGCATGAGCAGCAAAGAGCATGGACATAACAAGAGATTGTGAAGAACAGTCACTTCGACCGCCGTGAGCATGCATGTTTGCTGAACAGCAACAAGGAGCGGACACTTACAAGGAACGAACGGACGGCTCTCAGCGACTACAGCAGAGTCGTAGCATCCGCAGCATTGTCAAGAGATGGATGAAGAGGCACAATGAGGAGAAGATTTGCAGCTGACTGTCCAGGACGGCCCTGGCGACTGCCTCGTTGGCACCGTCAGCACGAGACAAAGGACAATCTCGATGGATAGCTGCGGAAGTTGTGGACTCACACTGCGGGATCACCGCGGTCGTGCCACCAACATGCTGAAGTACTTCGTGTCACCAAGCTGGTGCCGATCACGCTTGTGCTCTGGTACCAGATGGAGGAACATCTGCAAAGAAGCATTCGTTGTGCGGCTTTCCATGTATAGCACGCAACAGATTGCATAGCTCCGTGTATGCTTTTGCTGCCGACAGTTCATGAGGCCGACGGCAAGACGGCTCGACAAAAATGGCAGAGGGAGGCATGCGAAGGTTTATTGACGGCATATTAGAGACCAGGCACAGCGTACAGGTCAGGTTCCATCAGTGCGTAGCCAGTATACGAAGGGAGCGTTCGTCGCGCATCGACGATAGGTGTCCATTCCGATGCGTCCAGGTACATTCTTCTCCATGGACCGGCCTCAGGGCCAGGGAATGATGAAAAGCTGAAGACAGCAGCCAGAGCCGGTGAAATATGGCGTCAGGTACTGCGCTGGGTAGCCAGCGAGCGATGGCTTGAATTCTGGAGACAACATTGTCAGCTTTCAAACCATATCGATGTTCTGAGTGTGTCAAATGGGGCATTGAGGGTGTCGTTCAGAGGATTGGCTTTGTTGTTTCTGAAATCACGGTAACAGCTTGCGCTGCACTTAGATCATAAATAAAAGGAAAATAAACGTTCATCATTGTGCGTGGTGAAGAAGCTGAAGAAATATGTCGAAGGCTTACCGAAGATCTGTCCAGCTTCAGAGCCAGGATGCTCAACTTGCACAGATGTGCGTCCTTCATGGTCTCCGGAGACCGCAGTCGGCTGACACAGGCCAGTCTCGCGTCTTTGCTTTGGTCTGAAGGCTTTTTCGAGTGTGATGGGAGACTGTTGTCCTTGTGCCGGCATCTCAGCCCGCGCTGACAGGCGGGATGATCGCAACCTCATCGCCCTCTTTTATGATCAGGCCAGCGTCACCCTTGCCAGTCTCCTCTTCAACGTCGACGTAGTCCAGATTCACGGTAACAGCGCTACTGTCGAGTACCCTTGACTTGATGCCTGGGTACTGATTGTCGAGCATGTCGAAGAGCTTCGCGATTGGTAGAGGTGCTTGGAAGAAGTCGTGCTCTTTGCGGCTGTATGAGGTCGAAGCGGCGAAATAGAGGAGCGTGAAATGCCCAGCGGGCGGCTTCGTGGCGGTCATGGCGTATGTATACTATGGACTGTTAGCACAGTTCACTCGTTCGAGCCACGCAGAAGTGCGGTTTTGTCCAAAAGTCAGAAATGTTAGATTGTAGCTACAGATCGCCCCAAAGGAGCTTGTCAGGTAATACATGCTATCTTTTGAAGCATCATACGAAGATATAAAGCAGGAGTTGTAGACTTACTGTAAAGTACCCGCTGATGTTGAAAGTGGAAAGTGAGGTTGATGGGTGAGGTTGATGAGTGAGTGAAAAGCTGCAATTTCGGCGGGAGGTGAGAAGTGAGGCACGTCGGAGCTCAGTCCGCTTCTATTGCTCGCATTGACTTTCACATGGGAGGCATCCATCACCATTGACACAGACATTCGTTCACGCACTTCCTCTTTCTGCCCTGACTAGAAAGCACCCACCGCTCATTGCGAGCAGCAAATACCGACACGATGGTCTCCACAAAGCCAACTCCACACACCTGGACATTACGGTTCAAGCACAACCGCAGCACGATACTTCTGGAAGTCGACCCTCTACAGACATTGCTTTCCGTCCGCGCCGATCTCCTGCAAGCCCTCCAAGAGAGCAACCCGAATGGCGAGCTCAACAAGCAAAAGATCCCGTCGAATCCCGAAGCTATCGTTCTCGGCCGTGCGGTCGATCGCAACAACCTCAAGCTAGGCTTTGAAACCATCAAAAAGGACACGAGTGAGCCAGATCCGAAGGGTAAGGGCAAGGCTGCAGTCACGGGCGGCGGGAAGAGCAGAACTGTGGGTGCCGATGTGATGGACTGTCCGCAGGGTGCCGGGTTGAAGAATGCAGATGTGGTAGTGTTCAAATTCAAGACTGGCAACGAGGACCACGATGTGGACGAGCTTCAGGCGGAAGAATGGGATGTCGTCATACCTACGATGGAAGACACTTACGGAGATGACGAGGTGCAGGATGAGGGCGTGAGCTTGGAGCAAGGTTGAGAAGTTGACGGAGGCAACCACCCTCTCGCCAGAAGCACGAGGTGAAGCTGCATATTCGAGCCGTCACGGCAAACAGGCGAGTCGTGAGTATCCGCGCCAAGCGAACGTTGTTCAAGGAATTGGGAGGAGTGAGCTGATGGTTCAATAGTGTCTACTTGACAGACCGGCTTGATGTGCGTTCTTTGACATGCGAGACGTTGCAGTCCTACCATGTCATCGCGAACGATTGAAGATCGAAAGTCACGAAGGAGCCTCCCTCCCATTGTCAAAGGACTCATTACGATCCGAGGGACTTGGACTCCAATGACTTCGATCAGCCTCATTCCCTGGTCCTGCTCTTTCACGCAAACGATCCACGGACTTACGATGTATGCAGCTCTACTAGCATCAATCCAAGCAACTTAACGAAAACCCCTCCTCTTATGCCCTGTCATGATTCCGAGGCGTCAATGATTCATGGCTCGTATTGGTGCGTACAAAGCGGTCGAGCTACTTCTCTTGTCTGGTGAGACATCCATTGCAGCAAATATCTGTCTTCCTTCCGAGCCAAATGTCTTGACGAGCAATTGTCTCAGGCAAAACAGTTGCTTTAGACGACTCTGAAGCTATCTGAACATGAGACACCCCGTTGTCTCTGGTTGCCATGCCGGCTGGCTTTCCTGGAAACGAAATGATATATGAAGGCGGGAAGAGTCCGCTGATCCGACCACGACGCCGAACGACCATTACCTGTCTTCGAACATCCGCGTTGACATCCGATCGAGAGGCGTCCAACACAACCACACACGACCCGCATCGCAGCCTACCCGGTACCACGTACTCACACTCAACATGCCGACAACAATCTACCGATACACCTGCGGACATGCCCGCACCACAATCGAGCGTACCTGCTCCTGTTTCTACGAACGAACACTCCACATCGACTACCCTTACGAGTCTTACTATTCGCAATCTCGCGCCTATCCAGGGACCCCCGCCGCAATGCTCGAGAGCATGGACAGAGCGAGGCATGCCCGACTTGCAGGAAGATCGTATGTGCCGGTCAATCCCTCTACTTGTCGCCATGTCCTTATCGTCAACCGCAGCTACGAGTATAGCGACTGTCGCCGGGAAATTGCGAGACGAATTGAGATGCAGATTCTGGCAAGGAGGTATGGTCGCGATCGGTTCCGAGGTGGATCGTGGTGGATTGGGAGTGGGGGATGGGCGAGAAGGTACTGACAGTGTCTGTTCCACGATCGTGCGTTGCTTGACAAGCCTCATACACCGGAGCGTCCAAGCCAAACACGCATCCAATGCTTGGCAGTCCAGGAAGTGCGCTTTGTCTTCCAGGGCGACTGCTCCGGGTGAACATGATAAAGGGGCATGCATGATGCTCGAAGACAACGCCGCATGGATTTGTCTCTCTACAGAATATTACGACACAATACAGGTTGTGCAAGGAAAGAGAAGGGTGTCATCATGTGAAGACCCGGCTGGTGACTTCCGTACATTCACCTACCATTTAACGGGTATGAGTCCGTGCGCTTCATGAGCCCCGTTGGCTTTCCTAGCTGCTAATTCAATTCGATCTTTCGCGACAGAGCATCAACTCTTCTTGAACCACCCGACAATCACCTCTCTGCACTTTGACTCCGGAACTCATCATCGACCCTGCGCACCGCCGGAAGCGCATCATGGCATCTCGAGCTTCGATGCGCCTACGCGCACTCGCGAAACCAACATCCAGATTTTCATCCTCAAAAACCACTGGCGGCAAGACAGTGTCGCTCGAATGCGAACGCAAATTCATCCCATCCCACAGTGTCCGCGATTTCCTCGAATCCAATGCAAAGACCTCATCGCCAAACGTAGTCATCCACGACAAGGTACCATCCGTTCTCACATCCGTCATCTCGCTGCGCCGCTTACCTTGAGATCTGCAGTACTTTGACTACCAAGACCTGATGAAGAAGCAAAGCCTCTACATCCGTCTGCGCAGCGAGTACACTCCATCCACCAGTGACTCAAAGACGCAGTGGGAGGCGAAGGTTCGTGTTGGAGGCAGTCAAATCAACTCACAGTCCGAGGAAGTTGTTGGCGCAGTCGAGGTTGTCAAGGCTGTTCAAGCGCACCACAGCGAATTCAGCATGGAGATCTTGCGCAAGCTTCCTGTCAAGGCGGATCTGACTACGCATCGCGAGGCCTGGAACATGCAGTCGAAGTCCATTCCCGAGGGTGCAAAAATGCAGATCGTTCTCGACACCTGCAGCTTCAACTACCGTCCATCTTCGCTCAAGGATGGCATCGACTCGACCCACGTTGTCGCCGAGATTGAGCTCACCAAAGATCTCTGCTTCGCTGAAGGCATGGAGGAGAGCGAGATTGAAGCTGAGAAGAAGCAAGAGATGGCGGCTCTGAGCACGGCTCTCGAAGACTACAGTTGGGCACATTGGGCACATGCTCGGCAGTATCAAGGGAATCAAAAGCCGATTGGCAAGTTGACTGCCTACTTTACGTGGAAGTCCAAGATCGAGGAGAAGGAGAAGGCCAGCAATCCTGAACAACTCGGCACTCCAAACAATGCTCCTAGCAACATGACCGACATGAATCCACCACTTCGCAAAGAACGAGACTGGAAGCACGAGAGCGAGCTCAAGGAGATCGAGCGCGACGTCGAGGCCTCCCTGCAGAAAATGAAGGTGCTCAAAAGAATGATAGCGTCAACGCGAGTCCATTCCTGGCTCAACCGGCGTGCTTTGAAACCGAAGCAGTCCTAGCAGTACGATGATGAGATTTGATGATCACTAGAACTAAGGACTGCAGTGAGGATGCTGTCGTGCAAAATTGGTGCCAATGGTTGTAACGGCACGGGAAAACTTCACTTTGAAAAGGAGACTTGGCGTTGTGCAAAGCATCAGAACGACGCCGTGTACCACCGCGGGTTTGACGTGAGGTTGTGCGTCTGGGCATTGTAAGCGTCATTTTGTCTTCCTATTCATGCTAGAGACAATTGCGAATCGAAAAGGGTTTCCTTGAATACATTTCATTTGCGTCTCGTCCAGCAAGTGCACAGTGTCATAAAGCGCCCGGTCCACCCGGCTCTTTGATCGACTCTGGGTGTTGTGTCTCCTGCGCAAGATCGAGCTCGCTCGATGAGGTGGCCCAGCGAGCGAACATGCTGCCCATCTCTTTCTTCAAACTTATGCTTTCGCTCTCCAACTTTTGGGAAAGCGAAGCAGTCCCGACTTCATTCTCGAGGCCCTCGAAGTGCCAGGCTTCTGAGGCTGGTCGTCTGGGTCTTTCATGACCACATCTCCTGCCCTTGATCGACCAGTAAAGTCGCCATAGAAGAAATCGACGAGTCTCCAAGAGCCGAGCACAATCTTCCAGCCAGAGCAGAAAGCGAGAACGTGACAGTGTGGACCATGCCCGGCGGCGCATCTATACGAAGTGAACTTCATGCACCATTCCTTGCACCATTCCTTGCATCTCCCGCCCTCATTGCTGCGTCGATTCCTGAGGAAGTCGATGCTAACGATGAAGTCACTACAACAGTCGCCAGGACGGAGAAATGCTGCCCATGACCACATCAGTCCTCAACCAATACTATCACATCACAAGGAGCAAAGCTAACTACATTCACGACGTGGGCACAATGCGGCTCAGTATGGTATGTGAACTTTGAAGACTTTCATATCGTTCAGGTATCATTCACGGCAGCCTTCGCAGTGTCATTCTCGTCAGTTGAAACATCAGATACTTTATTTCCGAACCATACACATCTTTCTCCACAAACAGCATGGCGTTTCCCAGAGACGTTCGATTCCACGCCATGCCGGGGCAGAGACTTGGCCAAATACCTCCGCCTGTCAGAGCCAACACAGCAAGGCAGGAGTATCAAGGCAGGAGCGCGCGTAATTCTCGTGTTGAGAAGGACTATGCAACCGTCAAGGACCTCGCGGCAGGTGGTATGTCCATGGCTATCACCTTGGTCGAGAGAAAGACCACCAAGACGCTCTACGTTCGGAAGACGATCGAGATAGTCAAGGATTACGAAAGTAGAGTCCGTGCCGAGATTCGTACGTATAATCAAAATTTGTCGCTCACGGGAACCATCTTTGCTCTCCTGCAGTCTCTTGCTGTCCGTGCGTCGCCTATTGTGGCGGAAACATGCTGATGTTGTCGTGTTTTTAGGGGTCCTTGAACGGATCAGCAAGGACAGGACCAGGACCAATATCAACAAGATGGTCGAATATGACCTCCATCACAAGGAGGGCTTCTGCCACTTAGTCCTCGACTACTGCGATGGAGGCAACCTGCACCAGAAGATCAACGAGACCCACGCTCAGGGCCACGTATTCACAGAAAGTTACGTATGGAACGTGTTGGCTGCCGGCTGCAGCGCCCTCATGTTCCTACATGTCGGTCTCACAGACCCCAGCCAAAGGCGAGATCCAAGCTGGGACTCGATCCTGCACCTAGACATCAAACCCGCCAATGTTTTCTTGGACAGCCATGGTGGTCGTGGTCATCTGCCCCGAGTCGTTCTCGGCGACTTCGGATGCGCAGTGCAAGCCAGTGACATCCTCCGCAAGATCGAGCCGAGCATGACACGGCCAGGCTCCACTCCCGGCTGGTGTCCACCAGAAGAGAGCTTTGTAACGTACGGGGTTCATACAGATCTCTGGCTTCTCGGTGCCTTGATTCAGGTCACTTGCATGCTGGACATGGCGCCACACCCGGCTCGCCTTGAGGGTGACTCGCCTTGCACTTCAGCATACAGCCGAGACCTCAATAGCCTTGTGAGTGGACTGGTAGTGCCAGAGCCGAGGCGCCGAACGATGGCGCATCGTATCGTTGGTCAGGCCGAACAAGGGCTTCGGGATGCTTTGTCTCGGAAAGAATGACAATGCGAGTCTGGGTGGTGGGATGCCTCTGGTACTGTCCGCGACGGTTTGTTAGCGAAATATAGCTCCTTTGTTTTGGATCCCATTCAAGGCATTGCAAACATTTCCCAAGTTCGCTTTACTCATATCAGTGAACTTCCGCTGGGTTCAAGCTCCTTGTCCCTCTCCTTCCTACGATTTGCTGTATATCCTCTCGATTGCAATAGTTGAATAGACCGTTGCCACACCGGGTTACCATGATAGCGCATATCGCAGAAGGCCGCGCCTTATATCCAGAATGCTAATGAGGCAGCGGACCTGTCTACCTCAGGTTCTTCGAAGGCGCTAAGGAGTGCAAGTGAATGTACGCCTCAATTCACGACACATTCGGCTTCCTTGATTGTGGGAGTTAGCATGCCTTCTTATACCCTTAACTTACCTCGCACTTTCTCATTTACCTTCCTTCAATCTTCCCCTCCCATTTCTTTTAGCCAAGCATACCATCAACACCTTCGAGGCAACCAACCTCTGCGCCTTACCCCTATCGTCCTCTTCGGCAGTGTTCATCCAGCTGGGAAGCGTAAGCAGCCATGCCTTGGGGCAGACGATTCGGCCCTGATGATGGGCTGCAAATGTCAGGAGGTCCACGAGATCCGCATTCATTCCTCCGAGCACCACGTCAAGCTTTCGACTCGCTGTTCAACCGTCAATCTCGGCGCCCATCTGCGCGAGCATCACATATCCCCGCCAACGATCGCGAGCGACTCCACCATCTCGAACACGAAACCCACCATCCTCATCAACCGGGTTGGCGCGAGCGGAACGCGCAGCCAGGATATGCGCAAGAGGCTCGTCAATCTGGCCGCGGGCGCTCAACACACGCAGCCTTCGATCACACCCCTCAACATACTCGCCGCGATCAGTCGCTGCATCCTGGTTTTGACCGTGGCGATCGGCAATCTCGTCGCGACGAGAGCTTTCACCCTAGATTTGGAGGCGAGTCCAGCCGCCCTCATTCGCACCGGCAGCAGAGTTCGAGTCGCCCACCATCCGAAGGATCTGTAAGACGGCTCAGACGTGGTTCCAATGGACACATCCGCTTCGAGACACCCTCGGAGACCGCCCGTTACTTTCGTCGACGTTCTACACACGTCCACTTCGAGGAGCCCTTGGAGCGCACCCAGCCGTTCCGCCCTCGGAGCCACTCTGAAGCACCAGATATTGGACGCGGTGGCCTGAACGCAGAAGGTTTTGCTGAAGAGCCGCAACGCCGCCAGTCCATGCGCAATGCCCACACTGACGCGCGCTTCAACGCAAACTTCGCACGTCAACCAGAGCCTCAGGCCATGCCCCGTCGTCGTCAGAGCTTTGGCGGAGAAGGCACGGGGTTCGGTCGCCGGCACCAGTCTGAGTTCACTCCGCGACAAGCCCCGGCTCAAAGCTTTCGTGATCCGGGCGCATTCAACACTCCAAGAGGATTCTCCCGATCCGAGGGACCTCGCAGAAACACGACGCGCGGCCAGGGCATCATGAGCAAGTACAGCAAGGTGAAGTCGCTTGCCCATGGCGGGATGTCAACAGCGGTCAACGTGGTGCAGGACCGATCTACCGGAAAAGTCTTCGTTCAGAAGTGTATACGAGTCCGCCAACCTAAGCAGATGAAGCGGTTCCGAGCCGAGCTCAACACCTTGCAGCGCATCCAGAAGTACGGAGGATCCATCAATCTCAACAACCTCATCGAATTCGAAGCCTCTTCGCGGTCGCCAGAAGCCATTCTAATTCTGGAATACTGCGATCGTGGCTCCTTGGAGGACATGATGAACTCTGCTGCGACCATGGGCAGGCCTCTGCCGGAAGCTCAGGCATGGAACATCCTGCTAGGCGTCGGCATGGCGCTCGGATTTCTTCACAAGGGAGTCAGCAGGCAAGGTCAAATTCCGAATTGGGACATGACCTTCCATCTAGATCTCAGACCCTGCAACATCTTTCTATCATCAAGAGGCGGCCAGTATGGATTTCCTCGAGTCGTCTTGGCAGACTTTGGCTGTGCTGTCAAGGCTTCCGAAGTCATTCGTGGAAAAGAGGATTCCTTCTTTCAGCCATGCGGATCATCCTTCTGGTACCCTCCGGAAGGCCTTGGACAGACACTGATCCCGCATTACGGCGTCAAGACCGATGTCTGGATGCTCGGCGCCACCGTTCACACCTTCTGTGGACTTCTGAAGATTCCCAACAGACTAGTGCTCAACTCGGCAGTTCCGTGCGGTCTGCTCTACAGCGCGAGCTTGAATCGGTCCGTTGCGCACCTATCGCACCGTGTCTCGGCATACAGACCTGCACCAGAGGCCATTGTCGCCACTGCGAGTGTGGAGTTCCGGAGAGCTGTGATGAGGGGATGAGCGTGTGAGACCTACGATTTGGGCATACGGCAGGCAAGATCATGTTGTCACGACATGGCGGTCCGGGATCCGGGTATTCAGTGAGCTGTGGGTGCTCTTTGAGTCTTTTTTTGTGGTGATTTTGGCCAGTCCTTGCTTACGGTGTCTTGCGGTTTGTTGGAGCGTCTGCAGATATGTTGTAGCATTATTGTTAGACTCACAATGTCAGCACAGCATCATAACGGACGTAGTACCTCTCACGGATGGAGCTTGATATCGAAGTCGGAGGTCTGTCGGGAAGTGAGGTTGAAGAGATCTGCTTTGATGTGTGAATTGATGACTGTTCCATGAATGTCACATCGGCGAGCTCCGCACTGCTTCAAATATCAACTCGACGCTTCGTGCCGACGTTATCAGCTCGCCAGACCTCGCAAGGCCGTCGTCCTAACTCTGCGTTCAATCCATGACCGTCAACAGAGAGACGGTAGTACGCTCATCACCAGCAGCAAGACTCACCTCCGTATCCGCGCACCTCAAACCAACCATGTCCTCCCGACCCTTCATCACATGCCACGTCCTCGACACGATCACAGGCAAACCCGGGCCCAACATCGCAGTCAAGCTCAAGCTCGTATCGCCAGCGCACCTCACAACCGCTCACTGGAATGCCACGACCAACAGCGACGGCCGAGTCACGGGCTGGACATCCCCCGCAGACATTAATGAAGTGGTCAAGAGCGCGAAAGGGACCTTGGCCGATGGAGAGCAGATGGTCTGGAGCTTGACCTTCGAGACGGAGGCGTACTTTGGGAAGGGCAATACGTTCTGGCCGGAGGTCGAGCTGCGATTCGCGGCGAAGAAGGAGGAAGAGCATTATCATGTGCCGCTTTTGCTGGGACCGTGGAGTTATACTACGTATCGGGGATCGTGAGTGGTCAGAAGCAGGCCTGACAGACGAGCGGAGTGAGACCCCGCTGCTGCTCGTCCACGGCTGTAGACTTGCTTCAATGCTCGGAACGCTCATCGCAGCTGTTGCGAGCCCGGAGCTTTTTCCGTCGTTCGTCGCGGCTCAAGCACGGCAATCGCTTTCGGGGTCTGAGTGCGAGACGTCCAAGCGCTAGCTCTCACTGGATCACAACACAACTGTGATTTTTGCTGAGCAGGCGCAAATGTGAGCCTCTTCGGGCGACCTCCGTTCGAGCAGGCCTTTGACCTGGGGCCCGGTCTGGGCACTCTAATGGGCTCTATGCCACGCGGTGTGGATTGAAGATACCACTGGTCATCACCTAGCGGGATCGTTTGTACGAAGCGCTCTGCAGTTCGTACGGCCGGAAGATGTCTCACTAAAAGATGGAAGATCTACGGCCCGCTGGGACCCGATGTCTCTGAAGATTGACTGATTGTGGTGGATTGAATACATAGTTCTTCCATTTTCCTCTTCACTGTCACCATTCGCATCCTCTTTGAACGTCCAAAACGACATCCTAGAACGGCATCAGAGCACTTAGTACCGCAAAACAGGAGCCATGCAATCGTCGCAGTTGTCCGCCATCCTCTCGTTAGCTTCGGCTGCGCTCGCGGCTGTGAGTGCTTCTTTGCTAGAATCATCTCTATTCTCATCCTAACAATGTATAGTTCTGCAACCAAGAGGCAGGCGGAGGCTACTGTCAATTCGGGCCAGGAACACGCATCGGCACAACGCTTCCGTGCTACAATGTAGGCAACTTCACCACCTTTCACATGATACGATACGTGTCGACGCTCACACTACTGACTTTTGAACGTAGCCCTACGTGTGCACCGAGAATGGCAATCCCTGCTTTTTGAATACTGATATCAAGGCCGGAAAACGTACTGCGAAGTGCACGTAGAGTTGTTGCGAGGCGGCCGGTTGCAATGCAATGCCTGGAGCAGGCACAGGATCGAGCAGCATTGTCGAGCAGTGTTTTGACACATTCGTGGGCGCGGCCATGCCGACATTGGAGAGACAATTCCTCCGACCGACGGGGGTAGGTAGTGATCAGGCAGCTCCCAGCTTGCAAGGTGGGCACAACAAGGTTGTCAATACGAACTGATGGTGCTCTGGAGAAATTGAAGGCGGTGGAACAGAAATAGAATATGGCGATAACCTTGATGGCACGACCAAGACTCCACGCCTCGATTTTCAGACCTGCACATTCGCTTCTCTCCAATAGCACACGATCGATTTCGACAATCCAAGAATGATCTACATGGACTTCTAGTTGCACAGCGAGATTCTGTACCTCGCCTTACCCTCCTCCATATCCACAATCGCCTTGTTCGCATCCTTCATTGGGTACTTGTTGATCCTAAAAAACATGGTCAGCTGTGCTTGCACAACGAGGCGTCGATACACAAGAAGACCTGGCGTAGCCTGAGAGCCGGTCTCGGACCACGCTGCAGGCCATTCACGCTTCAGGACTTACCATGGCTTGATCTGCTTGTCCGCCGCCAACTGCAACATCTCCTCAATCTGCGCCGGGGACCCAATCATGGAACCACCAAACTTGACGCCCTTGGCAATGAACGCGAAAGCAGTCATGTCAGGCAGCTTATCCTCCGGTGCACCGACCATGATAAAAGTCCCCTTCACCTTCAACAACTGCAAATAACGCATCAACGGCATCTTCGGCGACGAAACCGTGCAGACGATCAAGTCCAGAGATCGAGCGTTCTTCTTGTGCCAATCCTTGTCCTCCTCGGTGGCGATGTACTGGTCCGCTCCCATCTTGAGCACATCCTCGCGCTTGTCGCCCCTGCGAGAGATGCCGACGACACGGTCTGCGCCAAGGGCCTTTGCGAAGAGCACTCCGAAGTGGCCTAAGCCTCCTACGCCGACGATGCCGACTTTCTTGCCGGGTCCGCAGTTGTTGTTCTTCAGGGGGCTGTAGACTGTGATTCCACCGCAGAGCATGGGAGCGGCGTCTGAGCTGGAGATCGAGTCGGGGATCTTGGAGAGTCAGTACGATACTCCTCCTGTTGTGAGAACACTTAATACTCACCTTGAAGACGAAGTGTGATGGACAGCGATGGTAGTTCGCATATCCGCCATACGACATGGAGCCATCGGGATACTTGTCCGCGAACTGAGGACGATGTTAGCAAGCCGCTCTCGGCCACTGAAGGGAGACTTCTGACCCACAGTGTTGACACTCTTGGTACAGTGCTGCTCCAGACCAGAAGAGCATTCCTCGCAGTCAGGCTTCAAGCAAGAGCTGTTCTGAGCACCGACACCCACACGATCACCAACTTTGATGCCCTTCTCGGCTTTGGAGCCCACGCGGACGGCCTTGCCGACGATCTCGTGGCCAACGCAGACAGGATATGGAGTTGCTCCCCATCCAGATCTCAAGGTGTGGATGTCTGAGCCGCAGATACCGCTGTCAGAGGTCAGTCATTATCGAACGAGCAGACGACGATACGTGAACAACTCGGGCTGTGCTTCGGACGTTCTCACCAGCATTCAATCTCGATGTCGACGTCTGCGTCTTCGAAAGGCTTCGGCTAATGATCGAAGGGTACGGTGTCAGCTACGATCGAGGAGAGCATCGATGTAGACTGAGATGTGCGAGGTTACCTGGAAGCCCTGCCAGACCATCTTGCCTTGCGCCGATTCTTTGTCAAGGCCCATCCATCCTTCGAACTTGTAGTCTTGTTGTGCCGCCATTGTGAGAGTCGTTGTGTCTGTCAATCGAACGGAGCCGACTTGAGAGACAGCAGTAGGACAACAAAGGACAAAGGTGTCAATTTGTCTTCTTTCTGGCAAACAGTGCAGTCAAGGTAAAGGTCTAGGCGTGTGGTTGATCGATGATGTTCGCTGCTCTATCAGCCTGATAACGCCGTTTATCGCCGTGCTGAGTCGTGGGGTGAAAGTCGTCCAGCCGAAGTCGCCTCGGCTTGCACGGCGCAGGACGTATATGGACTCAGCTCCGTTCATGACGTGGTTCTCCGGTTGTTGATGTGGCGCGAATGATATTGGTCTGGTTGGGAGGTCTGGTTGGGACGATTCATGAGGAGAGTGAACGAATATTTTCCACCCCATTGTGAACAGAAAGTGAACAACAATCGATCGTTTCATTAGCATTCATGACTTCAAGTGTACTCATGAACCGCAAGACACTGCTTCCGACCGTTCTCGTGTGTTCCCTCTCAGGCATGCACATGGACTAGCCTAGGAGCTTCATTCGAGATACTCAGAGACGCCAAAGCCCCATCCAATGCCACACGTTCCGCAGAGCCTTCGCTGGCCTCTCTTTCCCTCAAGCACCTTCCCCAAACAAGTCGCTTGTTGGCCTCCTCGACCTTTCGTCTGAGAGCCGTAACAAGGGGCATGTCCTTCTTGACCCACGCATCAATCTCGATGGTCTCAAGACTGGGCACTTGCTCCAATATGCCCGAGAGCAGGTCGATGCAGAACCACTTGTATGTGTCCTCCGTAGCTCCTCTTCCACGAAAGCCGTTGAACACGGTGTCGCTCGGATCTGTCTGGACCAGTATCTTCATGTTACGAAGGTTCGTGCAGTCCATCAGACCCAGTGCAGGCTTCACATTTTGACATTTTGGAGGCCGACTCCATCCTGGCCCGAGTCGCAGCTCGATCGTATTGACGACTTGTCTGTACCTCGCGGGCAGACGTGTAAGCAATGGCTTCTTCGTCTCGAAGAATCGACCGTGGAATGGGAAGAGGCGGAGTGGCTGGGCGTAGAAGACTCGGTAGGCTTCTTCGTGCATTCGGCGACTGACGAGGAATAGGGCGAGGCGAGGGTGGATCACGCGATAGTTCATGGGGTCTGTATTGGTTTGGTCAGTTATGTGTTCAAGAGCACGCATGTGAGAAAGGAGCTTACCCAGATCCACCGGCTCCGGCATTAGCAGAAGATCCTCATATATGCGCACTCTGAGCTCCGCAGGTAGATCGAAGAACCGGAATCGCTGCCGTGGAGCAGATGGCGAAGCCGCTCTGGACGGAAGACGCGAGGACATGGCCGAGGAGACCACACTCGTGGCGCCTGACGCTGATTTGCGTGCCTTTGGCATGCTTGCTGTGGAAGTGTTCGCAGAGGACGTTCGTATGGGTAGTAGTGTTGCTCGTTTTCACTGCAGCACTATCCGCTCAGTGTTGTGGTACGTCAATGGTATCCGTGAAGGAGGCCATCATGCTCGCGTGACCCGCGGGGCGTCTATGCAGCCATCGTGCGGACGATGGATGCGACGGCGGGGAATGAGTGGTGGTTGGTAGGCCTGAATGAGGAGATGCTGGCGAAGAGGCACATGGAGTAGCTGTAGTGGAAGATGGTCGTTGGCGAGGTGTGTGGCAAGCACTGGGGTGAGGTAAGCTTGCGTGTGCCGGAAGCAGCGAGGAAAGCGGAGTAAGTCGACGTCGAGGTAGAGGTACTTTCGAGGTGAGTATGAGAGTGGTGGAGTGGAGGGGAAGAGGACAATGGAAACAAGGTTACGGACTATGTACGGGGTCACCTGATTCTCCTCCATCACATGCAATCGTGGTCTGCGTGGATTGTTGCAGTCTTACGGGAGGCAATTGGTCAACGCAACTTGTGCTATAATCGCTTCTTGGAGACTGAGTCTTCGCTCTGCCCAGCAATTTCAAGATGCCCTTCACCGCCTGGATGGACATCTCATAATATTTCTGCTACTGGGGGTAACTTTCATGGTTGAGAGAAGAAGAAAGAGAAGATCAGCTCGTCGTCGAATTCAAGTGTAGGCCAGAAATGCACGGGCCTTTCGAGGGTTGCCCCTGTCCTTCGGAATTCGTGAGCACGGCATGAGTTGGCCAAACATTTACTACTTCACTTCACCAACAAACGACGACACTTCTTCTTCGTCGAAGCTCACAGCGAACAGATGCGCCCGGACCATGGCCTCATTCGCGATCGAGGTTCCTGGTGAGGCGAATCCTTTGACCGAGAGCAGCATCGTCCGCACGCTGCAATCCGCTTCGTCTTCCAATCAGAACCAAATACAGTCCGGAACGAAGCAACTCCAACAATGGGAAAAGTCGCAAAAGTACTACTGTCACCTACAAAGCGCATATCTTGATCCGAGACTGCCCGCCGAGGTCCGATATTTGGCCATCATCCAATTGAAGAACGGCATCGACAAGTACTGGCGGAAGACTGCAACAAAGTAAGGACTGCAATCGATCTCATTTCTTGGTCTCTCCAAAATCTTTAAGCTTGAGCTGATCTTGTGCTCATAGCGCTGTGTCGAAAGATGACAAAAACGTCATTCGATCCCGCTTGGCGGAAGGAGTGCTGAACGAACATGACCAACGTCTGGCCCTCCAAAATGCTCTGGTTATCGCTAAGATCGCACGCTACGAGTATCCTCAGGAGTGGCCAGATGCGCTCTCAGGCTTCGTTGGGATTATAAGATCACCGAACACGCAGCCTTTGCAGCTCAGTCGTGCGCTGCTCACCTTGCTTCACATCACGAAAGAACTCTCGACCGCCAGACTACAGCAGAGCCGTCGATATCTCCAAGCAGCCACACCTGAGATCGTTGCGGTGGTTGGAGAACGCTATGCTGCAATCGTGGAGAGGTGGCGGAATGGACCCAATCACGATGATATGACCCAAAGTCTCCTTGCCATCAAATTACTTCGACGGCTGCTCATATCTGGATACGAGAACCCCAATCGAGACAGCACTGTGGCTTCTTTTTGGACGCTGTCGTTGGAACATCTTGGCTCGTTCATCCCACTTCTCGCCGATACGACGCTGCAGAGCTCCCAGGACATGCACCAGCTTTTGGGCAAGCACATTGTTCAGCTCGCAAAATTGCATCACGAAATGTCAAAAACACATCCTGCAGCACTGGTCCTCCTTCCGGGCTCCCTTGAGCTAATCTCGTCTTACTGGAGCTTTGTCAAGGACTTTGCAAGTTTATTTGGTTCGAAGGAAGCCGCTTTGGCCGCGATTGCCAATCCTGACGGACAGCACTCTCTGGAGGAGGAGAAGACATTCCAGGAGAAGATTGCCCTCAAAGGTCTACTCATCGTACGAGCATGTGTCAAGATGGTTCACAATCCCACACAGACATTCAAATACCGCACTGCGGAAGACAAAGAAGAGAAAGCTCGAGCGACTGAAATCATTCGACAGACCATGCTCACTGACGACTTTGTCCGCGAAGCAATGGATGTGCTTGTTACCAGGTTTTTCATTTTCCGAGCTCGCGACCTACACGAATGGCACGAGGAGCCCGAAGAGTGGGAAAAGCGCGAAGACGGTGATGGCGAAGATTGGGAGTTCTCCGTTCGATCATGCTCTGAGAAGCTCTTTCTCGACCTTGCAATCAACTACAAAGAAGTCATCACACAACCATTGCTCGGCGTGTTCTACTCGGTTGCCAGCCCCGACAACGAGGACCTCATCTTCAAGGACTCGGTATATACAGCCATTGGATTGGCCGCATCGGTAATTCACCAACAGCTTGACTTCGATGCCTTCATTCGGGACGTTCTTGTGGCTGAAGTGCAGAAAAGCACAAAAGGGTACTACATCATTCGACGCCGTGCCGCGATCCTCCTCGGCCAGTGGATCACTGTGAAGGTCGCACAGGAAAGCAGACCACTGGTGTATCAGATCTTCCAGCATCTGCTGAATGCTGATGATCCTCTCAACGACCAAGTGGTGAGGGTGTCTGCCGGCAGGCAATTACTCAACATCGCCAACGACTGGGATTTTCAGGTCGAACAATTCTTACCATATGCACAAACAATCCTCACGCAGCTCATGCAACTCATCGAGCAAGTCGAGCTGACCGAGACGAAGATGGCCCTACTCTCCACCATAAGTGTATTAGTGGAGCGGCTGGACTCAAATATCACTCCATTCGCCGAGCGGATCGTCGCACTCTTGCCGCCGCTCTGGGAACAAGCTGGTGACGAGCATCTCATGCAGCAGTCAATCTTGACAATACTTGCTCGTCTTGTCAACGCAATGCGCGCGGATTCTCTGCCAATGCACTCGATGGTGTTCCCCATCATCGAAGGCGCTGTTCAACCTGGATCAGAGTCCTTCGTCTACCTCCTCGAGGATGCCATGGACTTGTGGGGCGCCATCGTAGTGCAGACGCCTGTCGAATCGGTCTCACCACAACTAATCAACCTCGTACAGCACCTCTTCCCGATTTATGAGATCGGCTCCGAGAGTCTGCGTAGGACGTTGGAGATCACCGAATCATACCTCATTCTCGCACCGCAATACATGCTCTCGGAACCTGTCCGGAGCAGACTAATCGTTGCACTCGCAGATCTGCTCGGATCACTCAAGCCCGATGCCAACGGCCTGGTATGCAATCTCGTCGAGATGATGCTGCGCATTTCTCAGAAATCCGACGTCGCCTCCACACTGCCACTCGGGGACTTCAATGACGCCTCCGCAGCTCTTGTTGTCGACCTTGCCCGCACACCTGACTCTGCCGGTGACGTTGGCTTCATGTCCAAACTCTTGCGCGCTCTCCGCGGCTCATGGCAAGCTCACTGTATTACCGGACCGCTCGCCAAAGACGCTCCCGTGGACGGCATTGTTGAAACAGACTACTTCGCCATCTTCGCCCGCGCCATCCTCGGCTCTCTCGACGCATTCCTGTACGTATGCAGAGAATCGTCAAATGGAGAGGACCTCGGCGCAACAATGAAGTGGCTGCTTGAAGAATGGTTCTCTCACTTCGAAAACATTGGCGATCCGTCGCGGCGGAAATTGATGTGCATGGCCTTGACCAAACTTCTCGAAACGAATCAGCCTTTCATCCTCCTCAGCTTGCAGTCGCTGATGTCGATGTGGACGGACGTCATCAGCGAGCTCCGCGAAGACGCAGCGGACGTCACGGGCGACTCGCTGGTGTACACGAGCAACGGCGCAGGGGAAGCGGCTGAGTCGCCGGAAGATGCCAGGAGGCGAGTGTTGACGGAGGTGGATGTCGTGCACTCGGTCAATCTGCCGGAGTTCATTAAGCATTACTTGCAGGGTGCAATTGCCGCGAGTGGTGGGCATGAGCAGTTCCAGGCGGGATGGTTGGTCAACGTCGATAAGGAGGTTGTGAAGGGCTTTTCGGAGCTGGGGATTATTTGATCGGGTGGTGATGGAGAATGCATGCAGCTGGCTGAGGTACGTCTACTTGAGAGAAGATGACAGTGCTGCTGATTGGCTTTACGTAGGCTTTACGTAGGCTGCACACACACCACCTGGCAGGTGAATGTGCACCATCTAGAGTTGATGGGAACTTCATCCGAGTCTCCTCCCCAGCATGTCCCAATTCAAAACGTCTTCCAGCGCTGTCTCCGCCTTCAGACCGTAATCAGCTCGTTGTGCGTATTGCTGTAGAATTGTGGAATATACTAAAGTGAATACACAGGAAAGAACAGATGAGGAAGTCAAGACATGATCTGGAACTGCTGCTTTCTGTGCTTCCATGTGGCGCTTGCAACTCAGCCGACACTTACAGCGATCGAAGTCCCTCTTGCTAACGATACGTACGAGGCCTACAGTGCAGTGGTTGCTCTGATCGAGGCGGTCCAGCTGTCGTGAAGGAGATGGCTGCACCATCGCGGATGTTGGGTCATTTGCAGTATGCGCCGTGGCGAAGATCCTCAGTACCAGCCGAGGAGAAGTCACAGAGTTTGCTCTCTGGCTGGTGAGGAACCAAGGCCGGCGAGGGAACGGCGCAGTGAGGGATGCTGAAATGACTGCCCCTGTCACGGACTGTTCCCGAAGTGTGAAAAGCTGGATCTTGGTCCAGCTGGCATGTGAATACGCACGCACCTATACAACACATCGAAAACTTCCACCTCCTTCTTGCTGCGCACTCCGATTCAAAACATCTTCCACAACATCATATCAGATTCGTCAGCGGGCAACGGACGACGACCAGGTGTCCGGCAGCCATCCGGCACACACAGCAATACGCCCAAGACCTCAATGCACCGTACCAAACAGGCCAACCCAGCGGGCGGAGTTCAGCATCTTCAGAGCGCGCTTCTGACTCCAGACACTCATGAAGCGCATTCAGACCTTGATTTGGCCTCTGAGAGCTGCCAGCTGCCACCGACATGGCATTTGACACCAACGTCGGAGACGACAAGCCAGAAGTGACCGAGGAAAGAACGGTCAAGCAGCCAGTCGACAAGAATTTGGGAGCGCCACTCCGACAGTACTCGAACGAGGCAAGGGTATACCATTGCAGGTACGCTGCAGTAAGTTAAAGTAGACATGGAAACTTGCGCTACTAAGTGTATCCACTAACCATACGCCAGCTGTCAGAGGCCCACGACTTGGGCCAATACAATATCTGCCGCGAAGGCAACCTCGATCTCCTTACCGAGCTAAATCTACCTCTGTACACCCGTGTGCAAGTTCTTCAGATGGTCTCGAATCTGATGCATCCTTTGATGGCGGAGTGTTTCTTAGATGATGCGGCTCCTATACTGGCGAACATAGACAATACACTGTACCCGGTACAGTTACTTACTCAAGACCCCGAGATGATGCTGGCGGATATCCGAACCTGGCGTAGGGAAAGGGGGCTTATCGGGGAGGACCTCGAGGCGGTCGAGGCGGAAGGACTGGATGCGGGAGACGACAAGCAGCTATCAGCTGTTAAGTAGCATTTGAACCGTACGATTTTGGGGCATGATCTGTCAAGGGCTCGCGCAAGAGTTGAAAAATATGTTGGTGCTCCCAAAAGGTCGTCGTGAGCGAAGAGCAGGTTGAAGAGATAGAGTCTGCACATCAACGTGGTCATTAATTAGTAGCGCTCATCGCCGACAGAATGGGAAGACTGCTTTCAGGCACGATCGAGGACGAAACGAGGGAGATACGTATTTTGGAATCCGAATAGGCTGCCCCCAGCGCCAAATCCCTCGACTCGGGGACTAATTTGAATAGATTTGAGCACAGTATCAAACGGGACATTAAACGGGACATTAAACGGGACATTAAACGGGACATTGAACGGGACATTGAACGGAATCTTGTAGGGTAACCCTGACGTTCTGACCCTGCCGTTCTAGCTTGTGACCCTGCCGTTGCTGCTTGTGTAAAAGTAAGATACGCCCGGCGGTATACAGTGTACGCGTGAATGCAGCACCAAGCCGCTTGTAAATTTGAGCGACCAATTAGACGCGAGTAGCGGCCAAACCAGTTTTTGGCTGACCACCTGCAACTTTATATTGCGCTGCGCGCAATTATTGGACAGGCCACATGCTAAAAACACCTCAGGTCGGAGGTGAAAGCACTTAGTCAGCGGCGCTGGGCAAATGTCGAGTACGTCTAAGGTAGTTGCTCGTCAAGCATCCTCATCCCCCTTTCCATCAGCCCTCGAAACCCGTCAAGAGCACTCTGCACCTTTTCAAGTATTCTCTTATCTTACCTTCGTGTCTCCGCTCGAACTGCACGATCAGGCCAACGAAGCGAAACCTGTGGAATGAAAATTGCGCGGAACCATGGGGAATTAGCCGCCAGAACTCGTACTGAAACGACGAGAAAGGCTCTATCGGTATGCATTTCCCTCCTCTCGCTTGCATTTATCTAGACGAAGTGCGCTCCAGTAGCTTGGTTTGTGCAGTTTAAGCGGAAGAAACAAAGTATCAATAGGTGAGATCCGACTACTCTCCAGCGAGCTCATGCAACCCGCTGCTACTGCTTCAAATGTCTCGCCGAGCGCACATGTACGATCTCCTGCTTTAGATACATAGTCCAAGCTATTCGGGTGAAAGACGCGCGGTGCACTTCGAGCGGTACCACGGAGAGAGAACTACGAATCGTCAAGGGAAGAGAGAGTTGTAAGCCTCAGGCAAGTCAGAAGAATAATAATAATACCTCCGTTCTCCCGCTCGAATGGCTCGACCCCGGCCATCGAGCGAGACTTGTACGGTGGAAGTTGCACGAAGAGTCGGGGAGTTGAAACCCTGTTGGGGGTTTGACTCCCAGCTGTCGTCGCTTTAGATGGGATCGTCTGAGCCGGAGCACGGAGGTGACAGGACGCAGACACAAGCACGGGCCGGCGTAGTATATGGAACGGAGGGCGAGTTTGATTAGAACACTTGGCACCAGCGGTATATATTCTCGCTTTTCGGCAGCCCGATTCTTCTTCCTTTTCTTCTCCTCTTTTTTCCTTCTTATACTTGCATGCCTCCCCCAAAACCCCCCTCACACTTTGCCTTTACTAACATCTTCTCAGACCTTCTCAAGAACCACTGAGCTCATGAATTCGGGGGTTCCAAGAGAAAGTCCTGCATTGCACAGCGCGGAGACGGTCTCTTGTCATTCTCCTTCGGGTAAGCTGAAGAAACATTCCCCGTTTGAGCCTCGCTAACTTGTCCACAGGGGCGTGTTTGGGGGAATTTTTGATACCCACAATGCCATTTGGCACATCCTTTTCATCAGTTTCTGAGTCCTTGAGGCTTGGAGTTGGAGAAGAGTTTTCATCGAAGATATTGATTGTGTGTGTCGATGCATGTTCAGATGGTCGCGTGCCTGGTCGTTACTCCCCATCGGTTTCTAGTGTATCTGAGTGGAGATGGTGGTGGTGGTGGTGGTGATTTTGTGTTGTCTTCTCAAGTGAAGCCAGACCTGTACTTCCAGATTCAAGGAGCCACACCGTCGCACGCTTGTCTACCTGTAGGATCATTATCCATGTGAGATAGTGTGTGCTACGACGGGTGCCGCACGAGCTATCGTCAGCCGCGATCTCGCTATCCACCGAAGTGGTAGGCGAGACAGCATTTCCATCAAGCATCATCCGATTGCCATCAAGCCACGTCCATTCCAACGACCTGCATCGACAATTTCATCATCATTGACAATGGCACATATCATAATCACAGGCGCCACAGGAACAAGCGGTTCCGCCGTGCTCGTGCACGCTCTCGCCTCACCAGCAGTTCAGCGCATCACAATTCTATCCCGCCGACCTGTCGCTCTGGCAGCTTCACAGCCAAAGGCAAAGGTCATCATCCACAAAGACTATGCGCAGTATCCGCCTGAGCTACTCGCACAACTCGGTGGAGCGACGGCCTGCATCTGGGCACAAGGCATATCGAGTCGTGGCATGCAGGAGAAAGAATACAGCGAGATCACGGTTGACTACCCTCTGGCGGCGGCGAAGACTTTTGCAGGACTGGGAGAGAAGATGAACTTTGTTCATGTTTCTGGTGAAGGAGCCAATATGTCTGGAACGGGACCTTTCATGTTCGGGAGGGTGAAAGGTGAGTACCGTAGGGAAAGGATGGGCAAGTGAATGACATAGCTGACTATCGACTACCAGGTCGAGCAGAGTCCGCATTGCTAGAAGAGCAGAAGTCGTCACAGTCGCTGCGAGTCTACAACGTGCGACCGGCGACCATTGCTCCTCAAGGAAAGTACACAGCAGATCGAGACCTCAGCATGCAGGACAGGGTTGTGGCTCCCGTCGCTTGGGCACTGGACAAGGTGTGGAAGAACGCAGTGATACCGGCTGACAAGCTGGCGGCTGTGCTGGTAGATTTAGCACTTAGTGATGGCGAGCCTCTGCCTGCCGGCGGTGGTATTGAGGCTGAAGGGCGCCTGGTCAGGAACAGCGCTGTCAGAAGACTTGCTGGCATGTGATGAGGGTGCGGGACGAGAATGGCCACAGCGTTGAGTCCGACGACAATGTGGTCATCGTCTGAACATAATATCTCAACTCAATGGACGTGGCAGATCCATGGCCATACATCGCTCAATTCGAATGATCCAAATTATACTCGATAGGATATTTCAGATGCATGTTCCAGCTAAATACAACTCAAACTATGTAGCCAATCATTCAGGCGTAGACCAGAGTATCACGTCCTCGCCGTTTGATCCAATAATGCTGCGATTCTGCCTTGATCAATGACCAAAGCGACAGTCCGCCGCCCCAATGAAAAGCTTGCTTGCGCCCGAGCTCTGATGATGGAGCAGCGTTTCAACCTGCCGATGCCCGTCCATGTTCCTTCATATAATCAATCATCAATCTACCCCAAATGAGACCATACGCTCAATGAAGTATCCATCAATCGTGCAAATCATACAAACCTCCAAGTGCCAGGTGCAAAGAGCATTCAGTCGTCCCAATAAATCCTCCATTCAGAAGTCTCGTACCATCATCCACCACCTTACAAGAACGTAGTCGTCTCCCTGCTCTGCATCAAACCTGGCATGCCATCGTCCATCGGCCAGCTACCCTCAGTCATGAGTGATGGCGTCGGTGTGTTCGGATCGAGATGTCCTCCAAGCTCCGGATCGGAAGTGCCAAAGAATCCACCATGAGAGTAGTCGATAGGGAGGAACTCATAACTCTGCATCGGCGCTGGAGCCTTCGACTGGTTATCGTACATGACTTGCATCTGCGTCGGCGGCGTCTGACCAACAGACATCGCAACAGGGTATGAAGCCGGCTCGTCCAGACCGACAAAGTATGGTGAGGAGGTGTGCGGACTGGAAGACTGCATCGCCGGCGAGGCAGAGTTGGAGTGCGCCGAGTACGGACTGTATGTCTGGCCATTGTAATTGCGCTCGGAGCGACGGTAGGGAGCTGGGACGCTGTGGGCGTTGCGGTGCTGCTGTCGCATACGAGTTGCATCACGGGTGGCACGACCTCCTTTCCGACCTGACTCTTGACGCTTCGGAGCTGGAGTGGCAGAGCGGCGCTCGATCTTGCGCTTCGGGTCTTTGCGGTAGCGGGTAGTGGAGATGACGCCGCGTTTGAGAGCGTCGTCGGTGAGACGCCAGAGGCTACCTTTCTTGACGCCGGGGACTTTTTGGAAGGCCTGGAGATGTGTTAGTAGTGAGTTAAGCTGAGCCGGAGATGGAATACTTACGGCGTTCATGGAGAGATTGTGTCGAACGCTGTTCTGCCATCCACGGTCCTTGTTCCTCGCCTTTTGACTGTGTTGCAACACCCACTCATACACTTCTTTGAGTGACAAAGTGTGGTCAGGAGCTTCTTTCAGGCAGCGATGAAGGAGTTGCGCATAGCACGGGTCGGTTGTCTCCTCGCCGGTATCAAAGCTTTCACTGTCGTTGTCGTAGAATTGCTGCTGGTTGTGGTGGAAAATGTTGCTCTGATTCAAGTAATCGTTGAAGTCGCCGCATGGATGCGAGGGTCCTTCGATCGATTCTTGCTGGTACTGGCCGTCAACACTCAGCTGCATGGGATCGGCCGTGTAAACAGGGTGGGATGTAGGTGCCATTCGATCGGCCGGGACATCTTGGTAGTAGAATGGGCGTTGGTCGTAGTAGTCTTCTGTCGTGTTGGGGATGAAGAGGCTCATGTGATCTTCGGATGGCTGTGTCGGCTGATCGTACATTTGCTGCGGCTGTTGATGTTGTTGATACCCCTGGCTCGGCATCCAGGAGCCTAGCGTTGCTTGCGGTTGTTGATCGTAGCTGATCATGGGAGGAGGTGAGCTTGACACCACGGGCCAGCTCTGGTGCACGAATGGGAGGCCGTTTGTGCTGTGGTCGGATGAAGGGTGGCCACTGCTCGTTGTTGAAGGGGGGTTTGCTTGTAACACATCATCAATGTCGCCGAATTGTGTCGCCATGTTGCTCTCGAGACCTAGCAAGCCAAGCGTGTTGTTGATGCTCAAGTCGAGGCTGTTGTGAGGATACGATTTGATGAAGTTGTCCCAATCGTGGTCGTTCGAACGAGAAGCGTGGCGCAGACCGTTGGATGACTCCGTGACGTCCGGGTCACTAGCCACGTTGGTCATGTCCCCATGATCCATCAGCGGCCATGAGGTTGTCTGCATTTTTATGGCCACGCGAACGCTTTGTTTTCGAGGTGAAGTTCGTTTACCAAAAGAGTGGGAAAGCGAAGTGAATATGTCTCGGTAGGGCCCTTGCAAGCAATGCAGGTTGTATGCAGAACGGAGAATGACAGGTGGGGTTGAGTAGGCAGAGCGGTGTAGTACCGAAAGAGGGACGGGATACTTTGTATCGAAGATGAGGCTGTTCGTGACGATGCAAGTGCGAGCTGCACGTGAGGGAGTACTCAGATGGTCGATCAACCACAGAGATGAATGGAGTGCTCAAGTAGGAGATGAAATCGACAAGGCCTACTATGATGCACTTATTTGAGAAATGCCCCGGTCGCATCTGGCGCGCATGTAGCCCGAGAAGCATTGTCCGCGGATGCACGCTCTGCTTTGATAAAGCTCGGCCAACGCATGCACGCTCACATGGCCGTATTCTCGGCTCTTCTGTGCAGAGTCCTAGGCACGCGGCATTCATTGTGAGCCTGGTCGGCCAATTTGCTGCGGACCTATCCGCGCTGCCCGGCATACAAACAGCAACTGGCGATGTGTTCCTGGCGGGAGAGCGGACAGCGGTGTCTTTGTCAGTGTGCGCAGGCGCGCCAGGTACCCTTGCCCATGCGGCGTACCGGGAACAAGACATCTCTCTGAGCGGCAGTGGGAAGCCGCAGTGCGCACGACCCGCAACTGATAGGTCTCTGCTGGCGTTACACATGGCCAAAGCCCAGAAGCGGACCAAGCATTGCTCTTTCATGGAGAACAGGGGTCCCATCTAGGTAGTCTGCGTGACACTCTGGCCGGATACGTGCAGATAGCCTAGGCTGTTAGAATCTTTCGGACAGGATGGACATGATCACGGGCCGCAGGGCCCGATCGCCATGCCTAGGCAGTAAGGCTTTCTAGAATGAGGTTCGCGCGGAAGCGGCGCATCGCAGGCTGGGATCCCTCCACCGCCTTTTGTCATTGCTTGCCATATGGCTCGGTAGTGATATCGCTGGCAATGTTTGGCGTTTGCTTTCGCTCATATCCGTTGTTGTCTTTGCTTCATCAATCGATCAATCGCTGGCAGCGGCGATTTGTCGTACATCGAGCTCACTCTTTGCGTTGGCGGCTGCGTTCCGTGATGCGTGCATCCAGGTAAAGGGAGGCATCGATGATGCAGGAGAGATGTGAGTCTCATGCCGCACCATGCAGGTAGCCGGCGGGCACAAGTGAGCACCCGCTTTGGGCTTCGCCGAGACGTTGCGAGAGATCTGTCGCACGCTGACAATGTTTCAGATTGGCTGCCATTGTTGATGGCATCTCGACTGAAGTGCGGTAATTGGGAGCACAACTGCTTCACCGCATACTTTGACAGCTGCGGTGCGGTGCATTACGCGTCACCTGTGTGGAAGCAACCAACGTGAGATCCAGGTACGCGTGAGAGTTAGGCGGAGAGGTTCAAGCTGTGTCAATGTATTTCCTTGATTTGATAGGCCAAGCTGCCTGAATATCAAGCCGTACGACGGTCGTCCTAGGATCATTGGCTGCAATCGTAGCATTCGTGCATCTTGCTCGAGATACTGGTGCGATGTTGGCTGACTTCGCCCAGCAGCGAGTTGTCGGTGAGAGCTTGGCTGAATGTCTCCCATGCGATGCTACTTTCGGTAGTAGATCTGAAAATTGTTAATTCGCGGGCTCTGATTGTAATGGCTCTGGACATTGACGTACCTTTTTAAATTGGAAATGGAGTTGAAGGATGCCCTGTGTGAAACGTTAGTGTCAAAATCTGCGACTGTGGCACATGCAGTGCTTGTGCTTGCAAGGCGATGGTACAAGAACACTGAGCGACATTGCTAGTGGTGTACAGGGGAGATCTCAGAAACGTACCTTATCAAAGCTGCTCTTGAATCCACGCTCCCGTTTGGCGCTATAGTCCCACTCCTTGTCGACGATGCGGAATGCAATGTCCTCGTACGGCGGACCGGCAACGAAGCGTATAAGGCAGGTGTCGTCTTCACCTGCGGGCGCGAGAGTCTGCCCTCGCTTCCTGCCGTTCTCTCGCTCGATGCGGTAGGTCGGTGCTTTCGTCTTGTCGACCAAATCAGGATAAAACACATTGAACTTGTACCCTTGAACGACCTTGGGAGGCGGGTTGTCGTGGTCATAGTGAGTCTGGTTGTACTTGTTCCACTCGTAGCCCAACTGTACTCTCCCAAAATACTTCGGCTTGCGTGAACGGTGTTGACCAGCCCATTGTGCTTTGTTCTTTGTAGTGACTTCTTCCTCTTGTGTGAAGAGTTCTTCATTCTCGCCAAGACCTCGAGCAACCTCACGATCGAAGACGTTGGAACTTGAGCCACTCACATCTCCACCATCTGTTCGTTGGCGCTTCGAGCTTGGCGCTGCAGTCAGTGCGCCAGCGCGCTGTCTGCTGGGAATGTATCCGAGCTTGGACACTCTGCGTCTATCATCCGCCAGCTTCTCCACAAATTCTCTCTCGCTCAGCGCTTCCAGAGATTTGTCCTCCTGGCGCAATCGCAATAGCGGCTCCGGATCTTGAGAATGTCGTTGTCCATCACTCCCGCCGATGTCTTTGACAGTCTCGACGCCCTCGGCATCACTCATCGATGTTGAGGCACGATCTTCCAACTGTGACTTCAGTGCCTCAGCTTCCCCCGCTTGCTGTTTGCGCAAACCACTCATCCGAGCGTCCAAAATGGACAGGGAGATGTTCCGTAGCTTCGCCCTTGCCTTGTAGGAGAGCAAACTCTTGAGCAGATGCTCCCAGTAGTCTGTGTCGATCGGCTCGTTGGACGAGAGCTTTGTTCTGATTTGTTTCTCCAGCTTCTCCAATTCGGGCAGGGTTTTGGGGCCGAGAAGTTTGTCCAAGTCCGAGGCCACGGATCCGACGCCACGCGCAGACGGCTGTGAGCCTTGCACATTTTTCCGGCGATCTTGACATATCGTCTTCATCATCTGTGTATCTGTCAGCATCAGTAGGCGCACAGCGCAGACTCAGACTGCCGACTCACATTCCAATACTCTTGATTGCTTCGACTGCTCTCCAAGACCAGGTATGTGTCGATTCCCTTCTCAAGCTCTTCCAATCGCGCATCGCTCAATCCCTCAAAGACACCTTCCGGATCCACAAGTTCCAGATCCCCGTCGTCGACCTCATCGTCCAATGGGTTTCGCTCCGGGTCCAGAACAACGAGCGTGACAGCGAGCCAATCCACCGGCTGAGCCCGGCCACCTTTCACTCGGATCGCTGCTTTCTTCTTCGCTTGCTGTAGCACGAATCGATCCTCATCTGCCACCCATCTGTCTTCATCTGCGTCCGCCGCACGCTTGCTAGGCACTGTCGAGCGTGACATCTTGGAGAGAGAGGCGAATGCTGTGTAACAGCGGCCGCAAGTCGGTCGCTTTTCTTGCCTAGTCGCGCGGGCGTTGTCGTAGTGATGAGCACGAGAAATCGGCGTGAGTGATGCTCACAAACAATCTCGAAGTGTCGCTGGCGGAGGAAGTCGAAACGGAGTCGAGTCCGGCAGCCGCAATCCGGGCCGCTCCGCTAGATCTACGCCTCCTGCCATGTGCATGCGAATGAACATTCACTTCGCCCATCTCTTCCCATCCCACAGATGTCACCGGAACATTTCGAAAGCTCATACAGCTACGAGGATGTCATCCAGCAGTGCATGGAAAACTGCAAGTCTGGGGACTGGGACGCCACGCCTGTTGATGAAGACACAGTTCGATCAAAGAGGATATCATGTTCAGCTCACAGATCTGGGCAGGGTGTGGGAAGAGGTCGCAGACCGAGATGCGATTGTCAAATACGCCAAAGACAGCGACTGCAGCTTCGATCCCGGAGCGGATGAAGATAACTATGCTGCGCTATTGAAGTACATCCAGAGTGCTCTCAATGGCGAACCAAAAACCACAGTCAATATGCAGTCCGGCGATTCAGGAAACCTTGAACTTCACATCACAGCATCTCTTCCGGGTAATCTTCCTGCACTGAAATGGGAGTTTTACCTCACTCGTCGCCCGGACTCGGCTGTGGCTGAGGAGCTTGTCGGCCCTCTTCTTTCCCACGTGAACAGCCTTCAGATCCAGGTCCAGCAGCTGGTCGATGAAATTACCGCAAAAGATCATGTCATTCAAAAGATCACCGACAAGTTCGAGACCGGCGGAAACGACTTGACTGCGGTGTTCCCTGGGGCCTCGAACGTCAAGATGTCTCGCAAGAAATCACAGCGTTCTCAA
Source organism: Zymoseptoria tritici IPO323 (assembly GCF_000219625.1). Taxonomy (NCBI): domain Eukaryota; kingdom Fungi; phylum Ascomycota; class Dothideomycetes; order Mycosphaerellales; family Mycosphaerellaceae; genus Zymoseptoria; species Zymoseptoria tritici. Next base: position 794,734 of record NC_018218.1, on the reverse strand, counting down.
CTTGCTGGTCATGTCAAAGGTCTGGCGGACTTTGATGAGGCTACTTGGAGGGCGTCACTAATAGGTGCCGAGAGCGGAGTCGAGATCACTGATAACAAGCTAGATTCGCTGCTTCATGATTTGTCGCCGTCTAATGCTATCAGGCCGCCGGATGATTGGTGGGAAAGCCTGGATGGCAGAACGAGCAGCCGTCATGGGCCAGACAGAAGTAAGGAGCGCGCATTCGGCTCAGGCACTGCAAAGAAACAAGACCATACACAGAAAGCAGAGATGACTTCGCAAGCCAGCATGTCCGACGAAGAATTTCAGCGTCAAGATACGCCACCTCACATAGCAGGTCGATCTGGTACTTCTAAGTCTGGCAATCACATTTCGCCATCAATCTCTCATGGTGGGAACCACGATCGTGCGGCCTCAATCGTTGGAAACGGCGATGATGACGAGACCGAGGATGAGGATGATCTCGATGGCCCCTCCGGTCATAACGTGGCTCACATTTCGGACCGTCTCAGGCAACACGAGAAATACACCATATCATCGATCGAGAAAGATGACAGCACATCGGGGGCCGCATCTTCACGGAAACTGGGAGCTTTTGGTGGCAAGAAGGCTACCACTCCGCAACCGGCAGCAGAAGAGTACATCAAAGCTGAGTCTCCACCATCAGCTCGCGGTAACCGGAATTTTGCTCATGCATCAGTATCTCCAGTGAAGCCCAGGCCGAAGTTGGGTGCTTTCGGCGGCAAAGCAGCATCCAAGACTGTGACACCAGAACCTGTTCCACCTGCAGCATCAAGTGCCAGGCCGAAGTCGAAGCTGGGTGCCTTTGGTGGTAAGGCGATGAAGCATTCTCCACCGCCAACAACCACAGTAGAGCCACAGAATACTGCAAGTCCAGAACCCAGCAGACTCGGCAAGTTTGGGGGAAGAAGTGTCACCAGGACCGTAAGTCCCGCAAAAGTGAAAGCAGAGGAGGAGAAGCAAAGTACAGAGCCGGACGAGAGGACCGAAGAGCAGCGCGCGAATGAAAACCGGGAGAGACTTAAAAGAGAGCTGGAAGAGAAGGCGAAGCAGCCTGTCAAGAAAAAGCGCAAGTTTTGATGTGTTTTGAGGCGCAAGGCAGACAGTCCGAGGCATGGGATCTTAGCGACATATGTGAGTACCACCGCAGATCGAGCGCGCAATGTGGGGTAAACTTTGCGAAGTGAATCTAAATATCGTATCAGCTGCCAGTGTATGTCGCGTCTCCATCGGACCGCACTATAAAGAACTACCGCAAGCGCGAAGCTTCGACTCGAGATGGAAGACATTTCTCGCATGCACACGAGACACTTTATGTGAATCATTGCGGAGTAATGCAGGTAGCCGTCCGGTTGCCGCCAAGACGTCCAACACCTCCGCTCCTTCCCACTCTGCCATCGCGACTTGCCCCGCGTACAAACAAGGTCAACTTTTCGATCTGCGTTTCCCTTGCGCACTTCACCAACGAATCCACACCGGAGAAGGCGCGGTCGAGCAGTGAAGCGCAAAGTCGGCGAAAGAAAAACATCGCACTCCTGGCTACTCCTTCGTCCAACATGCGAACTTCACCATAGCCATGTGTCAATATCGATACTATTACTACGGAGGCTGCCAGCACCAAGAAACGGTCTTGTACGACTTTTGCGCAAAGGCGGTGCCGACAGTCCCAGACTCAGAATCAGATGCTGCGCCAGCGACTGCTTCCACCCATCCATCTTGCCAGGAGGAAGGTAGCGCCAACGACAATGGAAACAGAGCAACCAGCACTGCTGCACCTTCAGCAAGTGACCTCGCACTCCTACGACATCCTTCCTCCAACCTTGCAGTTCCTCTGCATCCTCGAGCGACATCCTCGCCAGCTTCACCATCGCCGACATCACCGTCATCATTACTACCTTACAGCTCCACATCGTCTCGGAAGCATACATCAAACAGCAGCACATTCATCATCACCCGAGATTCTCACGGAAATTCACCACCCGAGGCGGCCATGGCTGGCCTTGCCCCATTCTCGAACTCCAATCTTCGCCAGCTTATGACTGGAAAGTCAATAAAGATGGCAACTCCTGCGACAGCTCTCGGTGACCAAGAGCTTGACAGCGGCAAGGTATGCTCAACAAACCCATGCACACTCACGCTGTTCACTGACCTCACCACGTCCAGCCTCGCAGTACTCCGAGCTCGGGCTACCAACTACCACGCAGCGCTTTGCAGCCCTTTGAGAGTGCCGAGAACGCCTCACGCATGCCGCTCAACCCTGGCTACCCGCTGATCGTGCCCAGTCATGTCCCAACTCATGCTGCGCTTCCCAGCGGCCAGTCTAGACGCGACCATTCGGAGGCTGTCATCGAGACGTTCGAAACCCTCGCGGCAGACATCGATGCTATGAAAAGCGAGGTCGAGAAGTTGAGACAGGAGGCTTCGCGCGAGCTGGAGCAAAATCAGCAGGAAGAGACAGGCCTGGACGCTGGACGGTCATCTACACAATCCTCAACCACCAAGAGCAGGATCCCAGCGCCCGTGTCGAGGTCTGCCGCCGCGATTCTGCAGATGGAGCATGAACAAAGTCAGGATAAGAGAAGGGCAAGCCCGCTGCACAGAGACCATTCGAAGGTACCTCCGCCGACTCCGACGGAATTTCCTGAGCTTGGTAAGGCGGCATCTGAGGGTTACCCGAGGAGTGAGCCTGCCACGCGTAAACTTTCCTACGCCAACATGGCGACAACTGGCATGATGGAAGCTATCAGCCAGAGATACTCCACGCCGACCAGTGCCTATGCCAGCACGAGTGCATCAGAATGTCCTAACCGTGGTAACTTGCCGAGATCTATTACCACCGCGTCGGAGACATCTGTGACACCAGCAAGCACAGATTCTGATGTCTTCACATCTGCTGCTCAGAACACTTCGGATCTCAGCGACATCATATCTCCGCGTACTTTGGCGACTAAAGGACTTTCAAGCCCAACTCTCGCCAAATCCACACCCGCCAGTCCCACTGGACAAACGCTCAAGAATTCTCCCCGCTTTGCTCAACCCACAATGGCATCCAATCTTCGGACAGGAGAGACGTTACGAAAGGATTCTATCGTTGGCGTGACTGAAGATGGGTCTCCGACTAAATCGATGAGAACAATCACGCAGCGTAACGTCAAACGACCAACTTTGCCGGGAGGATGGATGGACTCTCCGAGACAACCTCACTCGCATGCAGCTGCTCCTACTGAGGTCGGCTCGAGTGGTAACAGCCCGTCGTATCAATCTGGAAGCAAAATTGGCTTGAGCTCGTCAGCGCCTACTCAACCTCCGCTGGACCAACCACTCCGGAAGAAGACGAGCACTTACATGTCGCCCACAAAAGCCACAGCGCAGCGGAGCATGGCGACGCTTGGCCAAGAGAGCGCAAAGCGGACATCGCCTCGCAAAGCTCTACCACGGCTCACCACCACGGTGTCGCCCGCCAAGAATGTGGCGAGTTCCGAGTCTGCTCTGTTCTCTGCTAGAAGCACCATGTCATCGGCGTCCGAGAAGATTAGCACGGAAGTGAACTCAAAGCGTGTGCTTGCTGGTCGTGGCATTCAGTTAGTCAACAAGACCACTGAACCCACACCGATCCAGATGAGAAATCCAGGCGCTGCCTACAGTCGTAGCTCGGCTGACATCCGGCGCCGCATGACTCTGCAACACTTCGTAGCAGATGCACTTGCTGGTCACGCTCAAGCAGCAAATCGCCCGTCTGTGACAAATACCACAAAGGTCAGACGAGAGTCTACCGGGAGCGTGCTCAACCCCATCAAAGCTAGACTGAATAAGGTCGGACTTCTCAATGGACAGGCAAACGGCTACGCTGCAGATGACGAGCGCAGTGAATCGAAAGCGCGCACTGCAGCCTTGCAGCCTGCTCTCTCGATGTCTCCACGAGCAGCACTTCACCTCCCTCGCAACGACTCCATGTCATCGGAGCAGCGGCGGGCAGCCATTGTGCCTCCTCATCTCCGGCATCGGACAGACGATTCGACCGTGATGAGCGACACTTCCCGATCTTCGAGTGTGGTTGTAATCACTACGAACAAAGCTTTGCCGGCACAGGCTCAAACACCATCTCTTCGCGCCACCGCCCAGGTGTTCACGCCAATGTCGACGTCGAGCATCACAGCGACGGCAGGAAAATTTACCGGCGTCAGAGGCTCTTTCAACGACTCGAGCAATGCTTCAGCACAAGTGCATCGCCATCAATGGACAAGCCCGGCTTTGGAGCGAAGTAGCTCTGCGATGTCTGCTCAGGGCTTCAGCTCAAGCAGCTACGCAGGCTCTCCAATGGCGCACCATCGTCCATGGACGGGAGCCATGTTTCCCCCTCCCGGTCTGACTGCGCCATCCTACGTGCCAACTATCGCCACCTCCAGCCCGGTGCCCACCAATGTGCAAGCTGGACAAGTCCTTCGCCCAAATTTCATACCCGAAATCAATAGTCTGCAGTGGACAATGCAAGACATCAACGGCCACGAGTCTCTTGTCAACTTCGGTCGAGCAGCCGCACCTCCAGTCACGACTCCTCAAACTCCAACTTTCTCCGCCCGGTCGGACGACACTTCCCCCCGCCGCACGCCAGGCATGTCGCCCTGGACCATCGGCGCGTCCGCTCAAGCCCGCGCGCGCTATGGCTGGAGAGGTGGCGACGGCCGTGAGATCAGATTCGTTAGATACGGACCCGACGCCGAGCGCGAGTCGAACCCACAGCTGGACCCCAAGTACATCAAGTACCCGATGTCCGGTGGCAGTCGCGAGCGTGGACCGAGGATGGTTGGCCAAGAGAACGAGGATGGATCGAATGACCTTCCGCTGGCGCCACGGTCGAGGCAGCAGTGGGCCGCGTTGATGGGCTATCCCAAGGTGCCGTGTGGAGACGTGGAGGTCGTCCATGCCGTTGAGCAGTTGCCGATGTTGAGTAAGACGAAGGGTGCGGGGTACTGTGGTGAGTGTGGGGAGGAGGAGAGGATTTGAGCGTGGTTGTGGATGGCATGATGGACTTGAGTGGGTGGGCTTGAGGAGCTGGATACTGGATACCTCTGCATGGATGATGGCAATCGGTGTGCTGCACGGCGGTTTCTGCTGTTATTGCTTTTTGCTACTGCATTTCTGATGATTGTTCTGTTGGCTGAGCAGATGATTCGGCCGTCCTCATCGTTTGGTGGATACAGAAGGACTTGGTGTACATGATACCCCGTCGGTAGAGCTTCAATGCCACCGCGCACAGGCGCATTTGCTTTTTATTGTCGTCGTCCTCGTGCAAGCGTGACCGTCCAAATTGCATCGCAGACATTCGTGTCAAATGGGGTATATGAATGCTTCAATATGTCAATCCTCACTTCTTCAACTGATTCCTCGCTCCGACTACCGCCCGACTCTCCTTGGCCTTCCATTCATCCCTCTTCACTTCCACCTTCTTCCCTTCCTCTTTCTGCTTCTCGCCGAAAGCCAGTTTCTCCTCCCTCCAAGTCCCGCCAACGCAGTCACACAGACAACCCTCTGTCGGACAGCCCACACCTCCCACAGCCAGGAACCACTCCTCCAAGCAGCCCGCATGCCCACCATGACCACAGAGCAAACACGCCGACAAGATCCTCGACGGACCGAATGGACTGCTCGGCATGCAACAATACACGCAGGGATTCTGTTTCCGACTGCAAGACTCACATTTAAGTAAAGCCACGTCGCCGGTCATAGGTTTGCCGCAGTGTCCGCATTTGACGTGCACGGTGTTGTCTTTGAGGAAGTCTTCGTATACTGCTGGATAGGCCGGGTATGCGATGCGACGGAGAGAAGCCGCGGCGTCGAAGAGTCGGTGGGAGAGGAGTTGGTCGTGGTAGGCGGAGAGTATGGCTTCGACTTGTAAGGGTTGAAGGCCGGATTTGAGGGTGTGGGAGAAGGAGGTTTGGATCAGGTCTGGGAGGGCGTCGGGCTCGGTATTGAGGGATGCGAGGAAGTGGTCGGCGTAGTGGGTTATGGTCTGATTGATCTCGGGAGTGGGGAGAGGGTGCGTGCGTGGCAAGAGTGGTCCCAGAAGGAGGACGAGGTGTGAGGCGACTTGTGGGTAGGGTTGGCTGATTGTGTAGTGTTCGAGGAGCTTGTGGAGCATTTCTATGAGAGTGAACACGGCGTGGCCTTCTTCGATTTCAATGTCGGCCTCGGTAAAAGTCGGCTCGTGTACTTGAGTTTGTAGTTCAGTGTGCTCCATGGACGAGAACGGTATACTGGAATGGGGTCTCTGGATTTCTTGTGGGATTGGCGGACGTAGTCCGTTGCTTGTAGGCGACACACTCTCTTCCAGTCGCGAAGAGCTGAACGGTGTCTTTCGTATGGGGATTGGAGCTGCCGGAGGAGCAGAGCTCGAGGGGGGCAAATCAATCGCAGGGGCGTTGAGGAATGGAAATCCAGCCGTCTTCTGCTCCTCTGCTGGGACATCTTCCGTCTCGTCATTCATCGGAGACATGTCGAGGTGCATGGAGCTCTCCATCGTTGCTACGCCGCTATATCCCAGCGTACCCGAACCTTCGAAGAACATAGACTGGTTGGCCGTCGACGGAACATCAATTTGAGCGTAAGATGTGGGCGGCGGCTTTCTCCGACTTGGCCGTTCAGCGACCATTCGAAAGTCGCCAGATCGAGAGCTCTCTAAAGATGCTGGAAATGACGGCTCTCTGGATCCAGCCGAGTCCTCGAGGAATTTAAAGCTCTCGGCGCTGTCGTGCTTCTCCAGTCTGGCAATGGGAATTCTCATCCCGTGCTTGTCCACGGGATCAAGACTTAGCGGTTCTTTCGATTGCGTACTCCACCGACTCAGTCTATCCCGGCGATGTGAGGCCTCGCCGCCAAGTTGGTTCTTGACATGATCAGTGAGATTGCCGACAGTCAGTCTGCGCTCTGCCGTGCCGCCCGCTTTCGGCGGAGAGTGTGTCCTGGTCAATGAAGGAGGCAAGGCAAGCTTGTCGTCCTTTTCGAACTCAGGCAGCTGCACACGGTGGTGAGAACCAGGATCCTGGCTAGGGCTCGAGGCTCTCGCAAGCGGTGTAGGTACATTGGATGTACTTTCAGGGACCGCAAGCTGTTGTGCAATCGTCGAGACTGGACGCAGACTGTTCGGAGATGCTGCCTCAGACTTCGCGTGCTGCGCTGCGATCGTCCTTGCGAGCCTGTCCATTGACGTCGATAGGTTCATCAGCGCCTCGTCGATCTGTTGCGGCGCCTTTGCAGAAGCCCGTTTTCGCTTCAGCGCGGCGCGATCTCGAAGATGGTTGTCGGTCATCAAGCCAACAATTTTCCACGTCTGAGACAAGGACCAGAAGCCAGCAGATAACGCATGACCTGCGTTTGCCTGGAAAGTTTCGCGAGCTGCTCGCCGTACATCTTCGTCGTTGGAAGCTGCTTCGATGGATGTTTTGCACCGCTCGGCCATCCAAGCAACATACTGATGACTGTTATGGCCGGGCAGCAGTCCACGACAAGCGACTTGCTGAGGCCGATATGACTTGCGATTGAGCAGGATCTCATCGAGTTTGAGCGTTGCGGTCTGACTCTGGCTTGACGTTGAAGTATTGCTTGCGGCGTGAGCGCGGCTTGTACTGCTTGATCGGTTTTGACCTTTAAGTGGTAGTATGCTGAGAAACGCATGATCAATGCTGTCATCCGCCCAGCTCCTACTCAGACCATAGTTCTTCTCCGGACTGCTTCCGAGACTGCCATTTGTGAACGAAGGAATCTGCTTGGGCACACGACGCACTTTCCTTCCTTGCGTCACGATAGAGACCTCGCCCAACGGCGAGACATCAAAGGCCTGCAGGTTGTACCTGTCGATGACTTTTGCGCTGTGCTGTATGTCGGTCTGCAGTAACGTGCCTTCACGCCCAACAGTCCAGAGCAGATCCTGCGAATGCCACAGCATATCTGTGGGTGCTGATGCGTAGGGCTGTATCTCTCGGAATGGCAGTAGTGGTCGGCGAAAGTCCCAGATGTGCATTACGGGATGCTCACGATCGTACGCGGTGACAATCTGTGTGCAGAGTCGTGCACCATTATCGTGCTGCATGGCAGAGCGGCAAGAGGGTCGCCACCTGGCGTTCATCGCTGGATACGGAGTCTTAATCTCCCACGCAGCTTTCCGCGGTCGATTGGCTGAAACATCAAACACTCGCAAAATCTTGTCCGAGCCGGCACTGACGATATGCTTTCCATCCGGGTGCCAATCAATCGTGTTGCAAGACAGGCTATGCGCTGGGATCCTCACTTTAGCGGACTTGAGATTCCTCATATCCCATCGCTGGATCTCGCCATTATCAGTGCCGAAGGCAAAGTCGACACCATCAGTGGGCGACCATTTTACATCTCGAACACCATCACTCTGACCGGAAAATTTCCGCTTGCTTTGAATAGCATTCGCCTGAGTCCGTACATCTCGCACGTCCCATAGCCTGACTGTACCGTCCAAACTTCCCGAGAGCAGCAGACTTCCCTTGTGTGGATTGAAAGTGATGTTGTGCACCTGCCGGAAGTGCTCGTGAAGTTGGGCCGCCTGCAACCCAGCATGGCCAAGATCATAGAGGATGATCTTCCCGCTCGACGTCGCCGCCGCGATATAGTTACCGCTATCGCCTTTTGCCCAGGCCACATCGGCAATGTCAATCGAGTAAATCTGCCGCGGCTTTCCCGAAGCATGATTCGGAGTACTACGAATGGCTGTCCTCAGGTTGAAGTCTTCGGCACAAGTTCCATCCTCGATCTTGACAGTCTTGAAGATCTCCTTGCCAGCAATGAGTGCATGAGTTCCAGTGTCATTGATGCTGATGGTCCGGATCTCCAGTCCCGTCCTGTGACTGGCAGTCGCATTCTGTGTCGCTCCGAGTGAAGCAGATCGAGTGAACTGAATGCTGTTGAGCGAGAGTCTATCATCGACATTGTCATGATGCGGACTCGTGGATCTCGACGAGTATCCTAGGAACCTGGATGCGGCATCTCTCGCTCTCTGCAGCGGTCTTGGAGGCGGGAGTGGTGGAGGTCGTGGGATCGACGCGGCGGTCGAAGGATGGCCTATGTAAATATGCTTGCTGTGCTTGGAGTCCTTGCTACTCATGGTGGCGACTTGACCACTGGCCTGCTCCACTCCATTGCAGATGAGATGGAGACTTCACGCATGCTATCGCAGCATATTTCGATGTTTTTGATGGAAGTGTTCAGGTCTAGATTGGTTCAATCGCGAACCCTTGACCGCGGCTTCGCCAAAAAGCTTGGCGGCGATGTGTCCTACTTTGGCCACTTGCGACCGACTCTTCTCCACCATCATCGCCTTCCATCGACATACCAGGCCGCGAGCCGTGGTCCGGCGGGCATGCCCGGCTCGAGCGCGCGGGATATCACTCCTGCTCCGAGCACTGATGAGGATGCCAACGACGATCTGGGGCTGGTGTTGGCGAAGAAGAGGACAACCGCCGCGTATCTGGAAGATCTCTCTACGAAAATCATGGAAAACATGACGACCGGCGATGGTATTCTCGAGTACCTCTCAGAAGACTTTGAAGTGGTCCACGAGGTTGAGAGAGTAAGTGCGAGACAATCTGGAGTCGCGATGTACTTCCACTGATCTGTGAATGTAGAACACAAGACCGACTCACTTTCAGACAAATAGCTCCAATCTTCAACAGCATCTGGAGACAATGCGCGCTCTCAAGAAGCGATGGCCAAATTGGGTCACGAAAGTCAACGATGCTTCCGCCTCGCTTGTGAAGGGTTCTAACACAGCAGATGTGTGGTGCTTCAGCGAGGGCGTAGGCACTCCTGATAATCAATGGTTTATCCGAGAGTATGTTACAGTTCTCAACTGGCGGCGGAGCACTGCGGATGGATCTTGGTCCTGCTATCGCATTCGTGGGATAGGCAGCGGTGGCGATTTGTTTTGATGTCGTTGGTTTTCTTTGATTTCATTTTTCGCTTCCACTTTCTTACATCGACATCAATTCATACGTCTCAGCAATCCTCTTGATCGAGATCAGACAGTCTCACTTCAACAAAGACCAGGCAGCGATCAGATCCATACTGAGAGATCCATCTCAGCGCCAGCGGAAGACGATGCAAAACATCCGCAGACGCTTACAGCCCCGGCCGAAAGAACGAACATACCACGCACGAACCCGAAATGGCCTGGCAACCCTTGCGAATCTGTCGCTATAGGCGAGTATACTCTCGATCGCCAGATTCCGAAGCATTCTGGCTGCCCGTGCGCTTCCGCTGCTGTAGGCGCTGAAGTCTTCCCCGTTAACCGCCCACCACCATTGGCCGAGATGCACTCGCAGATGAAACATCGAGACTGCGCCAACCACGACTTGATGGTCTGCACGCAAGACAGAAATAAAGTGCAACATATTTGGTGGAATTGTGTTGGCGTGGTCGGTATAAGTGAACGCATTTTTCCGGCTGGAGAGCAATTCTGTGCGACTTTTCATTCATATCATTTCTCCGACTTTTCCTTGGCTGCATTTCTTTTCAGTACTTCTCACGATAACTTTGGCATCTGCTGTTGGATTTGCTGCATTTGCAATACACCATCGGAGTCGATCACCCGCTGGCAGGGATCACAACGCTCACACACATACACACACTCCACACATCGTACGACCAACGACTCCGACCACGTCAACCACAAATACAACCACGAACATTCTACCACAACCGCAACTACATCACCACCACCACCGCCACATCTCCCAAAATGACGATCCCAGAATACAACGCCCCACCCTTAGCCCGGACCTTCGTCCTAATCCGCACCCTCTCCATCCTGGTCCTCCTCGCAATAGTCGGCATAACCGCCAACTTCGTCTCCCAAATCGTGGCCTCCAACATCTCTCCACCTCGAGAAATCGTCGCGACCCTCACAATCGTACGTCCTGCCCTTCAAACCCCATCCACTCAGCCCCAAACCAACTCAACTAACCCTTCCACCCTCCCAGACCAGCCTAGCAACCCTCTACACCCTCCTCACCCTCCCCCTCTTCCTCTCCCCCGCCTCCCGCTCCCTCCTCACCATGACCGTCCTCGACGCCCTCCTGCTCCTCGCCTTCATAGCCCTCTCCGTACTCCTCGGCAGACCTCTTTCCTTCCTCTCCTGCTACTCCATCTCCTCCAGCCGGTCGTCCATGGCTTCCGCGGCGGCGTTCGCCCAGGCTTTGGCGGCGGATAAGCCGTTGGATTTTGGAGTTTGGGCCGAGGGGAGTCGAGCGACGTGTTGGGAAGTGAAGATTATTTGGGGATTGGGGATTGCGGAGAGTGTGCTTTTTGCGGGGAGTGTGGTTTTGTTGCCGGTGCTTTGGGGGAAGCAGAGGAGGGGTGGGGGGAAGGGGAAGGGGGGTGTTTGAGAGGATTGTGCTGGAGAAGAGGAGTAGGAGGATGAAATCAAGGCGCAGGTTATGATGTCTTTGGGAAATGGTTGGAGTTCGATCGGGGTTGGATTTGCATTGCGTCGGGAGGGATTGGGAATATGAGCATCGCAAGATGATAATGGGTTGGTCTCGGCGTTGGCCCAGAGACATCATAATCACTAAAAGCTTACTGTCTTTGGGTTTTGCTTACTTCCTTTTCTGCTTTCTCTGTCCCTCGCAGCCTTTGGACATACCGTGCGGGACAGGCAGGACCAGCGTGGTGTCTTCCACGAAAACATGCAGCCATGAACGCACTGCATGCTGCAATCCCACATCTCAAATCGTACTGCAGTGGTTCGTCCGACCCTCCATGTTGGCTCGAGCGTGCCATTCCGGAGCAATGCTTGATCAGGCGAACGCCACATCCTTACCCTCAAAATCTCACGATCATACACTAACCTCTGTCCTCCGCCTGAGACCTACACAGCGCCACTCACATTCTCTCGCCAGCAAAGCGTCTCAGAATGACAGCAACCTCATCCGGCCTCGACAGAAACGGACTATGTCCGCCATCTGTCTCCAAGATCTCCCACCCAGCTTGATCCTGCTCGCTCATCTTCGAGAACATTTGCCACGAGATTGTCCTGTCGTCTCGACACTTAATCAACGTCCTCGGGAATTTTGTCCAGGCGGCGAACTGTACGGGATCAGTCATCGCGGATCTGGCCTGTGGTCTGAGATGGTCCACGGCTTGCTGAGCAAGATCCGGGTCGAGGTCGTTGTAGAATTTGATGAGAGGTTGGAAGGGAGTGAGGAGGTGGCTCTGTTATGGCGGGCTGTGGTCAGTCGTTTGGGTGAGGAGAATACGTGCGTTTGCCGAGCTATCGTGAAACTCCCGCTGCTATCGATATACTCACACTCGAGCCCGTACCAATTGGCAATTTGATGCCCATCAGTTCTTCTACACAGGAGCCTGGCAGGACCACAAAGGATGCGAGGAATACCAGTCGTGGGATCTTCTTTGCTGCAGCTGGGCTGAGCTGAGCTATGGCCTCGGAGCCAGCAACGCCGCCGTAGCTGTGGAACACGGGGAGAATGGACACCGAGTCAATGGCAGCTTCTTCCATGAAACCACGAATGTATTCGGCATCCAAGGCTAGAGCGCCAAATTCCGGTGTGTCGCCGCCGGTGGAAGGTAAATCCAAGGCCGATACCTTGTAGCCGGCTTTCTCCAGGCAGTCTTGAAGGAGATGGAAGTGCCAGGCTCTATGAAAGGCGCCGTGGATGAGAATGATGTGTGGTTTGGACATGTCAGGATGTTGGTCGAGTCGGTTTAGATTGACTGATGGAGGTGGAGTAAATGTGTCGAGTGAGCAGGGCACCCTGGTATGGCGCGAAAGTAAATCGTTCTTCGTCGTCCGGCACTTACTGCATTCGGCAGGCGACTAGGATGCCCTGGAGGATGCTTACTTGATTTCCATGGATGATGGCGACGACCGAGCAGGGATGTTTCTCGACCACATATGTTGTTTCGCAGTAAGTCATGCTCGAGACAGACATATGTTGTGCGATATGGCATTTGAGTAAGACATCAGCTGGTGGCCTCGTTGCCGTGGCATTGCGGTTGCAGACAGAGACAGATCCGACGAGAGCACAGCAGTGTTCAATCTCATCGCAGCATCACTCACACCATCATATCGACCTCGATCGATACCTCAAAGTACATTGTCAAGTCTCCACACTTCCCAGCAGGCCGCGTCGTCGTCGTCTTGTCTTCCCCAACGTGAATTGGTCATGCACGCTCAGAATAGAAGTCCGCCACTGGGAATTGAATCCTCCGGGCCGCGTGGACGAATGACAGCTGCGAGGTGATCGTGTGTGACCCTTCTTTGTTCGCTTCTACTCCGATCCGCCCGTCGCCAAGCAGCCCCAGAACTCTTTGGCAGTAGCGGCGCCCGCTATTCCACGTTCCATCCCCCTGGCCGACCGACCTCGAAATCTCCTTCGTTTATACCTACTACGATCTCTTGCTGCACCTCTTCTTGGACCTCACTCTTCATCCCGGTATTTCTTATCCATCTCCTTGTCGTACGCCTTGCGTTCGATCCGACTATCGTTAAACACTTCAATCACCTCAACTCACGATCGTTGCAACACCAATCGTCGGTGGCGAGAAACAACCGTTCGCATTCCAATCCACGGCGCGCTACCGAACGGTTCCAGCCTGTTTCGACAGCAACACCACCGCTCGCTATATCCTTGAACACAACCCCACGAACCTTGAAACCCGCAGAACCTCACCAACCATGAAGCACACATTCAGCGCTGCTGCTGCGTTGATCGCAACCTTCTCCCTCGTCGCCGCTCAGAGCGCTCCCAAGTGCGGTCCCGGAAACAACTGCCCTTCAGACGCACCATGTTGTTCACAATACGGTCAATGTGGTGCTGGTGCATACTGCTTGGGAGGATGTGATCCCGAACACTCTTTCTCACTCAAGTCTTGTATGGCTGCACCCACTTGCAAGAGCGCCGATTACAAAATGGATTCGATCGACGATATCGCGAAGAACACAGTATACCTGGGTGACGCGTCCAAGGCGAACTGGGTCAGCTCGGGAACGGTGGTGGAATACAACGACGATTCGGTGCTGCTCACAATGGCTCCATCGACTGTCGGCACCTTGCTTTCGAGCACTCATTACGTTTGGTATGGAAAGATCAGTGCGACCATGACCACATCACAAGGTCAAGGTGTTGTCACTGCGTTCATCTTGATGAGTGATGTCAAGGATGAAATCGATTTCGAGTGGGTTGGAGATGATGTGACCTCTGCACAGTCCAACTACTATTACCAGGGTATCACCAACTGTAAGTTGTTCTGCCAGTCGCCGCAACGAACAATCACTAACACATGACAGACCAAAACATGGTGCCACTCAAGGTTTCCGACACTCGCCAGAACACGCACACCTACGAGATCGACTGGACTCCAGACAAGGTCACTTGGTCCATTGACGGAAATGTCATGCGCACACTCAACAGGGATGATACCTACAACGAGACCACCAAGGGTTACAACTTCCCTCAGACACCCGCTCGTGTTCAACTTTCCCTCTGGCCAGCTGGGCTGCCGTCCAACGGTGAGGGCACCATCGAGTGGGCTGGAGGATTGGTCAACTGGGACAGCAACTACATGCAGAACGGTTACTACTACGCCATGATTAAGGATGTTACCGTCGAATGCTACAAACCACCAAGCGGCTCCGGCAACGGCGATGCTTACTACTACACCAGCGTGGCCGGTACGGAGGGTGATGTACAGATTGGTAACAACGACACCGTCCTGTCCTCTTTCTTGGCCACTGGTGAGAACCCGAAGTTTGGAGGATCCAGCGATACATCCAGTGCCAGTGCCCAGCCCACCCAGCAGGTCGAGACTGTGCCTGGTATCTCCGGTGGCGGCAATGTCGCGAGCAGCGGGCGTGCTCCCGTCGACACTGGCGGCGACAACTCTGGAACCTCCGCTGGCGATGGTAACACTGCCCTGTCCTCCGGCAGCGGCGGCAACACTTTCTCGCAGGGCATGTCCAGCGATGGCACCAACACCAGCGAAGCACCCAAACTTGCTGCTGGCAGCGTGGTGGCTCTTCTCGGATTCTTCGTCGCAGCTTTGACGCTGTAGGACGGGTTTCCTCAATTATTACGACAGATGTGACTATATGGAGATTAATGCCTCAGATGGCTTCCGGTCCTTTATGAAACAGACAAGAGAGACAGCAAAGAGAGACAGCAAGTAGAGACAGCAAAGCGAGACAGCAGAGAGAGACAGCAAAGAGAGACAGCAGAGAGAGACAGAAGATGATGGAGGATGTATTGACGGACAGTGTCGATTTGGAAAAAGTGAGGTTTTGGTTCCAGTACCTCTTTGTGGATGACCATTGGGATTTTGGATTATTGCATAGCGTAGTACAGTAATGGTCCAACGAATGAGTGTGTTCAAACCTCTGGTGTGCGAAGTGAATCACATGCTGAAAGCCGCGTAGACGGTGATCCATGTTCAAAAATCTGTCAGATTGCAGCCTGAGGCAGGAACAAAGGGCTTCGCCAAGCCCCACGAGAAATCGACGCTTCCCTTCGAAACGTCAATCTCGAATTCGATGGTCAGCCGCGAACCAGAACACCACACCTCACCCCAAACTCCACCAACACACACAAAAACCCGTCAACATGGAGAACGAACGCGGCGAGCTCGTCGACCTGTACGTACCCTCCCCATCCACCTCCTCACTCCCACACCCCGTCTGACATTCCTCTCCCGACAGCTACGTCCCCCGCAAGTGCAGCGCAACCAACCGCATCATCAAAGCCAAAGACCACGCTTCCGTGCAAATCTCCGTCGGCAAAGTCGACGAGAACGGCCGCTACACCGGCGAGAACCAGGTCTACGCCCTCTCTGGGTTCGTGCGCGCCATGGGCGAGAGCGACGATTCGATCAACCGATTGGCGCAGAGGGATGGGTTCTTGAAGGGGGTTTGGAGTGGGAGCCGATAAGCGGGTCGTCATGAGGAGGAATGGGAAGGTGGGAGAGGGAGGGAGGGATGCGATGGAAGGATGAGATGGTGAGGATACCACCTGCCTGATTTCAAGAGATGTGGGTGTGGATGGGATGGAATGGGATGTCATGGCTGATGAGAGGATTGTCGAATGCAGATTCTCGTTCAGCAAGTCCTTTCATACGGAACATACCGGACAACATACTCGACGCCTTTCTGCTCTCCTCGGACATCTGTTTCTCGTAGCTTTGTCGGAGGCTGTGTGCAGCACTTGACTGTGTGGGCGCACGGCGGAAGCTGAATGTCAACTTTTCGGAATCATCTTTTGCTCACGGCGATTTCTGCAATTTTGTTCCCAGCGATATCACACCTCACCTTTAGCGCAAGTTCACCCTTTCCTCCATATCGAGTCTTTGAGCCTTTGCACATTCCTTCTTCCCGTCAGATCTCTGCTTCGTGTCCCTCCTATCTCCCTCGTCCTCCACTGCCCTCCCAACTCCCATTCCCATCCCTCACAAAAGCAAAACACCAACAGGCCGACAAACGGCCTTCTCCCTCGCCCGCTCTGCCTCCCTCGGGACTACAGGTAGTGCAGGCTCCCATGAGAGAAGAAGGAAAGGCGCAACTCCCCCCATCGAAGTCGAGGAACCACACAGTCCCACGGAGAAGCCAAAGCCGTCGGGGTCCCTCGGGAAACCACGGCTTCGGGGAATCCGGAAAGACTGTCCTTGTTTTACTGCGTTGGGGTGGTTGCACGGCCGAGATTGATTTGACTTATCGAAGTCGCCTTGAATGGCTGCAATCTGGGAGATTATGGGTTGCGGTACAGATACGGGCGGGACATTTCGCTTTGGGTGAGGTGGGAGAGAGGAGCTGCTTGGACGTCGTTGACTCAAAGGATTCGAGAAGGAAAAGCACTGCAGAGTGCTTTGGAAAGAGGGGGACATTACAAAAGAACCGTGGACAAACGTCTGGCAGTGATTGAAAACGGCGACTCACACGACCCTCGGCAGTGAGCCGAATCTCTCGCCATCGTCTGCGTGGCAAGCCCGAGTCCTTGAGCCGGACCATATGTTGTCCAAGAGAGTTACCCGGTGTAGACGCTATCAGCTGGCCGAGCCTCTGTCTTTCAAGATGCCACCGCTACCAATGAGGGAAGCAATGCTCATGACCGAGGCCTTCAAGCCAATGACCGAAGCAATGCTAATGACCGGGGCAGTGACACTGCTCTTGTTGTCGCCGGAGCTCCGCCCTTGAGGAGGGGGGTCACTGTTACGGAATGTTGCACAGTCGCCTATCGATAAGCTGGAAGCTCACCTTCCAGCTTCACGCTCACATTCATAGACATCGTTGCAACTACAAGTCTATTTCATCACATCAGTCCCTTTTACGATCTCCCGTGTGGCAGACAACGGCATCGCCCACTTCTGCAAGGACTCGTTCGCAACATTCTGCGTATGCTTACCTCCCCGACCACGTCTCGCATGTCCTATCGAATCATGATAGATCGACCCGAATTCCGCCGGCAGCAAACACCACATCAGCTGTCACAATGGGTTTGTCGTGAGGAGCTATTTCGCATATTGGCTCGCAGACGATCAAGGGGAATTTGATCAAGTGTCCGAATAATCCGGATGGACGGTGAGCTTGTAAGAGAGGTGTGGATGATCATGGGCCTTATTGTTGAACTATGCGGTCTTGTCGACGACGAGGTAGGAGGAGAGTAGGGTGGTGTAAGAAGGGCAGGATCGCGCTGGGTATTGAAAGAATTGAGGCGGGTGGATAATAAAAGGGCTAACAAACGCTCGTGGTCGACGCTCTGCTTTGTCTTGTTTCAATTCTTTAGCTGTGGCGAACATCTCAACGATCATAGCTACTGCATGTATGCGAATGACCAACATCTACTTAATGACACCCCGGGTGTGCACGGATCGTGACGAGGTTGTCCGGTGCCGTCCGTCTTCGCGCAAAGTGGCAGTGTTCGGCCACGGGATGATTCAGGGCGAGCATGTTCCACAGAGGTTGCTTTGTGAGCGAGGTGGCTAGGTCGAGGGCGGTCTATGGTGAAAGGGGTGGACGGACGGTGAGGCCGAGAGGATCAAGACCCCACAGCTTGTTCATATTCAGTTCGTAGCCCATGTCTCAACTATTATTGCTTCAGCTACCATCATCGCCACCAACCCGCTGCCGCTCGCGGCACAGGGAGAAGGCTGCAGACCCGAGGTCGGACATGTCGAGTGCTCAGGCAGACTGTCCCGCTCCAGAATCTCCAGAACACCGTTCCGCTGCTTCGCTTCTCCGCGGACCGGCCGTAAAGCAGCACCGCCGAAGCGCGAGACCGAGCAGACCCGATGGAGCCGCATGATCGTATCGAGCGGGCGTATGCAAACCCTGCATCTCCACTTCTGCGCTGCTGCAGACATCGAAGGTGTCGTGCGACTTGGTGCATGATTACAGTGCAGTACAGGATGCAGTGTCGTTCTAGACCACCAGCAACGGCTTCTGGCGGGGATTGAAGGCTTCTTCCGCGCAGGGTGGTTGTCGAGGTGGTACAATCTCCCGAAGCCAAGGGGCGGTGAAGTGACTGAAGATCCAACGTTTGTGTGCGACAAAAGTGTACGCACGACCTCGGGGCATTTGAGCCGATTGCCCGGTCCCAGTCTCGCACTCCGCTGCAAAAAGCTCCCCGAGTTCACTTCGACTTCTTTGACTGTGCTTGTTTTCCAAGACTGGGTTCTGGACTCGGCGCGGCACTCCTCATGAATGTTCGTGGGTTTTTGCAACTCGCGGTGTTGGATTTGGTGCAGCAAAGTCGACCTCGCTCGGGTGGGTCCGACTTCTCAATTGACAGCGCGACGTCTTCTTCCACCCATTTTCCGTCCTTCTTGATGGTCATTTTGCGGAGAGATGTCGCTAGGAGGAGGACCTTGACTTTTTGCATCTTTTCTTCTTGTCTCTATTTTTGGTGTGTTTTGGTGGACGGGAAGCGGTAAAAAGGTGTTGGGCATCACACCACGGCTCTTCAGTGAAGTTGAACGCATCTCTGGCATTGTTGCGATCGATCTCGGCGATCAATGTGCTTTGTTTGTCTTTTGAGACGTGCGCATGTCTTGGAGCTGTGGTCTTTGTTCGCAAGCGGATTGAAAGCGTGAGATGCGGTCGGTTTGGAAGGAATTGAGGGCTGGAATGTGAAGACGGCTTCGGGACTCTGGAAGTGAGCGCCATCGATGATGACCTACCTTGACTCTCTACCTACATGATAAGGGAAAGAGCCCTCGCTGCCGTTTCTAGCATATCTCTGTGTGCTCGATTGAAGGCATCAACATGGCTCGTTGAGATTCTGCTGATCGAAAGTCAACGAGCGGTAAGCAGTAGCATTTCTTTGGCTGCATGCAGTGTCATGACTTGCTGATCCGAGAAAGACTATGCATATAAGCGAAGCAGGAGTGCAGATGTAGCTGCAGTAGTAGAGACAGAGCTGCAAGGTAAGGATATAGGGTATAGGATCCCATGCCGGTAGAGCTCAACCCCTGCAGCTTGTGTGCACACGACACACTGCTCGCGGAGAATTTTGTCAAATTGATGAGAATGCAGTGTGCCGTCGGAGCCTTTGTCGCTGCTGCATAATCACACAAGAGATGGATGCTGTTTCCAGCGGTGGCGAGTGCGCCATGATGGAGGCTGAGGCCACGAGGCGGTGGGTCGAGAGTGGAGTGGATTGTGCATGGTGGGGTGGTGGCGGCGGCGGTGATGCCTGCTACCGCTTTGCAGTGAGAAGTTCTAGACACTGAAAGATGCAGTACAGTACCGTCTTGGGTAACGTGGGTCAGGTGTCTCCTTTGTCGTACGCACACATGCTGCCGCCTGTAGACTGTGGGTATATTCTATTGCACTGCTGTGCCACGGAATGAAAGCAGCAGCGCCGAGAAGAGAAAGCAACGAAGGCGGGCGGAGTTCTACGGAGGTTCAAATGGCCAGACCGCAATGGGCTTCTGAGGGATTGTGGATTGTGCATGGTCAGTGCAAGGATGTGTCTGAGCTGGTGCGACGTGAACCCATCTCTCTCTGTGCAGCAGCGACATGCTCCCCTTCTCTCCCCGTCACACCCCAACCTGGAACGTCTCTGGTCCTCTTGGATCGCCTTCCGTCCGCTAGCTCCGAACTTAATCGTCCTAGGTGCATGTGCAGCACTGCGCATGATCGAGGTTCTTTTGCTGTGAGTGTGTGGTGTTCTCTTGTACCGGCACGAGGTGAGAAGAGTTCCTTTTAGTGAGTATCGCCGTCGTCTATTCGCACCACCGTGACCACCAGAACCTGACCCGATCTGACATTGATTTCTCACTAGCCACGGAAAGGCAAGTGCACTGCTTTTGCTACTACTTCCCAGGGTAGCACGCGGTCATCCTTCTCCTCCTCATCCTCCTCCTCTTTCGACATTCACTATTGCCATGATCGCCGGATCACCCCTCTGAGAACCACCACCACCCACCGTCGATCATCACAAACCTCCCCTCCTCTGCCGACCTACCCCTCCTCCAACTTCAACAACTCTCCGCCACCACCACACGGTCGCTACATATCTCGAAGCCAACGCATGCAGTGGCGTGCCTGTCCACGCAGGAACGCTGCCCTGCGCATACCTCGAGCCCTCACCAGCCGCAGCCCTCCCTCGGCTTGAAGAGCACCTCCATCCTTCAATCATGGCGGAAGCCAACCAACAATGGGTGTCCAATCCTGTAGCACAGCGTGTGTTGAGCTACCTGCAGATCGCCTACCCGATCATCCTCCTGATCCTCTATCTCCTCGCCTTCACGGCTCGCAGCATCGTCGCAGCCGGAAAGGAAGAGCCAGTCGTGCAAGAGTCGGAGCAATTGGGTCCAGGAGGCAAACCACTGCCTCCGAGGAAGAACAACCAGCCAAAGAAACACAGCACACACGATCTTGATTTTAGCCGGCCGAGGAAGTTGCTGTTCGAATGGCTGTCAGTGGGCGTCATACTCAGTTTGGGGGCCAATGTCGCGGTGATCATAGTCCATGCCCTGCTTGAGAGGAAAGAGGGCTGGTGGTGTGGAGAAGCACCCACGGTGAGTCTGAAAGAGCATGCAAGTTGGATTGACATATACTGATGGCGTAGATTTACCTGGTGGGAGCCTTCATGGTGTACACCCTGATGGTGATCCACATGATTGAATCCATACCATCTCCCACGGCAGCGCACTACGTGTCATGGATTGTGGCGGCATTGATGGAGATTATCCTGCTAGGAGCCTCATTCGCGCTGTACACTTCTGTGCACCGGGAATCCAAGGTCGGAAAGCCACATGGAGGGGAGATACGCCGAGAAATGACCACATGGGAAATCACCGAAGTCGTCATCGACATTGTGCGGCTCTTCCTCATCCTTGCTCTCGTGAGCTTCTACACGCTGTTTGTCTACCTGCTGGGTTTCGGCAAGAGACAGGAGACGAGCCACGAGGAGGAGAGAACAGCATTGCTCGCGAACGGAACGCATGAGAATGGAAGTGCCAATGGCAATGGATCAGCCGTGGGATACGGAACGCAGAATGGCAAACCAGCCGCACCACAATCACGCCAGGAGGAGGTCCCAGCGGGGTGGGAAAAGCCGAAGCAGACGCCCTCTCGAAGTTGGTGGGAATACCTGCGAGCATACACTGTGTTCCTGCCATACATATGGCCAGCAAAGGACCGCAAGCTCCAGATCAACTTCATCACTTGCATTGGCATTGTGATCATACAGCGCGCCATTCAACTAGCTGTTCCCATCCAAGCAGGCAATATCACCAACATTCTGGCCGGCAAAGATCCCTCCGGCATTTACATGCCCTGGTTCGCCATCGGTCTGTACATCCTCTACCGGATCTTCCAAGGAGGCAACGGGCTTCTTGGAGCTGCCAGGCAGGTATTATGGATTCCGATCGAGCAGTACTCGTACCGGGAATTATCTGTAGCAGCCTTTGAGCACGTGCACATGCTCAGCTTGGAATTCCATCTGGGCAAAAAGACTGGCGAGGTGCTTTCTGCGTTGGGCAAAGGCGCATCGCTCAACACCTTCCTGGAATCAGTCACTTTCAACGTGTTGCCCATGCTCGTTGATCTTGGCGTGGCCATGGTCTACTTCCTCATTTACTTTGACGCCTACTATGCTCTGGTGATCGCCGTGGTCACATTCTGGTACATCTACATCACCATCCGTATGGCCTCATGGCGTGCAGACATCCGCAGACAAGCTACAAATGCCAGCAGAGAGGAGGACGCCGTCAAAAACGACTCGATGATGTCGTACGAGACGGTCAAGTACTTCAATGCCGAGGCATACGAGTTCAACCGCTACCGGGATGCGGTGAACAAATATCAGAAAGCCGAATACCTGGTCACGTTGTCTTTGGCGTTGATGAATACCATCCAGAACTTGGTGTTCATGGTAGGCTTGATCGTGGCGTGCTTCATCGCGGCATATCAAGTCACCAGCGGACTGATTCCGGTCGGTGATTTTGTCATTATGCTGACCTACATGACCCAACTCCAAGGACCGCTGAACTTCTTCGGTACCTTTTACCGAATGATTCAAAACAACATGATCAATTCGGAGCGAATGCTGGAACTGTTCAAGGAACAGCCGACAGTGATTGACAAACCTGATGTCACGACATTACCCAGCTGCGAAGGAGAGATTCGCTACAATGAGGTGAAGTTTTCATACGACACCAGGAAGCCAGCATTGCAAGGACTGTCTTTCACATGCGCTCCAGGCACCGCAACAGCGCTCGTCGGTGAGTCAGGGGGAGGCAAATCGACCGTCTTCCGACTGCTCTTCCGCTTCTACAACGCCGAAGCCGGCAACATCCAACTCGACGGTCACGATGTGGAGAGCATCACCATCGACAGCTTGAGGAAACACATCGGTGTTGTGCCACAAGATACCATCCTCTTCAACGAGACGCTCATGTACAATTTGAAGTACGCCCGACAAGACGCCACGGACGAAGAAGTCTACGCAGCTTGCCGTGCCGCCTCCATCCACGACAAAATCCTCGGCTTTCCCGATGGATACGAGACCAAAGTCGGCGAGCGTGGGCTTCGCCTCTCCGGTGGTGAGAAGCAACGAGTCGCCATCGCCCGAACCATCATCAAAGACCCGCGCATCATCCTCCTCGACGAAGCCACCGCAGCCCTCGACACTGAGACAGAAGAGCACATCCAAGAAGCCCTCCAAACCCTCGCTCAGGGTCGCACCATGCTCGTCATCGCCCACCGCCTCAGCACTATCACCATGTGCGACCAAATCCTCGTCCTCCACGAAGGCAAAGTCGCCGAAAGCGGCACCCACCAAGAACTACTCGAGAAAAAGGGCCGCTACGCAAGCATGTGGAAGAAACAAGTCCGCGCCCAGCGCGCCGCGGAAGAAGCCAAAGTGCTGAAGGATAAGGCTGACAGACTACGGCGGGAAAGCATGGACAGCAGCGCCGCACGAGGTCGAGGCGGGATTCTGGAGGAAGACACACCGCCTTCCAGCGACGAGGACGATCACCTCCATCGTGCGTCTGCCGCGGGAGGTAGTCGCAGCGCGAGTGCCGGCAAACAACGCGAACAGACGGAATTTCAACGCACGTTATCTCTACCGGCGGATTCGGCGGTTCCGAACGCGCAGATTTCGTCCGCACTGACGAGTGGGCGAGATACGGGCACGGATATGGCGGGTCCGAGGGAGGCGTTAAGGAGTGGGACGGTGAGGAGTCCGAGTCCCGTGCAGGAGGAACCGTTTGGACGACCACCTGGCCATCCTTAGCAGGGACGGTCGGATGGTGGTACCAGCGGGGGTCCCAGTCTACTAAGAGCCCCTCAGGAGATGGCGCGGCCGTTCAAGTTGAGGTGTAGTGTGGCGAGGAGTGAGCAGATGAAGATGTTTCCGGATTCGCTTTGAGGGGATGGCATTGGACTGAGAAGGGCATACTGTTGAAGGGAATTGTGGAATGATAATTGCGCTGGGATGAGTGCGGCGTTGGTCACCTGGACAAGGATATTAGAGAGGCATAGATTGGGCACAACGCATTCGCCAAGAGTCGATGGCGAGGCAGGGAGTGAGGAAGACGGGAAACAAAAAGCGATGTTTTGTTTGGGGAGGCCATGAGTAGGTTCTGGGAAAGCAGCATTCTGCACGGCCAGCTCATGGGCTTGAGAAACCTGAGTTGCATGATCTGGTTGTGCGAGGAAGTGGGTTGGATTGGGTGGGATAGGTTATAGATCGGAGGAAATCGAAGGAATGGAAATGGAAATGGAAAGGCAATTGCCTATCTCATCGACTCTCGTACATGTACCTCGTCTCTGCACGTCAAAAGGAATGCGTTGGCCCAGGTCCACGGCATTGGTTCCACCGCTGGCTGCACCGGTGCTGCACGTCGTCGATCCGGGCAGCAAGCCCACACGGAGCTTATCATCGTTCACTCACACACACGCCAGAGCCCAGACTCGAACAACTTCCATCAAATGTCTCGCCAACATGATACTCTCCCTCCTGCTAACATGCGGTAGCGGGGTATCTTGTCCAACTCGAGGTCTTTCTTCTCCACACTGCACGTCACTCGGAACGTCGAACGGCGTGCCGGACAGGTGCAATTGACTTTGCCTCTCTCGACGGCGGTTCGAGACCACGCAGGCGGAGGTGTCTGCTTCGACTTCATCTTTGTCTTTCACACACGTGAAACTCGCCGTGGAGAAGCCTCGGATAAGTCTTCACACAGGTTGAGGTTCTTCTGGACGCCTTTTCTACTCGCTTGTGCCAGTCGTTGCAGCCTCTTCTCTTTTCGACCTTCTGCTGCGGACTCCACACACGACTCCGTATATCACCTCGAAGGGCACAAACAGCCATCGAACAGCCATCAGCGGTGTGCCGTGCAACACGACAGTCACAATCTCAAGATACACAAGGCCCGCCATTTGGATCCACTTCTCCTCCTCCACGGATCATCAAGCTCATCGATTTGCATCATTCAATCATCAGCCTGTCATCTGTTCTCGCACTTCTCTCCGTCGACGAAACCTGCTGTCGGGAAACCCGAGACTGTCAAAGATCTGCATTGGTATCACCGTCCGGTTCACGGAATTGCTGGGATTGACAGCTGTGCCGTCTGCGGTGCCCAAAACCGGGGTGAAAAACTGACAGGTTTCTGAGGTATCCACCTTGCATCCTCCTCGAACGAAGGCAAAGAAATCGTGAGAAAGCAATTCGCAGTGTCAAGTAGATTGATTCCTTGCTTGCACAACAGGTTATACTGTCGAGAAGCGAGCATCATTACAGCCATTAATCCCGATCGGCTGTCATCTGGAAACCCATCCTTCAAATACAAAACCGCCCCGCTGCACTGGGACGAATCTACCGTCTCCTCCCACTCGGACCGCGCTTTTGGCTGATAAGTGTGGCTTTATTCGGACCTACATTCAAACCACCGAAGACTTCAAACATCGCACGATTTATCAGCACTTCGACCGACCTTCTTTCTTGAGCCGCCTCTCCAAGGCGAAACGCTCGGAAACGACCTCCTCCAATATGAGTAACTCCTCCGCTGAGATTCCTGTGGTATGTTTCGAGGCGTTGTTCCCCTGCTGAATTGAGTGCATGATCCCAAGCCACTGTTTGGTGATGGTGATGAACATGGATCGTACGCTGACGCTCGCAGGACGACACATATTCTACATATGAGAATGGAGATGTCTACCCTGATGATGATGGGAGCTATTCGTCGTGAGTGACATTCTCTCACATTCTCAGTCATTATTGGCATCATGCCTCGTGTTGATGCATCTATACCTAGCGGACGGACATTGGCGACGACGACGACCATGTACCGGCATGAGAATGGAAGGACATATCATGCGTATCGTTAGTGTATCCTATCCAACGAGTATTTTGACTATGCTGATGTCGCTGTTCTAGGAGATGGAGAGTACTGGCAACCCAACGATGAGAAGCAGAACAACCATGAGGCTATCGTGTATGTCCTCGAATCCTACGGCTTGCGACCCAAGCTGTCAAGATCCAAGCTGACGGATCCGACAGCCACCATCTGTGCATCATGACACTGCAGGACAAGCTCTTCCTCGCACCTATCGAAGATCCAAAAGTCATCCTCGATCTCGGTACGTCTATCCACCTCACCCTCGACATCACCCACTGACAAACTCTCCAGGCACCGGCACCGGCATCTGGGCAGCGTAATTATCCTCCCTCCTCCTTTCAACCCCAAACTAACCCTGCTTTCCCAGCGACATCGCCGACAAATTCCCCACCGCAGAAGTAATCGGCACCGACCTCTCCCCGGTAGCACCAGGCATGCACCCCTCCAACTGCCGCTTCGAAATCGACGACATGGCCTCCGAATGGGTCGCCTTCCCCCCCTCCTCCATCTCCTTCATCCACATCCGGGGCCTCTTCGGCTCCATCGCCGACTGGCCCTCGCTCTACGCTCAATGTTACACGCACCTCGAACCCGGTGGGTGGATCGAGCAGGTGGAGTTTAGTATCCACAATCGATCCGCGGATGGACGGCTTGATGGAGGGAGTACGTTGGGTAGGTGGAGTGGGAACGCGATGAGTATTGCCGAGGGGACGGGCAAGACGTTTGAGATTGCGGAGAATATGGCGGGATTGATTGGGGAGGCGGGGTTCGAGGGGGTGGTGGAGAGGGTTTTTAAGTGGCCGATTGGGCCGTGGAGTAGTGATAAGCGGTTGAAGGAGTTGGGTGAGTTTTTCGTGGTGTCGATGTGTTTGCTGGTCCCGTGGGTCGTGGCACGTGTGCTGATTGATGGTTGACAGGACGTTGGAATCTCCTCAACTGGGAAGAGGGCATGGAAGGGTGGTGTATGGCTCCGTATACACGGGTTCTTGGGGTATGTCTCGACTCTCCTCCTCTCGAATGCTGTTGCAATTGCTGACTCTATCGCGCGCCAGTGGTCCCCAGCCGAAGTCCAAGAATGGCTCGTCAACATTCGCAAAGCTCTTCGTGATCGAAAAGCACACGTCTACCACGAAGTGTAAGCAATCTCCACCTTGTTGATCCAACGAAGACGTCTTACTGACTTGACTTTTCCCGGGTCGCAGACGAGTGGTGTACGCCCGCAAACCCTTCGAGGCCACCTGAGTTTCATACCCTGTCGGATCGGACTCCGAAAGCAGCAGTCCGAGCACATCTGCCATCTCCTTAGCAACCTCCACCGGGCTTGTGAGCGGGACACCCCTGGGCGCCACGGTGAGGAGAGTGTATTTCGAGACTCAAACGCAGGTTTGTCATCAAGCGCTGAGGCATGGGAGTTTTGGAGATTTGATCGGATGCGCAGAGCCCACGCCTATTCCGCCGCTTGAAAGATGTTCGAGTGTCATCGCAACTACGAAAATACTTGCAGTCGACAGTCGGCGAGTCGTCAACGAGCCAGCTTAGATCTATACCATTGTGAACTGTCGTACGTGGCAACGGTCACCATGTCCAGATCGAAGGTCTCCAGATTCGTCGGCGTGATTCCTAATCGCGAATCGAATTCTCCCTGGGGATATTCGAAAAAGTCCGGAACATCGTCCAGGGCCCATGCCGTGCCGCCTGCTTGGAAATGTGGTGGCGTTCTCCCTTTGTCATCCGGAAGCGTATTCTCCGCAGGTTCCGTCGCCCACGAAGCAGTCGCCAGATCCTCCCACGCCGAGCCTTTCTCGTCAGGGTAACGCTCGAAAAATTCCTCTGTGCCATGGTCGTGTTCTCCGCGGCAGAGCAGGGCGGCAGCAGCAGCAGTGCTGACGAGTCCCTGCTGCTGCTGCTGCGTGGGTTCGGAGAAATTTGTCGACGTATTGTTGACGATGTTCTGAGTACAGTCGAGGGTGGATAGCGTCTTGTCGTACTGATTCAAGAGATCTGTCATGGCCTTGCGATTCGCGTCCAAGACTTTCTGGCTCTTTGGGATCATGGCCCTCGCTCGCTGGTCGACGTCCGCGCCGTTTTCGAGGAGGAACGATATGCATTGCAGGCAACCCTCGTGTATAGCGGTCTGCAATACGGTTCCGCAAGTCTCGTGCTCGGTGATAAGGTTGATGTCCAGACCGTGTTGAAGCAGGGCCTTCAGTGTCGGGATTGGATTTCCTCGCCGAGGAGTGTTTGTCATCGCGAGTTGGAGGAGCGACATGCCGTTACGCATCGGCAGCAAAGTATTCATATATGGTCTCGAGTAATATGGGTCGTTTTTGAGGTCGACAGGACCCCACAGGTCGTCAGATACTGGCATAAGGTACCCCGAATCGGCGCCGTGCTGGAACGCAAGCTCGATGAATGAATGCAATTCCCAGCCTGGATCCAGAACGAGCAGGCCAACAGCCAAGGTCCAGTTCGGGTCGGCTCCATGTTCCATCGCTGACTTTGATATTTGCACGCAGTGGGCATCGTGCTGGGGTATGGTGTCTCTGTGGGCGGTCGCGAAGGTCGTTTCCATTTCTGGTGAGAACGTGTGACATCCGGTGCTTCTCGAAATCATGAGCTCGATGTGGTCACAGCGTAATCTTCCAACAGAAAAGTCGAGCGCTTCTTTGATGTCGGCACCCGAGTCGATCAGTAGCTGCATCACGCGAGGGTGATCTCTCTGAACCGCGACGACGAGGGGCAGTAGAGAGAGCCGAGAGTCGTCGGTAAACCCGTAAATCCTGGGACCAATGTTTGTGGCAGCAATATTGGGGTTGAAGCCCATGTCGAGCATAGCCGCCACGACAGCCTCGAGGCCGTCAGCCGCTGCCTGACAGAACTCCATCTGATGCGAGGATACCATTTCGGGCAACTGTACCAGATCCAGTCGAATGAGAAGACGCAATATGTTCGGATAGTTGTGCAGGATGGCCCACCGAAATAGCTCGGAAGCGAGCCAGGAGTTCAAATGAAGGAGCATGACGTGCGATTCCGGACTTCGCCATGCGCTGGCTCGAGGAACATGATTGCCATCAATTGGTCGTCCATGCCGCTCGAATCTTGGAGCGGCGAGTTGAAGGCTTTCGGTATAAAGCGTACCAGAGGTTGGTGCGTCCACACAAAATGGCTCCACGAAGAAGTGCACATCACGCTTGGCTATAGGTCGCGGTTCTCCTTCTTCCTTCGAACCAGTGACACCCGCCCAATGTCGCCATGTCTCCATGTCTGCGTGGCGGCTGTGGCAGCCCCGCCGCGTTTGTCCGCTCCTGGACGTCTTGTCATACACCATAACGACGACCGTCGCTAGTCCTGGAGCGGCGGCAGCGATATCTAGAACTTCTCGACGGGTCGATCTGGGCATGGGCGCTAGGTACTGCAGGACGTCCTGATACACTTGATGTGCAGGCTTTGCGTAATTCACCTCCACGGAATCGCGGTCCTGAGCTTGTTCCGACATGCCTAGTAATGCGAATATCTTGTCTCTTGGATCTGTGGCTTGGCTTTCCATGGTCTTGGAAAGGAGGGTGTACAAATCCGGAGCGCGCATCCACGTCAGGGAGTGCTTTGCCGGAGCAGACATCAGATCGATGACGGGTCGCCAGAATGACATCTTGCTATGATGATTTGGGTTCAGGAGGGCCGGAGCAAGTGCAAATACAGCCGCGGGCACAGTCGATGGGCCGGCACAGACTACTCCTCTTCGCGCTCTGGCCACTTCCTGCAGTATCCAGACCCTGCTGAACCACGGGCGTTTCAGCAACGTGTGGAGACCGACCTGAGCCGCATCTCGGACGTCGTTCTGAGCATGGATGTCTGACCACAGAGCCTTCGCGTCGTCGAAGGAGTACGATTTTTGATCCAACAGCGGGCCGAGCTGATTCAAACACTCCATGAGGGTCCGCACTTCGGCTGTCGCTTTCCCCAGCCAGAAGACAACCTGATCGGCTTGGCTGTAAATCGAAGCCATATGTCGCACCTGTTCTGATTTCTCGGCATCGTTGCTCTGGTCGATACAAATGCCGTCTATCCAGAGTACCCGTGCTCGATCGGGAAGAAGCAGATGCTGCAGGGCGGTGTGCAGATTGTCCGTGATCCAGAGCGTTTTGTTGTTAAGCGTAATGGGCTCGACTTTCTCGTCGCAACCCCAGGTGTAGGATAAAGCTTCATAGGGTCCAGGGTGTGATAAAGTACTGTCTATGAGCTCGCAGTGAATTCGTGGTCCTCGTTCTGGGAGCAAGCATAGTAGTCGAAAGCTGTTCGGTCCATCCAGAGCATCGTATCGGAAAGGCTGCATTTCCGACATCGCGGATCCTGGGAGCCCAGCTCAGAGACGCACGCCTTCACAAACTGCGGGCGAAAGAAGCATGAGCTGGAAAGAAAGTGGATGGGCAATCGTTCGGCCGCGAACGTCCAGTCTCAGTCCAGAAGGCCCTTGACCATAGTGCGGGATGAGATAGCGTGGGTGCAAATCCGGTCAGAGCTATGAAGGGACGATACTGCTCCGAAAATTAAATCAGAATCTGTGGCCGAAGATGGTGGGGATCGAGGCATGGCTGAAAGAAGGTGGACTTCCGACCTGCATGCGCCTAGGCACAGCCTCCAAGCTGCGCTGTGGACCCGGCCATGATGTTCCACTGCATCGACACAGCCACTTCGCCTGCCTTATTAGATGTGCTGGCGGCTCTCATAGTGAGTACGCTCACCTCGATGTGGGACCTCGTCGATGCCTGTCTTGTCTTGACCAGCTCCAGCCCCGGTCACCCGACGGCCGACTTGGTGCATAACGACAAACCTGGCGCGAAACTCTTGGTATTGCAGAAATCGATAGACCATATCTATGTCTACGGACTCTTCCAAGCGCATGAGTTTCGCGCCAGGTTTGCCAAAGTGCAGCACGTCCGGGCGTGGCAGCCAGCTTTCTGTAGTCGGCTTGATGATAAGATAATGCAAAAGAGAACGCCTGGCGCGAAACTCACAACATCAGATGTATTGGTACACCAGGTCAATCTCTGCATCTTTCTCTCCCAAACTCGAGTTTCGCGCCACGTATCGTGTTTTGCACCGGATTCGAAGTAAGTCGGCCTGGGATTTTGAGCCCGCTGAGGAGCTGTCCACAGCTGGAAATGGGCTTCGCAGTAAATGCCGGCGCTTCTTTCAACACCTGGCGCCTTTTTAAGATTTGGGAGGACGAAGTGTAGAGCGAGAGATTATCTCCATCTCGCACCACGCGAAAAGAGAAAAAGAGTTTCGCGTTCGATGTTGTCGGCGAAGTTGGTCTTCAAGAACGTACCCGAGCTTCGAGCTGTCAACCATCGCGAAAGGTCCTCCGCGACCAAATACTGGCGCCACTTTGAACACCTGGCGCGACGTGGAAGATTTTTTGTTCCCTGTGTAGAGAATGTTCAGATCTCTATCTTGCACCAGCGACAATTGTAGAAAGGCGAGTGCGTGGTAGTTTGGTCGCCGGATAACTTTTGACAGCCTCTTGGTTGAGTCCGAACTCCAAGCCGAGGAGGGACTCGAGATCGGTGCTTCGGCGTCGCAAAACACGGCGCCACTTTGATCATCTGGCGCGAAATGGAAGATTTTTGGTTTATCGTGTAGAGAATGGTTAGATCTCTATCTTGCACCAGCGACATTTGCGAAAAGGTGACTGCATGGTGGTGTGGTCCTGCGTGACTTTCAACGCCAGCCGAGAAGCGGTGCTTCGGCGTCGCAAAACACGGCGCTTTTTACAACCCCTGGCGCCAAATGGAAGATTTTTAGTTCCTCGTGTAGGGAATGATTAGGTCTCTGTCTTGCACCAGCGGTATTTCTGTAAAGCAGAGGTTGTGATGGTTGTTTTGATGATTTTAGGTGCCAGCGTCGGATTTGGTGCAAGCAGCTCCATCAGGCGCCAAACACGGCGCCATTTTGAACCACTGGCGCCAAATGGACGATTTTTGGTTCCTCGTGTAGACAATAGTCAGATGTCTGTCTTGCACCAGCGATATTCCTGTAAAGAAGGGTTGTTGGTCGTTGTTTTGACGATTTCAGCTGGCAGCGTCGGATTTGGTACCTGCAGCGCCAAACACGGCGCCATTCTGAACAACTGGCGCCAAATGGACGATTTTTGGTTCCACGTGTAGGCAATGAGTAGATCTCTGTCTTGCACCAAGAGAATCGAAATTGGCGCCAGGCGTTGTTGGTGGAGATGAGTTTCAAGAACATGCCCAAGCCAAAGCTGCAAGGTGGCATGTAGTCAGCTGCGAGACATTGCGAAAAACCCTCCACGACCAAACAGCGGCGCCATTCTCAACACCTGGCGCGAATTTCAAGTTTGGGAGAGAGAATTGTAGAGCGAGAGAAGAGCTTCATGTCGCACCAGCGAATATTAATTTCGCGCAAAGTGTTGTTGGGACATATGATTTCTCCCGTGACGGTCGTAAAGCTGGAGTCGGCGTTGAAGCCGAGGCCGAACTTCACTTCTCCCTCGCGACCGCCCACACCTTTTCCATGCCATCACATCATGTTTTCACACATTGCGCTGGTGCTAAACAAAGATCTGGTACTCCTCTACCATTCACCCTCACAAAGTCGTCGAAAGCGCAACATTTCGTGAAAAGCGCGGTGTTCTGCGCCGCGCTGTCTGGGAACGCCAAATCCGACTTGGCTTCACGAACTCACCATGACCAGCTTCACGGGAATATCAGGAATACAACCACCACATGACATGACCCTTGGTGTCAATGGTGCTAAACACTCATTCGCTGATTCTCTACAACTTCGTCTCCCAAACTCCTCAAAAGCGCAAGGTGCGGCCGAAAGCGCAGAGTTTGGCGCCGACGCCTCCAGCTGCAGCCAAATCCCACCAAAACCGCCGTGTCACACCCACCACACCAGATACTGTTATATATCGATGGTGCTAAACGTGAATCCAGGCGTCCTCTACAACTTTCCCCAACAAAGTCCCCGACAACGCAAGATGTGGCCGAAAGCGCCGAGTTGCGCGCCGCTACACCCAGCTGCACGCCAAAGCCAGCGAGCGACACCCTCGACGCACGACTCCACGCCTGCACCACCCTACACATTTTCACACCGCCATGGCGCCAAGTGCAGGTCCTCTGCATCCGACTACTATCCATGCATACCGTCCAAAGCAGCCAAAAGACGCAAGGGTGTTGTGCTCTACTACGCCCCCCGAGTAAGAAAGATTCCAGCCGCCCTCGGACTCGAGCACTCCACCTCGTCAGCGAGCAGACCCCGTCGTCCCTGAACCCTCCCTGTGCGATTGAACAAGCGTATGACTTGCCGAACAGCTACACTCGACCACCACGAGGAGGAAGGTAGGCAGTGGAGGAGAGTCACACAAGACTGTGCAGACTGTACTCCTCCTCCCCACCCCTCTGCAGCCCACCCACTACCCAGACTCCTCGTCTGCTCAGTCAGCGCAGCACAGCAGAGCGAGTGATCGAGTCGAACATCGAGGTCGCCGAAACTGGCTTTCAGTGTGGACTTTCTGGCGCGCAAGTGGTCCCGCCACATCCAGCACCGACGACACGAGGAGGAGCTGGGTGAAACTAGAGTCGAGCTTCGCAGTCCAACTGCTTCGTTTGGCTCGAAAACTTCGCCTCGGTCGGATCTGGGTTCGGAAAGCAGAAAGTCCCTTAATCTGATCCTTTGCTCCATCTGGCGAGCCAAGCATGGCTCCAATGCGAACCAGCATGTGTCCGGGAAGCAAACGCAGATGATCACTCTTGAGTGAGATTGACGGCCAGGAGAAAGGAAGCGTCGGGTTCGTGGTATGGTCTCTGCAGGTAGCAGCTACCGAGGCGAGGATGCTCTAAAGACCAGTTATCATCCCTTTCAAGAAGGTCCTTAGTTTCGAACGAATATCTCTGTGGTCCGAACTCGCGCCAGGTATGAATGCAATGCAACGCTCCAACACAAGATCCCAAAATCCAGGTCCCATCCAAATACCACAAAACGCCACTCCAACTCCATCTGCTACGCATCAGCAACAACCGCCTCCTCAACCCCATCCACCGCCACAACCCACACGCCCTTCAAAAACCCCCTCATCAAAGCCCACTAAACTCCACAAACTGCACACACTCT
Source organism: Zymoseptoria tritici IPO323 (assembly GCF_000219625.1). NCBI lineage: Eukaryota > Fungi > Ascomycota > Dothideomycetes > Mycosphaerellales > Mycosphaerellaceae > Zymoseptoria > Zymoseptoria tritici. The sequence goes on along the minus strand of NC_018218.1, from coordinate 760,702 downwards.
CTTCTCCGCCCTCGTCCGATGTTCCCCATGATACCCATCTTCCCGATGACTCTGTCCATCCAACCTCTCGCCCTCCTCGGGTACACTCCCCAACCACACCTCCTCTTCCGCCTTCCCTTTCGCATGCTCCCTCAACAGCCGCGTGACCTTCTCCACCTCCTCGCCCAAGCCCAAGTAGTCCCGCAAGAACCCGCCGACTTCAGTGTTCTCATGATTCCCCTGCAACGCCGCAGCGGCGTCGGGCGAGGAAGAGTAAATGTTCACGTCCGCGCCGGAGTGTCCGTGTGTCGACCAACCTGTTTGTGCGCGGCGGGAGAGGACGTCGGCGAAAATGTATGGTGCCAGGTTTGGGGTGTCTTGGAGGGACTTGACCTCGTCGGAGGAGAGGTCGGAAATGCCGAGATCGCGGGAGACGAGATCTTTGACGAACGCCGCGAATTGTTCCGGCTTCTCGTTGGGTGCCGCTGAGTGGTGAGCGGAGAATTCATGCGAGGTGTAGGATGCTGAGTGGTTGGCGGCCGCGAGCACAGAGGGGTACCAGAGGTACTCGGGGTAAGTGGGAGAGTGCAGTTGACGGGCAGCGGCGAGACCGCCTGTCTCGTGGTCGGAGGTGCTCACCATCACAGTCGGCACGTCAGAGTGTTCGATGAAGTCTAGCACGGCCGAGATGGCGTGGTCGTAGGCTAGCACCTCGTGGACTTGAGCCGCCGGGTCGTTGGCGTGGCCGGCGTGGTCGATGCGGGAGCCTTCGATCATGATGAAGAAGCCTTGGTCGGAGTGTTTTGTGGCGTCGGCGAGAGCACGGAGGGCGGTGCGGGTCATGTTCTCCAGGGATGGGTAGATATCCTGTTGAAAGCGGCGGTCGACTTCGTAGGGGATATCGCCTGGTGCGAAGAGTGCGAGGAGTGGAAGTTCCACTTTTTTCCCGCCATCCAGACGATCGAATCCAGCCTTGTCATCAATATACTTCCACCCTCCCTTCTCCTTCGCCGCTTTCACCACATCCACCTCATCCTCTCTGCAACTCCCCTCGTTCCCCTGCGGCAAGAAATGGCACCTCCCTCCACCCATCATGAGATCCACCATCCTTCCCAACGGATGCGTCTCCCCAACCATCTGCAACGCAATCTCATCTTCCATCTCTCTCCTCCTCACATGGCTCGCAAACACCGCAGGCGTGGCATCCGTGATCCTAGTCGTGACCACCAAACCCGTCGTATACCCCATCCTCTTCGCGGCTTCCATGACGCTTCCACAGGGACTGAAGTCTGGGAGCACGGAGATGGCGCCATTGAAGGATTTTGCGCCGCAGGAGAAAGCTGTGGCTCCCGCCGCGGAGTCGGTGACCAGCGAGCTTGAACTCCGTGTCCGCGACTGTCCGATAAGGTGTTTATCCAGTTCGAGCGTCTCGTTCCAGGGTAAATGATCCGTATATTGTCTCCAACTCCGCGTGAGCTCGAGGCTTGTGGGTCCCATTCCATCGCTGACCATGAAGATTAGATTCCTCTTCCCGGCGACGATAGGAGCCTTTCCAGCATGACCTCCATGACCTCCATGTCCCCCATGTCCACTCCGTCCATCCGTATCCCCTCCCTGCGCATTATGTTGGTAGAAAACCGCCAACACAATCACAACAGCACTCGCCACAACCGCCCAAACAAAGAGTCCTATCTCCCGCCATTTGTTCCTGTTATGTGTCGTCGGGCTGGGCTCACTCTTCCCCGTTCGCTGGCCTGTGAGCAGGGCGTCTTCTTCTTCGATGTTGGAGGAGTTCGAAGGGCTGGTTGGACGGTGAAGGACGGGAGCGTCTTGCCCTGTGGAGGGCATGCTCACGGAGGAGGTTGGAGGTCTAAGAGACTCGCGCGGGTCGGTGGTGGTGTGTGTCGGTTCCGGGATAAGCTGTAAGGGCGGAGGTCAGGTCGCAGGCTAGAAAGGACGGTGGTCGAGGTTGTGTTATGAGATTTGAGTAGGCGATGGGGATTCCCTCAGATCAGACAAAGGAATGAATAGGGTGAGAGTTGTAAGATGAGGTTGAGAGCGGAGGTTGTTGTAGAACGGATCACCCAGGGTCCTTGGGTATCACATGAAGGTCGACGATCCCTCGCTAGGACAGCTAAGAGCTTCCACGCGCCAATCTGTCTTAGCTTGTGAAGGATGTAAAGTGCAACGTACAGCGCAATACAAGATGAGAAGCTGGAGCAGGCACGATTTTTTGGCCAACAGAACAAAGCAACTTGGATTTGGTACTGCGCTGAGAAGAGGATAAGTCAGTCACTCCAAAGCCTCATTTCTTCCTTTGATTCCCATTCCCAAAATGCATGCCCATCATAAGATCTATTTTGCCATAATCTTCATTACCACCGCGCTGTCGTTTCGTATCATGTCGTAAACGCTCGTCCCAATGATCATTCGAACCTCCCAAGAAATCAGCAGCCACGCCTCAGGCCTCGCTCCCTTAGACCACTTCATCACCGCCCATTATGCGACCGACTCCGCCCATCATACGCCCTCTCCTCGCGCTTCTCCTTCTGCTCCTGATATTTGCCCGCAGCCACATTCGCGCCCAAACCACCCACAATCGCACCGATGATGATATCTCTCTGGCGATGCTGCTTGCCAAATTGCCTTCCCGCCAAACCTCCAATCACTGCGCCCGCCAGACCAGCTCCCAATCCAGTCTGCGTGGTGCTGAAGGTATCTTCGATCTTACCGCGGATCTTATCGCCCCTATCGTTGGAACGGCTGCGTGAGCGAGAGCGCGAGCGGGATCTAGAACGGGAGTCGTCGCGATCACGGCCGCGAGATTTGGAGCGCCGGCTGACGTATGAATTGTCGCGGTCGAGATTGGTTTCTGAGCGACGGGAGTATTTGGAGACTGCGCCGGCAGCGTAAGGGCCGTCGCGGGCATTGTCTCTTCTCTCGAGGTCCCAGGGACGGTCGGCGACCTGTGAGGAATGGTTAGTGATGCTGTATGCGCGGAATTGTCGCTCTGGAAGATGACGAACGACGAGTGGCCCTGAACTTACAGGTCCGCGATAACGTGTCGTCTCTTCAATCACGCGGTCATATCCGTCGTCGCGATCGCGGTCGTCGTAGCCGCGACCTCCGCCTCGAGACCGTCGGCCGGAACGCTCATCATAGTCGGAATCGTCGTCATCGTAGTAGCCTCCTCTCGGCGGCTGTGAGCGCGGACGAGCGCGATCGTTGCCGTACGGCTGGTAGTTGTCGTTGTATCCTGACGCCATACCGCTATCTCTTCGCGGTGCTTCTAACAGCTGAAGATCTCTCTTCGAAAGGACGGACTCGGGCTTCCGCTTAGGATCGTCGGGTTCTTGTTCGTATGCGCGGAGCACGGTGTCGCTTGTGTCGCTTTCTTGTCTCAAGCTGCGGAGAGATTCGAGTTTGTATCCGCGATCGGGATCTGGTTCGGGGCTGGGGAGGGTATTGCGTTGCCTTCGTCGCTCACCGGAAATCTGCAGGGCGGTAGGGGGATTGCGTGTGCGAGGGCGGCCTTCGTCCGAGTAGTCAGATGACGCAGGCTGAGATTGTGCAGCTCTTCTGCGGCTGTGGGATGACCGATGCTTCCGTCGCGATCGTGAGCTGCGGCGGTCGTCCTCTGTCTCCGCGAGTGTACGTGGCTTTCCGATGACTTTGTCGTATGCGGAGTCGAAGTGTTTGTTGGTGTGGTGGCCTAGGAATTCGAGTCCGTTCTCAACTATTTGGTCGCGGCGTTCGGGTCAGTCGATCTTCCGTGAAAGTACCGTTTGTGAAGTGAGACAGGGGAGAAAAGTATAAGGCAGCGAGGTGTTGTCGCAAAACAAGACAAGGCTATGGAAGAAACTCACCAAAGTCCTCAGCCATGATGATCGGAAAGTGAGAGTGGCGGGGTGCAAGGATTCCGTCGGGCGGAGCAATGGTATGACGTCGAGCTGCACCGGACTGGTCCTCACCTCGAAAAGGTGAAGCGAACAGGGAGTCTCCCTCCTCGTGATGAGACCAAATTGGGCCGCCTTGGTCCGTGGATCTGGCCTGGTTGCCTGAAAGAGTCGCTGCAGTGGGGCAGCGCAATCTGCAATGCTCGCTTTTGCTTGTCGCTGCTTGTCTCTGGAGACTCGAGATTGTCGGGTTGTCCTTGGTGTGTGGGAAAGTGAGTGTCTCAAGTCTCAGGCACCGTCCAAATCTCCTCTCTCGCGTGGCCGGTGTCGATCTTCTCCAAGTATTGCCGACCTCTGATGGCAGACTGCCTCACTCGAGACCGGTCAATGTGGTCTCGGATGAGGGCGGAGTGAGTGAAGTGAGCGAGTGCTGGCGGCGACGAGGTCTGATTCCGGTGAGTGAAGCGAACTCCAGCGCGAAGACGGACGGAAGCCTCTTGTAGGACAAACGGACGTCGCAGTGCAGCGATGACGACTCTGCTTCGCTGCGGTGACCGTCGACGTGGACTGAGCAGCAAGCAAAGCGACACTCCTAAGTCGAGGCGCAATTACGGCTGCACTCGTCTGCGGCGTTTGCTTCAACGTGGACAATTTTGGATCGTTTGCTGTGCTGGCGCCAGTCGCGGCGAATGGAGCGAAATTCCGGTGGGGACGAGCTTCAATTCGTGGTTTGTTCGGCATGTGATTGGAGCTTCAGTGAAGCGGAGAGGAAATGCGGCGGCTTGTGCGAGTGGAGGAGAACGTGGAGGACGAGACCCTGCATTCGAATTGACAAGGATCAAGGCTGAGTCCAAGGGCCTGGAAGCGGTGAAGCGAACAAGTTCGTGCCTGGGACTGATCACTTCGAAGTGGCAGCAGACTCAGGAGAGAGCTTCTGCCACTTCGACACGACACATCCCGTTCGTTGTGAGGTCGACCTTGAACGAGAATCGGACCTTGCAGACCTTGACGACTTCCTGGTCTTAGCCGTGAGCCTGGAAGCGGTGAGGTGGAACAAGTTCGTGCCTTGATCAGTACAGCGCAGTAGGGGTATATGCGCTACGAAACAAATTGTGCCTGTCTATGCGCAGGCTCTCCCGTCGATATGTCGTGGTATCTTCCAATTCCAAACAAATCGCCATCCAAGGCTCCAATGCCATCGCATATCGGCCAACGTCTCGCTAAATGTCTCTTCCACCATAGATCCGCCCGATATATGTCCTGCTTCGCCGTCCGGTGCGGAAGCGTGATCAGCCCTCCAACATCCATCACGACTTCCCACCACCCCCTCTCCAACTCCCATCCGCCACAGTCTCAAACCTCACCCTCCTCCCCTTCCCATTATTCACCCTCCCCACCCCACCCCTCTCCAACCAAGGCCTCAAATTCTTACACTGACTCACATCCAACACCTCCAGAAACCGACACCCCTCCACCACGCTCTCGACTCCATGTCCTGTGACTCTCACACAGCCTCTCACACTCAAATATCTCAGTTCCAGCAAATGCAGTCCCAGACAGCGGAGCGAGTTGTCCGATACTGCGGACCCACAAAACGCCATGTCGAGTTTCCGAAGCGCCGGCAATCCGAGGGAGAGGACTTCCGTAGCGGTATCCGACAATGCACAACAGAATGAGAGGTCTAATTCTCTCAGTCCGCGACATCCGCCTACTACGCCGACGATAGCTTGGTCGGAGAGGTAGGTGCAATCCGCGAGGACCAATTTTTTCAGGTTCCGGAAGTCGTACACGCTCCAGGAATGGAAGCCCGCGTCGGAAATGGAGGTACACCGCGTGAGGTCGAGGGACTCCAGGCGTTCGGCGGCGTGTACGGCAATGTGCGCCATGCTGCGGTCTTGCACGTGTTTGCAGTAGGAGAGGGTGAGGCGTTTGAGTTTCGGGGCACCGATTACTGTGCCGGGGGGTGGGGAGGGTTGGTTGTATTGCCCTGCTAATGACAATGCGTTGTTGTGGCGTTTCGAGTGAGGTCTCCTCCCGCCGTTTGGAGGGTTGATGGGTGTTAGGGATTGCTGCTGCTGCCCGGGTTTGGTTTCAGGGACGATCCAGCCGACCACGCGGGCGAGCAGGGTATCGCTCACTTTGCGGCAGTTGGAGAGGTCGATTTCTTCGAGTTCCTTGGCTTTTTCCACGAGCGCGAGGACGGCGGATCCGGTCACGTCCCAGACGGATTTCATCTTCCACACGCGGGCGACGTCTCCGCAGGCTTCGGTGAGGGTGCGGAAGCCTTCGTCGGTGACGTGGAAGCAGTTCGAAAGATCAACTTCGCGAGGGCGTGAGCCGGCGAAGGGGACGATGATGTCGCGGAGAGTGTCATCGGTGACGTAGCGGTTGTATTGGGAGAGGTTGAGGGTCGTGACGAGGTCTGGCGAGGAGGAGATGAGGGAGTGCCAGTGGACAGATACACGGCGGCAGCGCATGAGTTGGAGGAGGTCCATGTGTTGGAGCACGAGGATTAGTAAAGAGTCCGGGAGACGGCCGGGAGAGGATTTGGATTGCCGCCTGTTGTCTAGACTTGGTCGTCTTGTTGAGACTGGACTTAGTCGGAGTGGAGATGTGGGTGATGCTGCTGAAGGACTTGTCGATATGTGGTGTGGTAATGGCTTCAGTGGTGAGGAGTAATGCGATCGGGTTGCGGGTGGACTGGGTGTGCGGTTCTCACCAAGTGCCGTATGTTGACCATCCGGAGATGGCAATGGCGGTGCGAGTGATGATCTTCTTGATTTCGCCCGCATATTCTCGAAGCCCTCGTTGAAGAATGGATCCGGATCGATGGGCTCCATCTGTGGTGTCATCACCGGCGAGCTCTGCGAAGGTCCTTCATCCAGGTCTATCGGCTCGTCGAATGTCACTGTCGGCAGATCTTTCCGCCAGTCATCGTCCTCGCCGTCTCGCGTCTGATCATTCGTTGTATTGACACCACCGACAGGTCCTCCCGCATCCGCCATCTCAGTATCGTCGTCCCTCCTCGCGGCTTTCATCCTTCTCTTCGCCTCGCTCTCGACTTGCTGCCTCAAATCGGAGCTGCATCTCCTCCACAGATCATCTAGAACTTCCGCATTGATCAGCAGACACTCCACCGAATTGACGCTTCGTACTGTCGCCGTCCTCCGCGGAGCAAGACTCAGACTTGTGACCTCGCCGAAGTACTGTCCTGATGTCAATCGTGCCCGAACGACCAGTTCTGTGTTGTGTGAGTTGCCATTCGTCTCTGCCACGCCATCTGCCGCTATTGAGTTTGGACTCTGCCCTAGAGCGTCTGTCAAAACCTCCACATCGCCCTTGATGATGAAGTAGACATCACGTCCACTACTCCCCTGCTTGACGATCTCTGTGAACGGCGGATATGACACCGGCTGCGCATTGACTCCTAGAAAATGCAGAATATCGGAAGGCAGTCCTGTGAACAGCGGGAGCTCCTTCAACACCGATCGAATGGTCAAAGGAGACGAGCCAAAAGCACTCGAAGCAGCCACCTCAGCGATTCCCGGAGACGGCGACTTTCGCTTCTTATTGCTCGTGACCTCTCCATCCGCGAACGAGCCCGCTTCACCCATCTCCACATCCCCAGCACTCCAATCGCGCGATCTCTTCCGAGGTGCCGCAGGAGGTCGCATACTCCCGTCTTCGCCTGTATGAGGATTTACACCACGCTCTTGCTTCTTCCTCTCCAAGATCGACAACCTCTCCATCGCCTCATCTCGTATCGCCCTCTCCACCTCCGGGTATGAAGGCAGCTCTTTTTGTAGATCCTCCTTATTCAGCCTCACCACCAAACAGCGTATGCTCGCCACGATCGTCGCGGTCCGCGGCATGTCCATCAGAATCCCAATCTCCCCAAAGAACGACCCAGGCTTCAACTCAGCGTATGTGCTTTCGCCATCCCTGCTGGTGACTCGCACAGAGCCGCGGACGACCCAGTACATGGCTTTCGCATCTTCGCCTTCTCGGATGATCTCTGCCGCCGGCTGATATACACTAGGACGCAAGCTCTTGCCAATGGATAGGAGGAAGGATTCAGGAGCGCTTTGGAAGAGTGGAAAGGCTTTGAGGCGATCGAGAAGCTCGAGAGGAAGGCCGGTGTCGGTGGAGGAACCCAAGGGGGAGGATTTCACCGGTCGGGAAGGGTTGGTGTCGGAGTCGTAGCTTTGGATCAGGCTCAATGTGTCGGAAGTTTGGCCTGAGCGGGACGAGTTGATCGCTCGCGAAGGATGGCGGCGCATCCTGGCGGCTGTGGTGTTGGAACGCGGAAATCACAATCGACGTGCGTGGTTGTGTAGACCATGAGAGATATGGATGAATTGGTGTTGTCGGTGTTTACTTGCGAACCGCGGGCGGTGAACGTGAGTAGTAGCCCGTCCAGCAGGCAAGGTAGATTCTGCTGCAGCGAACCGTGGTGTCTACTGGGGGATGTCGCGTCGCATTGGAGTCGCGTGGAGGATCGTGGTCCAAGGCAATGATTTCCTCTCGTTGGTATGAATAGTATAAGAATGGTGCGCTAATATTTGGGCGGGCCGGTCGCGAACGATTTCTTCGTGATGTGCTGCCGGCTTGTGTTCGGCGTGTGGAGGGGTTGCTGGTTGTATGTGGTTCGGTGGATGTGAGAGTGTACGGGGTGAAGAGGTCAACTCTGGGTATAGGAGTGTCTTGCAATGTCTCGAACAGTGGAGTGATATTTGAGAAGACAACGGCGGGGCAATCTTCAGGAACGAGCAGACCAAAGTGCCAACCAGCACCATCAAGTCAGTTCAGTGGAGAGGATCGACCGGCCCACACGATAGTTTCGGCAGACGAAGCTCTCACGCACTGTCCGTCATGCCGGGCGCCTCCCAATCGTTCTAGAAGCAGGGATCCACCCTATTCACTTTGCGCCTCATCCGTCCATCCATCGCCTCGTTATCCATCGAAGTAGAAGCCTCGGACGTCAACTTCCCTGTGGTCTGCCTTCTCTCCTCATCCATGCTGGACACCACTTGAAAGCAGCACGCCCTACCCCTGCGACTGCCGAAGCCGCGCCATCTCCATGCGTGACAGGCTTGTGGGTCCGATGAAGACAACATGGCCTTTCCCGGATGTCCGGGAGGGTAGTTCGCAGCACTTGGGCAAGAGGGCTGTAGCCTGCTCCGGGACATCAATCTCCAGGAGGTCCATGGCAGAGGAAGCAGTTTGAGGAAGAATGGCGGTATCGATGCGTTGAAAACTCCACCCGTGCCGCCATGACTCTATTTTGACTTCATTGCTACCGGGAGTCATCTTCTTTGTCAAGCGACCTCATCTCGTTCGGCATTCGATTCTGCTGCATGTGCAGAGTCAACCAGTTGGAAGTGAGCGCTCGTGTGCGTGGCCCTCGCCGCACATTCGCCAGTGGTCGAGCCTTCGCAGAAGTGGTTGACGCAGTCTCGCAATGGCAGGTGTTCACCATGAATACCAGGCAAGAGCCTCTACTCCGAGCGTGACTAACAATCGGGCAATCGCTGTTTCCATCGAAAGATGTAGCCTTCAGCAAGGCGCAGCCGTGAGTCATTTTGAGGCTCTCGACCTCGAACACACACTGCCATCTGAAAGTGTCCTCCGCAACATCACACAAGCATTCTTTACCCGAATAACTCCAGGTCGCCCATCAAGAGCTTGCTAACATGTCAGAACGCCCGGAACTCTTCATTGAAAGAGCTTACAACGACGCAGAAGCCATGGCTTGGTCCGACAAGGATATGTGTTTCACCTCAGAAAACTACTACCGTTACTTTGCGCTTCTCGCAACGATCCGCAAGATCTCGGCCGTGCTCGATTTCCAGTATGTCACGCCAAAGAACGTCTTCCATGTCAAGGACCCACGCGATCAAGACCTACGCGACGACTTGCAACGACCCAGAGGACAGTTCCCAAGATACCTGTTCCCCACTGCACCTTTTGCCATTGGAATCTGTCCTGCGGACGAGGTTGTCGAGCTCATCTGCGTTGCAGACATGTCGGCTCGCACTTTCTCGGAAAGGGTTACTGAAAGACTTCTAGCGGAGGGCCTGGTACCGTTGATGAGGGACTACAACGATCATCTTGGTCGCATAGCTCTGATAGGACCACAAGAATTGGCCATTCGATTCGAAATCTGCTCGCCTGGTCCGCGTGGTAACGTTCCCAGATGCGTCCTCGTATTGAGATATCAGCGCAAACCCGCAGAATTTGACAATCAGATCACAAGAGAGCGCCGTATCACGGAAGCGATGGCAAAAGAGAGTCCTTCTCTAGCTCGCGTGTACACTCAGCAGATATGGAATCAGCGGATCCTCGACCTGTGGGACGCACTTTACCACCCGAAGCCACCTGCAGGAATACTTCCAACCCCAGATGACGCCGGCCCCTCGGAGAACGAAGCACCACCGCCAACAGTATTGCTCCACCACAAATTTCTGCGTCTGCACCGCTTGACTCGTAATCTGGGTCTCATGTCGCCACGATTAGGACTGCTGTCCACCGAAATCTTGCTACAAGCGTGGACGGTGGCCATGTGTATTGACGTCCAAGAATCCCTCAATGGAGGGCCCAGCAGATCGTTTCAAAATTGCCTGTGGGTATGCATTTTCCGCTGTCTACATACCGCTTGTGCCGAGGACTCCAATACTGACTGTCGCTGCCAGCATCTTGACCGCATCCTGAAAAGGAGCAGGTACACACCAAGTGGCAATTGGCTTTGCCCCAGCGCAGGCCACGAAGTCTTCTTACTCAACACGGAAGGCATCGACGCAGCTTCGATCTGTTTGACCGACCTCATGGACCAGACCAATCTTGCCAATCTCAATGCAAATGGTTCATCGCCAGCGAGCGGACTTCGTTACTTCGCATCGACGTACCCGCTATACATCAAGATAGACGCCAATTGCTGGGCAGCACGACAGCGTCTACGATTCGCCGACACATTTTTTGATGTCCTCGCCGCACTGCAGCAGTCTGTCCGCACAGACACGCGTGGGCAGACTAGAGCTCGACCATGGCCCTTCCGTCTTACAAGGCGGGAGGAATACGGTGAAGGCTCGTCAATCTACTTACTTGGTCTCTACACCAGGCCCTCTGGGGATATGTAAGTGCCACTTTGCGTCTGTTCATCGAACCCTGCATATGCTGATCGCCATTTGATAGCCTGGTCCTTCCCTCGCATTTGCAGGATGGGAGTCTCAACGCCCACGTCAATACCCTCTTCGATATTGCGTTCCAAGACAGCGACTTCGACCAGACTAAGTGCTTTATCGAGAGCGAGCTTTTGACCCCGGAAACTCTGATCTCATTCCTCGAGTCCATCGATGTGGTCCAGAGCCATATCGCTGAGTGCAGAGGACTTTCGGACCCCCTCCTGCCCGAAAGTGACTTCTCGCCGACCACCACGGCGCCAATGACCGATACGCCTATGGACGCTCCGCTTGCGATTGGCGACTCCGATCCCGGGAACACAAACGCCGTGCCCGACAGACCCTCAAATACTAGCGTCGACTCTTCCAGACGTTTCCGCCCAGACACCTCGGTCATCAGTCGTCTACGCTATGATCCGGCCCACCAAGATATCGAGTACGAAGTCGGATACAAGGATAGATTCCTTGACGATCTGGTATGGAAACCGCTCAATGACTGGCAGCGTGCTACAGAGGAGGAAGATTTTGTGCCGTCACATCGCATCAGGCAGATTCGGAGGCTGTGGGATGGGGTTGTGGTGTGGGATCGGGAGGCGAGGTTTGATATGACGTGAACGTGAAGGTGGGTTGTAAGATTGTTTGTCATCCTATCGTTCATACTACCGACTATCATTCACAGCACGTGCCAAAAACCATGCTTGAAAGCATTTGGTGAGCCAGCGACCGCGGGTGACTTCAGTAAGGCACACGCGAGAAGGCAATTGGGTGACGTCCGCAGCAATCGCCGAAGACGTGAACGAAGTGTCGAGTCAAAAAGGTCCGAAACCGGCACCGTGGTCTATTCACGGCAGAAGGTCCCGAGGAACTGTCCCGAGGAACTGGTCCGCATTGATGTCGCTAATCATAACAGCTCCCGAGACTCCATTCGAGCCGGACCACATGCTCCGAAAGTCCGAAATTGACTTGCCTCCTGCGAAGGGGCTTGTCTGATATTGAATGGCCAAGGCTACTGCAAGATATCAGGGCGCTACAACGACGAGGATTTGTACGGTACCTGAGCGTCTGAGCAGATTCAACGGATCACGGTCTTGACGGTGCTTGGGGGCCAGGTTTGGGGGCGGATTGATTACAGCACCTGGCGCACTGAGCAGATTCGACGGATCACGGTCTCGAGGGTGCTTGGGGGCCTTTTCTGGGGGCGGATGGATCCACACTCTGGTACTCGGGTCACCGAACTTGGTGAAACCTGGACGGTAAACCTTCCGATACGTCTAGAAGCTGGAAGCGTGGGACTCGCTGACACATGTACATCTACACAGCGTCAAGACAGTCGGGATTTCTGCAGCACGATCAAATGCTCAAAGACAAAGCCGTGTCCAGTCACGAGCTGCGTCGGCTGTGGTCCCAATGACCGTTGCATGAGTACCACCGACGGGCAATGCAATCAGCATGCGTGTCACGACCCGTCCGACTGCGCGCCTCCTTGTAAAGCATGCGTGAAGGCCACAAAGGGAATCTTCAAGGGTGACTTCATTTGTAACTAAAGATCTGCTCCGCTGGAGTGGGCGGATTATTCTGTGTCAAGCGTTGAGCACTCGTTCGATCGACGTCTTCTTCGATACATGGCCGCGAAGATGTTTGCGAGGAGGAAGTTGGTGACGGACCGGAGAGTTGTATTTTGAGTCAATCATTCAATTCAAGCTTGCCATTCAAATACCACGCTTATTTGCTAGGCTGCTCCACTTCCTTTCCAGCTTCCGCATCTGGCAATCGGTCGGAGCTAACATTCATGCGCTGACCAATCAAATGATTCTGAATTAGCAAGACCCTGAACCAAGTGCGCCCTGAAAGTGTGTTTCCCCGAACCTCGGCTGCCTCCACGCGTGTTCTCTGCCACAACCCCGAGATATGGCCTCCTTCGAGAGGCAAATCGTTCAGTTTCCTGTTCGACATCCTCCTTGCTCCGATAAAATCACTAAATACCGCCCACCATGAGTGCCCCGTTGACCAGACAAGAAGTGCAGAAGGTTCGTCTCATCACGCCTCTAGACCTCCACCATGTTTACCTGACTCCACTCCTCAGCACACCTCCGAAGAGGACTTGTGGGTGATCGTGGATCACGTCGTATACGACCTTTCCGACTTTGTGGACGCCCACCCCGGCGGTTCAGTCGTCCTCCGCCAAGTCGCCGGTCAAGATGCCACCGAAGCCTTCTACAACCTCCACCGACAAGAGGTCCTGCAGCAATACAAGTCCCTCGCAATCGGCGTACTCGAAGGCGAGAAGCCCGAAGTCATCTCTCCTCAACCCGGCGATCTCTCCCAAGTCCCATACGGCGAGCCGCTATGGCTGAACTCGCAATTCAAGAGCCCGTACTACAATGAGTCCCATCGACGACTGCAAAAGGCGTGTCGCGCGTTCTGCGAGAAGGAGATCATGCCCGAGGCGAAAGAGAAGGAGATGTCCGGCGAATACATCAGCCAGGAGTTGATCAACAAGATGGCGGAGACGAATTTGCTCGCTTGCCGTCTTGGACCAGGCAAGCATCTTCACGGCCGCAATATCTTTGACGGTGCGGTCAAGGGTGACGAGTACGATTACTTCCACGATATGATCGTCAGCCAAGAGATTGCTCGTGTGTCGCAGCGTGGGTTTCAGGATGGTAATATGGCGGGTATGACAATCTCTCTGACTGCTGTTCACCAATGGTTGAAAGATGACGAGTTGAGGGAGAGAGTTTCGAAGGAAGTATTGAGCGGACAGAAGAAGATCTGTCTCGCTGTGACGGAAGCTTTCGCCGGAAGTGATGTTGCGGGTCTGAGGACAACCTGTGAGGAGAGCGAGGATGGACAGCACTACATTGTGAACGGCACAAAGAAGTGGATTACCAACGGTGAGTTCTTGCTCATTATTCTCCTGGTGTCTCGCTTAGGCTGACAAAATCGATCAGGCATGTGGTGCGACTACTTCGTCACCGGGTGCAAGACCGACAAGGGCTTTACTGTCCTGCTCATCCCTCGCGGCGAAGGCGTCGAGACCAAGCCCATCAAGACATCTTACTCTCCCGCCGCCGCGACCTCGTACATCGAGTTCGACAACGTAAAGGTGCCGAAGCGCAACATCCTCGGACCAGAGCACAAGGGTTTCGTCGTGATCATGTCCAACTTCAACCATGTAAGTCATCCACGCATCTTTCTCTCCTCCCTCGCCAACTGACATGATCTCAGGAACGCTACATGATGTGCGCAATGGTCGCTCGCTGGTCCCGCACTGTCGTCGAAGAATGCCTCAAGTGGTCCCACCAACGCATGGTCTTTGGCCAACCACTCATCTCGCAGCCCGTCATCCGTCAAAAGCTCGCCAAGATGATATCCCATGTCGAAGCGAACCAAGCCTGGATCGAGAACATCACCTACCAAATGTGCAACATGTCGTACGACGAGCAGTCCAAGAACCTCAGCGGTCCGATCGGTTTGCTCAAGGTCTTCTGCACGAGGTCTGCGCATGAGGTCGCGGACGACGCGGTTGGCGTGTTTGGAGGACGCGCCTTGACCCAGACGGGGATGGGCAGGGTCATTGAGATGTTCAACCGGACAAATAAGTTTGATGCTGTGCTTGGAGGTACGGAAGAGATTCTGGCGGATCTGGGCGTGAGGCAGGCGATGAAGTTTATGCCCAAGGGAGCGAAGTTGTAGAGCCGTTCGGAAGGACTGAGCTGGGAGTGTAGATATCGAGAATACAGCATCGCGGTTTGGATCAAGGTGGCCTTGTCGAAGAGGCTTAAGCAGAACACATCGTCTCAAGGTGCGACTGGAGAGAGCAGATTTGCTGACCTGGCCGATGAGAAGCTGCCCGAACATTCAGGGCTGCAGTCATGCCGCGATCACGCACCTGGCAATGGCTTCTTCCTCGTCGACTTGATCGCAACGGATGCAGCCTTGCTCCCAATCTATAGGTCACCTTCCTGGCGTTGATCAGGTTCAGCCTCTGCGAGCATGATTGCCCCAAGGAAGAGTCGGGTTCACCTCGTTTGGCATCAGCGGTCTGATCTGCCGGGGGTGCGGAGATGCAGCCTCCAGAAGTGGGCAACCAATCCTATTTGGTCGTTGGCACTCTCGCCTGGCCTTGTCCGGACCTCTGGGGTTCGAAGGCTATCGGCGATTCCCATCGACTGTTCGAACCTTGGGCAGGGCGCACCAGCCTCCGGGAGCCCAGGAACCGATTTCCACAACATGACAGAGCATTGCCTTTCATCGCCGAGTGACGCTACAGACTGTATAGTGCATACAGGAGTAGTGCCCCAATCGATGCTCTTTTCACCCAGGTTTCGACAGATTTCGAGAGATGTTGGGGCGGAACTCTTCCACAGGGCGGGCCCTAACTCCTGTATACACATGGCCTGTATTTGCTAGGATGAAGCCTCAACTTTACTGCTGGAGTGCTGATGTGTCGATCTGTTAGCGTTGATTCATAAAACAGGGTAAGACCAGGGATATTAACTCCAACAGCCTGATTACGTAGTTAGTGTCCTATATGATATTATAGGATATTGGCGATAAGACCCTAACCCCTTTTGGGTATTTGGAATTACAGCGTCTATATAGTCTTTAGGTCGATAACCTTAAGAAACATATAGTTTTTCTTAATCTTGAAGTTTACCCCTACATTATACTACTTAATTAACAGTTATAAGCCCGGTTTCGACTTAAACAACAAGATTAAAGACAAATTCGCATTAACAAGTAATAATAGAAGGTCTTAAGCTAGACTCGTTAGGTTTTCTAACCGCAATAGGACTAAAGCGTCGAGAAATCGTCTACACCGATTAAAC
The DNA here is from genome assembly GCF_000219625.1 of Zymoseptoria tritici IPO323. Classification (NCBI taxonomy): domain Eukaryota; kingdom Fungi; phylum Ascomycota; class Dothideomycetes; order Mycosphaerellales; family Mycosphaerellaceae; genus Zymoseptoria; species Zymoseptoria tritici. Next base: position 744,817 of record NC_018218.1, on the reverse strand, counting down.
TAAGTACGACGAATAATACCTAAACACTAAGTCGGCGGCAATTAACAACTATATATAGCAATATATGCGAGAGACAACCCTAATAGTTATAGACGGTATAGCCGTAGACCGAACTCTAGAACTAAAGGTCCTAAATATGCCGAACAAGACGGAATTAGACCTTACAGACACTTAACTTCTAGAAAGCGAGAACTTTATAAAGTAGCAACAAAATAAAGCTATTTTCGACTCTAAAATAAAGAACTATACTAGAGAATCCGTTATCTACGAGACGTTTAGGAAGAAGAAAGAAGATTTTAAAAAATACTTTAGCCGGACTATTCCGTTAACGTACCTAGACGACCTTAACAATTAATCTAGGACACTAGCAAGCTAGATAGACTTCGTAACTAAGACATTCGCGCCGGACGACGTAACGAGGCGCAGAATGCTTTCTAAACAACATAACGACCTATTATCTAGACCTAAGTCGTCTAACATCTTTATACACCTATAGAAGTAGATTAAGCTTAAAAAGAAGATAGTTAGAGGACACTATCCGGCCGCTAGCATCCTAAAAGACGACTTCGTGCGGATAGTAGAAGACAAGATTAATGTTACTACAGGAAGGCTATTAGCGAGTAAGAATAATCTTAGTTAATGCGTTTACGACGTAACTACGTTTATTAACAGAGACCCTAGCAACTTAGCTAAGTAGTTCCGTACAAACGCTACGTTTAGGTCTAAAGAGGCTCAAATTACCGGAATAGGTTAGGTAACATTTAACGCAACGACTAATTTAGGTAATTAAAACAGAGGGAATAGGCCTAACAACAAGGATAGGACCTATCGACCGTATATAGGTAAAGACGCCGACAAAGCGTATCTAAAACTAGGAGATTGTCCTATTATTAATTATCGTCTTCGACCTAATAAAGCCGATATAACAAAAGAGGATAAGAAATTCCTTAACAACTACCGGAACGTCCTTAAGAAGGACAAGGCTAAGTGCCTCTAGTAGATAAAGTTTAGAGACCCTATTACTATAGGACTAAAGGATTACTACAAGATTACTAAGGTACTAAAGGAATAGACTAGGTCCGGAATACCTAGTTTAAATAGGACAATCGTCTCTAACGAACTAAAGACGTAGTATAGCAGTTACGCTATTAGAGCGGTAACTTAGTTTAGAGTAATATCGACCGAAGCTTATAATAAGAAGAATCGATAGCTTCTAGATAGTAGCTCGAACGTTTACATTATAAACAACCTAACTATAGCGGGATTCGAGGTCGTTAATATACTATATAACGTATCGATTTACACCGGGAACTAGCAGATAAAGGCTACTGTAAGAGGCACGGCAAAAGTGTAGTTCCTATTACCCTTAGGCAAGCCGATTACGCTATTACTAAGGGACGTCCTATATATACCCGGATTTTACGTTAATATCGTGTCGACTAGGCTGTATAGAGACTTCGGCCTGTTCTTAGACAAGAGGACCGACAACTAGATAGATAAGTCCGGAGTAGTTATTACTAAGATTAAGCGATATAGCGGCTTACTATACCTAAACCTAGCGACTACGCCGAAAGTAAGGATTAAAATTATTAACTAGCTACTTAACGAGAATAGTTAACCCCTAAGCGTCGAGATAGCGTTAAAAAGGGATTAACTAGCCGATAGACAGCTCGTCGCATTCGCGACGGACAGTAGGGCTACGAGACGACCTAGAGTCCTCTCTTAGGCCTAATAGCACCGAGTTATAGGCTATATCGGGGGTAATCGTATATTAGAACTCTATCGAGCCGCTAAAGGCATAGAGTATCTAAAAGATAGAGATGCGGCCCCTAAAATGCACGAATACTACTTATATACCTAGAGTAAGTCGAAAAGAGTCGTTTCTCGAAGAAAACCGGTTAAGATTAGGATACTAGCACCTTTTTCCGACGTTGCGGCCGATATTATAGAATTTAATATAGCAAAGAACAGAGATAAATACATATTTTACGCCGTAGATTTAACAACACACCTACACTTCGTTTAGACGATGCCGAACGCTAATTAAGCGAGCCTAGTACGATACTTCGAGGAACTTTAGACCTTTATAAAGAGTATAGGTCGTAAAATATTCGCCCTTAGATCGGACGCAGACCCCAAGTACGGATTAACGTTTTAATCCGCACTCCGCAAGGGATTAGTAATGTAGAAGCCCTTAGTACTATATACGCAAGCATAGGACCTAGCAGAACGAGCCGGCGGCGTTATCGTCGAGATAGCAAGGACACTAATTATCGAATCGAGGCTCCTAAAGGATCTCTAGAATAAAGCCTACATAATAGCAGCCTATATTATAAATAGGGCCCTAACGTAAGTATTAGGTTATAAATCTCTATAGGAAATAGCGACAAATTAGAAGCTAGATATCGCCTACATCTATAAGTTCGGGTCGAGAGCGTATGCACACAAAACTAATCTAAAAGACGTCCCTAAAAGGGAGAAGATAATAGAGCGAGCAAGAATCGGATACCTAGTCGGCTTCGAGGGATATAACATCTTTCGAATCTGGATTCTAAGCCTAGATAGGGTAATTAGGACAAGAGATATAGTATTTAACGAGAAGATAAAGTACGAAGGACTCTACGACTTTAATCTAAACATAGTAGTACCACTTAATCTTGCGATTAATATCGAACTAGACTACGCTGCAGAAGCACATTAATTTTATAACCTACAAGAGGCTATATACATAAGCTACATCGCTAGACAAGGTAATAAGGTCGAAATTCCGGAATCCTTCCGAAGAGGTGCTCTAATTTAAAACGACAGTAATATCGAATATACAATCCCCTACGACAGACCTAAAGAGATGCGAGAGGACATCGTAGAAACGTTTGTTAGTATCTAAGGCATCGAATATATAGACAATTAACTCTTCCCTTTCTATTAAGCTTAGAAGCAGGGACCGGAACAGATAGATCCGGACGATAAGCTCGATAAACTAACGTTATTAACTTAACAGCAGAGAATAATCGACTACTAGCTACCTCTAAGCTTTAACTGCGAGGTTATAGACTTTAACTTCGGCGAAATAACCTTATTCGATACTACGGGAATGTTCGCGACTTATACGACGATAGCTAAAGTCTACGCTATTACTACGATAAAGGCGGTTATAGAGGAAGGAGCATCCGTAAAAGACGCACTAGTCCTTATCGGAGATTTACCGCTAGAACTAAAACGCTAGAAAGATCTTATTATGCATAAGTACTTAGAGGAGTTTAAGAAAGTAGTAAGAGCTAAATTCTAAAAGGCCTTAGATACTAGAACGTTCTATTAGATCCCTAAAAGTTAAGCGGAAAACAACCCTACCGTCCTATTAACGTAGGTATTTAAATACAAGCAAGACTTAAAAGGGCACTTAGAGAAGTTTAAGGCTCGAATCTGTGCAAGAGGTAATTTGCAATTAACCGAACTTAATACATACGCTACTACCCTCGCAGCGAGGCTGTTTAGGTTATTAATAGCAATTATAGTACACTTCGACCTCGAGATAATATAGATAGACGCAGTAAACGCCTTTCTAAACTCCGAGTTACTAACGCTAATCTACCTACAACCCCTAGACGGTTTTCGAGACCCGAACAAGCTATTAAAGTATATTCGCGCCCTATACGGGTTTAAGGAGTCCCTAGCATTATAGTAGGGAGATCTAAGCGAAGGTATAGAAGAACTTGGACTTCGACAAGTCGTTAACTACCTATATACTAATAGAAAGGTTATAATCTTCTTCTTTGTAGATAATATTATATTAGCATTTTATTGTGTTTACAGAGTTTACGCCGAAGATATATAAAAGAGGCTTATAGCTAAATACGAGATAAGGGTTATAGGACCTATCGACTACTTCTATAGAATTAAGATTATCCGGAACAGAGAGACTAGGGACATATAGCTTAACTAAGATACCTATATTAAGAAGGTAGCTAGAAGATATAATATCTTATTAACGGAAAAGAGGGCAGATACACCTCTACTAGTAAACTTTAATTAAGAACCGGCTAACAAGAAGGCAAAACCCTACATAATTAAGGAGATGCAGTCCAAAGTTGGATTACTTAACTTCGCAGCATCCTACATAAGACCGGATATTACCTTTGCAGTATTATTACTAGCATGTTATCTAGTAAATCTAGCCGAGTACTATCTAAAAGCAGTAGACTACTATATTAGATATCTACTATAGAGCTCTTAATTAAGCGTTTAGTATAGCAAAGACGACGGCAGGCTAATATACCTATTACAACTACTAGAGTTCTTCGGAGCCTTAGATGCTTCGTTCGCAAACAATCTAGAGACGCGAAGAAGCTTAGAGGGTATAGTTTTCTTTTTGTTTAGAGGAATTGTCGACTAGAAGTCTACGAAGCAGACTATAGTTACTAAATTATCTACGGAGTTAGAGCTATATATACTTAGCTATACTAGAACGGAGATAATCTAGTAGGAACGAGTATTTAAAAGCATAGACCTAAGCCTTAACAGCAAGGGCAGGTTATTATATAACAACAAGCAAACTATTCGAGTTGTTACTATATAAGGCCAAAAGCTAGACACTAAGATAAGGCATGTAGATATATAGTAGTGCTAGCTACGTAAGAGGTACTAAGCCGGAGACCTTAAGGTCGAATAGGTCGAAACTACCTTAATGCCCGCAGACGGGATAACAAAACTGCTATTAGTATAACGGCATCGCGCCTTTCTAGACTAGCTCCGAATAATAATACTACTAGATCTAGGGGGTAAGGACTACGCTAACAGTAAAACTTTACTACCGGATCTCGGGGGTAAGGGCTAGGCAAATACCTAGCCTAACTTTACTATTAGAAAGAAGTCTGCATAACGATTAGGGGCTATTATATAGCCTTATATGCACATTACATACGGACTTAAATTATTACGTTTACTACCTTAACAAGTAGTCTAGGACGTATACATCTAGGGATCTATCGACCGGATTACCCTTTTAAAGCTAAATTTACTTTACTTTTTGCGCTAAACTAAAATTAGCAGCTATTAAAGGCCTAAATAGCTATTACATACCGAACTACGCGTACTTCTAAACCCGTAACGCATTCCTTAGCACTAGTCTATACTTATTCTTAGAGCTTATATCTTTTCCGTTTGCACTTCCACTTTCTCTTCTTTTCTTCAATTACCTCATTTTGCATTAGCAGAGGTGTTAACATTAGCACCATGCGCCAGATGGTAAAAGAACATGATCGCAAGTCTAAGGCCTCTAAGGAACGTAAAAAGAGGAGACAGGTCGCTTAGGCTGCCCTAGACGCCCTCGACGAAGAGTCTAAAGGAGATAACGATCTAGAAAACTACCTTACTCCGTACTACTCCGGACTACTAGCTCGCCTACGACGTAATTAGCCTATTAACGACTCTTCCGACGAAGAGGAGAAGGAGCTTATACCTGTGCCTAAGCCGACTAAGAGGAAGGCACTAGCAAAGAAGCAACCTACTAAGGCCGTTACTATTAAGGTCGAGAAGCCCGCGAAACGCAAACGCTAAGATAAGGACGAAGACGAAAACGTAATAGGCGTTAATACTAAGTCTAAGCAATCGAAGACTAGAAAGATAAACCGTAACGCTAGGAAGGTCGCTTCCTTACCTTTACCTAAAGGACCTCGATCGAGCAACGTTACTACTCCCGACTAGATAATAAGAGACGCCTACGCCGAGGAGGACGCTATAACCGCGATAGCGGGGAACTAACGTAGAAGAGGCTAAGGAGCCGCCGTCTTTAACGCTATAGCCAGCGGATCCAGCGAGTTCGAGCCAGAATCTCTCAAACTTCAACGCCGTCGTTAAGCCGCCGCCCTAGCGCTTATTAACATTCTACTACCCGGCCCCGAAATCGAAGGTCCGGACGACGACTCTAACAGCAAGGAAAGCGAGGATTAAGATCGTTTAGTATAACATAAACAGATCTCGGGGGTATATCGATCTATTAGCGTTAATTCATAAAATAGGGTAAGACTAGGGATATTAACTCTAACAGCCTAATTACGTAGTTAGTGTCCTATATAATATTATAGGATATTAGCGATAAGACCCCAACCCCTTTTAGGTATTTGGAATTACGGCGTCTATATAGTCTTTAGGTCGATAACCTTAAGAAACACATGGTTTTTCTCAATCTTGAAGTTCACCCCTGCATTGCACTACTCAATTAACATGATGCTACTGCAGACTTTTGGAAAATCCTGGAGGGGCTGGACAGGCATGCTTGCGTGGGGAGTGCGACACCTCGACGAGGCGCAACTCTGCTGCGATGAGATCCAGATCGCAGCAGTCCACGAGAATGACCTCGCCAGTGCTAGATTCTTGATATTTGCGTTTCCAAAGCTATGCAGTGGGGTTGATGCTTGCGTTCGTCGCGGCGTTTCGGCCAACTGGAAAACGCTCTGACCCTAGTTCAAACATGTTTGACTTCCACTATCCTGGGGTCACCTGGGTGCTGTGACGGCACCTCAATCACGGCACAGATCTCACCCGGCGGGGATCTGGCATTTTGAAAGGTCGGCATCAGCGAAGGACTTCCAGTGAGATTTGAGACATCCTCGATGTCCTTCCTCAAATATGCACCCTCATACAGGACCTCACTCTGAGACCACACGGCGGACGAGGCATCCGTGAAGTCCTGATACCATGGACACCACACTCTTTCCACGACAAGATTCTTCGCTCGCTCCCCTTCCTCCACTGGATCCGGCCTATTGCGCGGAGAACAACAATGGGCAAATCCTCGGCGTCACAGGTGCTGTGCTCGGCATGGCAGTCTTCGCCGTCGTACTACGAATGTTCGTCCGCATCACCATGGTCAGAAAGGTCGGCGCCGACGACTATGTCATCCTCCTCTCACTATTGCTCGCGGTTGGAACCATGATTTGCTTCGCTGCTGAGAGCTTCACTCTGGGCGGTCGTCATATCATGTGCATGTCCCAGCATGACTTTTACATCTTCGCCAAGTGGCAGTTTTACCACTCAATTTGGGTCATGGCTGGTGTCGTCCTCGTCAAGGTCTCGATCGCGCTCTTCCTGATGCGACTGGTGCCGCCGAAGAGGAGCTGGAAGGCGTTCCTCTGGGGTTCAATCGGTATGCTGATGGATCGAAAGTGCTGTGATGGCGAACCACTGACATCGATGCAGTCTTCTTGATCTGCTTCATGCTCGTCTGCGCCCTGACACTCGTTTTCCAATGCAAACCGATCTCTGCAGCGTGGGACTACAAACTCAAGAAACAGCCGGGCACGAGGTGTTTCAACACAAAAGCCTTCATCGATCTCGGCCTATTTAACAGCATCGTTAACTGCGTCACGGATGCCATGTTCGCAACTTTGCCGGTCCCGATCATCCTGGGACTGCAGGTCAACACGAGGACGAAGATCACATTGGCTGGCATTCTCGGTCTTGGATACACTGCCTGCGCCGCTGGAATCGTGAAGGCGATTACGCAGTATACTTTCTTCAGCAAGAAGGATCCCTTCTGGCACAACGCTTTCAGTGTGTGGAATATGATTGAGCTGTGTGTGGGAATCACGGCCGCTTCCCTTCCAGCGCTGAAGCCACTCATCGTTCGGTGGCTCAGCGCAACCAAAGCACTGGTCGACAAGAACTCGAAGCACCACAGGCGGGTGCAGTCGGATCAATACGGCCATGTCAGTGACCTGCAAAACGCTCGGCGCCACGCAGAAGCGATCAGGCTCGAGGACAGGAAGATCACCGTGCATCACGAAATAGTGCAAGTGCAGGATGTCGTGGACACTTCGTCCGACGTGTCGGCCAATGGTCGAAAGAAATCCGCGGCATACACCGAGTTCTCAGCCAAGACGGGAGCCTCGCTGAGTCCGCATGCAATGACTTATGATGACCACGCTTTCCCACGTACGCAGAGTGAGGAGAGGTTGACCGAGCCCAAGATCCACGTCTGACTAAGGAAAGAAGTCTTCTCAAGATGAGGAATGTGGTAGAAGGAATGGAGAATGGGGCTTGATCGGAGGTTTCGTTCGGAAATGTATGATGCATGATGTAGACATTGGAGGTCGGACAGCCTGCTGGTCCGCTACGACCAAGTGCGAGTATGCAAAAACTGCAAGCTGGCTTGTTCCATAGTCTCTTAAGTCCAGGAATTCTTCTGCAATTGATGATCGCTTGACATGAACAGGTGATGCGCGAAGCACGCGTCAGACGCTGCCCATTGCAGCAGTTCGGCCGAGAGATATTCGGTGAATGTCTCGTTGAGCGCTCCTCGTTCACCACACGAGCGCCACTACTTGCCCAGTCTCCGGGCTAGGCACAATCCTGCGTGCTTTCTTGCTTTCTTGCGCTCGATACCGGCTCTCCGCATTCAACTCCTCCTCAAGTTCCAGGCTTGCTGGCAGCTTGAGCCTGGCCCGCAGGTCGGACTCGCATGTTGGCCAGTCTCAGCTTCACAGTGACCTGCTCTTCCACGACAACATCCTTGCGCATCAACCATTGTCCATGATCGAGTGGAGTGGTGGAGCTGGTATGGTGTTCTCCGACTTCTTTTGCTTCATCTCTTCAGCATCTCTCGCTCACTTCTTCGCCTTCGCAGCCTTTGCTGCCTCTGCTGCCTGCCTGTCCTTCTTGCCTCCTCTCAGAAGCTCTAGATGTCCAGCTTTCGTCGCGAGTGTCTTTTCGGTCAATGTGGAGAGGCCGCTCGAGTGCTTCTACTCCATAATTAGTGTGTGCTTGCTCCATCTGAACCAAAGCTGCGCACCTTCTTCATCGTGTTCTGCTTGATCAGAGCTGCTTTCTTCGGCTTGATCACTCGGTTGCCAGTCTGCTTGCGCTGCGTGCTAGACCGAGATCAGCGGGCGCTTTGCAGTGTATACTAGGAAGCTTTCTTACGCTTTAGGCGCCGCCGCCTTTGCTTTCTTTGCTGGACCTTGAGCCATGGCAATATGTCGGGAGTAATGGGATGGTTGATGTCGACGATCAGGAAAAGTTTACGGCTAAAGTCCTCGACCGTCGCTGCCAAGTCTGGGGAAAACAAGGCTCAGAAGGCTCCACTGTGCACCTCACCTCCTAGTCTCAGGCGCACAGACCCTCTTGGCGAGCACTAACCTCTTCGAGCGCCTCGCCTGAGAGGGTCTGAGGGCCTAAGCCGGATTTTAGGAGATGTAGTGCAGCACGCGACAGCGCAACAACAACGACCTTTTTCAAAAATCCGGCACTGTAACTTTGTAGAGCCGAGTCTTGCAATTCGAACGGCGTATCGTATAGAAAATTTAAGTGTGTTTTGCGTGCCCTAATAGAGCTCGCATTTTCCTGTTTTTCGCCTAATAAATTAGAATTCCGAAGAATTTGCGCGAGCTCTATTACAGCTTTCGTTTAGCGTCGGATTTAAATAATTAATACACCGTTTAAATCGCAAGACTCGGCTCTACAAAGTTATAGTCTCGGATTTTTAATAACTAGTTTCGTTGTTGCGTTGTAGCAATTAGGGCCGAAACGATACTGCGCTTTATTAAGGTGTAAATTCTATACTAATGCTGCGCTCTATCTCCCAAATTCGGCGTTCGGACCCTCAGACTACGAACAGTAGGCGTCGAATCCGCGCTAACTGGGCGTGGACTGAGGCACTGAGACTACTCACCTCCTCTTTGTGATCTCCACTCCTTCGGAACCAGCAGCATCATCCTGCATTCTTCTCGGATGCGCTCCACCAAAATGTCTTGTGGATCTCCGGCGTACAGCGATCGTTTTCCTTCGACCTGGTCTCACAGCAAGCAGCATCGCAGTTCGTCTGCCTTCTCCTCTCCTCTTCCCCTCCTCGTCTCATCAGGCCATACATGGCGCCCATTCGCTTGCACGGCAATTCAACGGTCAACTCTGCGTCGAAGATACCATTACATAACGTATATTCGGTCTCTTCTGTGCCGCTGCCACCGCAAACGGCTGGTCTCGTGATGCGTCTGCAACATGCACACCGTCGTCACACAGGACCTGCATGGCTTTTATCCGGAGCAGCTTGGCCTCATGAAGTCCAGTCTGAAATTGGCGAGCTCTCGAGGAACAGGCTATTTGTTGCCTTTGGGCAATGCTATAAGGCGATGTAGTGTCACCGATATGACCAGGTTCGTGTACTCTCAATTCCTCTTACCGTCCCTAAAGACATGTCTTTTCTTCGAGCCATTGCGTTTTTAGCCTCGGGTGCGCTGGCTATCGGTCAGCGCTCCACTGTCAACTTCGATGGATCTGGCATTCTTCTCGCAAGCAATACTTCCTTCGTCAATATCTATGCCGATCCGAACGACTGGCCAGCAGTCTTGCGGGTTTGCGATGATCTTGCAATGGACTTTGGGCGAATCACAGGCACGAACGGGTCTGTGATACACAATGGCAATGGCACAGGTGCGAGCCTGAATGCGAGTATGATCTTCAACGTCACCGGGCGGCCGTCCTTTGGTGTCATCAGCAGTGGAAGTGCCAGTGGAGGTGTGATCATTGCAGGAACACTTGGCAGGTCGTCAGTCATCGATCGACTGGTCGCTGAGGGGAAGCTCGATGTGACTGGTATCGAAGGCTCGTGGGAGGCATACGTGTCTGCAATAGTTCATGATCCACTCCTGGGCGTTGAAGAGGCGATGGTCATAGCAGGTTTGTATCTTCAAGTCCTCGTCCATACATCACTAACGAACGACCAGGCTCCGACCGACGTGGATCCGTCTTTGGACTTTACAGCGTTTCGGAGCAGATCGGCGTCTCTCCGTGGTACTACTGGGCCGACTCTCCTCCGCAGAAGCATTCCTCGATACATGCGGATAACACTACAGTTATACAAGCCTCGCCATCGGTGAAGTATCGAGGTTTCTTTGTACGTTCAGATGCTTCTCCCACCTCAAATTGGGCCAGCTGAAAGCTGATATACCACAGATCAATGATGAAGCTCCTGCTCTCACTGGTTGGATCGACGCTAAATTCCCTCCCTCGCCATGGGGACCGGGATACGGAGCAGATTTCTACGCTTCTGTGTTTGAACTTCTACTCCGACTGCGAGCCAACTACCTCTGGCCTGCCTCGTGGAATAGCATGATGAATGTCGACGATCCTCGCACCCAAGCACTTGCCGATGAGTACGGCATCGTGATGGGAAGCTCTCACACAGAGCCAATGATGCGAGCAACGAAAGAGTGGAGTGTCTTCGGCGATGGGCCTTGGGACTGGACCGCCAACAACGAGTCCATCTATCCCTTCTTTGTAGAAGGTGCCGAGAGAGCAAAGCCGTATGAAGGTGTCCTTACGATGGGTATGCGTGGATCTGGCGACACTGCTCTTGCCCCCGGCATTCAGACCGAGCTCCTCGAAGATGTTGTGGCCACTCAGTCCGAAATATTGACCGCTCTCTGGGGAAACGACTCCGTTCAAAATCCAGATGTGGTACCGCAGATGTGGTGCTTGTACAAAGAAGTTCAGGGATACTACGAAGCCGGGATGAGCGTTCCAGAATACATGGTAAGTGATCAATCATGCGGGCAAGGGGTCATGATTCACAGCCCTCATCTCCTCATGTGTGCGCTCCTGACTTCTATATAGACTCTTCTCTGGACGGACGACAATTGGGGAAACATTCGTCGTCTGCCACTCAAAAATGAGACCAGCAGGAGCGGCAATGCGGGCGTTTACTACCATTTTGTAAGTCGTCCTCGCAATCGATACCGACCGGCAAGTATTGACACGCTGCAGGACTACGTAGGCGATCCTCGGAATTACAAGTGGATCAACACAATCCCGCTGCAGAAGACGTGGCAGCAGATGAACCTCGCTTACGAACGAGATGCGCGACGTATCTGGGTCGTCAACGTTGGAGACATTAAGCCTCTGGTATGCCGCTTGATCCATTTGGAGCCTCTTGCAATCAGCTAATCATCCCCAGGAACTGCCCATTAGCCACTTCATGGACCTGGCATACGATATCAAGCTCTGGAATGAGAGGAGTGTGCCATCTTACCTCGAGATGTGGGCTGCGAGAGAATTTGGGCTCGAAGTTGCTCACAATACCGCCGTTCTGTTGAATAACTACTCTATCGCAGCGGGTCGCAGAAAGTTCGAATTGGTCGACACAGCGACATTCAGCCTGATCAACTACGACGAAGCAGACAAAAACCTCGACGAATGGAAAGCCATGCAGACTACGGCGCAGTCGATCATGGACTCGCTTCCCGCTGAGACGCAGCCAGCTTTCTTCGAGATGGTGTATCATCCAGTCACCGCTGGCTACGTTTACTACGACATCATGATCTCCAGCGCGAGGAACAATCTTTACGCAAGACAAGGACGAAACAGTGCCAATAGCATTGCGGAACATACTCAAAGCCAGTTCAAGAAAGATCGCGAGCTCACCGAGCAATACAATGGTCTATTGGATGGCAAGTGGGACCACATGATGGACCAGACGCACATCGGTTATGAGTATTGGCAACAGCCGATGCGTCAGCGTCTCCCCGGCTTGCGATACAACATGCCGGGAGAGAGCAGTCTGGCGGGAGGAATGGGCGTCAGCGTCGAAGGCAACAATGCCACCGTACCGGGCGACGACGCCTTTCATCAACTGTCATCGCAGTCACTCACGATGGCGACATTCAACCCATACGGCGCTACATCCCAGTGGATCGAGATCTACAGCATGGGTGCAGATGCTTTCGACTTTAACATCTCTGCAAATGGTTCTTTCGTGCAGTTCTCTGAGACGACTGGACACATTACCCCAGATGGAGCCTCAGACAAGCGAATCTATGCCAGTTTCGATTGGAACTCCTGCCCGGAAGGAAGTGGTATAGTCCTGGTCAATATCTCCTCGATCATCGCCAACACTAGTCAATACCGCGAGGAGACTCAATACGGAACTCAGTATGGCATGCCACAAATCATGCTGCCATACGAGAACATCAAGGTGCCCAACAATTTTACCAATGGATTTGTCGAGTCCGATGGGCATATTTCCATCGAGCTGGAGCACTATAGTGCTGTAACGTCCGAATCCAGCGAAGTCCAGTACAAAGTGATTCCCGGGCTCAGCCGTACCCTTTCAGGAGTCTCGCTCTTCCCTGTCACAGCCGACTCGCAGTCTGCACCGGACTCGCCAGGCTTGGAGTACAAATTGTACACATTCACCGATCTGAGTGGCGGCATCGAAGCGACTCCCGATCTCATCACGGGTGCAGGGACCGGCATGTCCTCGCCTGCGGACCTGGTCAACATCACTATTGTCACCACGCCTTCCCTGAACACGATTCCTGAGCGGCCGCTCAAGTATGCTATTCAGTTTGATGAGGAAGATATCAAGACTGTGCAATACGTGGTGGATCAGCCAAAGGGAGCGAATCCCGTCGGCTGGCTGGCTGCGGTCGCCAACAACGCATGGATGACCACTTCGAACTTCACTTATTCCGGCCATGGAGAGCATACATTGAGGATCTGGGCGCTGGAGCCTAACGTCGTTCTGAACACTGCTTGGATTGATCTTGGTGGCTTGAGACCGAGTTATCTAGGACCGCCCGAGAGTACGAGGATCATGTGAGCTGAAAGTGCTCGAGGACAGCGGCAATCTCGTTCAGACGACAATTGAACCCTCATCATGCAGAAGTCATCCATGTCTTTCACCAATCAAGTCCAGTATTCGCACCACTCATTCCACAGGTCTGAACATTAGCCTCCCGATCTTTGCTCCAATCATACACCGCGCCCCGCTTCTCATACGCCTCCTTATCCCATTTCACCTCTGCAAAAGCCTTCTCCACCCCTACATCCAAGATGCTTGCCGACGCCTTCTCTTCCCCATTGCCCTTGTCCAAGAAGCGCAAGTACTCATCGACGATAACGTAGCTTGAAGCCATGAGATCGTTTGACTCAGGCACAAAGCACTCCAAGTGATCGTGGCGCTTGCAGAACGATTCGAACTGCTCATCGGTAATGAGAACGTCTTTTACGCTCCGCTTACGCTTGTCCAGCTCCGTCTCTGTGGCAGTGGCATCATTTTCTCCTCCGACTGGCAGCACTTGAAAGACCTTCCAACGAAACGGATCGAGCTGTTTGATCGTCTCGACCATGTCTTCCTCCCAGTTCCAGCGCAACACGACGGTGTTCAGCTTGAACTTGATTCCCAATTCGCGGCACCACTCTCTGATCTTGAAGAGCGTCTTGACGTTCTCTCCAGTTCCTCTCCCAATCTTAAGGTTCGTTGCTTCATCGAACGAGTCGCAACTCACACCCAAAACATCGACGAACTTTCCATACCGTCTCAACCAGTTCTCTGTAATTTTTGTGCCATTCGAAATGATCGACACCGACTCCATGCTCAAATCTTCCTTGCAGAATTGACACAGCATTGCGAGCTTCGAGGGATAGAGGAAGGGTTCGCCGCCGGCGAAATTGATTTTGACCATTCCGGCTTGTTGGAGAAGGCGTAGGCCATTCTTCATTTCGTCGTCGGAGGCGATGTGGGAGGTTTTCTCGGTGTGGAAGCAAAAGACGCATGTTTTGTTGCATTTGCGGGTGAAGTGGAAGTTGACGGAGCGGAGCGACTTCGTTGGTGGTAATGGTGGTGGACAGCTGACGATCAAGTAGGAGATGAAGAGAACTATGAGGCTAACGATGACGACGACCTTGCTGGTAGCGACGAGGTGTGGAGAGTCCATGTTGACCATGTTGAAGATGTCGTTGTTGCGGTATCTGTTTCTGATTCCGTTTTTTTATCAGGATTGGCGGCATGCTCGTTTGCTGCTTCGTTTACCGTTTGACAAGCTCAGACTTGTTGACAAGAGTCTTGATTCTTCTTTGTCATGCTAAACGTTGCTCTTCTCTTCCTGAGATCGTCCAGCGCACCCTGGGCTACCCAAAACACTCCGTGGAAACTGCCTTTCTCATCCGAGCAAACTTGCTTCGGCAATTTAGGCGTCGCGCGCAAATACCACTCCAGATTGTTTGCATGACTTCGACATTGGCAGAATGGACGGTCTTAAACCTTCGTTCGAGGCCAGGTCATTTGTGCGTTCATCCCTGCTTCTGAATCCATGGCCAGTGATGGGGACTCCGAGAGGCCCACCTCTAAGTACGGATTCCTACCACTCCGATGAAGTGACGCATGATGTATTTGACTCCGACTTGTCACGATCTTAGTAGCAAACGAGGCTTTGGCAGAGACAATGCTTACCGAGCCGTTGACTACGTCTCATCCAGCTCCACAAACGCCTCCGCTAACCCACACATGCGGCGAACAGTCAAAAGTGAAGTTTTGCCAGGATTTCCAGCCAAATTTGCTCTCAAACACCATAATCTCTCACGCACCATACTCCGGCGGCTTCAGACCCGCCTGATCTCTCGACAACGTCCTCAATGGCACAGCTGGCGGCGCATTGCCAATATCCTCCCCTCTCTGCATCGGTGGTGGCGGCACATACGGCGGCGGAGCCTCTCCGTGCTCATTCAGGCCTTCCTCACGCGTGTACTCGTTCGAGCGACGATGTCCGAAGCGGGAGTGTCGATTAGCACGATTCTGCTCCCAGGAATTCAGATCGTTCCAAGGGCCCGCGGCGGGATCGTGGCGCGGAGGTCTTTCGCGAAGGAGGTCCACACGTTGCTTGCGGGTCCAGGTCACGACGGCGGCAATGGTGACCGTGACTATGGCAAGGCCGATGAAGACGAAGTAGTAGTTCACCATGCTGTGTGTCTCGCTGCTGGGATCGTCTTTCGGCCAGTCGGAGGGTGTGCTGGTGGTAGAGGGAAATGATGATGATGGAGAGACGTTGGCCATTCAGTAGATCGGCCTGCTGCGGATCTTGGGGTTTTGTGCCGAGTGCGAGGCCGCCAATTGGTGGCGTAG
This sequence comes from Zymoseptoria tritici IPO323, assembly GCF_000219625.1. NCBI lineage: Eukaryota > Fungi > Ascomycota > Dothideomycetes > Mycosphaerellales > Mycosphaerellaceae > Zymoseptoria > Zymoseptoria tritici. The sequence goes on along the minus strand of NC_018218.1, from coordinate 728,925 downwards.
ATGAGCAGTATGCAAGATGACGAGTGCTCGATGCTGAGCGTGGGCAAAGCTGTTGTCGAGCAGCACAATCCTTCACGAAGCACGCCAAATTGAAAAGGTCGTGGCGTCGAGAGTCGTCCTGCGTTCCAAGTGAGGAGTCTTGGGTATCGCGCGAGGACGAGTACGGCTCTCTGCTTGAGCTTGTGGGTTGGTCAATACAGTCAATGAAGCTGTGATGCTGTGCTGCTGCCTCAATGAGTGTCTTGGAGTGCTTTGAAGTGATTGGCGCTCCCTGTTGAGAGACGCGAATTTGATCCTTGCAATTTGGCCCCGCTCACTTCGATTTTGCCGGAGATTACGCGCATTGTCAATACCTTGGTTCGCATGACCTTGCCAATCTTCGTTGGATGAGGCACAGCATCTTTCGAACGCAAGAAGCGTCTCTCGGCATCATCCAACATCACCGAGCGAGATCTCACCCCATGGACCGAGCTGCACTAGGTGACGCGCTCGCGATGAAGCTTAAGTCTGATACATCGAGGCCATTCGAGCGTTGTGAGAGATCGAGACCACGGACAGCTTCTTCTCAGTGATCGAGTCTTGTGATCAAGGTATGGTTTGTGCATATGCAGCAGATGTCGTCTCCTTTCAGTTCCACTGGTGTGTCGGCACGGACCAAGCCAGGTAAACCTTCTTAGTCATGCCTGAGGAAGCCGCACTCTTGCTCGACAAGGGCCATCATCCAAGCTTCTCCCTCTTACTCCTTCGCATCCATCGAAGATGCCGAAAGCAATCGCAGGTAAATATCCTCACCGAGAACAATGGCGGACGATGAAGCTGACGAAGGCATCAAAGGTGTGCTCGTTGAGTGCGATCCATCAATCAAAGCCATCATTCTCAAGATCGACAAAGAACACAACCACGATATCATCATCGAAGATATTGACGATGAGCATTTGCTCATCAAAACTGCGCAGCAAGAGAACCTGAAGGGGTGGCTGAAAGATGTATACATTGAGCGCATGTTTGAACGGAAAATTGTGCTAATCCTGCTTTACAGGCGCTTAAGGACACCGTGAAGGAGGCCGAGGAGAGCTCCGAAGAAGACTGAGACGAATGTCACTCGACGAACGACCACCAAGTTCCCAGTCACAGGCCAACTGTCCTCGAATGGCCCGCGGGCAAGGCCTCCAGTACGAAGAAGCTTGCATTTCATCTGGAAGCCGATCGTGGAGACCACCCACGCGCCAGCACTACCCGATACCACCGCAACAACCGCCGACTCCGTGTCATTGGCTTTATCCGCACGTTTGACGACTCGGGTGTCGATCCAGAAGAGCTTCCTCTGCGGCGTATTCTAGCCACCAATCCCCAGACCAGGACATGGACGGGCTCACGAAAAGGATCGAGACAGGACCTGATGCATAGCTGGCCGAAGCGAAAGTCACATATAAGACGATATTCATATTGGACTTCGTCTCACTATGCGACCGATCTCTCTAGCCCAGTCTACGTTCACCCTGTCTTCATCTAAGACATAGCCTGCTTCTGCTCAGCTCCCTCAGCAGCGCCAACCCAACTAACCCGATCCTTAGCAAACAACTCCACCGCAGGCTTCGCATCCGCAAACGCCTTCTCCGCATTGTCCATCACGCCGACCTTGATGATCTTCGCATCGCCGAAGCTCGGCGTCGAGCGGAACAGAGTCGTACCGCAATCGCCGCAGAAGTAGGACGTAATCTCGCTGCCGCTGTCGGCTTTCTTGGCGTAGGTCTTGGGAGTGCCTTGCGTGACGGAGAAGCCGTCGCCTGGCACGACGATGTTGGTGCTGTAGGTTGAGCCGGTGATCTGAGGGATGTTAGTGGGTAAAAGGGTATGCATCGAGGTGGTGATGGTATGCCTTCTTGCAATCGGCGCAATGACAAAGTGCTAGACCATTGTCAGTCACATGCTCGTGAATGAGAGGCGGAAATTTTGCAAGCTCACCCTTCACCTGCACATCACCAGTTGACTTGATGCGTACAGCACCGCAGAAGCATCCTCCTTCAGACATGACGTAAGATTCTCTTCGACTCGGTCACTTGATAAACCAGGTATAGATCGGTGTGATTGGTCGAAAGCGAATATAAAACAACCTTGATGGACAACTGAAGAAGTGAATGACTTTTCACAGCGGGAACGAAGTTATACTTACCGAATAGCCCGCCCACTTGTCCCTTTCTGTGCCTATCTCGGCTCCATTCATTCTGCCGATGTCATTGTTGCGCTCGGCGTTTTGCTGGCCGGACGACCACCGGAGGATGAGCCTCCCTGCGGGGTTGAGGGCCTGGTCTGGACGCTAAACGAGACGATTCCGCTGGAGCGAAAGCCGCTGTAGTGGGGTTGTGAGGCTCTAGTGGAAGGGTCGCTGTGGCATTGAGGGCATATCTCGGCCGAACCATGTGCTAGGCTTGCAGGCCGACGAGTGCAATTGGGCTTTGTTGTAAAATGGATAAGATACTGTTTACTCGATGCCCTCGTCAGCTATACCTATGTGCTGTTTCTACCAAGGCACAGCAGCACCGTCACCACGCGGATCACTGCCAGCACTCCATACGCCCCGTCCTTCAACAGGATCCATATGCCATCGAATAACTTGGCCTCTTCCAAACAGTCCTCGATCCATGCCCTTGACAACCTTGATCTGATGACCCAGCTTCTTCATTCCTTCAACCGTCTCCTCGCTCATACCCTCCTCGAGGTACACTGTCCGATCCATGACATCTCCAGCATCCGGCATGCCAGCGCCAATGCACACCCTCGGTGCGTCCAGTGCTGCTTGAGGCGTGTGGCCGAAGACGAGCTGGTTCATCAATACTTGCACGTGGCCTTGAGGTTGCATGAAACCTCCCATGACGCCGTAGACGCTGTGTAAGCTCTGGTCGCTGACGTTCGTGATCAGAGCCGGGATGATGGTGTGGTAAGGTCTCTTGTTCGGCTCGAGGATATTCGGATGGTTGGCAGGTTGGAGAGCGAAGTTGGCCGCTCGGTTTTGCAATGTGAAGCCACAGCCTTTAGGAATGATGCATGTGCCGAACCCGCCGTAGTTGCTGTTGATGAAGGAGATGCCGTTGCCTTCGCTGTCGCTGCAGGCGAAGTAGACAGTATCGGAATGTTGGTGAGCTGGAGAGCCGTGTTCGAGGTTGAGATTCGCTGCGTCTGGGCTGAAGAGCTTCGCTCGCTCGGCGAGGTACTCCGGGCTGATCATTTGCTTTGTGGGCACCTTTGACACATTTGGATCTGCGACGAACCAATTGGCGTCGGCGAAAGCGATTCGCAGAGCTTCGACGACAGCGTGGAGGTACGTTGCGGAGTTGTGATCTTCGCGACCGAATTTTGGGATCTTTCCGTTCTTCTCGAGCTCTTGAATGATTCCCAATGCCATGAGAGCCACGATTCCCTGGCCGTTTGGAGGGTGTTCCCAAAGCTCAACGCCTTCCTCACTGCCATCGTGCATGTGTTGACCATGCGACTTGCCAATGTCTTGCGACTTGAACTTCAGACTGATCGGCTCGGTCTCCTCAGTTCCTAGATCCATGTGGTTCTTCAAGTCCTCGATCGTGATGTGTCCTCCCAGATCTTGAACGACCTTTGCCAGCTCTTCCGCTATCCGACCAGTGTAGAATCCAGCCTTCTTGTTCTTGCCCACCTCGCGAAAGGTCTTTGCCAACGTCGGGTTCTTCATGATCTCACCAGACTTTGGTGCTCTGCATCCGTCCTGAGCGTTCGGATCTTTCTTGAGCATTTCTGACCCATTCGGCGAGGCTCGTTTGATCTGGGCTTCTGAGTGATTCCACTGCCAACGGTCAGCGGTCTGTCAACTGTTCGACGCATATCCAGACTTACGTAGTAGCTCATTAACTCGCTGACGGGGAATCCTTCCTCGCCCAGTCTCGCCGCCGGCTCTAGGATCTCCTCCATGCTGACCTTCCCACTACCAAACTTCTCCACAGTATCGACCCAACCAGCCGCAGCTCCTGGCACAGACACAGCATGTACACTATCCATGGGAATCTTGCCGACCTCTCCATCCTTGATGCCCAAGCTTTTCCTAACATTCTCCAACGTCATGTTCTTTCCTGATCGACCAGATCCATTGAGCGAATGCACCTTCTTCGTCTTGGCGTCGTAGAACAAGCAGAACATATCTCCGCCAATCCCCGTGCTGCCTGGCTCAGTCATGTTGAGACCGGCCGCAACCGCAACGGCTGCATCGGCGCAGTTGCCGCCCTTCTGCAGGATCTCGATACCGCATTGCGATGCCAATGGTTGCGTGGAGGACACGATGCCTTTTGTGCTGTGGACGACGGAGCGGCGAGACGGGAAGGCGACGAACTTGGGATTGGCGGCCGGGTAAAGGGCGGACGTGTTGAGAGGCATGGCGGCGGCGGCGTATGAGTATGGTACAGCGAGAAGTGTACACAGAGCGTGGTAAGTAACCTTTATCGAAGACTGTATCGGAAGCTGCGGCTACGTCGGCCTTTCACGGTTGAACGTATTGGCAGTTCGCTTGCAACAGAATCAACGGTAGAACGTAGCGTCTTGGTGCTTGAATGGGCGAGATTGCTGGGAGAATCATTACGTAGCTGCAATCGCTTTCACTCACACGTTTTGCCCACATGGCACCGACCCCTCCAGGAACAGCTCGGCCGTCGGCCACGCCAGCGAAGAACTATACACCGAGCCACCGAGGTCTGGAGCTGTAGAGGTTGGAAGCGAAATTCAAAGACCTCGTCGATGATCAAGCATCGGACAGTGCTAGGCTTGATGACTTCGAGCATGATCATAGAGTGAGTCCAAGTTGGAAAATGATGCATTGATGAGAGTGAAGTCGTCCCGTCGGACTTCCATTCCGCAAGGCACGTCATTGAATTCTGCGTTGCCACGCAGACGGGAAAGACAAGACATCACACAGCCTCATCCCTCGCAGTTGTTCACCCTTTACCATACCCAGCTACACCGATTCATCGTTCATTTCACACAGCCCGAGGTCTCACAGTACTCATCTCACATTCCATCCACCATGTCCGATTCTCCAGCACGAACACAACAAAACTCCGGCACAGCAAAGTTCATGCGAGATGCCGGCAAAGTCTACGACCCGGATCACAAGCTATGGGCGCCTGCGAAATGGGTAGTGGGCATATTGCAATACCTCGTCGCGATCGTCCTCGTCAGTGAGTATCCTCGATCAAATCGTATCAAACCAACCAACAGACTCTGACAAAAGCATCGCAGCAATTGCGGAGGGTTTCAAATCAATCGTCAGTGGCAAGAAGCCGCAAGGGAGGAGGCGAGCGCATGCCCGGTAATCACTTCTGGTTTGGGAAAGAAGCTGGAAAGGAAGCCCACGCTCCTCGATGCTGCAGGCGGCTGTTGCGTACGACGAGGCATGAAAGATGAGTGCCGCTGAACCCGCACCACGCCCATGAAGTCGCGGCAGAGGACTCTCGCAAAAGCATGGGGATGGCATGATGCATCGGCTGCAACTTGACGTAACGAAGTCGTAAAGCTGACAAGGAGTCGAATGTTGCTGACCACGATGGTCTCGCATCTGAATTTTGATTTCGGCCACAAAGGCTAGATTCTCCTCTGGATCGCTCGTGGGATGAGTTGCCAACCCATGCAGAGACCCACCTCTCAAGCTGTGAGAGAAAGCGAACAGCCTATGCCGTCAGCAAGGGACCATCCTCAATACAAGATGCATCCACCCCGTTCCTCCCTTTCACCACAACCCTGACACCTTTGCTGTCTAACCTCCCATGCGCCACCTGATAATCGTGCAAGAAAGCCACATCCCGTTCATCTGTATCCCACGCCTTCATGTCCCACTCAGCCACCGCCGCGACAATCAAGCACATCCCAGCGTTCGCGACGTTGATGCCTAAACACCTGCGATGCCCTTTGCCCAGCGCCATCATACACCTCTTGCGCTTCGCCACTTCGTCGCCCTCCCCAAGGAAACGCTCAGGCAGAAATTTCAGCGGGTCGGGGAAGAGCGACGGGTTCGTGTGCGTGCAGTAAGTGCAGCAGGACATCTTGGTTCGTGGTGGGAAGACATAGTTTGTGCCTTTGTGCGGACCGGAGGAGGCGGTGTAGCTGAGAGTTTCGGTTGGAGAATAGCGAACTATGCGGTTGGTGACGCCGAAGGAGAGGCGGTTGGCTTCCGTGATGACGGCGTTGAGGTAGGGAAGGGTGAGGAGGGTAGTCAATGGAACAGGTTGATCAGGGTGCTGAGAGGTTTGACGAGCGGAGCTGAGTTCTGCGCGGAGAGTAGAGAGGGTGGACGGGTTGGAGATGAGGTGGAAAGATGCAATAGCGAGCGATTTGGCGAGCGACTCGGTTCCGGCCATGACGAGGAGTTGGGCTTCATCTTGAAGCCGGCGGACGGTCTTCTCTTCGGGCGGGAGGGATGGCGAATCGCGGAGCTCATAGAAAATGGAGTGACGGCCTTTATTGTCGTTCTTGCGATCTTTGAACACAGCTTCAATGTCGGCGCGGCAACGTGCGCGGAAACGCATGAGGTCCATGACGGCTGGTGGAATGGCTCCGTTACCGAGGAACACCGGAAGAATGTTAGCAAGGAGACGTGGTACGAAAGGGAAATGCTTGTTGACTTTCACGCCCGTGAGCATTCGAGTGAGGTTCTTGCGTTGGATCTGAGCCTCGGGAAGGTTGTGGAGGAGGTCACTGTCAGAGCCGAAGCAGAAATTGCGGACGAGGTCGTTGGAAAAAGCAAAGTAGACGTCGGAGAGGTTGAAGGGTTGGCCGGACCGAGACGCTGTGAAGAATTGCTCGATGACTTGGTCGCGTTTCTGGAGCATGAGGTCTTGCATGGAAAGGGTAAACTTTTGGCTGAAGTATGGATTCAGAGCATCTCTCCTCATCTTGTGAACGTGCCAGTCCTCAGCTCCGCCAACGCTCTGATCAACGAGCAGCCCGCGGATCGTTGGGTTGTTTCTGTTGCGTATAGCGTAGATGGTGTCCAGGAAGTCCGGGTCGTTGATGTGGACCTCGTCGGGAACGGGACGTAGGATCGGGCCATACTTCTCGTGCAGTTCCTTGAGCTTGAAGGGATACTTTCCAGGCTGCCAGATCTCATACCAGCATTCGTACCATCTCGTCAATGCCGGAAGCGTGGGACCCGGAACGCTGGCAAGATCATGCAGAACAAGGCGTTGAAGCACAGTCCATAGTAGCCAAGCGGCAAGAGTGCCCAGACCAAGCAAGGTGAGCTGTAAGGAGATCATTGTAAGTGTCTAGACAGTACTCGCTCGGCCGCAGGATGAATGGATGGCTGTGTATATATGAGTTCGGATGGCCGGTCTGACCGGCATGCCTGACCGGGGTTGTTGTCTCATGTTACTCCTCATGTCTCATGATAAATGTGCCGAGAGAAGGTCGCTTGTCGTAAGCCAATCGATACACGTATGACGGTCAAACTCATCGGCCGTAAGAGCTCTCGTAATCGGGCAAGTCTGACATGCTTGGACGCTAAGCCACGAGATGCATGGTCCAATGCATGATTGTTGGATGGCTGTGTAGAAGAGAGATCAAGGGACGAAGAACGTAAGGATGCCGGACACGGCGGGGCCTAGTAGAGCTGTGACTAAGCATACTAGTCTCAGAAGCACAGACCCTCTTGGCGAGCACTAACCTCTTCGAGCGCCTCGCCTGAGAGGGTCTGAGGGCCTAGCAGCGTTTTTGGGTGATGCTGTGCAGCGCCGCGACATCGAAAATTTAAAACTACTTTTATCGTATAATTAAGGTATGTATAAGAAGCTGCATGTCGATCTAATTGCACTACTATAAAAATTATACTATAATTCTATCGCTGTCGTGCGTAGTAGGGGTATTAGTTCCTAACTAGTATCGTAGCTAGATTCTTATGCTAAAAGCTTAAAATTACTATACCTATGTCTATTACGCCCCTATATCCGTCGCTAGTACTATATTATTTGTCCGCTATAGTAAGACGCTGCTGCGCGCGTTCCTCCTTAGCCTTAATCGCTGCCGCCCTACTCTTGTAATCCGCCAGGTTCTACTTCGTTAATAGTAGTTAATAAGCTCTTAGTCGTTAGCTAGAGCGACTACGTACACTTAACTAAGTTGCTATAGTCTCGATACGGGGATGCTGTCCTATGTTGCGATAAGTCGACGGCGCTATGCTACGAGGCGCTAGCCGCGTTATAAACGGGTTGTTAACTTAAGCGGGCTATAGATTCCGGGTCGTCCGCCTAGTATCTCTAGTATTACGTCCGTTATCTAGCCTTATCCCTAGCCTCCCCTCTATGCGCTATCCTAAATATAATTCTTATGTCTTATCTATATAGTAGTAGTTAGAGCTTCCTATATAGTATCCTAAGCCTCCGTATCGCGACTAATCGCGGTTGTCGGATAGGCGCCGTACTAGAAGATCGTATGCGGATTCGAAGTCTTATTCTTACGCTATACGTAAGTCCTACCGCTACGCCTAGCGCTCTTCTTCTAAGTAGTTCCGGAAGGCGCGCAACTTTCGCAGACCTTGCTTCGGGTAGCGGTTAACACTACGATAGACTAACTAGTCGTCTAAGGAGAAGCACATAGTGTCTAGCAAATGTTAGTACAGTTTAGATATTTGCCTAGGCAGCTAAGGCATACTTACTAGTCTCGCTTAATAGTTGTTAATATTAGTGTTCGAGAGAAGTCTTAGGGGCTCTTACGGGGTTATTTTGTATGCTATTTAGTCGCCTAGCTACGCAGCGTAACGTTAGCATCTCGTTAGTAAATTCTATTAGCTACTAATTGCTATTCGTACGTAGCTATCGACTTATCTACGTTACCGGCCTTTATCTAATAAATAGTTATGCTAAAGTGCTATAAGAATAGCAATCGCCTCGCGTATTCTATAATCTTACAGCGAACTCTATTGTTATATAGCAATGTTTAATAAAAGGGAGCCTTACGTTTGCTAGAGCACTAGTAAATAAGACGGTTCGGGTTATAAAGGCACTAGGGTTGTATTAAAAAGGACTTAACTATAAGTATGCTTTTAACCTATAGGGCTATCCTGTCGATAGGTAGAATTAAATAGCGATATTAGGACTTATAGTCTACCGCCGTCTACGTTATGTCTCGTCTCTACTCCTATCTTATATAGGAGTCGCGATGCGTAAAATCTAATGCTCGCTTAGTAATCGCTCTACCCGCAGGGCTATCCTAACGACAGGCTAAGTTCGATGCTACTCTACTAAAGTCGTAGCGCGATACTAGTAAATGTAATAAAAGTACTAAAATCTAAGTTAAAACATCTGTATACTCTATAGTGCCCTCCTATTATCCGCACCTGTCGCTCCGTTTCTTAGTAGTCGCGGTAGCAACCGCCCTAGCTAGACTCGCGGCGCTTCTACTTTCCTACCTTAGTAGACGTATTAGTAAGGTCCTAGGTCGTGTTGTCCTTACCGAGATCCTTTATGCGCGTATCCTAATCCTAAGGCTTGTATGCTCGACGAGCTAGTGCCTCCGCCGTACGAGGCTTTACTACACTTAATAGCGCAACTAAGTAGCTACTACGGCTATAGAACCTATCGAACATCCCTATCGCTCTAGTCCGGGGTTCCGGTTCTACGCTAGGATCCAGGCTAAAACCTAAGCCTAAGTTTATATTCGAGAAAACACTACCCTTCTTCTTCTTGCTAGGTGTCTTATCTACCTTTAAACTAACTATCCTGCCGTCCTTAAAGGGGGGACGGCTAGACGTCTAGATCCCCTCGAGATCCTTATCTAAGTCCTCCTATACAAACTCTAGCAAGAGTTAGGAAGTCTTCTTAGAGCGGTAACGACGTCGGCGGCTTACTAGCTAATCGTCTACCTCTATCTCGTCCGCCTAGGGCTGCTAGGTAGTGCTCTGCGAGCGGGTAATACAGCGCTAATTGCGCGCGAAGTCTTTAGGCTCCCTCCTTAGTTCCTCTAGCTCTTCCTCTATCCTACCGGTTATCCTCTAAGGCGTCTTCTTCTTCGGACTCGTAGTCTTTATTCTTAGCCTCGAAATGCCCGATCCTATCGACTAAGTATCTCTAGCATTGGACTTAGATAAGTTCCGGAGCTCTTAATTATGTAGTGTCGACCGACACTCCTCTACTCCGTCCTTTAATACACTCTTAATCCGTCTAACGTATATAGCAGTATCGTCGTTCCGGCTAAAGGTAAAGGGAACGCTTAGCATACCTATTATACGGTTAGTTACCCGGATAGAGTTGTCTAAGGTAGGATAGGTAATAGAGTCTAGGATACTAGCACTATCGTCGAAGATCTCGCTAATACGCACTTGCTAGGTAACTCTGTTTAGTAATAATAATAGCTAAGTTTCTTCTCGCTTGCTACCTTTGCTTATACGCGATACGCGCTTCTTTACCGGGACTATGCTAATGCTGTATAAGTAGTAACTACTATTAAGCAGGCAGTTTGTATAGGCACTGCCGAAGAGGAGAGATTTGCCGTCTAGCGCGGGAAACATAAAGCAGCCGTTAACTAGGCCTTTCGCGTCTAAAGATAGTCCGCATTAGTTATAGCTACGTTAACCTACCTTATCGTCTAGCTCGCCTATTTCATTTGTACCCTTTATAAAGCTAGCTAGGATAGCGCTAAGCTTCGTAGCGCTTCCCTATAGGTTAACGTTTATGTCGCTACGCAGACGGTCCTTAATTTCCTGCGGGCTAATAAGCCTCGCCTAGCTTACTAAAGAATCTAGGATAGACTCTAGTTTACTATAAGGGCGACTATTTGTATAAGTCGATAGGATAAACTCTCTACATTTTTGCACTACTGCTCTATCCTCCTATAATAGAGCCTAGTAAAGCTTTCTAATAAACTCCGCGATGCTCTCCTTCGTATGCTCGACTCGCTTACAGCCGAACTAATACTTCTACAGCTACCTTATAACGGCCTCGTACTCCTCCTAGTCTGTTCCGGATAGTATATTGCCCTAGCTCGCTAAGCGCTCGAGACTGTCGCGGATAATCTTCGCGCGTTTTCCTAGAGTCTTGGATATTTCGGTAGTGCTATAGTCTCGTTAGTCTTTAGATTGTAAATCGCGGTAAATGTTAGGAAGTTATAAGCTTATAATAGCTGCTTCTAATAAGGCAGCGCAGTTACGAATAGTAGCCTACTCGACGCAAGCGGACGATAGCGGATAGTATAGCGGATAGTATAATAGATAGTGTAATAGATAGTGTAGTAGATAATGTAGTAGATAATGTAAGGAAGGCAGAAGGGGAAGGAGGTTAATAAAGGATAGAGAAAGAAGATTAAGAAACGAGGTTAGTAGGGCTGTAGATATACTTAGGTTGCCCTCTATGCAGCTAGCATAATTACCGCTTTTAAGTCGGCTAGTTAGTGCGTTAGCTAGCTCGTGAATTTACTATGCGGCCCCTCCTGCGCGTATAATAGCGCGTAATAGGTTTGCTGTCGCGCCTTGCATATAGGTGTTTAGGGAGCATAATATTACTTATCGTCGCGGTTAGGTTATATAGTTTACTAGGCTTACTTTAGCAGTAAGATCTTAGCCGTAAAGTCGGTTATATAGCTTATTAGCCTCGCTCCGGTAGTAAGGACTTAGTAGTAACTTTAGCTATTCTAGTAGTACTAGGAATTATAAGGTATGCGGTATAGCCGGATCTAAGATTCATTCCGGTCTACGGTTCAGACCTCGTCTTATAGCTCCTCTTATGTTTACGAGCCTTAAGGCTATGTTAGACTCCTTAGTCCGTATATATGTACTAGGCCCGCCTACTTTAGCGTAGGCATAATGTAAGTCCTGGACTCCGGCGTTATAGTAGCTTAGATAATAAGTATAATACGGATAAAGAAGCTGCGCTCCTGTTTATAATACTACTAGGTTTACGCAACACCTAAGTAATATAAGGCGATAGCTAATAGGGATACTAAGGTTTAATTCGAAGAATATATCTAGCAACTTGCTATCGACCTGTAGGGCTATCCTAACGATAGGTACGAACAGACCTTTAATAACGGGCTTGTAGTCTATTGCTAATTAGTATGTCGTGTTAGAGCAACTGCTGTTCGTAAAATCTAAGGCGCAATGCGCTAAACAAATACTAAGAAGCGGTCGCTAGTCCTGTAGGGCTATCCTAACGACAGGACGGCAGTATAGCAGCTACGTAGGTAATAAAGTAAAACGCGAATCTAAAATAGCAGTGCAGGTACTATAAATTAAGCAAGCTCTAGTGTCTTAGTGTAGCTATCTAACTACCGCTTACGGCGGCGATTACTCTTGTCTACTTTGTTGCTCCTACTAGGCCTTATAGTGCCTATAGGCACAGACTCTATAGTAACGTCTCGGTCCCCTCCGGCGTCGACTATCTCCTCGTCTGAAATTTGTTACGGCTTGTAGACCCTCCGCCTAGGCGGCTGCGAGGTGCGAGGCTAGGAAGGCTAGGTTACTATACGACTCTTATTACGACTACTTAGCAAGCTGCTAAAGATGTTGCTTATTATTAAAGCTTGCTTCTTCGCTAGCGTAGTCTCCGGCTCGGGGCTGCTAAACAGGTCGGTAAGTGCTAGTTTCTTCCTTCCGGATTTCTAGGCCGAAGGGACAACTAGATCGTCTTTATCTTCGACGTCTATTTCTCTAAAGCTACTAGGCAAATTCTTTCGATCCGAGCGGCGCCTAGAATAGTCCTCATCGATAGGAACCCTCCTACCTTAAGTTAGTCGCTCTAATCTCGTGCTCCTATACTACTTACGCTCTCGGACCTTAGCCTTCGGCATGCTAAACACTAGCATAGAGTCTTTAGATCCGGGTAAGGACACCTATCTCTCCTCGGCCGCAGCTATCTTAGTTTGGTCTCGAGCTATAGCGGCATTCCTAATAGCAGTCCGACATGCTTCTACAGTCTTAGCCGCTACGCTTTCTATCCGACCGACATAAGCCTCCGCAGTATCGTACTAGCTAAAGACGAATAGAATGTTAAGTATACCTACTATATAGTCTTCTCGTAGGATAGAGTTGTTCGAAGTAGGATAGCTAACAGCATCTAGGATACTATCTCTATCGAAGATATCTGTAATGTTAACTTTAGCTATAACGCGTCTAAGTAATGCTAATAGCGGATCGTTGCGCTGTCTAGTCGACGTATTAGCCGTATTTTTAGATGCTAGCCTGTCGTAAACTCGCGATAACTTCCTTCTGCTAATGCTATATCCCTTCTTATTACCGTCTAGTAGGCAGTTAGTACACGCGCCCGACTAGAGCTTGGACAAACTATCCGGCGCCGGGAATGTATAGCAGCCTTTAACGAAGCCTTTCTAGTTATCGTATAGACCGCATTAGTCGCAGCCGCGTTAACTATCCTTCTCCTCCGGCTCGCCTATACACTCGGCACCTACTATAAAGCTAGCTAGGATCGTAGAAAGCGAAGTAGTGCTTGTATACAGGTAGAAATCGTTGCGGCCGCGCATACGCGTAGCGATCTTGTCCCGGGGAATAAGCTTCGCCTAGTCGGCTCGGCTGTCGAGGAGAAGTATAAGTTCGGTGTGCGGTCTGCTAGAGGTGTATAACCTAGGTATAAATCTCTTAAGTAGATCTAGTATAGCACTATCCTCTTATGTAAGGACGCTATAAAGCTTAACGATAAACGTTGTTACCTCGAGCTCCGATATCCGTATTTTTAGCTAGCTAAACTAGTTCGCCTATATCTAGATACATGCCGCGTCGTACTAGTCTTAATTAGTGCCTAGTAGGGCTTCGCTAAAGTCGGCTAGTCGCTAGAGACCCGAGAGGTTTCTACCGCTCGTAGGAGTGCTTATAGTAAGCTAGTATTCGAGTTCGCGTACGTTCGCGAAGGTAGGTAATAGAAGAGATAGTTAATTAGTAGATAAAGTAGACAAGAGAGTAGATAAGGAAGTAGATAATAAAGTAGAGTCGAGATGTTGTTAGTAGATAGAAGAGTTCCGAGTAATAATGTCGATAGGGCGGTAGATATACTAGGAGGCACCTGTGTAGTTAACACAATTAATGCGTATAAATTTTAGTAAATTAGCTAACGATAGTAGGCGCATAATAGCGCCCTACTACGCCCGGTTTGCTCCCGTGTAGTACGTAGCGACTAGCGAAGTAACTAACATTACTCTACCTCGCCTTATTGTAAAAGCTCTAATTCGTATCCGTCTATCGGATCCTAGGATAACATAATAAGTCTAGGTGTTAGGTCGGTCGCTACCGCTCGTTGCAAGTAAGGGTCTGTCCTTAGGTCCGGAAGCTCTATACTAATAGACAATAAGGGCTAGTCGGCCTATACAATCTGTTGTCCTTTAACTACTACGTTCTTATTAAAGTGTTCTAGACGGCTAACATTCTTAACTAGAGTTACTAGGTTCTTAATACCTATAGCATATAGGTCTATAGCGTAAAACTAGGCTACTATATTAAGATCCGGATCGACTTCTTTAGTCTTTAACGTCTCGTCCTAGCATGCCGCTGCGACGGCATGTACCTCTTTAACTAATTTTAGGGACGTGTGCTTTATATTTGTAGACTCCCCGAAGCTAGCTTCTATAACCTCTCGCAGATAGCTAGTATACGTTGCTAAGAGGGTTGCCTCTTCTAGTTAATTCTCGACGTCGAATGTCCTATTACGGCGGCTGCTAATAAGAGTCTTTAGGTATCGATTAAGGAACTCGTTTGCCCGGTTAATCTCGAACTAACTATCCTCGGCACCCGCTATATTTACGAACCTATTCGCTAGTATCGCTCTTTGTAGCACCAGATCTAACGCCTTAAAATCGGTTAGCTATTTTATCTATAGCATAATAAAAGCGTAATTCTTATAGCTGCGTGCATAGAAGATTAGGATATAGCGGTTAACGACTCGACGTAGTAGGCTAATGTCCGCATATTTAATAGCCCGGCTAAGCATATAATACATCTCGACGATATATAGGAATTAGACATAGTTTCTCCGCTCTTCGTTTCTATCGATCCGGGCAGCTGCCTTTTTAGTCGCCTTTGCCTTCTTCCCCTGCTACTTCTTCGAGGAGTACGAATTCTTTGCCTTCTAGGTATTAGCTTTAATAGTATCGGGTTCTAGGCGATAAGTAGACAGCGAGAACGCCTTTTCGTACACCTTTCCGACTAGACCTATAAAGCCGTCGGCTAATAGCGCCTAGATATAGTTAGATATAACATACCTCTTAGGAACTACCGGGTCGATTTCTTTATATACGAATATTAGTATCCTTACATTAAAGCTGTCGAGTGTTAGTCGTTCTAGGTAGCTATGCGGCGCGTAAAATAATAGACATATCTTCCGCTCTATTATCTCCTAGTATACTAGGAGTAACGATTTAGCCTAGCAGCCCTTTCTACTGTTAAAATTATTCTCGATTGCCTATATTAGACACATCTTAAGGTAGAAGAGCCTAGGTAATAGTAGTACCTATTGCATGTAGTTAAAATCGTCCTTATTCTCCTAGGACTCCTTTAGCTACGTCCGCATATTGCTTACGAAGAGCTAATTGCTGTATATTAGTAGAATATACCTAGAGGGGTTATACGTACTACCTATAAAGTCCTTAACTAGCTGTCGAATACGCAGAACGTCGTCCTTAGTATGTTCTCCGTCCGTAGGTAGTCGATTACGAGTGCTAGGGGGCTAGTCTCGACTAGTAGGAGGCGGATTCCGTAGCGTAAGAAGGCGGTTCTACAAGGTAGGCGGCTAGTATTATAAGCTAGGAGGCTAACTCTGCGAGGTAGGCAGCTAATATTACGAACTAGAAGGGCAGCTTTGTAAGGTAGGCAGCTAGTATTGTAAGCTAGGAGGGCAGCTTTACGAGGTAGGCGGCTAGTATTATAAGCTAGGAAGGCAGCTTTGCGAGGTAGGCGGCTAATATTGCGAGGAGGGGGGCTGAATTTGTATGCCGGGATAATAGTTATTAGCTGTAGGCGACTAATTTAGAGGAGCGGGTACTTAGGTCTGCCTAGTAGAGGGCTAGGTCTAAGTAGTAGGAGGGCGTTCGTAGTAGTCGAAATTACTAGGGCGGCAGATCTAGTCTACGTTCTATTCTTTAACGGCCTATTCGTATAATTCCCTAAGCTTAAGTTGCTCCTCTAGTATATTCTCTATAACGTTATAAGTACCTTTAGTCGTGCCCTCTTATTCGTAGATTAGATTTATAGTAGTACTAATAGTTTTCTACTTTACTATATAATTAAAAGCCGGGAATTAAGGGAAGCCCTTTACTTTAGTCTAGTCGATGCCGTTAGGGTTAGCTTCGCTACCGGTAGCAGTATCTTTACTAATACTAGGGTCCTAGCTAACATTCTTCTTCTTCTTTAGTTTCTTTTTTAAAACAGAATTGTTAGATTCGACACCGAATGCCTATATAATATCGGCTAGATACACCCTTGCTATAGCGCTTGCGATTAAGTAGAGTAAGATCGCCTTCTACTAAGTATTATGCCGGTTGCCTAGGCTATCTAGGATATCTTATAGCTAAAGCGGCCTATCCTCTCGGAATAGTTCTTTCTTTAGGCCTAAGCGTAGCACCTCGATGCTCTTAAACTATTTTGCAGTAGTAATATGTTTTAGGACGTCCCGCCTACTAAAGCTATGCTAGCCGACGCGGGCAAAGTAGTCTAGGTTGTCGAATATACTATAGGTAAGGTTAGACCGGCCGAATACCTTAATACGACCGGCAGCTAGGTCGTAGAGCATTTGGTTGCAACGGTATATACTCTTTAGGTATCCGTATATACCTAGTCTAGCTAGGACCGCAAGAACGCGACGTTTAACACCTTAACTCTATAGGTACACTCCTAACTATATAGCGAACTAATTCCCGGATCGAGGATGTCTTATGCGCAGAAGCATACTAGAAATAAGACTAATGCGGCGGAGCATTAACTTAGAGAGATCCTAAGTTGCTAGCAAGCCTAAGAGCTCCTTTACGAGAGCCTAAATAGATAGGACGTACTAACCTATAGCTACTACCGCGTCTCTGTAATCTAATTCTTCTACAGGCAGTTTTCTATCCTAAGACCCGAATTCCTATATAGACTTAGCAACAGAACCTATACGTGCTAATATTACTTACCTTCCGTCCCTTTAGATCTTCGAGCTCTTTCGCTAGACTCGCAGCACTTAGCTACTTACTATTAGATATATGTAGTGCGATGCACTCTACTACTTTATCCTCCTGCAGAATCCGTACTAACTTTGCCGCCCTAGTAGCCGCCCGCTCGCCCTAGTTAGGTATGTTCTATTCTTTCTTAGTCGTTATATAAAGCGTTAGGAAGTCCTCGAACGATAGGTGCTGCCCGCGAATAGTCTGTAGTATAAAGTCTACTTTCTCGCGAGTAGACTTCGAGTCGCTATACTAGTTGTTCCCTCTCTTCCTCCTAGTCGGCTTAGGTTTCGTCTGCTAGCTAGCTTTAGTCGTAGGTAGCGGCGAGCCCTTAGGCGAATTAGATAGCGACTAGGGGGCAGGTAGACGAGGACTACGCATATAGCGAGAACTAGAAGCTAACTATTATTAATCTATATTATAAGATATTAATATTAACTTAGCTTAAGATAAGGTCGACGATAGTATTAACTAATGTTAACTAAGAGCCTAGTAGCTAAAAATACACTTATAACTTAGCATTCTTAGCAAAACAAACTACCTAGCGCCGACTACCTCTTCTCTTTATTTAGCTTATCTATATAACTATTAATCTACCCGAGTCGATGCCGCTAATAAACCCTATTTACGACCTACTTCCTACCTCGAGATGTTTCCGTAGTTATAGGCGACTAGGCTACTTCGGAGGATGCTAGAGAAATAGGAGTAGGCGCACGAGAGCCTCGATAATTAGGATCTAATTCTATACCAAATCTACACACCGGCGAGGCTCGGGCGACAATAGGACTAGAAGCCGCGCTCTTGCCCTTCCGAGAGCCTACCGCTATAGGGCTAGGAACTACCGTAAGAGGTAGAGGCTAGGCGCTAGTAGACAGGCCGGGAGTAGGCAGAGGAGGAGCTTTCGCCTTCCCTCGGCGGCGCTTAGAACTAGTAACAACTAAGGAGGTAGGCAATACTAGGGAGGGTATACGAGTAAGGACCGAACAAGCACTACTAGTAGTAAAGGCGATAATACGAGGGTCCGGAGCACTAGTAGACCTTACTTCCTAAAAGGCTATAAAACAATCCCGTTCTCGACTAGAAGAGGCCTCTTCTCATCGGAGCCGCTAGCGCTAGCGCTCCTCCTAGCGCTCCCTCTCCCGACCCTCGCGCTTAGTCGTAAGCTCCTATAGCCGCTAGGCTTTAATAGACTCCGCGACCTTGCGTAGGGTCGACAACTGCGGTACTAGCATGTCGTATAACTTAGAAGAGACTACGAAGTCGACACCTATATAGAGTCCCTAGATCCGGCTATAGCTAAAATCGGGTAGCGCGTCCTCTATACTATACGCTTTAGCGAGGTAGTTAACTACATACAAAGGTAGTAGAGACCTAGGAACTCCCGGAAAGATAGCGTTACTATAGTATAACCGAGCGGCTCCGGACTCCTATTTAATTAGACTATCGCGGATCGACTTAAGGTATAGCCGGGTAATGCTTGCCGCCGTACGAGTACCTAGATTAGTCGCCTATTCGAGTATATAATCTAAAGGTAGAGCGGACGCCGGCGAGCAGATATCGTAACAGATACGTCCTACTACCGGCCTAGGTACCTCGGAAAACAACTTAAGTGCCGCAACGCGGCGATAAGACAGTAGAAAGGACGTATTCCTCAGCAGACAAGCGTTAACAAACTTCTAGACACATTTATCTATCTTGTCGCGCTTCTGCTAATTCGTTAGTTTACCCTTCTTTTTCTTCGATTAGCTAACCTAAAGAGGCTTATCGACATCTAAACTAGCGTCTAATAGGTAATCTATATTAGCGTTAGAGCTCGTAGGCGTTGCGGTATTGTCGTCTGCTTAGCTCTGCTATCTCGTAGGGACCTAAGAGTCCGGCAGCCTTTATATAACCTAATTACCGAGCATCTACGGATTATATAGGAACGTAAACGAACTAGCTCCCTATTTTCGACTGTCTCGGACTACGCGGTTAGCACGCTAGATAATAGTACGTATAGTGCCGTTTATAGCTAGTCGGTACTACACAATACGTTTAATATTAGGTAAGTTAACCCCTAGGCTAAGCGCCTTAGTAGCTAGAAGGATATAGATGCAGGAGTCGGGCTTTTAGAACTCTCGGATAACATTTGCCTAAGTCCTCCTTACGGTCCTGCCGTAGTAAGTCCTTACGAGCTAGTATACTTCGTCCGAACTTAGCTAACTAGGATACCTTACTTAGATATAGGCCCGGAGACTAGTAGTAGCGGCATAGATGCCGGCACGGCTATTAATAAAGACGACTATCTTCTCTACGCTCTAAGGTCTAGTAACGCCGTCTAGGCCGACTAGGTCTGCGAGTAGATACCAAAGCGCCCGCTAGTTCGTTAGTATCCCGTCTAGAATAGTATAATACCGTATCGATATCTCCGGCCGATCGATCGGATCGCGAATAAGCTAAGTGTCTAGGTCGAACCCGGCCGCCTCCTAACATTTGAGCAGAGTAGACGCATTAAGCGTCGCAGAGTAGCCGTAAAACTTTACCCGCTCGTAAAGTATAGTCCGGAGGTTCTTTAGCTAGGTATACTATTTCCGGAATCCTCCTCCCTTAATGCCCTACTAGTAGACGAGATAAAACTTATTGTAGACGAGTATTCCTAGCCTTTTCCGTATGTCGGTCCTTATTATAAGCTTCCGGAACTAGGACTATATAGCTATCTCTAGAGACAATATTAAGTAGGTGTACCTACTAGAATATAGGAGTTTCTAGTTGTCCGCCGTAGTACTAGCCTTTGTATTATATATTAGTGCAACTAGCTTGCCTCCTATACCTTCGATCCTTTTAAACTATTCCCTGCTAATCTAGTTTAAGGGCAAGATTAGGATCGACATCTTGTTACGGATAATAGGCTATACCTAGAAGACGAGGCTCTTGCCTATAGATATAGCAGCGATCTAGACAAGATCTCGGTTATTAAACAGTAGCTAGTAAAGTGCCCGGACCTGCAGCGGGCGAGCGTAGTAGGGAAGGAGGAGTCGCACCGCCTACTAAACTAAATGCATCTACTAAGCGGTAGTTATAGGTAGCCTATTATCGATAGGGATAGGCTCGTCGATCGCCTAGTTAATTGCATTACGTACCTAAAGAAACGCCCGCCGGCGCGATAGTACAAATAGACTGCTAACTATATCTTTAGGTATCTCGAGGGATAGCTTGCTGTTAGCGCCTACCGGACCGAGCTAGGTAGAACGCACGGCTTCCGGGTTAGTGTTTTGCCGCTATACATTATATAGCGCCTAAAGCACAACCTTCTCTATGCCTACGTTATTAACCTCTACTAGCGTACGTAATAGAGCGGCGGTTATCTTAGCTACCTATTCGCGTCGCCTAGTAAAATAGATCCTTATATCCCCTCTACCTAGGACCTTCTATATAGACAAATCTTCCTCGGACGCCTTAACGGATGCTTATAGACTACCCTAAAGCCCTCCTATATCGTCGAAGTTACTAGGTACGTCCGAAAGCCCGCTATTACTACTGTCGTCGTCGCCTAGGCACCTATCGAACTAGTCGAGTAGGGCAGCTATACGCTCGATATCTATACTAGGAGACTACTCTTACAATCGATTTTCCTCGACGACCGACGTCCCTATACTGTTCTTATCTTATCCGGTACTACTAGTACTAAAGCTACTCGAGATATCGCTAGCGTAAGATCGGGGATTAGCGACCTTTAGTTGTCTACGGCGGGCCTTTAGGGGAGCTATTAGAGAATCGAGGACTGTAACTTTGTAAAGGGAGCGCGTGCGGTTCTAGTAGATATAGTTTTATTAGCATTAGTCGCTAACTGCGACCTCTAATAGAGCTCGCGTCCTACTATATAAATGCGTTGTTAAGATACGAGGTACGCGAGCTCTATTAGAAGTCGCTACTAAGGAGATATAGACAAATAGATAGTAAGAGGTTGTTTAGCAGGTCTAGTTATACAAAGTTATAGTATCCGAAATTTGAATATTATACCTAGTATCGCTATCGTCGCTACTAGCCGTTATTAATGCTACACTATATATTAGTAGTATTTATATACTAATGCTGCGCTCTATTACGAAAAAAGCGCGTCTAGACCCTTAGACTACCTACAGTAGGGCCAGCTACTTGCAGCTAATAGGCCCGTTAAGCGAGGTGGTCTGAGCGCCTGAGACTATAAGCATACTGTATCATGCCTCAGGCACAAGAAAACACGATACCGACTTCAGCCGCCGAAGGGCATTCGAGCGACGATCACGGATCGGCAAAGGAAGAGCGTACCAGACGCCACCGCATTCAACATGGGACAACTCTCTCTTGCTGCTCATCAGCAGGAATCACGGAAGTCTGAAGCAAGCGAAAGCAACGCCTCCAGATCACCAGATGGAATTCATCGTCACTACCAACAATCCCAAGAACGATACCAAGGGCAAAAAGCGTGTGAGAAGTATAGCTGCGCTCAAGGGATGGCCTGAACGGCGAAGGAGGGCTTTCGAGCACCTGGAAGACCGCCAGGCGAGAGTTGCTCGCAAGAACGACGAAGGAGGACTTTCGAGCGTCTGGAAGACCGTCAGGCGAGAGTTGCTCGCAAGAACGACGAAGGAGGACTTTCGAGCGTCTGGAAGACCGTCAGGCGAGAGTGGCTCGCAAGAACGACGACCGAACACAACTCCAGAGCAGTCTTGCTTTCGTGCCGCGAGCAATTCCTTCATTGCTAAATCATCCACGACCGCCGCCAATCGTCGTCCCGCCTGAAGATGCCAGCAATGAAGGCTTCCAGTCCATCGACAATTGCAACGAGCCCAGAACCGAAGACGATCACGAGGCTTTAGTTTCCTTCGGGACTCTTTATAACAGAGTGCTACAGCATTTGCCACGTGCTCTCCTCGCGCCTCCAGAACAGTCTAACACGCCTCTTGCTCGTACACAGCATGCAGAGATGCTCGAAGGCTTGCTGGAGGCTTCGCGGCAGATATTTCCCACACATTTCGGACGAGTGGAAGGCCACGCATGTCTCAGAAGGAACCCCAATGTATTCGACAGCTTGCGGCATGGAGTCCTCCGCAATCGCCCAGTGCGGGTATGCTCGACCCGTTCAATTGCTATCCTGTCCACTACCACCCTTGGTACGACCAGATCATGCCTCACACCAAGTCGTACGCATCGTTATATCCTCAACCGCTTCTGAACGTGCTCCGTAGTGATGGTAATCTACGCTCCGCTCGGTTGGGCACCTCTTAAACTCACCAATGAGCAAGGCTTCGAATGGGAATGTTACATGACGCAAACCGCCCTCGCCGAGCCGGCCTTGTTCTATGTTCGCCTAGTATTTGGCGGTGGAGTCTTGGTCCAGCTGGATACCATTCCACTCGCATACACAGGCTACCTCCACGCCAAGTCAGTCCGAGCCATACAGGAGGCGCTGCAAGACCCAAAGCGGGCGACTTCGGATGCGAACATAATAGCCGTTGGAAGGCTGGCATTGTACGAACATCTGTTCGGAGACAGGCGAGCCGCAAGAAATATTCATCGGCCTGCGCAGAGGCGTATGATAGGTTTACGGGGTGGAATGAAAGATTTGACGGTTCCTGACTTCCTGCGACCGATGATGAGAGGGTGCGACGTGCTCATGGCAGTCGGCAGTGATAATGTCCTATTCTTGGAGGACGATAATGTGCCGAATCTCTCGGTCAGAGAGACCTTTGGAGCGGCGGCGCATTGGGCCCCACATGAGATGGTATATATTCGCAAAGTGGAGTGTTGTGTTGCAAACATGGGTGGCGCATCGCTGGCTTGACCATTTCCTAGCCGGACATTCGCAGGAAGATCAACGTCTCGGATTTAGTCAACGACGAGGATGAATGAGTTTAGATCCCATGGAATGTTGAATCTTGGGTCAGAACGAGGAAGCATGCCCACTGACTATAGCCGGGCCTCGCTCCGCAGAATCCACGACTGGGATAAACGGTCACCTTGTAGGCATCTCGTCTCGTTCGCCGACTTACTTTCATACGCCTGCCCGCACGGTGAGCGGCGATCGGCGCCGACTATTCCAGATCATGAAGAAGTTGCAGGGTGGAGTTCTGGACTCGGCAGCGACAACGAGAAACTCCTTGGGCGGAATGGCGGATATCGTCCAAGTAATCTAGCTTGAGCAAGACTCTATATCATCTCAACCCGCGCTTTTCAAATGCAAGACATCAAACCCATCTCCATACGTCCCTTCCCACCGGATACTCGAAGCCTGATTCTCCGCCGCAAAAGCCCTGACCATCCTCTCACTCTCGGCCGGGTCACCGTTGATTACCGACCGCGCAGTCTTTCTCGTCTTGCCAATCGCTCCTTGTCCCCAGATCCTACTCGAGTCCTCGTTGATAAAGGTGGCAATGTGTCGAAACGTGAGACTAATACGCTGACCATTGTACGCCTTCTCTTCTTCTACCAGCTCGCAGCGAGGTCGCTTGTCGGCTTTGATGCCGTGGAGGTACTGAGCGTTTGTGGCGAGGGACATGGTGAGCATCGAGTTGTGGGGCATCGGGATGCGGTAGGTGCTCCGTTCCGGTGGTTTTGGTTCGCTTGTAAGAGCGCGGCGTTTGGTTCGTAGTCGCATCGTTCTTTGCGCGCCGAACGATACGTTGACGATATTGCTTCTAGGTGCGACGTCCAGTGTCTTATCGGAGTGTTCCGAGATGTAGTCGTTTCCATTGCGATATAGCTGAATCAGGACATGGTTGAGAGGATGACCGACGATCTTTTCCGCCGCTTTTCGGACGAGATCGACGTTGGTTGTCCAAGGTTGTAGGGGTACACTCTGGTCCGATGGGTGTCGGTACACTGGCATGCTTCCATCGTTTCCGACAGAACCTTGACAACAGACCAAACGGGGCACCTCGCCGGCTTGATGGTACATCTTTTGCCAGTCCACTTCCCTCTCCAGCTCATGGAACATAATTCGCGAAATGTGTTCTGGAAGCAGGTCGTACCGGATTCGAGATCCAGCACTCTCTCTCTCCATGTCATCTCCCAGTAGCGGTCTATCCTTGGTTGCACGAGTATGCGCCAAGGGTGGCGAACTCTCCTCTTGAGTCTCTGCTGCTTGAGCCATAGTTCCGTAGCCTGTTATATCAGACGGACTCAAGTTGGCGACAGCGGGTAGTGCAGCCAGGTCAGGGCGCTTCTTCAGACCAGATGATTTCGGTGCCGTGTCATAAGCAGACTGAGTATTCAGCGTCGCTTGGGGCTTCAAATTTGGACCAGGCTGCTTTTTATGGCGTGGTGAGTCATGCGCTCTCAACTTGCCGGTACTGGTGACTGATGGACGATTGGATTTGCGATTTTCAGCTCCTTGTCCATTGCGGCTTTCTTTGGCGGTAGAGGTACGGCGGGAGCTCGAAAGTTGCGAAGGCTCATCAAGAGACTTGCGGGGTCGGCCGGCTGCTGGTATCAAATGTGAGCCAGAATTCTTAGACAGGTACCGCAGCTCGAGGCTGTGCCTGTGGACCAATGGAGAAATGGAAGGCTGTACCTCTTCGTCGCTATCTTCACTGTCTGCTTCAAGTGCAGTCATTTCACCAGGTCTTGGTCCTGCGGTCGGCATCTGTTCCATGTCATCCGATGCTTCGCTGGCCTCTTCGTAGCTATACTCGCTGCCGTCCGCATCGTCGGATGGATTGCGAAGACGATCAAGCACTGTCTGCCATCTCATCGTTCTGGCCTCCATGAAATCTTTCAGCTGTTTGACGGCCGAGTCATGTCGATCCTGTTTGCGATATCCAAGACAGTCGTCGATGAGCGTAATCTTGATGCCATAACGTGCGGCATCCATGGCAGAAGCATACACGGACAAGTTCGTGATACATCCGCACACGTACAGCTCTGTGATGAGCTTGGAACGTAATGTCATGAGCAGCGATGTCGAACCGAATGCCGAGTAGTGAGACTTTGTCACTTCCAGATCTTTGCCTTTCTTTATTAAGGCCTTGACTTCATCGCAGTACTCGGCTCCGCGACTTCCTCGGATGCAGCATGGCTCACGAGTGGTCGTGCGACTAAGAAACAGCTCCTCGTCGTCCTCTTCGTCCTTGACTTCGGTGTTTGTTGGAGAGTGTGCCGTCTTGCGAGTCTTCAGATGTCAGTGGCGCGCATGTGTGTATCTGACTGTGAATGATCGGTACCTTGAGATCGCTTTGAACTGCCGTTTCTTCATCATCAGAGTACTCCAAAGCCGGATCCATACCAGACGAGCCTCCTGCGATCACAACATCGCCATTGGTATCGGCAGCATGTACAGGCCGAGTCGTCGCAAACTCGGATCGAACCCAAATCACATCGCCGAACTCGCGGAATGCCGGAACCAGTTCAGTGATCGATTTGAGGAAGTCGGTATCCGGCACAGGCAGCTTTCCATCAGGAGATATGAAGTCGTTTTGCAGTCCGAGTAGTATCAATCCCTTCCTCGTCTGCAGGTTTCTATTGTTCTGCGAGAGTAGGGCGAAAAGAGAGGCCATTGCCACCGGCTGGATTGTCCAGCGGTTTGTCGTGATTGGTCTTCGGTGAAACGGCTGCGAGACCAGAGAAAATGCGTCGTCGTTTTGTTTCGTTCTTCGTGCAGTGATCAGTGGGAGTTCGAGATGGGCGGTCGATCAAGTGGTTCGATGAGAAGTACCATGGAAGGATTCAAAAGTGTGTATGCGAGTGTTGTCGGGTTTGTGTCAGCAGCCCGCAGGCACGCACAACGCTACATTTTGCAACGTCGGCTCCAGCCTGTTGGGTCGTTGATGAGTCGTTTTGTTCCGCAGTTCCTCAGATAGCTCTTTGTGAATCTTGACAGGGATATCTATTCGCCAGTTCGTTCCTCGGCTTCGCTCCGCGGGGATCGTGGGGACATGGCAGGGAATGACCGTGGGTAACTTCAGTATTTTGCAAGAAGACCAAGATGGACTTCTAGAACTAGCGCCTGGAGGTGTTAGACGAGGATGTGCACGGAGGAAGCAGAGAGCTCCGTCTTAGTCTGGCAAGGTCGGCAAGGGTCATGGTGCGTCTCGAATTCACGCAGGTGAGCTCGGTTGCGGCTTCGGATATGCTACGCCGGACGCTTCAGGAAAATGCACTGCCTTTGGTGGCAAGAGGTCAGGATGTGTAACACAGCAGATGTTGAAGCAGATGTTCTATGCCGCACGGGCAATGAGGAATGTGCGCGAGTAGGCCATTGCATTCTTGTTGGGACATTCGAAAAGTCGATGCATCGCAATCAGCGCTGCTGCATTGTATAATGCAGAACATCCTTGAAGGCGCGTGGTGGGTGGAGAAGAGACAAGGTACATTGCCGATGGGGGTCTGAACTACCGCACCGAAGAATCTATGGACGCCGACGAAAAGACCGTCTTTCACGTTCAGACTTCGAGAGGACGGTCCAGATGTATCCAAAGCCCGTGTTTATCGACATCGACTTCTGGAACGATGCTACAGCATGGCGTCGTGTCAAGGTCGAGGCACTGGATGCATCAACCGCCGTGCATCGTCGTTGGAAGGAGCGGAGGAAGGACGTGCCGGCATCAGCATGAGCGCCACGCTGCTGCACACACACCCATGTCCCATGACACGCATGCCTTCATGCGCGCTCTTCTTCTCAGTCTTCGACATGTCACAGGCAGACAAGCCAGAGGAGTGACATGCAAAAATTTCTGCAAGTCTGCTGCCAAGACGTACGCCTGCTTCTGCACACCGCATGCGCGGCAAAAACCTCGCCGTCTTCCTGGTAGCCGTGGAGCAAAGACATAAAGACCGTGCTTGTTGTACGATCATCTGTCATCCACCTCATATGTCTGAAGGTACCTCATTTACTTTCTTGCCTCCTCTTCGCGATGAGCATGTCCATACCGTGCACGCAATGCGACACTGAGGCTTGTCCATGCAGCTCTTTCTCGGCTGCGTGAGACTTGACGATTCCAAAATGTTCATGCTTCGAGAAACAGCTCAAGTATACCCACAAATAAGAAGAAGTCGTTGGTCACCTCGACTGAGAAATAGGTCGTGAGAGTGAAAGGAAACTCTGGAAGACATAGCGCAGCAGCCTGGAAGCTTGGGTAAACTCCGGCGATTTGTGTACTTCGTAGAATATCTTACTTACATCTCAAATCTTTCCCATCTTCATAATCCATCGCCTTGATCACTTCCGCAACAGCATCCCTCATAGCACACCAAATGCGATCGAGATGAACACCACCGTCAAAACCGCTGCTCCAACCTGAGGCTGCAGCGCCGCCGCCGCACCGATCAAAGGATATCCCGTAATCTTGTACTTCTCGCTCTCCAGTCCCGCGCCAGCACTCCGCGTCCCATCTGTACCGTTCGGGTGAAGCTTCGCCTCGAAGTAGTGATCCTCGCCCTTGCTCAATGATATGTTGGTGCTCTGCAGTGCCTCTGTCACATTCCTTGGATCCCAGATCAAAGAGCCGGTGGAGGAAGAGAGGTTATAGGCTATGCCATACCCGAATCTGCTCGACCCGACTGCATTGAACGTGAGATCGAGTTCTTCGAATTGTTCGTTTTCGCCGGTCCAGGAAATTGTGATGTTTTGGGAGAGGTCCAGCTTGGTGCCTTTGGGTGGTGCTGTGAAGGTGAAGCCGCTGACAATTGGTGCAGCGAGGAGCCAGGCGGTGAAAATGGTTGAGGCGAGCATTTTGGTTTTGTTCGAGTTGTGTGTAAGTATGCTACAGCTGGGAACTTGCCCTGCTATATAGATACACGGCCCGTACCTGTTGGAATCCTCATTCCTTCTGTGAACTGACGAGTGAGGCTGCGCGTGGGCCCTGCTTTCGTGGGAGTCGTGTGAGCGTCAAGATCGACCAAGGGCAAATTGTATCGCATCAATTTTTCTTCGGCTTCGATGTGAAGCTCTATCCAGCTTCTTCTTACGATCTAGTCAATATCCTCGTAGAGGCTTTTTCGTTGACGAATGAATCCTCTAAAGCGACAGAACGCATCAGTTCAATCGCAAACACCTGTTCATCAACACTTCCCCAGATGCGATGACTTCACGATCGGCGTCTCGATCTCCACGTCTGTGAAGGCTGAAATCCTACGTGGCTTTGACCGCCGAGCTTTGAATCCTTCGAGCGCTACCAAGCCACGACGGAGAATTAACTCGTCACAGTGCCGTGAGATGAAAGCGAATAAGAGTTGTGCATCGTGTTGTACGTGCCAAAGAGTCGTGTGTTCAGATCGTTGTTGGTCGTGCAGAGCGCTGCCTTGCAAGGCGCAGCTATACGCCGCCTCGCAATCAGCACCATTGAGCTGTACATGAATAGTTTTCTCCACTATGGTGTGACTGTCGATACTTTACATGGCTCCGAGCCGCAAAATTCGGTCTTCTTGCAGGCTGCCCGGTGCTGGAGGTGTTCGTCGGATATCTCGCTGTGATCATAACAGCAGGCATTCGTCCATCTTCCGGAGCATGTCGCCGGGCATCCTCATCGGTTCACAACTTGCTTCAAGGTATGAAATTCTGGAGACAGCCATAGCTGAAAAGTTCATCCATGCGAGACCAGAAGGTCCGGTGGCGTTTTGAGGTCGATGTGCCTACCGTGCTGCATATCACGAAGCGGTTGCTCAGCACGGCAGCTCGTCGGCCCCCTGAGCCTGTATGAGAGTGGATTGCAGATCCTGCCATCGTCGTGCATGCTCCGAGGTGGATGTGTCCGGCATCCGTCCAGGCGTGTCATCATTCGGACAGGTTTCGTGGCCGGTGGTCCTTCACACCTTCTTCAAATCCCTCAGTCTGGCAGAGCTCTGCTCGACGCCCTCCTCGAACCCAATCGCCCTCGAAAGCGCGATAGCCTCTTCGTACCGCTTCTTCGCCTCCTCATAGTTCTGGCTCATCTCAGCAAACTCTCCCAAATTATGCGTAGCCACTGCACATCCCATATCGCACTCTTCGTTCCTGACCGGTGGCGTGATGCTCGCCGCGATGTCGAGAGCCTTCTGTGCCCACATCTTCGCGTTCTCGGCCATGCTCTCCCTCGATGCCGCCGGACCCGTGGGCTTAGCGTTGATATTCCGAGACGCTGCGTACGCTTCTGCCTCGCGGGCTAGTCGTGGAGATTGTTGGGCGAGACTCGAGGCTAGATTGTTCATGAGTACGACCGAGTGGCAGTCTTTTGTGGGATACAAGTTGAGGGCTTGTAGGAATAGAGGCGCAGCGAGATAGTGCTGCTCCTTCTCCTCGTAGCTGTGCGCCAGCGCTTCCAGAGCTGCACCGATCTCTTGCCCACTCATCCAAGTTCCCTCGTCCTGGTCCTTGACATTGCCGTTCTGCCGTCGTGTCTGCTCTTTAAGCACTGTCTCCACTGCCCACACAAGCCTCTCCTGCGCCATGTCACGATCCCAGATTGCGGGTTGTCCGTAAAGCTCTCCCAGCTTGACCGAAATGCCCACCGTCTTGGCCAACACGTTTGTACGCCTCTTCTTGTTCCGTTCCAGAACACCGAATTGTTCTATCCAAGCCAAGTTGTCACTACGCACTCTCTCCAGCACCTCGATCGCCCTCCGCCATTGCTGAATGCTCTCCATCAATGCTGCGACCTGAATCTTCACGCCAATAATCTCATCGCTGAAAGGATCCATCTCAAGCTCATTCGCGACCTCCAAGGCTTGTCGGTAGTACTTGATTGCTTCCTTGGGCTGCAGATCGATGTTGGTGAAGTACAGTGCTCTCCGGAGCTTTTGGGCCACGGGCTCTGGGTACTTGTGGAATGATTCGAGGATATAGGTCTGGTAGAGGTAGTTTGCGTACACGATGCCGCCTACGCCGCAGGCCATTGCTAATACTGCCACTGAGACGGAGATCGGGTGCTTGGAATAGAGATTGCGAGCATTCTGCGAGAATGAGCTGGCGTTGCGTTGTTGCTGGAAGGTGTTGCGACATGTTGTGAGCCGTACTGGTCGTCTCGGTGCGCCGTATATTTGTCTGGTAGCTCCAAAGGTCTGGCGAAGGGCCTGCCGGAGAGGCTGTGATGCGAAAGGCCGCGCCATGGAGTATTGCAATCGTCGAAGATGTTGTCGAAGTCGAAGATCACCTCGAAACATTGATGATGCTCCATCAACTTTTGACCGTTCGTCGGCGAGCTGTTCGGCGCCCGCTCCGCGCGCGGGAAAGCCCTTGCCGACCTCACCTCCCCCTGATCCCAGCAACGAGACCTTGTCAAAATAAATGCTTGGAGATGGGCGAGCGCTCTGGACGAATGTTTCACGGAGTGTCCAAGGTGCTTGACTGGAGGCCTAGCCCTCGCGATATACACTTCGAGGAGACTGGTGACATGGCGACCTGACACGAAGACGAGTGAAGGGCTGTTGAGGTCACAAACTTGTGTATATCATGCTGACATGCTGGTCCAGTACTCATTCCCTTTCAGCTCGTCGTCCCTACCGCTCGGCCCCTCCTCAAAAACTTCGGCGCGAATCCTAAGCGTGCAGACCCAGTACTCAGATCGTGCACAACAAAGATGGCCCTGTACCAGACCATCCCAAAGATGGTCTGTCCTCCCAATCCCTTATTATCGACGATCTGGCCAAAGCACGTAGGACTGTTTGCCTCGTCGACAGGTCCGTAGTTGAGAATTTTTCCGGGCACCGTGAATGTCTGGCTGCCGACAACCACGTGAAAATCTGGCAGGACTGTTCCTTTGCATGGAAATGTCCATCCAGCTGGAAATGTAAGCACAAAGGTTAGCTTTGGATGGGAAAGAGCAACCATTCTCTCGATCTATACACGTACCGATGCTGGTGTCGTACGTCGCAGTTGGAACATGGGAGTAGTAGTCCGTCACCACCTCCGCAGGAAGCCAAAGAAACGTGGTGCCACTGTCGAGAAAGGCGACGCCAACACTGCCAGCGGGCTTTCCCTTACCTGCAGAGTATGCGCCGGCGGTGAACTTCCAGTAACCCGGATCCGTGTCGACCGGCACGTAAGTGACAATGCCCTTGTGCTTCTTCGGATTGATGTAACCGAAGTCATAGCTGCCAGGTCGACGGACCTTCAAGTCGACGGTGAAAAGCGGCTTGGCGAGCTGACTCTTTATCGTGTCAAAGATGGTATTCTGCTGAGTCGGTTCGACATAATTGAGGGTTTTGAAGCCGAGGCCGAGAACACCGTCTACATCTGCCCGATTTGAGAAGCCGGCGGAGACGTTGGTTGCGACCTCGACAGCCTGGTTATGCGCCGTGATCCCACCAATTACGACTGTGTCGGAGTACACGATTCCGGAAACACTGGAGCCCTCGCCGTACGTGACGCCCCATGTATAACCCTCCAGTCGCTTGGCACTTGAGCTGGGCGTGTACACATGGTGTTCACCTCGTGTACTCGTGGGTAGATCTTTGGAGTACGCCCAAAACTCAGCACTTGCAGTGCCTATGAGCATGTTGAGGACGGTACCACCAACATTGACCGGCGACAGGTAGTAAGAGTCGTAATGGTTGGGGTTGGCCTGGACACTTCCTCTCTTGACCAACCGAGCGGCTTCGGCGGCGCGAGAAACGTCTGCTGGTATCTCAATGGATCGGATCCCGGCTTTTGAATACTTGTGGTACGTCTCCAGCATCTCGATGGGAGGACTCCTGATGACATGACCGGCGAGGACCTGAGGGATGGAGAAGGTTCCCTTGCCGGCGGGCACAGCTGGTACTGCCGCAGCGGAGGCCACGATGGCCGCGATTGAGATAAGGTCTCGCATTCTCGGTAAAAGAGTCGCAGGTGGAAGGTAGATATGAAGTAAGTTGTGGAGGTGCCTTGTGGAGTCTTCATCACGGGAATGGCTGCTTTATATTGCGTGCACGCATGGTTTCTCCGTGCACCCTTTGGCTAGCCGGCGACATGCCGATAGCCTGAGATGGGGAGGTCTCATCACTTGCAAAAACGAACAAACATTCGTATTCGAAACTCAAAATCCGTTCCTTGAAGGGAGAATCGGTCGGTACTGTTCTAGGCTCTTGACGCCACTTCTATTTGCAGCCGTCAGCTCGTACTGCACAGGATTTGATCGGAGTGCCGTCCGTTTCAGTGCTGGCCCCAGCGGCCTAAAGTCAATCGTGGCCCTGAACATGCCCCTGACACACTGTACGAACCGTGCGTTTCCGCGACAAAAACCTGCGCACGGTCGGTAGGCAAGACTAGGGCAGGGCGTCCATAGCGGAAGTTTAGTATATCCGGTACTTCAGGACAGAATACGAGCGCTCCATCAGTACCTGGCTAAGTACTGTCCCAATCGACAGGCCCAGGAAGGCAGATTGGCATGCAGAAGGTCAACATGAAGATCGCCACCGTCTTTGCAGGCTCCAGGATCTTTGACCGCTTCGAAGCTGATTCGTCGTCAACATCGAGTGCCAGTCTCAGATGTGGCCGGTTCGATGCGTGCACTTTTCGTGTGCGAGACACTGATAGCTGAGAAAGCGGACAGGCGAGGCGTGCCCCACGGTCTGTCACCATGCTTCGTGTACGCTGGGAAGATCTATACAGGCCTCGCCTCCAAGCTTCAACCTAAAAGACTTCAAATCGGCCTCTGTGCGGTATTCTGTGACTCTCAGCCCGTTCAATCCAGAGATAACTATGCCAGATGAAGCTCGAATATCGCTGCTGTAACAGTAGACATGCAGCGAGGCACGGCTCACTATCTATCGCCATGCCAGGGGGCATGCCGGTCATACACGCTCGTTGCCAGGCTTCATCTTCACCCTATGGCCGATCTGCTGCTGCTCGCGACCTTAAAGGGGACACTCCTCCCGTAGAAGAGAACCACAAACCTGCTCCGGTTCCACGAATCGACAGAAGCCTCAACAGCCTCTTCTCAAGCTCAGGCCACGCCACTCGACAGATTCCAATCGTGCACCTCCACTTTCTCAACATCTTCTCCCTCCTCCTTCCATCCTCCTTAGGCTGCGGCTCCAATTGCGTCTGCCTGGGTGCAGACGGGAAAAGTGAGTGCTCCGCGTTCGTTGCAGGCGTGTTGCCCCAAGGACTTCGACTGCCCTGCCCCTCCATAGCTCTTTTGGCGTGCGCGCCGCCAGTGGAGTACGTCGATTCCCTGCGTTCTTCATCTTGTGCCGAGACTTCTGATGCTGATCAGTGCACAGTTCTTTGGTGAAAGATAGGTTCTCGGATGAAGATGACGGTGGGGATGATCGGTCAGGCGGTCGGCATGGAAGTCGGTCGAGATGTCGGATATATCGTTCTGGTTTCGGAAGTTGGCGTGAGCGAACGAGCATGGAATTTTGGAGCGCTTGGGCCGGCAGGATGTGTTCAACTTCCATGTTCTTTGGATTTGAAGCACCGCTCATAGGCACGAAGGGTTCTTTTCGCGCGGACCTCCTCCTCCGCGCTAGCTGGCTCTTCGGGTCGTCTCTCACTTCCCAAAGAAACTGGTAATCTTGGCATTTCCTCCTTTCGTCGGCGTCTTCGCAACCTTCTCATTCGACACTGCACTTCTGGTTTTCTTGCCCGCCGGCTTCTTCACCTGAGAGCTCTTCGACGGCGAAGCATTCGACTCTTCTGTCTTGATGGCTTTCTTGGGCGGTCCCTCCGCTGCTTCGGCGAGTGAGGCATCATCCAAGTCGGACAGCTCACGCTTGATCGATTGCTCGGTATGCTTTTCCATCGCTTCAACAATATCTCCATCCTTCACTTTCGCATTATCGTCCTCAATACGCTGAGACAAGTCCTGCTCCGACTCGTCCTTCGGCTTCGGCAACGGAGCATTATCCTCCGTCGACTCAACCTTCATCATCGTCTCACGGTCCTCGTCCGGATCCTGCTTGCCCTCCGCCTCCTCATCATTCCTCCTCTTAATCTCATTCTTCGCCGCCACCTCCTTAGCAGTCGCCCTCTGCGTCCCGAAGAAATTCGCAATATTCTTCTTATTCTCCTTACTATCAATCGGGATCAAAAAACTTGGAGAATTATTCCCGACTTTCCCTACCGCCTGATCGACAGGATAACACTCCAACTCCCCCTCAAAAGGCTTCAACATGCCCTGCAACTCCTTATCCCAACCCACCCGGCTCGGATCCAACCACTTCCTCATCTCCTCACTCCCCGGCTCCAATATCACCGGCATGCGATCATGCAGGAATTTCAGCTGCGCGTTCGAGTCCGTCGTGATGACGGTGTAGGTGTACAGCTTCTCCTCGCTGTCTTCGTACTGCACCATGTCCCATAGGCCCGCGAAACACATTAGTTGGCCGTCTTTGCGTTTCGTGTAGTGCGGGACTTTGCCGCCGTTCTTCTTCAGCCATTCGTAGAAGCCTTCGGCGATGACGATGCACCGTTTGCGCTGCTTCATCGTGTTCCACAGGCCACGGTTTTCAATCAGGCTGTCGTCTCGGCAGTTGATGGTGCGCATTTGGCTGGCGTAGTCCGGAGGGCGTTTGGTCCAGAAGGGAATGAGGCCCCATTTTGCGGCTTGGAGTTTGTATTTTGTTTGTTTGGTGGCGAGGCCGTCGACTTGGGGTTGAGTTGATGAGGAGTGGGAGAGTTTGACCTTTTTGGGTGATGATTCGCCGTCGCGGGGTTCACTTTGTTCATCGCCGCCGCCGCGGTCGGATGTGTTGGCGCGGTAGATCAGGCCGTGGTAGCTTGGGGCGAAGTT
This sequence comes from Zymoseptoria tritici IPO323, assembly GCF_000219625.1. NCBI lineage: Eukaryota > Fungi > Ascomycota > Dothideomycetes > Mycosphaerellales > Mycosphaerellaceae > Zymoseptoria > Zymoseptoria tritici. Next base: position 694,141 of record NC_018218.1, on the reverse strand, counting down.
GTAGGTTGACCGGATTTCGTCGTCGGCGGGAGCTTCTTCTACGGGCATGTCTTGCTCTACCAATCTTTGTCGATATTGGCCGGGCCTCATGCTGAGAACATATCTTCCACACATGATGGCCGAAATCGTCTCCGATATCACGACCAGGACGATGTTGTTGTGATTGATGTCGTCAGTCGAAGTTGTGACAATGGAAGGTGTGGTTCGGCAAGGGTCTCCGAGCGGAGAGGGCTCCGGTGGGCTTCACAATTTGATGACCCGAATTGATGGGGAATCGTCGTCTCATGAGGACGAGAGCAACCTATGAACGAAGAAGGTGTAGGCACAGACCCAATGTAAGATCAGTATGCCATAAATACGGTACTCTGGTCTCTTTACATGTGCATATCTCGTCTCTAAACGCTAATGCACAAGCCCAATGCCCACCTCCTTTATTTACACATGCCCATCAGCTCGTAGACCCCGACTCTGATTCTCGGGAAAGCCGCATACCTTACACACAACAGAGCGAAGAAGTTCATCCCACCAAACCACCTCTCTCAGCGCGTCTACTTCTCCCCTCCACCACCAAACCAACTCAATGCCCCCTTCTTCATATCCTTCATCTGCGCCTCCTGCAACTTCTTCATCTCCTCCTGCTCCTCCTTCAGCCACTGCTCCCCATGCTCCCGAATCTGCTTCTCCAAATGCTCATACTGCTTCTGCCCTTGTTCACGAATCTGATCACTCAGCATCTTCCCCTGCGCCAGTCCCTCCGCCACACTCTGTCCATCTCCCAACACCATGCCTCCACCACCCATCGCGCCGCCCTTGACGCCCAAGCTACCCGCGATACTGCCAAGTGAGAACTTTCCTCTCCGTCCACGTTCCTGCGCAAGCTGCGCTTGAAATTTCGCTCGCGCTTCGGATTCGCGGCGGGCGAATTCTTCGGGGATGGAGGTACCCGAGAAGGATTCCAGCACGGGACGGACATCGTCCACGCCGACCGTGGCAACGTATTCCAGGAATGGGATGAGAGCCACAAGGTCTTTGACGTGCGGGTCTTTAGGGTCACCGCTCCATTTGGGGATGATGATGGCGTTTTCGGGTTGGTTCTTGACGTGCGGGGCGTGAGTGTCGATGATGAGGGTTTTGTTTAGGGGTCGGTTGAGGTAGGACAGGTCTTTGACATATTCTCCGTTTTCGTATTTGGTCGCTTCGCGGCCGAGAGGCCACATGATGAAGTGGAAGGGGTCGAGTTTCGCTACGATTGGGTCGGCCATGGCGCGTGGTGCTGAGGTGAAGAGGACGAGTTCGTAGTATTGCGAGAGGTAGCGGATGAAGTAGTCGATACCCGGACGCTTGGCTGTGCGGTAGCCGTTCTTGGTGTCCCAGGTGGTGTGGATCATGAGGTCCTCAAGACTAAGGACTAGAGTCATTGGCGGGCGCTGAGACTCGGGCACATCAGGGAGAAGTTTGGGAAATGATGGTTCTGTGTAGTAGCCCATCTGATGACCCATGCGAGCGCGAACGCGGCGGTACATGCTGTTTGGCGACCAGCTCGTGGTGTCTGGAGCTTCAAGACCTTTGGGAATGTCGTCGAAATCGCCGAAGGGTCGAGAGAAGTATACGCCAGTGCCAACCGCGCCGAGTGTGACCGCTACGTAAAGCCATCTTGCCATCGTCCGGCGACGTCTGTCCACGGATGTCTCGTATGCGGACTGGTCGTAGTCTCGCTCCTCGCGGCCTCCACGACGGCCTCCTTCCGCCGGCGCGGATGCGAGGTCGAGTTTGTCCTCTTGGGAAAGTTTACCCTCTGCAGCGCTTCCTTGCGACGCGCTCTGCTTGGCACCGCCAAACTCGAAATCGAACGTGGATGGGATGCCCTGACGCAAATCTGGCAGAGGTCGAGCTGGCTGCTCAGGTGTGCCCTCCGTCTCCAAAATCTTGTCCTGCGCCGCATGCTCCGATTGCTGAGGTGTGTTCTCTGATTCCGCAATCTTGTCCTGTGCAGTTTGCCTTATCGATCCCGGTACCGGCTCATCCATGTCCAACTTTTGTGCAATGGGTTCCTGCGGTGCTGCTGCGTTGTCCTGTATGGGCGAATCGCGTCTCGTCTTTCTGTCGTCTGGTCTCGCTCCCTCGACTGGAGATGTAGCTGCCTGCGCCGCACCCTTCACTTTGCTCGTCGCCGTCGCTGCCGCAGCCGCAGGGGCACCACTCAGCTTGATGCCATCCTCCGGCTTCCATGTCTGATCCTTGGGCAGAGCTGTCCCTGGTGATGTCTGTCGTTTGGGTCCAGTGTATGGTTTCGGCGGAGGAGGCGAAGCTTTTGGTCGGGCTGCTTTGACGGGTGATACAGCAGCTTTTGGCGGCTTCTTTCCTCCGGCAGCGGCGTATGTTCTTAGCTGTAGTGATGAAACTGGTGTGAATGAGGGGCCATGTCGGAGGACCGTAGCTCGCAGAGCCACTCGAGAAAGCATCGTGGCAGGAATGAAGTCGCGGAGAGGATTGTTGTAGAGAGCGGCCTATACAGCGAGCATCGCCGGCGTCCAGTCTCTCACTATAAATCCGCAGCGAGCGTGGATGTGATGGATGTTAGGTAGTGTGTCGCAAGTTTTAATAGAAGACGCAACGCCAGGAAATGTGGTCCACGAGACTTTAGCCGATCCGAGCGACAGCCCAGCACTCCCGCGGCGAAAGGGTCACCACATCCCTGCCGACATGACACTCTGGAACAAACACATCGCTTCTTTGCGCATAAAAGTCGATATCCATTGACTCTGGACCGACTGGAACGAGGACATGACCACAGCATGATTCCTTCCCAACTCGCTTGAATCTCTTCTCCGGATCTCCCGCGGCATGCGCCGTGTCGTCGATGCACCTGATCGCTACCAAATGTCGACTATCACCGTTATGGCCGATGTTGTCGTTGATTCTTCTGTCGCTGGCAGTCTGGCCGACAGTCGTGAAATGCATGACAGATGACACCATTGCGAGTTTGAGGTCAGAGAATATTGAGGAAATATACTGCAACGGACACGTGAGCTGATACTCCATTCAGACAAGATACTCAAGACCTCTTCTACCATGGATATGACAACTACCTTGCCCATGCCTTTCCCGAGGACGAATTGCGGCCGATAGCCTGCAAGCCGCAGACCCGAAACCGCGACAATCCGGCCGACATTGGTTTGAATGATGTGCTGGGAAACTACAGTTTGACCTTGATCGATTCGCTATCGACCCTGGCAATCTTGGCCTCAGAGCGGGAAGAGGGGAGACAAGACAAGCGACAACCATTGCGAGACTTCCAAGATGGTATACAGAGTCTGGTTGAATTATATGGCGGCGGGACCGACAGCACGAGATGCGGTACAAGAGCTTGCGGATTCGATCTGGACAGCAAGGTGCAGGTGTTCGAGACGAATATCCGTGGTGTGGGAGGACTGCTGTCGGCACATCTTTTCGCCATTGGAGAGCTGCCAATTCGTGGTTACAGTCCAGTCTGGAAGAAAGGCAAGAATCCCGGCATCCGATGGAGGAACGGCTTGGTCTACAATGGACAACTCCTGAACCTGGCCCACGATCTTGCGTCGAGACTCCTTCCAGCATTCAGCACATCGACAGACATTCCCTATCCGAGAGTCAACCTCCGCACCGGTATTCCATTCTACCTCGATACCGAAGGGTTCTGCCGGGCTGATGGCTCTCAATCAGAACCTCGCGAGATTACGGAGAACTGTGCCGCGGGTGCTGGCAGTCTAGTCCTAGAGTTCTCAACCCTCAGTCGACTCACCGGTGACATGCGATTCGAAAATCTTGGCAAGCGTGCTTTCTGGGCTATATGGAAACGTCGTTCTGCGATCGGTCTGATCGGGAATGGTATCGACGCGGAGAGTGGACTTTGGACCAACCCCCCACTCGCTGGGATCGGAGCCGGCATCGATTCGTTCTTTGAGTACTCGCTCAAATCTCACATCTTGCTCAGCAATCTTCCGTACGACCCAGCCAATTCCTCGATCGACTCGCCGGACAACTTTCTTCGAGTGTGGGAAGGTGCTCATGCTGCTGTGAAGAGACACATCTACCGAAAGAGCCATCATGACAAGTATCCCTACTATGCTCAAGTCGACGCGATGAATGGAGCTCCAAGATACAACTGGGTGGACAATCTGTCTGCTTACTATCCTGGTCTCCTTGTTCTTGCTGGAAAGCTTGATGAAGCCATCGAGTCTCATCTCTTGTTCAGTGCTCTATGGACAAGGTACAGTGCGCTTCCTGAAAGATGGCATGTTCCCAATGCCTACATCGATCCTCACTTCCGACATTGGGCTGGGCGACCGGAATTTATTGAGAGCACATTTCATCTCTTCCAGGCCACTAAGGATCCATACTATTTACACACCGGTGAGATGGCACTGCGAGATATCCGTCGAAGGTGTTGGACCAAGTGCGGCTGGGCTGATCTGGGCGATGTCAACACTGGAGAACAAAGAGATCGCATGGAAAGCTTCTTCTTGGGAGAGACTGCCAAATACCTCTACCTCCTTTTCAGCGAGGACCACCCGCTGAATAAACTTGATCGAGCCGTCGTTTTCACTACGGAGGGTCATCCACTGGTCATTCCATCAAAATATGGGTCGCCATCGGGCGGCAACGGTGCGACAAAGAGACCCGACAAGAATCATCCGAAGAACAACTCACCCGCACCAACATGCTCCATTCCGCTGCCTCCGATGCCATTCACTATCAGCAATGTGGTCAATCGAAGCGACTTCTTTCATGCTGCGGCAGTGGCTCAACTTCACATGGTACCAATCAATCCCGTTCGCTCTTCCGCGCTTATGAAAAGCTCGCCTCTTGGTCCCGGCATATCTCTTGCCGACGTCCGGAGTCCAACGAACTATACATTCTTTCCATGGACACTTTCCAAAGACCTGATCCCTATCAACGGCCTCAGTTCTCCCGTTGCCGACCCGGTCATCAGTACCCTTACATTCCCATTGCTGAGCTCTACCACCAACCCGGAGACGGATAACGGTCTGCCTCGACTAGGCGCACTCCACAAACTGGCTGATGGAATCCTCATCAACTCTCTCTCCAACCTGCGCCTAAACATGATCCAAGAACCGAAGTCCATCCTGCTGCCCATGAGTGACGGCTCCTCCCTTCTCCATGAAGTTGGTGAAGAGTACCGCATCCACGGCATCGCAAATTGGGCTCTCGGCCGAGACGAACGCGTTCTGCTGACAAGCGATGCTCTGAAGGCCATCAGTCCTGGTGATCCGCATTTCACTCGCGTAAAGGACCTCGAGATGCTCGATCTCATCATCGACATCCCGCTTCCTGCTGGTCACCAAGCCACAGCGACTCCCATCCTTGTTGACGTGGATGACTCTTCTGACGCCGAGAACACCACTCTTGACAACATGTGGGACGAGCTCGAAGGTATGCTCTCAACTCTCCTCGGTTCGACGTCCGCCATCGAGAGAGTCAAGACAAGCCTTCAGACCCCGCGTCCAACGTCTTCTCCATCATCTACGTCCCCACCTCAGCACTACATTCGGCACAGCCTCCCCGCTATTCTCCCCTCCGGACCAGGTGCTGCTCCTCTTCCCGCCATCCTCGACGAAGACGCCGCTCCTGCTCATCAGCTCGGCAAGCTCCCTTTGAAGAAGATATTCTGGCTCGACGATCAACTCTGCGAGCATCGCTTACCCTCCCACATCGCCCAATCATACCAAGTGCTGGTGATGAAGCGCGGTGGGTGTAGCTTCAACGAGAAGCTAGCGAATGTCCCAGCTGTGTCGCCGCCTTCTATCGCAGCTGGGAATCGAGGCGAAGATGTTGGCTTGGGATTGGTGATTGTGGTATCGGAGCATCCAGTACCCTCTCCTCATGACGAAGACAATGGAACGGGTCAGTCTGTACCCTCTCCGGGGTTGATCAAGCCGTATCTTGAAAAAACACAGCGGACACCAGCTGGTATCGAACGCCACTATCCTCTTGCGATGGTCATGGTCGAAGGCTCGACGCCGCTGAAGCCCATCAGTGTCGCTGCGGGAGGACCGTCCAGCAGTCCTGCACGAGAAGTCCTGAGGCGAGCGAGCGCCGGTCAGGGGAAGTTCGATGAGGAGACGGGCGAGTTTGTTGATCAATCTACAACTCACAAGGCCGGCGAGGCGGTGAAAGGTGGGTTGGGAGTGAAGAGGAGATTCTGGTTTGAGAGTCTAGGTGTGGTGATTGGGAACTTGGGGATGATTTGATTGGTGAAGGTACACAGGCAGAAGAAGGCCATGTGGCTGACCAGCGCAGTGTTTGAGAGCACAGCAGTGTGGAAGATCAATACATTCGGTTAACACTAACGACAATTTCCAACGCAAGATACCATCTTCGTCTCCGTCTAACAATCGATCGCGGTGCCCCTGCAAAAACAAGGCCACCTTTCTCGACGAGTGTCAGAGCTCAACTAAATAGCACCTCCAAGGGGATCATAAGAAATATGCTACAACACAAGTCAGCACACACACCCTCAAACCCACACGCAAACACAATCAACTTACCCAATGCTGACAATTCCGATCCCCATACTTCCGACTCTGCTTCTTGCCCCGACACATACTAAAAAACTGCGAGCGACAAAACCTCTGCGGGATCCACTGGCCTCCACCACAGTTTCCGGTAATCCAGGCCCGAGCGAGACCGGAACCGGGATCTTTCTTGCCGACTTTCGCGTACTCGGACGGGACGATGAGGCGCCGGGATTGGCGGCAGAAAGTGTCGATGGCGCCGTAGGCTTTCGGACGGCGGATGCGGCAGAAGCGTTCGTCGGTTTCGGCGAGGGTGAGGGCTGCGAGGCAGACGAGGAGGAGGAGGAGGGTGATTGGGAAACGCATTTTTGGTTTGGTGAGTGGGGGGTTTTCGACTGAGAGTTGTCGAGGGTGGGGAGAGGCGTTGGAGGACGAGGGAGGTGAATGGGGTATAAGAGTGCGGTTAGATGAGACTGCTTGCATTGCTTGGGACGCTTAGTATTGTACTTTGGAAGAAAGATTTTTGACAAAGGAGGCATTCATCGACGGGCGTTGGAAATGTTCGACTACGTCCTGTTTGGAAGACAAAGGATTTGGACGACACTTCCATGACCTTGGCGGAGGATATGGGTGGCGCGATAATGAGTGCGTCGACGGATGCAGATTGCGTGGAAGAGGATTGTTTGTTGGTCGGTGGTCGGGTGATCTCATTCTTCGTTGATCGTTGAAATTGGTTGATCGTCTGCCAACACCGTACACTTGGCATGGGAAATTGCCATTGCTGTCTCGCCAGCGGTCAGGGAGTAGACTCAGGCGCCTCTGTGATGAAGTCGAAGCGCTGATGACGCCTGAGAGTCGGTCAAAAGGTCTACATCATGGATTCGTCGATTACTGTAACAAAACACCTCCATGGCCATGAGCAAGTCTAAGGTGTTTCACTGAACGTGTGGGACACTTGGGTTTGATCTCTGTCATGTCTTTGAAAACCGACGATGAAGGGCACGCCATCAACGACATGTTACCCGGCTACATGGACACGGCACTCAACGATGTTCCCTCTCTAGATGCCCAAAAGAAGATCTGGATCGAGCAAGACTTGATTCAGACCTTCTTCTGGGCATCCACAGCGAGAACATGGTTGAGTGCAGCGTTCATGTAGCCGGGGAAGATGTTGTTGATGGAGTGATCTTGCAAGCTGACGATGTACACTGAACAGCCACCACAGGCGTTGACCTTTGAGCGAGAGCCTTCCTCGTACTAACACCCTCCGAAGAGCGGACCATCCTCCCTCCATGACTCTTCCCAGCAGCGGCCCTCGAACAATCACTTCCAATCACTCTTCCCGGCATGACAGCCAATGACCCTCCATTACCAATGCAAAACCTCGACACATGCCCGGATGCTGAGTGGCGGCGTGAAGAAAGTTTCGATCTGAAGGACGTTAGCAGATGAAGGCGCCAAGGACGGGGTATGCACTCACTCCACGATGGCGGCAGGTCGACGAAAGACGATGGCATCACCTTGATGCCAGGATTGGTCGCGGCCTTGGAGTGGATGAGCTTGTTCTGAGCGGTGGTGGAGAGCGCGCATCAGCTGAGGGTCGCTGCCACAGATGATGCGGCGAGGGAGCATCATGAAAGACATGGCGGTGGTGGCGTCTTGGGTAAGACGATTGTGCGTGGGTGTATGCTGATGTGGCTTGCTCTTCTTGATGATGAATCACGGCGGCGCCGAGGCTACGTCGATGGTCCTGCCGAACGCTTTGCCGTCGTACCACTCAGCCGAGACGCTGCCTTCGTGGTGAGTCTTGAGTCGTGGTGAAGCGTTGTCGTATGCGCCAATCTCGGATGGGGGTTGCCCGGTGATCATGGCCATGCGGCTGGGAGCGCGCAATGGCGACGTGCAGTATGCGGAGTCGAAAACGACTGATCGTTCGGCGAGCTTGTCGAGGTTGGGGGTCTTGATTTGAGGGTCTTCGTTGTAGATCTTCAATTGTGGTGCCGCGAGCTGATCCGCCATGATGTAGAGGATGCTCGGCTGGTGCAACGATCCCGCGTGAGATCCGAAATGAACACTTCCTTCGACCCAGGACCCTTAGTCCTAACGCCTTGGCTATGTACTTCACGGGACATCACGTCGCCGTTACTGTGGGAAGAGCGGTGTGCTGAAGCCATTCTGGTCGGGAGAGCTGGCGAGGGCCAAGATAGCCACGCGGCGAGTGATGCCAGCCCGGAGGCTACGTCGACAGTCTTGCGGAAGGCCTGGCCGTCGTATGTCTCAGCAGGGATGTTCGACCTGTGCCATGTCAGTTGATGGCCGATGATGAAGTGGTGGCAGCACATACTCGGTGATGCCGGCTGAGTTGATGAGCACATTGGTGGAGCCGAAGTGGTCGGAGACCTTGCTGACGGCGGCCGCGATATTTCCATCGTTGCGGGACGAAGGCGCCGATGAGGTTGACGTCGATCGTCTTGCGGAAGGCCTGTCCGGCGTACTTCTCGGCCGGGATGTTCGACCTGTGTCATGTCAGTGGATGGCCGATGGTGAGGTCATGGCAGAACATACTCCGCAATGCCGGCTGAGTTCACCAGAGACCACCACCGCCCCTTTGATGTCAGGGTTGGTGATGGTCTCTGATGGTGTTCACACGGATGTTGTGGGGAGCCCACCCCCAAAGGATAGGCACTTCGACAGCATGATGACCCCGGCTTGGGAGGCGGCCGGGACGCCGAATCTGCGCTGAAACGATGTTAGTAGGTACTCTGATGGGTGTGAGATCAAGGTGGAAAACTTGCATGTCTTCGTCGTTGCGCAGGTCAGCGGGCACCCGCATGAGTGGGGGTTCGAATGTTGGTTTCAGCCCACCCAGCGAGTGCCCCATTGTTGAGACCGAGGCCGCGAGGAGCGCTGTGGCGAGTGGTCAGCGAGTTGCGGTGTGGAGCTTGAAGGTGACGATGACATACCCGTTGAAAGCGCTGTTGCCGAACAGTGACTCTGCGGGCATACCGTCGTCGAACTGTGATGTGCCATTGAACATGGAGGTCGTGTTGTCATCGAGGGCACCCGCGTGAGTGGGGGTTCGAGATGGGTTTCAGCCCACTCAGCGAGTGCCCGAGATCCCCCGGACAGAGGAAGCGGTCTGCAAAGAGATGTCAGTCGATGGTCGTGGGTGACGCCTTTGGGTGGCGGCGAACGAGGTCGGCGCGGTTGAAGTGATGAGTGAAGGGATGGTGTCGATGAAGACGGTGATGATGGTGTGGTGCTGATGATACTGTGGCAGATGATGATGTACGAACCGTGATGGTGTGTGGTCGGTAGCCAACCGCCAAAGGGTTGAAGGAGAAAGGAAGTTGGAGAAAAGCAGAAGTGGCGGCGTTGAAGTATCTGAGATTTCCGAGCTTGGACCAACGGCGATGACTACTGCCACTTGTTTGCCGGCGACAACGTCACAGGTCAGGGGGTTCTCGCGCCTCGCGTCTGCTCCGCGTTGTCCGGAGCGATGAGCATGAGCTTGTCCGGCAATGCAACAGTTCACAATGGACAGATAGGGGTTGAACATGGCGGAAGGAGGGTCGTTGATGTCTCAGTTAGCCGACCATCGCTGCAGCGTCGTTACAGCAGTCTGTTGAAGCACGTTGATATCCTGTAATCGTGTTCGATCGTTTGCCTTGCAGAGAGCGCCAGCGTCGATCGACCGGGCAGGATTCAGGCTCAGCCCAGAACGTAGCCGGACCACGAGCCTGAACACCAGAGCTGGACGAAGGGCGATACACGCCTGGCCTACTGTTCGATCGTTTGCCAGTGTGTACGAGAGCATTCCAAGTGGCTTTGATCATTCGTAACACTTGCATTGCGTGCTGCCTTGGATAGCAATCGCTGGTCTGCGACCGGGCTGGCTTCCGCTTCGATCGATGGCTTTGACCCAATCTTCGTGACATCTTTCGCGGGTACACCCATCTCATCTGTTCTCGACTCTTACGAGGTACCATCACCGCCGAGCCTCCTCATCCCTTCCTCCACTGCTGTACGCCGCAGAAGTCATGCCGCAATTGACACAAACCTCCACGCTACCTCGACGATTGCCTCCCAGGGACCACGCTCCTGAGCTCCTAGGTCAGACTACCACCCTAGCGAGCAACCGTGGCAGCAACTGAAGAAGCTCATACATCCATCGGAGCAGCTACAGCAGGCTCGAATGCAGTCGCTCAGCCGACGAATGGGGATCGATCGATTTGAAGATCGAACGACAAGAGCCTTCGGACACCCGATGCATAGATGGAGTGTCCACGTAGCGGGACGTAGCAGGAGCGGATAGGTTCTGGCGAACAAGACGAACGCAGCGTGGGACATCGAGACTGAGTTGGTACACTCTCTTTCGATGAGATGGAGCGAAAGAGCACGGAGCCCTTTGACCACACAGCGAGCGGGCCTCGCTCACACGCAGCCGAGCGTCGAGACACTTTGCTGAGGATGCACTGGGAGCAGATCGATCGCAACCTCAATCTCCGCTTCCCTATAAGCTGCCACGACCTTGCTAGGCGGTGCTGGCCCAACGCAAAGCGATATCACACAGCGAACAACGCGTTCCGAACGAGCGTAGAACAGACAGCGAGCTCTGTATGGCCCGTCGGTAGACACCACATGAAAGAGCATGGACTCTGCGCGCAGAGCAAGAGCAGGACTTCGACACGGGAGAGGAGTACGATGTATGGACAATGTCGAGGCGCGGCAGGGCGTCCTTTGAGGAGAACGAGCACTGAGCGTACCGCAGATCAGGCCGCGTGCCGCTGTGGAGGAGCGCAGCAGTGGGTACGAGCAGTGAACATGAAGGACAACCCAACAAGGCACTGTGGATATCGCTGCCGGCTCTGTTCGCTATTGCAGGCTTACGAGAGTGCACGCTCGTAACATTCCAAGGGCGCGAACTTTCGGACAGGATCGAGACAGAACAGACTCTTGGTCACAACGGTCTGCTTGCAAGCTGAATGACAATGGCGCAAAGGTGTGAGTTCGGTCTCAGTCGGTAAAGACAGCAGCCCAGGCGTTCGTTGTAGTACCGTATTGTCAAAGTAGAACGTATTCGCTGCCCAAGTGCTCGAACTGAAGCATTGCTTGCTACCGCCGCAAGGCGTGTATGATGTTCGTAGGTGCTTCTTCTCTACCCCGTCTCTCGTTGCCATTTTCGATGTCGAACAGGCATGTTATTCCAGTAGAGCCGTACGGCTCGATCCTGATCAATCCCTGGAGTATGTTGCCTGCAGTCTGGGTCGCCGGAGTTCTTGCCAAAAGCTGAGCACTCGTTCAAGCTCGTTTGTTTTCGTTCAACGCTCAGCTTCCTTCACCCTCCACACTCAACCAACACATCACACCACATTGATCATCGATCAGTGATTAACAATCACACACTCATCATGGATCTCCAACATGGAGAAGATCCCTGGGCAATGATCGCCAGACTCGAGGCCGACCTGCGCGCCGCTTTCTTCCAGATCCGTTTCCAGCTCCCAGTGCCGCTGAATCGACGACGCCGGAAACGTGACATCCATCGATACGACAGAGCAGCAGCGGCATCAAGAGCGAAGATGTGCCCTCAAGTGGCTCTTCGACGATGGAGACGGCGGTGGTGGTCCTGCCTGCAACCGCCTCGACGAGCGGCGGAAGGAATTGGTGCGTATGCCCACCACTCAGTGAGACGATCAACCTGAACGGCATCGCGGGCTCTTACTTCACCGCCGTAGCACCACAATCTTTGCATCGATTGCTAACCTTCATCAACAGCTTCTGCCTTCTTAGACTTTCCTGAAGCGTCCGTCAAAATCGTTCGCCGCGCCGACACCCAAACCATGCCATCGATGGCTATGACATCCGCACACTCGACCGCGATGCCACAGAGTCATCGATGCTCTCCATCTTCAGCAAATGGACCGTCCGGCCAGTACCTTTGACATCAAGATGGACTCCAAGCTCCCAGAGATGGCAGTGACAGAACTCGACCTCACTCATCAAAGAAGGCGGTCCCTCACTTCACATCAATACCACCTCGAGCGTCGATCATTGATTGACCTTCACTCGACCATCACTCAAGACACTGTGGCAGCAAAAGCTTCGGCAGATGGTGAAAAGGCCTGGTGAGCCGGACACCTCTTGCGGCGCGAATGACTTCCTGTGGCGCTCGAACACGAGGCTTCCGAGCTGCTCACTTCCTGCATCGTTCGCGTCATCATGTGGCTTCTCGGGAAAGACGTCAAGCCATCTTGTGTGGTCGACCAGACTCTCCGCGCCAACCCGAAGGAGAAAGATCTTCTGCATCGACCTCTGTCCCGACCTCCAATCACAAACGAAATGGTCTTTCTTAGGCGGCGGTTCGTTTGAAGCCATGTGCGACGACAAATACTTCGATAACGTCCAAATCACATCCAAGGAGCCGTCTGTCATCGCAAGCGAAAATTCTTCAAGGCACATGCAAGAACTCATTTGGCATCAGATGCGCTCGTTCGATCTTTCGCCGTCACTGCCAGTCCATCAGCTCCGCCACTCTCGGGGTGACCCTGACCAACGCCCAACATAACGGCATCGTCCGTGAGGTCATGCAGAACCGCCTCCTGCAAGCCATCCTCGGCGGCTTGAAGTACCTATACCACGCACATCGGATCATGCACCGCGACATCAAGCCATCCAATGTGGTTGTCAACAGCAAGAGCCAGATCAAGCTTTGTGACTTCGGTGTATCTTCCGAGCTCGAGAACAAGGTTGCCGACACGTTTGTGGGAAATGGTACGCACATGGCTTCTGAGCGGATACATGGAAGCCCCTATACGGTCGAGGGCAATATGTGGAGTGTCGGCCTGACGCTCATGAGATCGGCAATCGAAAGTGTTCTTTCGGCGACACCATCTCGCGAAGAAATTGGACATTGGTGTATGGGAGCCGACACGAGGTAACATTCCGTGGGTACGCTTAGCTCCTCGTCCTTTTGGGCGTTCAAGACTTCCCGGCGACGACGAAGAAGAGATCCGATACAAGACATGTGTGGGAGTCGACACGGCGCATCATTGCCGTGGGACGCGCAGCTCCCTCATCCTCAAGGGCGTTCAAGACTCTCCGGCGTGGCGAAGGAGAGACTCACTACAACACTGGTGTGGGAGTCGACACGGCGCATCATTGCCGTGGGACGCGTAGCTCCCCCGTCCTCAGGGGCGTTCAAAACTTTCTGGCGCGGCGAAGGAGAGATTCGCTACAACACTGGTGTGGGAGTCGACACGTGCAGAATGATATTGCCGTGGGTACGCGTAGCTCCTCGTCCACCCGGGCGTTGAAGACGTTGAGAACTGCGACGACAAGAAGACTGTCCTCGCGATTCCTCTCGCCGCGTTGGTACCTTTCGCGAACCCATTGGCCGACGACAAGAGCCAGAAGAAAGTCCTCAAGAGCGTGCCGGTCGAGTGTGTGCGGGAGTCGACACGTGCATCATTGCCGTGGGTACGCTTAGCTCCCATTTCAAGGCCCAATCGGGTGTGGTGTGTGGGAGTCGACACGGCAAAGATTTATTGCCGTGGGACGCTGAGCTCCCCAGTTCAAGGCCCGGTCGATGGTGTTTGGGAGTGGGAGGACATATGCAAGAGCTCCGTCGTGTGCGATCTGGAGCAATGGACGAGAAGGACGGAATGGTCACTCTTCACGACTCCGTCCGCCCCGATGAAGGACTCACAGCGACCCCTCTCCGGAGGAAGCTGCCTGAGGGGTGGGCGGAGGCGTGTAAGGAGCTGGCAAAGTTGGCGCAGAAATTGGGCCTGCCCTCGGCCAGCATACACGGCAGCAGCACTCAGTTCACCACCGCCCTCAAGCACACCGTCCGCCCCGAGGAAGGACTCACAGCGACCCCTCTCCGGAGGAAGCTGCCTGAGGGGTGGGCGGAGGCCTATAAGGAGCCGGCAAAGTTGGCGCAGAAGTTGGGCCAGCACGTGAAGGTTGACTCGATCCGCCACGAAATGCGGAGCCCGCGGCCCAGCCTGAGATCAAGGTCACGCACTTCGAAGACGGCAAGCGTGTCCAGGAGAACGTGGAAGTCGATGTCGGCGCCGCCGCTCCGACCGTCCCAGCTGATGTACCATACATCGCCTCTGGTTGCAGGCCAAGGTCCGTGAGGCTTTGCCCACTACCATCAAGAACTTCACCCTCACCAGCAAGACTGCGATTGTCTCTGGTTGTGTCAATGTCGCCGCCGCGCCGACCATCCAGGCTGACGTCCCATACGTCCGTCCTGGCGAGAAGCGAAGCCCGACGTCGGCTCGATTTGGAAACCGCCAAAGGTGATATGGCCACGAGCGAAGCAAAAGTGGAGGCGAGTGGAATTTGCCTTGGCGTCAGGCTGTGACGATGTTTCGACCTCCCGACCTGCGTCCTTCATGATTCTTCATGATGGGCCGGAACACGGCAAGCTGAGGCCAGATTTTCCGCCGGTGGAACAGATGATACTCAATATCATAATCAAGTATTGCATACCATTGATCAAGAACATTTCCTCGCCTGGACGTCTACCGCCGTGTCAGATTCCACCACAGTCAGAGGTCGATGGTGCAGGCTTCATGTGTTCAGCAGCGATGCCGTTGCTGCCGGCGCTGCAATCTGGGCGGTGGTGAGCCAGAGTTCGCGAAGGCAAGCTGCGGTGCTCGTCTTGACTCCCGTTCAAGTTGAGTGCGATCTTCTCCCGCGGGTATAAGTAGGTGGCTGCTCCGATGCCCGCCGTTGCTGTAAGGGTGATCTGCTGTCGACCTCGCTCCTCATTCAGCACAAATCCATCAGCATATCCATCAGTCACGAGCCGCCGTGGCAGTCACGCCTGGCCAGTGGCACTTCTCAATGCTCTCTCCATCACGCCTCGCCCTTGCGTTTGTCTCAAGCAGCGGCGATGTTCGGAGGTGTGAATCCAAGCAGCATGCCGGCTCTTCAGCCCGGCTCCTGCTCGACGGCTCCAACAGCAGTCTGCACCATCTTGACAGCTGCCATCTCATCAAAGCGCATACTGACTTGGGACGTGCTGCTGGGACGTGAATCTGGAGGGTCGAGGGAGTGGTCGAGGGATGGACTTGGAAGAAGAGTGAACAAAACGCACGGACCACATCCGCGAGCATCCGCTGGTTCAGGCGACCTCACTTCCCTTTTGTGACTGCCCTCCCTCCCAGTGAGCATCAATTTGCATCTAATGACAAGAGGACTATCTCGTGGCCTACAGAAACCGTCAAGAGAATCTCGCCGCTCGGAATTGCACTCTAAAGCGGGATCACGAGCTGGTGACGGCGACGCAGACATGGCAGAAGGAGTTCAGATGCAGAAAGGCTGCAGTAAGCAGAAGGAAGCTCGCATAGAACAACGATGCGGACTGGTCGGCAGCGAGGAGAGGCTCTGTCGACGTTGCCTCCTTGTCTGATCAGGGCGTGTGTAAGCAGCAGGAGCACCAGACGAATTAAACAAGGTAATTCAGCGAGTCAATGTGTTTTCTCACTCACGAAGATACTCAAATGTAAATCACGATAGAGTGTGCGAGATGTCAATCCATGAGGTGTTGTTGTACAAAGTCGTTATGCAACACCGCTCAGCTACGCTCAATCGCCGACGAAATCGCTGACAAGGAAATACGCCATGCCAATGCACACCATTCACATCCAGCAGACACAAGCCCAGAGAAGCTCAACGTCTAGCCACACCAACACCATAGTCCTGAACTCAGAGAAGCCGTTTTGAAAATCTCACCCATGCCAATCTCGTCCTCATCTCCAAGCCGCCTTCCCGCCCATCCCACCACTCGTCCCAACAACACTATTCCTCACTCCTCCCGGCCTCGCCGCCACAACCGGCGGTCCACTCATACTATCCCTCGCGCTCGCACCATGCAAATCAAACATACTCCTCCTCCCCGCCAAGCCCGGCCCACTCTTGCCCACGCTCATACCCCTCGGACTCAGGACACTCTTCGCATCGTCGCGTAGATGTTCCGCTTTCACCATCCTCCTCGCGTGACTTGCTGAGAAGATACCCTGAGCTGCTCCCTCGGTAGATTGCGTGGGAGAAGTGGATTGTGAAGCAGTCGGCGATCGGCGACGGTGCGCGGCTGCGGAGGCGTTGTTATATGCTGTCGAGGACTCGCGGCGTCCGAGACCGTTGGTGAGGTTTGCTGAGCCACCGAGGGAGGAGGAGCGTTTCTTCTTATTTTGGATCAAGGCGGAGCGGAGTGCGAGAGCGGTGTCTTTGTCGAGATTGTTAGGATTTGTGTCGCTGGCGCCAGAGTCGGAGGATGAGTCTGGGGATTTGGGGCGGTGGGTGAGAGTTGTTGATGAATGAGGAGCGCGGTTTGCTTCAATTTCACGAAGAGGAGATGTCTCGGAGTCGGAGGAGAGGATGCTTGGAAGGGAAAGGTTTGGCGCTGTGGATGTAGGTGAGGAGTTGTCCGATTTCTTGGCAGCGAGGAAGCCGGTTGCAAAGCGGCCGTTGCCAGACTTGGGAGCTGGGAGGTTGGGAAGCGGCGATGAGTCAAAAGAGTCCTCGCCTTCCATGTCCGTGAAGAATTGAGGTGGCGGAGGGTTGTTCTCGGTGTCCGCGAAGTCGGCAGGTGAGCTCTCGATGGGCTTCGGCGTCGGCTGGAATTCGACCAGAGAGCCACCATCAACGTCTTCGTCTTTCCACTTCACAGCACGTTTCTTTGATGGAGACTTCCTCTTCGGTGTGCCATTGCTGTTGAACATGACTCTACTGCGCGCAGTACCGCCGGGCTTCAGCCGCCTTCTAGGACTCGCTGTTGCTCCGCGGTTTGGACTTGGGCCAATATGTGGTGATGATGAACGAGGCTCCATCTCTGCGGCGATTCGTGGTGGTAAGGCCGATGCTGGAGCGAGTGAAGGACGGATCTTGTTCTTCAAGGGACTGGGTCCCATCAGAGGAACCTGCTTCTTCTTGCGAGGAGTTCCACTCTTTGTCGGTGGCATGGCTTCGGTGATTTGCAGGCCCCCATCGGGCTTGATGACTTGGCCGGTGGCTTCAGTGCAGGATTGCAGTAGCTTGCCGAGAACACTGCGACCAGCTGCCATAGCTTCCTCTTCGGTCATTTGTGCGATTTGGTTGAGAATGGCAATGGTCTCGAAGTGAGCAGAAAGCATCACTTGCATCAGACCAGCATCGCCCGTCTTATCCTGCTCCAGAACAGCAAGATGCATTTCGATATCGGTGCGGCCCTTGAGCAGCTCCACCTCCTTGCGCAGACTCATCTCCTCGGCGGAGTTTGGAACAGCTCCATCGATGTTCTGCAATTGACGCAGCCCATCTTGAAGCGCTGTGTCAATCGCTCGAGTCCAGTTGTTCTTTGCGAGACGCTGGTGGTAGTGTTGCCGACTTCCTTCCAACTCCACAAGAATGCCAGTCGCCGTCTTCCGCATCGACGTGAGCGCTGCTGATGGCTCCTCATCCTCACGAGTCTCGCAGACTTGGTCGAAAGCTCCGATCCAGCCACTTATCGCAGCAATGCGACGCTCGGTGTGGCGAAGTCTACGGGTATTCTGCGTCCGCTCGTTGCGTTCTGCCAGAGAATGCTCAAACGCTGCACGAATCCGCTGCATACCATCTTGCGCAATTTCTTGCCGCTTGACCTCAGCTTTGCGGAATTTGACAAAAGCCAACTCCTCGAATTGCTTCTGCTGTGCTGTGAGTTCGTTGATCCGCGCCATTTGCTCGTCGATCTTCTTGAGGTAGTCCTTGACATGGCGGTCCACGTTGTAGACATTGCGCACGCTCTTCGTTTGAATGTTCTTCGCTCGGTTGGCGTATCGTAGAGTGTTCTGCGTCTCGTCAAAGTGCTGGCTGCTGGGGGAGATGCACACAATCATCACCGTCCGACAATTCCCGCCCAAGCTGAATTTCAGCAGTCTTGTCAACTTCGAATTCCGGTATGGGATGTGATTGTGTTTCCTCTGATCGCAAAGAGCGTTGATGCAGGATCCCAGAGCGAGAAGTGATTTGTTGATGTTGGCACCTTCGAGTAGACGAGCGCCGCGATTCAGGGTAGCACTCGCGCGCTCAGATCCTGCCAAATCGATGATTGACAGCGTAGCAAATGTGACCGGCTCATGGACGTCCGCGTTCCTGTCTTTCGAGGAGACATTGACCTGCAGCACCGCGTGGGATCGCGAAGATGTCGCATTGGCTGCTGTGGGAGATTGTGTTCGCTGCGAATTTCCCTGAATGACCATATCCATGACTTCTTGCACGTTTTGCGGTTTGTGGGAGGAGAGGCCTGAGACGGACACAGCCTGGTTGGAGTCCTCTCGTAGCATCAGACCTTGCTTCGCCGTGGCCATGTCCGGATTGAGAAGATCGCGGATGTTCTCATTGTAGATCTCCAAGTATGATAGTGAGACCTCGACCTCCTTCGTCTCCTTCAATTCCTCGACTTTCTCAAACAGCTCTTGCATTGTCATGAAGATGATTCCCGGCTGCTGCGCAGTTCCAGTAATGGTGTGTGTCTTTCCGCATCCTGTTGCGCCATAGGCG
The DNA here is from genome assembly GCF_000219625.1 of Zymoseptoria tritici IPO323. Lineage (NCBI taxonomy): Eukaryota > Fungi > Ascomycota > Dothideomycetes > Mycosphaerellales > Mycosphaerellaceae > Zymoseptoria > Zymoseptoria tritici. Next base: position 675,089 of record NC_018218.1, on the reverse strand, counting down.
AACACTGTCGCATTGAATCCATCCAAGACTGAGTCGAGCAGATTTCGTGTGGTGGCTTCGTAGACGTCGGCTTGTGTGGTGTTCTCGTCGAAAACTCGGTCGAAACCGAATGTTTGATCCTTTACGCGCTTGCCTTGAGGGAGGACGGCGCGGCTGAACCGCTGGACGGGGTTGTCCTCAGGAGGATCGAACACTCTGCGCATAGTCAGTGATGGACAAGGAATTCCTGCGCACTTTTTGCCAAACATACAAGCACTTCTCGTCCACCACTTTGATCACCGGCCTCAAACCCTTCTGTCCAAATTTGGGCTTCGCGACAGCTGCCAGGGAGCCATCGCCCAGGAAGAGAGGTCCATCGTCGGTCTTTGTGAGCTGAGCGGCCTCCTGTATTGTGAAAGGGCGCACTCGAACTGTGACGGAAATGCTGGACGCGCCATCCTTGTTGGCAGTGGCCGTCGCAGCCATGTTTTGTTTGGTTCAATGTGGATGCCAATGTGTTGATGCTGTGTTTTGATGAGGGAGAGTAGTTGGATTTCCAGAATCGACCACCAGGGCCGAGAGTCCTGCGCCGCAAAGAGTATGTCGTGAGGAGTGAGGTCGTTGAGTACTATGCCGTCGATAGAATTGTTAGTGCAGTCTGGACAAAGCTCTCTCGCTAGATCCGACGTTTGTTGGTCTTCGCGTGTCCATTTTGGTGCCAGTTTCAGCCAAGCCTCACCGCATAGCAACACCCGTCCCGAGATCTCTGACGGTGACCTCGTCTCGTGGCATAGCATCTTCAAAGAGCATATACTTTCTCTTTGGAATCGCAACATATAGTGGCAAATTGTCGGAGGTTGACATACCTAAGGTATCTTCTCACATCTCTCTGGTGCTTCGAGGATGTTTCGGAGAAGTGTGTCCGGCTGTTTTCGCCATGGCGACTCCAGATTCGAGACCGACATCTCCCGAAGCATTTGAAGCATTGAACGTCGGCCGTCCAAGCTCCTTTGATCGCACCTTGAGTCTGTGAGATGATCTGGGCTCTCTCGATCTCGACTTAAGCTTGGACGGAGTACACAAGTCTCAGCAGACAATATCGACTCCATACAGGCGAACCACGACAACGGGAATGAGCGATGACGATCCTCCACGGCACTCGGATATACTTTGGAGGGGCATCAAGCACGAAGCTGTCGCCATTCGCGTGTCAAGCACATATACCTCCAATAGCTCACCAACCCAGTGGTTTCTCCTCCTGCAATGCTCAATACCATCAAAATGTCCGCCTCACGACGCCTCTCCGCCCTCTCAAACCAAACAAGAAATTCCTCCTCCAAAACCACCATGAAAGAAGCAATCGTATCCGCAGGTCCCAAAGTCACCATTCGCGACGTTCCTGTTCCCACTCCAGGTCCATATCAGGTCGTCACAAAAGTCATCTACAGCGGTAGTAATCCCAAAGACTGGTAATCCCTCCCAATCCTCCCAATTCCAGCTCCCATTGACTAACAAGCCACAGGAAACGAGCCGAAGCTGCACCGGATGTCTCCAAAGCGGTAAACCAAGGCGACGACATCTCCGGCATTGTGCACGAAGTCGGATCAAATGTCTCCGAATTCAAACCCGGCGACCGTGTCATCGCTTTCCATGAAATGATGAAGTACGCAAAACCTAAAACGATCGACGCAGAGCTGTGCCTCGACGTCTCGTCCATCACTCCGTTCAGGACCACGCGCTGACTCTGATACTTTGCTTCCAGGCCAGGAGGTAGCTACGCCGAATACGCCCTCAGCTGGGCCCACACAACGATCCACCTGCCCTCCAACATCTCCTTCCAAGCCGGAGCCGCCATTCCTCTCGCAGCCCTCACCGCGGCTGTAGGTCTGTTCGCGCGCTTGCGCTTACCTCCACCCTGGCTACCCGCTACGAAACCGATCCCTCTGATCATATACGGTGCGGCATCCGCGGTAGGCGCATATGCTATCCAACTGGCGAGTCGAGCGAATATCCACCCTCTCATCTGCGTCGCTGGCGCGTCCGCCGCACACGTGGAGTCCCTCATCGATCGCTCAAAGGGGGATACGATAATCGACTATCGCTCTGGTCCCGACGCAATCGTACAAGGCTTCAAAGATGCCGCTCGAGGGACCACGATTGAATACGCCTTCGACGCCGTCTCGGAAAAAGGTTCCTACCAAGCCATCTGCCAGGTCCTCAACCCCTCCACCGGCAAAATCACCCTCGTCCTGCCGGGGAAGAAGTACGCCGATATTCCGGAGGGCATCGAGAAGAGCGTCACGACGGTGGGGAGTGTTCATGGTTTCCCGGACGATTTGAGGGATTTTGGGAGTGTGGCGATGAGGTATATTGGGAAGGGGTTGGAGGAGGGGTGGTTCAAGCCGCAGCCGCATGAGGTTGTGGAGGGTGGGTTGGGGGGTGTGGAGGAGGGATTGAGGAGGTTGAAGGAAGGGAAGGCGAGGGCTGTGAAGTATTGTTTTGAGATTGGGCAGACGGAAGGGATGGAGAGGTAGGGTGATTTGTATGGGAGGGGATGGGCTCGGTGTAATGCTGGAGCGTGGAGTATGTCGGCAAGTTCTGTCAAGGATTACTGTCGTGACGAGTTCCCCTCCGTTGTCTGTGGGAGCTCGGTGTGTTCGCCGAGTCGCGGACGCACTTCACACGCAGGCAGGACTAGCACATCAGGTCGTAGTCAAGCTTGGTGAAAATTGGAGTGGAAGGCAGGACTGCACATAAACTCGTAAAATGGGTATCAACTGAGTTCATTCAAAATGACGAGTCGACTCCAGCCCGACGGCGGCGCACTTTTCCTGTTTCCGGAAAACGACGACCTGTCATGCCCGAACGCCCAACTCGATGCTACACCTCGAACTTCCTCCCCAGTCTTGTCAACCCGACCAGCAACACATCAGATGTGCCAGCCATTTTTGATCAAACGCTTATCCTTTCGAACTTCGCATTTACTCGTCGTCCTCATCCTCCTCCTCAGCCTCAAGAGTGGTCTGGGCGATACGGTCCAAATCACGCTGGCCGGACTGAGTGATGCGGCGGCCACCCTTCTCCTCATCGGTCTCGAGGACACCGATCTTCTCGAGGGCCTGGAAGATCTTGCGGTCGACGGCACCGGAGGCATCGACGTGGTGAGATGGACGCGAACCGCGGTTCTTGGTGCCACCGTGGGCCTTGCGGAGACGGCCGACACCGACGGTCTTGCGGACGTAGACGTGGCGGGCAACGGAGGCTGCGCGGATGTAGAACCTGGAAATCAAGTGTTAGGAATTGCGATCACGGCAGGAGCGAATGGACATATTCTCACCAGTCCTGGCTCTGTGGTGGGAGCTCCTTGGCGTGGGACAACTTGACAGTGTCGGACCAACCTGTAGACTCACATGTCAGTACTTGAGCGCTGACACATTTTGCCCCCCGTTCCACACGGGATTCAGGTTTCTCTTTCAAAGAATTGTATCCATATCGTGGTGTGCGATATCTTGCTTGTGTGTGTTTTCCTCCTTCTTTCTGGTGTTCACGGACCTGGAATTGGGAGCTTTCCCTGACGCTTCAAGAAGGCGGCGTAGGCGGCGATGAACTTGTCCGAAGGGACATCTCTGACGGAAACTCCTCCCATGTTGACGGTGGTATTGGCGGTATGTGTCGGTGGAGAGGTGAGGTCGTGGGTGGTGAAGGAGAGTGATTGATCCTATGCGCGATTCTTTCAAGTCAAAGTTTTTGCGACCTTGGTGGTGTGGGAGTGCGATCCGAAGCCAAGCCACTAGTTCGAGAAATCCGACGACTGCACGTGATCATTGCGGATCGCGGGTGACTTTGGCGGTGTATAAAAACGTAGAATGCTATATATATTGCACCGCCTCGAATTTGTTCTCGGTCTGTCAATTGCATGGCGATATCGAGTGTCCCGTTGCTTTCGAAGCGTGAAGGTGCAGAGAGTCCGGTCGTTACTTACGGGTCGAGCTCGCAACATTCCGCAACTCGCTTCGCGACTTCTCAACGATAACTTGGAACTTGGCTAAACCATCGATATCGCAAAAGACCACACATAAAGCATCCTGCATCTTTAGACTCGCTGGTTCTGGGATTGCTAGAAAAGCCGGACGATCCGAGACTCCTTTCCAACAATTGAGTCACATATCAATTCAAGTTGCACTCTCGAGCTCGTCCATCTCCTTGACCTGCCCAAGCGAAACTCCTTCGATCGCATGCAGTTGTCTTTCAAAGCACGATTCCATCATACTAAGGCCAACGATGTATCAAAACGGATGAGCATTCCGCGCACTTGTGTCACAACAAGGTGACGTTCCGATCGTACTTCGCCGATCTTGATCGTTGCTTTGTGTTCGCGAGCAACTCTGGACCGTGATCAGATCGCTCAGAATGGCCAGCGCAGTACTTGGCAAGCTGCCGTCTAGCTGGGTTGCTTCGTTCAGCAACTCTTCATTGACATTCAGATGGACCTTCGCCAGTATCGTCTCCAGCATGATCGGCGTTATGACAATAGCGTGGTGGACGAACAACCTTCACTTCTCGCGGCGACTGCGAAGAAACAGCGGTAGGTAGCACCTGCATCTTGCACTGTACATCTACTGATATCTTCGCCAGCCTCCTCAACCGATCCCGGCGTCCTTAGAAAGGGCACAACGTTCGAAAGCTACGAAACACCCTCCGGCCATGTCTACCCAAAGATCCGAACATTCTTCCATCCTCATCCAAACGCAGACAAGCTACCAAAAGACATCCCTCTCCTGGTCTTCGCACACGGTCTGGGTGGATCTGCTGCGCAATTCGCACTACTACTCAATTCCCTCGTCAACATCGCGCCATGCCTTGCCATCGACTTGCCTGGCTGTGGACTTTCAGACTTCAAGCCGAGGACGGTGGAGGCCTACACGACCACCGCACTGGCAGAACTGCTCTACACGGCGATTGAGCGCTTCCGCGACAAAGGCAACAACCAAAAGGTTGTATTGATTGGCCACAGCATGGGCTGCTCGATCTCTGCTCTTCTTGCGTCTTGGAGCTCGCCATTGGCACATCTCTGCACAGACCACATATCCGGCATGATCGCAATGTGTCCACGATCTTCTCCTCTTTCCGAGCACGAACAGAAAGGGGTCATTTTTTTGAGCAAGCTGCCTCTGCCAGTCTTTGAGTTCATGAGGTTTCTCGATCGCCGTGGCGGCATTCACAGTAAGTCGGTCGCTCGCATGGCAGGCAAACAAGCCGACGCAGAGACGCGCAAGTTCCAACTCCGCTTCAACCAGCAATCCCGCTCAACAACATATCGCGCTATGACTACTGCAATGCTTCTTCAAGAGCAGTGTACCGCATCAAAGAACGAGGAAAGCCTCCTCAGCAGACGAACCTGGTCCGGTATTCGTGTTCCCCTCTTACTCCTGACCGCCAAAGACGATACAGTCACTCCTCCCTCCGAAGTCGCCCAAATTACTACCTGGCTCACCCGCAAAGACTCAGCGAATGACACCTCTGACCTCAACACACCACCGACCGTCTCGCCACCTGCCCACCTCCAAGTCCGCACGTTCGCTTCACCCGCCTCACACGCCCTACCCTACACTCCGCCATCCCTCCGCCTCCTCGCCGGCACCATCGAATCGTTCCTCTCCCATCATGTCTCGAAGTCCCTCAACCCAGGTCTCCAGCTTCAACTCCTTACCACAACCGGCAAATGGGACGTCAAAAACTTCGAAAAGTGGCGAAAAGTCCTCCCCTGCTCGCCTCCCATCGCAGACATCTTCCGATCGATGAAGACAATGAGGGAACTCGACGACGAGCATTGTCCTGAAGGCTTCGTCGAACGTTTTGGTTGGAAGAATAAAGATGACGGCGTGTGGGCGGTCGTTGATATTTCTCATGGCACGCCGGTGTATGATCCACAAGGTCTAGAAAGCAGATGCGTCAAGTACGTCAAGTTCCCGACTGTGAGCAAGCTGCCGCCGAGCGCGGACGATGTCGAGGGATTTATTGGAACGATCGATCGACTGCGAGAAGAGTTGGAAGAGGTGGTGAAGGCGAGAGATGGTGAAAGCATAGGGGAGAAGTCGAAGCCAACGATCGGAGTTCATTGCCATTATGGCTACAACCGCACGGGATATCTGGTCGTGTGTTATCTCGTCGAGCGGCTGGAGTACAACGTGAAGGATGCAGTGGAGGCGTTCGCAAAGGCCAAACCGCCGGGCATCAAGCATGACTTCTTTGTGGATGAGTTGTACGTGCGGTATGAGGGATAGAGGGAAACGATCGATCGTTCCAACGTAGTGAGTATCTTCGATTTCATCGTTCTCTTCATCGTTCTCCACGCATCAAGAAGCGACTGTGCTGCTCATCTCCCTGTCGTACCATCGTATTCCATATCGAAACAGGAGATCGGATCGTCGAAATCTCCCCGTGCAAACGCCGTTTGCTTACAACTTTCCGATTCTTCAAATTCGAACGACGACCACCACACGTACAACAGCATCGCCCGCACCACAACGCGCAACAAAGCTTCACATTAAAAAGCGCTTTCTCACCTTACTAGAAAAGTTTTCATCATCATCATCAACGTAAGTAAGTTGTCTCCACCGTTGGTTCACTTCCCTCCCAACTCCTCCTTGACCTTCTGCTTCCAATCGCTCCTCTTCGTCGCTCTCCGTCCTCCAGTCAACCGACTAAGCTAACGCATCGATAACTAGACATACCAACGACCTCCACGCGCGCGACGATGGATTGGATGGAGTGGTGCTGGTTCCTGGTGGCGAGGGAGGATGGGGAGGAGGGAGGGGGGGTGAGTGGTGGCGGTGGTGGAGAGGAGGAGGTGAAGGAGGCGAAGAAGGAGGCGAAGAAGGAGGAGAAGAAGGAGGAGAAGAAGGAGGAGAAGAAGGAGGAGAAGAAGGAGAAAGGTATGTACACATCCTGTGGAGGTTGTTAATGGTGGGTGAACGATTGCTGACTTTTGTGGTTGCAGATTCGTAAATTTTACGTATGAATCGAACGAAGCTCTCCGCCGCTCTCAGCGCGAGTGGAGTGTGTCTCTGCTGCTGATCTCGATGATCTGGTCTCAAGAATCTGTGCTGTCAAGGAGAAGAATGGTTGTGAGATCTCTGTCCTTTGAGGCTCTTCGTTCCGCGAGGGTGGTGGGTATCTGTGCTGGCCCTGTTTGACCGGCTTCCCCGTCCGACACCGACACCGAAGAAAACATTCTCGATGCTGTTCACGACTCCTGCGAAACGTCCTGTCGGCAGAATGACTGCAACGCCTCGACGAGTAGAAGATGACGCAGAGGATGTGAAGGAGAACGGGATGGGAGGCGTGGGCGGAAAAGAAGGGATCATGTCAGGAAGAGCGAAACGTCGTGCCGGCGAGGCGGGCAAGATGTTCGCACTCAGTGTAAAGAAGCTGACGCCTGTCGACTGAGGTGCATCCATTGATTGGTCTCGACAGAGCAATCTCCGGCTATGCCAGTTGCTGTTTGCCAGCCAACCTCAGGCCCACTGGACGGCGACATGCACGAGTCCTTTGCCGACGCCAAGCCAGATAGCAACGCGTCTATTGTCGGTCAGATTATGCTGCGGATCGACGAGTTGCTCGAGTCTTATATTGGCGACGATGACACTTTGACACTGGAATTGCCATTTGCGACCGCCCTTCTGGCCAGCATCGAAGGCTTTGATTCCGAAATTCTCCAGTCCAACCGTGCCCTTAGCTCTCCTCCACCGCAGCAATCGGAACCCCTTCGGTATTGGCCCTGGACGTTCGATGCGCGAAATGATCGACTCTCTCCCGAACGAAATGAAGCTAACGATGGGAGTCGATGCTGGGCAGGAGGGCGACTTCTTCATGATCGGAAAGCCATGGCCGTTGCACAGTGTCTTCGGATGCTGAAAAGAGACGGAGATTCCGGTGGAGATTGTGAATCTAGGGTGTACCGCGGAGCAGAAGGATGCGATGGTGAAGTGGTACTTCGGTAGGCGAAGTGTCTTCCTCGCGCACGATTGGTATGCTCTGAGAGAGTGGATCGCGGTCGTGAAGCGGTTGGGATTGTTGTGGCGGATTCGCGATGTCCATCTGATCGTGCATCTCGGTACGGCAGACGAGTACGTGGGGTATGGTCTGGGTAGAGCAGAGGCTGATGAGAGAGCTGCGGAGGTGAAGGATGCGGTGTTGTGAACGTGCGTCCGGCCATTCGCCAGGCGGGTTTTCTTATGGGAGCAGATCGAAACACAGTCGTAATCACGCGGTCCGATAATATCGATCGGCCTCAGATGCCCGGTGCGAGCGACGGGGAGAGAAACGCAGAGGGACTGCGTCTTATGGAACGCCGCAGCCAAAGTCAAGAACGATGGCTCGAAGATAAGCTGCTCGAAAACAGCTTGGCCCGGGTTCCGGTCCATAAGTTGACATTCGTTGATTACTGTGCTAATATTCGATCTGGACAGAGCGAGGCGCTTCCGTGCTACTCGATTCCTTGAGAGACTGTCAAGTTCCTACGCTTGGAGGGAGGAGTGCGATCAAGGATGGGAGTCTTCTGTAGTCCGAAGAGTTATGCTTCTATTAGCAGGTCGGAGTCTACCCTGCTCATATTCGCCATCGAACCTCAGGTGTACAGGCCGAGGAAGGAGGAAGACTGCTTGGAGACCTGGCGTTTCTTTGCTTAGGGGAACACGCTGCTATGTGAAAAAAACCGCTGTGCGGTGCTGCTGTCAACGATCGACCATCGGGGGTTCATGCTGGCGACGGAGAACGAAATGTTGCGGTTGCTGGACGATTGAACAAAGATCATCTCGTAGTCATAAGAAGCAGATTGCTCTTCAAATCTATTCAAGCTGTGTGTACATTCATTCAATTCCCAACCTCCGCAACCGTGGGAAACCGATGTCCCGCCAACCGATACGCCGCAACCTCAAACGAGTTCCCACCCAACGAACTCAACTGACTAAATAAACTCGGACAATTCGTCAAAAACGTCTCAATCTCTGCCTTCGGAATCGTCGACGGTCTCATCTCTCCCGACCCAGCGACTGTCCATAATACCACAGCCGCGTGGTGCAGACTACAAAATGCCAGGAAATTGAAATGAGCTCGGTCGCCTTTCGGCCGTTGAAGTTCGCTTTCGATTAACCACTTCACGTCCCAGGCCTGCTGAGCCGCTTGCGGAGCGAACGCACTTCGTAACCAGCCTTCGACTTTGCGGTGGGTATGCCAGTCGACTGTTTGCGGCTCAGCGGCACGGTAGGAGATGTGGTGTAGCCATTCGAGAGGAGCAGTGAGTCGAAGGCGGGAGAGGTGGTAGAGCATGAGACAGGAAAGGAGGGTACCACGATGGTACATGAAGGTGCCGTTGTTGATGGCAATGTTCACGGCGTGCGACCAAGAGTCGAGAGCGTGCAGCAGACGTGCACGCTCGGCGTAAAGTTCGTCCATGCGTCGCCGGATCTGGCCGACGGCGAGCGCGGGGATGATTCGCTCGCCGTTGGGACGAGGTACGCTTTCGCGGTGTTCGGATACTGCGATGTCGATTTCTTCTAGACAGTGACCGGTCAAGCGTGGGAAGAGCTCGGGATCTTGTGTGAATTTCCAGACGGCATCTTGGAGACCGAACATGGTGAGTTCGTAACCGAGAGCTCCTAGCTCTGGGTTTGGCTCGGCCTTGTCGAGAAAGATGCGTATGAGGTCTGAGAAGGGCATTTGTAGGCATCTTGCGTTTTCGATCTGGTGAGCCTGGAGCTGGGCTTCTGGCGACAGTCCTTCCAGATTCATCCACAATGAGTCGGATCTAGGGAAGGTCAATTTCATCTCGTCGGCTGATAAGAGTGGGCGTGTGCTGAGCAGGACGCTGGTGTAGACGTCCGTGCGCAGGATGCCAAAAGCTATTCTTCTGCGGGTCTCAGCTTGCTTGTAATGTGCCAGCTCTGCTTCGTTGGACATTTTGGCCAGCTTCGCCATCAGAAGACCGTCAGGACTCGGCTCGCGGAAGAATCCCATGCGGCGGAGTTGTGCGACTGTAATGGCAGCAATATGCTGAGAGATTGTTAGTATTGCTTAGAAGGTAATTCTCAAGCTCTGAGAGACTAACCTGTGCGTAGGAGAAGCCTTGGTGTTGGCCGAAGTATAGCGCCGCGGTCTGGGTGAGCAGGCGGGCCTGCGCCAGCCAGACCAGATCCTCATCTGGGCCCTCCAGATCATACAGACTTGCACTGAGAAGCCGTCTTAGGCGCTCGTGCATCAGTGTGCCATACTGTCTGTGCAATGCGTCGCCGAACATCGCTCCGATCGCACCAACTACCAGGAATAGCACAGGATGATGTGTATCCGGATCCAGCTGTTCGTGGTTCAATATGGGCCATCCAGAATTGAAGTTGGTGAGGAAGGATTCGGCGAGCTGGTACAAAGTGCGATGTGGATCAACAACAGATTTTTTACTGGCGTCTTGGAATATGTCGGCCAGTTGTAGTGAAACGGATTCCCAATACCGCCGTCTGATTCCGCGGTCATCGGGCGAGAAGGCCGTGTTCGCCGCATACGCAACGAGATTTTCGATGGTGTTCGAGAGAGGAGAGTGCGTATTATTGCTGGTTGGAGATGAGATGCTCGAGCCTTTGGCATCCTGTGCTGTCGATGTTGGTCGTGCGTTCTGGTGATGTAGTGATGGTTTCCGGCTTTGTGATTTCCCGCCGTTCAATAAAAACAAATTCTCATGCAGCCATGGCCAGGCCTTCTCCTCATGTACATCTCCGGCCAGCCTCAAATTATGACTGTCGGCAGCGCCTGCAGTCAGCATTTCCTTATATGGCGCTACAGATCCGATCGCGGGAGAAAGTGAAGTCGGGGTCATCAGGGCCTGGCTATGGGTCCGCTCGTTCGCACGTGGTCCATGGACACTCTCTTCAGGTGATTCTCGGTCCTCAGATCCATGCATGCCTTCATCGGAAGCATCGGCGTAGGGCGAGCCCACTGACTTCTCATCCACTTCTCCACTCCCTTCCGCTTTCACGCTCCTAGGTGCCCGGCTCGCATGGCTGATCCTGCCCGTAGTGGTAGGATATTTACATTCTCGGCGACCCTCGAAACACGCGCGACATGGAACCTGGCCGTCGCATTTGATCCTGGCTCCGCGACACGCCTCGCACGCGGTATGGCACCGATGTCTGGCAGCATTTGAATTCGCGCAATGGCCGTTGCTCACATGGCGGTTCAGAATGTCGCGCCGGGCGAATAGGACGCCACAAGTATCGCACTGATGTTGAGGCGGTCCGCGGGAGTGGTTGTGGGCGTGGCGAGTCAGAGAGGTCCGAGTCTTGTAGACCTTGTCGCACTGGGTGCACTTGAATACGCCTAGAGAAGACATGTAGACGTTTCCCTTAAGATCATGGTGGGTTTGTCGGAGGCGAGAATGAGAGAGGTGGAGTTGATGGTGGAGAATCTGCGAGAACAAGAGTGTGGTACGCTGCGGTTGACCATGAAAGCTTCCCACAGCCACAAGGCGAGTTTGACTGGCCAATGAACAGACTTTACTGGTTTGGTCTCACTCTTTCCTCTCGTGCCGTGTCTTTGCACACAACACCATACCGCGGCATCTTCCGAATGCATTGGAGGACAACGATACTATCGTGTTGCAATCAATGTGTTGGGGTCAATGTGCAATCGCTCAATTGGTACAATCCTGGCATTTGCGAGCTGGAGAAGTTCGTGGGCATGAGGAGAGTGATCACGAACACGATGAAAGCACAGCCTGACGTTGGGAGAAAGCCGACATTCGAGTGACACAGTGAGGAAGGATCTGTCTAAATTGAGGTAGAGCCGAGTTCGCAGGCAGGCCCGCGGTGCGTTTCCGACGACCTGGTCAATGGATCTCAGGTGCAATGATCTCTTGGCTGCACGTTGATAAGAAATTGTGTCCGATGTTGGCCCACATCAGCCCACGCAGTTCTACATGACCCAAATCGGCTGAATGCGACTGGACCACATCGACGGACTTCAGACAAAAAGGTATGCCTGTATGTATCCAAGCTCGGCTGAAGCCTTAAATAAAGAAGCATTGTTGTTGGCAGAAAGTCCATGGTATACAGTCCATGTTATATATTCCACGCGGAATGGTTAGGCCAAAGTGCAGCTTGGAACGAGGCTCGTTGTCTCGCCTTGTTTGTCCCCGCCGAATAGAAGTAGAGGTACTAGGCGGACGGGCAAGTCAGCAGACATGTCAGATAGGCACGAAGTGGGATTGAAAATAGCAGGGCATGCTCATATTCGTGTAAAACAGTTAGCGAGGCAGATACCACTAAGTTAGCAGAACATCGTAGAGGGTACTGGCAACTGGCAGTCGTACTGGTCGTCGCACAGGGAAGTTGGCAGAAAGTGCTTTTGAGTAAGCAAGACGGCCAGATGGTTCCAATGTGCAGGGTCGTCGTGCAGATCAACAAGTACCACCTGCTGATTGTGCATGCCGGTGATCCTCGCTGTCTCGATGTTATCGTGGCTGGCTAGAAGAACCACTGCCATGCAAGACGGACCTTGACCAAGCAGCTTTTGTACAGGTACACTGTGGGGCTGACCGCAGGTCCTCCACTCGTTGAAACTGCGCATGCTTGAGGCACAGACACGGGTATTGATCGTGTCAGTCGACGTTGAATTCATTCAGCGGCTCTTGCCATCGCAGCTGGGAGCAGATCTTGCGCCCAGTGCAGTATAGACAGCAGAAAACTACACAACGGCATCTCGTCGATCAAGATGAATCAAACCTGCCTGCCATGTTGCGCCGAGATTCCGAATCTTCCCATCGCACCGTCCATGCTCGCTCATTCCTGCATCGAAACATCTATCGCTTTTGCTTCTTCTCGGCCTCCTTCATGACCTTCTTGACGATCTTCTGCTCCTCGATCAGGAAAGCACGAACAACACGGTCCCGGACGCAGTTGGCGCAGCGCGAGCCGCCGTATGCGCGCTGGACGGTCTTCTTGGGTCGGGAGATGGTAGCGTATTCGCGAGGGCGGAGGGCTGGGATCTGTATTTCGCATTCGTGTCAGCGGACAATTTCCTCTCCTTCAATTCTCGCACATGTCCATGTCATTCACGCCTCCAAATCCATGTCCAATCGCACTGTTCTCGATCTCGGGGATGGTGGGATGGTTCAACGTACACCAGCCAATTTGGAGCCACAGTCACCGCACTTTGGTGCAGTTCCTCGCTTCTTCAAGTGAAGGTATCTGAGCTCGCCACCTGGAGTCTTGACAACGCGGACCTTGTTGCTCTTGGTGTTGTAGGGCATGCGGCGGCGCTATATCATAGCTGTTAGTCAATGTCCTCCAGAAGGTTGCTGCATCCATTGGGAGCATCGTTTCGGTGTCGCATTCGAACGTACGTAGGTGAGGCGGGCGTCGGAAACCATTTTGGCGGTATTGTATGGGTGTCCGGTGGATGTTTGGCTGGTTCGTCGTCGACGTTGTCGTGATCAAAGTTCCGGTCAAATTCTCGAAGTGAGTGTGTGCTTGGCGGAAATGCAACGGGTAATCCCGCCGGCAGCCACGCTAGTGGACTTTTCTATGGGAGTCGCGACTGAGAGCCGCCACACCAGAGAGGACTTCATCCATCACAACGACCGCGCAGGCCACAGCGCAACTCCCGAGCCATCTCGATCTCCTCACTGGATATCTGATTGCGCTCTGTGTGATCAGGACGACCGAACACGAGCGAATAACGGCGAGCTCGGCGCCGAGAGCCGCAGCGAGACCTCCGAGTCAAATCTGAGCAAAGCATCACAGTACTGATCATGGCGGGACGACCACCTCCACCGCCTGGTTGGGCACCACCACCTCCCCCAGGTGCGCCGCCAGGATTATCCGCACCGCCTCCACCACCTGGATACAATCCGTCTGCAGATCCTCAAGCGGCGAAGCTGCAAGACAAGAAGCGGAAATGGATACGACAGCAGAAGCAGCGCTTTGGGGAGAAGCGCAAGGGTGGTTTTGTGGAGACGCAGAAGGCAGACATGCCGCCTGAGCATCTGCGGAAAATCGTCAAGGATATTGGAGATGTTTCTCAGAAGAAGTTCAGTGCCGACAAGAGAAGCTATCTCGGTGCATTGAAGTTCATGCCGCATGCCGTTCTGAAGCTATTGGAGAACATGCCTATGCCGTGGGAGAGTGCTCGAGAAGTGAAAGTCCTGTACCACGTCAATGGCTGCCTGACACTGGTCAACGAGATTCCACGAGTCATCGAGCCGGTGTTCCACGCGCAATGGGCGACCATGTGGGTGGTGATGAGGCGAGAGAAGAGCGATCGGAGACATTTCAAGCGAATGCGATTCCCGCCCTTTGACGATGAGGAGCCGCCACTCTCATGGAGTGAAAACATTGAGGATGTGGAGCCGCTTGAGCCGATTCAGATGGAGCTGGACGAGGATGAAGACGGACCAGTTTTCGAGTGGTTCTACGAGCCGAGACCTTTGGCGGATACCAGCCACGTCAATGGACCAAGCTACAAGGAGTGGAACATGACGATTCAGCAGATGGCCACCCTGCACCGTCTCAGCAATCCCCTCTTGTCAGACATCACCGATCAGAACTACTTTCACCTATTCGAGATGCCCGCCTTCGCCACAGCAAAAGCGCTCAACGTCGCCATTCCCGGTGGCCCTCGCTTTGAGCCTTTGTACAAAGACATCGATCCGAACGATGAGGACTTTGGTGAATTCAATGCCATCGACCGCATCATCTTCCGTGCTCCGATCCGGACTGAGTACCGCGTCGCATTCCCATTCTTGTACAACAGCTTGCCTCGCAGCGTAAAGCTCGGCAAGTACAGCTCCCCACAGACGGTCTATGTCAAGACCGAGGACCCCAACCTTCCACCATTCTACTTCGACCCCGTCATCAACCCAATCTCTTCAAGATCTGTTGCCCCCAAGAACTTGTCGGTCAGTCTCGAGGATGAGATCTTTGGCGCCGGGAACAATGAGGAGGCGGATGAGGAGGAAGGTGGTTTCAGTCTGCCCAAAGAAGTCGAGCCTTTCTTGGAGGACGAAGAACTCTACAACGACGACACAGCTTCTGCCATTGCTTTGTGGTGGGCGCCATACCCATTCGACCGGAGATCTGGAAAGATGGTGCGAGCGCAAGATGTGCCGCTTGTCAAGCAGTGGTACCTCGAGCACGTTCCTCAAGGCCAGCCTGTGAAGGTGCGGGTGTCTTACCAAAAACTCCTGAAGACGTACGTCTTGAATGAGCTGCACAAGAAGCCTCCAAAGGCGCAAAACAAACAGAACTTGTGCAGAAGTCTCAAGAGCACCAAGTTCTTCCAGCAGACCACCATCGACTGGGTCGAGGCTGGTCTTCAAGTGTGTCGTCAAGGTTTCAACATGTTGAACCTGTTGATCCACAGGAAGAATCTCACCTACCTCCATCTCGATTACAACTTCAACTTGAAGCCCATCAAGACGTTGACGACCAAGGAGCGGAAGAAGAGCAGATTCGGAAACGCCTTCCATCTTATGCGTGAGATTCTTCGCCTGACGAAGCTCATCGTGGATGCTCAAGTTCAATATCGCCTGGGCAATATCGATGCCTTCCAGCTCGCAGACGGCATTCTCTACGCCTTCAACCACGTCGGTCAACTGACCGGTATGTACCGCTACAAATACAAGTTGATGCATCAGATTCGATCCTGCAAGGATTTGAAGCATTTGATTTACTACCGCTTCAACTCCGGGCCAGTCGGCAAGGGACCAGGCTGTGGTTTCTGGGCGCCTGCATGGCGAGTGTGGCTCTTCTTCCTCCGCGGAATCATCCCACTTCTGGAGCGCTGGCTGGGCAACTTGCTCAGCAGACAGTTCGAGGGTCGTCACTCAAAGGGTGTAGCCAAGACTGTTACCAAGCAGCGTGTCGAGTCTCACTTCGATCTTGAACTCCGTGCCTCCGTCATGGCGGATCTCATGGACATGATGCCCGAAGGTATCAAGCAGAGCAAGGTCAACACCGTGTTGCAGCATCTGTCCGAGGCATGGCGATGCTGGAAGTCGAACATCCCATGGAAGGTGCCAGGTCTACCTAAGCCTATCGAGGATATTATCCTCCGATATGTGAAGTCCAAGGCCGACTGGTGGGTGTCTGTTGCACACTACAACCGGGAGCGCATCAGGAGAGGCGCTACAGTCGACAAGACTGTGGCGAAGAAGAACCTCGGACGTCTGACTCGACTGTGGTTGAAGGCTGAGCAGGAGCGTCAACACAACTACCTCAAGGACGGTCCGTACGTCAGCACCGAAGAAGGTGTCGCGATCTTCACCACGGCGGTGCACTGGCTTGAGAGCCGCAAGTTCCAGCCGATTCCCTTTCCATCTGTCAGCTACAAGCACGATACCAAGATTCTCATCTTGGCACTTGAGAGACTTCGGGAGGCCTATTCTGTGAAGGGACGTCTCAACCAGAGCCAGCGTGAAGAGCTCGCGCTCATTGAGCAGGCATACGACAGCCCTGGCACAACGCTCGCCCGCATTAAGCGTTTCCTACTCACGCAGCGCTCCTTCAAGGAGGTCGGAATCGATATGAACGACAATTACAGCACCATCAACCCAGTCTACGACATTGAGCCAATTGAGAAGATTACGGACGCATACCTCGACCAGTATCTGTGGTACCAAGCCGATCAGCGCAAGCTTTTCCCAGCATGGATCAAGCCCTCCGATTCTGAGGTGCCACCACTTCTCACCTACAAGTGGGCTCAGGGAATCAACAACCTCTCGAACGTGTGGGGTATTGATGAGGGAGAATGCAACGTCATGATCGAGACCAGACTCGACAAGGTCTACGAGAAGATGGACATCACTCTGCTCAACAGACTGCTCCGTCTGATCATGGACCACAACTTGGCAGATTACATCTCCAGCAAGAACAATGTGCAGCTCAACTACAAGGACATGAACCACACCAACGCATATGGTATGATCCGTGGTCTGCAGTTCAGCGCCTTCGTATTCCAATACTACGGTTTGATTATTGATCTGCTGTTGCTTGGTCTACAACGTGCCTCAGACATGGCCGGTCCGCCCAATGCTCCCAACGACTTCTTGCAATTCCGCGATCGAGCGACAGAGACTCGCCACCCAATCAGACTGTACACTCGTTACATCGACAAGATCTGGGTCTTCTTCCGCTTCAGCGCGGACGAGTCAAGAGATCTCATCCAGCGCTTCCTCACTGAGCAGCCTGATCCCAACTTCGAAAATGTCATCGGCTACAAGAACAAGAAGTGTTGGCCTCGCGACTCGCGCATGAGGCTCATGAGGCACGATGTCAACCTCGGACGGGCCGTCTTCTGGGATATGAAGAACCGCTTGCCGCGCAGCATCACCACGGTCGAGTGGGATGATACCTTCGCAAGTGTCTACAGTCGTGACAACCCGAACTTGCTTTTCGCTATGAACGGTTTCGAGGTTCGCATTCTACCAAAGTCCAGGAACCTGAACGACGAATTCCCCACCAAGGACTCCGTCTGGGCGCTTGTGGACAACCAGACCAAGGAGCGGACAGCACACGCTTTCCTCCAAGTCACCGAAGATGACATCGCCAAGTTCAACAACCGCATTCGTCAGATCCTGATGAGCTCTGGCAGCACGACCTTCACCAAGATCGCGAACAAGTGGAATACGACCCTGATCGCTCTCTTCACCTACTATCGTGAAGCCGCCGTCAGCACCGTCAACCTGTTGGACACGATCGTCAAGTGCGAGACCAAGATCCAGACTCGTGTCAAGATCGGTCTGAACTCCAAGATGCCTTCCCGTTTCCCTCCTGCCGTGTTCTATACGCCCAAAGAATTGGGTGGTCTCGGCATGATTTCCGGATCCCACATTCTCATCCCAGCTTCCGACAAGCGATGGAGCAAGCAGACCGACAGCGGTGTTTCCCATTTCCGCGCTGGTATGAGCCATGACGAAGAGACTCTCATCCCCAACATCTTCCGATATATCATTCCGTGGGAGGCCGAGTTCATCGACTCCCAGCGTGTGTGGACGGAATATTCCCAGAAGCGCCTTGAAGCTAATCAGCAGAACCGACGGCTTACGCTGGAAGATCTCGAGGACTCTTGGGATCGTGGTCTGCCGCGTATCAACACCTTGTTCCAAAAGGATCGCTCCACGTTGTCGTTCGACAAGGGTTTCCGAGCCCGGACCGAGTTCAAGCTTTACCAGCACATGAAGAGCAATCCCTTTTGGTGGACTTCACAGCGACATGACGGAAAACTCTGGCAACTCAATGTAAGCAAAGTTCTTGCCACGCTTGCTGTGTTACCATCGTACTAACCTTTCTGTAGGCTTACCGTACGGATGTGATTCAAGCCCTCGGCGGTGTGGAGACCATTCTAGAGCATACCTGTAAGTGACTCGCTTTTTCGAACCATGACTGTGCCAATACTGACCAATTCATAGTGTTCAAAGCGACTGCTTTTCCGAGCTGGGAGGGCCTCTTCTGTAAGTGACTCGCTTTTTCGAACCATGACTGTGCCAATACTGACCAATCTATAGGGGAGAAAGCATCTGGCTTTGAAGAGAGCATGAAGTTCAAGAAGGCAAGTCAAAATTGAAGGGGTGAACGCCTGCAAGCTGTCCGAGATTATCTCTCGGGCTATGCCAGCAGGTCTCGGTCTGTCCTTATACCCTGTCCGAACTATCGCTAACCCTTCTGCCCTTCTGTTTAGCTCACGAACGCCCAACGCTCGGGTCTCAACCAGATTCCCAACCGTCGCTTCACGCTCTGGTGGAGTCCGACCATCAACCGTGCCAATGTCTACGTTGGTTTCCAGGTCCAGCTTGATCTGACTGGCATCTTCCTCCACGGCAAGATTCCGACATTGAAGATCTCTCTCATCCAAATCTTCCGTGCCCATCTGTGGCAGAAGATCCACGAGTCCGTCGTGATGGATCTGTGCCAGGTGTTTGACCAGGAACTCGAAGCGCTTGGCATCGAGACTGTGCAGAAGGAGACGATCCATCCCAGAAAGTCGTACAAGATGAATTCTTCTTGCGCCGATATCCTCCTCTTCGCCTCGCACAAGTGGAGTGTCAGCAATCCCAGCTTGCTCTACGATACGAAGGACAACATGGGCCTGACCTCGACCAACAAGTTCTGGGTCGATGTGCAGCTCAGATACGGAGATTACGACTCGCACGACATCGAGCGATATGTGCGTGCCAAGTACCTGGACTACACAACCGACAGCATGTCCATCTACCCATCGGCCACTGGTCTCATGATTGGTGTCGATCTTGCCTACAACTTGTACTCTGCGTACGGACAGTACTTCCCAGGTCTCAAGCAGCTCGTGCAGCAAGCCATGGCCAAGGTCATGAAGGCCAACCCCGCGTTGTACGTCCTGCGTGAGCGTATTCGCAAGGGTCTTCAGCTGTACGCTTCGGAGAGCAACCAAGAGTTCCTCAACTCCCAAAACTACTCCGAGCTGTTCAGCAACCAGATCCAACTCTTCATCGACGACACCAACGTCTATCGAGTGACGATCCACAAGACGTTCGAGGGCAATTTGACGACCAAGCCTATCAACGGCGCCATCTTTATCTTCAATCCTCGCACAGGTCAACTCTTCCTCAAGATCATTCACACGAGCGTCTGGGCCGGTCAGAAGCGTCTCGGCCAACTGGCGAAGTGGAAGACTGCTGAAGAAGTGGCGGCGCTCATTCGATCGCTGCCCGTTGAAGAGCAGCCGAAGCAGTTGATCGTCACACGAAAGGGTCTTCTTGATCCGCTCGAGGTGCACTTGCTTGATTTCCCCAACATCAGCATTCGCGCATCTGAACTTCAGCTGCCATTCCAGGCTGCGATGAAGGTCGAGAAACTCGGAGACATGATTCTGCGTGCGACTGAGCCTCAGATGGTGCTCTTCAACCTCTACGACGAGTGGTTGAAGAGTATCTCCTCCTACACGGCCTTCTCTCGTCTGATCTTGATCCTTCGTGCACTCCATGTCAACCAGGACAAGACCAAGTTGCTCTTGCGACCAGACAAGACCGTCATCACTCAGGAGCACCACATCTGGCCAACTCTCTCAGATGAGGACTGGGTCAAGGTCGAAGTGCAGTTGCGTGATCTCATCTTGAACGACTACGGAAAGAAGAACAATGTCAACACGTCGTCCCTCACCAACTCCGAGATCAGAGACATCATCCTGGGAATGGAGATCAGTGCACCAAGCATGCAGCGTCAACAGGCCGCCGAGATCGAGAAGCAACAGCAGGATCAACAGCAATTGACTGCCGTCACGACCAAGACGGTCAATGCTCAAGGCGAGGACATGATCGTGACCACCACGACGGCCTATGAGCAGGCCACATTCGCATCCAAGACCGAGTGGCGTACCCGTGCCATTGCGACCAGCAATTTGCGCACCCGCGCCAACAACATATACATCTCTTCCGAGGACATCCGCGACGATGAGCACCACTTCACATACGTCATGCCGAAGAACATCCTCAAGCGATTCATCGCCGTGGCCGATCTTCGTGTGCAGGTTGCAGGATACCTATACGGGTCTTCTCCTCCAGACAACAAGCAAGTCAAGGAGATCAAGTGTATCGTCATGGTGCCTCAAGTCGGCAGCACTCGCGACATTCAGCTGCCACGCAGTCTGCCGGAGAATGAGATGCTGAACGGTCTCGAGCCTCTTGGTATCCTCCACACCAGCGCCGGCAACGAGACGACGTACATGACCGCTCAAGACGTCACCCAGCACGCGAAGCTCATGGCAGCACACCCGACCTGGGACCGCAAGACCGTGACCATGACTGTCAACTTCACGCCCGGATCCGTCTCGCTCAGCGCATGGTCTCTTACACCTCAAGGCTACCAATGGGGCGCAGAGAACAAGGATCTCGGCTCCGACCAACCCGCCGGCTTCTCTCCGCAGAACGGCTTCGGCGAGAAGTGTCAGCTGCTGTTGTCTGACAAGATTCGTGGTTACTTCCTTGTACCAGAAGACGAGAGATGGAACTGGAGCTTCATGGGCAGTGGCTTCGGAGAGCGTGAGAAGGGTCGCGTGTGGGTGCAAGTTGGTGTGCCGAGGAGGTTCTATGACGATGTGCATCGGCCTATTCACTTTCAGAACTTTGCGGAGTTGGAGGATGTGTGGGTTGATCGGAGTGACAATCTTGCTTGAGCGAGGAGGATTGGGATTTGATGACGGCGGATGGTTCAATGATGCATCAGCGATTGGCGTCTACGGAAGGGTTTCGCGATGAAATGGACAACAAAACCGGAACGGTGGTGTAAGGTGTTGGAGTATGCGTCGTGTTATGGTAGTTGTATTGTAGTTTTGCATGATGTACACATTACCACTCCGCACAAACTTCTTGTCGGAGATGAAATGGCGTGGTGAACAAGGTAGCAATGTTCACGAGACATGCACAGTAGTCGTGCAGGTAAGGTGGGAGGACATGCTAAATAGGCGGCCAGGTACGATAGCAGGAATGGTACAAGTGGCCGTGCAGATAAGCTAGCAGGACAGGCCAGTGGTCGTGTATTTAAGCGTGCAGGTAATCTACAAAGACGGCCAAATAGGCGTGCAAGTAGGCGTAAAAGTACGTGCACATGTCGGCGTAGAGGTAGACATACACTTCTTCAGCTAGCAGGAGTGGCTCAGTAGTCGTGCAGGTACATTAGCGAGACATGTTCGATAGTCGGACAGGTAACATAGCTGCACATGCTAATAGTGTAGTAGTACTCGCTGTCCCCGCACACTCGTCCTGCCTTCGTGCTGTGCTTTCGACATTCGTGGCCCAGCGACATTTTGGTGAATTGCATGTGGTGGCAATCACGTCTCGTAGCCAGTTTTCCCATGGTTGACCGGTACCACTCCGACTCCATAGGTCCTCGTCCGTACAGGCTATGGTCCATATGGACCGGAAACTTCAGTTGTTGGCGTCCCGCTGACGGATCGCTCGGCCACTGTGAATGCGGCCGGGAGCGTCTGTTCATGGCTTCTGCGACTTCGCTCGTTCTGTATCGCCGAGTGCCATGTTGCTGAATGCAGATAAATCCCGGCCACCTCGTAGGCTTTTCGTTTCGATCGCTCCAGCAGTCGTGCCATGTTCCAGGAATAGTGCCCTGGATACGGATGCATCTTCAAGGCATATCCCGTTCTCGTTGATTCCGAGTCTCCGTTGCAATGCTTCGCTCCATGACTTTAGGATCAAGAAACAGCGATGGGAGATAGGATGAGTCGAACGGGGTGATCTGTCGGTCACCCTTCTTCTGCTTTGACTTCGATGTGGCCAATGTCAGGTCTCCGGCTTGCGACTTGATAGAGTGAGACTTCGCCGCAGGGTTGGGCTTCGGGGTTCGAATTGTGATCTTGTTGCTACTTCTGCGAGCATCCTCCGGCATCTTGAAGATCGCTTGAGAGCATGTGCAGTTTGTGAAGATGTGAGGGATGTTTTGCGGATGCCGTAGGGTTAGGGTTTGGGTAGTGGAGAAGGATGGCTCAAGGGTCGACGAAGTGCTGACGTCGTTGTGAAGCTCGACGCGAACATTTTTGGCATCTGCCATTTGCAAACAATCGAAATCAATCGTCACGACATTCAGCGATTCAACGAGAGATATTCATCGCAGCTGGACGGACATCACAAAAGCACTTTGACCTCAACAGATCAACGGAACGCACAATGCCTCCTCCAAATGCCGGCCCAATGCTTCGCAGCACATTTAGAGCGGCATTGACACGACAAGAGGCGCCACTGTGCCTGCAGAGGACAAGACGCCAACGGATACCGGAATATTCCTCATTTCGAGACAGAACAATACACACATCCAGCAGACATTCATACGCCGCTCCAAAATCGAAAGATCGTGGACCCAAGAGCGAAGAAGACACCCAGACCGACTTCTCCGCCATGGACATTCTCTCAAATACGCCTCCTCCCACAACAGCCGTAGACGCTTGCATAGAAGACGGCTTCGCCCTCGACTCTGGTCTGAGGATCTCCGGCGCTGGTGTACTACTTGTAGGCGGAGAAGCGTTCAAGTGGCGGCCGTGGGTTCGAGACGGTCGGAAAGAGGGTACAATTGGCGCAGGAGCAGCAGGAGATGACGATAAAGGTGTCTCAAGCATGGCAGGAAAGCTTCAAAACGCAAAAGGACAATGGGAAGTGGACAGACACGTTTGGGGAATTCTGGACTTAGCTTGGCCGAAGCCAGATCTATTGATCGTTGGCACTGGCAGTCGGACGTTGCCTTTGAGCCCGCAGACAAGAGCAGATATCAATGAGCTGGGCGTGAGGATTGAAGTCCAGGATACGAGGAATGCGGCGGCGCAGTACAATATGCTGGCCACGGAGCGGGGCGTACAACAGATCGCCGCTGCTCTGGTGCCAATTGGGTGGGTGGAGGGAAAGTGAGGGTCCGGCATAGGGCCAGAGTTTTCGTGTATATGCGGACGAACATGGCGGTCTGAGTTATAGATCGTTGTTAGATCGATGACCATCTACCGGCGCATGAATTAATTGTTCGCACCGCTACTCCAACGACTTCCTATCCTGTCAGAGCGTAACCTGCCGCCTTTGAAATCACGATGATCTTTACGGAAATGCTGCAATGCTCGTCATCGGTCAAATCCTCGCTCATGAGCGGAAGAGACCGAGCATGCGCAACAAGTGATCGTCCTCGACGAGTCTACAACCACCGGCCTCACGCTGCACTGACGGAAAGGAAGGATTAGCAGCCAGCCCCGGAAGGCGCTGCAGCAATGCTTTGAATGACCGACATGGTTTTACTCATTACCGAACGCGATACGATTAGAAGCCTTTCGCTCAGAACGAGTAGATCTGAAGCTGCTCAGTCATCGCTGGACGCCCGAGCAGCTGGACGCCCGAGCAACTGAATGTCGTACCCACTCGCACGGGCGACCCAGTCCTAGATCGGTCAGACTTGCGTCGCCCTGCGAGGAATTATTTGCGCTCCAACTCTCGCTCAACTGGGTCATGTGCAAGACTCGTGTTATGAAGCAGTCTCCGAGTCGAACAACGGGCAATGAACGCTGTCGACGTGGTCTGACAGCGAAGACGACCGCGTTAAGTCAAGCCAGAATCGTCAAGGTATGCCGGCACGATGCATGCTTGAGGATGTTGAACCATCTTCTGCCCTGAGATCGATGCGCGCTCCACGGCGAGATCAAGCAGATCCGTAAGTTCGAGGCGGCCGGTGATTGTATCTTTCGAAGAATGAACACGGCATCGTCGCCCAGCAGCGAGAAGTGATGTGGTCTCAATGTCGTGCCTCAGGCTTCATGCTGAGTCACCTATCGATAAGCTGCAGCCACCAATTTTTCCATTCACTTTCATGTCCCAGAGGCATGTCCCATTACAAGTCTACTTTGCATATCAGATTCATCGTTGCGCCATCGCTTTCGTCGACAGATACACACATTTGTCCAACACACCGCAACCACCTTGGGAAGGCTCGACGCCCGATGCCATGCCCGATATATGCCCATGGCCAAGTCACTTCTTGGAGTAGCTCTTACTGTACCTCACCAAGTACATACACTTTCAGCCTGACCATCTGAGGCAGCAGAGCTCCCCGATCTACACCGAGGTGTTTCACAATGCTGATGTACCGGACTCAAGCACACTTTAAGCATATCTTGTTTCTAAATCTAGGATCTATGCTCCTGGTATCAAACACAGTTCGAGACGCGGAAGGTGTGCTTCTGAACCAGTTTGTTGCAGAAGCCTGAACTTGTCGACAGAGCTGTTGACGTTGCGACTTTCATCAGTGACATCTTGTGTCGTGTCGAACGGCTTGACTCTTTCATCGAGCCATTCCGAAGGTTCGTGCAGCGCGGCGAGAAGTTTGCCCTGGCGCTCGACACATGAGATCTACAGGGTTCTGGAGATCGTTTCAGATGTTCAGTTTCTGTGATGACCGTTTCAGCCTTCGACACGAGTCGGGTTTACCTCGCGGCTCGCACAGTCGCACCGTCCGTTCTTGCGCCTATTGCGGAAGTCGCAAGCTCATCGCTGAAACAGGCACAAATGGTTCTTCGATGTTGTGAAGAGTAATGCCGTGCTCGACTGCGAGTAGTCGTGCTATTATCCGGCCGAGACGGCTCGCGGATAAGCTGGGCTTTCAACGGTCGCGAGGCATCCGGATTCCGAATGCCGGCCATGCGGAATGCTCAACGTCAGCCCTCGATCTCCAGCGCACTTCGGATCCTCAGCCTCCAAAGGAATGAGCACTTTCATCGGCGCACCGCACACTGCTCTGGCGGAAAGATCGAACGCAACCGAGAGAAGCACCTTATTCGCTTTACGTCAGCGATCTTGCCGTGGCCAAAAAGTCCTCGGCTACGCTTCCGAGTCCGGCAATCGTGCAGCCAATCTTTGCCTGGCCACATCTCAAGCTCGCGCTGTCACGCGCGCAAAATGTGCTGCCATGTGCAGACGGCCGCCCACATGCATAAAACGTCTTTGGCCCTGGTGCGCTGCTGCCGGCGCAGCGAATGAGGAGCTCCAGACCCTGCAAACGGCCCCTCCTTCGACCAACTTTTGACCGGTTGCGAGTGCAGCACGATGTTGCCAGTCTCTCCATCGTTCCATCCAATGGACATGGAATCTTGCGTGAGATTTGAGCACTGACGCCGGCCGCCGTGGCAATGCGACCAATGTTCTTTGGGATGGATGCTTTCACTCATCATGATACTACTAACGACGGGCATCGCAAAGGGCAATGCTGGTCTTGGAGTGCCTCTAACGACTCTGACCCCCAAGCTCCAGGAGGTTCACGCCATGCTCCGTACCCCGCACACGCTAGATCACCGCGCCCACAACGTCCGGCAAGACAGACCGATGCGCTTACCTTACCTGCGTGCCATATGGGCGAGCGACACGAACACAGGACTATAAGGCAGGTCAATCTATTGTGAAGTCGTCGCTCGAGGTCAACAGTCTTTGATGAAGCCTGGCAAAAGCCTCAATTTGATGCTGACAATCACGACAAACGAATGATGATGACGAAGAGGCGACCCGGACTGCGCGCTTCCCTGTTCGCAGATTCGCGTCCGCCCACGATGATTGATCGACTGCACAGACCGTTTGTGGCCGAGAGGGGGCGCTCGCGCATCTCTGCCCAGTCACAGTCAGCAGCTGTCGAGTGATAGTCGGAGCTATCGATGCTGCCTCTCCGCTTCTGCGAAAGCTTACCCTCTGTGCCGCTCGTCATTTGATGTTTCTTTGCTTTACTCTGCACCGCCCTCACCGCGCTGTCCACGAGCAAGCCCGCCTTTGAGTGCCTATCCCACTCGCCGCTGCAGGCGTGTACTTTATTAAACCTCATATCGTACCCATAACTCCGCCGCGCCGTCCACGAGAACCTGATCTCGTGAGTTGCCGCACAGCTACCTGGCATACTTACCTACCTCAGTACATTGCCCTCTTGGGACCCGGCGCCGAAACTAAGAACGCGATCACAAGCTCGGCTCACTTCTGGCCAATGTTACCGCGACGTACTTGCTGAGCAAAGAGCCATGCATACAATACCTTTCTAGTTGTCACAAGATACAACACCGCCCGCAAAGGAGCCGCAGAGTAGCCCTACCTGGGAGACAATCGACAATCGGACTGCACACTACTGCCGCCATGTCGTACGTACTTCCCAGTGACCCACTTCTTGCTTTTGGGCCCACCCCTCTTCACTACCTTATTGCTCGCGCCGACATGTCGCGACCAGGCTGTTGCCATCCTGTCGGGCGATGAACCATGTACACTAATCAGTACCTTGATAGCAACAGTTCTCAAGACCAGAAGCGCAACCTCAAGCCCATCGTGGGGAATCAAAACGCCTACTCCGCCTCACCTTCACAACTCACCCTCTCATCCGACCTTCAACACACCGGCGGCTTGCCGAACCCATATCAGCACTCATACGGCTATCTTCCGAGCCCACACGATCCATCTGGTTTCGGTTTTCCTATGCAACAAAGCTACGGACGTCCTCAACAGATCCAAACTCAACATCATCAACCGCCGCCCCAACATCTTCAACACCAACAGCAACACTCACCCATAAATTCTCGGAAACGCCGCTTGTCCGAGCTTGGTGACCCGAATTTACCAGGTTCATCGAGTAGCAATGCTACGGGCTTCGGGCATCCGTCGGGTCTTATGACCGCAGGCGCGGACTTGGACCAGGCACTTGGTGCTCCTCAGCAACAGCAACAGCAACAGCAACAGCAGCAGCAGCAGCAAGTTCTGCCGAGCCCTGTCGTACCGAAGAAGGGACGGACCAACACACCGTGGACTCCAGCAGAAGAGCAGAGACTCAAGACCTTGCGCGATGCTGGGAGTAGTTGGAGTGAGATTGCAAAGACGTTCCCGACGAGGACAGAAGGGAGCGTGAAGAAGCATTGGTATAAAGTGCGTGACGATCAAAGCATTGAACGTATCTTCAACAGAGATGTGTTCATTGTATCCCGCAGCTATCGAACAAATGCTGACATGAGTCTTTATAGGACATGCACTACGCAGAGTTCGCCGAAGACGAGGTCAGCAATTTCGTCCGCCTCACTTGACGTGCTTCTTCGCAGGATAGCATGCTGACCATTATCCACAGAGCGCGGCACTGCTGCAGGCCATCAAGGACTACGAGAACAACAAATGGAAGGTCATTGGGCAGAAAGTGGGAAAGCCAGCGAAGGTATGCATTTCCTCAATGTCGAACTCATGTTGGAGACACGATGTCCCGCGTTCGAGTCACGCAATCCCAACTGACGTGCCTCGCTAGGCGTGCGAACAATTCGCCAAAGAACAAGGCTGGAAAATTTGATGGGTCTCCATCAACAAATCCCCAGAACAACGCATCACGATCGCACGACTTTTCACCTCTACGACACCTGTAATGAGATACCCTTTCGCTTTTTGACTTTTTTGACTTTTTGGGATTTGGACACGCCGTCGAGACCTTGTGTCTTCTCGCCACTTAGGACGGGAAGGCAAGGAATTGGGCAAGCGATGACGGGAATCGCATCGCATCTCATTGGGGCGAGCGAGGCGTTTTGGGTCGCCTCAAACGAGGAGGTCGAGTTGTACAGTTCATTCACGCGAGGATAGGCCGCGGATCACATGGGATGGCACGGGACGACCGCAGGCGATCAAAATCACGAACGGCTTTTGGGAATGATGAGGAGCACAGAGGATGGAGACCTCATGGGAAAAGGCTCACATCGATCGATTGCGAAGGTGTCGGTGTATCGAGCTGTAAACTGGAAATGATTGCGAAGCCCGTTGACGTTGTGGCATATCGATCTTCTGCTATACATTGAAGGGACGGTCTTCTGCTATACATTGAATGGAGTGGAATCAGGTCTGAGACCAGGTGACGTTGCGAGAAAGGTTGTTGTGATCGCGTGGATCCCATCGGCCAACATTGATCCAGGATGTGAGGTACCTTCTACATTTGCTACCCAGGCTCCTGGGCTCCCTGGGCTCCATGGTATGCCTTGTGGAACATGATATCCGAACGGTTGGAGCGTGCGGTCTGCATGCCTCTCAGGGCGCTCCGAGGTAGACCCGCGACTCCCATGTCAAAATTGCAACACAACATGCTCTCGTCCTCTTTCTCACCGTATCTTCGCAGTCTTATCACATTCACGAACGTGACTGGCGCGAATTTCGCCAACACTCAAACACAACACCGAGCAGACATCGATTCGAAACGAAGACAGCGGGCGGTCTGCCACAGCATCAGCTCAACGTCTATCAGCAAGAATCGTTTGCCATGCCCGGAAGAGGTATACGTTCACGGCACCTGACACATAGAGTGCCGTCCGACGATGAAGAAGGCTGTACTCGCCCCCTCCGCGTTTGAGATTAAAATGGAATCGTCCTTGGAACGAAAAGCGTTCGTTTCAGTCTTCCCGCGCCTGTTCATTCGTCCGTGGGGGCCATGACTCTGCTGACTGATGCCCTGCCGTCGGCCTCTCGGCGATAGCGGCTGGGCGTTCGTCTCAGGGCCTGGACTGTTCTCTCTTCTTCCGAGCTCGACGCCGCTCGACTGTCGATCACCAGACATCATCGTGGACGTCCATGAGTCGTGATCAGAACTCTGCTTTCCGACGGCGTGAGTGGGCTCGAACAAGTCTTCATGTTGCGGACGCTGACTCTGGAATGGAAAGCATGATCCTGATGAAGTTGCCAACCCCTCCGCCTCGCGCAAGAGAACGAACAAGAAGCAAGCTCCTGCGACTTCAAAGGGACCAGCGCGACGGCATATACTAACACCATGGACGGATCAAATGACGACGGATAAACGTTCCTCGACCCACAGACCACGCCCAACATCCTCGGCGGTGCCTTTACCCGGTTTTTTTCTGGCGTGCTTCTATCCTTCCACGCTTGTCGGCCGCTCTGGTATGTGCCTGATCCCTGCCCTATAGTGCTGGATACGACATCGATCGACATGGGCCCTGAGCACGAACACACGCATTCGCTTGACGATGATGATGGTCGCCACCCATTCACTCGTCACCCCGCGATTACCTCACACGTATTCGGATCGCATTTGTTGCCCAGTTGGTCGGCTGGTCTTGATCTCCGCGTGAGGAGGGCAAAGTTGACCGACGGGCCGCTGCTGTCGGGGCTGTTGTACGGTGAACTTTCTGGCCAGCCTCCCGTCCCGCTGATGAAGGGTCCTGCAATTGCAGCTCTTCGTATCCTCCGCCGTTAGAGCACGGACAATCTGGAAGTGCCTCGCCTCGCCAGATTCACCATGGCTCCTCTGGGTCTGGCATTGCGCATCCGCATTCCAACCATACATCCTTGAGCCTGGCACTGATTGGTTCACGGACAAAATGATAGATCCATGGTATATTGAGGGTGATTCGGCTTCGTTGACCCGGCCCTGCTTGGAGTATGCCTGTCGGGCCTGGTGAAAGATTTTCCAAACTCTGACCGCACTGCTCAACGGAGTGGGGCCTGCTAAGCAGTACCTGCATATGACGAGTGACGAAGGTTGTCACAACACGACGTCGAACATCACGCCCAAGGTGGCAATCATCTGCATGTGGAGTGTATCAGGTTCCGATTGCCCGTCCTGCTGCTGCTCCAGGGCAAGCCCATGTCACGCTAACGAACGCCCGAATCCATGCGCAATGGCCCCCAAGAGGACTTTCCGCGGAAGTGCACTCGGGTTGGTGGCGATCTGCGAGGATTCGGCGGAGGCCACAGTTTGCGAATCGGTGACGGCAACTGCGTCCCGCATGAGAATGCGGTTTAAGTACAGCGGCATGCCTGCTTCTCTGCGCGCGGGACAGATCCATCTTATGAGTGCCATTTTGTTTTTCCTTGTCTGATGACCATACGACCCTCTCTTTAACGCCCTGCCCATCTACATTGTTTAATATATTCTTCTGCCTGTATTACCACTTCACACTTCACTTACTCGTGTCTAGCACACGTACATTCTTGCCCGGAACGACTTCATTGTCGTTATTTTTCAGTCGCTATCGCTATACTCCAATCAACCGGTCCGCCCCGCTGCCCGAGTAAAGTGCTCCGGCAGCCTTTAGACACGCTGGCAGCTGTGGCGCGTCCATTCCAGGAGTTTTCCTTCGACTTCGGTGGCCAAGGAAATGAACATATGAACCATGAGGTCCCACAGGTGACCAGCACGGAATACCAGAGGATTCTCGTGCAGTCATATCCGCCACCATACCTGCCGTCCCAGCATCAACAACCGCAACAACAACACCAGCAGCAGCAAACCACCCAGGAATACCCGCAGTATGGCGTCTCTCCCATCCTCCCAATGCAGATGTCTGCGGCAGAGCCGCAGTACACTCTTGCGCCCAGTGTCGATCAGAATCAAATGCTGGCCATGCAAAGACCTCGACAGATCTCCACAGTGGCATCCTCACACTACTCAAGTCCGTATCACAGCCCGCAAGCGACGGTGTACCAACATCCGGGACACAACGCTCGTAAACGTAGTTTCCACGAGGATTTCGACTATGACTACCAAGGGCTCCAATTGCAAACTCAAGGTCTTCCAGCAGGTGGAGGACGACACACTCCCGTGGAGTACTTTGCTCCGGCCGGACCGTCGCAGCTCCAGCAGGGATTCCAGCAGTTCCAGTATCCACCCTCGCGGAGACCTTCTACCCAGAACTCACACTCGAACCGTTCGACGCAATCCCTGCCGCCACCTCAAACACAGCCGTCCCAGCAACATCACCACCACCGTCTGCCGAACCAACAACCGCCGAACAAGATGCCACGCTTCAGCGGTTCGCCGGCTGATGACGATGAGGACAACGACCTCGGACCTGCCAGCGTGGTCGGCCAACCCGGGATGCCTGAACCTGCACTTCGTCCGAAAGGACCGAAGCTCAAATTCACACCCGAAGACGACGCACTACTGGTGGAACTCAAGGA
Source organism: Zymoseptoria tritici IPO323 (assembly GCF_000219625.1). Taxonomy (NCBI): domain Eukaryota; kingdom Fungi; phylum Ascomycota; class Dothideomycetes; order Mycosphaerellales; family Mycosphaerellaceae; genus Zymoseptoria; species Zymoseptoria tritici. The sequence continues at coordinate 643,654 of NC_018218.1, read as the reverse complement.
GACAAAGAACCTCACCTGGAAACAAATCGCGGACTTCTTCCCTGGTCGAAGTTCCGGAACATTACAGGTCAGGTACTGTACGAAGCTGAAGGCCAAGACCACCATCTGGACAGATGATATGGTATGTTCTTTCCCACTCACGCCGTCGTTGACAGCTTGACTAACAGCACCTTCAGGTCCTCAAGCTTCGCACTGCAATCCAAGAGTACGATAATGATCGCTGGCGCATCATTTCTACCAAGGTCGGCAACGGCTTCTCGGCCGGTGCTTGCCGCGAAAAGGCACTCGACCTGGAAGTCGAGGACAGCACCAACACAGAACTATACGGCCCTTCGACAGCGAGTAATGTGCTCCCACAGTCCCGGGAGTCGATCATGAGCGAGGACATGTAATCATGTTTTCTGCTCACACCTTGGATGGCTTTTTTGCTTTTGCATTTCCTGGACCGAGAGATACCCCGGACGAATTTCCTTTGTCATTTGCTGCTGCTGTTTACTACCTTTACCACCACTGCTGGACGGAAAGTCGACCCACCTGATAGCGATAGCCTTGGGCAAGGCGTTTTACCTATACCCTCGACACACACACACTCCTTTAATATACCCAACGCGAACCGTGCTGGACACGGTCGCAACACACATGACGACAACGAAAGACATATAATGGCCTCATACGAAGAAGAACAGATGGAGAGATCAGGACTGTATGATATTTGGCGCAGAAGGAGTTGCGCGTTTCGGCGAAAATCCTTTGTACTTTTAGCAAGCAAGCAAGCAAGCAAGCAAGCGCAGCGCAGGTTGAAATGAGATACCCCATTTCCTGTTCCACTATCTTTGATTCTCTCACTCTAGTCGAGTGCTTTACTCCGGCTCATGGCTGCTCTCCTGATTGACATGTCGCAATGAGCTTCACACGTCATCTGTATGTCCTCTGAGCCTTTGCTGATCCCCCCAGAACTCGCATTTTCCCCGTCACAAAAGCGTCGCCCGACAGCTCGCCGGCACCGCTCGGGCCTCCGTGCGCACTCTGGCACGAGAGTCAGTTGTGTCGTCATTACTCTTCGCCGGCGTGATCTAGACCCGCCCAATGCAGGTACACCTCAGTTGATGCACGGACACCCAAGCAGAGCCACATCATCACACCGAGTTCTCTTGTTCCGAAGAACGTGTCGTCCAAGAGGTGTCTTCGGACGGGAGGCTAATCCCCCGAATCATCGCATCGTCGGTGAGGCCCGAAGCAAGACATTGCAGCTTCGATGTTGTCCTGTGACTGGTGCGTAAGCTTCAAAATCGAGGCGGAGTTCAAACTCCGGCTGCAGTTATCAGTGAATCGGCAAGGCGTAATGCAACGAACTCTCGGATTGTTTGACTTTTCCCAATGGCCGAACCAACAGCATATGTCCTCTTCGAATTCTCCGAAACGTCTCTACATGCCCACTGGCCAACATCATCGACGTTGAACAGCTCCCGGACCCACCGTCTCGTAAAGATGGTCATCACATGCAAGCCATGCAATTTAGTGGTACGCGAAGTGATCACACCTCCCTCCCACGTTCCCGAAAGTCTCGGGGAGCAAAACCGTGGTTCGGGAATCTGTAAAGTCTCCACTCCCGATCACTCTAGCTTTTTGCGAAACTTCTGTCCTACCAAGAGTCCAGTGTGCCAGTGACCAATTGTACAGGCAGCATTGACGCGGCAGAGTTCGCAAAGCGCAAAGCGGAATGTACCTTTGCCGTGGGTGAAAAGTGTTGGAAATCACCCTTATCGCCACGCTTCACGTGTGTAAAGGCCCTTGAAATTCGGACTCCACCTATCCAGATGAGAAACGACAAGTCGCAATTTTGGTGTCTTTGCAGTGTCGTTTTGACTCCAGGAGCGTGCTGGTTGGACGACTGGAAGACTCGGGCCTGGCCTTTTGCTTGTGGCTGGTTGGTGCCAAGAGGCGATGCGAGATCGTGGTCGCCATCGGGTCTAAGGCGATAGGCGCTTCGGATTTGCTGCTGCCATTTCTCTCCGACTGTCGATCAGGAACAATCGGACAAATGACAAGCCGTTCAGGACTGCGCTAGCATCAGTAGGACTCATCGCTGGAAATCGATTGGATCGAGAGGATTGCCAGCAGACCTGTGGTTCTGTCGTCCAGTCTCGTCGTTTCCTCCCGTGGAACGACGATGACAGCAGCGACGAGTGTGCGTCGAAGATGGCGAAGCATTGCCATGGAAGACGGAGGGAGCAGCGCACAAGCGCGGTCGAGCAGTGAAATCTCTGCAAGTTGCGGCTATTGCTGGCGAAAGCGAATGCGTTTGCGCCCGGAGAAAAGGGGCTCAGGAGTGGGTGGAACAAATCGTAACAACAATCAACCAGCATCGCCAAGAGAGGCGGTTCAATGCATGTACTGGGACGAGCAGCATAGCTTTTCCACTCCCTGGCGCCTCAGCTGCCTCCCACCAGCACCAAATTTCGCAGGAGGAAGATTCGTACGGATTGACCTTGATGTGATTGTGTTATGACGTACTGTTGATCAAGTCAAGAGTCACAGACATTGTCTTCGTCCCATGTTTGCAACGCACGCCGGACTGCTCAACCACCGCTGCGGCTAGATGACGCTCGTTGCGGCGCCTGGCATGCTGATGTCCACCGCTTCGAGTGGGTAGGTCAACGAGCGAAGGCTCTGCCGGGCTCGCTTTGCTGCTCCGACGGCAGAACTTTCGGAAGCAGCGCGCGACGCATTGTGACCAACGCATGGTGTGCAGCGGAGGGAGCGAATTGATAGCCGCCCACTGCACATGCTGGCTGCGCGACCTGAGCATGTGCAAGGAGCGCTGTGCAGCCGCGAGGCCGCCGCAAGGTCCGTGAGCAGCAAACGGTTGAGGTTCCCGATACGGTGGTTATAGCAGTCATACTCCTTCTCCAGAGCCGAACCGCGGTATACCAGCAGACCTCGACTCTTGCAAGCAGAGTGTTTGATGCGACTTGTTGAATGAGAGCCCGGCTCGACGCTGTCTCCAAAGCTGGTCCAGTCCAATGTTGCTCCGTCCCACAGTTCCAATGGTTCTCTCCACCGAATTGGAGCATGTCGCTTTCTGCTCTCGACTCTCTCCATCGTCCCAATGGTACCATGGCTCTGTATGGTACTGTGTGCGCATCATCGCCCTCAAGGTTTCCGGGCGTGGAAAAATGGCAGGAGGAGGGTTCAAAAGAATCATCTCCGCCCCCCACCAGGCCGTTTCTTTTCCCATCACCCAGACTCACATCAAGCAAACAGTCTACCACAGCAACGCCAAGATGTCGAACACCACCCGCACTTTTGAGCCAACCTTTGAGGGGAAGACCCTCCGCGAGCTCTGGGCGGAACAACTCCCCTTCGTGTTCGACGCTCCCCGCCGCAGGGCGAAAGCCACCTGGACTGATAACGAGGTAAGTTTCCCTCTCCCCTACCCAACCCTCTCTCCGAAACCCTCACTGACCATGCCTCTGTAGCTCATCTTCGTCCACTTTTGGTACGGCAAGGCGGGGCTATGGGCCATCGCCTGGGCCATTGGACGCTCCTACCAGGCTCTGCGCAACCGGGAGCACAAGTTCAAGAAGCAGGTGAAGAACCTCGACCTGGCCGCCTGTCCCACCAAGGAGGTCATCATCCCTGGCGTTCGGGTCCCCGTCGATGCTCTGAGAGAGCATCTCTGGCGCGAGGCGCCTTACGAGGCGGCCAAGGCTGCCGAGACCAAAGTTCGCTTGGCTCTGAACCCTCGCCCAAAGGGCAATACCCGTGGTCTTCTCCCCACCAAGGCCAAAGCTCTCGGCGTGAAGAAGACTCGCGGCAAGAAGGCTGCCGGCAAGAAGACTCCGACCAGGAAGAGGAGCACCGCCACTCCTGTCGTCGCCGCCGCCCCTGCCTCGCCTCTCCGCGAGGCCAATACCGACTCCGCCGTGTGGGTCGACCCCATCACCTCCCGCCAGTACACCGGCGCGGAGGTCCGTGGGGGCTATCTTGGGCTGCCAGCCTACCAGCCGCCATCCATGGCCACCATGGATGCCACCGCTTCCGCTGCTCGTGGCTTGTTGATGCTTGGCCAGGTCAACATCAACTCCGGCTCCAACAACAATGGCAACGCCATGGGAGTCAGCTCCCGCGTCTCCATGGAGGAGGCCGAGAGGGAGAGGGCCGACGAGGTGGCGCGCTTCCGCGTGTTCGGGCCTCACGGTCGCCCATGGGAGCAATGAGGGATGAGCGTTTCATCGCGAGGAAAGTTTGTGTTTGGTATTCTAGCCGGCTTGACCAGTTGATCGGGTCTTGAGGGTGAGCTTAGTCTCAGAGGCAGAACCACATGGCGTTAGCATGATCTTCGTTCAGATAGACATTGTATCTTCTTGATACACCACTGTGCTCGTCTCATTCATGTCACCGTCCTGCTCTCCTCGTGCTCCGCCTCTGTCATCTCGTCAGTTTTATCCACGTGACCCGCCTCAGTCTGACCTGCACAGATATAGAGACTCTCGGAATCATTGAAGTTTTATTATGTGCCTAAATGGTCAATCAAATGCAAATGCCGTTCGTCTCTCTCGTAATCGTCTCATCTCATAGCGTCGCCGCTTGCTTGCGATCCGCATCTTCGAATCCCAGTGCAATGCATTTCATGTTCGTTGCTCTTTCACTCGTCGTCATCATGGTATTTTCGCCATTTCCGGTATGGACAGCCAGACTGGTACGGGCTGTCCATCGATACGCGAACGCATAATCAAAACTCCAATGCTCCTCCAAGTAGCACAATATTCGTTGTCCGTAAGGAGGTGTTCGTTTGCACAATGCCCTGGGGCAGTTCCTTGCGGGCCTCCTCTTTCATGCTGCCGGCGCCGCCATTATCGGCTGAGTCCTTCGACCTGCAAGGAGAGACTCAAATTCTAACCGGTCCGATCAGTGCGAGAGATTGTTTTCAAGCTTCATGTACCCCAACAATGCCATCACCTGGCGGAAACCTGATCTGTCCTCTCAACTTCTCACGCCTCTTCTCCTGAACTTGCTCATAACGTCGAGCCTTGAGCTGCTTGAGCTTGCTGCTAACGCCCGACAGACCGACGTACGCCACCTGGTTGCCACCTGTAAAGGGAAGCGTAAATATGCGGCGAGGTTTTGGCTCATCATTCCGCGCTTGATTGCGTTTCTCACGCACGCTCATCATACGAGGGAATACAGAGCGGCGCCGTTCAGCCACCTCGGAAGTGTCGCCGCCGGGAGGTAGTCGGCCGTCGCTGTCTTCGAAGTCGTCATCACTGCTGTCATATCCCTCCCAGAACTCCCGAGGCTGCCAGAAAGATGAAAGGTAAATTGGTCGCGCTGCCGGGGTAGTCTGCGGTCGACCTTGCGGAAGTGAGAACCGACGGAAGCTATTTGACCGGCCAAACGGGATCGGTTGAATGAGACTCTCACTGTAGCGTTTCACGCGGTCCCTCAAACTCGGTCGTCTTTGAACTTGATCATCCAGAGTGTCAGGGGGAACCATCTGTCGGTCTGGGTCATCGATCGGCGTTGGAGGGATGAAGACGAGCTGCGGAGGCTCTGGTGCTGTGCGCGGATCATCAAGCTGGTTGTCGACATGGTGGCTCGGCTCATCAAGCGCGCTTTGAGACGTTGTCGGTCCTTGGACATAAGCCTCGAAGACAGGAGAAGGTCCGTCGTGAAGGATGTGCTCTTTTTCCTCAATGTGAGCACCGCTCACACCCAAGCCTTGAAGTTCCCGTGAGACCTGGTGTACCATAATCACGCTGCTATTATTGTGCGGGTAGATCTCCATCCCTCTCGCCACGCAGACCTCATCTTCAGTCACCGCAGAGAAGTTTGACATCGGCGTGTTACTGGGAAGCAAGTGACGTTCGGGCATTCCTTGCGGCACTTCCAGAATCGTATCGCAAGGTAGCTTGACATCGGGAATCTCCTCAGCACGTGGAATACTGGTACGGCGAACGTCGTTGTTCAGACTCAGTCTTCGCTCGTGCGAAGTGCGTCTCAATTTTGGTGAAGGATTGACTTCTTCAACTTGGAAGTCCGATCCTAGACTTGTGCGACGCACACTGTTGTCTCGATCCAGCCTTTGGTCCGCGGAGGTTCTCCTCAATCGATGACTTGGTGAGTCGGTACGCAAAGAGCTCACGCGATCTAGACGCAAGTCTCGCTTCGATCTTCTGAGAGCGCGCGGTTGTTGTTCGGAGATCGATCGTAAGTGAGGCCTGGCTGCATCGCCAGCAAGGGGCAGCTTCATGTTTGCAATCGGAATCGGTCGGTCGTTCAACGGTGAAGAGACCACACGGATCGAGCTTTTGGTGAGTTGTCCGTATGGTTTCGCAACGATCTTGCTGTCAGCGTAAAAGTCGTCCGGACGCACACTTGGAGACCCTTCGCTTCCGATAGACGCCCTGCCATGCTTGTGCTTGAGTTTGTGGCTGCTCTCCACGCTATGTCGCTTGCTGCTGGCTGGAGTGCTGGCGCCGCGCAACGATTCACACCTGGAGGTGTGCCGTAAAGTCCGCTGCCTTTCCGGAGTGGCGACCACGACAGCCTGCACGCCACTGCCGTCGCTGATAGCGCTGTAACGCTTCACGTTCTCCTCCTGGATCATTCGGTATGCCATGTTGTTGCCTTCAAGAGACACCTCATTGACCGGCGGTGTAGATGGCGATGCAACATCAGCTGGAGCGTATCCCTCGGCAGGGAGGGTCAGCTGTAGGGGCGATTCGATCTGCTGCATCTGATCGTGTTCCGACAATTTCTGTTGCGGTGCAGAGATCGACTCTTGAGTATCGTCTGCTGGAAGAAGTGAAGTAATGTCTTCGAGCCGAGCCGTTGACTCCAATTTCACCTCCTTTTTGCGAAAGAGCGGGTTCTTCGGAGCGGCCTTCCACAACGGCGTGCCGTAGATCAAAGCATTGTCAACCCGCTTTAAATCGTCTCCAGGCTTGATGGGCGCACGAAGTCGATGTATTCGATTATTTGTCTCCATCAACGGCGAAGTCGGCGATTCGCTGTTGGCATGCAGGCTCGAAGTCTTGTCCATATCGCTATCCGACTCCACCTGATAATTCTTCACCCGAATCTCGCCAACGTCCGAGCCCTCATTCTGAATCGTGCCACTATCATCGCTGCCAGTTCTCTTCACAGCCAGTCGGGTTGTACTAGGTATGTTGAGCCAATCGGGCGAGCGATCTGGCTCTCCAACGGGCGATGTGATCATGCTGTTGCTGCCGCTACCACTGAGACCTTCTCTCGCGGTGCGGAACGACTCCGTGAACGAAGCGTAGTCATTTCTCAGCGGAGGCCGCGAATGTTGGATCGCTCCGCGTGGAGAAATGTCTGGCGTTGGTGGACTCTGGCTCTCGCCGACCGGAGTTATGATGCCAGACTTGCGAGACTCCAAGGCGTTGCGTACACGATCGGCGAAGACTTGTGGAGGAGGACTTGGAGCTCGCTCGGTCTGAGTCGCGGCGACCTCGCTGTTCGTCATCGTTGGCGGTGTTGGCGGCAGACCCGAGTTGTGTCTGCTCAAAGGGTGCGGCAGAGGTGGAGGAGTGACTAGCACAGTCTCCGCATCGATGGCATCGTTCTCAGTGACGCTCAGCTCGTCCATGCTCTTTGCAAGACCAACTAGTGTTGCCTGATGCTCCACCTCCGTCTCTTGTACACTTTCATGCCAGTCTCGCTGCTTGCCAGCCTCGCTTGGAAGGTCCATCTCCTCCACAGACATGCTTTGCGTGTAGCATTTACACCTCCGATCCCACCGCGCTATGCGAGCAGCGTTGACCCAGTAAGTTCGCGAGCTACGAAATTACTCCTTTCCATATGCAGCACAGCTCTTTTGCGCGATCGCGGTGAACGCAGTCACAGATTCACCACACGCGTGTCTTCGGACGCCGTGTGCTCATTACAGATGATCGCTTCGCGGTCGTCGATGGTGGCTTGGCTGGTCGTCGCACGATGGCTGATGCGGTGGCCAATATGAACAGCGTGCTCACAGGAGCTGGAAATCCGAAGAGGCGGAAATTGACAGACGATTATGCGCCGGGATCCAGGGCTTTGGGTTGAGGGGAACGAAATGTGGTGACGATTCGCGGACGCTTGGGTGGTGGGGAAGGCCTGACGTTCTATTGCGAGGATATTGATGTTCGTATATGGCTTGTCCGGCTCGAGGAGAACGGTGAAATATCTAATAGGCCGTGAAAGTCGTGTCGTGTCGAGTGGAGGGTGTGAAGGTGAAAGTGGAGGCCAGTCGGAGGAGGCCAGCAACGGATGCCGTCGCGAGGGAACGCTCTGCCCACGTTCACGCGAAGTAAGGTTCGCTTAGTTCTAGCGGGGGTGATGTATTTCTTCACGATTCTCACTCTGGGAGGAGAAGTTCTTCCATAAATATGGTCATCTGTCCGATTCAACGGTGATTGACGAAACGATGCGAAGCAAGTCGAGGAGACAAGAAGGAGGTCACGCAGAGAACGAGGGAGCGAGGGAGCAAGTGATGAACGGCTCTTCTTGCGCAAGTCCATGCAAGCACTCTGCACTTGGCGCATGTGGACATGCACGGCCTAGCATTGGATTCGACCTCCGCGCTCCAATCACGGCGGTGTACTGCGTCGGCTCGAACATGAGCAACGGTGCGGTGCATATCGCGGAACAGAATGGTCTGAAACCGAATGCACGACCATTTGCTGCGAAGATCGAGGTCGCTGCTGATAGCCTGGCAAGAGGGACGAAACTTGAAGGGTGTCTCACGAAGGGACAGGTACTTGAGTAAGGTACGTCGGGTTGTTCTACAGTGGTTCTATAGAAGCCGAAGGCGTTCCGTCCTATGTGCTTGTGGACCTCCGATTCGCTCGAGCAACGGCACTTCATTTTGAACCGTATAGTCGTGCTCCCGAAACGTAAGGAATGAGCACCATGAGCACCAGTGTGAGACGTGGAACCTGGTCGTTGGGCCGTCACGGATCATTCTGTGACATGCTGTGCAACCAGGCCTCGAATCAGTCGACAGAAGCTTGGACAAAATGGCTATCATCATTCAAGTCTCAATTCAAGAAAACTATACGTTCTTCTTCCGTATATCTGTCGTCTGTCTTCGCGATGCAGACTCAATAACCCAAGCAAGCGCTCCGAGCAACCCAATGCAAGCAGCAACAACGTCAAACACATGCACCGCCCACCAGATATGCTGTACTCCAAACAGACAGTCTGCATACTCGAATCGCCACTGTCCGGCCGTTTCATCCCACCATGCACTGACTAAACCGGCATTGCCGCCGAAATCTCCCATCATGCTGCGTACAGTGACCTCTCGCACGCCGGTCCGGCTAGGATGGCGAGCTAGTGCACCTTCAGGAGAGTGATACTCGTACGCTGCCCATATTGGCGTCTGTTCATTGATGATCTCCATACCCGTTTTCAGGCTTGCGTGGTAGACGAGGCATCCTTCGTGATCATGTCCGTTCAAGACGATGGCACTACCGTTTCCGTTCGGTCCGGTCAAGCCCTCTAGGATTCTCTCGCTTGTTGCACTGCTAAGATGGTTCTGCTCTTTGATTCCTCTACCGTTGCCTTCGGGAAAGTGATCGAAGAACGGTCCATCAACGCAGACACCCTCTTCCTTGTATAGCGGAATGTGCGTAAGCAAGATGGTAGCTGTGCTTGGAGGAAGGTCTCCGTTGTGCAGATGCCGATCGAGGAATTCCATACTTTCCGCTTGCAGATCCTGCTCGTATGCGGGCCCGTCCAGGTTCATCGAGTTGAGAATAACCAAACGAAGCTCAGGAGCGGCAGGAAGCTTGTTCAACGCAAAGCGGACTTCCCAGTTCACTCTTCCATAGGCATCCTCGAACCTAGGCATGCGTTCCAATGTGATGTCTCCAGCATATCCTATGTCGTGATTGCCAGCAACAGCAATGATCCTATTCTTCCAGGTCGGATCTTGTCCAAGCACTTCGGCGTGATATTCATTCGCATCCGTGATCTCCCGAGGAACGACATGCCCGCTCTTGAAGACTGTGTTCCAAAACCTTCTAGTCCGACTCGAGAACTCCTCGTCGTCGATCCACTGACTTCCAAGCAAATCTCCCAGCACAACTATGTGGGTAGGATCCGACCACCAGTGCATCGCCCTGTAGATATGCGCCAGATATCTGTCATTACCCCAGAGGTCCAGACGCTTTCGATATCCTCTTATTGTCCGGACTATATCCTCATGCAGCAAGTCCTCTATCCTGCTTCGCCAGCTCGTAGACAAAACTCCAAGCCCATCTTTTTCGACATCTTTCAACAGCCGTTCAAAATTCGGAAATGCCGGCGAATCGGAACTGGGAAGCGAAGTGTCGCCTTCTAACTGCGGATCGGCGAGGGCGAGGAGGCGAAATGGTGCCTTGTGGCTCGATGTTGAGGCGGCATCATGGTGCGTGTTTAGAGAAGAGTTGCGAGCTTCGGGAAAGCTGCATTGTTTGAACGCCGGGTACAAGTAAATGTAGAACGTGGCCGCTAAGGCAAATGGCACCAGGAGGCGAAAGAGGCCGAGAAGGATACCAGAGAGGCGCATGGAGACATTATCGTGGGGTGTTCAAGGTTTCCGGCGTGTCGAAGTTGGCCGTGCTTGTCAAGCACGGTGTACAGGCATCAGGGGAAGTCACGGAGTTGCCTCCGGTCTCAAAGTGAACATGACCTTGCCTCAAAGTCGCTTCTCACCACAAGACACTCCGTCATTGATCTTTCTCATCCGTCCTCTGCTCACAAATACGGGAGATGTTAATTGGATCGCCAATGGTCTGCTCCAAAGAAACCAGGTTGCGAACACTTTCGTGGTACCACTCTCGAGCTTGAGACTGCAGCTCGGAAATGTTTCGGGACGAATACCATTCAAGATGTCCTGCAACGAAACCTCACAACACTGCGTTCCCGGAGTCAAAGTCAGGGGACTTGTAGCAAATTTGTTGAAGAGCTGCTTGCAACGACACGAAGCCCTTCGAAAATAGACTTCCTACTCCCATTCGACAGTCCCATGTCCTGGAGCCTTCGCGCCGATGCGATGAGTAGGATTGATGTGATGAGGACCAACTGCCCGATTCTGAACAATGCCCATGTTGTCACACTCGAACCGACCAGATACCTTATGTGTTGGTCATTGTAGGTTGTCGAGGAGAGCAAGGCTGATCCCCAAGACCCCACAATACAAGGCTCCTGCCTCTCCTCCCACGTGACGGCTTCACGCTTTCACACTCACGCAATGCGGGGAAGTCTGCTCGAGTCACTCTCCATGTCTGCCATCAGCGATTTCGCAGTTCGTCCGCTCCCGACACCGGAACAACGTCAACAAAGCCAAAGCCAAAACTTGTGAGCAGCCATGTCCTGGCATGGAGGCACTGCCTTTGACCCACAACAGTCGCAGCTCAACTCTCCACAACAGACGTCGCCGCTGGCCGGATCGCCTTCCATCGATGGTCCTGCGAGGAAACGAAAGCGGAGCTCTGCCGCGGCTGAGAATGGCGTCGCAGACCACCTTGGAGGGACGCCCGATCATGGGTACGAGGGCAGTCCCATGAGCCAGACGCACGGGAGCAAAGGAAGACATCAACCAGGTGTGAAGAGAGCCTGCAACGACTGCAGGCAGCAAAAGGTTCGTTTGTTGCGACGACAGCATTGTGGTTAGCGACAGGTTCTTCGTCGCGTATTCCTGGGTTAGACTTGCCTCACACTAACGACTTTTTCACAGTTACGGTGCAATGTTATTGCTGGCCCTGGAGACTACTACAAACCGTGCGATCGATGTATTAAGCACAACCTCAAGTGCAGCATCGACAATGACTTCAAGAGATTGGGCAAGCGTGCGGCGCATGAAGAGATGGTCAGGGAGCTGGAGTCATGCAGAGCAAGGCTGGCACAATACGAGAGCTTGGGTATACAACTTCCAGCCGAGACTCCACGACCGACCTCTCAATACGGTGCGAGCTACGAAACTTCTCCAGCTGCCGGAGCACCCGTCGCACCGATGTCTGCCGCTGCTGGCAACGCCTTTCTCGGAGCGAGCGAAGCGGCAGCATCTAGAAGTCTGCTGGACCTGAGTCAAGGTTACCGCGAACTGGCACCGACGAGCTATCCGTCCATAACTCCTGGCACATCGCATACGACGCTCGGAAATGTGACTCTGTCAGAACCGCAGCTTCTGGAGTTGTACGGCATCTACTTCCGCTCGTATCACCCCTTCCTGCCGCTGCTCAACGCGGCCACTTCTTACAAAGAGTACTACAGCGAGCATCCTTTGCTGCATTGGACGATTATATCTATTGCTGCTCGACGCTACGATGCGAAGCCCGGTCTATTCATGGAATTGCAACGACCTCTGGAGGAGATCCTCTGGACGACGTTGTCTCAGGTCCCTCAAACGTACCATGTCTGCAAGGCTTTGGCGCTGCTATGCACATGGCCTCTGCCGACATCTTCAACCTCGCAAGAGCCCACTATGATGCTATGCGGTGTCATGTTCCAGCTTGCAATGCAATATGGTCTGCATAGACCGTCGCATGCGCAAGACTTTAGCCGCTTCCGTATTGATCTCCGCGACGAAGACATCTCCGACAGACTGAATACATGGGCGACCATCAATATTGTCGCTCAGAACGTCAGCACTGGTAACGGCCAACCTCCACTTGCTCGCTGGGCATGGTTTACATACGGACTGCATCTGGACAGCATGAAGAAGGAGCTCCAGGTTCGATGTCAAGTAGAGAAGTTCTGCGACACAGTGACCCGAACCCTGTTCACTATGCAGCGAGACCACGTTGTAGAAGTGGACCAGGCTCAGCGTGGTCTTCAGATTGACATGTACGCTCGAGAGCTTGGAGAGCTGGAAGTCACTGTGCTTTCGACAAACACTTCTCGTAAGCATTCCTGCTTCTCGTGGACATGCTTACCTCAACTAACTTCATCGCAGCCGTCCAAGTACTGTTTCTCAAGGCCGCTGCCTTACATCTCCGTCTAGCCGCCTTCTTCGACAAGACCACATCGCCAAACTACCAAGCCGATTTGCGGAACGTCTACATCGCAGCTTCGGCACTTCTTTCTCACACAAGCGACATGCCAGCCGAGCAATTCACCTATGTGCCGCGATATATCGAACAGATGATGCTCGCCGCGTCTGTAACGCTGCTCAAAATCCTCAATTCCTTCTACGCCGTCCATGTCGATACTGTACACGGCAGAACCCTCTTCTTTCGCACAATTACGAGTCTCCGCAAGTTGAGCGTACGCTCCAACGACCTTCCTCAACGCCTGGCCGAAGTCATGGCGCAACTGTGGCAGACCAGCGGTGCCGCGGACCACGGCGCGGTCAAGAGAGAAGAAACCGGCACTTTGGTACCAGATGACAGTCTGCAACTCAAAGTCCGCTGTCGCTCTTCACTATCCGTCCTATACGATGCCATTTGGCGATGGCGAGAGCGTGCTGGTCAGGCTGGTCGTGAGAGCCTGATCACGGCAGACACCAATCCCACCGCCCTACCAACGGACGCAACTGCTTCCCGCAACACACCGCAGCCACCGAGTGGCCTCGGAGGTCCAATGGCTCCAAGTCATGGCTTGCCCGACGTGTCCGGCACCGATTTCGAGGCTGCGTCGTGGGATGCGACCTTCGGCGGCAATGCCGTCTTTGACACCCTTAGCTGGGCTCTAGACGGCAATCTCGGGCTCACTGGTCAGGGACTGTTCGGTGGAACGGATACTCTCGGTCTTCCCTGGCAGGGATAGTCTTTCCCTAAGAGGGCGGAGCATTAGAGCGGCAGTGACGACTCCATGCTATCGATATCGGACGATGCACAGGCGAGCGATGAGGCGTAAATAGTGAGTATTAGCATTATTGACGAGAACGAAGCTTACGACTTTCACGACGGTTGCTTGACCTCACTTCCTCATGGAGTGATTCCTCAACCTTTCTTATTGTCCCTTCTGCGCTGAATCTCTTTTTATAGCCCGAATCTCCGAACAATGAGCATAGTTCTCATTCACTCCCTTTGTCCACAATGAATTTTACAAACCACACAATAATCAAACGACCAACAAAGGCAACCTCTTTCGTCCCGCCAACATGCCTCACTTATATCTTTCCAACCAGCGCGCTCGTCCAGCCAATGCCAATTAGCACACGAACCAGTTTCACTCACTCCGACTACAGCGCACTTACTTCACCCAGAAAAACCGGCCAATCTCACCACCACCAACACCAACACCAAGATGTGGTCCTGCTGCAGCTGCTCCGCCTCCAACCCAGGCGGCATTGTCGCGACCTGGTGCAACGCTTGCGGACACAACACCCGTGGCTGCCGCGAGTGTTTCGCGTACGCGAGAGTGTTCATTGAGCCGATTTTGCATATGTTTCAGGGTTTGGGAATGAAGAAGTAGGTGAAACTCGGTCATGAGAAATGGGAAAGAGGCGGGTTTGGAGCGAGGTGAAGTACACGGGGTGGAGATGGGGCTCGCTGGTCGAGGGAAAGGAAGAGGTGTTGATAGTAAGTTGAGATACTCGAGACTTGCCTTTCGAAGTGTATATGTGCTGTTGTTCGATCTATTCATTGCTGCTCTCCATTTTGTGGTCCCTCGTCTACGCCATTGGCTTCATACTTGGAGTGGCGAACCGGTCAGAGTCGATGGAAAGCGTGGGCTCTAACTTTGAGAGCCATTGCCCGTTCGTCAAGTTGTGTCGCTCTGGATCGAGCACGGGATGCGTGGTGAATCGCCCTCGAATGGAGACTTGAAAATCGTTGTGTCGAAGTAAGGCAGTTCTGTTATTGCTCATCAGACATCGCGGCCTCAACTTTGGCTGCCAGCTCTCTTTCGTCGTGACGCTGATGAATGTTGTCCGTCTTTGCAAATTGATGCGATGGCGAAAGGGGAATGTACAACAAGCCGTCGCGCCCTGCCGTTGATATCCGCGACCCTAGAACCTATCGGATAGGGCAGGTCCACGCGTGGAGCTTTCCCCGCTATATACCATCTTATCCGGACTAAGATGGTCAGTTTCCATCTCTCAAACTCACTGACGATCGGAAGAGGTCAATAGAGGAAGAGGAAGCGTTGGAGCATCGAGCCAAACTTGGACAAGAGCAAGTCCGACGGGACAGAATCGGCAGAATGATCCCTCCATTCGACTACTTTGAGCATCGCTCGGCATGGTACGAAAGCTTCCCACGGTTCCCCACTCGCATCCCACGCCTCGTCACTTGAAACATGATTTGATGTCGTTACACATGTGGGAGAGCTTGAACTGACGACGTGCGACGACAATAGCAAGCAGAAACAACACGAACGCTCAAGTCGAATCGCAACGCTCCCACAAACCTACCAAACGCCATTGTCGACCGTTGAACGAGAGATCTTGAACGAATCCATCGATAAGCTCGTCGAGAATGTCCAAAACAGCACCACCAATGCCGTCGATGTCCTACGAGCGTACGGGAAGGCGGCGGTCAAGGCACAAGAGAAGACGAACTGCGTTACTGAGGTGATGGTGAAAGAAGCGGAACAATGGATCAACAGTGGAGACATCAACTTGAAGGGACCCCTTGCTGGTATACCCGTGAGTCTGAAGGACAGCATTCAAGTCGGAGGCTTTGATACTACTGTTGGATATTCTTGCAATGTGGGCAAGCCGGCGCCAGTCGATGGAGCTATTGTTCGCATGCTCAAGGATGCTGGAGCCGTGCCTTTCGTCAAGACGGCCCTGCCCATCACTCTGTTGAGCTTCGAGAGCTTCAACGATGTCTGGGGTCGGTGTCTGAATCCACACAACCCAAAGTACTCTCCAGGTGGCAGTACAGGTGGAGAGGGCGCGATCCTTGCCTTTGGTGGCAGCAGGATAGGCATTGGCTCAGACGTCGCTGGTTCAGTACGAGCTCCAGCACACTTCTCGGGATGTTACAGTATTCGCTGCAGTACTGGAAGATGGCCGAAGCTGGGAGTTTCAACATCCATGCCTGGACAAGAAGGTATCCCATCCGTCTTCTCGCCAATGGCTCGCACACTTCTGGATCTCACCTACTTCACACGCTCGTTCATTCAGATGAAGCCATGGACATACGATCAATCCGTCCACCCCATTCCTTGGAATGCCGACACCGAGCACGAGTTTCTCGACAAGAAGAAGCTCAAGATCGGCATCATGCGAACCGACGAGGTCGTCGATCCTGCTCCAGCATGCTCCCGCGCCCTTCAAATGGCCGCTGACGCCCTTTCAGGACAAGGCCACGAAGTCTTCGACGTCACTCCTCCCAGCCCCTACGAAGCAATGGTCATCGCCAGCAATCTCCTCAACGCCGACGGCACCAGAACATTCCGCTCCTACTTCCGCACCGGCGAGACCGACGACGCTGGTGCCCGTGAATTTGGCCGATACATGCGACTCCCACGATTCTTGAAATGGTTCTACTATGCTTACGTCAAATACATCAAGCGAGATTTCATCTGGGCTGGTCTCCTCGAACACTGGCATGAGAAGTCCGCGTACGAGAACTGGCAATGGGTCTACAAGCGGGAAGTCTACAAAGCCAAGTTCCACGCTTGGTGGAATGAGTTTGGAACCAAAGGCGATGGCATGGATGTGATGTTGACGCCGCCGAATGCTACGCCTGCTGTGCCGCATGATGGTATGAAGGACGCTGCGTCGAGCTGTGGATACACGTTCTTGTTCAATTTGCTGGATTACACTTGTGGTATCTTGCCGGTTACGCATGTGGATGCGAACAGGGATGTGCTGCCCGCAAGTGTCAACGTCAAGAAGATGAATGGTGTTGCGAGGGGTGCGTACAAGCATTATGATGCGGCCACGATGGCTGGTTTGCCGGTTGCGGTGCAAGTCGTTGGGAGAAGACTGGAAGAAGAGAAGGTCCTGGCTGTGATGAAGAGATTGGAAGATGCGCTCGAGTCAAGAGGCGAGAAGTATCAGCTTTTGGAGGTGCTCTAGGGCTATGAGGTACGATTGTCGTAATGAGTCACTGATACATCACGTAGACACTTTGAGCGATACCAGTCACCACAAGAGATTTTCCTTGAATCGTTCAATTCAAATGCTATGACTTCCTGCGCTACCAGTCCATCCGGCGGCCATCGCTGAGTATGAAACTGCCGACCCTGTTGCTCTTGTCACCCGTGATTCCCACGCCATCCGTCGAATCGATACTCGCACTCTAGGGCGTTGGCATCATCAGCGCCGCCCAGCAAGCAGCCTGGCATGCCCCGAACGCAGTGTTGCATGCGACGATCACTGGCGGGAGGACAGGCGGGGCCGCGGCTCCGAAGACGAAGCCACCAGCCGCATAGCAAGCCACGACCACGCCGGCGCATCCGGCCTGGCAGACTCCGTAGGCTGCTGGTCCGGCGGAGATGGCTGGAGCGATGACGGCGAGAGTCGCGAGGCTCATCTTGAGAAGACGCATGGTTGTTGTTGTGTTTGTGTCTGTATGCGAGTCAGTGTTGGGGTCGTAGGTTGACCGATATCTTGCGAATTCTTACTTTGCTTTTGTTGTGTGGAAGGTTGAGTCTGTGTCAGCTGATCAGAAGGACTTGGAGTCTTCTGGTGCTGGCTTGTGGAGGTGGTGGATGGAGAAGACTGGTGTTAGAAGATTGTTGACGACTTATAGGGAACACGATGGAGCATGTGTTTGCTTCCTTCCTTTAAGCTTCCAGGACGAAAGGTCCAGACTTCGCTTGGGTCTGCGACATGCCACGGTTGCTCATCGCGAGAACATGCCACTCGCTTCGTCAACAAAACGAGCACACCGAGCGAGGCATAGCTGCATCATGCCGTGCCGGTACGGCCGCAGATCACCCAGCTACAATAGTCCACGACTTCCTTCTTGGGTTAGCGCCAGCCGTATTTCAGGCAGCAGATCGACGTCCGGATCCTTCTTCCACAAAACATCAACATCACAGATTGGTCTGGCGACGATGCTCCACACTCCAGAGATATGGATGCATATCTTCGAGCAACTTGTCGATGACCATGCCACGCTCCTCAATACCAGTCTCGTCTGCCGTTCCTGGCATGATTTGTCACAGCCGTACCTCCTTCAAATCGTTGATTTGAGCTGCCACAATGTTGAAGGCCGCCTCACGAAAATGGACTGGGGTGAAACGAAGGTCGTTTATCCACAGCTTCATGCAAAACTTGCTCCTCCGAGCCTGGTCTCTCGACAGCGCAGCTTTCTTCGGCTGATTACGGACCGACCTACGCTGGCTAAGCATGTTAAGTCGTTCACGTGGACGCTGGTATGGGGACACGTAGGGGCGAAGAGGACTGACAGAGAGGACGAAGCTGAACCGACCCTCCTGCCAATTGATCGGCAAACGTGGAACATTTTCTCCGCAATTATCAATGTCACGACGCTGGACCTGGCATCGATACACGATGTATGGGAGGACAAGCTGATACGGCAGAGTCCTCCATGTCTGTTCCCTAGCGTGAGAGACCTTCGTCTCTGCGGATGGATGCACCGTGGCCTGGTCAGAGCGATTCTCGATTCGATCGATACCTCCAAATTGCATAGCTTGAAGTTGGACTCCCTGGATGACGAAGGCGCTCTTCCTGGAGGCGGGCCCATTGAGCAAGGGACAGCTTTCTACTTTTCGAAGAATATAAACCAAGGCCTCATCTCGGTGTACGAAGAGCTCGTTATCGACGATGATCTTTTCGAACGACAAGAGCAGTCCGTTGCAGCGATTTTCCCAGGACCCATGTGGTTTCCACTGCGAGTGCTCTCGAGTGCCACTTCTGGTTCGCTGTCGACCATACGACTAAAGGTCTCGCCCTTTGATGGCGAGATCGACATACGCAACTATTATACGTTGTTCCGTCAAGCAGCAAGCCTGATTCGCAATGCTTCGAGCACTCTCAAGTCTCTGACCATCATCTTCGGAGAGTCGCTTTACCTGTACAATCTTCGGAGTGAGCGATACGGAACCCACAGTATGCGCAACCGAGAAAGCTTTTTCTCATGGTGCGGGAGATTGGCGACTTCTTTCTTGAAAGCGATCATGAACACGCTCCTTGAATGCTCTTTTCCAAACTTGGGTGAGTGCAACTTCGAGGGCTTCTGCGTGCTAGAACACCCGGCCGCCAGACCCCATATCGACGAGATCCAGGCTCTGGTGACAGGCACACGATATCATGACTTCGACTTCACCGGAGTCTCGCATGTTGCTGGACATCGTGTTTTCCCTGGCTTCCGGACTCGCAAGCACTTTTTGGAGTACGATCATGGGTGCGATGAGGAAGTGCTGGACAATAGCTGAGCATCTCAAGTTGAGGCCAAGCATCCATGTCTAAAACGAGACGGACGTTGGAGTTGACGGGACTGCATGAGGAGATGTTTGGTTGGTGAAAGACTGTCTTATCAATGTAAACGTTCTCTGTCGTCTCGGCTATCAAGAGATCCAATTTTAGATCCCTCGATTGAAGTGCGCGCCGGCCCAGGTTGCGATTCTTATTATTAGGCCTGTGCCGCTTGTTCGAAGCGACATGGGTCCGTGGCGATCAAGCATCCAGGATTGTCGGCAACTCGCGCGTTGAACTTACAGATTGCGAAATGTTCCTCGAAAGGAGAGCATTATTATCAACGACTCTGACCCGAGTCCTCCAGTGCGCAAAGCTTTGAGCATCTCCTCATCATCGCGCGACGTTGCCGGCTTCAACGCCACTGGCCTTCCACGAGAGTATCAGAGAGAGTGGAACTGCTGAATGCGCGCTGACAGCCTCATGAAGCGCACACTGGATGCGACCAGAAGCATGAACACCTGGAAACGTGGGATTGCACGGCAGTCGAGAAGCATATGGTTGTTCCTGGTCTGCTGTACCATTGGTGCCACCGTATTCTACTGCTCAACGACGGTGCTCTACGGCTCTGCTGCCGGCATCAGCTTTGTTCGCCTATTCAAACCACACGCACATCTGGAGGACGAGGTCGCGCTTGTGGTTGCCAGTCAAAAAGGGGACGATACCGCATGGCTTGATGCCTTCTCGAAATGGACACGATCGATCTATGTCACCGATGATCCGACGGCGGCTCTCACGGTGCCGATGAATAAAGGCCGCGAAGGCATGGTGTACCTCACGTACGTCGTATCCAGCAAACCCGCGGCAAACCACTTGACTGACTTGCGACGCAGCTACATCATCGATAACTACGACCACCTCCCGTCGACTGTGATATTCACCCACTCTGAGAGATATCAGTGGCACAACGATGACCCTCTATACGACGGGCAGTCCGTCCTGGCAAGGTTGAACACGACCTACGTCCGCGAAGAAGGCTATGTCAGCCTACGCTGTGGATGGCATTTGGGCTGTCCTGCAGCCATCCGCCCTCTCGAGCAAGCAAAACTCCCTGCTCCGGCATCGGATCCAACTTCCGAACACGCAAAGGCTGGCAGCTTCTACAAATCAGCGTTTGAGGATATGTTCCCAGACACACCGGTTCCAGACGCCATTGGTGTTGGCTGCTGTGCGCAATTCGCTGTCTCGGCAGACACTATTCGGTCGAGGAGCGTGGAAGATTATCAGCGCTATAGAGGCTGGCTTGTGAGGACTGAATTGAATGACGATCTTAGTGGAAGGATGATGGAGTACTTGTGGCATAGTGAGTTGCCCGAATTTCTCCGCTCTGCGGCAGGCCGCTGACCAGTGTCTAGTCATTTTCGGAAAAGGACCAGTGCATTGTCCGAGAGCCGAAGATTGCTATTGCAAAGTATACGGAATGTGCGACTTGCCGTGCGAAGACGACGGAGGATGTAAGGCAGTGTACACTCTACCGCCGTTCTCCTCTCTTCCGGAAGGATGGCCAGACGTCGACTGGACCGGTGATTCGCGTAACTCCGACGAGTTGAGGCTCAAGTTCGACACGGAGTATGGACCCAATCTGTGAGGCCGCAATCCCGTTGTCGGCCTTGGAATAGAACTGAACATATGGTCTGGAAGCCCGGCTCCGGCATCTAGATGAACGCAGTGCAGACCGAGAAAACGGCCGCCTTTCACAGCGTTCCTTGACCCAGTGGACGTCCGTTCAGCGAGATCTTCTTGCACGACTTGAACAAGCAAACAACTCTTGATGAATCCGATAGCAGAGAGGTGTCGTTGCGTCTGCAAACTTCTGGCTGCAGCAAGACGGGAAACTTCCATGTATACGCAAATTGCAGGCTTCACCGTCGCACAGCAGCTGAATGCTTAGCAGAGCACTTGTTGTAGTTCGTATACATGCTCACAGTAGCTTCGCGATGCTGTGCCTCCAGTAGTGACGATTGTAGAATCCTCGTGAAGCATGGATAAATTGAAGGATCTCCATGGGAGCAAGCAGCATCATTTCCCCTCATTTCACCCGTGGTCGCCCAGGGCTGCCACCTGATGATTAACCGGCTCCACCACAATTCGTGCGAATCAGTTTCTCCGCCATACTCCGTCCGACCACCGATCCTTCGTTACATCACAAACCTTTGCAAGGCTCGCCATGACCCACGCACAGACACGATCTCGCTTCTCCACGTTGTTTCTCCGCTTCATCTCGCATGGCACGGACGATGCTCAGGTGGAGAAGCCGGGGATCTTCTCTCCCGTCCACCTATCCGGGTATATGCTCACAGCATAGCTGCACGCGAATGGCGGTGATGACCATGGGTGATGCTTTTTCGATTCGGTTCCTGCATGTGCGAGGGTAAAGGTCTGAAGCGGAGCTGTGTTATTAAAGGTTTGGCCAGGATGTTTGTGTTGTTAGATTGACCTTGCCTCTCACTTTCGCATTTGAATCTCACTCTTGGTCTTGCTGTTGACCGCTCTCACTTCACGGTGCGAAGGCAAGAAACAAGACTTCTCTAGCACACAGCTCTCCACATCATGATCTCCTCGGTGCTCTCAGTGCTCATCGCGGCTGCTGCGGTCGCCGCAGCAGACTCGCCATTCCCGGCATTCTCTGGCGATCCGTTTCAGAAATACACTCTCAGCGCGAACGGCATCTCGGCATCGTTCATCCCATATGGCGCGCGGTTGACGAGCTTGTGCGTCCACGACAGGAATGGCAACTGGCAGGACGTGGCGATTGGGTACGATGAGGGCAGCCAATATCTTCAAGACACTCTCACAAACCACACGAACTTTGGATCTCTCGTCGGACGCTATGCGAATCGGTATGCCAATGGAGAACCAAACTAGATGGAGCACGTCGCTGACACATAACTCCAGCATCAAGAACGGCACATTCGAGCTCGACGGCCAGACCTACCACATCCCAACCAACGAGCACAAGGGCGCGAACACTCTGCACGGCGGCTTGATCGGCTACGACCAACAGAACTGGACCGTCGTGGCGCAAAGCTCCAGCAGCATCACGTTCATGCACTACGATGCCGCCGATCAGGGCTTCCCGGGCGACCTCCTCAACTACGCGACCTACACCCTCGAAGACGACGCTTCGTGGACTTCCCGCATTGTCTCCATCCCACTCAACGACGCCACGCCGGTCATGCTGTCCAACCACGTGTACTGGAACCTGGGCGCGTTCGTCGATGAGGAAGGCGAGACAATCCTGAACCACACTCTCTACATGCCCTACGCGAAGCGCCGAATTGGAACGGATGGTATCCTGGTTCCCAATGGCGAACTTCAGTTGGTGGCCGGCACCGGACTAGACTTCACAAAGCAAGGCACAACCATCGGCCAGAACATCAACAACACACTCGACGCCTGCGGCAGCGGCTGTGTCGGTATCGACAACGCGTTCATCACCGATCGCTCGCCGTATGCTGCTCAACAGGATCCATACCTCGAAGTCCTCAAGCTCTCCTCGGCGAGCACTGGGATTGAATTGACCATCCAGACGAACCAGGGTGGTATCCAGCTGTACTCGTGTGGCGGCCAGAACGGTAGCATTCCGTTGAAGCAGAGTCAGCAGCATGTCCAGGGCCAGACGTCGTACTTGCAGAAGTATGGATGTTTGGTGATTGAGACGCAGGATGTGAGTGTTGCTTTGTTAAAGGACGCGTCTATATGAGAAGCTAATCGTTTTGCAGTGGATCGATGCTATTAACCAGCCTCAGTGGGGTCGTGAAGACTTCCAGATCTTCTCCCGTACTACGGAGCCTGCCGTCAGCTGGTCGAAATTCTCTTTCGGTCTTGTGGAGTAGGGACGATTGGAGGAGAGTGGTATCTATCGAAATGAGAGCAGAGCCGTGTCATGAGCAATAGCAGTAATGTATACGTCCATGGCTCTTACAGAGTGAGCACGAGCAGCACAAGCGTACCTGTGCCGAAGTCGCCGTTCACTCCCGTTGCACGTACAATCGAGCTCTGAAGTTGGTCTTGAATGTATGTAAGGAGGTGGCGTGGCCAATCTATTTCTACTAAACAGGAAGAGAGTCACTGTCCGTCGCAGCCGTAGCCCTGGCTCGTAATAAGATGTTGCCAAAAGTCCGTCCATACCTTATTGCCCATTTGAGCCGGCACTCTTTGTAGGGGTACCATCATCGAGGCTGCCGCGATATACTCTCTACCGGCTCCGTTACGAGGCAGAACCCGGCTTCAATGAAGAAGACCTGTTTCTTGGTGTGCTCCTCATGTTATCGTCCTTACTTTCTTACCCTCGTCAGACGACCAATGTCCGCAGGATACAAGGAGTCCGCTCGTCGTAGATCTCTTTATTGTTCCATCTATTGCCCTCTGTGACCTTAGGCCGTCTTGATGCCCACATTGGCTGACGTTGATATAGGCTCTTCTCGACGCATCCCTTGCATCAAGCACGCCTACACGGTCACTCCTCTCGCCGCATATCAGTCCCGCCTTCCTTGTTCCCTTGATTCCCCGCTGCTCCCATCTGTTTCCCTCTTACTTGTTTCTTCCATTCTCCTCTTCTCCCACGCTTTTCCCTCTGTATTCTAGAGCCGTTTTCAATACTCCAGGTCAGTTAGGAGCGTCGTCGGGCGTACTGGACGCTTCGTAGGGTCTGTCGATGTCGAGTGCTCGATGGCTCGTGTGGAATGCGGCGTTTCGGCTGGGAATAGCGTCGTTGTCGTCGAGGATGAGACTGTAGACGGAGGACAAGCGTCCGTCACGGTGGTTGGGCATGAACGAAGTCCAATAGGCGAGTCCTCAGCGTTCACAGTCCGTCCACGACCAGGAAGACGGTCGAGCCGCTGTCGTCGATTGGCAATGGGTTCCTGTAGAGTCAGTCATGTCTTTCCTGCCACTGCTGGAGTGACAGATAGTGAGGTGAACGAGGAGTGAGCTTGACAGAACAGGTCCCATGTGGTCCCATGTAGCATGCACTTGATTTGAAGTGATCCCTCTGCCTTCTGCTCCCTTGGGGGCCACAGTCCCTTCTCTGACGTCTCCTACCTCCACTCCTTCCTTGTTTCGCTGCCATGATGCCCTCCAACGCCGCCGAAGGCCTCCTCCACGTTCATCCGCTGCAGCGTACGGAGTCGCCGTCTGTTGGGCGTCGTAATGGCGGCTTCGGCGGCGTTGGAAGGAGGGCATTGACCGGATACGACAGCAACCTACGTGGACCGTGTTGGATCGGTGAAAAGGAGGTCAGTCTTGCGAAGTGATACCAAGACTGAACACCACCTCACCGTCGCGTGAAAGTGCAGACCGTCCCTCCGACACCCGCATGCAAGATCTGGCTCTGATACCTTGTTGTCGCCGTCCCAATGGACAATGGAGTGAATACCTCATACCGGTCTCAAGTCTACTATTGTGGTGTTGTCAAATTCTGGATCAACCTTCGACCTCGCTCCGTCCTCGACACTTCTACCTCGACCACGCCGCACACCACTCACCGCGCCGCACAATATCAACACAGCAAGGTGAACGCACATACTACCACACAGAGGTCGCTGTCACTCTTCGACTTCACATTGCCGCTCTTCCAATCTCCCCATCCGACAGCAACAACCACCACGCTCGTCACGTCACACCCGTCACGATGGTCAAGCGCAAGCACGACTGGGAGCCGCTCGAGGTTCGCCTGGCGAAGACCTTCTGCTATTATTGCGACCGTGAGTTCAACGATGAAAAGGAGCTCACCGATCATCAAAAGGCCAAACACTTCAGGTGCAGTCAGTGCAACCGTCGCCTTAACACGGTAGGCGGTCTCTACGTTCACTTGGAGCAAGTACACAAGATCAAACTCACCGAAGTCCCCAACTGCACCATTGAAGGTCGCGGCATGGTCGTCAGAGAGCAAGAAATCTACGGAATGGTCGGCGTCCCTGAGCACCTCATCAAGGCCCGCATCGCCGAGATCACCCAGGCGTTCTACAGCGAAGAGGCCGAGTACCGCGCGAAGACCGGCAATTCTCTCGACACTGGCAACGTCGTCGCCCCAGAGATCAAGAAGCAGAAGAAGGAAGAGGACATGAAGAAAGGCGTGGCGAACGCGAAGGAGGTGATTGCTCGCAGAAAAGCCGCGCAGGCTGCCGCAAAGGCTGCTGCTGAGGCCGGACACCCTCCTCCGTCAGCCTCGCCAGGCGTGCCGTCGAACACTGAAGAGGCGACCGCCGCACCATACACACCGCCAACCGCGATGCAAGCTCCTGTGACGATGCAGCACAACAACGGACAGCCTGCACCTTTCAATCACAACAGTCAGTACACCCCACCACAGCACATGTATCAACCTGCCTACCACAACGGCGGCATGCAAGCCCACACTCCAAACGCCTATCACAACGGCATGCAAGCCCACAACCCAAACGTCTATCACAACGGCATGCAAGCTCAGGCCCCACCCGGCATTTCAATGTACGGTGCTGCATCCCCCTACAATTCATCGTTCAGCCATCAGAACGCTGCCGTGCCTCGTATGGCACATGGCCCACCTCACACCACCACTCTGCCGCCGGCCCAACACCACGGACTTCCCCCTCGTCCCACCTCCGGCTATCAACTCTACCCAACCGCCCCTACCCAAGCTTCCGGAGCTTCCTTGCCTCAGAAAATGGCCAAACTCCCGACTCCGGTGAGTGCTGCTCCAAAACAGGATGATACGGCTGTAGCATCGCCCGGTTCCCAAGGTAGGGAAGTGGCCGCCGTTGCAGAGATCGCGCTCGCTGCTCCCGAGAGTAAGTTGTCCGACCCTGATTCCAAATGCTACACCATGCTAACCAAACCTGTAGCCGCGATCGAAGCGCCTGCCCCTGCCCGGGCCCCAGGCCTGGTGATGGCGATCAACGACGAGCCCTGGGAGGAGAGGCGTGCTCGCGCTCCGCGTTACCTGGAGCGCGTGCGCCAGTTTCTAGGTATTTAGCGGGGTTTTCTTCTTTTTTGGGTTTCGCGGGCGTTCACACGCGGTAAGTGAAAGGTTTCACGTTTAGCCGCTTTTCAAATGTAAGAAATGTTCTCTTCTGAGTGCTCTCTCTCTATCGCTCTCTTGGTCTCGCCGTGAATGACTATGCCGCTTGTAAAGATGCTGTTAGCACAAGATCAATCGTTCCCGCAGAGATGTTCCGCATCTTGCAGGGCTGTGGCCTGTGGGCTCCTCGGTAAGTGAAAGTTTTCACGTTTAGCCGCTTCTCGTAATGAAATAAATCTTCACTTGTGAGTGCTCTGTTAATCGCTCTCTCTGTCGCTTTGTGAATGACTATGCCGTGCAATGCTTTCCTATTGGTATAACAGGAATCGCTGTTGCGGAGCTGTTTCTCTGCAGAGAGGTGGGGTTTCCGGTCAGTGTGAAGTCCCTTTCCGTTGGCCGTTTCCTCAATGTAGGAGGAGTTCACTCGTGAGTGCTCTCTCTTAATCCCTTTGTGAAAATCATGCCGCTCAATGGTTTTCTATTATTACAACAGGAATCGCTGTCGCGGAGCTGTTTATTTGCAGAGAGGTGGGCTTTTCGGTCAGTGTGGAGGTCCTTTGCGTTGGCTTTGCCTTAATACAGGAGTACTATGGTCACTTGTGAGAGCTCTCTCGATCGCAGTAAGAACGACTACGCTGCTTGTTGCGGTGCTGTTGGTATAAGATTCAGCGTTCTTGCAGAGCTGTTTTATGTCTGCAGAGCTGTGGGCACATCGGCAAGTATACCAGGTAAGGTTTCTCCACGTTGGCTTTCCCTCAATGCAGGGCTTGTTCCCTTGTGGAAGCTCTCTCGATCGCATTGTGAACGACCATGCTGCTTATTGCCTTGCTGTTGGTATAGATTCAATCGCTTTCGCAGAGCTATCTTGTGTCCGCGGAGCTGTGGTCTCATCGGCAGGTTATGCCATGTGGAAGGAGGCAGACACCAATCTCGCCATCATGCAGTTTGTCTTCCGCAGCGGCCCTCCTCTGCGACCACCCGACCATGCTCCGACAATGCTCGTACTACATCAATCGGGCGAAGCATCAACCAATCGATCCCGACAACTCGTCGTCGTTCCAAGAGGTCCGCAATGCCGACTTCCCTCTCGCCAAGCTCACCAAACTCGTGACCATCTTGGCCAAAGGCCACCTCAAGACCAACGAAGCCTTGGTCAAAGCATTGGGCAAGAACGACCCGGATGCAACATTCGTGTACGATGTCCTAGAGTGGTATGGGATAAATCACAAGTACCTCGATTGCAAGGCCCGCAAGCAGTTTCTGGTGTCAGATGCATTGAAAGACTGGCAATGCAGGTGCTGCCTTGAGGAGCGCACCTTTGGCGCCTTCATCATGAAACGTCAGATCAGGCTTTGCAAGGAGGATGATGACGGAATGTGCACATTGAGCTCCCCGTCCGAGGCCTCAGAGAAGTACTTCAATGACTTCAAAGACAACGAGAAGTTTCTCTAGGCTGACTTGCCCGCAATGCACGACTCGGTGATGGCGCGACGTGGTTCGGCTGATGCCATTCCGTCTGCTCGTACAGATGTTTTCAGACCCGTCTCAACTCGATCGTGGGGCGCTTCGGTAGTGAACGAGTGGAGTGGTCGTGGTAGAGTGGTCGAGATGAGTGTTATCGACCTTGCAGCTTGTTCGAGCTGGGCTTGCCGCACTTGTCGTGCTTCAGAGACCGCGGGATATTTGAGCCGCAAACCACAGGAGCCGTAGACTCTCCCGATATAAGTAGTCCGACCGCCCGGTTCGTCGAACGACGAGAAGAACGACGCAATGAACGAGCTGCGGCGGAGGAGAGGAAGCGGGATCAAGAGGAGAGGAAGCGGGATCAAGTCAGTACAATCATTTCAGTCTTGTTTTCAGATTGACAGCTAAACATCTTGGGACATCTAGGAGCTCTGCGACCTGCAGCTACTCGGAGAGCTGGAGGCGTCGGTTTCGGTACGTCCACTTCATTCTTTGTTTGTCGCTTGTTAATTATCCGTACAAAGTTCTGTCGATCTCTTGTGGCAGCTCTTAATCGTAATCTGAATGACTATGCTGCTTGCGGCAATGCTGTTGGTATGGGTCGTTATCGCAGAGCCGAAAGCCGCAGAGCTGTAGGCATCTCAATCGGGATGGAGATAACCACGCTGCTCAACGCTATACTGTTGGTCTGAGATACATCATTGTCGTGGAGATGGGTTTCCTCTCGCAGAGTCGTTGTATCTGCAGAGCTGTGAGTATCTCGATCACTCTTGAGATGGCTACGCAGCTTGATGCTCCTCTGTTGGTACAACATCGACCCCCATCAGTGACGACTCCACGCTGCTCTCTTCTCGCACCATGCAAGAACACCCATGGCTTGCACGTGTCAAAGGGAGTCATTTGAGATGTGATCGAGAATGAGAGTTTGGACTGGCCTCATCCCACGCGGTCGCAGAGGTCTCGAGTCTGCCAAGCTCACTTCCTCTCCGACCTTGACCTTTATCCTTCTCTTCTACAACATTCACGTCCGACCTTCTTCAAGCATTCAAGCACCTTGTCCGTCATCTTCTGCCCTCAACCACAGCGAGTCATTAACAACTGCCAGAATGTCTGTCACCAATCTGCTCTGCAACAAACTGGGCTTCCAATGCCACACCACCATGGTGCCCCTGGAGATGGCTGAGATGGTCGATGCATTGCGCAGCATCGCCCAGGAGCTGGCCGGCACGAATGAGGCCCTCACGCTCATCGTTGCCTTCGCATTCCTCATGGTGCTCGCACTCCTCACCATCATCGCCATCGGGCTTCTCGACGCCGTGAGATAACCACGCTGCTTGATGCTCTTCTGTTGGTACGACGTCCATCGTTGACGTAGAGCTGGCTCTTCTGCAAAGACGTGGGTGTCTCGGATATACTGGAAGACTTCCACTGCTCAATGATCTTCGGTTGTTTTGACATCAGCCGTCATCGCAGAGCCACTGGGTCTGCAGACCCGATGGCGGTGGATGAATCGCTGCTGAGGAGCTGTTATATCTGCAGAGAGCCGCGGGCATTTCGTTTCGTTTTGAGATGACCGCGCTATTCAATGCTCCGTTGCTGGTATAGCATGAATCGCTTTCGCGGAACGATTGAGTCTGCAGAGCTGTGGGCTTTTCTGTTGAGCTAGAAGAAGCCTACGCTGCTCAATATCTCCTGTCGCTATGTAATCAATCGTTGCCACCGAGCGGTGGAGTCTGCAGAGCTGTGGCCCTCTCAGTCTTGTCCTGAGAGTTTCATGCCACTGCATTTGTCGAGGAGCTGGGACGTGCACAGCTGTGGCATCGTCAGTCATGCTGAAGAAGTTGAGTTCCAAGCCGATTGATTCCCTACACTTGGTTCTAAGGTCAGGAGGTCAGGAGGTCAGGAGTCGTCAAGGCGTCGTCCAGAAGTCGTGCCTTGTAGAGCTTCCAGACCATGTCGCAAGATCCATACCTCTCAATGCTGTCCAGGTGGTCCACAATCAGGAGTTGTAGAGGCGTCGTTATATCTGCAACAAGACATACCAACGAAGGACGTCGATCGGTCGCGCTGCCCAGTGCCAATCCTTGCACATATGCACAAGGTACAGATGAAACCAGGAGACAGGGATATGACTGCTGTGGTGGTCTTCGAACGATCAAGAGGCGTAAGTTATGCATTGACAGCAGTATGGTAATGCGCTGCATACTTGCTTGTACTCTTCTCCCTTCCATCCTGACGCAGAATGTTCCGGCGAGATCTGCACAGCAGAGGACCACTGCAGCAGGGCCACGAAGCCATCGATACAAGTCCGCCAGCGCAAGAGTATCACCACCTCCATCTGGTACATCGACATACATGCGCTCGGCGGGTCCGAGCAGCCCTCCGTCCACCATTAGGACTTGCATCCCTCCCTCCTGAAGTCTGAGACTCAGGAGACCTTCCCAGTGAAGCGCAAGGCGAACGCCAACGACCGATTCTCTCCACTTCACATTGGGACTCCCAGCATCATCGTGTGGGTAGCCCGGCCGCATTGCCGGCGAATGTTCCGGACAGAGTATGTGCCTCCTCCGTCTCCTTCTTCTCTAAACGGTGTTCGGAATGGTTTGTGCCTCGCCCGCTTTTAGGTCCCAAGAACGGAACTTGCTGATGACATTGCTTCGATCAGAATAGTGACAGGGGCCATGGGCGGCTTGCTCTGGCTCAGGGGTGGGCTTCTGCAGGTCGCCATCGTCGTTCCTGGCTGAGGACTGTAATCGGGTGAGTGGTAACCAGGCTCGTGAGTCGTGCTAACTTTTGTTTCTGTTGTTCCTCCTGGCGTGTTGTTCTTGTTTGCGCACTGCTTTTCCTCGTCCTTTCCTGGTTGCGTGTCCGTCATCGCCGTGGAGAGGTCTTAATGTCCGGACCGCAGTCGAAGCAAGACACGATCGATGCAGATCGATGCAAGAATGCGAGCGGCGTCCCAGCGGAGGTATGGGCTGTATAGGACAGTGGCCGGGTGGAGGATTCGAATGGAGCGTTCGTTTGAAGCTGCTGATACGAAGGCATCCACGTGTTAGCAAAGATAAAGGCTGACGATGTGGTCGCAGCGACACTAAGGCAACGATGATGGTGCTGTGTGGCTCTCTGCCGTCCGTTCACCAGTCCGGATCGGCTTCTCCTGGACCATCTTCATTGTTCTGTCCCGTGCCTCCACGCGTCTCGTTCTGATCGCTTGTTCATCGATGCCGCGTGGATCGTTCTTGACGATCGGAGAGTTTTGAAAATGGATGTGGAGCGATGCAACGACAAGAGCTGCATGCCGGCGGAGGCGTCGGTCGTGCCGAGCTGGACGGAGAATATGAGTCGAATGCAAGTGTCGATATGAAGCCATTCGCGTATCAGCGCACAGCAAGGCAGGCAGAATGATGGGGACGATTGTGTGTCCATGCTTGTTGCGTCCAGCTTGTGAAGTGTCGTTCGACGGTCTCTGGGGACCCGCCATCGTTCAAGGCCTGTTGCTACGGTTGATGGTCATCAGCGCTGTTGTGAATCGATCGATGAACGACGAGACTACCTGCTTGCCTTGCTTGTCCTTTGTGATCAGCGTGATCGATGGCACCGACCTGAGTTCATTCAGAGAGCGGCAGCATTAAAGAGGACCCCCAACGAGCCCGAGCGGCCTCATCTCCCCGCGAAGCACCTTCACCTCCTGCTCCTGCCGCCGTCGACACCCCTGTCAACAAGTTTCCGGTGACTCAGCTTGTTTGTCTTCCTTCAAATTCTCTGCTTCACTTTTTCTCTTCCTTCTTCTTCCTCCACCACAACCAACACACATGCTTTTGCAACAACACCCTCCGCCTTCGGGCTTTTGATGGATCGCATCACAACGATCGATCAGTTCAAGCTCCATTCTTTTTCCTGATGAAAGAATCGGCGTTGGCATTGGCCACCGCGGCCGTCACTTCGCCGGTGACAGGTAAGCAAACACTTCATCCATCGACCATCACACTCTCTTGCATCACATGCTGACCATTGACCTGCAGATGATGAAAACCATCGCCGTCAGCTGTCTGCCTCGCGGCTTTTTTTCCCGGTCATTTCAAGAACTCGCCGTCGCCGCCCCCGATGACCTCGCCGCCAAACGCATCGTCGCGGCCTGCCAGGTGATGGTCGACAAGGAGAAGAAGAAGGTCCGCGACGCCAAAGCCGCCGCCGGCGAAGCCACTCCATTCGCCGCGACTCCCGCCGGCAAGGGCAAGGTACGTCCTGCCTCTCTGGTCGGCGTTTTTGGTATGCATTCCCTCCATGCCGTTCGTCACAATCCTCTGACCAGTCTCGCAGGTGCTTCTGCTTTCGGGCAGGTAGCATGTGGTAGACCGGCGGTTTGCCGTCTTGGTACGTCGATGATCGGCTTCTTTTCTTTCGACCATTCCACTGACAGTCTTTCAGAGCTCCGACTTTTGCCGTCGACCGCCCCTATGAAGGACTCACAGCGACCCCTCTTCGGAGGAAGCTGCCTGAGGGGTGGAAGATGGCATCAAGGTTGCCAGCTTTGAAGACGGCGCCGCCGGTCCCGGTCGCAGTGGAGAGAATACAATACCAATCAACCAGACATGGCCTTCCGCACCGTTCAGCACTGGTAGCTTCAGCAGCACCATGAGCTCCATGGGAACCCTCAACGACTCGCAGCCGATGAAGATTGACAACACTCGCGAATACCGGTACAGAGAGAAGCTGGAAGATGAGCGGCACAAGCATTGGCGCTGGCCGCTGGCCGTCTTGGTACGTCGATGATCGATGCCTTTGCTCCTTTTCACCTCACTGACATCCTTCCAGAGCTCCGGCCTGCGCCATCAACCGCCCCGATGAAGGACTCACAGCGACCCCTCTTCGGAGGAAGCTGCCTGAGGGGTGGAAGATGCGCAGAAAGACCAAGGCGGCAAACTTGCAGCTGTTCCCATTGGCGTTGGGCGTTGGGCGTTGGTCAGGGTCAATCCCCCTCCCTTGGCGGCAGCATGTGAGCAACCTGCCGTCGCTAGACGCCTTCTCCTCACCGGCCTCGAGCGACGCCTACAGTGGACCGTTCACGCCCGACACTCAGGGGATGGATGAGGGTACATTCCCTGGTCTCGGCGGCAACGCCGTACAGTCCACTCAACGCGACGTGAAGATCGAAAACGGTGTTCCTGTCCGCTCCTCACATGCAGCACCATCGATGCAGCATGCCGACTTTCACCCTCGCCAGCTTTCATCGTGGCCCACCATGGTGGGACATCGCTACGATGCAGTAGCCTGCCCTGAGGTCCCGGCATACACCTAGCATGAATCTGCCTTGATGGACGTCCACAACTCTCGCATCTCTCACCTGCCTGCCACCGGCTCACTGCAAGAGGTGGAGCGTCGAGTCCCGAGACCGATGAGGACAATCAAATCATCAAACTCCGGCTCCGGCGATGAGCGACATCAAGCATCTCGCTGCGTTCTTCATTCTTTTGGATCGGCATACCAAGCACCGACGTCGCCGCTTCGAAGACTGATGGGAAGTGGTTCTTGATGGTTCTTGATGGGGAGGTGGAGGTGGAGGTGGAGGTGGAGATGGAGGCGGAGGGTTTCATGTACATACCTACAGCAAGAACATTCTTACATGCTCACGTCTCATCGCTGCTGTCGTCAATGCTCACATCTCACTCGACCCATCGTTGCTGCGTTTAAATGCTCGACTTACCTTACTGGTCTCACTCATTGACGTGCTGCCAGCTGTCGATGCCGCGAGCGATGTCGACACACGCCGCCATCCTCAAGTCTTCAATGACACCCTCAGATGACTGATAACGACAGGATGGATGAGCGAAAGCCTCTGGCAGATGTGATGCTGCTCTCCCACATGCCAACGAACCATTCACTGCTGTAGGCGTGTCTTTGTCAGATTGTCACCTGATTGGTTCGGCAAAGGAACTTTCGAGAGCTCCGCCGTGAGTGTTCAAAGTGCCACCAGGATCGTGACGTCTGTGCATTCCTACCTCTTTTGACCTGCGATCGCCTTCTCTCCTCCATCACACAACTCACTCATCGACGACATAACGCAATCATGGCCTTCATGCTCCGGCGACCGTTCGCCGTCGCAGGCGCCCTCGCCAAAGAACTGCCCAAGACCGCACCGAAATCCGCCTTTCGCAGCTTCCAAACCCAAGCGCAAGCACCCATCAAACAACACTCCATCCTCAAGCAATCTACACCTCTACGCAGCGCATTCGGATCCAGCCAACAAAATGCCTTCCGCCAGACCTTCCGCCAATCCTCGCGAGGCTACCAAACGCAAGCACCCGCCAATCCTCTCGCGCAAGGCAACATCACCCAACGCCTCATCTACGGCGGAGCCATCTTCGGCGGCACTTTAGTCGCCATCAACTTCATGTTCAATCGCGAGACCCGGGAAGATGGCGGCATGCCTCCTTTCGAACGAAGCTACTTGAACGACACATTCATGCACACCGGCCTCGGAATCGGAATCATCGGCGTGGCAGCAAGAGCTTTGCATATGAGCGGGTGGTCATATAGGCTCATGTCCGCGAACCCGTGGTTGGTGCTCGGTATTGGTCTTGTGGGATCGATCGGAACGATGATGGGATGCAGAGCGACGAGTCCGGATAACTACGTTGTCAAGTATGGGCTCTGGGCGGGCTTCAACTTGACGCAAGCTGCGCTGCTTTCGCCGATGTTGTTCTTTCATCCTGCGATTTTGGCAAGAGCCGGGCTGTATACAGTGGGAATGATGGGCTCGATTGCGTTTGTGGGCGCGACGGCCAAGCAGGAGAAGTATCTGTATATTGGTGGACCACTGTTGGCTGGTGTTGCGATTGTGGCGCTGAGTGGATTGGCGCCGCTGGTGCTGCCTGTCACTGCTACGAGGACGCTTATGCTTACTGAGAAGTTGTGGTTGTATGGAGGTAAGAAAAAGCGAGCATTCTGATCCGCATCCGAGAAGGTTACTAATAGTGGATAGGTCTCGCCGTCTTTGGCGGTTTCACGCTTTACGACACCCAGAAGATCCTCGCACATGCTCGGATGGCCGAGCGTGGAGCGTTCCGCCGCGACGCCGTCAACGAGTCCATCTCGCTTGAACTCGACTTCATCAACATCTTCGTCCGCATGGTCCAGATCCTGGCGATGCAACAGGGACGAAGGAAGTAAGCGGGTTCCGAGGCTGCGAGAGAAGACTTTGTGATATTAGCGGCATGACGAAACGACACTGGAGTTGCTAGGACCGTGGATGAGCAATCCTCCATGGTCCAGCGTTTGTTGGAATTACGGTTGGAGAAATACCAGATTGTATGTACAATTTTAGCGTTCGAAGTGTATTGACGCTCCTCGCTCCTCACTACAACTCCTACTTGAGCACGAACCCCATCTCTTCCAACTCGGACATGTCGAAGTAGCTGATCCCAGCTCTCAGCACTTGCAGCTATATTACTCTGCGTCCATGTGGAGACAGAAGTAGGCACCCCGCGCGACCTGCATGCAGCAGCAACTGTTCCTCCGTCCGGGTGCGGCTGAAGGAGCTGCAAGGGAAGTAGATAAGGATGCAGGTAAGCAGTGCCTCGACATGCCCATTCTCCTATCCATCAACTTCGCACCGATGGCGTTACGAACAGTCAATCCTGATGGCATCATGGCCCATTTGGCCTCGTATCTCCTTCCAATCCTCTTCCTCCTCTTCCTGCTGTCATTCGTACACGCCAAGTTCAACGGCCTGAATAAGATACCTGGACCAACAATCGCTTCCTTCACCAAACTCTGGCGTCTCTACGACGTCTGGCAAGGCCAGGCACACTGGACTGCTATAAAGCTTCACAGAAAGTACGGCAAGCTTGTCAGGATTGCTCCAAATGTCGTCTCCGTTGGCGATCCGGACGAGATTCAAAGGATCTACAATATCAAGGGAAACTTCACGAAGACGGCGTTCTATCCGATACAGAGTATCTCCTGGCAGAAGAAGCCGCAGCCGAACCTCTTTTCGGAACGAAATGAGGCAGAGCACCGTGAGCAAAGAAGGAAGGTGGCCAATGCTTATACGCTGGAGTCTCTGTTGAAGATGGAACCTGCAATCGACGAGTGCACCAAGCTCTTCCTCAGTAAGATGGGAGAGTACGCCGATCGCGATGAGCCAGTGGACTTGGGACAGTGGTTACAGTACTACGGTACGTAAAGTCCTTCCACATCTGCCATACTTGACTAACATATCGCAGCATTCGACGTAGTCGGCGAGCTGACCTTTGCAAAGAAGCTCGGTTTCTTGGAAAAGGGTGGAGACGTGGACGGCATGATCGAGGCCATTGAAGGAATGTTGGTCTATGCCTCGCACTGCGGCCAAGTCCCCGAGATGCATCCGTGGCTGCTCGGTAATCCTCTATTTTCAATCATGCTCCCTGCGATGGAGACTTGGAATGGCGTCCTGATGTTCACGTTAAAGGCCATCAATAGTCGCACAACCTTGTCTCGGGACGGGGAATTGGAGCTGGAGAATCGTGTTGGTAACGACTTCCTTTCGAAGTGGGCTGCTGTCAAGGCTTTTGACCCGCTGAAGATGAGCACGCGGGACGTCGTTGTGCATCTTAGCGGCAATGTAAGGACATGAAACGATCCCTAGAGAGGACCAGGAGACTAATCTGTAATAAGGTCTTTGCCGGAAGCGACACCACGGCAATCGCCCTTCGAGCGATCTTGTACTTCCTCATGAAGCATCCCGACAAGCTTCGCAAGCTCCAGCGAGAAATCGACGATGCCCACAACGCCGGAAAATTGAGCGATCCCATCAGCGACAAGGAAGCAAGAGACCTTCCCTACCTCAACGCCGTGGAGAAAGAAGCAATGAGACTGCACTCCTCAGTGGGTCTGATCCTCGAGCGTCACGTCCCTGCCGAAGGCGCAACTATTTGTGGAGAGCTCATTCCAGGCGGTACCATCGTCGGGATCAATCCATGGGTGTTGCAATACGACCCCGAGGTGTTTCCAGACCCGGAGGCCTTCGTCCCGGAACGCTGGATTGATTCCTCGCCCGATCGGCTGGCTGCTATGGATAAATCGTTCTTCACGTTTGGTGCGGGTAGTCGTGCTTGTCTTGGACGGTACATTAGTATGATTGAGATGCGTAAGGTCATTCCTCAGCTTTTGAGGGAGTTTGATATCAGCTTGCAGGGAGATGAGGAATGGAAGGTGAAGAATGTGTGGTTCACGCAGCAGGATATGCCGAAGTGTATCATGAGAAGGCGGTCGAAGATGGAATGATGATATGGCGTGAACTTGTGGACAGCACGTTCAAGGAGTTGCAATTGTTCAAGACGTCGGAAATGAAGTGGTATCTCGCCGAAGCCGAATCCTTCGAAAGCATCGACAAATTTCAGTCATCTGCCTTCAAAAAGATATACAGATCCAACACATTGACCGAATTGACCGAATCTCCCTCTCGCACAAATCAGCGCGATGGCGCTCGCACGACTACTTACAGTCCTCACAATCGTGCTATTCGCCAACGCCGTCCAACGCCAACTCACCACAACCTCCTTCTCCACCTGCATCGCCAACAGCACCATCACCGCCTCCCAATTTGACGTCACAATCTTCGAAAACCGAACCGTCTCTTTCTTCCTCAACGGCACAAGTCCCATGTCCGCCCACGAATTCGTCGGCTTCCAGCTGAATGTCGCTGGAGAACAGAAATGGGGATATACCTACGACCCATGCATGGACTCCTACCCACTGCTGGCGAGCTTCTGTCCCAACATACCGGAGGGTGAGGTGGTGAGGACGCAGAGCTTGCAGTTGCCTGCGAAGGTGGTTTTGGGGGATTTGTTTGGAGCTGAGAGGTTGGATGCGAAGTTTTGGTTTGTTCTTACGAATGAGACGTCGTTGAATGATGTTGGGTGCGAGGTAGTGTTTGGAGGCGAAGTTGACTAATGGTGGGAATGAGTCGTCTTCTTCGATGGCGGGCGCCGATCGAGACTCTGGCGCTGTAGTGGGCTATGTCAATTGGGCTCTCATGGTGTAAGTGAAGCCTGTGTGATGCGGAAAACAAGCTGACGTCCATCAGATCCTTGATGGCAATAGTAGGAATGAGCGGCATACTATAGAGACGACATCAGAACAAAGTCGCTTCGCCAGTCTCTCGAGACTCAAAGTCCATTTCTCGATCTTTGTGTGAACGATCGCTATCGCCGAGCCGCCACGACGTCTTGACACTCGACCATGGTGCAGCAACATACCAGAACCATCTCTCTGCCGCACCACATACCTCACTTCGTCCATGTTCAGAAAACCCACCGAATCTTTCGTCGAAACGAGTGGCTCACAACTCTGGCTCGCACGCGGGACTTAGAGGGTGTAACATGTGGCGCCTGACTCGAAGGTACCTCGAGGAACGGTTCCGGTGACGTGCCGCTGGGACGCGAGGAAGTGCTCTGAGACAACAGAGACGTACCGAGACTTTGAATGTATCCGCACTTTGGTGAATTGTTCTCTTGTGGGAACGACGATGATGCGACTGGGTAGTGTAGATGCTAAGCGGACGGGCACTAACGGATGTACGCAGTCCAATGCATGGCGGGTGAAAGAGGAGAAACCGATGTTGAAGATTCAAAGACACGGTTTCACGCATATTTCTGCTTCAAGGAACGGTTGTCTACAACGATATTCGGTAATACAGTCAACTGGACGGGGTACAGCGTCGTCGCCGGGCACTACCGGGTGTACGCGGTCGAATGCATGACCGGTAGGATGGGAGAAACCGATGTTTGATGCTTCAAGACATGTTCGTTGGTAGTTTCACGCCTGTTCGACTTTGAACAACTGTCGTCAAATGTCTTGCGTTCTACTAGTCGGTCATGATCGACTAGAAGACGGGCTCTAGCGGATGTACATTGCGAAATGCAAGGCCGCTGAGATCGCGGTTTCGGCAAATTCGTAACGGTCGGCGTTGAGACATTGATGATTGCCGTTGGGCTCCGCATGGCTTCGAAAGCCGGGTTCATGACGGAGCACAAAGTCGCAATGAATATTGCGAAGAGGACTGTTGACGATGCGATCAGTCCGTGGAATTACTCATCACGTACGTTGGCGAAGAAGTAGCCCACTTATCACCACGCATAGTGAATACACAGAACGCTCGTGCAACGGTCGTTACGATCCCGCCGTATCGATCCTTTGAGAATACCACTCATCCACGAACTTCCTCAATTGCCCACGAATCTCGTCCTGCTCGCGCGGGCACTCAAATTCGTCTGGGCCGCACTTGACGAAGAAGTCATCGCCATGTTGTCCTTGTTTCTGGTCAAACACATACGCATTTCCATTCGTTAGAAGAGGACCTCCAGGTCGAAGAGGCGAGACGACAGTTGAGTAGCGGAATCCGTCCCACTGCCCGTTTCCGAAGACGATTCGATTTCTGCAGTCGATGTTCCAACCACCCGTAACAGTGTTGCGGTCAGATGGAGTGATGCCCCGAGCCCAGCCGTAGATCTCGCCATTTGGACCTGGAGGGAACCGAAGGGTGCATTGTGCGTACCAATATTCCGGAACTATCAGGCGGCTGACAATGCTGGGACGATCGTCTGGGGCGCCAGTGTCCCACATCCCGATCTCGTTGCATTGCAGCCATGAGTAGGCTCGTCCAAAGTACACGTCGTCAGGTCTCGTGTCGCTCCAAGGAGCTGAAGTCGGATCGCGGGTGTCGAAGCAACATGTCGACGCGTTGGCATGACCGTGGCACGGATTAGGGACGCCGAGTGCAGCATACCACTGGTCGCACGCCTGAGGAGGATTCCAGTATGCTTTCCATATAGCGGCGAAGTTGACGAGGGCTTTGTCCAGACCAATGCCAGTAGCTGGAGCTCCTCCAATGGCGTCGAGGCCTCCTTCGATCCTGTCACAAAATCCTCCGGGGTTGTCACCTGGGAAATACGACGCAGTAGGCCGCCCCAGAGCAGTGACGAAGTCAACATCGTCCTTCAGGGTCTCCATCCCAAACAAAGCCTTTATGTCGTGTATTTGATCAGCGGAGCCATTCACCAGGATCTCATCGATATGCGCAGCGACAAGTTGAAGGTCCTTTGTGCAATTCTGGCGGAACACTTCCTCCCCAATCACATAGAATCCGAAGTTATCAGGGACAACCTCGACGGTCGCGCTGGAGGCATAATATGCCCAAAAAGTATCGGGATGGAGCTGAGCAAGCCATGTTACAAGGGCGCCGCCATATGATTCTCCAGTGGCGATCCAGGGTACATCTCCAAGGCCCGTAACGTTGCTGAAATGCAGCTGAACAGACTTGGCAAACCGAATTGCATCTCGTATAGCATTGTCAGACGTCAGATACTGCAAATTCTGCGTCGTCCATTCGTCAAAGACGACACTTTCGCCGAAGAATCGGTGCTCTAGGATGACCTGCGCAGCGCCAATCTCGGAGGCTAGTAGACCAGCTGTGCCCAGACTCTTGTTGAAATATATCAAGCCATCCTCTATTGGACCTTCGCCCCATATCCAAAGGATCACTGGGGATCCAGTACCATTCCAGTATGTTGTGTCCACGACATATCTCTGGGGAAAGGTGCCGAGCTCCGGTTGATCATGGTCGATGTATTGCTCGAATGTGAAGTTTGCAAATTTTGAAGCGACATCGTTCGCGGAGCGTGCTTGCAGGAGCGATCGGTGCAGCAAATGGGGATGACGGTTCGAAGTCGATCTCCGGTAGGCGGAGGTGAGGTTAATGAGCGTGATGAGCAGCCAAAAGAGATGCATGTTGCTCGACTTTTTTTGTAAGGAAAGTTTAGGTCGTTGGTATGACGATAACTATTCTCATCTAAGACTCGACGCACAGAATGTAGAGCCCAAATCGAAGGGTCAAGACGAAGAAGTCAGAGTGGACGTACTTCTTCATCACTGCGAACGAAGCTCGCGTGGCTGCAGGGAAGCGTCTGACTGCCAGGCCGCGGTCTCGAACGGGACGGTGAACCACGTGTCCACATCCACGGTGATCTGATGTCCGTTCTCCAGTCATCAATGAGCCCCAGGAGTGAAGTACGAACCTTCGTCTGAACCTTTGAAAGATCAAGGTCAGATTGTCTGGATTTTTAGCGAGGCTGAGCATACATGGAGAAGAAGCCTGGGTGGATGTTATACTTCCCAGGCCGCGAAATGAGTGCTGCAAGGACAGGCACAGGATGCTGTGCATGTGCATCAGTGCCGCTTTTAAAAGCTTTACAAGATTCCGCAATCTTGTGATGACTGGAGTGCTCCTTTGGATTGACTGCGAGGTGTCGTTCAGACCAGTCGGTGCAAATGGAATCACGCGGCTCCGAGCATGTGTGCAAACCTCAAGCAGTAGCCAGAGGTCAGACCTGGTCAGTGGTCACAGAGTTCCTCGACCCATCCCAGGGTGGAGCAGGATCAGCATGAACATGTGTTGGCCGGGTTTCTTTCCTTGTTGAGGCCAGGGAGTGAAACGGAATCGCCCAGACCGGGAAGTGAAGCCCGTTTCTCTCGACATCGAGCCTCAATGATTCGTTGACAACGTCAGGTAGCCAGCGCAATGCGGAATGTTTTAAGCTGCCGTACATTGTTGAAGGCGCGATAGTTCACAGACTGCCTGAGGCAGCAACGACCTGACTGATTGGACTTGGTATATCTTTGGTCCTTTCGACATCTTGCCACCAACATCATCAACATTGCTTCATCTCCTCTTTTTCTCTTTTATTGCAGGTGGCTGGTCGGCAAAGAGATGCACGCTCGCAATTTGGCTTTGGGGCTTTGAGCCGAGAGATGGCATGGCTTCGACGTGCTCGACATCATCGCCATGGGTCCCTAGCGACCGGAACCTGGTGGAATAAGCACGATCCTTCATCATCATCTAAAATCAACATCGCTCATAATATCCTGACGACATCGTTCCGCTACTCGGCATGCGCACGTACATGACCGAGCTGCCTCGCAGAAGAGAAAGCGAGCGCGGTAGGTCAACGAGAACTCCTACTGCATGACTTTGGAGACTAGAGCCTGAACGTCCAGGCAAGGTCATACCAGGTAAGGCGCCCAAGCCAAGTACAGCAACATCATGATCCCAGAAGAGCCGCAAGGTTCAGGAGGTCAATTTCTCGCGATTGGTTTGCCTTCCCAACGCCAACCAGGAAGTTGCCAGCATACCCGACTTTCTGATGGAAGTCGATCTTTTGTTATTTTCACTCTTACTTCCACGAATCTCACTCCAAGACTCTACACTCTGCCAGGACTTGGAATAAGACGGGAAGCCGGAATGTCAGATGAGAGATCGCGTTGAGAGGCATGGGCTACTCCACTTTGCTGCTGTGGCTGGTTGGCGGCGCACAACTCCTGCGTACCGCCGGTGGCAGCAATGTCACGGCTGAGAAATCATGCACATCCCACGCGGGAAACGTCGCGTCGTACATTCATCACGGGATTGAGATTCCATCTGCGACCTCATCAAGCAGTAACTGGACATTTACGAATGGCCTGCCTAGGACCAGCCGACCGACGAGCGGTGTGTCGCCCTCTTCCCCGACATCAGCATCCATTCCGACATCCTCTTGCATAACGACAATGTCCTCCAACTCGAGCTCGTATTCAAACACAACGAATGGTTCGAAGTCCGCGACCGCGTCCGGATCATGCACGGACGAAGGGATGGGCGAGCCGTTTGTGCTTACTTCTGCGACTCGGGCCGACGATATTGGTGGCCTGCCTAGGACCAGCCGACCGACGAGCGCGGTGTCGCCCTCTTCCCCAATGTCAGCATCCATTCCGACACCCTCTTGCATAACGACAATGTCCTCCGACCCGAACTCGTATTCAAACACAACGACGAATGGTTCGAGGACTGCCGACCTCTTATCCGTGCCGAAGGGGGGTCAGCCGCTTGAGCTTACTTCTGCGACTCGGGCCGACGATATTGGTCCGAATCCCGCGACCGCGTCCGATCCATTATCGGACATACCAATAGGCGTGCCATTTGCGCTTACTTCTGCGACTAAAGCCGACGAAATCAA
The DNA here is from genome assembly GCF_000219625.1 of Zymoseptoria tritici IPO323. Classification (NCBI taxonomy): domain Eukaryota; kingdom Fungi; phylum Ascomycota; class Dothideomycetes; order Mycosphaerellales; family Mycosphaerellaceae; genus Zymoseptoria; species Zymoseptoria tritici. The sequence continues at coordinate 600,828 of NC_018218.1, read as the reverse complement.
TCCAATCACAGCGGAGTCTCCAATATATTTGAGGTCAAGCAGTGCCGCTGATCAGATCCGGCCGCCGGCGCCAATTGTGTTGCACCACGGCCATTCAGCTGATGCGATCAGCGGGCCCAGTGCGGTCTTTGCTGCGCCTACCACGTCAGTGGTGCTGGCGTACTCTGGGCAGACAGCGCTGCCGTCGCCGGTTCCTTGGGGTGCACCTCTGCCTGAGGTCACAGGAGCTCCGAACAATGGGCAGCCGGGCAATGGGCAGCCGGGCAATGGCAACCCGAACAACAGCAACCCGAACAACAGCAACCCGAACAACAGCAATCCGAACAACAGCAACCCGAGCAACGGCAATCCAAGCAACAGCAACCCAAGCAATGGGCAGCCGAACAATGGCAATCCAAGCAACAGCAACCCGGACAACGGCAATCCAAGCAACGGCAACCCGAGCAACGGCAACCCGAGCAATGGCAATCCAAGCAACGGCAACCCGAGCAATGGGCAGCCGAACAATGGCAATCCGAACAATGGCAACCCGAGCAATGGCAACCCGAGCAATGGCAACCCGAGCAATGGCAACCCGAGCAATGGCAACCCGAGCAATGGGCAGCCGAACAATGTAAATCCGAGCAACGGCAATATCATCGCACCTGGCAATGGCAATCCTGCTTCTTCTCCAATCCCACAGAATTATCCCGCCACCACATATCACGGCACGATTGTCATCGGACCAGATTCCGGAGCGGCTCCTCTACCGATCACCTGGATCGTGCCATCCACCTCTGCAACTTCATCCGGAACTGCAGCACTTGTCGTCGTAGTCGACGGAAAACTTCTCATCGCCGGCGGATCGCCTCAGACCATCGCCGGCCAGACCGTGATTGCTACACCGAATGGCTTAGTGGTAGGGACTGGCGCTTCTCAGGTGACAATTCCGATTCCGGTTCCACAGCAAGAAGGACAGCCGGGAGGACAACAAGGAGGACAGCCGGGAGGACAACAAGGAGGACAACAGGGAGGAGGGCAAGGAGGAGGGCAAGGAGGAGGGCAAGGAGGAGGGCAAGGAGGAGGCCAAGGAGGAGGCCAAGGAGCACAACAAGGAGCACAACAAGGAGCACAACAAGGAGGACAGCAAGGAGGACAGGCAGGCGGAACGAATGACTTTCACAGCAACGGCGTGGTCATGGTGCTGGATACTGGAGCCACTTCTTCTTCTTCTGCTGCTGCCGCTGCTACCGGGCCTACAAATACAATGCCCAGCTATGCGTCCGCCAAAGCGTCGTTACCATCTGGTTCCGGGCCGGTCGATACTACGTTCATTTATGCGACTGCAAATCCGAGCAGTCCCGGGCCCAATGATGCAGGTCCTAGCGGTTCTGGAGGCGTAAATACCGCACTTCACTCCAGTGAAGTATATGGTCATCACGCTTCGCCTTCAAATGGTGGCGTCAATCCATCAGGAGTAAGCACATCTGGGCAGCCTTCTGCGGTAGCTTCGCCATCAGACAGCGGCACAAGTCCATCTGGAGGAGAGACACCCAAGAAGCACTCTGCTGCGGCGTTTCTCTCGGCAAGGTGGAACATGCCTATGCTTCTGGTGCCTTTCTTGGTCTCGATCTTGCGATAGGGTATCTCGAGCTGGGAGTGATGTTCTTGCATGAACCCGTCTTTAGGCGTGAGCGACTTTGGGCATGGAGGAAATTGCAGTAATGGCTTCTTAGGTTTTGTGTAATCCAGTGATGGACGTACCTAGCTTCATACACCGGGACCAGACATCGGTGCTGGGTGCAAAGTATTGAATGCATAAGCGAGGTCTGAAGGAACGTTTATTCCAGGTGAGGCAAGTCGCTTCAATCGAGATTGATGATGTCGGTCACGCCTGTGGCTTTGTATGGCTGTGCGATGCGAAGCGCCTCATGGGTCGGCTGTTGAGACTTCAGTCACGTTCGATCGAGGAACGTCTGTCGTGTATTCTGTATCCTGCGTACGCTCAACGTCGACCATGTTTGGCACAGGCTGACGCGCTTTGTCGACAGAATTGCAAGCAATCCTCCTACGATCTGAACCATACATACGTGGTCCGAAGAAATACTGGCGTACCTTTCTTCCGCGCATTATTAATGCTCATACATCCCGTCTGGCGGTGAGCAATTCCATCAAAGTTCATGTGGTCGGAGAACAAGCCCGTGGTATGCATCGCAGCACGTCGATCGCTTTTCTCCTGTTGGTCGAAAGCGACGTTTTGCCCTCGGGCACGAGTGGAAGTGCGCATACAGGCCTCGAGGTCTGGTACAGAGCAGGCACCGGCAGTAGCATGTGCCATCGGTATGACCTATGCACACCACCATGGGCGCCTCAAATGCAGTCGTCCCGTTGCGACCTCTCATTCGTCCAGACATCTAAGACAGCGCCGGAAGCCAGCGGCTGTTCGCACCTGCCGCCCTGAGCGTGGTAGCGACGTGGACTATCACAGACAAGGCGAGCTGAGAGATTGGATCAGCGGTGGTGTGTGCCGAAAAAGCTGAACACCTCCTGGAAATTCTTTGGGTGCGGCGGCTGACTGGAAATCATATTTTGGCGGCACCGCCTTCGCCTCACGTCACCGCTCGTGTGTCGGCGCCATGGTTCGATGTAGGGCCTCAATTAGGAAGGTCCGGAGGGGTCGGAGCTTGTGGGCGTGGCTGGCACGCGGGATGTGTCAGCGGTACGGCATTTCTTTGGTAGCGAGAAATATGTTTCCGCTCGGGATTTTTGGATCATCGGGATCTGATGTTCATCAACGTCGGCGGTTCGCAGACTTGGTCGAGGCGTGATCGCTATTATTCTGGTCATTGGTTTGCGATGGCTTGCTGATGCACGGGATCTAGCGGGTGGACGCAGCAGCACATTGAAGATGGTAGCGAGCACGCCGGCGGCGTGTATGTGCGCGATATGCTCAGCTTCACGCCATGGGACTCGAGATTAGAAGGGTAGTGAGCGGCGTTCTAGCATGAAGCGAGGGGCTTCGTCGAATTCTGGTTCCCAGCCTTCACAACCATGATTTGAAGGCCTCCAAATTTGGTATTCGGCTTGCATATGCATGCGACTCTACCAAGGCGGAGAATTGCACAACTATGCCCTGTCGGCGAATAAATCCTCACAAGGCGTGAGGAGTTTGGTTCGAGCCTGGCCATGCATGCATGGTTCCAAGACGCAGAAACTTGCTGTCGTGTCTTCAAAGGGTGTGATGGTATTTGAAATTGCAATCGGGCATTCGCACTTCATGTGCGTATAGCACAAAGAGATGCAAGATTCAGACAGCGCTCGCCAGGTCAGCAGATTGGCAGAGCAAGTCCGCATATCTTTGCATGAAGTTCTGGTGCTAAGTGGATGCCCATTTGTGAAGAAGCTCCTACCGCAGTCCCATCCTCGTTACAGTTCCACAGCGTCCTACAGTCGGCCATGTCGCCATACCTGCGTCCGCCGTGCATCCGTCGGCATACCGTTCGTTCACTTCGCTGGCTCTGAAGCGGGACTTAAGGGCTGTCTGCATCTTGTCTCAGACGAAGTGGTGGTAATGCGCAAAAGTGCATGTCTTCGCGGACTTCAAACCTAGGGAAGTGGTCGTGGCGTTCGACGGAGAAATGCGGCTCCAACTCTACCCTTCTTCGAGACCGCTCTACAGACCCTTTACTCGCTTCGAATGTGCGGCCATTAGCGGGTGTCTGCAGATGTTCCAGACGTGCATTGGGGAGACTCGGAAGTTCATGTAGGAGCGTTTGTGGCATGCGATGGACATATGCAGCTGTTAACTCTAGCCATCCTGGCTATGCGAAGACTTGACATTCGAGCTGAGAACGCTGGTATTTGCGACTTCCTGTGCGGTGGCCTTTTGATGTGCGGTCGTGATTGTCACAGTGTGGGCTGAGAAGTTCTGGCAAGCCTTGACAAATGCAAGTCTCGACTCTCGCTGGCAGCACGAATTGAAATCAACGACTGCTTACTCGTCTTGAGGCCCGTGTCTGGACTACATCCTCATCATCCGGTAGCGGGCTACAACAGCGTGTATTGAATGATGCTGGCGTGCCATCGAGTTGCTCGACGAGTCGTCCTAGCATTTTCGGCGAATCGGTCACTCGTCTGATCGAAGCGGGCATCAGCGGCTGTGTGCATATGTCTCATACCATCGGTAGCCAAAAGCGCCCGCGCGTGTCGATGCTGCGATTGCCTGGAATAGACATATGCGGCTCTCAACTTTATCATCTTCAATAGACTCCTTCACTCGTCGAGATGCAACGGGCTCCAGCGGCTGTACGCAGAATGTTTTACCCAGACGGTAGCGAAGTGTGCTTCGCGCGTCGATGCTTTGCTGGCGTGCAGGGTCTGTGTCATGAACGACAGGAGGCGATCGTCCCTTGCAATCTTCACAGATCTGGTTCGAGTCCTCTCACTCGTTCCAACACAACGGACGTCAGCGGGAGGACGCATGAAGAGTACAGCATCTGGTAAGTTAATCCTCCGGCATGATCTAAGAATATGCCACACGGCACTGGGCGGTCAAGGCATGTCCATCTCCATGTAACTCGACCAGAATATGCAGAGCCTGACTCGTCAAATTCGCTGGATGGCCAGATCCCCTCTGCCACCTCGCGGGCGCGAGTGGAAGGCTGCATTTCGGTCAGGGTAAGGTACCGAATGACGAAGCTCCCCGATGGAGATGTGCACGCCACACACAGACTGTGCAGCGCTATCCTGGGTTATCGGCGGGAGCACCGGCAGGAATGATCCAACAACGTGGTGCGTGCCGAGACGGCGGCGGCACGTTTGAAGCGTATGCAAGCTTAAGTGCACCACCACTCTTCAATCACATTCGCTTTGGAGGCGGTAAGGAGTGACCGTCGTTCTTCCAGACTTGTTACTGTTGAACTGGGAGTGAAATTGAGCGGTCTTCTTGACGCGTGTCGTCCATCCATCAGGAATGTGTTTCTGTCTGTGACACGGGTGGGCAATCGCAAAAACGTGGAAACGGGACGTTAGCTCCATGTAACGGTTCAGCCATACCGTGGTTCAGAAGCCACGTCAGAACACCAGAATCGATTTTCTCCAGTTTGCACACCGCCTCCGCAGCTTCTCCCTTCAGCTGCGCTGAATGTAGGACCCTGCGTGGTCTGATGGTGTCCCCGCGCCGCCTGAAAGAAGATGTCGTCGATCTTCTCCATGTCAGATCAGCAAAACGAACGGCAGATGACCGGTACTCCTATCCGATACATGCACGGCTGCTTCTACCGCCACCTCGGCAATCGCTGGATCGAACGCCTATCGGAGGTTTTGTGAGATGCCAGATACAAGGGACCGCGCGCTTGGCGGGTGGTACCTGTAGCTTGGTATAAGTGAGACTTCCCTCTCAAGCTTGTGATCGAGACCCGTGGACCCGATCACAGGCGAAGGGTTCATCCCGATCTGTGTCGGCGATGTGGGCTGGTCGAGGTTCGAAGCAATGGCACTCAGATTTGTGAAGGTGTCCTCGAAATTCGACATCCGAAACTCTGCCGACAAGTGAATGCAATACCGTTGTTGTACACTCTGCTGTCAGGACATTACGACATCTGCTCAATGAGACAACAGTGCAATGCAATAGGATATATACAGCTACTTTTCCATTTCGATTCCAATCTTCCAAAACGCCTCCAGAACGGACACCAGCAACCCGTAATTCGTCCCAAAACTCCCAACGCGATCGTGCATCACATCACACATAACGGACTCCGAACGCAAACCTTTCGACCAATTCACTCCTTTCGTTCTGCAGACGCGAACTAGCTGTACAGCTTCTTCTCCACACCGACCATGCCGTGCACATTGCCCTCGGCCTGCGCGCTCGCAGTCCTGAACTCAAATCGCACATCGCCAGCCCGGACATCCTCCTGCAACTTCAAAAGACTGTCAATTCCAACGTCTTGCAGCGAGTGCTGCACGCCAGCCATGAGGTAAGGCAGGAACTTGGTAACACTGCCGCGGTCAAGCACGGAGCCAGACACACCCTGCGCGACGAGCAGCCTGTCGCCCTCGGAGAAGTATCGTGCTGTGCCAGCGTTTTTGGCGGTGTTGTTCGCCTTGTCACCCTTGCCTCCTGCCTTCTTGTCCTCCATAGCATCGATGGATCCCATTCCACGGTAAGTCTTCCGGAGCTGACCGTCTGGTCCGACGACGTAGGCGCCGGGGGATTCGGTCGTAGCGGCAAGGAGACCACCCATCATGACCGTGCTGGCGCCGAGCGCGAGCGACTTGACAATGTGTCCGACGTTTTGGATACCACCGTCAGCGATGCAAGGGATGCCGAAGCGAGCAGCGAATTCAGCTACGCGGAAGACGGAGGTGGCTTGTGGCCGGCCAACGGCCATGACTTCCTGGGTGATGCAAGCGGAGCCAGCGCCCATGCCAATGCGGAGCCCGTCAACGCCGGCGGCGATGAGAGCTGCAGCTTGGTCACGGGTGACGACGTTGCCACCGATGACGTCGAGCTTGGGGTAGTTCTCCTTGATCCACTTGATCATGGAGATTTGGTAGAGAGAGTTTCCTTGGGAGGAATCAAGGATGACAACGTCAAGACCAGCTTCGACGAGCGCGGTGAGACGCTCCTTGTCGTTCTCGCGGGTACCAATGGCAGCAGCAGCAAGCAACTGCTTAGTGCCAGGAACCTTCGTCGCAAGAGGGTAGTTCAGGTTCTTCATCAAATCGCTGCGGGAGAGCAGAGAGATGAGGTTGCCTTGTCCGTCCACAATAGGAAGCTTTCCCTTCTTACTCTTGTACAGGATCTCGTTGGCTTCTGAGAGGGACACATTTTGGGGTGCAGTGACGAGATCGCGGGACATGATATCGGTAACGGGTGCATCGTGGTCGGAGTGGAATTGAGTGTCTCGGGGTGTGACGATACCGATGAGCTTGCTGCGAAGCTGTCCAGACTCTGTGACATGGAATGTCAGTTCCCTGTTCGTACAGTCTTCTGCAGTGATAGTATGACTTGAGAGGTGAAATCAGACGGAAGTTTCTCCACAGCACTCGAGGCACGTTGGCGCAAGAGTATTGGTTGAACGAAAGTTAATGTTAAGTTTAGCATCATGTAAAGGGCAGGGTGTGACAGCAAGATGAGAGTGTGCGGGCCTACCTGTGACCGGGAAACCGCCGAATCCCCACTGCTCCTTCAACGCGATAGCCTCTCCTACTGTTGTCTCGGGTGAGATCACAATTGGGTCGGTGATGAAGCCGTTCTCGAAACGCTTGACCTTGCGAATCATCTCTGCCTGCTCCTCAACCGAGCAGTTGTGGTGGACGACACCAACACCTCCCAGAAGTGCCATGTGAATGGCCATGTTGTGCTCCGTGACGGTGTCCATGGGCGAGGATGTGAAGGGAGTCTTGAGTGTGATGTTGCGCGTCAACTTCGAGGTCAAATCAACCGTGGCGGCAGGGAAGCCAATGTACCCGGGCAGCATCAGGAAGTCATTGTATGTGAGACCGCCCTGCTTGTTCTCGTCCATCAATTCTTGCACAGAGATGCCATCCTTGGCCCGGTATGTCTTCAAGACCTCGAGTGCGCGCGAAGGATCTTCGTAGGACTGCTGGCCATTGGTCATCTGCTTCTTTAGCTGGTCGCCGTCGGTGTTGCCATTGGCGCTCATGATCGCAATGTGGTAGTCCGTTCGATGTCGCCTTGTTGGTTATTAGCAAAAGTGTTATAGGACAATGAGGCGGCTCAAGACTGTCAACTTACCCCAAGAAGGAAGAAGAAGAGAGGGAGAGAAGCCAAAATCGTCAAAATTTCGCGGTCCAGGCGTGCCAATCGATTAGACGGCTGTGCCCGGCGCTATGGTCGATCTTGCTCTAGCGTGGTGGTCGTACGGCTCAAGTCCCCACCAAAATAGTACTTGTAAACAAAGGTCGCGACCGCCCAAACCGTTGACTTCTCATCGTCTATCCCGTGCTGCAAAGACTACGCTCGCTCCGTGAATCTGCCCTCGAACATTACATACGCTTGACGCTGCCGCCTTTCCTTCTGTGCAGCCCGGTTCTGGATATCTTGCATGGAACACGCTGGACGCGCGCGATGACAGTGAGGGAGTGAAGAGGAAGGAACACAACACGATTGGAAGGAGCATTTGAGGACAGCGCGCCCGATACCTCCTCGACTGGAGGAAAAGCCGCTACGATGCCGCGACCACCGACTTTCAGTCCCAGTCCACCGAGACACCTTCGAGACCACTCGCCCCAGAAATCCTCTCCATTACGGCACACGATATCGACGCGGTCCAACAACAGCGACACCGATCAGTCTTCCGTTCCGAGTCGCCAAGGGACCATCAGCAGCAACGCGAGCTCAGGATACAGTGCCGCTAGCTACAACGCCGGCTATGACTCTGCAAGTGATCCTTTCGTGACTCGGCCGAGCGCGAAAAGAGACCGATCAGAATCGCCTGTGAAGAAGAACGCAGCATTCGCAAAGTGGGAACAGCGCGAACAAGCAGAGCAGATCCAGCAGTCTACGCCGAAGATGGACGTCTCGCCGAAGAAGATTCGGGATGATGACTGGCGGTCGGGCATTGGAAGGAGCGAGAGCAGGAGTGTTTTAAGACCGGTCACACAGAACGCGGCGCCGGAGAGACCTCCAGTGTACCAGAACGGCACATCACACTTGCGAACAGAATCAAAAGAGAACATCAGCCATCGGCCTCGCAGCAGAGATGGTGGCATGTCTCCTCCGCCAAAACCGCACTCAAGAGGCCTCAGCGCGGACACAACACCTCGTCTATCCTCCCCAGAACCGCCCACATCAGCGAGCCCGCCACCATCTTTTCCCAGCAAGAACAGCTTTGCGACACTCTCCCGATCTGATTCGATGCGCGCAAGCACAAGACCGCGATCAAGAGGCCACGTTCGTTTCAACTCCACGGATCCTGCAGTACCACAACTAGACGGCGAACTCGACGATCTGAAAAAGTCTTCCACGCCTCAATTGCAGCATCTCAGCAGACTAGCCGGAGACAGCACAGAAGAGCTGAATGTCCACTCAGCGGAAGAGCAGGTCACGGGACTGATTGGCAGACGGCGGCTACAACGATCTGGGACAGTCAAGCCGAGTGGGAAATCGTCATTCACCAGCACAAGATGGATGGAGACACAGAGAAAACATCTCGCAGCTTACGAGTATCTTTGTCATATTGGAGAAGCTCGAGCATGGATAGAGGATGTCCTTGACCCTACGAAACTGCCTCCAATCGTGCAGCTTGAAGAAGCACTCCGAGATGGTGTCACGCTTGCAGAGGTTGTCGTGCGACTGGCGCACAGGCTCCCTCCAGATTCACAGCGCTCGCTCGGGTCGCAGCGCATTTTCCGCTCAGCACCACTCTCTTTCCGACACTCCGACAACATTGCCCTCTTCTTCCGGTTCCTCGCCGAGATCGAGCTGCCCGAGCTCTTCCGCTTCGAATTGATCGATCTGTACGAGAAGAAGAACATTCCCAAGGTCATCTACTGTATCCACGCATTGTCATGGCTCCTTTTTCGAAAAGGAATCGTGGACTTCCGCATCGGCAACCTCGTTGGTCAGCTGGAGTTTGCAGATCACGAGCTGGAAGAGACCCAGAAAGGCATTGATCGGAGTGGAGTTCAGATGCCCAACTTTGGTGGCATGCGTGAGGCAATGCAAGTCGAGGAAGAACCCGAGCCCACGCCAGAGGAAGCTCTTGCTGATCAAGAGCACATGATCGTGGATCTCCAAACACAAATCCGAGGCGCTTTGGTGCGATTGCGTTTAGGTGAGAATATGCAGGAGCTTTGGGATGTTGAAGAGCACATTGCACATTTCCAAGCCCTGGCCCGCGGTGGGTTCGCACGAGAGATTTTCGACTTCCGTTTTGCGATGGACTTATCCACTCGTCGATTTCAAGCCGCCTCCAAGGCGTTTCTGGTGAGAAAGAAGCTACATCAGAAGAGGGCGGTGTGGAAGGAGAACAAAGCCGATGTGATCAAAGTCCAGAGTCTCTGGCGAGGACGGCAGCAAAGAGCAGAGACCAAGACTATCAAGACCCAACTCCGTGCCGAGAGGCACGGCCTCAGAGAGCTACAGTCAGCAATACGTGGAGCGCTTGGACGTTGGAGAGCCGGTGATCTCTGGCATGAGGCACGAGACGAGAAGACCGAGGCTGGCGTGCAGGCGTTCCAAGCTGCAGCGAGAGGCGCAATGGAGAGGATGAGAGTCGGCGCCATCATGAATCAGCTTTGGGACGTTGAAGACACGATATGTCAGTTTCAAGCTCATGTTCGTGGGTCTCGTGTGAGGAAACTAGCTGTGAAGCAGAAGGTTGCTGCTCGACAGGCTGCCGTTGAAGTTGTCAAACTCCAAGCGGCCGCGAGAGGTTTGATTGAGCGGCTTCAGCAACGGCACCTCCATGGCGAGCGCAAGATTGAGGAACCCAGTGTGATCAAGGCACAAGCTGTGGCCAGAGGACTTATCGAACGACTTCGACAGGCTCGCACAAAGGGTGCACTTCAGGGACGAGAATCGACCATCATCAAATTCCAAACACTCATCCGAGCTCAAGCGGCAAAGTCCCTGCATCTGGATGTCAAGGAGGAGTTGGCTGCGCATGTAGAACACGCTTCCTCGCTCCAAGCGCTGATCCGTGGGCAAGCAGCACGTCTGCGAACAGCCCGCACGCAAGAAGCATTGAGAAAGCACGAGCAAGGAGTACGCGACCTCCAGTCCTTCAGCCGTGCCATGTTGCAAAGGAGGAGCATCGGCGAGAAACTCGGCGCCCTTGAGAAAGTCGAAACCCAACTTACCGCCCTTCAATCTATGTCCAGAGCCTACATCGAGCGACAGCGCATCTTTGAGCAACTCGTCGCCATGGAGAAACAAGAAAGCAGCATCATCGAGCTACAATCCCTCGCCCGCGCTACACTACTCCGCAGCCAGATTGGACAGCTCCTAGCTGGACTGGAAGACCACGAAGAGGCGCTGACCGACTTTCAATCTACGATTCGTGGATTCGTGGTCCGCAAACGCTTTGCGGAGAAGCAGAAGCACTTCAGGGAGAACATGCAGAAAGTCATCAAATTGCAATCTTTCGTCCGCGCGAAACAGCAAGGCGAAAGCTACAAGAGCTTGGTCAGCGGAAAGAACCCACCACTTCCTGTAGTGCGCCGTCATTTGCACTTGCTCACAGACTCGAATCTGGAGTTTGAGGGCGAGCTTGAAGCCGAGCGCCTACGCCGACAAGTGGTCGAGAGTGTCCGAAGAAACGAGATGGTCGAGAGCTACGTCGAGGGTCTGGATGTCAAGATTGCCCTGCTAGTCAAGAACAAAATCACGCTGGACGAGGTGGTCAAGCATCAGAAGCATTTCGGTGGATCTGCGTCGCAGTTGCTTCGCACCGGGAGCACTCTTGCTACATCGACGGGCCTGGATCTGAAAGCGCTCAACAAGAACTCTCGCAAGAAGCTCATAGGGTACGAGGAGCTTTTCTTCATGATCCAAACACAGCCACAGTATCTGGCGAGAGTGTTCGCCGTGCTCAGCGCGAGAGGCCTGGCGGAGAAAGATAGCAAGAACATGGAGAGGCTGATCTTGACTCTCTTTGGGTATGCTCAGAAAGCCAGAGAAGAGTATCTTATGGTGAAGGTCTTGGCCACCAGCTCCCAACAGACCGTTGCGAACTGCCAGAGCATCGAGGACTACATGCGTCAGCAAAATGGCAACTTCCAAAGTCGTCTGCTTCTCAACTATATCCGCAGTCCCAGAGAGCGAGCTTACCTGAAGACGCTACTGGGTGGCATGGTCAAGAATGGGATTTGTGCGCAGGATCATCTCGACCTGGAGAGTGACCCATTGCAGATCTACCGCGCTATCTTGAACAATGAGGAGCTTTCGACTGGACGACCATCGCAGCGGCCGAGAGACATGCCTAGAGAGATGGTCATCAGGCAAGAAGATGTCCGACCACGATATGTCGAGCATCTGGAGGACCTGCGAGATCTTGGTGACGGCTTCTTCCTCAGCTTGGAGGAGACTCTGCATCGTATGCCATATGGGCTGCGATATATCGCATCCGAGCAGCACCGCGCACTCTGCGCTCAATTCCCAAGAGACGATCCAGGACACCTTGCTATGCTTGTGGGCGGTTGGCTATGGAAGGTCTACCTCCTTCCTGCGCTCAAGGAGCCTGAGATGTGGGGCGTGATCGATCGCGGTCTCAGCCCGTTGCACAAACGAAATCTCGCACAGGTCACCATTGTACTCGGCCAAGTCGCCAGTGCAGGCCGCCTGTTCGGGCCCGAAAATATCTACCTGCAGCCGCTCAACAATTGGATCACCGAATCTCTGGATCGATGGCAAGGATGCCTGCAGCATATTTTCGATATTCCACCTGCGGAGGAACACTACGATGCTGATCAGTTTAGCGATTTGTACTCGAGGACAAAGCCTACGCTTTACATTAAGCTGGCGGACATCTTTGCGCTACACAGTCTGATCACGGACAACATTGCCGCCGTTGCACCGGCGAGAGACGATCCCATCAAGGAGCTGCTCGCGGACTTGGGCACGGCAAAGAGCAACGAGAGTGATCTTGGAAGTGCGACCAACGGCGGAGAGATCACTCTGACACTGAAGTCGCGATTCACGGTCCAGGAGGATCCCAATGCCGAAGCCAGGGCACTGTTCACCAACACGAAACGCCTCGTGCTCTACATCATCCGGGTGCAGTCTGGCTCGAACCTCATGGAGATCCTCCTCCGGCCGATCACTCATGACGATGCTGACCGCTGGATCGCCCTCGTCCAAGAGGAGCTCCGTGAGAAAGAACACTCCCATTCGCACTCGAAACCAAGCGGCTCCCATCACAAACGACACCCCTCCGGCTTCGATCCGCGCGGGTCATTCCGTGGTGGACGGCCCATGTCCGTCTACTCGGAAGCACCTTCATCCTTTTCCGAAGACCGCCGCGACCTCCTCGACCTTCAATCCATGACCTACGCTGAGCTCAAATCCAGCGCACTTGAAAACATCCTCCACCTCGAGAATGCCGCTGTCCCTCCCCAGTACCGCGTATCTCGAAACAACAACTATCAAGAACTTCTCAATGCTCTTGCAGCCGATATCCGTCAGAAGCACCGCCGCCGTCTGGAGCGCCAACGAGACGTCGAGTCAACGAGAGCCACCCTCTCCCAGCTGGACGACAAGGCCACATTCTTGGAAGACCAACTGAAGAGCTACAACGACTACATCGAACAATGCCTACACACCCTCGCTTCGAAGAAAGGAACCAAGAACAAATTCCTCATGCCCTTCACCAAACAATGGAGTCACGAGCGCGAACTCGAACGACAAGGTCGGCAACCCAAGTTCGGATCGTACAAGTACTCCGCCCGCCAACTCGCCGACAAGGGCGTCCTGCTCAGCTGGGACGGTCTGCCGCAAGATCAGTGGGGACATGTCGACGTCGTCATCTCGAGTGATGAGGTTGGCGTGTTTTGTCTGGAGGCCAGTTCTGGCGCGATGATGATTCCTGGTGCTAGTGAGGTGGTGTTGCTGGATGATCTGTTGCAGGCGCAGTTCGATGGGAAGAGTGCGGTGGGCGTGTTTGAAGGACAGGGTGGACGAGGTGCCACGCAGGTGGATGGGCAAGGGAAGGGTGCAAGGTTGGGAGTGAATTTGTTGTTGCATTTGGTTTTCAAGAAGTTTTATAAGGATGGTTGAGGGAGTGGGAAAGCGTGGAGCATGGAGTCTCTGGGAGGTTTTGAGAGTGGTGTGTGGACACCATATGACTGATGCTTGACTTGAGCCTTTCCGTATGTCCGCCTTTTGCATTGTGGGAGTTGAACATGATTGGAAGACTGGCATGTATACACATACACATGAATACTTGATATTGATGTCCTTGTGGTCGAAGGCCCACCTGGAGCTACCCTAAACCTACAGCGAATCTCGGGTCAGAACGAACGAGGAACAACTGAGAAGACGACAGCAAGGAAGAACCCAAGATCTGCGATGCCGAGATCTTGCCTGCATGACATGCAGCGGCACAGCAAAGCGTGGAGGAAGTCTGCCAGGTCTGAATTTAGCTGTCATTCTCATCACCGATAGAGCTAATTATGGACCTTTTCCTCCATCCTCCAGACTTCCTCCACTCTCTGTGCCACCCGTGGCGCCTCGTGGGATTCTTCCTCTCTCTCTCTGCATCTCGACATCCAAGAATAGCAACATCTCGACTGCTCCCGGCACGGCACCTCTGCAGCTTGAGACACGCTTCATCGACGTCCACTCAATCCTGCGGTTTCACCATTGCTAGCCCGTAGCGGCGTGGAAAGCCACAGAGAAAGTCGAGAGGAAGGAAGTCTTGCACCGCCGTCTTCGACTCCGCTTCTCGAAGGAATCTCTGCTATGGCTGTGCAAGATGGCTTTCCTACTTTCAAGGCCTTGACGTCCAGTCGATACCGGTCGAAGGAGAGGGTTCCCTGACATCTACGTCCGAAGAAGAACGAAAATACATTACCGCGAGCAGAGCCCCCATTCGAAGGAATGCGTCTTGTCAGACTGACAGATTTGTCGTCGACTGTATCGTGGACACACCGGTCAGCTTCGCTGTCCAGCTCCCTTCTTCGACCAATCTGTACCTGCACGACGCGAGATCTCCATCTGAAACACCATCCACGAGATCCTCCCTGCTGCAAGTCGAAATGACAGCTAAATTCAGCACACGAATGCCGAGTAAATTGCGGTCAAATGCCTCAAAACAGACCTGGGCGGCTATCATGCAGACAGCACAAACGAACCACTCACAACACTTCCCTTCTGAACAATTCACCTCGCTCGACCAATCCGCGTCGACCACATCGGCCAAAGCGCCGTCTCCATCTTGCTCTTCACGCGCAGTGCAGCACGCTTTACCCGTCTTCTCCCTGCGGCGCTTCTTGGGCTACACCAGCGCGGCACTCTGGTCGGTCTCCGCCCGCTTGGAGTGCTCAAAATAAGCCTACTCCTGTGCCTAAGCCCTGGTGCCCGTGCTTGCATGGGGAAGTAGATCCATCGATGGAGCGACTCACGCATTGAACAAGCGACTGACCGCAGTGTACATATCCAACAACATGTCCCGCTTCAGACGACATGATTCCGCCTCTCCAACAGTGGCTTCTTGCGAGCCGTGTCTCTTCCTTTGACGATCTTCAATCCTTTGAACATTGCCTCCACCAACGTCGATCGTCTTGGTCTACTGCAACAACATGTCCTCGGGCCAGACATATCCAACGATGACGTCGACTATGGATTCGAATAACAACATGGCGTTGAATGTTGGAGATGATATTGTGTGTACAGAGTGGTACCATCAACCAATCGTATGTTCATCGTTTACATGAGACAGACCGCAACGGCGACCGATCACTTCTCAATGCTAACGATACCACAGTACGCCTACAACGATCCCTACAACACACCGTTCCCAACATCAACGTTTCCGTCGTCAACATTTCCAACTTCAACCTTCCCATCCTCAACAGTAGAGAGCGAACAATGGAACCAATTCGTTCGATCATCGATACCCGACATCGACCTGGCTTCGTACAGCATGCAGCAACCCATCCAGCAACAAATGACACCACAACCAGTACAAATGTCATCCCAGCCTGGGTATCTGACTCCTCAAACGAACAACAGCAACCGGCCGCGAAGCAGCTCCAATGGACTCAACCGTTCATCAGATCCGAACCCTTTGCTGCCCAGCGGTCTCGGGATTCAATTCTCTTCAGGCCAACCGACACCTCCTGTAACCTCCACATTCCCACCTGAGATGTCCCACTACTCCTCCGCATCAACCGGCCAGCCAACACCACCAGTGACCTCCACATTCCCACCAGAGATGTTCAGCGCCTACGCCATGGACACCCCTTCACAATCCAGAGCCCACACAACCCGGCGCTCCTCCCGCCCCCAACAACAACATCAACAGTCCCGTACCCTCGCACCCAGCACCTTCCCCGAACCCACTCCCAACCTCAAACGCACCGCCTCCTTCGAAAACGAATCGCCACCCTCCAATCAGCAACCCTCGAAACGTCCACGCCTCACCACCTCGACAACACCCTCCTCGCTTCTCAACGAGGAAGACCGCCTCCTCGTTCACCTTCGCGAAGACCTCGCCCTCCCGTGGAAAGAAGTCATCGCCCGCTTCAAATCCTCCACGGGAAAACCTTTCCAAATCGCACAATTGCAAATGCGGTATAAGCGACTGAGAGAGAAGTATCGCGTATGGGAGGAGAGCGATACGGAAGCACTGAAGAAGGCGGTGGAGGAGTGGGAGAGGTGTAAGTGGGAGATTGTGAGTGCGAAGGTAAGTTCTCTATCCGCGGTGCGCTGGCTTTAGAGGGTGGGTCTGATTTTGGGATGATGCTGACTTTCTGGCAGATGTTGAGCTACGGTGTCGAAGAGAAATGGCCGCCTGGCATGTGCGGTCGGAAATGGCGACAGCTGGAATTGGCGAATGGAGCGATTTATACGACGCAGAGTATGACGCCGGTTACGACGAGTCAGATGTCGAGTCCGGTTGATGGGGCGTTTGTGTATCCTTTCTTGCCGATTCAATGATGGCTTGCGACACTTCTTTGGAGCCGATTTGCTTTCTGGATGGACCTGGAGATTCTGGCGTCTGTCTGCATGGCTGGATTTCTGGAGCTTGCATCTTTTCTTGGGATCAGCTGGAACTTGTTTCTTTTTTCGCTTCGCTTCGTTTTCGTACGATACCCACTCGCTTATGATGGTTGGCCTTTTTACATCTTCTGGAACTTCTGCATGATATCCATTTCTCTCGCTTCTGTTTGGGGATGCTTCTTCGCTTCGGCATACATTTGGGATAGACGTATTGGGGATTGGAAACGGTGTGCATGGAATCGTACAGGAAGGAGATGGACTGCAAGATGGGTCGGATTAGGCATCGGTTGACTTCACCTCATGTATTAGACTATACACTTTTTGAATCCGTCATACTGAAACCTCCACTCAGCATACATGCACGGCAGTGCGTCACAACACTGACCGCAAGCCTTGTGAAGGACCTGCACCAACACCACCGATTCAGCGAAGCCCAGCGAGTCGAAAGCGGACACCACTCAACCGCTTGCGCTCAAAGCAACACACTCCAATTCCACCGGCACACCCTTCGGCAACTGGTGCACAGCCACACACGACCTCGCCGGCCGCGTCTCGCCAAAGTACTTCTCGTACACCGAGTTCATCTCCGCGAAGTTGTCCATGGTCGTCAGGAAAATCGTGACCTGCACATCACCATTAGCACTCATTCACCTCCCTGTGTAGCCCTCTCAGTCCGGGCGTGATAGAGCGCATACCTTCAACACCTTGCTCAACGAGCTCCCAGCCGCTTCGAGCACATTCTTCAGTCCCTCAATGCAGACGGTCGTCTTCTCGGCAATGCTGCCTTCGACGAGGTTTCCCTGGGCGTCGGCGGGGATTTGGCCGGAAACGTAGATGTGCGGGCCGGCTTGGATGGCTTGGGACTGGGGATGTTGTCAGCTCAGATATATTTCCCTCACAGGGAGAGTTGGATGATGCGCACGTAGGCGGCCACGGCTATGTGAATGTTAGCATTGAGTTGCAGGCGGAATATGAGGTAGATCGTGGCCAGACTTACGCTGAGCAGCCAATGGCGTGCTGATCTTCTTGATCTCGGTCATCTTGCGAGTCTGAGCCGGAGAAATCGCTGTGAGCGCTGGTCGCAGTCTGGGAGTACTTGCTTGAAGGACGGTCTTCAAGGTGTTGGGTCGGAGAAGTGTTTTGCGAAACATGTGGTGAGATGGAGGGAAGGTGCATTGGGAGGAGTGATGTGAAGTCAATGGGAAAGAGTGGGGCAACGCCAAGCATCGAGGGTGGTCGCTTTCTTTGCCCTGATCTGTCGCTTGGAGGCGGACGAGGGAAGGAAGACGAGGGTCTTGTTCGAATGACTGACTGCGTGGGATGAAAGAATGCTTTCTGCTCTTCATATAGACATGCCTTCGTGATATGTACATCCTCCATGACATATGAAGTAGTTCTTCTTCCCTACATGAATCCGTCCAAATCGAATCCCTCGTCATTGTTCCTTCCCTCTATACCATGCGCCGGTCCATCATCATCGTCTGGTAGATCTTCTCCTCCTTCTACATTACCCATATCATCATCCAAGTCTTCAATCGGCCACGTCAAAATCGCTGCCACGCCTCCAAGTCCCTCCAATCGCTTTCCACTTTCATGCATGCTGCTCAACACAATGACCTCCCCTCCTTGCTCCTTGACTTCATCCACAACCGTGATCCAGCGTTTGCGGGTCTTGATCTCCTGACTTCTGAACAGACCGTTTGAGATCATGAGCACTCCTCCTCCCTTGCCTACAGCGCCTCGCTCGATGGCTTTGGAAACTTCCTTCGGACCATACCACGCTCGTAGGTCGTCGTTCCTGATCATCTCTGAGAAGCGATCCATGACTTGTGTTGCGCGGGCGAATTTCGAGTCGCTCAATTGGCTGGTGACCGCTGGACTGCTCAAGACTTCTGCCAGGCTGTGAGTATGGCCGGATGCTGAGTGTGCGACTGTGATCTTCGACACCAGCAGACTCAACGGCTTATTCGAGCCACCCGCAGCCTGCTTCTTGATGAATTGTTGGAACGTGCTTGCCGTGAAGCCAGGGCTTGCCAGTAGCAGTGGTTTCGGGTCCTCGAGGTTGATCTGCCGTAACAGCGAGTCGAAGACTGTTTGGTAGAACTTGTCCAGCCTCTTGTCGTGTTCGGATGATCCTGCTCGCTTCTTCGGTATGGGCATCTCCACTCTTTGCCGTAATATCGTCTGATATTCCGTCACGAGACAGATGTTGGCCATACCCTCCTGCATGACGACGGCCCATAATTGTGCCTTTGCATCCTGATTCACAGACTCTTTCAGCGTTGCGATCGCTATGCTGTCCCATCCGTCCGCCTTCTCCAATGTGAAATTCCGATGTAGTTCGAGATCGAGTGTGTGGTGGCTCCCCAGACTGACATGCTCATTCTCCGACACGATTTGTCCTGACACGTGCAGTTGCCCAGCCTGAGGATCAAAGTCGAGTTTCGTGACTCGTATGGTAAGGATCATGTGTATGCGCTTATTCGCTCGACTGGTGGCGGAATCGGAGGTCTTGCTTCCTGCGGCATCGGTGAAGACTTTGCGAACGGCGGAGGCCGTGAGGAGGTCGTCTGCTCGGATCAGATTGTATGCATGCCACTGGACGGCTCATCAGCACTCGAGGTTTGCGGATAGGTGCAGCTGAGCTCACCATATCCTCGGGCTCCTCTGGGAGCAACGTTGCGCTGCCGGAGCCATCTTTTTGCACGATGGCCTGGCGGATGAGGCGCATGCTGGGAGATGTGGCAAGAGGCGCGAAGAGCAAGGAGGCTTCAAGACTCGAGGAACCTCAAGCCGGCGGTTTCGGTGAGGTGGGGTGGTATGCAGATTTGAAGCTGAAAGCAATGCGCCGGGACAAAGGAAGGCGGAAAGTCGATGAAGAGATTCGGGTCTTCCAATTGCAAGACTCGGATACTTGACTTGCCTTGCCAACTGCGCACTACTTTCCTCGGTAGCGGTACAAATGTTGTGAGGACATTATCGTGAAGAAAGATCAGACTTCACAATAGACGGTGACGCAACTCCCTCCTCGAAAGATGCCCCACTGCTGGTATATCCATCCACGGCCTCACAGTAACATCTTGATTACACTAACCTCAACACCACACTCCTCGATTGGATGAGCTTCACTCAAAGATCGTTCTGTCTCAACATCAAGCAGAGCATATTACCCATTCGTCGACAAGCGTTCCACCACTCAGGCTTTGCAATGGCGAACCTTTCAATCAACTCCACTGTTCGCATGAAGTCTGGCTATGAGATTCCCCAGCTGGGATATGGTGAGTGAATCCCGAGTCGGTCAAGTCCACGAGAAGTTCCTCCTGCAATCGGAAGGGCTGGCATTGCGAAAGAAGACGGATATGTGCTCAACCCTAACCCTAAGATATCGACGACCACGAATGGATGCTGACCACCTTTCCAGGCGTATACCAGACGTGAGTCTCGAAGCGTACGTCAAGACAATAAGATCTAATTTTCCAAAGTCCAGCGGAAATCTCCTCAAAAGTAACCTCCCACGCCATCAAATCCGGCTACCGTCACGTCGACTCAGCAACAATGTACAAGAACGAAGAGCCCACGGTCAAAGGCATGCTGAACGCCGGCGTCCCTCGCGACCAGCTCTTCTTCACCTCCAAAGTGCCACCCAAAGAAGTCAACTACGAAGGCGCGAAGAAAGCCGTCGACGAAAGTCTGAAGAAGACTGGACTTGAGTACATCGATCTGTACCTTTTGCATGCACCGTATGGTGGTAAGGAGGGTCGACTTGGAGCGTGGCAGGCGCTTGTGGAGGCTGCTGATGCGGGAAAGGTGAGGAGTATTGGGGTGTCGAATTATGGGGTGCATCATTTGGATGAGTTGGAGGAGTGGCAGAAGGTAGGGTAGCCGATCCGACTATGGTGTAGCTTGACGACTGACGACCTCAAAGCAACAACCGAAAGACAAAGCCGGCGTCCTCTCCGTCAACCAAGTCGAACTCCATCCCTGGCTCGCTCGTCCTGACATCGTGGACTGGTGTCACAGCCGAGGCGTCGTAATGGAAGCCTACTCACCACTCGTCCGAGCCACCCGGAACGAAGAGCCCGTGCTACAGGCTCTGGCGAAGAAGCACAGCAAGACACCCACGCAAATTCTACTGCGCTGGGGTCTGCAGAAGCAGTTCGTCATCTTGCCCAAGAGCGTAACTCTCAACCGGATCGAGGAGAACAAGGAGCTTTACGACTTTGAGCTCGACAAGGAGGATATGGAGAAATTGGACACGGGAAAGTATGAGCCGTGTGCGTGGGATCCGACGAAAGCTCCGGCTGATCAGTGAGCGATGGGGCTTATAAGGGTGTAGTGTTCCGCCAATGGATTTGACGACTTGACTGCAGCATGCTGAGCTTGACGAAAGACTGGATTCTCATGTTATATGCGATCACCAAGAACTGACATTTTGCGGACGCTCGAAATCTGACCAGCGCCAAAACCTCTTTCGAACTCCAATATGATGGATCGATCCTCCGAAGTTCTGGATCGGAACTTTTAGCATGAGAGCTCTGAGTATTGAGCACTCCCACTCACCACTCGCCTTGGACCGCGCCTCTCAGCTGTCAGCACCCCTCCTTCCCGTCCACTGACCCTCAACATATCAATACCCTCCCTCCCACTCTCTTCATCCACCATGCCAAACAATCATCAGCCTTTCACCCGCCTCAATCCTGACCCACATCAGGCGGCTAAGTACATGCACGTCAGCATTCCGCTCATTCTGTAAGCCATCCTACTGCTCGCACATCTCCGACTGGTGTTGTATACCTAGAGCATTTGCAGAGCCGTCTGAGCGTGAGAAATAATACGAGTTTCCTCGGTGGGACTTTCGGCGTCCATTGTGGCGCTGTTGTGTTTGGGTGGGCGAGGCATTGCAGTCTTGGATGATAAAGCTCATCAAGAAGAGTGCGCAGAGAGATGAAGAGTCATAGAAGGCAGACGAGAGGGCACGCAACGAGACACAATAATCGAAGATGTGAAAAGCGCCAACGGGATCATTCATTGCAAACCAATTCTCTTGATTCAAGACGAAAAGAATTAAGTACATGTATGTATACATCGCGCCATTTCTACCACACTGGGTATAACTTTGATGACATTTTTTGAAAAAACTCCCAAAACAAGAGAAGATGCACTTCCAAAATGCTCTCAAACCATCATCGCGACGGCACCAGCAGCGACGGCGACGAACGATCCGTAGCTCTCGAGCAGCGAAGCAGCGCCGGTGTACTGCGCAGGGTTGGTGGAAGTCGCAGTGGCATTGCCAGCGTGGGTAGGCATGTTCATGGTACCGGTTGGCATGTTGCCGTTACCGGTAGGCATGTTACCAGTTGGCGTGCCACTAGCACCGCCAGTAGGAGCCGGCGCGCCGGACGTCGAGCACGCGGTCGGGGTGATGAAGGTGTTGGAGTTGTCGTATGGGTTGTAGCCGAGACACTTGGCGAGCTCCGAGGCGCAGAAGGACATGTTGGCGTCCGGCGCGAAGCGGCACTTGTGGTCGGCGTCGTTGCAGGCTTGGGCGCAGGCGGCAGCATCGCCGGATGGAGCGGTGGTGGCTGCTGGAGCTGGGGCGGTGGCGGTAGCGGGCGCGCCGGAAGTCGAGCACGCAGTCGGGGTGATGAAGGTGTTGGAGTTGTCGTATGGGTTGTAGCCGAGACACTTGGCGAGCTCCGAGGCGCAGAAGGACATGTTGGCGTCCGGAGCGAAGCGGCACTTGTGGTCGGCGTCGTTGCAAGCTTGGGCGCAGGCGGCTGCGTCGCTGGCTGGAGCGGTGGTGGCGGCTGGTGCGGTTGCGGTGGCGGCCGCGGTGGAGGCGGAGCAGGCGGTGGGCGTGACGAAGGTGCCGGAGTTGTCGAAGGGGTTGTAGTTCAGGCACTTGGCGAGGTTGGACGCGCAGAGGGACTTGTTGGAGTCTGGCGGGTTGGTCTGGCAGTCGCGGTAGGCCTTGAAGCAGGTCGCTGCGCAGGCGGCAGCATCGCCGGCTGGAGTAGTAGTGGCGGGTGGTGCAGTTGCGGTAGCGGGTGCGGAAGATGCGGAGCAGGCAGTTGGGGTAACGAAGGTGCCCGAGTTGTCGAAGGGGTTGTAGTTCAGGCACTTGGCGAGGTTGGACGCGCAGAGAGACTTGTTGGAGTCTGGCGGGTTGGTCTGGCAGTCGCGGTATGCCGCGAAGCAGGTCGCCGCGCACTGGGCTGCGTCGCCGGCTGGAGCAGTGGTAGAGGCTGGTGCAGGAGCCGTAGCAGTGGCGGGCGCGCTGGTCGAGCATGCGGTCGGGGTGACGAAGGTTCCGCTGTTGTCGAAGGGGTTGTAGCCCAAGCATGAAGCCAGGTTGGACGCACAGAGCGACTTGTTGGAATCAGGTGGGTTGGTTTGGCAATCACGGTATGCCGCGAAGCAAGTGGCTGCGCAGTCGGCCGGGCTGGAACCAGCAGTGGTGGAGGCAGGAGGCGGACCGTATCCAGGAGGCGGGCCAGCGGCGGCGGTGGTGGTGGCCGCTGGAGGTGGTCCGTAACCCATGGGGGCATTCTCGGCCCAGGCGACCGCAGCGCCGAGCAGCATGATGATGTTGATGGAGGGAGACATCTTGAATGAAGGAGATGTAGTGACCGTGAGTGTGAGACGGAGAGAGGAAGAGATTGTAGATTGGAAGAGGAAGAAAGGGGAAAGAGCGGTGGAAAGCAAGTCTTATGTATCTCCATGCCGGTCAGCGCACTGGTAGGGAACGGGCTCGAAAGTGCTCGAATACGAGGTTCGTGTTGTACGGGGAACATGGGCCCTGTCTTACAGGTCCCAGCCCTAGTGTACCTTACCACGGCCAACTTTGAGGCTCTCCTCTCTCGTATTCCGGCAATTTGTCCGTTGGAGGACTTGAATTCTCCCTGGCTTCGTCGACGATCTGGACACACGAGAAGCACTCGCTGGTCCATATGAGCAGGACTCCCATCTGTGAGAGGGAATTCGCATCCTGTGGCATCGACTGCACATGTGGTTTGTGTACATTGTTCCTGCAAGGTACCCGGCAAGGTGAGGTGAGATCGACTCCTTCCCGTCCCCACACCCTATGATTTCATCGCCCAGCTTCGCTTTAGCCGTGCTATGAATAGAAACTTTCCAACGAGCCGCAAGCCGACCTGGACCGAGTCATTATCCATGGTACCTTGGCTTTACACAAATTTTTCATAAGTCCAACTGTGAGATACGAGGTCACGAAATTAGAAGCGCTCTCGGCGAGTCCAAGCGGTCGTCGTTGTTCGTTCGTTTCGAAGTACGAGGCCGCTCGCCACAGTATCGTTGAAGCAGTGGCATACGGAGGTCAGCGGATGGACTGCAACGATGACTTCTTCGTTCGCAATAATGTACTCACAGCGGGTCAGATTGTGACCAGCTACATCTCCTGAAAAGTCATTTTACCATACGAGGTTCCGCAAACCGGGCGTCGATCATCAGCGCTTTGGACGAGGCGGACATTGTTTGGACAGGCCGACCTTGATTGTCAGACCAGGTATGCTAGACGATGACTCTGAAAGCAAGGAAGAACATCAGCCATGACGTTGCCTCAATCCCAGGTCCATGTTTATGCCCGTGACTCCGTGAGATGAGATGAAGCGACTTGCGCAACGAACGCATTGCGCAAGGACATGCTCGTGGTGTGATCCATGTCTTGAACGTGCATTGGTCCGGAGCTGTCGGTATCGTCTCCAGGGGACGGGCACTACTCCTCATTTTTGATCCAGGTAGAGGGAGATTACTGTTGGGCGGAGCGGAGTAGCGCGTGGACTTCTTCCGGCAAGGTCAAAGCGCCGCATCCTACACTTCTGAGACAGCAGTGACGGATACCTCGTACCTGCATTGTGAACGGCGAGTCCTGGTCAATGTACGCGTGTCTGCATTTGCGAAGCGCACGGCAGCTTGTTCACCCAATAGACAACTCGCCCAACATGGCCGCAACATTTCTGCGTGGGCACTCTGACTTGAAACAGCCGGACGTGAAGAACGTGCCGTGTATGTCCACACTTCGTATCGTCGGTACCACAGTCAAGGGGAAGCCGCTGAACATCATCGGGCCGGGTTTAAGCCTGAATGAAGGTGTTCGTATCGCTTTGCGGTACATTTGATGAGCGGGTCTTTCGATTCCAGGCATGTGTATTACTTCAGTCTTCCAAAGGCATTGGTCGATCTCCCTCGTACTTGGCCAATTTCCATGTTCGCCTTCGATGTGGCCTCGATGAGATTCTTGCAGCTACTCTCGAGCAATGGCCCTCCGGACGTACTCTGATGAGCGGAAACCTGTTACCACCTCGAAGATGCGAACCACCGTACAACGAAGACATGATATCCGCGCATGGAGTTTACCGCCAATGAGATGAGAACATCACTCCACCGAATCAGCCGGAGGACGACGTGTCAAGGTTGAAGAGCATGATCAAGGTCCAGAACTGGAGCACAAGAAGGCCCACATCCTGAGTGCCCAAGACCAGGCAGTCCCGCATATGTTGTCGCGCTTGAGACCGTAGGGAGAAAATATCTGGCTCAGCACCATCATGCTCGACGTGCAGCGCGCTGTTCTCTTCTCTTGGGGTGGCCTCACCCGTATCATTTTCCGTTCCTTGTTGCTCACCTGTGTCCATCCATCCTTGCGCTCTTGCGTGTCTCCGTTCTCTTTCTAGCTGACAGTGGTAGGACTCGATGACTACGGATGCTGAAGCGGCGATGCTGTAGGAAGACAGGACTTCGGCTGCTGAAGTGTCTTTCAGCTTGACCACATCAGCGAGCAACCTTCATGGCGCCGCTGACTGGAAGCCTGCAATGCACGCTTCGCAGCTGTGTCCTCATCTGGCTCAGATTCGGCCGTCGAAACCACGTCGATGCACTCGTCAGCTCCGAGCGACACCGTCCTCTTCCATCCACCTGACCTCGAAAGCTCTGTCCAGCTGGACATCGTGCGGCTTCGGTTCGGCGGTTCATCATGAAAGTCACGCTGACTCCTTCGACTCGCTCCGTGGTTCGGCTATATGCCGCCTGTCGTAGTGATGTGGCATCGTCTGGAAAACTTCAAGGTCATGCGGTCGCCTGGTGACGTTGGTGATCGCTGCGACCTTCTTAAGGGAGAAAAGCTGCACTCCGCAATCCCACCCCGCATCTGCCGGATGTCGACATGCACATGTGGATTTAAGCCGAGACGGCGGGTTTCTTTGCATGTTCGTCGTCGAAAATGTCGTGGTCTGAATGATGGAGAGTTGCGGGTGTGAACCCCAGGCTCATGAGAACTGGCATACTCAAGGACAACTTATGGAATTATCTATGCCTTGTGCTGTTCAGAGCCACCTCTTCGCCTATAAAGAACATCGCAGCTCGAAGTACAGCTCCGACGGTTTGGTCCTCTACTTTGCTCAGCTCGCGTGGAGGCCATGGGCTTGTTTGTACAACGAAGCTGACCGTCATCTCGCATCTAGTCATCACGAGATCTCAACCCTCGACATGCTTTCGGCATTGCTACCATGCGCTGTCGGCCGCTCCTCCACTCGAACAAGTTTGGAGGTTGCAAGATCGACAAGCCACAAAGGAACCTTCCTTGACCGAGGCTTATACACGCGCCTACAAGCTACCTTACTCCATCGAATCGGAGGCAAGTTGCAGGCACCCAAGCATCATCGTTCGTTAGTCGACTGCGAGGTCGAGACTCGAGGACTCGAAGAGAAGTTGATCCGTCTCGGGCGCAGGGAGGTTTATCGACCGGCATGCTGACATGCTTGAGGAGCTCGGCACGGGAGATCTTGAAACCCGCGGCGTGTCTGGGGCGAATTCTCCTCCCGAAGCACACAATCCTTTCAGCCTCGAGTGTTGTGAGGTATGGAGGATCTGCGGCCTCCACCACGAGCACGTTCATCATACCTCACAAGATGAGAAGAGTATCGTGCACAGGTTTACGAGCAAAGAAAAATCGCTGTAGCACAGTCGGCACATCGGAAGGCAAGCCAATCAGACTTTTCGGCCCCCAGCCCCTGCATAGAATCTCCCGACGCCATCAACGCCCATTCGACGTTTTCCTTCAGCCCGACCGTTGACTTCCCTCCCCTCACATCCAATCATCCACCTCTTCAAACCGTACCTGAAAAGAGCCACGCCGTCACCATCCGTACCCTGCAGGAAGTCCAACCCACGAAGCTGTTCAGCAACACACACATGACTTGAATGAAGAGGGGAGACCATGTCGATCTTGAGCACATCCAGACAGAATCCCCGACCATCATCACATGAGCCAGACAAGCGACCATCGGCAAAAGCCAGCTCATACCGCCGGCCGAGCTGGAAATCAAGGTCACGCAGACCGTCCGCCAGGACCTCTGTCCATAGCTCCGGAGTTGCGAACGGCAGCGATATGCAGGATCAGCACTCTTCGCGCCAGCACATTCCGACCCATGTCATCAGCGCCAGAAGCGTAGTTCTCGCAGGACGATCTTCGTCGCCCGTTGGCAGGTTCGTAGTTCGCCGTTGTCGCCCGCGCCATCTGCATATCGCTTGCGGGTGATTGAATGAACATATAGTATGGCAGGTCGCTGCTGTCAGCGGAAACGGTAAATCGTTTGGACTGTTTCATCAACCAGCTTTACCACTTGGCAAATCTCCATCTCCCTATTCTTTTGCCTTACTCACTATTATTTCGACTCAACAATAGGTCTGCGACGTCGCGTGGAGCGCTGCTCATATTGCAGGCCGCTGAGTCGTGCTGGGCCGTGCCGTCCACAACAAACTCCTTGGATCTCCCGGACTGAACCTGGCGGTTTTGTTCACACTTTCTCGAGGACCACGTCTCCCTGTCTCTCGTATCATCTGGACCCTAATACAGCGACATGGCTATTTTACGACTTGCAGCAGCGACTGCTGGTTTACTGGCTGCGTTTGGAGAGGCTGTACCCACACAAATTGTGGAGAGATGTGAAAAGAGAGCTGTAAAGGGCTTTGGCTATGGAGAGGAGAAGGTTCGAGGTGTCAATCTTGGAGGATGGTTTGTGTTGGAGCGTGAGTTGCACTATTTGTGTGAAGACCGCAATGAGGACCTTGCTGACAATCACGGACAGCATGGATAACTCCTAGCATCTTCGAGCAGGGCCCTGCTGGTGCAGTTGATGGTATGCTCACCACCGAGGAACTCGTTGAAGACAGCCTTGATTAACATCATATACAGAATGGACATACACACAACAACTCGGCAAGGATGAAGCACGAAACCGTCTCGAAGCGCACTGGAGCAACTTCTACTCCGAAAACGACTTCGCGGAGATGAAATCCTACGGCCTGAACCACGTCCGCATCCCCATCGGCTACTGGAGCATCTCTCCCCTCGCCGGCGACCCATACGTCCAAGGCGCCTACGAACACCTCGCCACCGCCGTCCAATGGGCCTCCAACCAAGGCCTGAAAGTCATGCTTGACCTCCACGGCGCGCCCCTCAGCCAAAACGGCTTCGACAACTCCGGCCACGCGGGTCCCATTGGCTGGACCCAAGGCGACTCCGTCAAACAAACCCTCGCAGCCATTACCAAACTCCGCGACGATTTCGGCAACAACCCCGCCGTGTCCGCCATCGAACTTCTCAACGAGCCCATGGGTCCCCAACTCGACCTGAACGTCATCAAACAATTCTACTACGATGGCTGGGGTAACCTCCGCGACACCCCCGTCGCCACAGTTTTCCACGACGCATTCGAGGGCGTCACGAGCTGGAACAACGACAACTTCGGCGCGGGACTCACCAACCTCGTCCTCGACACACACCACTACGAAGTCTTCTCCTCCGGCGAACTCTCCCGCTCTCCCGCCGAACACCTCGGTTCCGCCTGCGCTTTCGGCGGCCAAATGGCTTCGACTGACAAAGTCACCATCGCAGGCGAGTGGTCCGGCGCCATGACCGACTGCGCCAAGTATCTCAACGGACGCAACGTCGGCGCACGCTACGACGGGACGTTTAACAAAGACGGCCAGGGAAGCAGTTATATCGGCAATTGCGCGGGCAAGTCGGTCGGTACAGTGGCGGGTCTGTCGGATGCGGATAAGGGGAATGTGAAGAGCTTTGTGAGCGCGCAGATTAGTGCGTATGAGAAGGCGGATGGGTGGATCTTTTGGACGTGGAAGAATGAGGCGGCGCCCGAGTGGCATTTTCAGAATTTGACGAGGGAGGGGTTGGTGCCGCAGCCGTTTAGTGCGGCGAGTGGGTGTTGATTGAGGTTGAGGGTGTTGTCTCTCGACTTGGAGGGTGGAGGTGGCGATCGACATGCACAAGAGGTGTGTGTATGGCTGAGGATTCATGTTCCAGACTTGGATGTTGAGCGGGCATGGACCTATTGAGTATATGAGACATGATCTCTCAACGAACTCACTGAGAATTTTCTTACATGTAAAATGGTCAGGGCAGCAAGTTCCAGATTCTCAGCTTGTGAAGCGAACGTGGCATCGACGCCTCCGTGATCTGACCAAAAATGCGCGCTCTAGAAATGGGAAGTTTCTCTTTGCATTGATTACCCTTTGCATGAGCATGTGGAGATATATACCTTATCCTCCAGCAAAGTCACGATGTGCTGCTCCTCGCGAAGTGCCATCGGCATCGCAATGTCCGTGTCATCCGGCTCTTTTTGGGCTTTGAAACCTTGGGCAAAATCCAAGGTCGACCGCTCGAACGATGTTCTAGACGTTTTAAGGAAATCGCCGACCGTGGATATTCTCAAGTTGAGAGAACAGTGAGAATGAGTGCAAGGGACGGGCTGCGACTGTCCACGTGCATCGACTTTGCAATCGCAGAATCGAAGTGCCTGTGGTGTGACTGGTGTCGGCATTTCCATATCTTGAAACGATGAAACCTGCTCACCTGGAAATTTTCTTCCTCGCATTGGCATGTCCGTGATCTGGCAGCTCCAGAATGCGCTTTCTCTCAATATGGCCAGTCTCGCTTGGGATGCCCATTGCATGATGAGTCCGTGAAGATATTTATTGCCCGTGCTTCCGTGTCTTGAAAGAATTTGTAATGACTCTCAGTGGCCAAGTCGGTTCTCCGCAGCTGAAGATGCTATCCTAAGGACCTTGATGCGAGTGTTCGCGTGGAGATGCTGTTGGCATCGAGATGCGTTTTGACATCGTCACTTTCGTGTCTCGAAACTCTCTCGAACACCCTCCGATCTTTCGACATCGAAGGCACCTCCAGGACGCTCGAATGTTCTGCCCGTGTTCTGACACTGCTCGGAACGATCCTCGGTGGTGAGAGAGTGCTTGCAGCTGAACGTGCCATTGCATGGAACATACTGTAAGTATCCGCGTGAAGATGTCATTTGGAATCGCGATGACTGTGATGCTCGGCTCTTTCGCGATTGTCTTGAGTCTTGAAACCATCTAGAGAACATTTGTCGATCAATCGACATCGAGAGCACCTCCAGTATCCTCACACGTAGTCGGTGTCTTGAAACCTCTAGAACATCTCCTCATCCGTCGGAGGAGAAGTGATGGTGGAAAGTACCGTGGTTCCTCTTCATCTGAGTACTCTCTGCAAGGCTCAGGGAACATACTGCGACGAGCCACGTGCGTCGGTATTTGCAATCGTGGTTATCTTGCAGCATCGACGCTTCCATGTTTCGAAACGTCCGAATATTCTCACCTGAAAATACCATCGCCTGTGCCCGTGCAGTCGGCGCTTTCCGTGTCTTGAACAATTCAGGATGCGAACATCCACCTGGGATCCGTTTGCACGATGAGACGGTGGAGATGACATCGGCGCTTCGGTGTCTTGAGTCTTTCTGGAAGTCCTTTGATCGGATGTACGCGATGCCATCTCACAGTGACATGTGGCGCTTTCGACCTTAGCTGAAGTCAGTCGTATATCCATGCAGTCTCTTGCGCACGTAGGGCTGTGTAAGCCACAATTGATGACCCAACCCTGCTCTATTTTCGTCCCACGATCCTGGTCAGACTGTGTCATCGAATCGATGCAGCCATGTCGCTAAAGAAGCAGGAGAAAAGAACATGAAGAATCCAGACCGTATTCTGCCACCGGCGGTTACACAAGTACAGGGAAGAAGGATGGCCGCAGCACGTGTGTAGATGAATGTGATCTCTCCTCTCGGCGGTGCCCTATGTGGATCGTCTGTCAATGTTCTACGTTCCCCCGCTGAGGATTGTATCAGCCCTTTCGTGCTGTGAAACCGCAATGAACCTTTCTTGAAGTCGCGACACGACCAGGGCAAGGTCATGCCCTGATCTTTGCTCCTCGCGTGCCGGAATCGAAACTCAGACAAACATCCGGTGCGACCTCCTATTTGACGTTCGAAAAGGATTGGAACGGGCCGTGCTTGGTTTCGCGCCAGTGTCATCCTTCGGTCGTAGCCGAGATTGCCTGCTCTCTCAAAAGTCAACGGTCGTTTGCGTGAGTCGCCAGCCGCGCACGCCACTGCATCCACCGACCACCATCACCCCCGACCAGGACACTCCATCTTTGGACAAGTCGAAATTCAGAGGGACATTCTTGGACGCAACGCTTCCTTGCCATGTTAGCCGGCGTGGCCTTGCAAGGTGGAGCGCGTACCTCGAGTCGTTACCAAGCGAGTAAGTATATTATAGAAGCGCCGACGCCGTTTGTTCACGCCTCTTCTTTTTCCTGTATCAAGTCTTCTAGTTTCCTTTCCTTCAGCCATTCTTTCACTAGTCCCTGCCTCTCGGTCCAGTCGCTTTCTTCAACACGGGCAAAACTAGCTTCTACGACTTCACTTGATCAGATCATCCCGACAGCTTTCCCATCCACCAGCACCACCGTCATCATGTCCCTTTTCAAGCTGTTCACCGCCGCCTTGGCCTGTACCGTGTCTTTCGCATCTGCCCAGGTCCAACCCGTGGGCGACAACCCTGTGGTGAGTCGTCACAAGTGAAGACTGCGCATGGACATCGAACAACACCTAATCATCTCCAACAGGGCAACGAGATCACCAAACCCAACCACGGTGACATCCTCCCAGTCGGCAAGCCCTTCACCATCACCTGGAACCCAACCACCCCGGGCACCGTCACCCTGCGTCTCCTCAAGGGACCGGCCACCAACTTGAAGCTCGAGACCATCATCGTTGAGAACTACCCCAACAGCAACGGCAAATACGACTGGACTCCTTCAGCCGACCTCGAGGGTACCACCACCGACCAGGGATACGGCATCCAGCTCATCGTCGAAACCGAGCCTAACAAGGGTCAATACCAATACACCACTCAATTCGGCATCTCCAACCCCAACAAGCCAATGGGCTCCGGCTCTTCCTCTTCTGGGTCCCCTTCCGGCGCTTCCTCTGGCTCGGGTGCTTCTTCTGGCTCTGGTTCTTCCTCCGGCTCAGCCCCAGCCCCCGCCCCTGCCGCTCCAGCTTACGTCCGCTCCACCGGCGGCGACACAGCCCCTAAATACCAACAAACCTCTCCATCCTACGAATCTGCCTCCACCCTCACCACCGCCTACACCTCCAACGCCCCCGCCGCCACCGGCGACGCCTGCGCGCAAAAATGCAACGCTGCCTACGACGCCTGCCGCACCGCCCACGACGCCAACATGGCTCAGTGCGCCGCCGACTACGCCTCGTGTGTCGGCTACAACCCTTTCACCGCCTCGTCGTTCACTTCCGCGACTGCGTGCTCTGCCACCGCTGCTCCTCCCACGGGAACCGCTGCTGCGAACGGCGCGGCTCCTTACCCGACTTACCCGAGCACCACCAACGCTGGCGTGGCGTCTCCTACTGGCACTAACGCACCTGGCACTGGCGGCAACGGCACGATCCCATACATGGGTGGAGCTGGCAGCTTGAAGACTGGCGCGATGGGTGTTGCGCTCGCGGCTGCTGGTGTGGCTGTTCTCGCTTGCTAGATGGGACTGCTTTTTGACGGCTGGAGTTTTGGGAAGGCATAGAGAGAGTCGCATTACAGGTGTCCGCACTCGCAGCTTACGTTTCTGATGTTTTCGTAATGGGAAAACTGGGATTGGGCATCTTACAGCTTTGTGGGCTTTTTGACCCAGGGCATTGAGTTTACTTCTTTTTTGATGTTGTTTTGAGGGACGGTGTCGCGATAGCTCGTGTATACATACACCAGTCGAATATGGCGACTTACGCTGGAATGAATGACATGTTCTACATGCCTCAGATGTTTTCGTGATTCCCCAATGGTCCAAAAGTGAAGCTCATATCACACCAGTACTGACAGTCAAGGAAGATCGCAGAGCGCGAGATTGTCTGTCGTATTTGCTCTCATTCTCGGATTCGGATCCACTCCGGCCCGCGCTCCGTCAGGTCCCTGCTTTGGACCTCTCCTAATCACGCCTCTCCCGCGAGACCCTCTCCGAACCACGGCAACGCCAACCGTATTTCCCGTCCGCACCCTCCTGAGTCTCAATGAACACCACCTCTTCCTCTTCCACGTGTCCGCACGCGTCGTCATGTCAATCTTCGCCTCTTTATTGCGAGTCCGCTGGTTACTCGCCGCGGCCGTGATTTCTTTGGTTGTGATTTCGTTGGGGCGGAATAATGGTATCTTGAAGTCCATTGGCTGGGAGATTTTGATGTGTGACATTTTGCTGACGAGAAGGATAGATGTACGGAATAGGATGGCGCAGGTTTCGATGCCGTTCAAGGGAAAAGGCGATTGGAGTGAGTGGAGGCCGGAGTTTATAGATGAGTTTCTTCCGGAGGGGAAGGGTGAGGCGAAGACGGAGGGAAAGGATGAGGGTGGTGAGGAGGTGGTGAACGGCGACTCTACTCCGGAGACGAAAGGCGACTCCATTCCGGAGACAAAAGGCGACGACACTCCCGCCTCCGCGAAGAGCGACTCCGAACAACCTGGTAGTCACTCTGTCATCAATGTGCCGCTAAGGATTCTCCCCGTTGGCGACAGCATTACGGAAGGGTGCGTGCAGTTCGAAGGAGACTTGTGGATTTCGTGAAGCTGATGATTGAGGCAGAAAGGAACGAAATGGGAACAATGGATGGCGACTTCCGTTGAGGAATCACTTAGTGCAGGAAGGTGCGAAAGACCGAGCGCTATGTGAAACCGCTATTTGCTTACGTATCGAACAGGACGCTCGGTGGACTTCATCGGCACAAAAGAAACGGGCGACAACAACCCAGACAATCAGCACGAAGGCTGGGGCGGCCAAGCCATGGTCGTAATCCAAGAAAAAATCATGGCAAACAATATTCTCACCCAGCACCCGAACCTCGTACTCCTCGGCGCGGGCACCAACGACTGCAACGAAGGTTTTGGTCTGCCTCCTACGGAACCACACGAATCTGAGATTATCCGGCTGGAAAATCTCATGGATGCGATTCTATGCGAGAACCCCGACGCCGCCCTGATCGTGGCGCAAATCACGGACAATCTCACGGATCTGAAGGATACCGAGCGAGTGCGGAAGTTCAATTCGCAGATTCCGGGACTGGTGGAGAAGAAAAGGAAGCAGGGGTTCCGGGTGGGCATAGTGGACATGTTCAACGCGGTGGGGTAGTGAGTGCTATTCTCCTTTTTCGTCTCTCAACGGGACCCCGTTCTGCTCTCGTACTGACCGTCCATCTTTTATAGCAACCTCGATGACTCAGGCATCCACCCCTCCGAAAAGGGCTACAACGCCATGGCAGCAGCTTGGTTTGAAGCCATCAAACTCCTACCTGAAGAATGGATCCAGCCGGCGAGGGAACCGGGTTCCAAAGCGCCGACGTTTTGGAGTCAACAGGAAACGCTGGCGTGTGGGGCTTTGAAAGGTATGTTGATGTTTCGCGAAGGAATCCGCCTTCGCGAACACGTATTGAAGGTTAGATTTCTTGAATGCTGACGTGAAATGTAGGCTGGGACCGCGATTACTTTGTCACGAATAAATCGCAGTCCGCGTGGATGTACCCGCCCAAGGAGGATATGAGTAATTGGACGAGATTGCATGAGTTGTAGAAGTGTGAATGAAGATTTGTATACATTGATGATATTACAGATCGACAATTCTTCAGAACTTGACGAGCTTTGCGGCGAAGCTGCTGCAGGAAGACCTGCAGAATCCCTGCAAAGCTTTGCTCGAGCTGCCGTTCTTTGCAGTGCAGGATCGTGCAGTACTATCGAGTTCTCCGCATGCGACGCAGATAGCCGTCGTCGTGGCCTTGGAAGCGAACCGACTGGACGGTCGCATGGTCGCACAGGGAGGAGAAGACTCCTGCGAGAGAGTGAGGAGAAGCGGCTTTGGGCCGACGGCAGTGGGCCTCGCCTCCGTATGGCGTGCCTGAAAGAGGACATTTGCAATGTCCCACGATCTATTCCTCCTTGTGCAATTTGCTTCGCACGCATTTAATCGCCATGGGACCGACGACAGCATTAGAAGGCCAATCATTATTGGTGAGAATCTGTGCATCTTGTGGACTGGGATTTTTGCTTTTTTGATAAGTCCCGTTACCCTTTCCCTTTTGGCCCGGAAGCAAACTGACAAGAAAACCACGTTATGACCAAGGCTTGTTAGGCTGTCTTTGTGAGTTCCCGTCACAAATCCCACTCGTATGATGGATCTTGTCATTAACTTCATTCCAGTGACCGATCCTTCCTTTCTGCGCACTTTCAATCAGCCGGACACCACCCTCCAAGGCCAAGTCGTGTCCACATACACTCTGGGAATGCATTTTCGGCGCGATCCTCAGCCTCTTCACGGGCGATAGATTCGGTCGCAGGAAGAACGTCGTGCTCGGCTGCGGATTCATTTTCATCGGCGGACTGCTGCAAGCGACGGCGTATACTGTTCCACATGTAAGTTCCGCCTTTCACCTGATCGACACGTTCGCTGACATGTCCTTGTGAATTTCAGATGATAACCGACCGCATCATCGCAGGCGTCGGCATCGGCGTCAACACCACCGCAATCCCCATGTGGCAAGCGGAAACAAGTCGCCCACATCTCCGCGGCCGCCTCGTGACGTTCGAATTGACCTGTCTCGTTGGCGGATTCGTGCTTACGAATTGGATCAATTTCGGCTTTACATATCTGCCTGACAACGAAGTCTCCTGGAGGTTTCCACTGGGGTTGCAGTCACTCCTCGCTCTGGGCACTGCAGGCATTGTGCCGTTCTTAGTCGAGAGTCTGAGGGGGTTGTGCTTAAAGGGTAGGGAGGAGGAAGCAAACGGTGCGATTGCAAGACTTTATGGGAAGGGAGTTGAAGATGATGAGGTGTACGAGTCGTTTGAGTTGATGCGGGAGGCGATTGAGAGGGGGAAGGAGGAAGGACAAGTTGGCTGGCGCGAGGCGCTGGGGAATGGAAGACAGCAGACGCCGAGGAGAATTTTTGCTCGGGATGGGGGCACATGTTATGCAGCAGATGGGTGGCGTCAACGTGAGTCTCCTGAGCAAGGATCTCATCGGAAGGTCGGTACTGACATTCAACAGGTCGTGGCGTACTAAACCTCCCCGTCGTCCTGGAACGATGTCCTTCGGCTTCTCCACCCGCACGCATGTCCCTCATCTGATCGGCTTGCGACTCCATGCAGTAGATGTTCTGGGGCGCCGTGGCCATGTGGACAATCGAACGATTCGATCGTAGGAAACTCATGCTGTTCGACGCAGCAGGTCAGAGTTTGTGCTTCGCTATGGCGGCAATCGGGCTCGGCGGGGGGAGCAAAGCGATGAATGGAGTCGCTGTGGCGTTTATCTTCATTTACTACTTCTTCTTCTTCGGCCTCTCGTTCATGGCTATTGGACTCCCTCTACCCTTCGGAAATCAACTCGAATCGAGCCCGCAAATATCGGCGCCGCGACGGCGATGACGACGAATTTGGGTCTGTGTTTATATTATTGTGTCGATCACGCCGATTGGTAAGTGATGGTCCAAAAAGCTTCCTCTCTCTGCTCTTCA
The DNA here is from genome assembly GCF_000219625.1 of Zymoseptoria tritici IPO323. NCBI lineage: Eukaryota > Fungi > Ascomycota > Dothideomycetes > Mycosphaerellales > Mycosphaerellaceae > Zymoseptoria > Zymoseptoria tritici. Next base: position 564,246 of record NC_018218.1, on the reverse strand, counting down.
CAATTGCTGACTTGGATTTCTCATCAGGTATTCAGAAAATCGCCGGCCCGCCTGTACATCATCTTCGCTGTTAGCAACGCTTTCTGGCTGCCGTTCATCTACATCTTCTATCCTGAGACGAGGAGCCTGTCGTTGGATGAGATCGATCGAGTGTTTGAGTTGAAATTCGCTCCTGGAGCGAAGTGGACGTATGAGCAAGCTACTGTGCTCGCGAAAGAGGCGGTTGTGGATGAGAGGCGGGAGATTTGCGCGGCAGGAGAGGAGAGGGGGGGATGTGAAAGGGGAGGATGGGGTGAGGCGCGTTGAAAAGGCTTGCTTGAGTAGTCAGTGTGAGGGAGACGTTTCAGAAGGTGGAGTCGAGTGAGAGGGAGAATTTGTTGGTGTGTGATGTAGACATTCGGTCGACAGTTTTTATGTGAATGAGACAACTTGGTGAATAGGTTGTACGTATGAAGTGATCATTAATGGTGATGTTCTATAGGTGTGTTGTGCTACGCTCAGTGGGTCAGACAGGAGTGTTTGAGATGCCAGCATCCCCGACTACTCCTCCAGCGCAATCCGACACTCCATCTCCAACGCCTCCAACCTTCGTCGAATCCCATCCGTCGCCGCCGCATGCTCCGCCATCGTCATCTCCACATTGAACCTGACGCCGAGGTCACCCTCTTCGTTGGGAAGTAGGTGAAGCCCATTCGTGATATGCTCCCGCCTCACGAAATCCTCCAGACTCCAAAAGTACCGATCGCCATGATAATGCTTGCCGAAATCATCTCCCGGCGCACCACAAGGACAAACTCGCAACTTCAGCGCACGAGCGAGGCGTTCGATGGAGCGCTCGATGGCTTCTGCCATGCCTGGCCTGAAGAGTTGGGGTTCGGAGAGCTGGGCGAGGTCGAGGCGTGCTTTTTCCTCAAGGGTCATTGGGAAGGCGTAGTTTGTTCTCCAACCTGAGATGAAAGCAGCCAAGATGGAGTCGTGCATTTGAGAGCGTAGGGCAGCGGTTGACACAGGGCCAGCATACTCAACTCCGTAGTTGAGTCGGAAACCGCTTTCGACCGCAAGGAGGAGTTTGCGGAACTCAGGGGTGAAGTCGAGACGTTTGTGATCGTGTTCGGTGCCGTCGGCGAGATCGTCGCTGATGAGAGTCAGCCACATGTTGAAGAGGGCGGAGGTATTGTTTGGCATGAAGTGCTGTCCATCGTTTTCTCCGATATTGGAACTTCGGTCGAGGTCAGCAAAGGAACGCTGCAAGTTCTCCCACTTGGTGTACCTTGAATCGTTCCAGTACTCGCCGTTGATCATGCCAAAGACGAGGTAGTCGAGTTCTCTGGGAGCTGTGAAGAATAACCGTCTGCATTGCGGGCAGGATACGGTCTTCGGATCGTTGAATTCGCACTGTCGGATCATACAGCTGCGGCAGAAAACGTGGGACGCAACGCCGCAGGGTGGGATGGTGGGCTCGTGGCCTACATCGAGGTAGCTCTCCGTACAGTAGAGACATGTCCGGTCAGCTTCTGAAAGTTGGTTGACGGCCATCGTAGTGGCTACACTATTAAGTGCCACGTCGTATGGGGGATGACGCGAAAGCCCAAATTTGCCTATGCCCATTGTCGGGTTACCAGCGTACCTACCTTCCATGTGAGGTCCATGGAATCGGAAAGCAACGTGGCGACATGCTCGATCACTGGTGCGGAACATCAAATCGTCCAAATCGCAGATCCACTGTGGGTAGTCAGCACCGTCGACTTGTTCCGCAGCCGTTCTGAACTCCCCTCCTTTCATTTCGTACATCTTGTAGAGCTCGAGGTGTCTGGCACCAGGTCGACACAGCTCGGTGAAGACCACGAGTCTTATCCGAGGTGTCACATCCCCGACCCTCATGTATGGCAGGGTGCTCAGGACGGTACGGCCATGGAAAAGAACGAGCTCTTGCATGTCTTCGAAAAATGTTCCGGCAAGATTCGGTTCGCTGTCCGCGACCGATACGGTGCTCTCGTAGAACTCTTGCGGGTCTTCAAAAAAGGTTCCGGCAAGATTCGGTTCGCTGTTCGCGGCCGATGCGGTGCTCTCGTAGAAGGAGCACATGCTGGTTTCGGAGCGATTGTCACGACCAGCGTGAGCAGTCACAGCAGCATCGAGAACAAGAGGTGCGGTCGGATCGTATCTTGCGGGAGCGTTGGAGGCCGAGGACATCATACAAACCTGTTCGTTCTCCTTAAGTAGCACGAGGACAGGATGGACAACGTCGACTTTGTGAAATGTTCCGGAAACGGGCAGAAGCGGTTCATCCAGCTCCTCCAAGGCCTGCTTAGTCTTGCTGAAAATGTTCTGCGCCATGTCGAAGGTCATTTCTGCGGTCATGATTGCGATTGATTGATTGCCGGGGCGAAGGGATGCGGAGACAGTTCGCTTCTTATAGTCTGGGAGCATCAGACCATGTATGTCGACAAGGCATTGTGCCGGCCGAAAGGCCATTGTGCAGGTCGACAAGGCATTGTGTCTGTCGCTGCACAAAGGTCTCGATAATCCAGGACAAAGCTCATTGTGGCGAGGGTCGAAAGCATGGCGAGCACAAGGTCGACGCCGAGCTGCACAATAGATGTAGGCATATTTCCGGATAAAGAAGCGATCGTATTTTGCAAAATGTGTGTATAATAATAGAGGATGAAGAAAAGCAGAACGCAGGGTAGAGGATTGAAGGTCTTGTCAAATGTGTGTATATGGAAGGTGAGGGAGAGTAGGAAGGGGACGCAGAACCGAGGAGAGAGAGATTCGCAGAAATGAAAACTGCTCATATGAAAACTGTTCCAGTCAATGGCGGACAGTTCCAGGCGTGTGAGACGATGTGGCTTGGGAATTGCGCGGCGGATGTCTGATGCAAGGTGGTAGTTGCGTACACTTCGGCGTTCGACAGGAGGCCGACTCTAGGTTCTTTGTTCCTCGCGAACAACATGCCTTTCTTTCACATTGGCGACTTGAGGCATCGGGGACCTGGACGGCAAGAGTCAAGAGATTCGCCCATCATTCATACCGCTTCATTCACCTTCCTCAAGGTACTGTCGTCGAAAATTTTGACTGACCGAGAGTGGGGGAGGAAGTCCATGATTCAGAAGGTCGACGAGCTTGCTGAAGCGAGATCTCTTTATCTTGATCCGTTCGACTTTGCATGAAGTCGATGAACCTCGTCCGTGTAGATGCGTCGTTCCATGACCCACGAGAGTCACGGCAAGCATTGCCGGAAGGATTCCAAGGGCATGGCTGTCTTCCTCCGACCATCTCCACGCGCTTTACATCACCCTGCGTCACCTGAACCGAAGAACTTCTTCGGGCCAGTGCAAACGTGCAAGTATTGAATTTTATGCACCTCATGTTCATCATGACATGTTTTCGGATGGCATGTGGTTGGAAAGTGGAGTGCTGATCAGATAAGCAGGTCTTTTCGTAGGATTCTTGTGTAGAATGGGAGTGATGTTGGGGTTTGTGAGAGACAGTCTGCAGACAGACAGGAGGTGGAAGCTTACGAGGTGGCTTTGAGGGAGGTGCCTGAGGCGTGAAGTTGTGCTACCATCTGAGGATTGTCGGGCCACCTACGTCAGCTTCGACATGCGCCCAATGTGAAAGACATGTGTTGTGGAAGATGGCACAGTTCGACAAGGTCCGATTGCAGGCAGAGCGAGAGGGTTGTGTATTGCTTGCACTATTTTATTGACAGCCCCGCAGATAGTTGAAGCTCACAGCGTCGATGCTTTGGGAGGCGTCGATGTCAGGAGAGCGGACGGCAACGATGATGACGGTGGTGACGATGAGTGAACGTCCAGACGTTGCGTGAGATGGTGTGTGGATGTTGAAGGATGATGACCACCAAAGATAGGATGTTTGCTTTTGAGGATGATATTGAGGCTCCGCGGATGGCTTCTGCTACTGCTAATGAGCAATAGTGAGAGTCTAGACTGAGATGTCCTGGGGCATCAAAGTTGCTCCGAAGCTAGTTCTAAGGGCTCGTTCGGAGAATTTTCCAGCCTCGTTTATCGATCTTATGAGACTGCCTCATATGGCCACAGGGCTGTCTGACGCGGACTGAATTACCCTCAGATAGCGTGATATAATGCTGTAAGACTAACGCTAAATAAGGGCGCCTCGTCGTCCACTAAGAGGTCTAAAGGTAGATGTTGTTGCTATTGTCGTTCGGTAAACCTCGGTTTTTATTCAAAAGCGGGTCTAGCCGCACTCCGCGGGTAGAGCCGCAATATCAAATTCGTCACATTTTAAGGATTCGCGTATTCTTATACAACATTCACACTATCAAACATCTACTACTACGACCTATATAAATACTAGCGCTATGCTAGAACGACAGAAGATATTAAGCGCTCTCGTTTGGGCTACTAACTATTATTTTCCGCCGTAAAACTATTAAGATTCGAGCCCGTTAACATAACCTCTTAATACTCTACCCCTAAGCCTTAGATCGACCCCTACCTGCTTAGAGAGTCGGATTCTTAGCTATTCGAGGACGAGTTTCTCGCTAACACGCAGTCGCTGCACGACTTTGACGACTCTTAACGTATTAACGACTCTTAAGTCGGCTCTTAGCTACTAGCTAGTGCTTAGAGCCAGCCTTATAGCTAGAGCCGGAGCCAGCCTCTTACGGATAATAAGAAGATCGCATCTATCGCCGCAGATGCTATTATATTAGCTATTGCTTAGAGCCAGAAGCAGAGTTAGAGCTAGAGCTATAGCAAGAGCAAGCGTACTAAGGCAGTAAACTAGACGACCGCAATAGAGACATTCCTAGTAACCTACTAGACGCGTTAGATCGAGCAGAACAACTACACCGACTAAAACCTTAAGCCTAAGGGCAGACAGCACCTTATTAGCACGCTCTCCGAGATGGCCGAGCAACTAGTTGCATAGTCGTCTATTTAGAGCAAGATAACGGCTATTAAGAGCGTATATTCGGCATACATTATCCTACAAGATGTCTCCGGATTCGGCGTTAAGAGCGATAGAACTATTACGGCATCTAATAGGGTCTAGGACGATTACTTAAAGGCTAATAGCTACAAGCATGCTACGAAGCTGCGGCACCGGCCATGCCCCTAGGTTAAGTAGTATGCGGTAATCTTTAACAAGAAGATTGCTACCGGTAAGCACGCGCGAACGAAGAGAGACCGCAATTCGAGAATAGTAACCTACGACGACGACGACGAGCTAGCCGCCGCAGTAGCACTAACTACTCTAGCCGCCGTAGCAGCACCAACTACTCTAGCTGCAGCAACAACAGTAACAACAGCGACTTTAGCTAAGTCTCAGGCTCTAGCGGACGACGACGATAACGACCCCTTCGATGTCGATAAGAATAGCCTCGTTCGCAAGAAGCGGAAGTCTACTAAGCAGCTACTAACTCCGGCACCTCCGCCCTCGTTTAGAGCGTAACGAAGCACTAGTGCGAAGGTGCTTAGTAACGCTCTTAAGGATGCGTTTGCCAGCCTCGTGCCGGTCGACTAGCCTTATCGAGCAATGGATCTAATCGACAAGGAGCGACTACTAATAACCTAGCGCATGTATCTTAACATTAGCCAGGGCTTCGACATTAACCCTACGTCGGCCAGGTACTTCTACAACAGCTCGCTCTTCAGCTAGTTGACGCACATTATCGACATTAGCGACAACATGGAGCTGGACGTCGACGCGCTCTGTAAAATAAGGGAGGGTTTGAAGGGCAATTAGCGCGGAGCAAGCTAACAGCGTCGTTCGATAGTAGGTGCTTAACTATCCGCCACACGATTTTTTTCGGACTATAACGACTTCACTACGTCTTTAATAGATACATATATACATCAGATATTAATATAAATATATTCCACCGTGTGGTTATTAAGCTAATAGGTCGTGAGGAGTTCATGGTTTATTGATATATCTCTGTTGCTAGCTAAGCGGATGCTCCCGCACCCTCGAGAGGACTAGAAATGTGGTAAATACGGCTAAGATTCTGCTGGATTCGACGAATTTTAAAGCTAGATTAAAGTGGGGCTATACCAATAGTTTTGGTGAGGGTGTTGTTAGTTTTCGAGGATTTCCAGTGCTCTTATTAGCTCTAGCCAAGCCGAGGTTTCCCCGCCCCGCAGCTGAAATCCATGTTGCGCCCGTCACGTACTGAAATCTATTAACTTCGCGGGGTTGTCCTCCACCGGAGCGAGCTCCGGGCTGTTAAACTTTATCTTTAATAATTATTAAGAAATCTTCTAACAACAACAACAACACCCCCCTGTATATTAAACACTACACGGCCACCGCCACGACACATTTGTACGACGGCGATTGTTGTGTACATTAAGGGCTATACGCAGATAAAGAAATCGTAATAAACGGTTGTATATTAGTAATGTTCTTAATAATTAACAGATTTCTCCTACTTCTCGAATTTCGGACGACGAGAGCCCCCCCCTTAGAGCGGCAATTCTTAGATCGAATGACTACGCCTTGCCAATTCCTCCTTATATTGCTCCCACATAGCCTTCGCAATAGTCTTACGCCGGTCGTCTATTAAGCCCTTATCTCTATTATCGTCGACATTAGCTATCTAGTTGTAGTGCGGTACTCCTGCCCTTGGCGGCTGCGAAGTAGCTATGCGACGCTCCTCGTCCGCGAACAGCTCGTCCGAGGGGTTGTAAAGCCGGATGAAGTTGTAAAGCACTACTAAGGCTAAGAACAGGTCTACTTAGCAGTCTATGTCGAAGTAAGGGCTACCGGCTCTCCTTATAATCCCCTACCGCATCTTAAACACACCAAACGCTCGCTTAACGATGTTCCTTAAGGACGAATAGCGGAGATTAAACAGCTCCTCTTTAGACGTCGGCCGCTAGTTACCTACAAGCCACTCCTTTAAGTAATAACGTGTGCCGCGATATAGCGTTAAGGTGAGTCCGGTGTTGTTGTATCTAGCGTCCGCAAGGTAGTACTTGTTAGCCGGCAGTTCCTTGCCAAACGAGTTACTCTATCGAGCCTCGTTTATTATACGCTAGTCGTTCGCAGAGCCCTCCCAGCCTACAAGGACATACGTAAACAGCATGTTAAAGTCGACGATAGCGAGGACATTCTGCGTTAAGGCACCCTTGCGATTGCGCTATGCTATAGCCTCTGCTGCCGGCACACGAGCAGCAATGTGCGTACTATTAAGGGCTCTAACTGCCGACCGGAATTCGGTGTATTTAGCCGCCCTCAAACGCTCCGGCATAGGCTGCTAGTAATCCGGCTCCTTTACGTATTTGTCGTACAGCTAAAGGATTGCTTTAAGGACTATATAGAAGCTCTTACTAACGGTAGAAGTCGACCGTTTAAACACAAGGTAGACGCTATAATACGTAACGCTATAGCCGACGATATATAAGAAGTGCATTAAGCGCTCTGCGGCAGTTAGATAACGGCTCGAATCTAGTCCACCGGCGTCGACGAGCTTCTGCAGCAACGTATAGAATGTGGCCGTGTTAATTCGACAGGTCTTAAACAAGTCTACCTCGTTGTTTAACAGATGGCTCGTAATCCTCGTACCGGCGTGCGTCTGTTGTTCATATGCAGCCCTGTTACTAGCAAAGTTAAGATAGTTATAGCTATAGCAGTTAACAACGTGCACAGCCGCGGTAATAGCCGCTTCTAACACTACCTTATCGATGCCGGTTAAACGAGCTATCTTATCTATTTCTCGCAGTATCTACTAGCACGACCGCCGGATATCTCTTACTCGCGCAAACGACTCGTACGAACGCTAGAAACGCCGAATCCGGTGTTAAACGGCTGGCTAATAAGAGCGCTAGAAACTCCTTTAACTTGTCGAGGGGGGGGGCGGCAGCACTACCACCAGTATAGAGTAAGAGTACGTCGGCTAGACTACTACTACCGCCGACCACCGGTAAGGGTAAGAAAGCGGGTATACGTAGTGTTGTTATTATTAGAGGGTAGCAGTAGTAGTAGTAATAATATATATATAGCTAAGAGCCCTGCCGTAGACGCACAATCAAGCAATTCTCGTCGTTCTCGTCGTTCTCGTCGTCGGCGGCTAAGGGGGGGGGGGGCGGCTACTACCGGTAAGGGTAAGAAAGCGGGTGTGCGTAGTGTTATTAGTGTTAGAAGGTAGTAGTAGTAGTAGTAGTAACATAAGGTAATATATAGCCCTGCAAGGGCCTACAATATAGCCGAATAGCTATAAATTACTGCGAAATAGAGGTGTTAAGGTCTAGTTTACGCAACTGCCTTATATTAGCTCCGGATTGCCTAAAAGGGCAAGCCGAAGTGAATTAAACTTTGCATAATATACAGCGGTAAGATAGCCTTATTTACGCTAGCCTCACATACTCACAACTATTCGGTAACTACATTCAACTAACGCTATATTAATCAGCTGCAATTTGGCGTTCGGTAACCTCATATATATGACGCTGAATGAAGCGTGAAGATTCTCCGAACGTGCCCTAACGCGAGGAGGCTTTTCTGCCTCAACTTGGCTCAACCTTGCTTGACCCGTCAGATGATCATATGCGAGAAATCACGCAAGAAGCCACGGTGTTCCCTTCTGGCATTGGGCATCAATGTCCTATTCCAGGCAGTGCTGTTGTTGTGACGATACGATTCACAAGCACGCGTATCCTCGTCTCAGAGAGTGATAACATGGCGTATTCGATCAAGGAGATGGACAGGGTTGGCCGGTCTGTGGGAATTGTCGAGGCATGAACGAATGGACGCTGCTTCTCCCAATGCCATGCACTTGAATATGGTCCCGTACATGGCGTGTCCTGTAGCATATGTGATTGTTGCTCTCTCCAACATGCTCTCCATCGCGGACGACGAGTTGGTATACCATGAACTGTTGGAGCAACAATATTGCTGATATCATTTCTCCAATGATGCTCCTCCCAACTTCAAGGTTTCGATGTGGGCTGCGTGGCGACGTCACCGCGCACGGCTTGTCCGGCGCACCACGCGAACATCGTCACCTCACTGCAACATCCACCGAAAAGACATCATCCATCATCCATCATCCATCATCCATCATCCAGAACCCGACCGACCGACGACGACATCTCTCTCTCTCACTCCCGTCTCCACCACCACCGACGACGACGTCTTTCTTCCTTCATTGTTCTCGGCCTCCACCCTCCATACCGTCACCGACCCCCTCACACATCACACTGGGAGCATTCCTCCCCCCACCACGCGCTGCCCACTTTCGCAGCCACCCAATTCTAACCACAGACAAACCGCCACCATGTCGACGATACAGAACCTCAAAAACTTCATCCGCCATGGCAAGCAGGCCCGTGACGGTCGAACTCCTCCCGACCAGGCCACCACTCACGTCTCCAACGTCCACGCACAACAGCAACGCTTCAACAACGCACAGCCGCAACAAGTGCAGCAGCAACATCAGAATTACGGCATGAGCGACCCGAACGTGTACCATCACCAGCCTTTACAAGGCGGTGGCCAACATCAAGATGCCTACTCCGCTGCCGCCGTCGACAATCGGAATCAAGCTGCCAAGGCCGGTCACGCCGCCGCGGGCGCCGTCGATGGCCACCAAAAGAGAGAACAAAAGCAAAAGGACTACGACCCACAAGTACTGGAACGGATAGTGGCTGAGGAACGTGAGAGCAAAGGCAAACTTCCTCGCTACCCAGGCCTGGAGCGATGGACACTGGTCGAGAAGATGGGCGACGGCGCTTTCAGCAATGTCTACCGTGCCAAGGACACTCAACACGTCTACGACCAGGTCGCGATCAAGGTGGTGCGGAAGTTTGAGATGAACTCGACACAGGTAAGCCTGGTTACGAGCAGCTTTCCTATCCTGCCCGTCATCATCATCCCGCAATTGCACTACGCTCTCGATGCCTCTCCTTGCAGTTTTCACCATTGAACATCTACCAACACATGTGCCTGTTAGGGCGTGCTACATCCGGACTACGAAAAGAAGGCGCCCAAGGGCGTTGAGGTGCGCAATACTTTCTGTTCTCACACTACACATTTGATCTTCACATACCTTCTCTCTTCACTTCTCGTCGTCGCTCTTCTCGAAACAAAACACAATGAACACATGCTGACGTCACGATCTCATTGCAGCGCGCCAACATTTTGAAGGAAGTTCAGATCATGCGACAGCTCGACCACCCGAATGTCGTCAAGCTGGTCGACTTTTCCGAGTCTCGCCAATACTACTACATCATCCTCGAATTATGTCCCGGTGGCGAACTGTTCCACCAGATCGTCCGCCTGACCTACTTCAGTGAGGATTTATCACGACATGTCATCACGCAGGTTGCCGATGCATTGCAGTATCTGCACGAGGAGGCTGGCGTTGTTCATCGGTGAGTCGTCCCAAAAGCGCATTAAGTGTAAGATACTAACACCCCACAGCGACATCAAACCCGAGAATTTACTCTTCTACCCTGTTCCATTCGTACCAACAAGAAATCCAAAGCCTAAGGGGCCCGAGGACGAAGACAAGGCTGACGAGGGCGAATTCATTCGAGGACAAGGAGCGGGCGGAATCGGCACAATCAAGATTGCCGACTTTGGCCTTTCCAAGGTCATTTGGGACAGCCAAACTATGACACCTTGCGGTACAGTCGGATATACAGCACCCGAAATCGTCAAGGATGAGCGCTACTCCAAGAGTGTCGACATGTGGGCGCTCGGCTGTGTGCTCTACACTCTCCTCTGCGGTTTCCCACCCTTCTACGACGAATCCATCCAAGTCCTGACTGAAAAGGTTGCACGTGGTCAATACACCTTCCTCTCTCCTTGGTGGGACGACATTTCCAAATCCGCGCAGGATCTCGTCTCCCACCTCCTCACCGTCGATCCCGAGAAGCGCTACGATATCAACCAATTCCTGGCCCACCCCTGGATCCGTGGTTCCGACGAAGCCACCACAGCCGCCCTCGATGCTCCACCTCTCGCCACACCCCTGCACGTTCGCCAAGGTCAAATGTCAGCTGGCGACAAGAGCGCCTCGCCGCTCAAACCCGACTTCGCCTACCTCGAAGAGAACAACCGCCGCATGGACTTCCGCTCTCCCGGCGCCGTCAACCTACGAGAGGTCTTCGACGTCGGCTACTCCGTCCACCGACAAGAGGAAGAAGGCAAACGCCGCAAGAACTTTAAGCAAGGCTACCGCGGCGGCAACCAGATGAACTCCCTCAACGCTTTGGATGAAGACTACGGCGACGACGACGAAGACGAGGGCGGCTTCTCCCAGCCGTACGACAGCAATCAGCAAGCTCCACCGGCGAAAGTTCCCAAGTCGGGTGCGGCGCCGGATGTGGGCGGTATGGAGAAGCAAATGCGCAACACGAGCTTGTCGGCCGCGGCGCAGGCGAGACAGCAGAATGCTCCCAGGGCTGCTCCAGCGGCGAAGGGATATGGACAGCACTCGCCGGAAGTCGCGGCGGCGGCGAAGAGGCAGGTGAGGAATAAGGCTGGAGCCTTTGAGCTGAGTTTGGACAATGCTACGTTGTTGGGACGGAGAGGGAAAAAGGACGCTGGGCCGAGTGGATTGAGGCAGGAGCAAGTCGTGCAATAGGAGGGGTTGAGGAGTTGAGAAAACGGGAGGGGTGTGGGACGTGATTTGGACTGCATGCGAGGCGTTTTCAACATTTCTATTTGCGTTGATGAGTAGCACGAGTGGTTTGCGTGCGTACGTGCAGACAACAGGGCGTTTTTTTGTTCATTCACGGGTTTCTCGTTCTGCTAGAAGACGGAAGAGCTGTGTGAGCGCGAGCATCTAATTAGACGTTCGAAAAGAGACTTTTGACTGAAACCCCATCTCCTGCAATTTTGTAACTGGGCGATATGTACATGTCCTGATTCCATGTCCTCACCATCTCCACCCTCTAGATACTCTCCCATCCATCTGCTCTCTCAAAACAAATCCGTCATAGCTCCCGTACTCGCATCCCCCACCAACCTCGCATACTTCGCCAAAACCCCCCTCGTAACCGGCATCCTCGGCGCCTTCCACCCTTTCAACCTCCCCTCCAACTCCTCAGGTGTTACATCCATCTCAATCACATTCCTCTCCGCATCAATCGTAATCACATCCCCGTCCTCCACTACCGCAATCGGTCCCCCCACCGCCGCCTCTGGTGAAATATGCCCGACGATGAAACCGTGCGACGCACCGGAATACCTCCCGTCTGTGATGAGGGATATGTTGGTGAGTCCCGCGCCCATGATGGCAGCGGAAGCTTTCAGTTGTTCTGGCATACCGGGTCCACCTTTCGGTCCTTCGTAGCGGACGACCAACACGAGGTTCTCGTCCCTGGGGATCGAGCCAGAGTTGAGGGCGTCGTCGAGTTCGTGTTCTTTATTAAACACCCTCGCCTTGCCGGTGAAGACCATCCCTTCTTTCCCCGTTATCTTCGCCACGGCGCCATTGGGCGCGAGGTTCCCGTACAGGATTTCGAGGTGTCCGGTGGGTTTGATGGGATCATCTAAACTGCGGATGATTTCCTGGCCTTGCTTTAAACTCGGCCAGGACTCGACGTTTTGCGCGAGAGTCTTGCCGGTGATGGTGATTGTGTTTCCGTTGAGGAGACCCGCGGCGATGAGGAGTTTTTGAACGGACGGGATGCCGCCGATTTCGTAGAGGTCGACCATGAGGTATTTCCCTGATGGGGCGATGTCCGCGATGAAAGGGACTTTGTCGGAGACCCGCTGGAAGTCGGCGAGAGTGAGGTCGATTTCTGCGGTTCCTGCCATGGCGAGGAGGTGGAGCACGCCGTTGGTGGAACCTCCGAGGGCCATCATCATGACCAGAGCGTTTTCAAAGGCGGGTTTGGTGAGGCAGTCGCGGGGACGGATGTTTTGTTCCATACAGATTTTGATGGCTTCTGCCGCTTTGGCGCACTCGCGCATTTTGGCAGGGGATGTGGCGGGTGTGGAGGAGGAGCCCGGGAGAGTGAGGCCGAGTGTTTCGATTGCTGTGGCCATGGTGTTGGCGGTGAACATGCCGCCGCAAGCGCCGGAGGTAGGACAGGCGTTTTGTTCGATGTCTTTGAGGAGGTCTTCTTTGGTTTGAGAAGGGTCGGAGGGGTTTTTGAGGGTGTCGTAGATGTAGGCTCCGTGGGCTTCGTAGACAGAGGCGATGTTGATGGGTTTTTTGAGGAGTTTGGAGTAGCCCGGGTTGATTGATCCGCCGTAGATCATGAGTGAAGGACGGTTGTGGCGGGTCATGCCCATGATGACCCCGGGCATGTTCTTGTCACAACCAGGGATTGCAATGGTTGCGTCGTGAGCTTGTGCACATGTCACTGTCTCTACGCTATCTGCGATCAACTCCCGAGTCTGCAGACTGAATCGCATTCCCTCGCTGCCCATTGCGATGCCATCACTCACACCCACGGTGTTGTACTGCCAGCCTAACATCTCTTGCTTCTCGATACATCGCTTGACTTCCTTGCCAATGTCGAGGAGGTGGGTGTTGCACGGGTTTCCCTCCCACCAGACCGAGGCGATGCCGACTTGCGGGTAGGTTTTGAGGACGTGCTCGTTGGGTACGCCGGCTGCGTAGAGCATTGCTTGAGCGGCAGGGTAGTCATGTTCGCGAGTGAGGGTGGAGGAGAAGCGATTGAGGCCTGAGCCGGGTTGGGAGTTTTTGAAGTGCAGGTAGCGAGGTTCTTCCGGGATTGGGGGGTCCTGCTTGTTGGCCATGATGGGTAGGATCGATGAGTTGGTTCCGAGGAGTGAATATGTACTCTGCAACCCTTCTGCGGCTTCAATGGACGTTGAAGTAGAACGGACAATCGACAGCCAACGAAGATGGGATTATTGACGCAGCTCCACACCCCGCAGATGTGGAGTGCTTCTCCGCATGAAAGATGACCCGACGCCACGGTTGGAAGGTTAAGCGGATGCAATGGCTCAAAGGGGTTGAATGCTGGAGGTTGAACATTGTTCTTCATTTCTGCTTCGCCGTGTATCGTCCGAAGACTCATGGACTGCTGAGCGAAGTCCACGAAAGAGCACTGCGTAGGGAAGACTTCCAATTTCAGCTTCAAGCAGGGTATCATAACGACATTACACAACACCAACTCGCCTACTTGGACCCTCCGTCTTGCCACTCTGTCGCACTGCTCTCGAAGGGATCGTCGTCGTCCTCCTCATCGATGTCCTTCTTAGGCGCTGCAGGCTTCTTGTTCGTATCGTCCTTCGCTGGCGGCGGCGGAGCGTCCACATCATCATCGCTTCCGTCCTCGAAATGCGACGGATCCACCATTTGAGCATCTGCCGCCGCGCCATCGTTGTAGTCGTCCTCTGGAGTGTCCGCCGATACGCTGATGCCTCTAGCACCCCAACTCCTTCCACTGCGGCCCGGCGTCGGTCTCACAGTGCCATTTTCTTGCCGTGAAAGAGCTTCAACGCTGGGATCGGCCACACCGTCTCCATCATCTTCATCCGCGCTATTCCTGTTCCCTCTACGTCCAATGAATCGCTTGACGATGAAGCTCTTGCTCAGATCATCGCTGTCCACCACCCCTCCATTCCGCAACTTGACCCTCTGCCGCGACCAGTAGACCCACGCGAAGTCGATGTACAACGCGGTCTGTATCAGGCCGAAGATGAACGAGATCGGATCGAATTTTCCGGTGGAAGCGTACCGCACGATCCAGTTGGGGATATAGAAGAAGCGATAGGCGCCCAGGGTGACGAGGTAGAAGGAGTCGATGACGGTTGGAACGGTGGTTTGGCGGAGGAGGAGGAGTTGAGGGAGGACACAGACGGATTCGAGGATGATGCTGAAGGTCCAAAAGATCTAGACACCAGAGGATTAGAGGAAGGGTGTCATTTAGGGTGGTGTCATTCCTTACCTCGAACAACGTCGACCGCTTCCACCCATTGAACAGCAAGCTCACCAACGGCGCGCTGATCACACTCCCTGCCAGACTCCATATCGCCAGTTTCCAGCCATACTCCTTCTCCCTGGTACGAGCGTGCACTCGCATCATGAGGAAGATGGTATACAGCGATGTCGCGATGTACAAGATCTTGAGCACAAAGTTCCACAAGCTCCATGTTGGAGGCACCCATAGGATGTCGAGGTACCGCGTACAGAAGACGAGGGCGTAGAGGAGTTGAGTGAGGAGGGAGACGCCCTCGGCGGATTTGTTGCTGTGGATGGACCAGATGAGGATGCATTTCGAGGCCGAGTGGGAGACGTCGCCCAGAATGCGGAAGATGGACATCGGTTCTGCCATGTTGGTGGTGTTGTGTGATGTCGTTTGATATGTTGTTGTAGGATATGAGGCAATGAGCCTACGATAGCTCTATCATGGTATGTCGTTGTGGTAGAGAAGACAAGTTGAGGCAGCGACGATGAGGTGCAACAGCAAGAGCACGCGTGGCTTGAGCTCCAGTCGCCGATCAGTCCCGACGTCAGGGGTCCGTGGTCCAACGTTGTCTCAGCCTTGTCGACGCCAAAAGTCTCCGTCTTCTTGACAACATCAACTCTGACATTCACTTACGTTGTTACACGCTTTCATCGACCGTACCACAGACTCACATGCTGTAGAAGGCATCCATGTCGCCGATTCCCCGCGCTGCAATGAGCTGTCTTGGAAGTGTGCGACAAGGAGCTGAGCGTACTACCTGAAACGAAGCTGGGTCTGGAACACATTTTGATTGATCGCTACGGCTATGGCACATGAGACTCGAGCAGAGTGACCAGACGATCCGTTCGCCAACATGGACTTCAAGTATCGCTGACAATTCAGCTCAAACAAAGTGCAACAACTCGTCCTGATGGCTTCTCTCAGAACTTCCGCTTCTTGCTACTCTCCCACGGCGATGACTGAGCAGAAGTGCTCTCGTCCTCCGTCGTTGTCCACGGCAATGTCCGCCGCTTCCTTTGAAGTGGAGCAGCAGTGAATTTGTCCTCCTTTGTCATCCAGGGAAATCTCCGTCGCTTTTTCGGAAGACTTGTCAAGTCAACCACGACCTGCGCCGACTTGGCTTCGTCCTCCTTTGTCAACCACGGCAAGGTTCGACGCCTGCTCTTAATTGCCTCACTCGGAGACATCGTTGAGTCAACCACAGCCCCAACTGGAGTCTTCTCGTCCTTGACTCTCAGCCATGGGAAGGTTCTCCGCCTCCTTGGAAGATCAATCACGGGAATTGTCAAGTCGATCGCGATCCTCCCGCTAGCCTCACCACTCTCTTCTGTCAGGACTTGAGCTGCAGCCACATGCGCTGGGCTGTACGTCCAGGGCAGAGTCCGAGGCTTTCTTGGTTCATCAGTAGCAGCACATATCGGGTCCGCTGCATCCTTCACCGGCGTTCGCTTATCTTCGGAAACTTCGACGGACTTCCAACCATCCCTCCAGGCATCCTTCACTCCGGCTTGCAAAATCCTCTGCTCGACATGCACGTGGGCCTGAATGGTCTCTCGACGAACCATCGAGAAAAGACCCTCAAGCCACTCCGGAAGAACAAACTCATCGAGCTCGTCGAAGTCAGCCAGCGACATTTCATACTCCGCGCTCATCGCCCAGTCATTCCCTTCGACAGTCTTGTCCCATACGGTAGTACGTCGGATTCGCACCCACGGCGCCGGGTCTCCGGGCTTGCAAAACACCACGACCGCTAGGAAAGTGCTACCGGCTCTATACAATGCGATCTGCATGTCATCTGAGATATTTACTCCTCTCATCTTGCTGTGGGTCTTGAAGAACCTTGGGAGCAGGTATTCTTGTGTCTCGTACGGGTCGTTTGAGGTCTGTACCTCTGGGAAGACCCGTCGTCTACGAGATGCTTGGTCGCTTGGCTGGATGAGACATGCCCGTTCCGTGTTGTGAATGAGGGTCAGATCGTAGGACGTCAAGACAATGTGGTTCGCCATGACTGCGCCGGTGCGTGCTACTATTGGGTACAGTTGCTATTGTCTGGCGGCTTTAGGAGGAACGCTTGGAACTTCGTGTTGGGCTGACTTGCGTAGGTTCCGAATATTGATGGACTATGAAACTACAAGGACGAAGAGGCAAAGGTCGTTTTGACGACTTGCCGGCGGAGTTGGTATTCACGCGAGACCGTGAATACGGCTTCAAACCCGCCGCTGTCATCCACGTCACGCGGTAAAGTGAACGTCGATCTACCAATAGCTTTGTCTTGAAGCCTCTGTCTCACGGCGCTGCGAGATCTTGGCGAGCAAAATGGGCGTCACGATTCAAAACAGAGGCGTATGCGCATATTCGCATCAAAGGGGTTCGAATCAGCTTCGTCGCGGACCTTTGCTGTTGAGGTCAAGTACTTTCCTCTTCCTTCCTTCCTCCAACGTGATTTTTCATCTCCCTCAATATACACAACCTCCAAATTCTCAACTCTCTTTGTCTTCTTATACACAACTACTTCTATTGTCCAGGACATTGGCATTGTACTCCGACTCTCCTGGCGATCGACTGGACCTACAATGGCCTTTGTCAATCCAACGTCAAATGTCTTTGTACTTTACGATACACAATGGGTTGTTCTCCCTGGCGTTCAGGTCTGCTCGGAGTACTTGAGGCGGTAGCTCGCCGCAATGCGTTGCAGCGGGTGTAAATCCACAAACATCCGCAACCATGTCCTCATCAATGACCTCCCAGGTGGCCGAGAGAATCTTCAGCAAAACCAAGCCGGCCTTGGAACTTGCGAAGCCGCTTGTCTCTGTATCTGGAGAGAGACATTGGGTCCACGTCGAGCACCCTTCTGAAGAGTTGTGCAATCCGGACGAGCACATGGCCATGATGTCGCCATCCTGGGTCGCAGCCCGACTCGACCCGACTCTTCCTCTCGTACCTGATGCTGCTGTCACCGCTCGCGCTGGTCGCGAGAATGAGAGTGAAACCAGCATGATCTCGTACTACGAGTGCACAGGGCCCTTTGACGAAAATTTCTGGCCATCAGCTAATAACGAACCTGGCAGAACGTTCCAGGAAACTATGCAAGAGGTATTAGAGTTCCCAGGAGAGACTACGATCAGGATTGTGAACTATTTGACAGCTGACGATCCTGTTGCTAGAGTGAGGATCCGGCTAGAGTGCCTGCCAGAAGCACCCGCTCTCGCTGACCTGGTTTGCCAATTTGAAATGACATCGGAGGAGTTCCAGCATGCGGATGGCTTGTTATTCGGTCAAGACCGTCCACAATGGTGCATCGACATTGAGGATGTGGTGTACCGCAATTCCGATCGAGCATGCCGTCACGTCGCCTTTCAATACTACGACCCGCAAGACGAACGAGAGCATGGAGGGAACTTACATGCTGGCGCAACAGCGTTCGGACGTCAGCGCCACCCAAAGTACAGCCAAGTACTCCAGCACCTCGCCACCGCGGCCAACACTGACCAACTCCCAGAAGACGATCGTGCCTGCATAGTGTGCGCCGAGGATTATTTCATCAGACCAGGCCACCACCCCGTCGTCCTCGCAGCCGTCTGCGGCCACGACCAACACATCGTCTGCGCCAACTGCGTCCTCCAAATCTGCGAAGCCAAGGGCCCGAAAGAAGCCTGCTGTCCCCACTGCCGCGCAAAATACTTCACCACGAAACCACAGCTCGACTTCCTCGTCTTTGGTGAAGTGAACGGTGTATTCCACGCCGACGACTCCTACACAGACTGGGAAAACTTCCAGCGTTCCTGTTCCGACCTCGATAAGAAATCCGCCATCACCTCCGACACTACCATCAGCATCACCAACCCGACCGCACTCTTCAACATCTGGCTCACCCTCTTTAGCGACGACCTCAAAGACGCCGCCGAGCCATTTGATAAACGTCTAGACTTCACCCCGGAATTCCGCACCCTCGTCCTCTCCGTAGAGTCCTTCTTCCGCTACGCGCACGGAGTCGAGTACACTGCCGCTGGCTTCCGCCGCAAGCTGCTCGACGACATCCACAACACTTTGCTCGGCGAGCAACTGGCCGATGAAAACGATGCCATACCACGCCGCAACCCAACCTTACCCATCGGCGCCTCGTTCTTCCGCCCAGGAATGGCGCAAGCTCTCGACCGGTCGTTGGAGCGGTTCTTCCGTGCGCTGGAATTGAGGATGTGCGCGTGCGGTGCGGCTGCGGACGAATGTGGGAAGCATGAGCACGGCGATCGATACTTTTGGTGTCCGAATGAGGTGGGCCGGAAGAGGGAGGCGCTGAAGACGTGGGAGTATGTTGATGATACTGTTGCGATTCACGATGAGTTGATGGGGTTGGAGAGGAGGTTTAGGGAGGATCGGAGGGGAAGACGGTAGCATCACTTGTGCAGTAGGTTCGTAGTCCTATCTTCAAACCAGTTTAAAAGCATTCAAATTGTCACTGTCCATGTTACATCTTTCCATCAGATCGACCGTCTGTCTCGCATCAAAACCCTCACCATCCCACAAGCATGCAATCGCTCTCAAAGCACCCTTCTGATGGCCTTCCCCGCTAGGCGTCCTATTTCTCAGCCAGGTGAGGTTCCTTAGTACGAGAATGACAGTTGCGCCGAGCCCGAGCCCGACGATGTCGAGCCACAAGATCTACGCGCCGGGAGGATAGTTGAATGCCAGAGGGCTTGAGTCGTATTCACGTCTATGTGATCTTGACCATCGATTTCGCCCGCCGACCCATGCGTGCGTCGTTCTCTCCTCCTGCGAACACATTGTTTTGCGAACGAAACCCACTTTGAGATCGTCGGAAAAGCTTTGTTGTATATGAATGCTGAGCTTGCTTCTCATATCAGAGATCTTCTGGGACGGCTCTTCTACACTTGCTTGGCATGGTCGTTCGAGATGTGGTAAAACTTCCTAATGTCCTGACCATCCTCCGCTAGATCACTGTGCATCTTTCTCTACCAGGTGAAGTGGTGTAGACATCACCTTTTTTGCTCGTTTACGATTTGAGCAAGCCATGCGTGTACCACTCTCCGGCTTCGAGAGAGGCTTTTCCGACGGCGACCGACCTAAGCGGGTATAGTTGGCGTATTCTTCCCCTCCGCCGGATGAATGTGCATCCCTCTCCGCCAGGTGAGTCGTGTAGACCTCACCTCGTCTCTCGTTCTCGACTTGATCGACCCACGTGTGCACCACTCTCCGTGCGAACATGCACTTTCCAGCGTGTGCAAAGTTTTCACCTTGCAACAGGAATGGAGGGAGGACTCGTCGAGAGATTTGAATTAGAAGACTGTCTCGCACAAGGTGTGCCTTCTTCGACGGCCATGGTACTCTCGAGAAGCATACTTCCAGCGACCTTCTTATCCGTAGTGAACAGAGCCTCGCGGACGGTCGTGCGACAGGGCACTCGACTGGCTGTGCCATCATGGTGATTCTTGCTCTCGCGATCCTTCTCAGTCAGGAGTCGTGTCCGCGTTCCGTGTGTTATTGCCACTTATAGGAGCCTCGTCGAAACGACAGACATTCGCAAACGTCCCGCCAAAGAGGATAGCATCGCCGGCATCTTACCAGCGGAGCGATTCACAAACTTCTTCCCAATCAGGGTTCGTGGTCACGTATATGTGATCGAAATCATCCATAGATCCAGAAATCCAGGTGCTTGCATCGTTCTCTCAGCCCTCTCGTGGAACTCCTTCGCCTTCACCCACACTTTCACCCTTTACAAACATTCGCCAAGTCTGGGGCAGATGCCCTCGACAGGCTGCAGCGGCCGGGGCTGTGGTAGAGATAATGCAGCTCGCCTGATGGCTTGTGGACGTACACGACCCATTGCCACACCGACATGGTATCCATATTGAGTACAATGCTGAAATCCGAGCGGTCCCAGATGATGTGCACATCCGCACGGAGTAGGATCAAATTTTTATTGCCGTGGTTGATAGCTTCCATGCGATGTGATGTTGGTTATCGTTGAGAATCCGAGCGTTCAGACACGTGCATCGTGCTCTCTTCTAGCGAACACATCGTTTCGCGAACAGAATCCACCTGGAGCTGAGCGATTGATCTCCGGCGGACGTCAACGACTGGCTCGGTTCCTACATGACGGACGCTCTTGAGCCACGAATCCTCTTCCGAATTGCAAAGTCACCCAGGAGCTCGGTGAGAGCACACAGTTCGGGTTGTTAGGACAGGATTCTGCGCAGCATCGGCATCCAAGCCGTGGGTGATGGCGAACAGGAAGCGACAGATCTGATCTCCCGTTGAAACGGCCTCCGCGCTGCATAATATTGTCAAGCTGGTGGCCGCCCGAGAGCCTGCTGTGCTGGACGAAAAAGACCGTCGAAAGCACAAGGTGTCGGTGTGTGCATGTTCAAGCCGCTTTCTCCTCTCCGTTCGAGTCGTCCTCCTCCGAGTTGTCCTCCTCTCCGTCCCACTCCTCAGCTGTACGTGGCTTTTATTCACTGTTAGTGCGATGCGAAATTGTTTCCTTCTAGTTGGCGAACTGGCTCTCACCCTGCGAACACGTGCTTTTGCGAACATTTCCCACCCTGATATCGCCGGAAGAGTTTCGTTGCGTATGGTTGTCGACTTCGCTTCTCATGCAACGTGCCTCCTTATCCCGCCAATCCGCTCTCGAACGGCAGAGACGTCGACCAAGCATACAGGAGTCGTATCCACGTTCCGTGTTCCATGGGACCCTCTTGCGCACCTCCAGACATTGATAAATGTTCCGCAGGAGAGGTACACGAGAAGCTCCTGAGTCTTCGCCCAAGCCTCGACTCCGACCAGAAACTGGCCATCTGTCGTCGAATTCCCCGTTGATATTGCGATGTGGTGGCATGGGAAGCCCAGTTTGTTGCAGAGCAGATTGGTGACAGACATTGTGGCAGTTGTTGATGACTCGCTGTGGTTGATGAACAGAAGATGACGGACAAGGTGCTTGAAGAAGGTCGGACGTGAATGTTGTAGAAGAGAGGGATAAAGGTCAAGGTCGGAGAGGAAGTGACGGGACCATGTTTTGTCGCTCGGTGTTCTGTCGTCATTCTGAATCCGGAGGTCGTGCTCCCCTCCAGCGAACACATCGCTCTGTCACTTTTGCGAACAAAATCCACCTTGAGCTGAGCGTTCAATATCCGTGGATTGTGCACGTCGAAAACTCGCTTTCTCATATTGCATAGCGTCTTGCATCGACCTCGCGCCGTCAAACAGCACAGTCGTCTAAGCGCTCCCAGAGAGCAGCAATCATCTATGCACTTTTTATACAAAACTTTGCCATCTTTTTCTCACGCCAAGAAGCGTAACTTCATCCCAAAAATGCCCATGTATCCTCGCGTGAAACGAACTCGAACCCCCATAACGCCAGCTATGCACATCTTACACACAAGACATCTTTCTCATGGACACACAACACTCTCAAGCCCTCAGCCTGGAGCCCAATCTCCCAGCACCTCACACCCCGCCATCCTCGACAATCACGCAACCTCCCCCCTCTCATGCTTAATAGGATGAAACAACATCCCCCTCAAACACATCCTCCCCGTCCCCTCCCTCCCCTCCTCCCACTTCCTCCCCCCCTCCCCATTCTCACTCAACCCCAACCACCTCCTCCACAACGCCCCCGAGAAACCCGAATTATAATAAAAACTCGACCCCCCCAGATTATGTTCCCCCCACCCAAACGGACTCTCATGCACCTCTTTCGGATGATTAAACACCTCGCCCGCATACTCACTCTTCCAATCCCGGTCAAAGTACACCGGATGCGGGACGAACACGGCTTTGAACCCGTGGTGTAAGGCAACGGACGGAGCGAACATTTCGGGGAACATGGTGTGTTTCATCGCGAACGTTTCGGCGTGCATGGTTTGGAGGAGTTTGCGGGAGAGGCGGGCGACGGTGATGATGGCCGCGCGGCGGGGTGGAGGGGGGAGTGTGGTGAGGTAGCCTGTGGCGTCGTCGCGGAAGACCCAGTTGGTGGTCGAGGGGTCGAAGAGGGGGTTGAAGACGAGGAGGTCGGCGGACTCGCCGACGCCCCAGGTGTATTTGTCGTTGTGGTAGGAGGTGGGTGGGAGGGAGATGTTGGGTGTGGGGAGCATGCCGGCGTTTTCAAAGGTGTTGACTGGACCCCAGACTGGGACTGGGCCGGATTGGACTTCGTTGTTGAGCGGTTTGTCCAGGTTGAGGGTCTCGTATTCGACCAATTGGGTGAAGTTTTGGAAGGACCCGTGGAGGGAGGGAATGTAGAAGCGTTTGCCGCGCTCCCAGAGGCCTTTGCGGGGTTGGGAGGTAGACCATTTGTCGACGGCGTTGTGGAATTCGTAGTAGTGGCCCGTGTAGCGGAGGTCCATTTCCCAATTCCAGAAGTAGTCATACTCCGGATGTTGCTGGGCGAACCATTGGAGGGCGAAGTGGGCGGAGCGGTAGACGCCGTGGATGGAGGAGCCGGCCATGTTGGCGAAGTTGTTCTCGAACGGATCGGGGTAGTAGGGGATAAGTTGGGCTTCTGACCAGAGGGTTGCCATGGAGCGGAACTCCTCAGGTACATTAGCGGCCAGGGTGGCATTGTAGGTGGCCTCGTCGGCCCAGATGGGTATGCTGTTGTTTTTGATGTGCACGAGGAAGTGCACGTCGTATTCTCCGCCGGATTTGAGGGAGAGTTCGTTGATCATCGCTCGGAGCGTGAACATGTAGTGTTGGTCGTACTCGAAGCCTTCCCATGTTCGCAGGATATACGCTTGTCGTGGTACTCTCGTCTTGGTCGATGTGTTGTCCTCTGCAAACCTGATCTTGTTCTTCTCGTAGCATCTCTTCTGTGCCGCACCCCAGTCCATATTCGTGTAGTCGACATGTGCATTCGCTCCCAACACCTTTTCACTCCCAGCATGTTCTGAGTTCGTTCCTGGTCCATATCCATCCTGTACCTTTTTATCTCCATATCCATACGGTCCTAATCGTCCAAATCTTTCATAGCACACATCCTCCCGCAATCCAAGCGTTTTGTGCGACCCAAACAGCGGCTCGGGGTAATGTTGTGGAACACCAGGATACGCCATGACCTCTGGCAATTTCATCGTCTCTTCCTCATCCAGAAAACACGTTGCAACGGGATGATGATCCTGCAAATACTCCGCCGACGCATAATCCGGGTATGGATTGTACATCACCGGCTCCATGGGTGGTGATGTAGGTAAATTCGCCCTCCCTGCCTTCCTCTCCTCCTCGTCCCTCATAGTCAGCGGCTCTGTCAGATTCCATCCATTCTCAGGTACCCATTGACTGAACGGCACCAATGTCCTCACACCGTTGTAATACCCGTTCAAGCGATTATAATGCATCCAGAAAAACGGCACATCGTTATTCCCCTCTTTCCTCGGCCGGGCATGTTTCCATCCTCCGATCAACAACCCCAACACCACGACAAACCCAATCACCAATGTAATCGCTTTCGTCAAGCTCAAGGATACTCTCCCTGGTAATACTATCCACCCTCCACATCTCCTTCTCCTCTCCTGCCACGGCAGCCTTCCCTCACGAAACTCCCGCAACGCATCCAAATTCAGCGAATCGACGGATATACTGGGTATTTGCTGATACGAAAATCGACTCGGTAACCTCCACCGTCGAGGATTCCAGATTTCCCGCCATCGCGAGGGCGGGCTGTGAGAGAGCGAGGATGCGGATCGCATGTGTGAGGAGGAGTTGAGAGGACTGAGGTAGTCCTCGCGGTCGTCGGCGGCATCCGAGGAGCGAGAGCTCTCCGAATGCCACTCTTTGCCGTCCTCCAGTTTGGCGTTGGAGGACGCGGAGGGAGGTTGCAGGCCAGGGGTTGGGGGCGCGGGACTGAGACAGCGGACCGGGGTGTTGGTGTGTGAAAGTTCGTGGACGAAAGGTGGGCGGGAGGTCATATGGGGTGGAAAAGAAGAATCCGCCCACGTCGTCGTAGAGGGCGTGTCGGGTAAAGAATGAAGAGAAGGAGTAAGGTAGCGAGCGATTGGGAAGGATGAATAAGGTGTGCAGCGGTTGGCAAGGGTGGATGTTTGGCTATCGCATGCACACACACTCTGCAGACAGCGCTATCGCAGGCTTCGGTTGGGGCGGTTCGATTCGGGTAATGACTCGATTCGCTTAGGACGAAGGGGTGCCGCTCTTCGGAGGGACTTTTGCCTTGGGAATTCCGAGAGAGGGTAACTTGTCGTGGCTAGAGCTGTCAGAGAGTTGAATGGTGTGCTAATCTGCGATTCTGCCAGGACACGTGCGGGAGCTGCTGTGGGAGAATCGCGGGCGAGCAGGGAAGTCGTGGTTTGGAGGCGTCGGGGGGTTAGAATGTTTTACTTCGGCGGAACTGAGGTGTGAGATCAGAATGAATGACGTGCGACGGTGCCGAACAAATGGCGGGATATGGTACCAAGGGAAGGAAGAACGGAACAAAAGGAGAGTCACTTTGAAGAGCATTCGAATATACACCATCAACATGTTCCCGTACTATCGTGACAACTGTCCATGGAAAGAAAAAGGAGAACGGCAGAAGCGAGTCGTCAATGGTTGAAAGAAGCAATTACCCGTAACTTTACTCAACGCGCGTTGCAGACGTTCGTCGAAGCGACCGAATGAAGGTTCAATGGTTCGGCAGCTAATAAGAACCGGGCAGGAGACTTGAGTGTTGGGGGCCGTGAGTTGCCGAGACTTGGGAGGCGCCGCTTCTTTTCGTCCCATCTTGCTGGAGCATCCCTCGTCAAGAAGAGGTATACGCAATGGTATAGTCATGAAGGGAGCAAGGCCACACTGTTTTTGTCCGACGGCTATACGCAGCTCCAACGCACATGCACGATACAAGATCCGATAATAAAGATCCAATCAGTCCGGAGGCATGCAAGTCCATGCATGAAATCAATGATCAATGCATGCACGCACGCACAAGCGACGCCACGCCATGCACTCCACTTCGACACAGCTTGCTACTGCACTTCAACCTCACCTCGCTCTTTGCGGCAAGACAAGACCTCAGCATCGGATCCGATCGGACCATGGGAAGAATAAGCGGAATACTTCCAGATCCTCGCACGTGGCACAGAAACAAGCAGGGTGAGGTCGTGGGGCTGATATTTGCAATTTCTGGGCATCGGCATACTCCCTGTTCGACTTTCGGAACTTCGAGACTCGAGAGCTCGCCGACGGGAGAGGTACACTTGAGACATGGGCGGCAATTTCCAATACCTGGGGGGGAGGGAGTACGGACGGTGTCGACAAAGCAAGAAGGCGAGTTCTCACACCAGTGTCAACATGACCAAAACAAACGTCCCAGGGCACATTGTCGACAACGTCGAGATGCGGACATTAGTACAGAACCTCCAGCGCCATTCTTGCGTGCCAGAGACAGGTTGAAGCCTTGTTGCTGGACCACCATTTGCCATCTTTGATTAGTCTCAGGGGAGAATTTTGAATCCCGGTATGGACAAGGTTGACAAGACCCTTCGGGTGGCATCATGCCACAGCTTTACCCAATTCGACAGCATTGCAGCAGCGCTGGTGGCTTTGGAACAGGGCATCATTTCGAGCAATGGCCAACACCTGCCAATCAATGCGCGAATTAATGGACTCGTCGATCCAAAAGTGTCTGGAAAACTCGCAGAAGTGTGAAGTACATTTTCAAATTCTGCATTGATCACTTCGAGCGGCAGAGACATGGCACAAGGCAAGTTCACGTCGAAAAGGTACAGTACTTGATTGCTTCTCTGCAGAAGGCGCTTCATGTCCCGAGCACCTCGTATTGATACCCAATCGTCCGCAAAACCATACGCATCCACTTCCCTCCGCGTGCACTCCATCCAAAAGCATCATGTTCGATCGCGGGATCCGAACTGCCAGTGTCAAACTTCCGTCCGCAGGAGGAACATCAACAACGACGGAATCCGCAACAGAGAGACCTGCGAAGGAGATGGTCCGCACGCTTCCTCACTCAGCGGACCAGAGCGGGAGACTTCGAGTCAGAGCGCGGTGGGTGTTGGCCAACGCCTGGTGGGTGATGACCACTGTTTTGCCATTGGGGTGGTGGGTGATGGTCCTTGGGACCGAGCGCGCCGCACCCGGTTTCTGTCTCGCCGTACTGCGTGTTGCAGCATTGGTCATACTGCAAGTCAAAAATGTCAGCTCGAGTTGGAGCCTGGAATGTCACCGAGGGTGGAAGATCCGACTCACGCCCGACGAGCACCATGGCCAGAAATTGTACGTTGCCGTCTTGCGGTCTTCGTAGCTGAAGAAGATGCACTGGAGGTTGGCACACGTTAGCGAATCGAATCCGGGGTAGAGTTTGCGTGTGAATGGGAAGGCAAAGACGTACTTCGCCGATGAAATCGGGATCGTTGGGATACTGCATGCCGTTGGGGACGTTCTCGCAAGACTTCTTGGTGTCCTCGTAGTGCACTTGGGTGTTGGAGGCGTCGGTGTAGCAGATGCATTGAACGATGCCGTGTCTGCCGTTGAGTTTTCCGAGGGCGCCGTCTTTCTGCTCGTAGGCGGAGGTCGATCTGGGTGGTTGTGGTTAGCCGGTGAAGTTTTTTGACGGATGTCGCTGGGTGTATACCCGAGGAACAGCACGGCGACCACGAGAGCGGAGGTCAAGGTGTTGGAGACCATGGTTGCTGATTTTTCAAAATGATGGCAGACAGTTGTGATTGAAGCGTGGAGGGCAAGGAAGACTGAGAGAGTGAGAGGGCGGCGTGGCCCTTTTGACAGTAGAGAGCACTGACGCCGATGCTCATGAGATATGACCTGACTTCGACGTTTGTGGCACCGCCTGAGTGAGCGCATCGGAGGGCGTGGCGGTACAGGCCTTGTTCAGGGGCTCAATGGCCTGATTACCGGGAATTGGCCAGGTCAATCCTGGACTTGAAGCGACCACTCCGGCCGCTCGGCTGCTGTACAGGTCTTCTCGATGAAGCAAGACTGATTGGCCAGTCCTTGAATGGTGTACCGACACTTCCGGCCGAACATTCCTCGACCGGCTCGTCCCTATTAGTGCCGCTTTGATATGCAGGCTACGAGCTGCGGACAGTGAACGGTAGAACCTGGTCATCATATGAGCGGTAATTTCGTCCCCCCCGGTTCAGTCCAGGAGGCTAATCCAAGCCCGCGAAGCCGGTGCCTATAGACCTTGTCGTGTGAACAGGCCTCATCCCTCAATTAGGGATAGCGCTTGTTTGCTCAGGACAACTTTATCGACGGTGTCTTCGACAGGTGTCGGCCTGTCGGGTGCCTTGATTTCACCTAATCGGAAATTGATGGGAGTGCAACGGCGACAGCCGGTTTTGAGTATGGATGTCCATTTGAGATATGAGCCATAATCTGCGGGAACCAGTGTCCCGGATGCAGGAAATGTCTGGAAAGCGTCGCATCTTCGATTTCTCATAACCAGCGAGTGCGGCGATCCCCATGCAGCCATTAACAACAATACCAAGAGCCTCAATATCGTGCCTCAACAGCAGACCGTATCACTTCTTCTCTATCGCCTCCATCTGATCCTCCTCCCCCTCCCCACCCAGCCTCTCCACACCCATCACCCTCCTCTTCCAAACCACCTCCCCAACATTCTCAACAGCATCCCTCCGCACCTGCGTCCTCTCTCTCCAAAGCCGCTTCTCCCTCTTCTCTTTCCCACCCATCTTTCTCTCCCTTCCCTCCCTCTCGACCTTCAACAACCTCAACTGCAACCTCTCCCTGCGTTCCATAAACCTCACTCCGTCTTCCACTCTCTTCACCCGCTGTAATATCCCCGATACCTCTCCGAGAAAGGCGTTGATGTCCCACACCAACTGCGGGATACCAGCCGCCTCGCCCCACAGGTCGAGATCTTTGATTACCGCTGGGATGGCCTGCAGGATATCAAACCCAGACTGCCAGGCTGCGAAGAAAGCGTCCGATGACCAGTCCCGGCGCTCGACTTCGTAATGCTGAATGGCGAAGCTGACGTCCCCTCTCTGCTCCGGGTCGGAAGCGAAACGTGCGCGGACGAGGCGTGGGATTTCAAAGTACGTGTTCCCGGCGTAGAGGTATCGTTCTAGAACGTGCAGGAAGAAGGCACGGATTTCCGTCTCGGATTGGGTGATTGTGGTGCTGTCTGCGAGATTATAGTGGTTTGCGTTGGCAGTGAGGAAGAGGCGGCCCTGGCAGATGGGACAGATATTGCGGCTTGGACGGTGGACGGGGGTGGATTGAATTGGGAAGAGGATGAGGGAGGGGTTACGGCGGGGGAGGATGAGGGTGTTGTTTGGGACGAGGGTGTAGTGGAGGCATGGGTAGGTTTTGAGGGTCCATGGGTTCGCCATTTGGTAGGTTGGTCGGTGTGCTGATGGACTTGTGTTTGTTTTGTTGGAGGTTTGTTGTGAGGAGAGCCGACTACCGGAGTCGATTGTTGGATGGTCGTTTGTAATGTGTTGGAAAGCAGATAGATGGAGGTCGAAGAGCGAGGAAGAGTATTAGCCATGGCCGATGGGTCGTGAAGTGAATGTCTGAACAGACAGTCTCAGCCAGAGATTGTCTCACCTGCAGAGGTCGAACATTGTTCGTCTCGGCAGTCGAAGTGTCGGAAAAGAACAGATTCACAGCGTGCATGAGATCTGTCTCTCGAGTGTCTTTGATAGACAGCCTTTGATGCGCCATCTGTGGTCATCTAGCTCGAGTGGCAACCTAGCAGGATGGTTTTGTGCCGTCGACCGGAGAGAAAGATGAAGTTGACCCTTTTGCACCACTCATAGTCCAACACGAGCCGGCTCATATACAAGTATCCGAACTGTTCGTTGGTGCGAATGTTGGACAGGACTAGTGGTCGCTGTTGTCATCGGCCCCTTTCCACCTCTTTCCTGCTCGATCTCGCTTCATACCTTCGAATTGCGCTCTGAGATCCCGTCGGGTCGCTTCTCGGACCTTGAGCTGCTTTCGACTTCTCGTGAGTTGATTGTCGGTGCTAGGGCGACCAGTGTGTCGGTTTTAGACTCAGCCTGCTGGCCAGCGAGCCGGAGTGGAGTAGCATCTGGTCGGGATTGGCGGAAGATACCAAAGAAGGTATCGATGAGGAAAGCGTCGTGGTCGTGGCAAGGTGTCATCCTTGAGCATGCTGTTCGTCGCACTGATACATGAGCCCAGATGGATCAATGCAGGACATGCGTAGTGTCTGTGAGATCTCCAACTTCCACTTGCTGTTCGACCGTGGTGCTTCTGCAGTCCCAAAGGTTGGTAGGAGATCGTGCTGGAGCTCGGTGTCAGTCTGTGTTCCATACTGCAATACGCACGTATCCGAGTGAAGTAGTCCAACGAAAGCCCATCGTCATTCAACGACCTCCGCCGCCTAGCTTTCTCTCCGCCGCACTTGAATTCAACCTCGCCATACCATCTCCACCGCCACCACAACGACCACGACACCAACACCAACACCAACACCACCAACCAGCATGTCCTCGGAGAGATGCTCCGCCAACAGCAGTCCGCTCTCCCGCGAGGGTCAGACACCGACCGCGCCGCCAGCTGGTCGGCAAGACCATCAGCATCGCCCTGCCCTTGCGGGACGGCGGACTGCTGTGTGGTTGACTCTCGCTCCGATCCTCTTTGCGTACAGCAAACTTGTGTTGATTGCCATCCTCACGGTGATCATGCTTCCCGTCCTCGTCTTTGCGGTGCTGCTTCTCTGGGCGGTGGAGCTGGAGGACCCCGAGCGGGTGAGGTGGGTCCTTGGTCTGCCGAGGAAGTGGTGGGTTGCGGTGCAGTAAGTTATGCACTCCTTTCATTCACAGCCTGCACGCCATGCGATTGTCCTTTGCCCATGTCCTTTCATCACACCTCTGGACAGCAAATCACAGCAATACAGTTGGATATTGAGGCATGCGACCAGGCTCTCTTCCTGATTACGCAACATAGCCTCAAGAATGAGGTCGAACTCGAGTCAAGCACGGTCTCAAAGAACGAGGCAAAACGATATTGCATTGATGAAACGAGATGAGAGCTTACCATGAGTTGCTGAGACTTCTGCCTCGCATTGTCGCCGAGTCTGCACTTGTCACGATCGGGATTTGTCACATCACACGCCAACACCGATCGCCACAGAAAGACCACCGCTTTGCTGTCCATCGTCCATCGCTTGCCATTGCTTTGCATCACTTGGACCATTGCTTTTCATCACTTGTGGAGAGAGAGAAAGGAAGAACGTTGGCTGACCGAATCCTTCTCCGGCAGGCAATACTAAAAGTAAGGCGTGAGCTAGCGGCGCGGCCCGCCGGACATCATCCGATCGGGTTAGCTCGGGCTGGGCTTGGCCTTACCCAGCTGCGGAACGACTTCGATCAAAGGCAAACAATTGTCGACATCCTCCGGCGATACCTTGGCGGTGCGCATCGACAAGAGATGGACACCGGCGTAGTGTCATCTCCGCGACGGAAGCGGCAGTCGACGGCAAACGGTATCGCAAGCTGGGGCCGCACTGCATCCAACAACTCGTCAAACTCCTCGGACATTCTCGTTGCAGGTCCAGCAGCACATACCACTCCTACCCGCCCAGAGCAGCAGAGAGCGCTTCCGGCAAGATCACCTTGGTCCAAATCTGCTGATATGGCGGTCCCGACAACAACACATTACTGGTGGGGTCGATTGAAGATTCACTTTGGCAGCAACGCTGCGAAGGAGGCGTTTCGGAATATCGTCAAATCGAAGCCAAACCCAATTTCCTGCCCGAACAGAACATCCTCCGCACACATCGACAACTTGTCCGAAGATGATGAAGGTCAAGAAGGTCCAAATCATCTCGGCACCTACTCGAAGCAATACACATTGGACCACCCTGAGATCAAGTGGATGCATCGAGGTTCAGGACGCTACGTCAAAGCCGATGACTTGAGACCCGATTTTCCAGTCACTTCACCACGTTCGACCCGGTATGTCAAGTTTGAACGCTTTTGGATTATTTCCGTCACATGCGCAACCACTGACAGCTGTTTAGACAAGTTGCTGCGGAGCACTACCCTGTCGCGCCACCATTCACCGATGAGCAATTAGACGAGCTGCACGCAATCCTCGGCGAGCAGTTTGATATCCATAGGAAGGTCATCAATCCAGCTTGCAAGCCGAACTGGAGCCCAACGCAAAAGTCCCAGTTCAACAGCATCTGGGCCCTCATCAAGCAAACCCCGAAAAGTCAATGGCACACCTTACCTGCACTGGTACAACAGACTGGTCATTCTGGGATGATTCACAAATGGATCGTAGCCGTCGAACAACAAATGCCGCAATTGGGTACGAGTGAATCGCGCAGCCGCTTGACCCGCCAAGCCAAGACTACTTCATATGTGGAACAACGCCGCAGTTCACGACCTCGCAATTCTGTCAACAACATCTTCGATAGCGACGACGAGGCTGGCGACGAGAGTGACGAACCAGAAGATCAAGAAATTATGTCCGACAACGGGAACGAGGAACCGCCTGCGCTCAGCATGAATGATACGGTGCACGCCGATGACCTTCATCTCTACCCTGGCCAGGCATTCTATCACACAGGCAACAGATTCTATCGCCCTGGAATCGGTCCGCATGGCGCACATGGTAGCATCGCCATCAACGAGCACGGAGTCAAACGCAAATACAGCGACTTCATCGAGGAAACAAAGGCGGCAAAAGATGATGATGACGAATCGGAGCTTGCTGATTCACGAGGAACATTTTCAAAGGAATACGTCCAGCGACATCCTGAAATCGCATTCAAGCATCGTGGCAAAGGAAGATATCGACGGTGCAGCGATATTGCAACAGCCTCGGCCACGCCAGTCGCATCCTCAGAACGCCGGTCGAGTCGAGCTGACAACTCGTTCACCAAAGACTACGCAGAGAGCCACTTTAGTGATGAGTTCACGCGCAGTGGTCGAGGGAAGCGCAACTCAAAAGCGCGCATGGAAATGGAGGAGTCGCTCGGTGTGCTATTCGACAAGCATTACGTGGACACACATCCGAACGAGCTCTTCCACCATCGAGGTCAAGGGAAATATGCACGTGGACCTCGGAATATCCGTGCGCCTGCCTCGAAGGAGGAAGTACCGCCGCCCGCGTCTGTCGTTGAGGAAGCTTTCGATGAAGGACTGGTCAGCTCCCAATACGTCGACTCGCACCCGAATGAGACATTTCACCATCGTGGGCAAGGCAAATGGGCTCGCGGTCTACCACCACCAGGAAGCTCTAACAAGACTGCGGTGCGTGGACCGGGCAGGGACGGCATGATGGATGAGGAGGTGGATGCAGAAGGCAATCGACCGCCGGGGCTCACTGCGCTTGTGCTGAAGGTTGATGGTCCCGAAAAGTGGCCGAATCTCCACTGGGTGTATCGCGGTGGTGGGAAATGGTGCCGAACATCGAAGGAGGAAATCCAGAGAGCCGCGATGCCCCCAGCTCCACCTCGCAGACCACGCACATCAGTGTATGCAAGAGTACGAACAAGTGGTGCCGATGCTCAGCTCCAGCGCGAAAGTCTTGCCGCAGAAGAGTCCATCGGTGGAACTCGCTGGAGCGGCCAGGATACAACCAAGAGCCAGTCCTCCCCTCGCCAGCCGAAGACTTCCCGCCGGCGCGGCGTGCGCACAACCCTCGCGAACAATGAATCCAAAAACTCCTCCAACTCGCAATCGAAAGCACCCACTCCCCGCCCGGCCCTCCTGTCCCCAGAAGAAGACATCCTCACCGACATCGACTTTCCCACCCTGTACAAACCCGACTGGACGCCGGCTGACTTAGGCGGTAATACCGACCAAGCCAGCCGCATTCAAGCACGGAAGTACAGATCCATAGTCGGTCCGGAACCATACGTCACAGCCCTCACCAAACACGATCCTGCTGTGCGCTCACTCTCGAACCTCAAGCTCCTCGCCGCAAACGCTCAACAAGCCCTCCTGGCCCTCCAAGCAGAGTACCTCGACCTGGACAAGATCGTCGCAATCCATCCCATGAACGGCAAGAAAGAGCGCAAACCCGTCAAAGGCGGACGGCAAACCGTCGAGCCAGCCGTCTTCGAAGACAGAAAAGAAGCACTGCTGTACGACTACACTTTCGACCCACGCAAGATCGGGTACCAAGACCCCGATGCACAACGCATCATCCGCGACGACGAAGGAAGAGAACTCCGCCGGAGGAGAAATCGAGTCGGCGCCGACAATTCCCTCCCAAATGGTGTCAATTATGGCGACGGCGAAA
Source organism: Zymoseptoria tritici IPO323 (assembly GCF_000219625.1). Lineage (NCBI taxonomy): Eukaryota > Fungi > Ascomycota > Dothideomycetes > Mycosphaerellales > Mycosphaerellaceae > Zymoseptoria > Zymoseptoria tritici. The sequence goes on along the minus strand of NC_018218.1, from coordinate 530,137 downwards.
TGACAGCCAAACGCACTGTGAAGCCCATCTCCCGGTTCGACGGCGTAGTCGTGCAAGCTCCTAGGAAGAGATCACGACTCTCGACTGCGCCGGGGAATGATGAGACGCCCTCTCAATCCCGTCCTGAGACACCAGTGCAGAACGAAGCTGAAGGCGCTCGACCTTCCCGACAGCGAGGCCGAGCGGGAGAACATGTCCCCAAGCGTATCCGCGAATTGAGACATGGAAGCGTGCCGGCTTCGGGAAGGAGCGCGAGTGAAGAGTCGACGGCGCGGATAGGAGCGAGTGTCGCTGGGAGCGTCGTCGATGGAGATGTGTCCGATCCTCTCGACATTCGGAATCTCATCAATGACAACGGCAACGGAGAAGGCGATATGTCGGCGACCATCAACCCCTCCATCGAAGTCCCACCACCAAGCAATGAAGCCTACTCCGCCAACATCGATGCCTTCGCCAATAACGCTGCTGTCTCACCTGCTGGCTCTCCGGGTCCACTTGGTGAAATGACTTCTGCCATGATGGTCGCTCGCAAGGGTCGCCCGCCGGGAAGTAAGAATCTTCACAAGCGGAGGGATGCTGGCATCAAGAAGGGTCCTAGGAAGCCGAAGGTTGTGGGCGGTGAGGAAACTAGTACGAGCGTGGAGCCGGATGGTGGTGGAGATGAATATGGAGATGTGATGATGGCTGATGAGGGGGCGGGTACAGAGGGTGTGGAGTCACCTGTGCGTGCGCCTGCGGCTGCGGCTGGGTTTGGGAGTGGCTTTGGAGGTATGGGGATTGGGATGTTGATTTGAGAATTTGGTTTGGGTGAGACGGAGTTTCCTCCCCGGATGCAAACGTTGCTCAGGTTGCAAAGACAGGGTGGATGTGGTAATACTGGGATGCGGGAGACGAGAAATACGAGGAGACGTTGAGTCGTCGGTGAGAGGTATAGACAATCGGTGGTCAAATCTATCAATGGTCTGCCTGCAGCACGCCAGTCCGCCCCCTCGTGCGGTTATCAACATGATGTCAAGTGACGGTTGGGATGTCTTTGCGATACCTCCGGAGCTCCAACCAAACCGCATCATGCAACTGGGCCTCCTAGAGCTCAGACTGTACAGTCTAATGAGCCGCGGGGCGAGAAGTCGTTGCTGCTTTGGCTCCCTCTTTCCCTCGTACACAGCCATACTCCTCGAACAATATCTCCGTTCTCAGGCTTAGACTGCGCGGTTTGAGCCACTTCAGTCGGACACATACGGTGCGACTGTAGCGAATTAAGGACACAGTCTCCGTGATTCTTCTGGGACTTTTGCGAAAATCCTCGGACCTCTAGCCGTTGTCGTTCATGGTGGTGCACACCGCTTGTCCTTCATTCGCTGGGTATAATAAGATGTCGAACCCTCGAAGTAGGAGATTAGCTAACGGGTTCCATACACGTGGATCAACACTTTTGCTCGACAGCAAGTCAGAGCAGATCAACCTCAACGGCCTACATCTTCACGTTTTCTTTGCACTTCCGAATTGGGACGGGTTTGAACGGTTTTTGCATTCCAGTGGAGATGGAAGAGTCGTCCTTGTGGACAGGGGGTTCCTTGTGGACGCGGGGTTCCTTGTGGACAGGGGGTTCCTTGAGGCGCAGAAGCTCGGAGGGCGGTGCTGCCTGCGAGACCATGGTATATCCGATTGTGGTGAGTATACTGTACGAAGACGAGATCGTAGCATGCTCGTATGCATCGGAGAATCATTCACGTGCATCCACCTCGGTGCGAATGAGATGTTTTCCAGCCGTTAGTCCGTTTCATATTTGGGGAAGGAGCCGCCTGTTAGTGTGTTTGGTCACCATCCCTGCAAGCGCGACATCCCGGCTGCGGAGTTCCCGCTCGTGCATGCGGGTCCTCGACTTCTTCGACTTCTTCTTTTCCTTCCCATATCGACATCGCCGTCGCCATTGCTGACGCGGATCGTCTTTCCCGTGACGTCTGGAAGAAACTGGACCTCGTCGACCGATCGACCGCATTTCACCAAGGACCCCACCGAACGACCGCCTCCATGCCCGCCGCAGCGATCTACCCGCCCACCTAAACATTGGCCGCAATGGCTTCACTTCCAGCACCACCGGACGGTGCTCCTCTACCGGAGAACAGCAATATCGACTTGGACGACATACCGGAAGCCCCGCTCTCACGATCTCGTTCACTCTCGAGCAGTCCAGCAGGCGCAGCACCGTCCGGCTCTCGTCTGAAGAACCGGCTACAGCTGCGCAATGCTGGCTTTCGCGGACCCGAAGTACCAACCCGAAAGGTTACTCCAGTCTCGGTCACGGTCTCGAACTCCTGGTCCAACTCATCCGTCATGCAATCTTCTGGATCGAATCTCTCCGACATCGAAAACACACCTCCAGACGGCAAGGTTTCGGTTGGCAGCAGGAAGCCAATTCAGGGTTCACGAGATGCGAGCGGTGTCTTGCAGGAAATAAGGAACACTGGAACTGTGCGACAAGCAAAGAACTCGCGATCACGCGTGATGTCCGGTCGGCTCTTTAGTCCGGAGACAGCAAACATAGCGCAGGACGGCAACGACAGCGGCTCACCAGTACAAGGAGGCTCGATCTCCAAGCGGACACGATCAATACGGAGCCGAGTCAAGATGGGCAGACCACGCCGTTCGATCAGTGGAGAGACACAGCAGTATGTCGAACACCTCGAGGCCGAGCTTTCAGCTGCGCAAGCCCAGATCTCAGCTCTGGCCTCTCCAACCTCGTCACGAGACCAGTCAGCGAGGATGCGACATCTCAGTGCCGAGACCAAGCAATTGCAGGAAGAGATCGCAGACTGGGAGACAAAGTATGAGGAGCGGATACGAGATGAAGTTGATCGACACTTTCAACTCGAGTCGAGTTTGCGATCACGTCTACGGACAATGGAACTGGAGGCCGAAGAGACGAGGTTCAAGATGCTGGAACTGGCGTCACGATTGGACAATGCGACGGAGACTCTGAACGCTGCGGAAACGGCTAATGTCAATCTGGAGAAGCGGATTGAGATCATGTCGGAAATGCTCGCTGCGTCGCCGACCAAACACGACTTCCATACGGAGGACCGATCTCGTCATGGCAGGCAACGGTCTATGCTGCCTCGATTCCCGACTGCTGGAGCTTTAATGTCTCCCGAAAGAGCGACCTTCAATCAGGCGTCCTCTCCAAATCAGTCCAGAATGAGCATGCCCATTCTGCCAGAGGCGTATTCGCCGGATGCATGTTCATCAGATGATGGTCATCCCGCGTCCGAGGCGTCGATGGTGTCGTCTTCCTACAATGCCTTCAATCCTCCACCGTTATCGAGAACGAATACCAAGAGAAGGATGAGACGATTTGGTGCTGGTAGCCTTGGTCCCAAGCCACTCATTCTGCCGTCGACCTCCCACCACGACTCGGTCATCGGATCTACAGCAGGAATGGACCGACAAGAGATGGCAAGTCGCCTACCATTCTCCATGGACTACTCTATGCAGGACCAAGACCGACAAAGCTGGCGAAAATCATCTGTCAATTCGTATGCTGGATCGTTCCCTCCTTCCCTTCCAGGATCACCGAGGCCAGCTGTGCTGCATAAGCCGATCTTTCCGGGGGAGCACGACGAAGATGTTGTGGAGCATGACCTCAATTCACCCGATGAAGATGACCATGAAGCAATGCTAGACGACTTCTTCGAGAGCTCACCACTTCTGGAAATCTCCGGCATCGTTACCCCGACCTTGCGCGATGGCGTGCATGTTTCCGATCGTGGAGCCAATGCAGGCCGCAACCTCATGGATGAGTTGGCCGCAGTGCAGACATCCGACCCAGCTTCAAGCACAGAAGCCTATGCCTCCCGCAAATCCGACTCTACCCCAAGCCATCGCCTGCACTCATCGCCCTTCCACTCCATCTCCGAAGCGTTTACATATCCTCCAGGCCACACGCCACCAGCAGGCTCGATCCGTAGCCCACCTACGATAACAACAGTTTCAACCACCAATCCTCGCCACCGCCGTCTGCACCGCCGCGTTTCCAGCCGTTCAGGAACCCGCTCCGCTCGACCGAAGTCAGTCACCTCCCTCTCAACCCTCGACAGCCTCACCCTGAGCTTCAGCAACATCTTCCGCAACCCGGTCGCTATGGCAAAACATCTCGTCGAAACAGCACAGTCCCGCGCGAGAATTCCTTCGTCATTATTTAACGTCCAATGGTGGCTAGTCGGCATCCTCCTCGGTCCCATGGCAAAACGCCGATTCCTTAAGAAGGCGAACGGGCAAGTGTGTTGTGCTGAGGAGGCAGCTAGGAGGTCTCTGCTCGGCGCATCACCTTGCACATCTCCGCCGAATGACGATGATGGAGGATCTGGCACGGCAATGGACTATGGAACCTTATATCAGACTCCACCGCCATCTTCTTCACCTCCGACTCGCACTCATAAGAGGAGGAGTTGGGATGGTAGCGTGGCTGCTAAGCGCTGTCCGCATCATCCCAACCATGCGAGTGCAGCGCAGGGAGCTGCTGCGGCGACGGCGACGAAGAGGAGTAAACACAGTCCGTGGCTGTGGTTGAAATTCAGCTTGACGCTGGCGATTGCGGTGGGAGTGGCGTTTAAAGACGGGCCGGGGAGTTTGTTGAAGATGAAGATTGGGAAGAAGGCGGGGAGTGCGAGTGGGAATGGGAGTAAAGTTCAAAGTGCAAGTGCCGACAGGGATGAGCCGGTTCAGGGCGCGGCGAATTGGAGAGGCGCGAGTCGGGATCCGAGTGGGGATGAAGGTGGTGGTGGTGCTGGGATGGAGGTGGGTAGCGCTGAGGTTGGCGGGTTGGGACTCGATTCTGGGGTTGTGGACGGCGATACTGCCGAGCCCGAAGGAGTGGGTGATGGAGCGCCTGGATGATACAAGAATTTGCGAGAGAGGAGCAGCGAGCTTCTCAAGATTGGTTAAGTACCAAGCCTGCCGCCGGACTGGATACGGTGAGCAAGGCATTGGGCACACCAGGACATACGACTTTGAGCCGAACACGGCACTTTTCCTTATCCTTGGGCGGATACGAGCGATTGTATGTTTTGAATTCCATGCGGAGGGAGAGCGAGTAACAGAGATACCCCGAGTATGCGTGCTGGATGCATAGAGAAGACACAGAAGTGGAAGTACTGGTAGTCTTAATCAGTAATCAGTAATGAATGATATTGCAGAGAAAGCAGTCGACGTCCATTTTGTGATCGTGGTTCAGAAGAATAAAGTGTTGCTCGTTAGAAGAGTCTCTGATTGACGGCATTATGATCCTCCTATACACCTGGTTACCCAGCTACGAAGGTAGCACTCAAACCGCCCTCGCCGCCTCACCACCCAAATCCTCTTCCTCCACATTCCTCTTCCCTCGCCCTAAAGATCCCTCGCCGACGCCCATTCGCTTCGCAACGTACTGCTGTGCGACGATGCCTACGCTGAGTGTGAGCGTCTCTTCCAACCACTCCACCGCCCAGTCTCGAGGATCTACGCCCCCGGCTGCGATTAATTCGCGGATACTCTCTGGTAGACCCGCGAGGTTCATGCTTGAGCCATCGTCATCGCTGGTGGAGGATGCGTCGAGCCAACTCGCCCAGACGGCAGGGAAGGGTTGAGAAAGGGAGTGGAAGGCGAGAGAGTGCAGCGGGTCGTAAAGGTAGATTGCGAAGACGACGAGGTCTTCATTTGCACCTTCTTCCGTCTTCTTGTCTTCCGTGTGGGCGTCGCCTGCGAACCAGGTTGCGTCGGAGGTGTAGCCTACTGCTTGGATGGCGAGGAAGATATCCGAAGACCTGACCGGGTTGGACTCGGAGAGCGTTTCCGTGGCTCGTTTAGCGGCTTCTTCGACCCCACCACGTGCGTCGAAGAATTCTTTCGCGTAGGATTCAGCAGACACGCGGACGAGGCGGGTGCCTTCTTTCAGTCCCTGAACGACACCGAGGGATCGCGCTGCTGCGGACTCGCGGTACCAAGGTCCGTCGGTCCAGCCTGAACCTGCTCCGCCGAGCACGCCTGCGCCGCGATAGCCGGATGTGTCTGCGTCGGAGCGGTTGCGGGACTCGGAGCCGCGTTGGAGGACGAGGAGGTCGCCGCCTTCGACTTGGGACATGACGCGGGAGAAGGTGGAGTAGATTAATGGGTCGAGGGAGGGGTAGTTGAGGATGTCGTGGGTGGTGTGGATTTGCAGGCGTTCGTGGGCGGAGATGGGAGGGGCGATGTGGGAGATTAAGGAGGTGAATGTGGGAAGGGCGCGGGTGCGGAGATCGGTGCCTGGGAGGAGGAGGTCAGCGGGGTGTGTATATATTTTGAGCGTGGTGTCAGGCCCTACCAATGCTTTGAAGATTCTTCATATTGCCTCGCACTTGATCCGCCCACTTCTGTGCTTCCTCATTCCCCGTGATTTGCGTCGCGATGTTCTCTGCTTGTTTGACGGCTGCTGTTGCAGCGCTGTACATGCTTCCCCACCATCCTCCTCCACTGCTCGCGGGTGCAGCTTTGGCTGGCTCAGCCTCTGCCGTTTGAGACTGGTGGAAGCTTCTGCTACCATCTGTGCTTCCTCTCTCTTTGCCCTGAGCTTGGACTCGATCCTCACTGCTATTCCTCTGGCTGCTGCCGACGGATGTGCTGGCGGGGGTGTAATCTACTCCTCGCTTTGGGCTGCGGCCAGTGGTGTTGCTCGTTGCGCTGGAGCTCATGCGGGGAGTAGTAGGTCGGGACGTAGGCGCCTTTTTTGCTGCAAGTTGCTTCTCGATTTCGGCGAGAGCATCTTCGCCTAGATCATCGTTGGTGTTCGCGGGAGGATTGGTCTTCTTGGTGGACTTCGAAGTGGGTGCTGGTGCTTGCTCGTCGGCGCCGAGGGAGTCCAGTTCAGCCAGCAGATCGGCGTCGTCTTTCCGAGGCATCGTAGGTGAGACTGTGATTATGCGATCCGGTAAGGAAGTAAAGTCGTTCAAAGATGAGACGACGACATGGTCAACAATGGAGAGTGGAGAGATCGAGCTTGGGCCAGACGTCAGGGGTCCAAGCTCGTATTTTCTGCAGGGATCCAAGCCAAAATACCAACGTCACTTCACACTTGCTTGTCCCGATCTTCGACAACTTCGAGCAAACATTTCCAACAAGACTATTGTTAGTGGTTGCTATTGTCAGTCATATCTACTCTTTGGCTTACACTTACAAGAAACTTCTCGATTGCACATCTTGTAGCCGATCACCTGAGTTGCAACGGGGAAAACTAGAGAGCAATCGGATCAACGGCGGCATATGCCTCCAGTCTGCGCGAGGCTACTCGCCAATGAGGTTGGATGCTCGACATGATTGTACAAGGTGATATAGGTGAGCTTCAAATACCGCATCTATTTGGGCAACTCCATCAGCGTTGACAGCCGAGCCGCCTCCAGAATACAGTGCTATCTACTGCCCAGAGCCTTCGCCTTCATTACCAAAGTCGTCATGCGCAGACCAGAAACCACCACTTCCCAGTCCACAATGGTGCACCAGACCACAATACATGTCGAGCAAGTCGAAGTCCGTGATGTTCTCCCTCGCGAAGCTCAATGCTCAGGACGCGTGAGAATCACTATATTCAAGCCCAGTCAGTACGTCTTCCATTCGAGGTTGCGCCATCCAACGGCATGAACATGAGATGGAGACCTACCCTGCAACATCTCCTGGCTGTGAGCCTTCTCCTCCTCGAGCTTAGCCTTCTTGTCTGCCTCGGACGTGGCCTGCTGGAGATGGTCAGTGGCTTCGACATGATCGGCGCAAGTCGACGGTACTACTTACACCCTGCTGGCCTGGCGTGATCGAGGCGTCGTTGGATGAGATGGCGGAATTAGCGGAGTCGATGGAGGCGCCGCCCGCACGAACGCCCTTCCACGTGGAGAATGCGCCGAAGCCCAAGACTCCGATGCTTGGACCGAAGACGACGGCGAAGGGAACGATGTTGCTGAATCTCTGAGACATGATGTTATGTTGGCACGATGTTGTTGGAGCGGATGCGCTGGTTGGTGTCGTTGTTGGTGGAGGATTCGAGGTTGTTCGAGAGATGGTGTAGAGGATCAGACTCGGAAAGGCAGCCGAGGTTTTGTAGGAAGACTTGGGAAGCTCGGACTGGTGAAGACGCGGCTGGGTCCGCTGCTTGCCTAAGCCGGATGTGTGTCCTCTACTCACAGCGCGAGAGCTTTCGTATGCGATCTGCGGAACATGTAAGTAGCTGCAGAGTGTTTGCGTTTACATCTCAGCTCCATCTCTACCAACCTGTGGTGTTTGTGAAGATACGCCCATTGGGAAAGCGCATTGCAAGTTCAGCCGCCGAACGGACGTCTTCTGTCTGCAGTCTCTCGTAAACCTCCTCAAGCCGTTGATCGCGGCAAGTCCAAGAGACATGATCGTACGCTGATTGACACCTTGACGAGAGAATGAATGAAGTGATGGACTCTAGATTGAAAGACCCAGCGGACCGGACTGGTATATGACCGTATGCTCAACAAAGGCATAGCCTAGCAATCCGCGATACAAGTGCACTCTGAACAAGGTGCCAAACAAATCTCCACAGTGCATCAAAGGTGCTTCGAACAGGGGGTTGCGTGCATACGGTAGCAATCAACACTAGCGGATTGGCGCAGACCATTCACCACATTCAAGGTCCCTGTTCTCAACGACAGAACGTAGCTGCATCGATGAAGAAGCATTGATCACTGCCATACGTGGGTATGTCTACTTCATGTTGTGTACCTTGAAACAGATTGTCCTGAAGCCTCAAACAGCAACAATCGTATCTACTCGTTGCTTCCAAGCACATATTCCTGATGGTACCGCTTGACTTCCGATCTGACGCTTCTCATGCAACCAAGTACAATATGTGAAATTATACCTAAGACTTGGTCAAAGCCCTCTTCGTGCAGTCCTTGTTCGAGTGTGAAGCTGCCGTAGGGAGTTCGTACGCTGTCGTGGTCGCTGTCTCATCCGACAAAGCCGGGTTCGAATTGTGTTTGCAGCGATGACTTCATGCTCCTTTGATCCTACGGTTCGGTCGGACTTCAGTACGCTGCAGTCCTGCTCCGCTGCTTGCAAATCCAAGCGTATATCCTGTCAGCCCTAGGTATCCTGGCTGGGAAGGATGTCGAAGGCGACGTTGCGTGGCGCTGAAATCGCATGCTTTCCATCGTTTGAACCTTCCTGCGATAGCGGCTTGCGTGTTCAAGTCGGCGCTGCTCTTCTCCTGGCTCTTGCTTGGTCAACCTCATGCACTTGCTCTTCCTACTATGACTGTTGACGCTGCTTTTTTTCCTGCTCTTGCGTGTCCGTGGACTTCGATAAAATTGTTTCGATCGTTCTTGACGCAGCATTGCATCCACCGAGTGACGGGTATGTCTCCCCTCCTGACCTCGTGGTCTCGCGAGTGGCGTGCCAACGCGTCGTGGTTTGTCGACGTGCTTGATCAGGCTGTGGGTTCGCGATCAGACTCGTAGGCTTCGATGTGTTCCTTGTTGGTTTGCTTCAAGAGCTGACGAGTTTGCTCAAAAGGTCGTATGGCAGCGCGTTCCATGCCGTTCTCGTCAACTCGCGTCTCTGTTTCCAAAGTCCTGCGGCTACTGTAAACGACCAGACTGCTGCAGCCTCTAGACGAGCCTCGTGCTGGTCTGAGATGAAGTGCTGCTTTCGATGTTGTGGTCGACGTCTGCAGCGTCGGTATGTGGCTCTTCTGCAATGATCGGGCGAAGTGACTCCTCACAGTCATCGAATGCGTCTCTCGGGAGAGTATCGTTGCTGGACGGAAAAATGTCCGGAAGCTCACGCTGTCGTCTGTCGGATCTCGCGCGCGGAGAGTGTCTTTGACCTCGCGAACATGGAATGTCGGCGTTGAGGTCCTTTCGGCATATGGATGTATTGAGCTGTTGTCAGTGCTGGTCGTATGAATCGTCAGCGTGCACTGCCGGTCACCAGCGCCCTTGCGACCGGTGTCAACGATTCTTTAAGGTCCGCATCGTTGTGAGAACTTGCCTCTGCACGGTGTCGATGGGCCAGACGTGAAGGTGATGAAGATGATCGTTCATGGCTCAACGTTGTTGCAACACTGTCGTCTGTGTTGCTCGAGATCATGAGGACCGCTCGTCAATGAAGTCGGGCCAACGCATGTTAAGTTGCTCGTCGCAAGTCCACCGTTTCTGCCTCAGTATGGCCACGCGGAGGTGCAAGTCTGCCTGCCCATGAGCACGCCAAACAGGTTTGAACGAGATAACTCAACAACCACAACGTGCAACAACTCCAGAGTTGATGAGCTTCCTCAGACATATAGTCTTCAACTTTTGGCAGTCCGACGGTAGTAAATGCTGGTCTGTGGCAAAAGATCTCAGAAGTGAGGGCAAAGTTGAGGATCCTGGCGTTTCGCATATATGTATGCCAGTGATTCGCATTCTCTCGCCTTCGGGCAGCCCTCCTTCGGTTGGGTAGGTCTAATCAAAGTGACCTTGTCTGTTGCTGTTGCCGCGCTGCCGCGCCACCTGTAGCCCCTTGCACTGCACTGTACTTGCTTTCGATTCGACTCTGAACTCTGTTCGCTAACATACCACCGTGTAGATGCAAGATCTGTTCTATGGGAGTCACCCAGACAAACACCTTGGCTACACAACTCTTCGGAGCATTCTTTTTTTGGTCCTTTTCCTTCTGCCATATGTATGAGGGTAGGCTTGGCGAGGCTGAGTACTCGAACGATCCAAGCATGTAGGAACGATCAATATCGTTTTATTCTGCTTGGAGGACCTTGCTACCAGCATCGCCGAACGACTCTGAATTTGTGAGCATTGGTGCGATGTGTTGTGGCCTTTCACATCTTTTTGCCCATTCCATTCGGCTCATCCATAGCCACTTGGTGACGGAGGTGTTGCTGACTTGCTTGTCGATAGACGCTAGCGTTGATTGACGATCGTGCTTGCTCCAGTCCAAACACCTTTATCGAACCACCTTCACCTTCGCAAATAACCATCGGAATGGCGCCATAGATGCAAGAAGAGACACTTGCATGTTGACATGCAACTTCTGAAGACTCCGAGGCATGATCATCACCTTCGCTTCCATCACCGCCTTCGCAAAGACCGCTCCGTGGCGGGCACTGTCGTCGGACAGCTGCATTATCGACTTCATTCTTGCTCCTCATACGATCGAACCGGGACCGCCATATCACAAAGGAATATGTCGTCGAGCCGACAGCATGCACCAGCTTCACGAGAAGCCTCTCGACAGCGACATCAGCAGCAATCGTCGTACCGTGCACCGTGCAGCAACGAGTTCGAATCGAGCGTCATTGGTTGAAGAGAACGGTACCTTCTGGCTTTGAAGCTGCTCGTACTCCCAGTCCACTACGCATTCGAGGACGACTTCAGCATTCGAGCCTGGCCGCAAGGCAACGAGACCTCCGGACTGAAGTGCAGATCGCAGCATCAGACTGCGGACAGAAAGGATTACGACGAAAGCTTCGGCGCTGCGACTTCTCAACGAGGCCTCCAAGTGCAAGAGCGACCGGCGGACCTCCCTCTTGGGGCAACAGACAATGAGAGAGCAATGGACGAATATGGGGATTGGCGAGACCGCAGCGCGGACGTGAAGTGTCCATGCCAGCGCACAAATGATGGCACCCATGCGGGGAGACCGTACGAACCTCGATGAGAAACGCTTCGGATCGTAGCATCGCAGCGAAACTGTTGAAGCTAAACTGTGTTTCCAGAAGAAGGACAATGGCATCTCATCAGCGGTATGAAGCAACTCGGATCCCATCGCCTTCGGTGCGTGCGGCCTGGCCTCCAGTCGTGCTCCCAGCAAGAACGTCGTTTCCCACGAGTTTGCTGCAGAAGCTACGATGCAGGCATCTGCAGCGCTCGAACTCGAATCGAACACACGCCAATACGAATGAAAGCTTTCCTTGCTCTGGCGGTCCGAGTCTGGAGCTGCCAGGATCGCCGCCTTCTGTTCAACGCAAATACATGGCTCCCTTGAGCCATGTGAAAAACTGACGTCGCAGAGTCGCAAAGGCCGTCCATGAGCCAGGTCAGAGAGGCAGGAGCATCGGACTCCTTTCACTGGAAAGGCGGCCGACAGTCTCGGCGTGAAGGATCGACATTTCGAGCAAGGAACACAGTCTACGCAGCACCGGATCAGGTCGGTTAGGCATGGAGTCCATGGAGCAAGAGTCGACACATTTTCGGAGAAAGCGATTCTGAATCCAGACCCGTCGCCCTTCGAGGGATTTGTAGTACCGTGGTGAGGAGAGCTTGATGGCCGCCCTCGCTGATCTCGAGTGATAGATCCCAGACCAGGACCGTGAGATATACAAGGTACGGTCCCCTTGATTGATCTTACATCGACAACAGGCTCCAAATGAAGTCCCCCGATCGGACCACACCTCTCGGAGACCAGGCCGAGAAGGAATTTCACGGCCATGTCTGATGCCCTGATCGCTTGTATCCTTGTGGAGCTTGAATTCGTGCAATCTCGGCAGCCGTCCACTGTTCTCAGGCGTCCGACAGCTACACTTTCCCGAGCAGAGGCAAGACAAGCATCTCGCACAGACGGAAAGATTCCACGGACCTCCAGTGATCCACTCGCTATATCTCCGGATATTGCTGCTGTTCGACAAGGTCCGATTTGGGAGCGGCAGATCTCCCATGCATTCCTGAGGCTCATAGCTCCGGTCAATTGGAAAGGTCGGGATGTTCAGCAAATTCCTCGTCATTGAGCGCATGCGATCTCCGTACGGCCACGATTCGATTCGAGAGTAGTATCATTCGGATCTCATAGCGCTTTCAGGGCGGTCAAGGGGCTTCTTTGACTGGTCGAAGGATGGCGGGTGTGTTTTAAAGCCGACGTTTGACAGGCTGGAGGTGCGAGACTTCCACGAATTGGTGGTGCTCTTGAGGCTAGGGTTCGCACTCTAATGGCTTGACTTCGAAAGCTATGATGACATGCCGTCCAGAGGAGCTGCATCGCCCGCAAGCTCTGCGTGGTCTCCTGTCGTTCGTGGGCCTTCTGAGCCTGTCAGGATGCCCGCTGACCACCGGTCCCACTCCTTCAGTTTGCGAGTGCAGCCAAGGTCTACGATCCCATAGTGACTCCCTCATCACGCATTTCTCGCATCTGGCAGAGCGATCATCGTCGTCCTACGGCTCAAGACTCCTGTATCCCGCGAGAGATGTCAAGAAGCTGTAAGCAGTGCCACAGCTGCATGGCATCTCATTGCTATCGGTGCCTGACATTTCGAAGTATACCTGGCCACACGATAGCGGAGGCCTGCAGGCTCTGCGGTCGCAATGGAATGCAGGACATGTCTCTCGTACTGCTCGTGCTCAAACGAGAGGAGGCCGATAGACACGAGACGTCTCAAGTCCTTATTGCTAGAAGCTTAGCAGCGGGAGCTCCCGTCCGGGATTCTCCGAATCTGGCAGTCGCGAACTTCGACGTCAAGCTGCCACAGCACTGCTTCTACTACACCTGAACCGCAAAATACCAATACCGCCAACATGTTCCTCCGCCGCGCCGCCCCGGCGCTCGCCAAACGTGCCATCTTCCGCCCGACCGTCACTCGCTCATTCGCACTCTCCGCACGCCGAAGTACGATCCCAATGGCACCCCGAAAAGCGCCGCGCAAAGAGAAATAGCACGGCTGACACAACAAACAGCTTCCAATGGCGACCCAAAGCCCGGCGAGTCTTCGAACCTGCTCAAACCTCTCGACGGTGAGTGCGCAACTAGGATGACAAGATGCGGAAACGAGGTCCGTGGAGGAGAGCTCCGGCTGATATAGGTACACAGACATCAAGAGCGAGCACGATCTCCTGCCACCGGGTGCTAAGCCAGGTACCATGCCCACCGATCTCGAGCAGGCCACCGGTCTCGAGCGTCTAGAAATCCTCGGAAAGATGCAAGGAGTGGACGTCTTCGACATGAAGCCATTGGATGCTTCTCGCAAGGGTAAGAGACACAACACCTCGGCCGACACTGCGCGCCTCCTGACAGCCGAATAGGAACACTCGAGGATCCCATCACTGTCAAGTCCTTCGGCGACGAGCAATACCTCGGCTGCACCGGTTACCCCGTCGACACGCACGTTGTCATCTGGCTCACCACTTCCCGCGAGCGCCCGGTCGAGCGCTGCCCAGAGTGCGGCAGTGTGTACAAGATGGAGTACGTTGGACCACAAGATGACGGCCATGGACACGATCACGGCCACGGCCATGATGAGCACGTGTACGAGGAGCCAAAGACCATGGCGGATTTCGTCAAGCCTGAGTACAGATAGAGCATTGAAGATTTGGGGAGCATGTACAGAAACGCAGGCGTGAAGAGGAGACTGGAGACAGAAGGCAGTCTTGTAACATACAGTGCAGCAGCAGTGGGTAGCTGTGCTGAATGACAGTTTGCGAATACACCAATCGGATTCCTCGCCTGCACCATCAGACATTATGCTTGTGCTGCACCGCCCTGAGAACGATCCGGATCGCAGCAATGCGACAAGGGAGAAAACTGACCGCGGACATGCAAGACAGGTGACAATGCACATGTAAGGGCCTGGAGGATGTACGGGTAAAGTATAAAGTAGCAGAACTTGTCCCTGTGAGTAGCAGAACGAGTACAAATACCGCATGGGTCAAGCACAATGCCTGCGCCTGAAATCTTAGTCCTTCTCACTCTTCTCATGAAGACATCCCTTCCGCTCACTGTCCCTCTCCCATTTCCTCCTCTCCATCTCGACCTCATAGCTGGCCTTCCTCTCCTCAATGGCGTCAACCAGTCCCGGGTCGATCCATCCTTTGTACGGATCGCCAATGGCGCCTTGTCGCGCATCGAATCTCCGGTCACGCTCGATGTACGCTTTAGCTGTATTTGCTGGTAGCTCAGAGATGGCAGTCCAGAGTTTCGGCAAAGATTCGTTGAAGGCGTGATATGTAAAGTTGCGACAGATGTTGAGAAGTGTTCGTGGGTCGAGCGGGTCGGAGCCTTCAGGATGAGACATTTTGCTGAGACTCGGCCGTGCTGATGCCCTCAATGTCCCTTTTGATAAAGAGTGTGCGAACTTGCACCTCAATGGCTGTGAGTGAGTATTTCGAAGGAGAACGGAGTCCTAATTGCGGAGTTGCATGTGATCAACTCGGATCCCGGCAACCCCGCAAATCGAGGTGAATCGCGCTCTTTCTCCGCCACCTCTAAACAAAACAAAACAATCAACACTGCGACATCACAGTCGCGATGCGCCTCCCACCCCACCCCCGCCGCCTTGATCACCAATACCGCTATGCCGCCAGCGCAAACCATAGCTCAAGCTAAAGCCTCCTTCAAAGCTCGCGGCCGACCCTCCCTCACGGACAAGCAACAGAAACAACTCCAGCGCGCATGCGAATTGGAACAGCGCGCGGAACGGATCAAGGAGCAAGAGAAGAAGCGTGCGGCTGCGGCGGTGAAGAGGAAGGCAGAGGGTCAGGATGGAAAGGACAGGCAGAAGGCGTTCTTGGGAACCCAGATGAGGAGAGACAAGTTTGGGTATAAGAGCAGTCAGTTTCACTTGGGAGCCTTTCTGCAAGCTGCTGGGAGGAGAGTAGAGGGGCAGGGAGGATCGCTCGCCGTGCAAGATGAGGTGGTAGAGGAGGAGGATCTCTTTGAGGATGATGGCTTGGATGATGAGATGATGCTGAGCGTATTGGAGGCGATCCCGGCAGTTGACACAAGAGGCCGGCATTGCAAGAGTTCACTTGTCGAGGATGCCGAAAAGCGTTGGAAAACGATGCCGCCTCCGCCGATACCACGACCAGCAACTACACACAAGCCGCCTGTGCCTTCGCAATCGCCGACCGCTGAAGAGGACCTGAGCAGTTTCTGGGAGGATCTGGACAGCAGTACACAGATTGCAAGGGACCTGGATGACTCCTCCACGGACTTCGACAACGATATGGCGAGCAGTCTGAACACGTCCTTCGGCTCCGGGAGCTTCGATCTTACAGCGGAAGAACTAGACAAATTGGATCCTCCCCCTATGCCTGCAGCGTCAGTTGAAAAGACTCGTCCTCTTCCCGCTCCAAATGTATCTATGCTACCACCACCGCTTCCCGCGAAACGAAGCCCGATTCCTGCCAGACAAATGCCACCTCCGAAAAAGCCCCAAAGCATTGCAGCCAAGGAGCCGAAGCGCCAGAATGTGATTAAAGGTCCATTCCTGCCCGCTAGGTCTCTCTACTGTTCGCCCGACCTTGGATTCACGCTGTCGCAGCTCGAGAACTTCGTCGAGGATGATCTCCAGCTGACGCAGGCTGTACCTGGATGAGCCTTATGACATCTTTTCCCGACGTTTGGGAGGAGTCAGAGAAACTGCGAAAGATAAGAACGACATTGATATGAAGATGCTTCAACCTACTGGTTGCACCAGCTTGCGCTTCCTACCGGAACGATCCACTGCCATGCGAAACGCCTCTGGTCACTATGTCCACGAATGCTGAAATGGCTCGACCTGTGGCAATTCCACCTTGACACTGCGAAACGCCTCCATGGCATTTGCATGTCTGCGCTACATGGGATGATGGCATTCAATGGAGTCAGTGGAGGGAAAGTCAATTCCCTTGAACGGATCGTTGGTGGTCCTGGGCGGAAAAGGGCAACGGACAGACTGTGAGGGCGTCACCCGGAGGGCGCAGAAATGCACGCGGACTTTGTTGAAATCCAGATGCGGAGGAAGTTGAGGGCGGTAGGGAGACCACATTAAACCAACAGAGCCATGTTCTGCAATAAGCATGCATACGAGATACTGAGCTGTACACAGAAAGCTTTCGCCGAAGTCCTCGATCCTTGCTTCTTGTGTAAAAATATCAGGTGCGATCATGGCCTTGGATTGAGACCTGCATGCACTTGTTAAAGGCTCGGTTGTTGGCAAACACTCACTGCATGCATGATCTGCGATTATTCAAGGCACAGTCTCCGAATCGCAGGCCCATCAGAAATAGGAAAATCCGGCTATAGTCTCAGAGCGAGTGTAATGAGTCGCCGGGGTCTCATTACGATCTTTTGAAGCTGCCAGACAGGAAATGTAAGGCGATGTCAAGAGAGTGGAAGAAGAAGCATTAATGTTGCTAAATAGATGGTCGTGTATCTACTGACGCTGTTCACACCCCTGGAAACTGGGCACAACGGAAGCATTAGATATTACGAGATAACCTGTCTTTTGCCGAGGGCATGCTAATGTCGCACACTGCATGCGGTTTCGGCCGGGTTCATTGTCTGACCAGGCGAAACAATACGCTCCTTATACGACTATACCTGCAGGGTCGCAGCCAGTTGAGAGCACTTGACCCTATGGAATCATCAGCATTGAAGATCGACTACGAGGGGCTCGAGCAGGTCGAATAACGACTTACGAGGCCCAGGACGCTGCCAGAGCAGCAGTACGCAGAGCTGCCGCCAAGCAGACTTTCACATGTGGCAGTGTCGTCGGTCGTGGCTAAGACGGAATTGAGTCAGCATTGTTGCTTTAATGCATGAAGGAAAATAAGAGCGCATAGGCTGACCTTCAGTGCAGAGTGCACCAAGTTCGGAGACATCGCCGACAGGGCAGCATTGACGTGTGTCGGCACCTGTGCAACCAAAAGATGTCGCAATTACGCCAGGTTCGCTACCAGGAGCGAAGCATTGGGAGGCAAGCAGCGGGTCCTGCGAAGCAAGCTGGTCAGCACTAGAGATACGCAGATTCGCCGAGGAACTTGAGCTGGATGGACTCACGAGGAGGCCTGTCGGGCAACATAATGGCTCGGCGAGGAGCGTGTTTGCACACGCAGAGTTCGTAGCTAGAGCAGGAATAAGGTCAGCGTTGTTACATTCGGCGCTCAGGGATGAAGCGGCGACAAGGCCGGGCAGTACTTACGATCCTGGCAGGCAGCACCGACCCCGAGACCACCGGTAATGGCGGTCGCAGGACAGCATGTAGGGTCGTAGTTGGCTGCGCAAGCGAAGGTCGTTGGGCTATTACCTCCACCACCTTCAACGGGAGTAGTGGTTGCTGGGGCTGCGCAGTTCAAAGCTAGCACCGCGCCCTGAAAAGCCAGTTGATCAGCATTCACACGTTTGAGAGGCATGCGAGAATGACTTACGAGTGTTTGGTCTCCATCACAGCATCTCGGAGTTTGATCAGCCGAACATGTGCCGTCAACCTCGACTGGAAGATAGATCAGCATCAGGACTATTGAGAGAACATGCGAGGCTGGGGAAAGAGTGCGGAACTTACGCCCTGTGCACAGGAGATTGAGGCCAAGGCCATCGGCGTCAGTGCAGCATCTGGCTTCGCCATTTGCGCATGTGAAGGTCACGTCGCCGTTCGCGCCGTTGCTGTCGCTGCCGTCCCCACCGTCGCCAGGCGCAGCTTGACAGCCAGTGTAGACTACTCCATTCTACAAGCAAGTTGGTCAGCATGGATCCTTTGATGCGAGTACGATCGGTGAATGAGGTAAACTTACGAGAACGTTGAGAACGCCGTCGTTGGGACAGCAGTACGCGGGTTGGGTACCACAAGAGCTGATGTCAGTGGAGGATGCTGGGAGGGCAATGAATTAGCATCGCCATTTTCGATGGGTCGATGGACTAGTGCGGTGAAACTTACGAGCAGTACAGAGTAATTGAAGCGCATTGGCTGCGCTCGCGGTACAGCATTGCTCCGATTCATCGGTCGCGCAGTTGAATGGGCCGGTCACCGGTTCATCGGCTACACACTGGTCGACTTGCACAGCCAAGCCGTTAAGGGTGAGTCCGAGAGTAGTACAGGTCGTTCCCGCGCAGCATGGATCGAGGCCGAGGACACCCGTAGCATCACATGCATCGCCCGCAGCATTACAGGTGCCGTCGTCGGGGTTTCCGCCCGAGCAAGTTCCAAGTAGAGTCTGACGTCTGAGGAGCGAGCCGCCTTTCAAGGACCGAGCGTTGATGTCGAGGGTTGGGAAACAGCTGGATCCATCGCAGCAATCATCCGATAGCAGCAACCCGTTAGAGCCCAGCAGGCCGGAGCAGGTTCCACCAGCCTGAACACAGTCCGATGGTGTTGAAGTAGCGCTACTGGACGTGGTAGTAGACGAAGTGCCGTCAGTGGTCGTGATAGTAGCAGTCGTGGTGGTGTTCGGGTCGGGTTCACCGCTAACCGTGGTAGATGAAGCAGTGGCAGATGAAGCAGTGGCGGATGAAGCAGTGGCGGATGAAGCAGTGGCAGATGAAGCAGTGGCAGATGAAGCAGTGTCAGTGGTAGTAGAAGCGGTTCCGGTAGCAGTTCCGGTGGTGGTGGATGAGGTGTCGTCGGTCGGGTCGCCGTCACCGCCATCGTTTGGATCATCAGTGGCCGTGGTCGAAGTGCCGGTCGCAGTCGAATCAGTGCCGGTCGCAGTCGGGCCATCGGTCACGGTGGGATCGCCGTCTTCGCCGTTGGGGTCATCACCGCCTCCCCCGTAGTAAGGTGGTGACCCGCCATCAGACCCAGAGCCGCCGTTTCCGCCGTAAGACGGAGCACCATCGTTGCCAGAGCCGCTGCCGTAGGTTGGAGCTGCACCTCCGTTGGAGACTGGCTTAGTGATGGTACAAGGACAGTCGGTGATCGTGACGGAGCCGGCTTCGGTCACGACGTAGGTCTGGCTTGGCCCGTAGGTGATAGTTGTGGGAGAGGGAAAGTAGGTAGTGAACTGATCGACGACCTCGGTGGTGTAAGCGTCCGGGGAGGAGACACCGCTCGCGCCATCGCTTGAACCAGAGGCGGATCCGCTACCATTGTTGCTTGAACCAGAGGCGGAGCCGCTATTATTGTTGCTTGAACCAGAGGCGGAGCCGCTATCATTGTTGCTTGAACCAGAGGCGGAGCCGCTACCATTGTTGCTTGAGCCAGAGGCGGAGCCGCTGCTAGCATTGTTTGAGCCAGAAGCGGAGCCGCTGGCACCGCTGCTTGAACCAGAAGATGAACCACTGCCCTGGCCATTCTTGACGGGGCATGACTTGACGGCAGGTGGGTATGGCCTTGGGCCGTCGACAACGCACTTGCTGTCGACAACGCACTTGCTGTCGACAACGCACTTGCTGTCGACAACGATGGTGCATCCGTCTTTGAGTAACATGCACTTGATCCCACCGTCACGACCGTGCTGTCGGAAGGACGGGTGTAGCTCTTGGAGGTGGCATCAGCGTCGGTGTAGGAAGTAGTGTACAAGGCGCAGATCTGGCGGGTCGGCTGGCCATCCTTGAGTTCCATCCAGGTGTTGACAAAGTGGCAATCGTCGCAGGAGTCATCACACTCAGCTGTACAGCGAGCCGCATCAAGGGTAGTTCCCTCGTAGACGGAGTGCGAGATGAAGGTCGAGCAGCCGTCCTTGACCGGGACCGAGATGGCGGAAGTGCCTGGGTCGCTGCGAGTGTAGCCATCGATCTGGGGACCAACGGCGAGGGTCAGCATCGCCAGAGAGGCGACGACGAGAGGAGAGAACATGGTTAGTAAGAAAAGGGGTGAACGGATGAAGCGGGATGAGTTGATGCCGAGTGAAGCATGGATTGAGGAAAAGAGTTAACTTATACCTCTGTGTCCATCTTCCGACACGCTCTTGCTTTTTCTCCCATTTCCCCAATCAGGAATCTGATCAGGCCACTCTCCACTCTCCACTCAATGCATGCATCCAAGATATTAGACGTGTTCACGCCGTGTAGATTACTTTCTCGCTAAAGTCAGGATCATGTGGGATCGACAATATTGCGAACCAGGAAGTGGCCACCACGCGAGCAACGATGCATCATTAGACGAAAGCATAGTTGTTCAATGGTAGATGGGTAAGCAATCCTCGGGAAGCGTTGCTTCTGCCAGTCGCGCTTGTGGAGCATTGTTGCTTACACCGCCATCATGCGAGCCACATCAATCCATGGTTCTTCTAACATGGTATTCCTCGGCGATGTTGCTGTAATCTGGGCCACGAACCGAGTATGGGAAGGCAATATCGGGCCAGAAGCGAGAATCAACAGCAGAGCTGATAGTCCTTGGCAAGATTCATCGCGTGAGGTCCACGTTCAGGGTTCAGATGTTCAGCCTTGGGTCCAACCCAGCACGTACGCAGCGGCTCTTTCGGGCCCTATACGGCACGTGGCGTCTACCATTGAACTCTCTCTTTGCTGCGTGGCTGAGACAGTGATGATTGATGAGAGCTATGCAGCACTCGGCGGAGGATTTCTGGCCTCGTGAGCTCACCTACGCAGCCCTGATTTTCAGCATCGATGGTTCTCTTTGAGACAGATGACAGAGGCCATGACGGTCTTCGTTCCGACTCTTTGAGGAAGTCGACCTCACAGTTGCCCATGTCTGGTCGACTTCTCTCCACTCTCGCTTCCTCCATCCGTAACGGTCAGCCTTCGTATGGAAGCGCCGCAAGACGTCAGGAACGACCCCATATTTGGCCGTCGAATGTTCACAATGGCCCAACGCCACTTGCCCGCAACGTTCAAAACAACAGCCCTGAGGTCTTATTTCGGTTGTGAATTTCCATACGGCCAGCGGAACACGTGGCCGGCCGTTGTGATGCGCTGCATGCTTGCCAGGGCGGCATGCAGGGACGATTCCACATGTCCGGTCATCGTAGTGCCTCTCCGTTATCCTGCATTAGATTCGGGTTCGGATGCAAGTGATGCGGTAGTCATCGAGTGGTGGGAGAAGAGGGGAAGGTCACGTCGCCAGAGGAATGCTGTCCACGCCAAGGTTTCGGCCCACGGAAGAGCCATCCGCATTCGGACAATGGCGTGTTGGACTTCACTTCCCGACATTGTGCTAGCACTCCTAATTCAACGTCCGCAAAACACGCCATTATCGCCGGACGTGGAGATCGGAACGGACTCATTGTCGCCTTTGCACCACTGCGATCGATGGCCCAGCTCTCTCTCAGACCCACACTGAAGAACAGACTGTACAGCCAAGCAACAAAAAGAACATCTGAACACACGGCAAGGGACCAAAGGATCTTAGCGTCGACCAAATGCTTTCGGTACCGATTCCCGAGTACACATACCCTCTCTATTCTTCTTGACCCTATCGCTATGTCTCAGAGATTTTGAGGTAGACTAGAGGGTTGTTTTGCTCTTAGCTAATCACGGGATACAGAGAATCATGACATGGCGTGACAAGTTCAACGAGCAGAAACGCTCCTTGAAGTAGCTCAACATTCGCCAAGCTCGTATATTTCCTTTCCTCCACATCCTCGCTTATCTGGTGGGGACTGTTACGGTCCATGTCAAGGTGTTTTGCTGCTTAGCTGAATACGAGACGACGCGTGCCCTGAAAGCAGGTGGTGGCGCTGAATAGGGCGAGACAAAGTGCACAGCCGACCAGACCGACCGATGAGGTTTTCCCGATCTCGGTCTTGGCTTCGTGCTCTTGACTGTAGCCTGGATGACCTAGCTGGAAGGGATAACTCATACACTGTCTGATGAAGAACACATCAGCTGCATGGACTTGGAAAGTCAATGTCATGCATGCGAGCAGGTGACAACAACTTGGCGAGTGGTCCCACAATCTTTCTCTCGACGAACGCAAGACTTCATGCCTTACGCATATCGCTTCAACTATTTTGATTCCATGACCGAATTTTGGATGAGCCGTTGCCTCGTTCATCAACATCCACGCGGTGTCAACGCGATTCGCGCCTCCGCCATTCAATGAACTTCGAAGAAAACATATCTTCTTCTCACCTCCTCAATCTCTTCTTGCCGCTCCTTCCCAACTGAACGCCCTTCTCGGACAGCTGATGTGGCATCAGTCTGGACTCTGGAAACACTCGCCTGATGAGAAACAGGTCGACCCACGATCGTGACGATCGACATTACACCGATGCTCGTGTTCACACACCAGAACTTGCTTTTCTCATTGGTAGCTTCAACGTCAACAGGCACAGGGCTGAGGAGGGTCTACGCCCAACATGAGACACAGCTGAGGCATGCAGCCAGGAATGGTCTCAATCTAGCATGCCGAGTCGAAGCGCTATCAAGATCATCGAAAAATGCACCCAATTGGACCCTGATGGAGCGCTTGCGTGGAGTCTCGGACGCTTGCGTGGTGGGTAGGTCATTTGTTTCACTCGGTCCATACCGTTTTGGCCCACAGAATACCAACTTCAGCAACTGGGATAGCAAAGAATTGGTGAGCCCATCCTCGCCGAGTGGATCGATCTGATAGGCGACCTCGGAGAATCCTCCGCATCTCGATGAGCGTACACAGTCTCATCTCAATCGGAACGCGGCGCCCGCAGACAACGGCCGTGATTTCTCGTTATTTACGAATATCGTCGGAACTTTGGAAGACCTGACAGAGCTCGCTTCTTCGCTGCTAGGAGGTAATGTCACTCACAGCACGAACGGCGTCCAACGGCAGAACCCATTGCCTGCTTCGGGTAAGGATGCAACGTCCACATTTCGGATGAAAACGGCTGAGATTGTCATTCAGCGGCTGCCAAAGGCCATTCAAATGTCCGCAGCTTCTCAGGCAGCCACGCGCGGCTAAATTTTGACGGGGCACATCGGATCGCCAAACTAAAATTGATGAGTAAACGTCTCCCAAAACGGTCTTTCGCTTCCGAACTTCATGTCTTACATCGCTACCACTTCATCCTTCCTATATTTCGCTACCGCAAGGAGGCATCGCGTGGGAACCTGTCAGCTCTCGTGACAATATTTTGATCGTCATCAGGATTGTCGTTCAGGGCAGTCGCTCTGATCGGGCCTTGTCGATGGTTCTTGTGGACCCTGCAGTGGGTTGGACGAAACTCTGCTTTTCTTTTGTATGACTGCACTTGTCTTAGAATGTGGCTGGGGATGCGAAGGGGTGGAAGGGCGACTTCGTTGGTATCTGAGGTGGGAGCGAGGAAGTTTATTCGCTTGCTGGCTTTCGCTTGTTTGTGAGTTTTTAAAATCTCACGAGACGTTTTCTCCCCCGACAAGGGTGCGATGGGCAGATGTCTCGAGATCAGCGGTGAGTTTCATCGCATTGAGGCAGCAAAACGTGGCGAGACTCTCGGTGCGGCATTCACCCATGTCCTCGTGGCTCGGCAGTCGTCTGTCGATCGAGGTCGTACAGCGTGGTAGCCGAAGCACATTCAATTCAGTGAAGGACCTGCGCTGCTTTCCAGTTCTGTCGAACAAATGTGGCCGTGTGTTCTTTTCGCTCCCAAGCCTCTTCCTTGGCTCGAGCATGGCGAACGTAGCCCCACGATCTCTCAATGCACGGCAACCTGGAAAAGATGGCATCGAAGCCACATCGAGAGAGAGAGCACATCTCGATCCCATCCCTTCGGCAGAATCCGATGACAGTGATGACGGACCCCTCCTAATCCACTCCCATCGATGCTGCACCTTGCTTCTGCCCAGCACCCACGCACTCGGGACGTCCTGCCATTCGTGATAGCACTCAAGACTGCGTACACGACGTACGCGAGCATGTCTCAACGAAAATTGCTTCTTTCTCCCGGACATCCTCTTTCCTCGTGCGTGAGCTCGAGCGCGACGAACATTCTGAGACAACATGATGTGATGTGACCACGTATCCATTCCCAGTCATGCCAGTAATGCCAGGAGAACGAAGCATGGCAGTCTTTTGCATGGCATGATTGTGAATCACTCGTGATCTCCTCGGAGCGTGTGCATTGTTAGCAGGAAGAGTGTGGGAAGATGCTGTCCTTGCTCAGGGTTATGTGCGCGGCGTCTTAGGTTTAGGGTTTGGGTAGACTCGAAACCGTGCTTGCGGTCGTCGCTGTCGGTTTCATTGCGGTATTGGCGATAGAACATCGTTTAAGTAGGGAGAGGTGATGATCTGTGCTTCACTGACAGTCTTTGAAGTATACTAGCCTGCAATGTAGAGGTTGTGGGAGTATTCCAAGCTTGTGGTGTAGCAGCCTTACAGGACATGTCGTGAGTCCAACTTCATCCCGTCACTTGGATGCTGGGAAGACAGAAACCAAATAAGACACCGGAAAAGATGATGGACGACGGTGTACACACAAAAAGCAGATTCTTCGCTATGCTATGTTTTTTTTTGCACTGGAGACCTATTTGCATAGAGACACATTACTCTTCTCGTCGTATTCAGCACGAAATCCCATCGCAGGGCAAGACATGACCTTCCCTCAGCCCATCTCTGCCACCTTCACATCCAGCCCGTCCCTCACCATCTACCTCCCCATACGAATCACTCCAGCAGCAATCAACTTCTGCACCTTCATCGCAATCCCAGGATTGCGCATATGCTCCTGCAACGCCGCGGGATCCCCCTTCGCCTGCTGCAAAATACTCTGCATAATAGGATCCTGCAAAATCGCCATGATATCCGGATCTCGCTGGATGCGCTGCTGCGCCTCCTCCTCCGTCTCGCCCTCCCGCGCGGCGAATTGCGCCTGCAACGCCTTCTGACTCTGCTGCTCAATCTCCCGCGCGTTCTTGCCGTCTTTGTCGTGGGTGGACGCCTCGGCGCACACGTCGAGACATTTGTTGTACTCCTTCATCGCGAAGAGGGCTTGGGCTTTGCGGAGGTAGGCGCGGATGAAAGTTGGGTCGCGCTTGAGGGCTTCGTCGCAGTCGGCGACGGCGGAGGGGAGGGTGAGGAGTTTGATGAGGCAGGCGGCGCGGTTGGAGTAGCCGCGCGGATCGTCGGGCGCGCGTTTGGTCATTTCGGTGTAGGCTTCTACTGCACCTGGCCAGTCGAGGTCTTTGAATTTCTGGTTGCCGAGTTCGCGGGCTTCTTCGGCTTTGGCGGGGTCGATGTAGGCGTCGCGCTCGGTGGTGATCTTGCTCTTCTCGGCGGCGCGGAGCTTGGCGAGGATGTCGGGTGTGCGGTGCTCGGTGAGAGAGCGCTGGTAGTTGTCGATGGCGTTGGTGTAGTCGCCGAGCTTCTCGTATGCGCTGCCCATGCGGCCGAAGGCTTTGGCGATGAGCTTGAAGTCGGCGAGGACCTCACGACCGTACTCGATGGCTTGTTTGCATGCATCGATACAGGACTGGTAGTCGCCCTTCTCGAAGTGTGCAGCGGAGAGGTTGGTGAGGTAGGTGATGTCCTTGTGTGTCTCCCAGGCTTTCGTGTAGTGTGCAATGGCCTCATCGAAGTTGCGCTTCTTGTAGTTCTCCGTTCCCAGCGCCTTCTCCTTATCAGCAGCCTCCTTTGCCTGCTTCTTCGCAATCGCCTCTTCATCTTCGGGTTCAGGTTCAGGTTCAGGCGCCTTCTTCGGCTGCTCCTCCTTCTTCTGCGGTCTCGCATCAGGCATTGGCACATCTTGTCCATCTTCGTGCTCAGCCTGGAACTTCTTCGCCGCGGCATCCGCGTCGTCCGTGGGGTTGAAGCTCATGTCCACGCCCAACAACACGCTCATCACCTGCAAGAATCGCGGGTCTGAGAACATCTCCTGCTGCATTCCTTGTGGATTGCTCTTCATGTTGTTCAACTTCGCCATAAATGCCGTGTCCGCCAGCAGTCCGCTTGTCTTCGGGTTCGCAGCCAGCTTCTGATACAACTGTGGGTCATTGAACATGTTGCCCAGTCCACCACTCGGATCGACACCATCTGCGCGAGCCTCATCTTCGATCACGCGGTTGACTGCTGCGAGACCATTTTTGGCTTGTGCGTTGTTTGCGTCCAACTTAAGCGCCTCTTCAAATGCTTGCACAGCTCCGATCAAGTCGCCAGTGCCGTGAAGAGCTGTTCCCTTTCGTCCCCATCCTTTTGACCAGTCTTCCTTCAGCTCTGTCGTCTTGGTAGCAGCTTCGAGAGCTTTATCCCATTGTTTGAGCGAGGCATATGCGCCGGAGAGGTTGGAATAGAGGACGTGGTTGGTCGGATCGGCGGCGATGGCTGCGGAGAACTTCTCGCTGTTGAGTTGTTAGTATGCTGTGGTAGGTTGTAGTCTGATTCAAAACTTACGCAGCTCCAGTGAAGTCTTTGGCGGCAAACAGAGCATTGCCCTCTGCCTTGAGTGCGTCTGCGCTCATGATTGTTTTGATCGATCAGTCAGTGGGCGGGGTATGAGTAGTCTTTGATCGGTTCGTCAGTGTATCTGGTTCAGAAGTGATGATGTTGTGGTAGAGAAACACAGAACTCTGGTGGATCTGTTGACAGAAGAATCGAGCATTCTGGAATAGCTGTAGCTAGCGGCGGAGTTAAGACTTCGGAGAAAGGTAGAATTGTGATGCCTCAGGCCGCCTATCACATGTGAGAACAAATGTGAAGCAAAGAAAATGGCATCGAGAACAGCGTCAATTATCATCATGACGGCTAAGGGACCCAGACACTCCACCTATACATGTCCTAATCGTGAGTCCGCCAACTTGTCATCCTCGTCTACCGTATCTTTCTATCCACAGCATCATCTCATCATCCTCCCATCCGGAGCCCAGATGTAACAGTGCAGAAAATAGCCCAATGCATTTGCAGCGCAATCCTCAACACAGTCCAGCATCGTACACTACGATATCTGCTCGTATCGAGAAACCACATGTATTATGTATACCAGCAAATCGAATCCCGAGTCATGTCTAGTGCTCGAGCAGTCTCAAGCTACCCTGCACCACCACGTTCTCGAGCACGGAACCCGGAGGAATGTCGATCGTCGAGCCCTCGGTCGCGACGATGATGACGGTACCCTTGAGCACGACACCACGGCCGAGGTTCACACCTCCGGTGATGGTGAGATGATCAAGCTCGAGGATCTTGGGAATGGAAGGGATGCGGCTCTGGAAGTTGGACACCTTCTTGAAGTCGTTGCCGAGCTTGATGAGAGGAGCAGGGCCGAAACGGTTGGGGTCCATCACGAGCTGGCCGTGCTTGAGCGTGTAAAGGTCCGACTTGACGAGCATGAGATCGGAGCAGGTCTTGACTGGCAAGAAACGGCGACGAGGCACGTTCACGCCGTGAGCGTTGTGGAAGTGACGGATCGCGGCACCGACGGCGGTCTCGAGTTGGATGATGTTGACGTCGGCCTCACCCTTCTTGTCGGCGGGGATAGTCTTGCCGTTGGGGATGATCTCCATGGCGAGCTCGTTGTTCTCGACGATGCGCTTGACCGCGCGGAGGTTCATCCAGATGTTGTTGGTGTTGAAGTACTTGAACTTCTTGATGCTCTTGAACTCGTTGGTGTATTGCTTGGGGACTTGAGCAATCTCCAACAGACGAGCCTGACCCTCGTAGTCGATGATGGTGCCACCCTTGACATCAGCCTTGGTCTTGTCTGTCAACTCCATGATGTACTCTGCTTTTGTCTCGACCATGTGCTGGAGGATGTTGAGGTCAACCACGGCGCCGAGGTTGTCGGCGTTGGAGAGGAAGAGAATCTCAACACCGCGGTCGATGAGTTTGTCGAGGATGCCAGAGTTGTAGAGCGACTCGAAAACGTCACCGTGGCCTGGTGGGTACCAGTCGGAGATTTGCGAGTCGGCGGACTTTGGTGCGGGAAGGAGCGAGTCCTTGAGGATACGTGGGTAGCGGGATTGGTTGAAGGTGAGGATGTCAATGTTGTGACCCTCGTACTTCTTGATGATGCTTGCGGTGTCGGCGTCGGTGTTGAACGAGTTCATGAGGACGAATGGGACGTTGACGTCGTATGTGCGGTTGAGGTGCTCAATCTGGCGGACGGAGAGATCGAGGAAAGACATGCCGTCGCGGACCTCAATGACAGACTTGGGACCGACGCAGCCCATGGAGGTACCGAGACCACCGTTGAGCTTGAGAACGGCGAGCTTGCCGAGGAAGTCGACCGACTCGGAGTTGCCTAGGCTGTTGTAGTCGACGACCTGCTCAGGCTTTGGTGGGGAGATGCGGTTCCAGTCAATCTCGTTGCCCTTGGCCTTGTCGTTGAGGTAGCGGCGGAAGAGGGCGAAGAAGTTGTCCATTTCCGTCTCGAAGCGCTGGAAGGATTGTGAGTGTGAGGGAGTGCGTAGGGTGTGACTTCAAGACTGACCTTCTTGAGAGCTGGGTCCTTAACGCCATCTGAGAGGTTGTTGAGGGCATTGCGCATCTGCGAAGCCGCAACGGATGTGGATGTGTTCTCGAAAGCCTATACATATTCTCGGTCAGTCATACTGGGTCTCCAACATGCCTTGGTGATGGTGTCGCGCCTTGAGGCTGGTGGTAATGCGCGAAGCCGAAACTCCTCGAGTGTGCAGCATTGTGCCGTGTCTGTCGGTGCCGACTGTTCGCAGTAGGTTGCTGCCGGTGCACGCTGCTCTGCATGCCGCCCGTATACCATGCGCATGCTCGAGTCTTCGAGAACACACTTCCGGCCGCCGCCGAACAGGCCTGCCTGAACCTTGCCACGGGTGGGCATGCTCAGGTTGTCCGTCTCATCACATCAACCACTCCAAGAAGTGTGTATTGCACCATTGTCCATTGTTCACCATGATCCTCCTCCTATTGAATGCTGCTGCCGCGGCCATACGGTATCACGAACGCGAAGACGAAGAAAATCAAGCTCAACTTACCACATGCGACTGCGACTTTCCGTGGTGACGGTCACCCTCGGCGCCATTGCCTGGCTTCAGGTGTGTGGGAAGCGCGTCCTTGATCTTGGTGGGAATGGAAGACATGATTGCGGTGTGTCTTCAGTCTCGAGGGTGGTGGAAGAGGTGTTTGTTGTGGTGGGTGTTTGGAGGAAGTTCTGTGAAGTGACGAGCGGTCAGAAGATTGCTCGTGGGAGAAACGTGCGGTGCCTGATGTAATGCTTGGAGCTTGTGTGGGGTTCTTGCCTGCTTTGGGGAAATACTCACCGGTGTTGTATCCGCTGTGCGGTCGGGGAGGTGGTGGGATGGGAGGGAGATGGTGGTGGAGGATGATGAAAGGAAGGAGAAGAAGAAGCGCACGGGAAGTTGTTCCTTCCTCTTGTATCTCCGTCGGATTCGGTCGTCTTGTGTTACTGCGCTCTCATGTTTTTTTAGCGCCTCAATCGAAGTGGACCCTGCGTGGAGTTGGCGGGCAGCTTTGCAGGGATGTGACAGCATTGCTGGGCCGCTAAGGAGGGGACGGGAGCCACTTTCACCGCACGGAATCCCCTCACCTCATACTGTAAGACTGCAGTAACATTCAGTTCTGGATGCGTATACTGTTATTAGCGAGCTGCGAGCTACAATGATCGTGCCATCTCAGGTCTTGCCGCCTCCACGGAGCGTTGGGTATAATGATCACAATCCGCCACACGGGCATGCTCCAGCTCTCCGCGTTCGTCGATCCAAGGATAGCCTGGTCGTTGCGCTCACACCAACGACAAAGGTGTGCCACGTCTCTCAGCAATCAGCATGAGGTCAGAGAAGACACACGAGAGCATCCACAAACAATCGTCAGCCATGATCACCGCAGAAGAGCAGGTCATCCATAACACGAGCGCTGTCAGAGACGTTGCTGTTCCTGTTACGATCTTCTCGAGAGCTTTCTCAAAGTCCTCGGTAACAACGGGACCATTCAGCCCAGCCGCTCGGCAGAACAGCCCTGCGAACCACGATAAGTTTCGCCGCATTCCCCAAACACGCCCCCACAACTCACGAATAATCCTCAACCAAGACCGGCAAGGCAAGATCTGGAAGCTCATCGGCAGTGTACGGTGTGCAGGGCAAGCTCGGCCTCGCCACTCGACCCCACCCGCGCCTCAGCTCTCAGCTTGATCTCGTCAGATTCACTTTTCTCGGCTGTGAGCGGCCGTCAGTTGGCGTCGATCCGTCTGCAGGTCAGCGCCACCCGTCGTCTTTCACGATTGACAAGAATAGTGTTTCGCACACATCCATTGCAATAACGCACAGAACACCGCGTCTATCAGTCATTGAGTCTGGGTGTCGACGATGATGAATTACATCCTCGACAGCATCCACACCGAAGTGAGGACGAGCTCAATTCCAGCAGATCAGTGTTCATCGCTTCTCTATCAGGATATCCACTTCTTGCAATCAACGCGAAACAGCGACACATCGTCTTCCCACATGGCAACAGTCTATTTTGGTCGCTCAACCTGCGAAGTGCTCACTCGGCGGGCGCATGCCGGCTGTTGAAGACTTTTGCTTCGCTTCGCTGCCATGCATAGACGCATGCCTTCCTTTCCTGCGGGTGGCCGAGACAAGCCATCTGTGGCTTGCTCGCATGGTGTGGTGAAGCCCAGAAGCATCCCTCTCTCGTTTTCGAGACGTAGATCACTCGTCCATACTCACTGTCTTCGCCGGCGTCGCAAGGCAAAGCGTCGTTGCGATTCGTGGCGGGTCCGTTCATGTTGAAAGCTCGTCGAGATCATGCCGCTGCTCAAACAGCATACGGCTTGACAACACTGAGCTCTGCCGCTTTGCTCGACTTCCCAGCACTCGGGATCTCTCTCGTTACCTCCAAACCCGGCGCCTCCGCCCAAGCAATCGCTCTCGGCTTCTCCATCTTCAATCGCAACGTTGCACCAGGAAACTCCTGATCGAGGACCCGTTTCCGTAATTCCGCAACCGTGTACTCAATCAACGTCTCCAGCGTCTCATATGTTGTCGGTTCAATAATCTGTTCCCTCCATTAGCCACAGAACCCAAACGCCTTTCCCGGAATCTCCATAGGAACGACTCACATCAACAAGCATCCTCTCCAACCCCAACATTTTCACCACAACCTCCTCCCCGACTCCCGTTCCCCGTCCCACCCACAACCCAAAATTCACCACAACCGGCTGCCTCCCCTGCCTCTCATACGCATTCACCCCAAGCAACGTCATAACCTTCACCCCCCTCACCTCCACTCCAAACCTCTTCTCCTCCTGCCCAAACTCCCTTACAAACACCACCCCTTCGCCAAACATACTTCCCTTACTCAACTCCACCTCAACCCTCGCCATCCTCAAAATTCTACCCGCCAGTTCCCTTACGATCCCTTCTACCCTCCTCAGACACTCGGGCAGGCTCAATGCTTCCCCACCGCAAGAGGCCAGGACTCGTTTCGCCAGCGTGCCATAGTGGACTGTACTCCCATCCAGTTTATCGGCCGTGGAAGCGGTGCTGAAGGCGGAAGAGGTGAGGTGGAGGGAGAGGGAGAGAGTTGCGGGTTGAGGACGGGTTTGAGACCAGATGTCGGGGAGGCGGAGGCCGAAGGGGAGGGTGAGGTTTGTGAGGTGGATTGATGAGGAGGGTGGGGTGGGAGTAGAGGAGGGGAGGAAGGACATGTTTCGCGAGAGTTGGGAGATATAGTGCAGTGTCTTTATCCACACTGAGATAAGTGGTATGCAGCTCGGAGATCTTGTCGGTGATGTATGGTTTGTGGATTTGAGGGTTTTCAAGATTTCTTGAATCCTGTCCGCTTGGATCTTGAAGTGTCGTTGGAGAATGGGACTTGGAGATGTCGGAAGTGTCAAGAAGAAGACGGACGGAAGGGTCGGAAATGTTGGATGTTTGCCAATGCATGTTCAAGCAGACAACGCAGAGTGGAGTTCACGGATCGCATGTGGAGAGAGATGGGTGAAGTTCGGGAAGACAATGGATTTGATGCCTCAGGCACGCACAGACAATGCATACTTCGACTCAGACTCCTCCTCCTTTCTCTCTCCCACATACAACACCATCTTCCATGACCTCTATCAAGCTAGACCTCCACCCTCCAAGCCACGGCGAACGCAGAAGTCAAGTCTTTCGTGAAGCCATTGCATCGCACAACGGTCCTCATTGTCGCACTTTGCACGTTCTCCCAAATGACCTTCTCGACATTGTCTAAAAGAACAAGTTAGCGAATGCATGATCGGAATGTTATCGCCTTGCGACACTCACTCGTGCTATCAAATCCAGGACCGTCTCCCATATTTCCGTGCCGCTCTTGACCACCGGCCTGCACGATCAGATTGATGGCGTTCTGCAGAAGTGTGCCCGGAGCATCTGTGTAAGCCAGCGTGACCACGATCTTATTCTGACCCTTTGGGATAGCAATCTCGACACTTTCCCAGCTATTGCCAATCTCCTTGCGTAAGGCCGGTACATCAAACTTCGTCGCCTCAAAAGGGTTTCCGCCATCAACAAATCCACACAGCGGATTCGTGCCCTCGATCATCTCAAGCGACCGCTGAACGTCGACCCTCCCAAATCCCTGAGCGTAGTCAAACACCTGACCTGCCGGCGCCGAATGATTCACCGCCCCGTTGATCAACAGTGCCTTGATCAACGCGGCGCTAGGATGCGTCTTTCCCCTTATGCCCAACGCCTCCCTTAGCAGCGCCACACACCCGGCCACCAGCGGTGTAGCCATACTTGTGCCCGACATGAACAACCAGTTCAGATCTCCACTCTTCCCGCACTTCTTCTCAATGTCAAGTCGGGTGAAGAGATCCAAGCCCTTCGCTGCCGGGGACAAGACCGCGACTCCAGGCGCTACGACATCAGGTTTGATGCGACCGACAACATCCTGGTCTTGAGCGTTCTTATTACTGAGCGTCGGACCCCGACTGCTAAATGCCGCTGTCTGAGCAATCGTCGTGGCCAGCTTCCCACGAAAGAACTTCTGGCCATCATTCGCGCGCGTGGACCCCGTAGCGCCAACGGTAATGCAATTCTTCGCTGCGGAGTTGTCTCCAATCTGAGCGACTGGGACTTTGCCCTTATTAGCATCATTCCCGGCAGCGATCAAAATGGTAAAGTCCGGATTCCCATGCACAAACGAGTCGATAGTCGTGGCATCGCTCTCATATCCGAGCTGCGTCTGCTTCCACTTATCGCCCCACGAATTACTGTGGATTCTCGCGCCGAGAGCGTACGGTGCCGACCACAGCTTCCGCAAGTCCAGGGGCTGTTTGAGGATGTACTCTTTGAGATTCGTGTTCCAATTCAGCATCGATTGGACGATCAATCTCGCTCCAGGAGCCGTTCCTCGCACGACCACCTCCTTGCCAGACTCCGGATCGATGCACATGCCACTCCCCACGATCGAACCGCAGACATGCGTTCCATGGCCGATGTGATCTCTCCCATTATCTTCATCCCACAGATCGAGGACTTGCTCGATCCGACCCTTGAACGCAGGATGCAGAATCCCATCCTCGGCTCCCGCTACGAACCCCTCATCGATGCCCGTATCCGCCACGCAGACAATCTGACCGTTGCCTTGATACTTTGTTGACACACAGATCTCTTCCTCCCCGAGGAGCACCGCCCTCGCGCGGTCATTATACCACGTCTTCGGCTGTACTTCCTCGATTCGGTTGACGCTATCCAGAGCCGCGAGGTCCGCGAGTCGGTCTTGATGTACGGTGAGTCTGACTTTCCCGGGCACGATTTCCAGCTCGGTGATGGAAGCGCGGGCTGCGGTCGCGATGAACGGCGCCAGCTGGTTGGCAGTGACGTTCGGTATGTCGTGCAAAATGAGATCGACTTCGTACTCCGTTTGGTCGGGCTGCGTCTCCACCATTTCCGAGAGGGAGATCGTCTGCTTCAACGCTGCATCATATCTGTCGGAGTCCCCGCCATCAGCTCGCTATCCCTCCTTATCGATGCCAAGGTGAAGGGCGAAGACTCACACAACCACACTCCTCACCCCATCCGCCCTCCTCAGCACTTCCAAGTCACTCGGTGTGTAACGACACAAATACGTATTCTCGGAAACGTACTCCATGATCTCCACTCCGAGACCAGCGAGAGCGGACTTCTGATCAAGAGTGAAGGCATCATAGCCCTGGACCAGAATGAAATTGGAGTGCTCGGCGGTGGGTTGGGAGAAGATCGGGCTCGTGGAGAGATTGAGGGTGTTGCCGTTCACGGTGACGAGGGACATTGTGCTGGATACAGATTCTAGCTATCGAGACGAACAAGCTGTAAAATACGATAAAACGAAGTCGATTCGGAATTTGCGATTGAAGTGCGAGCAAGACGCGAGCAAAGCCACCTCATCTTCCTGTCGAGCGATGGACACCATCGGCCAG
This sequence comes from Zymoseptoria tritici IPO323, assembly GCF_000219625.1. Classification (NCBI taxonomy): domain Eukaryota; kingdom Fungi; phylum Ascomycota; class Dothideomycetes; order Mycosphaerellales; family Mycosphaerellaceae; genus Zymoseptoria; species Zymoseptoria tritici. Next base: position 495,221 of record NC_018218.1, on the reverse strand, counting down.
TCCGTCGAAGCGAGCACACTCGGTAACGCTCCCCTCGAACCGACAGACCATTCGCTCACTCCAATGTGTCTCGAAGCGGACAGTGTGCTCGGCTCGAATCACAACAGCCTGCATCGAGCTGAGGGACGGTCTTATGCGGCTCGCTTCGAGCTGAAAACGCCGAACTCAGCTGAGTTCTGTCTGCTAGCACTCGGGCTGAGCGCTAGCGTTGCATGCACTGCAAGCGACACCTGATGTGCGTGGCCGAAGACTCATGCTATACCAGTGCCAGTTGAGTGCTATTCTACCAGCCTTTATCACAGTCAGGGCATGGAGTTCGTATAGACACCATCGACCTCTTAGCACAGAGTATAGTGGTCACAGAATACGATCGTTAAATTCGCCCAGTCTTCGAAGCGAGATGCAGTCTTTTGTAGCGAGGGTACAAACTCCAATCGGCGACTCTCGCATGCCCAGTCAAATTCCGCCTTACCAGACCTCGTTGTTCGCGGGCGTCGCCCCATCCGCCAGAGCGAAAATGTCCTCGTCAAAGAACTTGCTCACGCCCTCTGCCCACTTTGTGCCCGCCGCGAAGAACTTCATGAACGCCTCGCACTTCTCCACCGCCATACGACATCCCAACAACGCATTGAAGCCCTCCACATCGTTCAAATTTGTAGGTGGAGCCTCGTCGGAATGATCGTAGTGGGAGTGCTCACTGCTTTGGCCCGCGTAGGTGTGAAAATTGGAGATGGGACCCCATTTGTCGTAGGTAGTGGAGGAAAATTTGAGGGGGTCTGGGGAGGGCGGTTAGTCTTGAGGTCGGGAGTGGTCAGCGGGTGGTACTCACGGTCGGAGATCTTGTCCTCCGGATTGAGCATCACCCGTCGGGTATGTCCAATCGCGTAGGAGTCTTGGATGATGTGGAAAATACTCCCGATCGCGCGGCGTGTGATATCGGGACTCGCAAACGCTGCGTTCCGCGCGAAGACAAATTCCAGTGTTTTCCAGCGCTGCGGAAAGGCGAATGGCGGACAGAGCAGGTCGTTCAGCTTGGTCTTTTCAATTGTGGTGTCCTTCGTGATGCCGTCTTCGCCATTGGCGAGCTTGTAGATGACTTCCAGCCAGGTCATCAATTTCCGCTTCGTGTCTTGGGGTGGTTCGCCCAGAGTGGAGGCCATGGCGTGCAGGAATTGGAGGTCGCCGTAGTGAGATCTTCCAACGACGTTCTGCAGGCGGTTTGCGTCGTTGTTCTGCCATTGGTATTCTCCGAGTAGGTAGTCTTTGTACCACATCGCGGCGGTCGAGTAGGTTTTGTTGTTGCTGGATGTGTCTTCGAAGAGCAAGCAGGCGGGATCGTCGTTCCAGACTGCGCCGCGGACGTATTCCCAGTCGTGAACGCTGACGTTTCCCAGCGTTGTTCCGCGAGCCACGCCGAAGTTGCCGTGGATTAATGCGGCGAGGGTGATGCTTTCGTGGATGGGTTGGTGGATTTTGCCGTATGGACCGCCGCGGACGGACATGAAGGTCTCGACTTCTGTTCCTCCGTTGTCGGACATGTCGGATGACTGGGTAGCTGGGAGGGAATGGTATGGTCTTCGAGTCAAGCCTGGTGTTCTGCCTTTGCGATGAACAAATCGAGAGTGTCGTTGTCAAAAGCTGAGGAGGAAGGGCGCTGTCCCGGAGTCTGTTGACATCGAGTGATTTGCGCTTCAGTCTGTTGCGTTGCCATGCTTTAGCGATTGATGCACAGTAGCATCAGGCAACACTCTAGCAGCCTGTTGGCGTGCATAGACGATAGACCTCAGCTGATGGAGGGCTTCAATCTCAGCTGATGAAATGCTCCAGCCTCAGCTGAGGCAGAACATAGACTGCGTGCAGTCTACCAGTAATGAGCGGGGAATATGCAGCGATATTCACTAGACTGTGCATGTTGTGGCGTACAGCTACGACCTTTCAATGGTCGGGCGTGGAAGGGTGGGGTCGATTGACATCTCGGCGAACGGAGATTTTGCACGAATAGCTCGGCGTTGTGAATTCCGTGCTCCTTCCTAATTGGGCTTTATTCGCCAGCTAGCTTCCGGGATGGATCAGGCTACGGGCAAAGCAGACGGCAGGATGAGTAAGCTATTCTGGTCACTACTGCTCCCGACGTCCGCACTCATTGTGTTCTGCGACCGGTCTCCGTATCTACCGTGCCTGGGACATGGTCAGTGGTCTGATCACGCGCACGCATGCATTCGTCCATTTTCAGGAAAGATGCGGGCGGCGCGAGGTCGGAGCTGAAGATATGCAGCTAGTCCATCGAGCCAGTCCGGTGCATACGACGAGCGGTCCACGCGATGCTTCTCGGGGTTCTATCCGATCGCGTCCAGGTCGAGACTGCAGACTGTGGCCGGCTGATGCCCGAAATTCAGCTGAATCGCTCTTGATCGCTCGGCTACGACAACTGTCGACTGCGCGGGCGAGCTTCCTGGAGGAGACGCAGGGTTTGGTCCAGATCCGTCTACGCAACATCCGCCTGCGCTTTGACTCAGAGGAAGCCACCTCGTACAGCTCGACGAGACTCGATTCGCTGAAAACAGCTTCAATGGCTGGCTGAGCTGTATGTCGCAGCTTCATGGCTGGCTGAATGCGAGTGGTGGCTGCTTAAAGCACCGGAGTCGCCGGTGACCACGCCCTGCCGCGCACGATATGCTGAAGCGATGGACCCCAAGCGAAACGACTGTTCACTGTTGCTGAATTCCGGAGTCTATAAAAGATCAGCAGTTTCCCTCGAAGTGACCAGAATTCGTTTTCCAATCTCACTCTCTCCCACAGCTTCCAGCGACTCTCCATCACTCTCCTCAAATCTCAAAGTCCCTCAACTACCGCAATCATGAGCAGCGCCGACAAAGACAAGGAAGTCCAAGAGGGCAACGCCGGCTGGTTTGAGCAGGACGGATACCGCATCAAAGCCGAAGGATACGACATTCAAGAAGCTACCGAGGAGAGCACCAACGGTGTCAACGCCAGCGGCGAGCCATTCGAGTCCGTCGAAGTCAACTGGAACACCGACAACGAGGGATCCACCGATGCAAGCTTCCAAGAGCACTATGGCATCACTTGGTGGAAGATCACAAAGGCTCCCTGGTATTCGCCCTTCACCTGGGAGCTGACCGTGAATGTCCGAGACACCTACCACTACATCTTCGCGGATGAGACGAACACGTCCGGTGGCATGTACCATCTCGACTGCTTCAAGACAGGAATCCATACAGTGCAGTATCGGTCTGATAAACCAAAGATCCACAAGGTCTCCGGAAGCTAGGCGACGAGCGGTGACTGCGGCGAGCCCAGGTGGTATGCATTCCTGAACGCATCTGTTCGTGGAGACGGAGACGAGCGCTAACATTTTGCGTCACAGGATGGACAGATCTCTCTTCTGGACCCCTAGGTCGATTTGTGAAGGCTGGTCGGTCGTTGGGATATATTCACCAGCTTCTGCGGCATGCAATCAGTGTTTTGACATTAGTTGATCGGTCCTGAGTCTTGTAGCATCGCCAAATTCAAGTCAAGAAAAGAACACGCATTTTCTCTCACATGTGCGCTCTGGTGATTCGCCCATGACGCATTCTCCACTCGTTTCAGAGCTCACAAATGCGAGGTCCACACGGCAAGTCGCATTTGCCATATTCAGTTTGTGGCCCCCAAAATGTGGAGCCCAAGGCTGAGTCGCGAGCCGCTCGAGCACTTTCAGCTGACAAGAAACTTGGGCTCTTGCATGCGCAGCACAACACGTGTCAAATCGTCGCTCTCGATGCTTGACCGCTGTGATCTGAATGGCGGCGGCCGGCTGCTGTGCTCAATGTGTTTGCTTGTCGTCCAAGGAGAAAGCTGGCCAAAGGGTGAATTGCAGGGCAATGTGGCTGAGTGCCCTTGTTCAATGGCGTCAAGTTCGTCGGCGGAATTCAGGGCGGCGATATCATCTTCCCTGTATGAGTGTGAGACAAAACATGCTCATCGGACAGGCGGTCACGACGTCGTAGGCCGTGACAGATGAATCTTCATTCCATGTCGAGACATTGATGGAAGTCAGAAGTTGAAGGAGAGCGGAAGGCTGCCACAAGCGACAGAAAATCGCGCTAAAGAGAGCTGTCCCAATCGCACGGCATCGACAGCTTCCACGCGCTGAACACACTGGGATAGCTCGTCAATTAGACTTCCACACCAGCCAACCTTCCCACTTCTTTCACCATGACATGGTACATGCCACGCTCTTTACTCTGAATCTCCTCTGTCCGACATCCTACTGTTTCTCACTCCTTTACTCCTCGCCGACCGCGCTGGCGAGCTTCACTGACTTCCACCACATCGCCGGAGCCAAGCGCAGCTGAGCCGAGTCTCTCCTGATAGCTATCTCGCGCGACAGCTCACCGCGCCGAAGTCGATCACCACGACACAACTCGCTCACCCAGCATGGAGGGCACCGCGAAGGCCGAGCACGAGCTGAAGGCTCAGGGTGTTGTCGAGGCAGCTCAAGATCCCAATACGAGCGTCACGTCCGACGATGCCCAGAAAGCAATGGTAGACCAGGCGAGAGCAGGAGGAGCTGCTGCCTTCACATTCAACCCAGACGCCAGTCCGGAGGAGAAAGCTGCACAAGCTCAGGAGGTTTGTGAAATCAACTGCGCCCGCGAGCCAATGGCTACTCAATGCTGACATGCTGTGTAGCAAACTGGTCCTCGATTGCACAGGAAGCACCAAACCGCCATCCTAGCCACCGATGCTGACGATGGCCCTGACGCCGGCTACGACCTCCCACCACCGAGCAAGAAAGGCGCGATCTCGGACGCGGCGAAACCTGAAGACGACAAAGACACCGCACACGCTGCTCAGCAAGAGGGAGAGGATTGGGCCAAGGTCGGATGGGCACCGCGTTTCGGCAACCCTAGCGATAAGGATGAGGGTGGTACAATGCTGGACCACCAGACTTTTCTCGAAGGAAAGCTGGACGATAAGTTCTTCGGCGATTGGTATCACAACGCGGCAATCATTGTGGTCGCCTGTCTCTCCTCGTGGGTGATCGCGGTGCTGGGAGGTGGCTTGGGCTGGGTCTTTATCGTCATGGCTGGATGCTCAACATACTACCGAACCTCACTACGACGAGTGCGGCGCAACTTCCGCGACGACATTAGTCGCGAGCTTGCCAAGAATGCCCTCGAGACGGACAACGAAACGCTTGGATGGATGAACAACTTCATGGCAAAGTTCTGGCCGATCTATGCGCCGATCCTCTGCCAGACGATCATTGGCACGGTGGACCAAGTCCTCAGCACTTCAACACCTGCCTTCCTCGACAGCATGCGCATGAAGTCATTCACACTCGGCACGAAGCCACCACGAATGGAGCATGTCAAGACCTACCCACGATCCGAGGACGACATTGTCATGATGGACTGGAAGTTCAGCTTCACACCAAATGATGTGGCAGACCTGACCAAGAAACAGATCAAAGAGAAGATCAATCCCAAGCTGGTGCTGGAAATCCGCGTGGGCAAGGCCATGATCTCAAAGGGTCTGGATGTGATCGTCGAAGACATGGCTTTCTCTGGTATCATGCGGGTGAAGATGAAGTTGCAGTTGCAATACCCATTCGTGGATCGAGTGGAGATCTGCTTCTTGGGCCGACCAGAAATTGACTACGTCTGCAAGCCATTGGGCGGTGATACTCTCGGATTCGACATCAACTTTATCCCCGGTCTGGAAGGCTTCATCCAGGAGATGGTCCACGCAAATCTTGCCCCGATGATGTACGATCCGAACGTCTTTCCGATTGAGATTGCGAAGATGTTGGCTGGCTCGCCTGTCGATCAAGCTATTGGTGTTCTACAGATCCAATTCCACGGCGCGGAGGGCCTCAAGAACCCTGACAAGTTCTCTGGCACGCCTGACCCATACGCTGTTGTGTCTATCAACAACCGCGAGCCACTGGGCAAGACCAAGACGGTCCACGAGAATGCGAACCCGAGATGGAACGAGACTGTCAACGTCATCCTTACTAGTTTGAAGGAGCCGTTGACGATCAATCTGTTCGACTACAACGAATACCGGAAAGACAAGGAGCTGGGAGTTGCGACGTTCAACCTGGAGCAGCTCGAAGCGAACAATGACATGGAGAGCCAGATCCTTGAGGTCATGGCCAACGGCAGACCTCGTGGTAGAGTGCAATGCGACATTCGCTTCTTCCCTGTCCTGCAAGGTCGCAAACTCGAGGGTGGCATCGAAGAGCCTCCACCAGAGAGCACGACTGGTATCGCGAAGTTTGTCGTTGAGCAAGCCAAAGATCTTGATGGTTCGAAGTCTCTAATTGGCCAGCTCAACCCATACGCCGTGCTGCTACTCAACGGAAAGGAGGTGCAGATCTCCAAGAAGCTGAAGCGCACCAACAATCCCATCTGGCCAGACGCTGCCAAGGAGCTGCTAATCACTGATCGCAAGAAGGCCAAGCTCGGCCTGGTCATCAAAGACGACCGCGATCTTGCGAGCGATCCCATTCTTGCATCGTACCAGATCAAGCTTGATGACTTGCTGGATCTGACGGAGAAGGGCCAGGAATGGTACAACCTCGCCGGAGCCAAGACCGGCCGCGCGAAGATGTCACTGCAGTGGAAGCCTGTTGCTCTGACTGGCGCAGCAGGTGGCAATGGCTACATTGACCCTATCGGTGTCATGCGCTTCCATTTCCAGTCTGCGCAGAACTTGAAGAACTTGGACACAGTCGGCAAATCCGACCCATACGCTCGTGTTCTGCTCTCGGGAATCCAGAAAGGCAGGACCGTCACATACAAGAACAATCTCAGCCCTGATTGGGACGAGGTATTCTACGTGCCCGTGCACTCTGTCCGCGAGAAGCTTGTCGTCGAGGTCATGGACGAGGAGAATGTCGGCAAGGACCGCACGATGGGCCAGATTGAGATCGCTGCGCAAGACTACATCAAGCAAGGCGAGAATGGCGAATACCAAATCTGCGACACCAAGGACAAGGTCATCTCTGAGCAGGTCCGCATTGGCACCGGCTCGCCCAGAGGTACCTTGAACTTCACTGTAGCGTTCTATCCGACCCTTGCCGTGCAGGACCCGGAAGATGAGGAGGAGCTGCAGAAGAAGGCCGCGCTGGAGGAGGCACCGGTTCCAGGAATCAAGCGAAGTGACACTGCTGGTACTATCGGCAGTGTCGACTCGACTGCTTCTCAAAAGGAGATGAAGACGGCGTTGAATGAGAACGAACAAGAGCAGACTGAGGCTGAGGAGGTGAAGCAGCTGGAAGTGCCAAAGGTCAAGATCGGAGTTGAGGACTTGGGTAAATATGGTAAGTGGGAAGCAAGGGCTAACACTCGCGAATATCATCGCATGCTAACGTTGTCACAGAATCGGGTCTCCTGGTCTTCACGATCCACGACGGCGAGCTTGCGCACGCTGGTACTCACCTGGAAGTGCTCATGGACGACATGAAATACCCTGCTTGGGGCAGCGCCAAGGTCAAGAATCGCAAGCACACCTTCAACGAGACCGGCGATGCCATGGTTCGCGAGCTGGACCTCTCTCGTATCACGTTGCGACTTGTCTCGGACAAAGACATTAAGGACGAGAAGGACGACGACATCAAGGCGAAGCTCTCCGGCAGTCTTCTCGACACTCTGAAGAGATGCCTCTACACACAAACTGTCATCACGCTCAAGGACGAGCACGGCCACGCCAGCAACATCAAGGTTTCCATGCGCTTTCTGCCCGTCAAGATGCAGCTTGACCCCAGCGAGTCATTCAACAACCAAGGCAACCTTCGCGTGGAAGTCTTGGATGCTGCGGACCTCCCGGCTGCCGATAGGAATGGCTACTCCGACCCATACTGCAAATTCTCGCTCAACGGCAAGGATGTCTACAAGACCAACAAGCAGAAGAAGACGCTTCACCCGGCGTGGAACGAGTTCTTCGAGGTGCCTATTCGCAGCCGCACAGCCGCCAAGTTCGTTGTTGATGTATACGACTGGGACTTTGGTGACAAAGCCGACTTTTTGGGCGGTGCCGCCGTACCGCTCGATGTTCTCGAGCCATTCCAAGCGCAGGAGGTCACCCTCAACCTCGATGGCAAGAGCGGCTCGATTCGATTGAAGATGCTCTTTAAGCCAGACTACATCACTCGCTCGCGACAAGGCTCTTCGACCTTCTCCGGCACATTCGCGGCGCCAGGCAAAATCATCGGCGCACCCGTCAAAGGCGTCGGCAAAGTCGGAACCTTCGTCGGAGGCGGCGCTCTCAAGGGAGCATCTTTCCTCGGCCGCGGTTTCAAGCGCAGAACAGTAAGCGGCCACCAAAACGGCGAGATGACCCCTGATGAACAAGACCCCGTCGGCGAACTCCACCCCACAAGCATGGAATCCGAACGCGACCGCCCCGTCACCTCCAACGGCCACGCAAACGGCATGGACGGCACCGTCATCCCCAGCATCGAAACCCCGCCCACCCCTACCACCCCTCACAAACGCGTCCTCTCTGCCGGCGGCCTTTCCACCGCGGGCCCGGATGCCGGCACAGCGACCATCTCCGTCCTTGGCGCATCAGGCTTCGAAGCCGACACGAAACTCGAGGTCCACGTCCTACACGAGGCCAAACATGGCATGAAAGATTTCTTCCACACCAAAGCCGTCAAGTCCAAAACTGGCGAGGTCAGCTACGATGACGATCCCAAGAAACTCTCCTGCACGGCCGCCACGCAGTTCAAAGTTGTCGTCAAGAATGACAAGTCGTTTGGTCGGGACGAGACGCTTGGCGAGTCGTTGTTCTTCATCAACGACCAGGCTAGCGGTGGGGAGCAAGATGTTAAAGTTGGCGACGGAGTGGTACACATCAAGAGCTCCTTCCTGCCGGCGGATGCGAAGAGTCTGGGACGGAGTGACAGTCCGGGGCAGGGGAGTAACAAGTTTGGGAGGTTGTTGAGTAAGCGCGAACGCAGCGTTACGCCTGGGGTTTAGAGATCTCCTGGGTTGGTTCGACGCGCGACGAGGAGGGTGAGGGATGGAGCGAGGAGGGTTTCATGGAGGAGAGGTGAGGAAGACGAGGAGGACCTGACGAGTATGAGTCTGTTGAGTGTGGCGGATGCTGGAGGGAGGAGGTCGAGTTCGGAGACTACCCTGAGCAAGGGAGGTGTTCTCTTGTGATTTGTGTTGCGGTTTCTTTGGGCGGATTGAGATACCAATATGTGCGTGGGTGACCGTAGTGTACCTAGTTACTCTGGCGTACAATGCGAACAAATGTTGCTTGATCGTTGTATACCTACCTTAGCATGAGTACTTGGTTTCGCAAGTTGATACCTAGGTATCCTTCTGGTAAATCTTTACACGACAATCCATGCACAGTGACGTCGCTTCCCTCCGAACGATCTCGTGAATCCGTCCACCTGAGGGATGTGGCATGCAAAACCTCAGCCACGAGGTCGTCGTAATATGGACTGCTTCACTCGCTCTTCGCCGTAACATATATTACCTTCTTCATCTACACTCTCATCGCAAGCGACGTGGCAACGCGACTTTCGGCGACAAGGTCTGACTCGAGCTTCTCGCGCACCGACCATCACCGAACCGCACGGGGACTGCGAAACGCTCTGCGCACGGAACTGAGATGAGGTTGTCCGGACGGGGGATGCTGGTTTCATAAGTGAGGTGGTGAGGAACGATCGTGCGATTCGTGAGGAGTCGGGAGTGTGATTGAGTGACACCGCCGGGGTTTGGGCTGGAGCAACGGAACTCGGGAGTGAGAGTCAGCTTGAGAGGAGAAGGGAGTGAGAGGGAACTTGTTGGATGTGAAACGGTTTGCGAGGTTTGCGACTGCGATAACGGTATCTATACCTTCTTTCGTGGAACTGGAGACTTGAGCTTGATTTCCATTGCTGAAGACGTGAACCTGCGCATACGAACGGAGGATCTGGACGGACTGGACTGGACTGGATTCTGCGCGACAAGCTGGAGGAGAGGGAGTCTTGGGTTGGCGAGAACTTGAGGCGCAAAGAGACAAAGACGCTGCTGGACGGCGCGAGTTGGGAAAGAGCTGGATCGATACAGCGCGTTGAGCAATAGGCAGGCGAGGTTGGACAACAGGCTGTACCGTTGCGCCAGTGGTTGCGGTGCTGCTCGAGCTGTGCAACTGTTGGACAAAGGCAGGTGGGAAGTACTGAGGCTGTTGAGCTGGAGCGTTGTTGAAAGATCTTCACTTTCGCTCTCTCGTCGGTCGCTGCAGCTGTGAGATTGCCTGAGGACAGGGTACAAGAGACCGGATCGATCACATATCGCGCAACTTGTATCATACGCCCCTCACAACATGGTGAGCAGTACAGCGTCAGCAGGGCCGCAGCCCGCTCCAGCAGCGGGCTCGAACCCGTCTACTCCTCCTGACGCGCACGAAGCGGACGTTGAGAATCGCGAAGCCTACGAGTACTGGGGCTACCTGTTCAAGTCCGACAAGACCGGCACCGACAAGCTCAAAGCACTTCTCCGCGGTTTGAAGCAAGTCATGAACGACAAGTACGAGACGTCCGATCAGCCTGATCTCACGCCTAACCAGCTGGCACACTTCTACCGTGATCTACACGGGAATTACGACCAGCTGTTCCTCGGTACGCCGCATGAGAGTATCGCGTTCATCTACAAGAGCTTGGGCTGTTTGCATAGCTTACAGCCTGCTCATCATACCCACGCAACTGCGTTCACGGACCCCACCGTGCCGGCGCTGAAGACGGAGGGATGGATTATGTGGCAGACTATTCAAGTCCTGTTGGGTCCGGAGGAGCATTCCACGTTTCTGCGAGAGGCGGTTGAGCAGTGGGATGTTAAGGATGTGCAGACTGGAGAGTCATTTCCGAAGATCTTGCCAAGAGAGTGCTTCCCTCGCGAGCCGGATCGTCATATGGTCGCGTGGTACGAAGGCGTATCGGAGCGACTGCGTCGTGAAGCCGAGGAAGAGGAGAAGCACAAACAAGTCGAAGTCCACTATGAGCCGGACCAAAGACGTCTCCACGGTCGCCTACGTCCTTCCAGCAGAAAAGATGCTGACGGCGGCGGCACCGATGACGAAGGCTCTGTCGACTCCCGGGGTCCTGCGCTGGCATACTTTCGCAACCCTCTCTACCGCCACGTCGACGGAAGGCCGAGCATCGTTCGCCAACAATCCAAACGACCGGCTCTCAGCCCACGCCAGACCATGATCGACAAAGGCAAAGAAGCTGCCTCGACCTTCAGCCGTATCGCCCGCAATGTAGGCAGTCCCCACCTCTGGGACGGACGAGGCGGGTCGCGTAGTGGCTCCCACGATACTCGAAGGCGGAAATCCCACCCCGACAGTCGTCTGCATCATAGCACCTCTCCGCCTGACGACGACGTGCTACTCCCGACTTCCACCCGTGGGTCTTATGACTCCCACCACCGCTCATCACAAGGTAGCCACCGCACCCATCGTCGCAAAGGAAGCTCTCCGCTCGAACGCCCGGTCTCCGTCTCCTCCACCGCCGACGACGAATGGTGGGAGAACGACAGCGACAAGTCACCAGTCTACAGTCCCGCCGCGGCAGCCGCTTCGGCTTCAATCCGCCACACCTCCTCGCACTCGCACTCCCACTTCCGCCCTGAAGTCGTGGGCTCCCCGCTCCGGCACTCCCGCTCGGAAGAACCAACGCCCAGCGTGCCGGTGCACGACACGGGAGATTACTTCTCCACAAATGTTCCGGTGGAAACCGAGGAAGGCGAGTCGAGACCTCCGACGCAAGACCATGAGCCGGGTGACGCACCGCCCCCGCTCCATCAGAGGGGTACCACGCCGCCTCCGGTTCCGGCTCCGAATGGAGTGGGAGTCATGTTTGGGCCTTCGGCGGGGCCGTTGTTTGCGAGTACCGTGGCGGCCGCCGTTCCGCCTAGAGGTGGATCCGGGCAAGGAGGTCGTGCGCCGTTTTCACCGCCCATGGGACTGGGTGGGATGCACCGTCATCGGCATACGCAGAGTCTGGGGCCAAAGGCGAGTCCGCAGAGGACGAGGTTTGAGGATTCACCGCCGAGAGAGGAGAGGAGGGAGAGGTTCGACGATGGAAGGGAGCCATCATCTGATCGATACCGTCATCGCCATGAGCACGGACACAGAAGTCGAGATCGCGATTGGGACAGAGGAGATAGGGATCGAGACCGTCATGCTCCGCCGCCTGGAGATCGAAGCCGGAGAAGTGGAGAGTCGAGTCGCCATTCCCACTCGAGGAAGAGTAGTAGGAGGTATGAGAGTCCGAGAGGGTATGACGATGACGAGGATCTGCCGTCGCCGGAGGAGTTCCGAGATGAGAAATTCGACGATGGGAGACGAGGTAGCAGAGGAGGCGGAGGAGGTGGACGGGGATCGAGGCCGATTTCTGGCGAGGCGGGGGTGAAGGGGAGGAGGTATCCTGAGCAGAGTCCGTGGGGAAGGGGAGGATAACGTGGGAACGTTGAAGGATGTGATCTCTGCTCTTGGTTGTGATGCGCTGGATGGATCGGGACCTACGATGTTTTACGAATCATGACTTTGGGTAGCTTGCGGTGGATGATGCTTTGGGGTGTGTATTACTCCACTTACTTCTCTGATACCTTTACTGCGCCGCTTGCGACACGAACGAACATATTCTTCGCTCTACTGTGCTCTTGCACATACGAATAATCAGCATCATGTCTTCTTCCTGCCTCTCAGTTTGAAACCAACTGCTTCTGCCCTTCTTTTCGACTCAATGTCCAATGCCAAAGACTCATACCCAGACCCAACTCAGCTGTCTCATTCCATTGACACCTTTCGCGCACCTTATATATCGAACAGCATCGAACTCTACTTCCAGGCGAACTCTGAAAAATGAAACTTTACGCTCTTGGGTGATGACAAGGGTATTCACATGCGCGCAAACCAATATGGAAAGAGGCAGACGATCTGCCTCTGAAGATCTCCATCTCTGAAGCCGACGCCCGAAGACGCCGGACCGCTCGTTTTGACCTCACTTCTTGTGGATTACGGTCACATTCCGTGCTTCTCACCTGAAAGTGATCCAGCAGAAGAGGGGGAATGAAAGCGATGGGCGTGCATGAGGAGTGAGTCTCGCTTTGTATGCAAAGAAGACATGTACTGACACGTCAAGCCATTTCCAGTCTTCAACGCCGTTGATAACATCCGGGACGGGTCAATGCAGAAAAATGTGCGGCTCCACCGTCTCGCAACTGTGCAGCATTCGATCTCGTCGTCAACATGAGTGGTCTACGGAGATCGATCGACACAACCAGGCCGGTAGCGACAAAGCCCAAAGACACTTTACTGTCAAAGCCCTTGCACAAGCCTTGTAAACCCTCACCAAGAACGGCTAGAGGGTTGATGTGCGAAGGTGCTGTATATCCGCGGGATACGCCTCCAGGATATATCGATCGCTGTTCCGTTGTTTTCTGCAGCACAGTGCACTGTCCTGAGCTTATATCGATCCTTCTGTTGGCGTCTTCCGGTCGTCACCTGCCATCGAGAGGACTGCGTGTTCATCTGAGTGAAATACCAGCCGCTTTGACAATTGTATATCAAAGTGGCTGCGATCGCGTTCAAGAGCTTTCGATGTGAAGGCACCGGTATCAGTGGACAAGTGGTTCCCGCACTGGACAACATACCCTGTGATCGTCACGCCTTGCAGGGAAGCCGTCCATATCGAGAACATCTGACCGGGATGGCATCCAGGTCCAAGTCGCCATCAAGACAGAACGAGCGTCAAGGAGGATCCTTGAGCTTTCAATCCGCTCTCTTCCGCCGCACCGCATTACGACAGCAGCACGGCACGAAGCGGAATCCAGGTGGCTGCGATCTTCGTCTATATCAGCGTCAGATCGCCCACTGAGAGTCACTCGCCTCAGACCAACACCAAATCTCCTCTCGTTGGCAACTCAAAAAGACTCAAGAGCTTCGGAGCACGAAGAACGACGTCCACAGCCAACAACAACCATCAACAACATACCAAGAACAACCGATCATCGACAATGCAAATCTTCAACCTCTCCGTCCTCCTCTGCCTGGCGTCCTCAGCCACAGCATACGCAAGTCCCACCCATCCCTCCCACCACCATCGGTGCACATCCTAACGAAACAACCAGTGGTGCATCCCATGCGACCCAAACCAGAAATTCAAGGGTCCAGGAAACTGCAACGACTACCCGAATGGGAATTGTTCACCGCAACAGTCTGATCCCGACGGTGGCGTCTACGGCTGCTCAAACGTGTGTATCTTTCCGAAACAGAACAGAGCAAGACACCACAACTTTGAGCACCCTGCTAACGGTCTTGTTTAGAAATGCCCCAAAGCGCTCACCGCGTGCTTTCCCGACTTCAGTGTGAAGGATCAGAGTGCGGCGGATTGCGATGGCAATCCGAACAATTAAAACGCTGCCATGCGCATGCAGCTGCTGCGGTGTCCAGCTTTCGAGGCAACAACGAGAGAGAGAGCGACCGGCACGAATACCCACAGTAGCTCACCAACTCAACTCGAAAAGGACAAAATTTCCCCAAAAAAAAACACCCCCGCGATGCTGGAGCGAAAACCGAAGGAGCTGGAAAGCGCCATCCACGACATATCAATGGCGATTTACGTTCTTTCGTAGCAATCAATTGCAATTTGTTTCAGGCTCAAGTTGGTTTTGTGCATCTCCCTCTCCGCTGCGCGCTCAGATGTGTTCCTCGATGTCCTCAAAGCGGAAAGTGAAGTGTCACCCGAAAGGACGACGACGTGTCTGACGAGCCCAAGTGCCATCTTGGCGCAATGGAGAGTCCCTGTCCGGGACAGGCGGGACGACAAGAAACGTAGGCTTATGTTCGATGCGAAATCCTGGTAAGGTGTATGTCCTGCTCTCGACCCAACCGTACGCAAGAAGAGAAGCGTTCAAGAAAAGGCTTACCGTGGTCGAGCTGCATATCGACTCTCAAAGTCGCTGTCGCAAACACCCGGCTTCCGAGACCGTCGTGTTGGAAATCTCGTTGTGCGCGCAACAGACGGGGGTTTTTTTTTTCTGGAACAGTCGGCGCTGGAGACATGACAATGTCTCCGGATGACCGCCGACCTGCGCGCGACCGCGCGATCGGATATGACCAGCCAGGAAAGCCCGCTCTCTTCTTTTCGAGCCATCTCCCGAACTGTGCGTATGTCGAGGAATCTGTAGTCTCTTTCCGTGCGTCCTGGAAAAAAGAGGCGATCGTAAGTGTGTAAGTGCTGACATCCCGAAACCATAACTGCTGGTTGGAGTGGGTTTGGTCAGAGACCTCAAGTCGTTCGTACGTACGTCTTTATGTGCGCTGGACCGAGGGCGTAGGATTGATCGGGACGACTTGAGCCCGGCGGGACCGTGCGATCGGGTATGACCAGCCAAGGAAGCCCGCTCTCGCCGGTTGGAGACATCTCCCGTACTGCGTAGATTGGAAAAAAAGCTGGCCGCGAGTGTGAGTGCTCACCTTGGTACTGCTGTTTGGAGTTGGCTCCGTCAGAGGACTCCAACCGAAGTTTCCATGTAGGATGGACCCGAGGACGTCGAGCGGGTCGAAAACATGGCGATGGAGCGATGGACGAAACTTCCGGTTCTCTCTGGTCGCAAATACACGCATGGATTCTCTGCTCTCATTCGGCATCTTCGTTGCTGTCTGTCAGGCTTGTCTCGTTGGACTCATGGAGCAGGGGTGATGCGACTCGAGTCGCTGCCGCATGGAGAGGAATGGGTAGATCTGTGAGGTGAGTACATAGCCCCTTGGTATCAAAAGTCAGTAGTCATCAAGCCGGCTCCGACGCGGAAGAAGGACAGCAAAAGGAAATGGGATGAGCAGAAGAGTGTCCATTCATGAGAGCTCAGAAAACAACCGCGCCTGATTTCATTTCCCGGCGCGCTCTTTTCGTTCGATTCGTCGACGAGGAAAAGAGAACACCCGGGTGCTAGCATGTCTGTCTAGCTACAACGCCGGCTCCCCCAATGCTTATCATCATCAAAGGACGACGGACTCCATCTTGTCTTCTTGAAAAAAGCTTTGCGAAATCGAGGGACTGCCTTTTACATCACAACACCGGAGTTGGAGGCGATACGCTGTGCGTGAAGTGTTAGCGACATGTCCGGCGTGTGCAGGTGTGCAGGAAGAGAACATACCGGCCAAAGCTCCGCAGCCTCCTTACCCACAGGTCCCGTAATAGCCGATCCCTTCATCTCACCCTTGGGGTTGACGATCTATTATCCTCAAGTCAGCCCAAACCTTCACCCCAATATCCCCAACACCTTCATCCTCTCCCTTTCTCCTCAAAGGTTGTACGTACCACACCAGCATTGTCCTCAAAGTACAAGAACACCCCATCGCCTCTCCTCCACGGCTTGCTCTGGCGCACGATGACGGCGGGCATGACCTTCTTCCTCAGCTCTGGCTTTCCCTTCTTCACGGTCGCCATGACCATGTCGCCGACGCCGCCGGCGGGGAGACGGTTGAGGCGCGCGCCGATGCCCTTGACGGAGATGATGTAGAGGTTGCGGGCGCCGGAGTTGTCGCAGCAGTTCATGACCGCGCCGCTGGGATTGATGTGTTAGTCTTCGGTCTATTTCTGCTCTTCCTTCGTGCGTGTGTGTGTTTGTATGATGTGCGGTCTCGATGCGTGGATTCGTGAAAGGCGTTCCATGTCGAATTCGCGAATGGATGTGCTCGGTCGCGCTGCGCTTTTCGTCGTCTTCGTGATCATCGTCGTCGTCGCCGTCGTCCAGAAAAGTGCAGAGGGAAAAGGGTATCACGATACATACACAGGCAGACCGAGGGTCATCTTCAGCTTGTTGCCGGAAGTGTTGCTGCGTCTATTGGGTGATCAAGTCAGCATTACCACCTCTCCTCACTGCCTGCGAGTTTCTCCGGTGCATGTAACATACGTTGGGGCCATTGCTGCGGTATTTGTGGTGGATTAGTCGAATGGTCGGAGGTCTCGGGCGGCGCAAAAGTTCGAGATTGTCGTCGATGAGGTCGAAAATCGAGAGTGGTGGCTTGGCGTGGAGGGAAGGCGTGAGAATTTAGGACACGTGACTTTTGGAGGAAGTTGCGACGGGACGGCTGTTCAATTTGGCGGGGTTGAATGGAAGGTCCGTCAATTTTTGGGAATGGATATGGCTTAGGGCACCTGCAATGCCACAAGACGGAGCACATTATGCGGACGCAGCATGCTATCCGAGCTGAAAGGCCAAATGATACTTTGCGAGTCAGATTGTAATCTCAGTACCTTACCATGATGCACACGATCCAGCTTTGTGCAGGCAGAGCTGACCGAGAAGATCAAGCTGGTCGAAGTGTTCGAAGTATAAGATGGCGTGTGGCATTGGCTATGGAAGGAACGGAAGACACTGAGTGAGACGGGTCAGACTTGTCAGGACGGCAGTTATGACACATTTTCGCTCCAGGTTCTGTGCAGGTAGAGCCGACTGAGAAGCTCAAGCTGTTCGGACAGTTGGCTGACAAGAGAAGTAAGGGAGGTTGGTGAGTGAGATGGGTTAGACGCAGCACGATGGCGATTGTCCATGACAGTACAGCAGGGCTCACCAAGTACGGGATCTAGCATTGTGTAGGACGAGATCGAGGCGTGAGAAGAGAAGACGACAACCACTTTAGGACTTTTGGTATGACATTCAGAGTACTTTTCAAACTGTCTAGCCGTAGCTACACAGCCCCAGCAATGCTATCAAGTAACAAAAGCATTGACGAAGCTTGGATGCCAGTCTTCAATTCAAGTCTGTATCGCTCGCATGTCCACGTTGTCCACGCTCATCTTTCCTCTACGAAGCACCAGCACCGGTGATGGTTGGTGGACCATCCTTGTACTTGATTGCGCCACTGCTAGAGCCGCAAGCTTCGATGGACTTGATGACGCCCATGGACTTGGTGTCGCCGTCGGGGACACCGCCGAAGACGACGTGGCGGCCATCCAACCAGCCGGTGACGACGGTGGTGATGAAGAATTGGGAGCCGTTGGTGTTGGGGCCGGCGTTGGCCATGGAGAGGAGGAAGGGCTTCTTGTGGGTGAGCTTGAAATTCTCGTCGGCAAACTTCTCGCCGTAGATGGATTTTCCACCGGTGCCCTGTGGTGAGGAGAGAGGTGTTAGTGGTGGATTGAGGGAGAGTGAGGTGGTGAGGATGGTGATGAGTCTTACGTTACCACGGGTGAAGTCACCACCCTGGAGCATGAACTCGGGAATCACACGGTGGAACTTGGAGCCAGAGTAGCCGAAGCCCTTCTCGCCGGTGCAGAGAGCGCGGAAGTTCTCGACGGTCTTGGGGACGACATCGTCGTAGAGCTCGAAGTTGATGCGGCCGGAGCGGGCTGTGAGAGGGAAGTGTCAGCATGGTCGTCGTCGTCGTGCTGGATAGACGAGGCATTGCCATTGAAGATTCTCAACAACTTCAATGAGGGGTAAGATGGAGGGGTTGGATCGGGACTTACGCTTGGCCTCAGTGTCCTTGGAGGTGACCTTGCCGGAGGCATCGGTCTGGTACTCAGGACCGGTCCAGGAGACGTCGAAGTAGGCGGTGACGGTCATGTTGGCTGGAGAAGCGTGGAATTGACGGCTGATGATGGGTGCGCGGAGGGATGAAGTGAGGGAACGGGAGAGGGAGGAAGCTGAGGAGGAGGAAAACTTGAACATGTCTCGAGAAGTTCTTTGGTGGGGTCGCGGGGCAACGAAGAGACCCTGGCAATGAGGTCAGCATTTCCACCGACGTTCTGCCTTTTGGGCGTTGGGTTGGGGGCAAGGAGCTGCTTGGCGAGGATGCCGTCGGGAGTTCATCATGTGTGCATTGCGTGCGAATGGTTGAGGACTGGAGGTACAGCTGTCCGTATCCCCGGTAGCCCGACTCGTGCAGCTGGTGCATTGCATTCTTGTGCAGTGCCGACGACTTGATGGATGGATTGATGCTCGTAGCTTGGACTTACAGGTGTCAATGGGTGTTTGGAAGGCGAGAAGCAGCTAGCTGGGCGATTGTTTCAGTATGTCACTCGTGGTGGGAGCATTGCCAGGCTGAGACTCACCAAAAAGTAGTGTACAGTCGTAAGAAGGTTCGGTCTCTCTGTACAGAGTGTTGTACAGTGAAAGTGGATGGCAGGAGGGTGAATTGGTGATGGAGAAAAAAAAAACATGTACTCGTCAATAGCATGAAGCCCGAAACACAGCTCCAAGCGCGGAAGCAGCCGCCTCTCCTTTCTCGTGTCCCATAGTGGATGGTTGATGTGCCCGCGTGGGCAACGAGACGGTCTGTTCGAACTCCTGCCAAGCAGAGCTCCGGTCTTACTGCTAGGGAGACCTCGTTGCTTCTGTGAGCGAATGACTCCATATTCGAATCTGTATGCCAGGATTGTTCGAATGACATGCAGTGCGGCCGGAGGTACACGAGAGGTGTAGCAAGAGAAATGCTTACACTCACTGCATCCAGCTAGCGTGGCTATATCCACTGTGGGCTTGTCTCGACTTCAGCCAATGTACTGTGGGCTGTCTGCTTTGGGACTTCAATCCTCAGACTCCACGCACCCACTTGTCCACCACATCACGGCCAAGGACTCCTCCAGCTAGCTCAGAAGCCGCGGTCTATATCAGCCTCATCTTACAGCACCGCGACGCGATCACACCTTCCCGATACACGCCTCTGAAGGGCATAATACCACGACCATGGATTTCAACTCGCTGAAAGATCAGGTCAGCAACCTCACACTCTACGACCTCAAGGCCGGAGTGCGCAAGGTTCAAAATGGTATGCACATCGAGGACAGCGACTGCGGAGGACATGAGCTGACCTTGCCTCCTCCCAGCTGTCATGAACTACACGGAAATGGAGTCCAAGGTCCGAGAGGCCACGAATAATGAACCATGGGGTGCCTCCTCCTCAATGATGCAGGAAATCGCGAATGGCACTTTCAACTAGTATGGGACAAGCCGACAGACTCAGTCACACGCATACGCTGACCTCATGCCCAGCCAACTCCTCAACGAAATCATGCCCATGATCTACAAGCGCTTCACCGAAAAGTCCGCCGAAGAATGGCGACAAATCTACAAAGCCCTTCAACTCCTCGAATTCCTCATAAAGCATGGCTCCGAGCGAGTCATCGACGACGCGCGATCTCACCTCTCCCTCCTCAAGATGCTCAAGCAATTCCACTACATCGACCAGAATGGGAAAGATCAGGGAATCAACGTCCGCAACAGGAGTAAGGAATTGACAGAATTGCTGGGTGATGTGGAGCGTATCCGCACGGAGAGGAAGAAGGCAAGGGCGACGAAGAGCAAATATACTGGTGTCGAGGGAGGAGCAGGCTTCTCATCTTCAGGAGGCAGCTCAAGCCGATATGGAGGCTTTGGAAGTGAGACTGGCGGATATGGAGGCACATATGGCGGAAGCTCACGGCCTGTATACGGAGATGGCGGTGGGTTCGGCGGAGAGGAAAGTCACGACCAATACGACGAGGGTGGGCGATCAACCGGCGCGGACCGATTCGACGAGTATGACGAAGCCGACGATGCACCTGCTCCAGCCCGACGAAGAGCAGACGCACCCTCATCCGCACGAAAGACAGCAGCAAAGAAGCCTGAAGCACCCAAGCCGAAACCCAAAGAACCAGAAGTCGACCTCTTCGACTTTGGTGACGACGAACCCGCCTCTTTGCCACCGCCTTCCAACGGCACCACCCTCTCCCAACCCCTCACCGCGAACAACAACGACGACGACGACGACTTTGACGACTTCCAATCCGCCACGCCCGCGCCAGCCGCCGCAACCCTCCCCACGATCCCCAAACCAAACTACACCTCCTCCACCTTCAACACCACCTCCTCAACCACAACATTCGCTCAACCCTCGCCCCAACCAGGCACAAACCAAGCCGGCTTCTCCGCCCTCTTATCCACCAAATCCCCCAC
Organism: Zymoseptoria tritici IPO323; assembly: GCF_000219625.1. Taxonomy (NCBI): domain Eukaryota; kingdom Fungi; phylum Ascomycota; class Dothideomycetes; order Mycosphaerellales; family Mycosphaerellaceae; genus Zymoseptoria; species Zymoseptoria tritici. Next base: position 474,270 of record NC_018218.1, on the reverse strand, counting down.
CCCCTCCACAACATCCGCCTTCTCCGCCCCTCCGAAACCATCCGGCTTTCAACCCACGGGACCGAATTACTTCACCTCTGTAGCCGTGGCACCGCAAGCATCTGCTTCTCCATCCGCGCAAATTGGCGCTCAGCCTGCGGCCAAGAAGACGGCGGGAGGTGGCGATGCATTTGCGGGCTTGTTGAGTGGGAGCGGTATGAAGAAGGCTCAGCCGGCGCAGAAAGGGTTGACGATTGCGGACATGGCGAAGCAGAAGAGTCAGGCGGGGTTGTATGGGGCGAATGCGGGGTTGCCGCAGCAGCAGCAGAGTCAGCCGCAGCAACAGGGCAATGGGAGTGCGATGGACGATTTGTTGGGGTAAGATGGAAAAGGTGGTGAAGGTGTCGTCACTGGGACTGTGGCGCGAAAAGCCGGTTGGGAGTGTTATGATTTGCAGCTTTGAGAGCCACGCTGGTTTTGAGTGAGGGAGATCTGGAAGTCTTTGGGTGGAATGAGGATATATACAGTGGAGAGAATGGAGAGCGCGTATGCCGTATAAAGTAGCCGGCGGATATACGCGTCGAAGTATGAAAAGTGCTGGCAACGAAAGTCATTTCTTTGCTGGCGACGGAGATCGCTCGTCCAGTGTTGTTTTCGCTTGGCTGGATCTTGTGAAAAGAAAAGGTGGTTGCTGTGCCGGTGACCTTGGCCTCTGTTCCGCCGCCTGCCTTCCAGTATAGGTCCTCCTCCTCGTCCCCGAGGAGCCGCGCACGAATAAAACGGCTCCGAGTCTTCCCAATTGCGTGACTGCGTGACTGCGTGACTGTGACCTTCGACTACAAGTGGAATTACTCTGTACCACCTTTGCTCTCCCCATTGGAAGGTGTGCGGACATGAGGTTAGTCAGTCATTTTGAAGCAAGACCAACCGCATTGGCATTCCTGGAGTATTGCATGGCCTATCGCATCTTCGTGGCAGTCTATCTACCTTATTTAACACACCGCTTACAACCTCTCGATGTTAGTCTCTTTAGTCCGTTAGCCAGCCTCTACAGTTCTGAATTATTACGCTTTATTTAACAGACTAAAGGGCTGTTAGTAGTAACTAAGCGTAACTTCTTCCGGCTCTTTTAGCCAGCCTACAAGAAGGCGTTTACACTAGCTAACATCGCTTCTAGCTTCCGCAAGACTAGCTTGTATCTACTTAATCTAGCGGTCGTTCTAAAGAAGGTTAAGGAGCCGGCAATTAAGAAGACTAAACACGTACACTTTAGCGATAGCTCTCGGCTAGGCACCGTAAACGACTTACGACTAAGTACCGGCAGACCGACTATAGCCGGCATAGACACCTCTATTATCTCTAACAACTAGCGTAAGACTCGTGCCCTTATAAAGAGCGTGTTAAAGAAGCCCGAGAATAAGAAGGAACGTAAGGCGATTTAGAAGCTTACTAATACCTTTATATATACGTAGACGTAGAATTAGCTACTTAAGAGCGAGTGTACCGGTCTGCGAGACTCCTTTAAGAATAAGTAGAAGAAACGACAACGTAGTAAGCTATTGCTCTTAATCCCTTAGGATTAAGCTATATAGTTCTATTTACCGGCTAAACTATAAGCTAGTAAGGAGCTAATAGCTACTAAGGAGGCTAAGAAGGTAGCTAATAAGAAGAAGAAGGAAGAAGACGCTATAGTAAGGAAGGTAGTGTGAGGACACCCTCACGATGACGCCCCCTACCTGTCCTAACCTGGACTATCCTGGCACTATAGATTACCGGTGCTATCTTATCTAGCCTAGACTAGGACATCCTGTAGAGGGACGAACCTTACGGGCGCACAATAGCCCCCGAGCGGACGTTAGACTGCAACCGGTGCCTAGTCTAGGCGGAGGGACGCATTTAGTAATACGAAGGGCGGGTATATAGCCTCGGGGGATGCTCTTGTCTATTCCCTTCCTTATCGAATTAACTCGTTACATTCTATAACTATTTGTTTTCGGTGCAAGCCTACATTCCCTCTCGAGGTACTTCTAACATTCGATTTAATTAAAAACAACTGTACAACTGTACCGAAAACTACCGACATAGCTCTAAAGGTTACCTGTCGTTAGGACGATTCCCTCCCTAACACCTCCGCCCGACAGTAGGCGAGCGCTTCCTCTACGGAGCTATCGGCTACGCCTGCTAGTTAGCTATAGGACGTTAACCTTCTTAACTAGCCTAGCTCGGGAGAGACCGTAGAAGAAAGGGCTACCTAGGAGCACGACAACGAAGTCGCCCGCGCTACCTTCGAGTTCTTAACCCTTTAGCAGAAGATTAAGGAACTCTATGCCGAACTAGACTATCCTACGCTAGAAGGGAACTTAAGGACGGCTACCCTCCGCTACCTCTTCTCCAAACCTAACTAGTATACTAAAACAAGGGATAACCTTCCTAAGTTAAAGGAGCTACTAGTCTTCGAGGGCAAGTCGCGTGCGAGCTACGACGACTAGGTCCGAGCCCTCGAAAGAGCCTTTAGACGATACGAAGGATTCGCTAAATACGAAGACCGCAAGGTCGACTTTGCTGCCGACTATATAGGAAAGCTCTAGTAAGACTACTAGGAACGCTACGTCGACGGCCTTAACGACTAGTCTAAGCTAACCTAGTCTATAATAAAGGAGGTTATACTTAACTCGATAGGCATAGAGACCGAACGGCGCGAGAAGGCCTACGAGAAGCTGAAAAAGGTTACCCTAGGTAACTGTATACTAGAAGAACTCCTTAAGGAGCTAAAGACACTCTAGAAGGAGCTCGATAAAAGGGACGATAGTAAGAAGATCCTTAGGTTCTATAGCGCCCTTCTATAGACCCTTTGTAACCGCCTCTTAAACTACCCTACCGCCCTACTAAACCTAGTAGACGCCGAGGAGAGGGCTAAAAAGGCCTACCGTGCTAACGAGGGCTCTAAACAGGAGGCTCGCGAGAGGCAGGCTGCTAAAAGGTCCGCTAAGTAGGCGAAGAAGCGCCCTAGCGACGGCTCTGCTACTCCGGACAGTAAGAAGGCAAGGACTAGCAATAGCGAACAGAACCCGAAGGCCCCCTCTAAGGCTACGTGCTACGGATGCTAATAGGTCGGGCATATCCGCCGCGACTACACTAACTAGCACCTATAGAAGGATTCGGGGAAAGAGACGCCCCCTAAGTAGACGCTGTTGCTTAGGTAGGCTAAGTCCTCTATAATAAGGATTAGCAGCGCTCGGCTAAGCTAGGAAAGCGCCGCGCCTAGCAAGGGCGCCTAATTAGCGTCGAGTTAACGCTAAACGGCCTAGGGGAGTCTAGAAAGGTCCGGGGCCTGATTAATAGCGGCGCCTAGGACAACTTCTGCGATTCTATGCTAGCAAAGGAAATAGGGTAGACGGTTTCCGAGCTATCTACCTAGACAAAGTACCTAACTCTAAATAGCTAGAGCCTGTAGGTCTTTAGAGAAACGAGAAACTCCTACAAGGCTGTAGACACCTCTGGCAAGGCGTAGGGGTGCGTAGACACGTTTAAGATAGGACGTATCTACGGTTTCGAATTTATGCTTAGCATGCCCTAGCTCGAGAAGTACAACCCGGGTGTTAACTTCGCTCTAAAGAAGGTCTTCTAGAGGTAGAAACCTTAAAAGCGTTAAGCGATAGCGGTAGTGTCCCCGGACAGGTTCTACCGGGAGTGTCTCGGTAAAGTCGAGGTAGCTCTTTACATTATGTCGATCTAAGAGGTCGAGGATAGACTCGAACTAGACTAGAATAGTGTCCTAACAGCGTACTCTAACTTCTCCGACGTCTTTTCGGAGGAGCTAGCTAGCGAGTTAGCACCGCATAGACCGCACGATCTTAGGATCGACCTAGTTAAGGGAGCAAGGGTCCTATTTAGCCCTATATACGCTCTGTCGGAGGCAGAGATAGATGCGATGCGTAAGCAGCTCCCTAAACATCTAAAGAGTAGCTTTATTCGCCGCTCGACATCCTCGGCGGGCGTGCTAATCCTCTTCGCGAGGAAAAAGGATAACACACTCCGCCTCTATGTCGACTACCGCGGCCTAAATGTAGTTATAGTAAAGAACAGGGGGGGTCTTCCCTTAATTTCCAAGTTAATAGACTAGCTAGCTAGCGCTAGGTACTTTACGAAGATAGACCTCCGCTACGCGTACTACCGGGTCCGTATCTAGGAAGGCGACGAGTAGAAGACAGCCTTCCGGACTAGATACGGCCATTTCGAATACACTGTAATGCCCTTCGGGCTCTACAATGCCCCCGCGGTGTTCCAAAACTTTATTAATAGCGTATTAGTAGGGCTAATCGACGTATTCTGCGTCGTTTACCTCGACGACATCCTTATATACTCTAAAACGGTGAAGGAGCACGAGGGCTACGTCCGGGAGGTGCTAGAGCGCCTCCGGAAACACAAGTTGTACGCTAACCTGTCTAAGTGCGATTTCTATAAGGACCGCGTCGACTACCTCGGGTACGTTATTATACGTAATAGGCTAGAGATCGACCTAGAACAGGTTAGATCGGTCCAAGAGTAGCTACTCCCCCGGTTAATACATAACATCAGGGTCTTTATCGGCTTCGCGAACTACTATAGGCGCTTTATTAAGGGTTTCTTACGCCTCGCTACGGCACTTAACCGCTACACGGAGGGGAAAAAGGTAGTAAACTAACGCAAGAAGGAACGAGCATACTTAGAGCTCGACGAGCAAGCTGTGCTTTCCTTTAACGAATTGCGGAAAAGGTTCTCGGAAGCTCCTATCCTACGCTATTTTAACCTAGAACTGCCCTATAGGGTAGAAACCGACGCCTTAGGCGAGGCAATCTCGGGCATCCTAAGCTAACTATACGAAGACTACGGCAAGACGTAGTAGTTCCCTGTATTATACTTCTTACAAAAGATAATCGCGGCAGAACGGAACTATATTACAGAAGACGCTAAGCTGTTAGTAGTTGTGGACTCCTTTAAGCACTTTAGATAATACCTAGAGGGGGCTCGATACTAGGTCGAACTACTAACGGATTATGCAAACCTGCAAACTCTTATAACGACTAAGACCTTATCTAGGCGGCAGGTTAGATAGGCCGAGTAGTTGTCGCAGATCGACTTTAGGACTATTTACAGACCCGGCAAGGCTAATAGGGCGGCGGATATACTAAGCAGAAGGCCCGACCTTACGGACAAGGACTACTCTAGACGGTAGGCTATAGACGAAGAGTCGTCTGCAAGCTTGCGGCTCCTCTAGACGGCATTCTAACCGCATCTAGACTATAATAGACTAGTAAGGCACGTAGGGGCAGTAAAGGACGCCCTAGACCTAAAAACGCGCCTAAAACGCGCCCTCTTAAAAGATCCGACCTTTAACAGGATTAACGAGGAGAAGGACTAAGCGGAACCTACTTTCTAGGCAGATCGATAGACTAACGAGGATAGAGTCGCGTACATAAACGGCAAGGCCTACGTACCTAAAGGAAGCATAAGACTCTAACTGCTTTAGGAATGCTACGACGACCCTATAGCAGGGCACTTCGGCTTCTCTCGAACGCTCGAACTTCTACAAAGGAGTTTCTACTAGCCCAAAATAAGGAAATACGTTAAGGACTATATACGAACGTGTTAAGCGTGCAGTAGGGCAAAGCTACGGCGGCACAAACCTTACGGATTGCTGCACGCAGAGCCGCTATTGCTTACACTATAGGAGGATGTAACTCTAGACTTCATAACGGACCTGCTACCTAGTATGCTTCTAGGCTAGGCTTACGACTTAATCCTAGTAATCGTAGACAGATGTACCAAAATGGTCTATTATGCGCTATGTAAGAAGACGATTACCGCAGCAGAGCTCGTAGAGGTGTTTATAAGGGAGGTCGTACGACTCTATAGCGCACTAGCTACGATTACGTCGGATCGAGGGCCTATCCTAACCTTAAAATTCTAAAGCACGTTCTGTTTCTGCCTTAGCATACGCCGGAAACTAAGCACAGCGTTCTACCCTTAAACAGACGGGCAAACAGAGCGCCAAAACCAGACGCTAGAGCAGTATCTTTGCATATACTGCAACTATAAACAGGACAACTAGGCCTCCCTACTCTCTACTGCGGAATTCTCGTATAATAATAGCGTACACTCCGCAACAGGGGTTACGCTATTCCAAGCGTATACGACATAGGACCCTTAGTAGTGCTACTAGCCTAGACTACGCTAGGATGGACGAGAAGCCCCGTTCGCCGCACAACTTGCGGACCGCGTTATCTCTAACTAGAAGAAACTGCGGGTTAGACTAGCTAAAACAAAGAAGCAAATAGCTAAGTAGGCAAACGAGCATAGAAAGGACATCTCCTTTAACGTCGGAGACGAAGTCTACCTTAACATACGCAACATTAGGTTATTAAGACCTTTAGCGAAGCTCGATTACAAATACATTGGACCTTATAAGGTAAAAGCGGTTATTAACCGCGTCGTATATACGCTCGATCTACTAGACTTACTAAAGATCTACCTAACCTTCTATGTTTCTCTGCTAGAACTATCTATCCCGGACTAGTTTAGTCGCAAACAGGATAGGATAATGCGATACGACGTAGGAGAGGATAATAAATACGAAGTCGAGGCCATTCTGGCCGAACGTGTAGACGAACTGAACAATCGGGAGTACCTTATTAAGTAGAAAGACTACAACTAGTCCGAGAACTCCTAGGAAGCAGCAGTTAACATTAGCCCGGCAGCAATACGGGCCTACTAGCGCAGAATGGGCCAGAAAGGACCTACTGCGCGCGGTAAATTCCAGAAAAAACGCTAACCCCCTTAGTCAATTTTTTAATCCTTTTTGCTTTATGACATTAGACTTTAACATTTTTAATAATTCTAGGGATTTTATTTGGGCGTTAAGGCTTTCCATTCTAGACTATTCTGGTCTACGTTAAGCTATTCTGCGCTATTATAACTTAAAAGGGCCCTATTACTCTACGTAATAGCGTTATCTGTTATACCCTGCACACTGCTAGAGCTAACTAGACTAAACCGGCTTAATTATTGCTATCCTCGTCCGAAGCGTCCTCTCTACGCTCCTAAGCGGCTATAGTACTTACTAAAGCCTTTAACGCCTCCCTGTTAGTCTTTCCTGTACCCCTAGCGTACGAATTAAACCTCTCTAGGGCCTTGCTATTGCGATGTAAGGCAGTCTTGTACTTGTTAAGCTTGTCTGTTAACGACTAGACCGTAATAGCGCCCTTTAGATTAATTAGGCGGCTTCTCTTGGCCCTCGGGGTCCCGGTAGTAGCCTGCTCCTACATCGTAGCGTTAGCATAGCCTAAAATGCGCTAGAACGGTACACTTACGGCCTTCTCTATATAAGCAGCAGCCGACCTGTCCCGCTTCTTAACCTTTTGACCCGTCGTGTCCTACTCGCGGGTACCCTAGTGCAAAGTGAGACCCTCCGGGCCGCGAACGCTGTTTCCAAGCTCCCTAAGGCGCCAACTGTTAGCATACTAGTCCAAAATAAGCTAGAACGGCACATATAACTTAATCGAACTAGCAAATAGGAGCACCTTGCTCCTTAACTTCTTCCTGTTGTCCGCGTTTACTACCGGATTAGCGTACTCTGCTTAAATCTAGGTATTAATAGTGTCCTACTCGTCCTTACGGGCCGGAGGGGGCTATTTAGGGTCAGCCTAGATCTAGAAGACTCCAGAACAGTCTAGAAATATCCTACCTAGAAGCAATCGGCATTTCTGTCGTCCAGACAGCTGGCGCATTTAGCAGTAATGCCCTTAATAGGCTTTCTCTAACGCTAACTAGCATAGTTTAGTTAAGTCTTTGTTTAGCTTAACGTCTTTAATGCAATTAAAGCACGGATTGTAGTTGAAAGCCCCGTTGCGGACCTTTTTAGCGTAATCGTTGCGCACGAGGGCCGCGGCGGCGGAAGACATAGTGTGTCTGCGCTAATGTTAGCCTTGCTAGACCCAAACTAGACTATACTAGCACTACCCTAGATTACTTACTTTTTGGTAGTTAGTAAAGAAGAGAGAAAGTTTGGAAGAAGAATTAAATTAATATAGCGACGCTACGGACCTGCAAATCCTTCCAGATTGGGACATCTGGCAGCTAACAGCTTGTGAATTTTCCACCGTAACTAAGGTTAGTTGCAGAGAGGGGAGGGGGGCAATGTAAGGACACCCTTACGATAACGCCCCCTACCTGTCCTAACCTAGACTATCCTAGCACTATAGATTACCGGTGCTATCTTATCTAGCCTAGACTAGGACATCCTGTAGAGGGACGAACCTTATAGGCGCACGATAGCCCCCGAGCGGACGTTAGACTACGACCGGTGCCTAGTCTAGGCGGAGGGACGCATTTGGCAACACGAAGGGCGGGTACATAGCCTCGGGGGACGCTCTTGTCTATTCCCTTCCTTATCGAATCGACTCGTTACATTCTACAACCATTTGTTTTCGGTGCAAGCCTACATTCCCTCTCGAGGTGCTTCTAACAGGTAGATAAACAACTTAGAGCTAAACAGAAGATACAAGCTATAGCTAATAGGGCGCAGAAGAAGGCTAAGAAGGCTTTATTACTAGAGACGAAGAAGGCTAATTTATAGCTAAATACCGACCTTAGAGCCTCTGCTCGTATAGCACGGCTAGCTAAGCGCCGCAGAAGGAAGGCAGTAGATAAACCGGTGTTAATTGTAGTGTTAAAGGTGCCCTTACTACAGAGGAGGGGTACATAAGTAGCTAAATCCTCTTAGCTACTAACACGCATAACATTAAGGCAGAAGTTACAAGCTGCTTAGAGCTAATAGATATAATTAATGCGATGAATTTAAGCTATTAAATACCTTATTGTAACTACTAGTTGTAAGGTTATTAGCTATAGAAGTAGTGTAAGAAATAAAGCCAAACTCTCGGTAGAGCGTGCATAGCGTAGACCGTGCACAGCTTGGGCCTGTATTCTAGTTCTGTCAGTCTCGCATGGATTCACGTGGCGTAGAAGAATGCCCGCCCGGGCGAAGTGAAGAGAATTGACAGCATCGTGTGTCTTGAGCAGTCACCCCGAGGATACCCAGCGGGTTTCGAGGACTTGAGGCTCCCGATGCTGCTTGAATAGAGGCGGCATTCCCAATTAGCTGCGACCAAGGGTGACGTCGGAGTGTTTCTCCGCTTTGTGCAAGGCAGGCCTTGACTTGCTAGGACTCGGTCCGGCTTCGTATGCTCCCGATGCGCCACCACGCTTTGAGGCATATAGGAAGATGATGCCGAAGATTGAGCGAACGGAGAGATGTCCAAATGCCGGCTAGTTCTGGTTCAAATCCTAGTCCATTGGTCGAGAAGTGCCGTTGATCATGACTGCGGTTGTTGTTCGAGAGTCTTTGTCGTAGGATTTCAAAGTGCTCATCACAAATGTCAACCTGCCGTTGTGCAGCCAGAAGCGAAACGAGTCTCTCATGCAGTACTTTTGACCTGAAAGGATGGTTGAATGTGTGTATATGTCCATGTCTACTCAAAAGGGAAGAAGGAGAAGAAGCCGTCCACCGCAGCTCGATGACAGGAAGAACGGGAATATGGACGTCGCCTGACTAAGCACGATCCGCCTCAGGCACCAACTTCCATTCTTCTCTTTCATTCAACTTTCGACGTCTATTTCGGTCAAGGTACTGCGCACGTTACAGGCGTGAAACGAAACGATGCAATGTGCAATGCCTCACTTTCCAAGGTTGTGTCTTGATACACGACGTCACTTTGGTCGGAAGAAATGCAGCACAGCCTCGACAGACCGTCTCGATATGGTATGGACAATCTGATCGTTGACGTAGGTACAACACCAAAGACGATGTACTGTTCACCTCATCCCTTTCAATGCTGACTGGACAAGTCCGACAAGGACCCGAGCCGGACCAGATGACGCTGCGATAGTTCTAACAAGGTCTGGTCTGCGAGACAGTGCCTGGATTCGTGTCTTGTTGTCCATCTCTCTGACCCACCACGGTAACGAACGGAAGATGCCCTCAGCAATTAAGAAGAAGGAAAAAGGTTTGACTTAGGTTGCTGTTCCAAGCCCAAAGAGGGCATTCGAAGGCTCTCTATAAAAAGTACCTTTAACCCCACGTTTCAGGGTCTCGAGATTCGACACGGCGCTCGAGCTCCCGTCCACTCCAATTGGAACTTCAGCAAGGAGCCCCCGTGGCATTTTCCTGGGTTGTCCTTCCTTCTCGATCCACAATCAACCACCCAGTGCACACCTCCTCCAAAATCCTCTGCGGTGCCGGCCACCTCGAGGTCTCGCACACGACGTCCTCTCTCACTCCCACCGACTTTCCTTCACCCCCGCAGGAAGATAGAATGTCCGGAGACGACCACTCAGGTCACCAGAAGAAGCTCTCCCGGTCACTGTTCAAGAGCTGGGGAAAGAAATCCAAGGACGACGACTCCAACAACAACTCACCCATCTCTCCCGATCACTTCTCCACCGCCGCGAACAAATTCAATCTCAACCAAGATGTCGTCGACTTCCTCAAACCCTCCACCGAGAAGCACGTGCCTAAACTCGACATTGCTTTGGCGAAACGATGGCCAGAGTCACAAGAAGTGCGAAGAATGCCAGTGGGCGCGGAATCGCATCCAGCCGCGCCGGCGAACATATACACAAAACCGAAGAGGAGGAAAGGGTTGACCGTCAGTTTCGTCAGGACTTTGCCGGAGATCATTGGAGAAGGAGGAGATGAAGCACCGGATCCGACCTTGGAGATATCGAGGAATAAAGCAAAGATGTCTCGCTCGGCGTCAGAGCGAAGGCCCAGTGCCGCTGGCGACCCTTATACACAAGCTCGAGCTCCGCCCTTGCCAGAGTTTCAGCCGCAGCAGCAGCAACAAGGACAGCATTATGCACCGCGACCGCCTTCTGGACGAGGAGGTCCTCCTTCTTCACAACCGCCGACAATGCAGGACATGGGTAGCTCTCCTCCAATGCGGAGGACGAATACTTCGGGGAATGAGTTCTCGCCGCCGATGCAGAGGAAGATCGTGCCGGGTAATGGGGAGGCTCCGATACCACACAGACCGAGTATTGGCAGGACACCGACGGGGGTGAGCATACCTGGCGTCGGCGCAGGTGCGGCAGGACCGCGAGTTGAGGATGAGCTGCAATTGCCCCCTTCGTTACCATCGATCGATACACAAGTTGGGGAGAAGAAGCAAGTGCAGGACGCGGACCTTGGACTGCCACCGCAAAAGGAATATTCAGGGCTGGAACCTGCACTCGAGGATCCCGCATCACCAGTGGCTGTGAAAAAGCGGGAGATGAGAGCTAGCGAAGGACAAGCTTTGCGGAGAATGAGTATGATGGTACCCGACGACTTGGCCGAAGATGAGGAGGACGACAGCGCGAATGGACAAACAGGTCCGAGGACATCTCACCTGCCTTCCGTCCTGTCACCTGAGGCGGCGTCGGGCATGCATCCTGGCTTTGAAAAGGCTGCACCTGGGGATTACGTCCCTTCGCCGGATAGTGCGTCCACGATGGATTCTCCCGGTCCTTTTGCGGACCCGAAGTATATCAACCAGCATCCAGGGGAACGGGCTGCTGCATCCAAGGCTTTTTCGCATAGACCGCATCCGGCTGTTGGAAAGGCGATTGCACCTCCGCCAGTGCCGCAGATTGGACCGCCGACAGCTCAGCCTCAGGCGCGATCTCTGCACAGCTATTCGAACAGCTATGCGGCGCAGCCGCAGGACAGACATGTTGCACCGCAAACTAGAGGTGGCTCGCGGGCTTCGGAGCCTCCAAAAGTTGGTCCCAACTTCTCTCACTTTTACACTTCAGACGCTATTCCTCCCACTCGCAAAGTGAGTCCCGAGTCTCGTGAAGAAAATCACTTTCCACTGCCACCACAGTCTCAGGCATCTCCGGCTGTGAGCAGACAGTCATCGCAACAATCTGCCTTCGCTCCTTACAATCCGCCGGCAGACTCGAGCATGCCTGCCGCGAGACCATCACATCACTCTCAAGACCCGTCAGAAAGACAGCCACCAATATACGCACGATCTAATGGATCTGCCACGAGCGTACATCACCTCGCCCCAACGACGTCATCCCATTCTCGGTCAGCTTCACGAGAGCGAGACGACCTACACCTACCTCCAGATATTCCCGGTCAAACCGTGTCGCCGTACCGAATGAGCAATGGGCCACCTCGCAGTCACGACCTCAGAAACAAAACGTCTCAAGCATCGCTTCTCGGCCCTGGCGTGCGTGCACCCGCCTCACCAATGTCTCGACCGGTGTATGGCGAAGCACGACAGTCCTATCAGAACGCGCGCTCAACCATCGGCGCACTCCGCGAGATTGAGAGACCCTCTTCCGCTGCCTCATATACCTCCTCCATACTCCGAGCGCCGGCATCACCCAGTGTGGGCGGCTATGAAAGTGATGCCGCTGCAGAGTCCGCCTATAACGACTTTGCGGGACGAGTGGCGCACATGAAAGGCGTCTTTCGTCTGACCGCAGAGCGAGAACAACCTGCAGACAAATGCTCACCATCAATGTGGTTACGTGCTGCGCTCTGGTGGTATCTTCACGGCAAGATGGGACTGGAAAACCTTCTGCGCCAGCAGGATCGAAGGGGCCTCTTGACGCAAGCACATGTCGACCTTGGCAAGGCGTGGTGGATCTTGGTGGATCGGTTGGAAGTTCATACCACGCTCGGAGAACAAGGTCTTGACGAAGGCGTGTCTGCACTACGATACCATCTCAAGTCATTATCGCTGGCCATGTCGAGAAACACGATCTTCCCGCCCGAGCAGTCTTTGATTCAAGGTCAAGATACGAGGATATGGCTGGAGTATCCGCGCTTCACAATGGATGCGGCGGCTGTACTGGGTGGGAATACATCCACTTCTATGATCGTGGAAGATCAGAAGCAAGGTGTGAATCCGTACGAACTACTCCTACTCGGCGATTCGAGAGGAGCATTCTGCTATGGGAGGTTTCCTGTCGAAGTCTCCATCAAGACGGACGAACAGGAGACAGATCGCGTGGTGCTGGCATGCATGCTTACTGTTTCTCGCGATCGGTCCGACTACCAGACCAGCCTCTCCATCGCATCACAAACCGACCTGGTCAGCATCCGTGTTCTTCCTGAAGTACAAGGCAAACGAACTCTCACTTGGTCGGACGTGGCCTTTCACTCTACATCCTCATCTCTCAACGTCCGTCTACCTCGCGGCTTCGACCTCACCGTCCGAATGCAAGAGCGAGACTTCCGCGCCGTCGGGAACCTGACCTCCTACGCCCAAAAAGTCGAACGTAGCCTCCGCGCCGCCCAAGACGAACGCCTCATCCACGAAGTCCGACTAGTAGAACTCCAATACGCCGACTCCGCCAACGCCCACGGCTTCCCATCCGAAAAGCTAAAAGGCTGCATGGCAATGGTCTACGAGAAAATCACCAAACACACCGACGGCAACGGCATCCGCCGTCTCCACCGCGGCTACCGTATCCTCCTCATCACCGAGCCCGGCCACAAAACTCTCTCCACAGTCTCCCACGACATCGGCCGCAAAGGTCCCATCCTCTTCGAATACCTCACCGACCAATCCGCCGGCGGCGCCGTCGCAATGGTCCTCCGCATCCGCGAAGAACAACGCCAATGCCGCATCCTCCTCGTCTTCCCCGACGCTTCCGTGCGGCAGGAACTCTACGCCGCTCTGACCGGTATCAAACTCCAATCCGACGAGTCCATCATTTCCAAAACTTCCCTTTCCTCCTTACTCATCGAGTCCGCTGACCCGGCTCACTTCTCCGCCACCCCATCCCCACTCCAAAGCTTGAAATGGTCCACCGTCTCCGTCACAAACGGTCTCCCCGACCCCACCTCCCCGACCCACGCCCGCCACGCCTCTTCAACAGTCGAATCCGACGCCCTCCGTCTCGTCGCCCAAAACGCAACAGGAACCCTCACCGACCGCCTCAACCTCGGCAAAGGCGAACTCCTCCTCCGCTTCCCTCCCCCTTCGCCCGCGACACCTCGCGATACAATCCAACTCCTCCGCGCGAGGCAAGAGGACGCCACGCTGGCGATCGATGTGCGCAGCACCCCTCCTCATATTGTGGGCGAACTCAGCAAGGTGCATAATTTTTTGACCAGTGGCGCGACGCTGAGGACTTTGAGTTTCCCGACTGTGGGGGCTTTACATGCTTTTCATGAGGCTGTTACGGGGTATACGGTGCTGTTTGATGGGTTGGCGACGACGTTTGCGATTTCGAGGAGGAGGATGGTGGTGCCGATTTATAAGAAGTTGGAGGCGGGGAATGTGCGTATCGTCGTGGTTTCCCGCTCTGCCACCGCGGGAGGAAGGCAAAGTTTCGGTCCGGGGGCGGGCGGGGGTGGTGGTGGAGGTTGTGGGGGTGTGGACACGAAAGTCCTGGCGTTCATGGAGGGGTTCGCGGCGTGTGAGGCGTTGTGCGTGAGGGTGAGGGAAATGGATGTCGTGGAGAAAGTGAAGGGAGGGGGGGTCAAGTTGGTGGATGCGAAGTTTACGCTTGTTGCTCCTGGGACGGGGACGGGCGGGGAGGAGGAGGGCGATGGTGGAGGATTTGGAGGCTTGAAGGGCAGGTTTGTCAATTTGGAGGGACTGGAGTATGCGGAGGAACATGATGATTTGACGGTGGGGTTTGAGGGGGAGGGGGGTGAGTTTTTTCTTTCCTTGTTTTCCTTCTTTTTCTTTATGTCTTGGATGGGATGGGATGACTTTGGGGAGAGATTTTGAGATTGAGGCTGACTTATCTTTTGTGTGTGTTGCAGACAGTGATGCTTTCGCCCAAGCGCTGCCCGCTACGGTGGGGAATGTGAGCCGGGGGTTTACGTTGAAGAGGAGGACTTGAAGGATGGATGGAGGGAGGGTTTGGAGGCTGGGAGGGTTTGGGCATGATGGTACGACCAGATATGGGGTTTTGGGGTTAGGGGTTATGAGTTTCGACGAGGTCAGGGTAATGATATGATGTGATGATACGAGGGAGCGCAACAGGCAGGGTGGGAGAATTTTGGAAATGCATTAGCGATTCGGCGTTACTGGGCATGTTGAAAGAGTGAATGGAGGATCGGGAGTTCTTTTACGCTGAAGGCATGGTAGGCACGGCGGCTGGACGCTCGGTCATGGCGCAAAAGGCAACTTGGCAGCTTTCTCTTGTTGAAATATTCGATCGGAATCTGGAGGAACGCATTTGGGAAGTGTTTTGTGGAAAGAATTACAAGAAGGTGAGAGTAAACAGGGCGTCGTTCGTGGGACTCAATGTAAACTGTGCACAGTGGAGGTAGGGAAGATGCAACACATCCCTTTCTTTTCCTCTTCCCTGTCCTTTACTCCATAAAAGTAATAACCTTACTGCTCCAACCCCTTATCCACTCCCCTCGCACCCACCATGCGGCAGACCACGGCTCCCCCTGCACCGTCGAAGAAGCTACATGCGCACGGCCCCGGTTTCGAGGTCCCTCGCGATCCTGAGTCCGCGGTCTAAATCACGGGTGAAGAAGACCGCCGCGGTGAGACTGTAGGAGGTGTCATTGGCGAGGGAGCTGGCGTGGACGGAGGAGGTGGTGGGGTGCAGGGGGACGAGCGGGGAGAAAAGTTCGGTGGAGCAGAGGTGGATAGAGGATGGTAGGGCAGAGGGTGTCGGGAGAGAATGGAGCGGATTATGGAGGGTTTGGTTTTGCGCCACGTTGGGAAGGCGATGGGGGCGGCTTGGACGTGAGTGCGGGAGGCGGAGGAGAAGGTGTGGATTTGGGTGGATTTGGGTGGAGGTGATGGGCAATGTTTGTGGCGTTGGTGATTTCTTAGTTGTTGATCCAGGGCAGGACGGGGGGGTGAGGGCTGAGATGGACGTTTTGACGATGAGGCAGGGTGGATGGATGCATGGGAGAGGTGCGGTAGTGCTGTCTGTATTGCATCGTTGAGGGAGCATGGAGCCGCTTTATATCACTCTCCTCCCGTGCGAAATCGTTGCTTGAGCACAATTCGTATGATCCATAGCCGTTACTGTAAACATAGTACGTAGCAGCATATTGACGCTCATATAGCAACAACATGATGTGACATCAGCACGGAACGAGACATATTACCACGGAGAGGCTCTCCAGTCGATTAGTGACAGATCCTATCAGCCTTCGTGCAGCTCCAGTTGCGCAATAGCCGCTGATGACCTACGGCTTTTTGCAAAATTCAACTAGTGAAGACAAAGGATCCCACGTGGACAACAGAAGTGTAGAAGGATGCACCTATAATCCAAACGAGCCGCCGTGGTCGGGACGAAGGGTTCAACCAAGATGGGCCACTTGCTCGCACGTCTTTGAGAGCTGCGACTTATTCACTTCGCTAATTCCGCTCTTGCCGAAAGCGGTAATTTTTGAGGGCTTTGCGGTGGAGCGTGCGTCTTCTTCCAGCAGCTCGCATATTCAGCGGTCCAGTTATCGATCCACACTTCTATACACAACGCCCTCTCTATACCTTCCCCTCCTCCTCCTCCACCAACCTCGCAAACCCCCTCTCCAAATCCCCCTTCAGATCCTCCCAATTCTCAATCCCCACCGATATCCTCATCAAAGTCCCCTCCACACTCTGATCACTCATCTTCCTCCACTCAATCAAACTCTCCACCCCTCCCAAACTCGTCGCATGATGGAAAAACTCCAATTTACTCGGCAACCGTCTCGCCAACTCCTCACTCTTCATCCACACGCTGAACACCGGCCCGAAGCCATTAGGCATCTGGCGGCTCAACCACTCCATATCCTCCTTTTGCAAACTCGCATGCTCCACCTTCTGCACCACCTTGCTCACCCCGTCTCCTCCCTCTCTGACCGCTGAATCCAACCACAGGACCAACCGTCCCGCATTCTCACTCTGCCGCATCACCCGCAACTCCAACGTCCGCAAACTCCTCACCCCCAACCACCCTTCCAAACTCCCCACCGCCGACCCAAGGAAAATCCTCTCCCCGAACAATCCCCAATAATCCTTCTCCCACCCCTCCCTCCCTTTCCCCACCCCAATCACTCCACACAACAAATCCGAATGTCCACCAAAATACTTCGTCCCGGAGTGCATCACAAAGTCCGCTCCCCACTTAAACGGATCCAGCAACGGCGGCGGCGCAAACGTCGCATCGATCGTCAACCACGCTCCCCTCGCGTGCGCCAGCTCCGCAAACCGCTCAATATTAAACGCCTTCCCTGTAGGATTGACCGGTGTCTCCAAGTGCACCACATCCCCCTTTCCCAACCCTTCCCAGCTCCCTTCGTCGTGAAGGTCCACAATCTTACACCCCGTCAATTTCTGGTAGAGTTTCAACACCCCATGACAGCCGTGATATCCGTCTCCGATCGCCACGACTTTGGGATGTAACCACACCAGCAATGCGTGGAAGGCCGCTAGGCCGGAGCCATATGCTAAACTCGGCTGGCCCAGCACGGACGTCAAGATGAGCTCCAAGCGGGATGTATTGGGCGCCGAGACGCGGGAGTAGATGTGTGCGTCAGCTGGGACGGCGGAGCCGGGACCTTGGGCGGCGGCGTTGGCGGCGATTTGTTCGTCGGTGAGGGGGTTTAGTTTCGTGGGGTCGCGGGAGTAGCGGAAGGTGGTGGAGACGTGGAGGGGTGGGGCGACGTCGGTGAGGTGGTTGGAGGGGTCGTCGGCGTGGATTGTGAGGGTGGAGAGGGAGGTTGAGGGGGTTGAGGGAGAGGGGAGGGTGGGTTGAAGGGTGGAGGGGTCGGCCATTGTGGGAACAGGATTGAGGCGTGTATGCAGGAGGGAGGAGAATGAAGGTTGGTGTTGTTGTAGTGGAGATGGTCAGAGGGAAAGATTGGGACGAGACGGATGTTGACGGATGTCCTTCATTGCGCCTTACGCCCTGTCAATGATGAGGGGTCTGCAATTCGGAGCCGAAATATTGATGGGCGACTTTTCACGCTTTTGTGAGGCGACTTTTTGTTTCGGTATATTGAAAGCGAAATGAATGGAACACGTCGATGTCTTCAAGATCCTAAGACGTGGGTAGTCTTGGCCGTGTGCCATCGTGCAGACCGAGTGCGAAAAGGAGGCATGTGAACGATCGCCTGGCTCGAATACATTCTCTCAATCGAAACTACGCCCTCTCCTCACCCCTACAACCTCGACTGAATCTTCTCCGGCGTATCGCCCAAAGCATACTGCACGCTCGCCTTCTTCGACCTCACGACTTGCATCTCCTCCATACTCGGCGTCTTCGCCTGCGTAGCCGGATTATACTTCCACGCCGTGCCCTTGATCGCCTCTTCGTCCGTCAACTTCTTGTTCGCCTGGCCGTCCGCTCGCTTGTACACGTTGATCACCACGCACCCTCCCAGTCCCAGGTTATGCTGCAGGGCGACCTTGGCATCCACATGGCGAGTATTCGCCCATCCGCGAAGTTGCCAGGAGAGTTCGCAGCATTGTGCGAGACCTGTAGCGCCGAGGGGGTGACCCTTGGAAATGAGTCCGCCCGAGGGATTGATGATCGGTCCCTTGCCGCCGTAGGTGATGTCTCCGTTGCGTACCATCTCGTGGGCTTTGCCTTGTTCGCAGAATCCCAGACCTTCGAGGAGGATGAGCTCGTTGGCGGAGAAGCAGTCGTGGAGTTCGCAGACGGCGATGTCTTTGGGGGTAACGCCGGCTTCTTTGTATGCCATTTGGGCGGCGTTCTTGGTCATGCCGAATCCGACGAGGTCCATGGCGGACTTGGAGAAGAGGGATGGATCGTCGGTCTGGAGCTGTTGGCCGGCCATAAGGATTGCTTGGGATTTGAGGTGCGAACGTGCGGCGAGGAAGCGTTCGGATACGATTACGGCTGCACCGGCGCCGTCGGAGGTGGGTGAGCATTGCAGTTTTGTGAGAGGTGCGTGGATCATGGTAGAGTTGGCGACTTCTTCGAGGGTGTACTCCTTTTGGAACTGGGCGTAGGGGTTGTTGGTGGAGTGCTTGTGGCTGATGCGGCCGATTTCCGCAAAGTCGGAAGCTTTGGCGCCGTATCTGAGAGACCGCATTAGTTCTTGGAATTGTTCGAGTCTGCGAGGATGCCTCTCACTTGTCCATATACTCCTGTCCAGCGTTGGCGAAGTACTGTGCGTTCCTCGGACTGGCGTGCTTGCCATAGGTCTCCTCCATCAGGTCTGTCGACAATCCCATCGGGCTTGGGCGATCAGACCAGTCACTCTTGATCGAGCCAGGCTGCATCTGCTCGAA
The DNA here is from genome assembly GCF_000219625.1 of Zymoseptoria tritici IPO323. Taxonomy (NCBI): domain Eukaryota; kingdom Fungi; phylum Ascomycota; class Dothideomycetes; order Mycosphaerellales; family Mycosphaerellaceae; genus Zymoseptoria; species Zymoseptoria tritici. Next base: position 455,029 of record NC_018218.1, on the reverse strand, counting down.
TCCCACAACCAAAACACAATCCGCCGCACCAGCTCGGACCATCGTCCTAGCCATGTGCAGTCCCGTGGACCCAGTCGCACATGCGTTGTTGGTGTTGTAGATGGGAATGCCAGTCATGCCGAATTGGTAGAAGATTCGCTGGGCACTGGTCGTTGAGCCAAAGCAGAAGCATCCCACACCCATCTCGACGTCGTCGTAGTTGATCTGTGCGTCCAGCATGGCTTTGGCTCCGGCTTCGAAGCCCAGCTCTACGTAGGAACGGGTCTGGCGTGGCTTGATGAATTGGGTCATGCCGACGCCCAAGACGTAGGCGTCGGACTGGGGCTTCTTGATCTCCATGTTGGTGGTTCTTTGGGATTGTCCGGGTACTTTGGTAATTTGGTAATTTGGTAAATGCTTGTCGAGAGCCAGGAGATGGGATGGTCAGAGAGTGAGGTTGATACACGCCGTGAAGCTTCCGGCAATAGCTGTTCCTCCTCGGTTGTCGTTCCCCGCAAGATCGAGGCAAATCAGGGTCCACGGCCGAGGCTGGGGTATTTTTTGCTGACAGAGTTCACTCCTCCACACTATTGCCATGATTGCCGTCTTCTTCCATCTATCCCCGCCGTCGTCCATCTCGACTCGTCTTTTGTCGTCCTTGTCAAAGCCGCTGCCAGGCTGAACGGCTTTTCGCTCGCCGGACTCCGAGTGCTCCTTGCAGCCTCATGGAACCTGCCATCATTCCGACCTCTAGATGGGATCCGCTGGTTTTGTCGTGCGGCCAGGAGTACACTGCTGGTGCCAGCGCTGGAGCAGCTCTGCATATAGCCTGGAGAAAAGCAATGGTAAATGGTCGTATATGCCAGCGACGGCAAGGACTGAATTCGCACTGCAAAGATTGCGTGTGCATGCATCGCCTTGACTGCCAAGGCGGCCGTCTCCGACCCCTGCATTCACGTCCGCCGTCAGTTGTCGACAGTATGAAGGCTTAAGGAAGGCCGCTGCCAGCTGAGAAACCAGTTGAGCGGCTCACAAGAACAGTATGCATGTCATGGAGGTTGACATACCTTACGGCCACTCTTCGTCGACGTCTGGATCCGCGCCGGCGTGGTTGTCTTGCTGCAGCGACCAGCTCTGAGGGAGATGTGCCAGGTGTATCTCGCCCGGGTGCAGGTGCGATCGATCAAACTCGCAGGCGTGCCCAGATAGAATTCTGCTGGCATTTCTTGTTGGTGTCTGGGTCGGGACGGTGACCACTGGTTTCGGATGGTTTGGGGAGGCGGACTGATCTTTCGTGTTCGCTTTTTCCAGATCTTCCTCTGAGCCCTCTGACGAAGCCGGAGTATTCGTCCTTCAGCAAAGCCTACTTTGCCACGAGACTCCGCGTTGTAGACGCAATGCTCTCGTTTTCCGATTACATTTGCCTGCCTATGCTGAGTCCTTCTGGAAGTGGCATAAAAGGCCATCCATTGTTGTTCGGGAGGCTGCGATTGATCGATCGGTCCCGAGGCGCGATACTGACACATCGAGTAGGATTGCCGAGCTACCGGAAGGAGGCAGGAGTCGGTACCTTAGTCCAACGGTTGTTTCGATTCAGGATGAGGTCAGTTGCGGTATAGAAGAGGTGTCCGTGTGATGAGGGAGGCGACTGGCGGACTGCAGATTGATCGATGTCGTTGTTGCGGTTGTGTAAGTGGTTGACAATGATTCTTCCTCTGCTAATGGTTACAGGCGTTTGCATCAGCCGTCGATGGATGTCCCTTACGACGGCCAAGGTAGGCTCCATCTCTCTCTCGGTATGCTCCTCCTCGTACTGCGCCCTTCCTCGTACTACGCCCTGCCTCGTACTGCAGCCTTCACTATATCCAGGCATGATGTTGCTTGGTTTTAAAGCATCGGCTTGGAAAAAGGAGAAAGACTTCGCAAGAGTAAAATAAGCGGAACCGAGACAGGTCGAAAGAGTCGTTAGGACAGATCGTCGTCATGAAACTTCACTCCCGTCGAAGAGCGCGTCATGTCGTAGGAGAGCTTGAGTGACCGCAAAGCCGCCATGAATTGCAGCGTGCGATCAACGCCCAGGCTTCCGCTTCCACTCCCCTCGACATCTGTCAGCGTCACATCGCCAGTCTTGAGAGAGAAACCATCGGACTCGAGACCGCCAATCAAGATCTCAAGAGCGCGCACGCGAACGAACTCAAGCACGTGAAAGAGTCACTCGGTCGCAAGATCAAAGACCTCAAGCAGCAGAACGAGCCCCTTCAGACTCAGATGAGCGAGCACGTCTGCCCGATGAAGTACGATACACATCTCTTCAACCTCATCACAACACAAGCTAACAGTTGTCCAGCGTCGACGGCGACAGCACGCAGTGACGGTCTCACCATCATGCCACTTTCAGATACGAAGCTCAAAGTCGTATAAATAGTTCTTTTGAACGAAAACGTGACGGCTGTCTGAAACGTGTCTCTCACTTTCGTGGTCCATCAAGTACAGATCATCGTTCCCGGCGCTGAAGCTGTTTCGACTTTGATCCGTGCCATGCCGCACAGAGGGATCGACAGAAAGAGCAACCTGGAGAGCGGAGAAGTGTTCGCTGCATTCATACGTGTTCGCACCGTGACCCAATTTCACCTCGCCGTCGCCACGATGCAGCGGTACACTTCGTCGTCTATCAAGCCTCTGTTGCCTGTCGTACGCGAGACGTCAACAACAATAGCCACCACCACCAATAGCATGGCAATGGAAGGTGCTGCACCTTTACCGACCATTCCGACGACCTTCCAGACTCTCTAGAGAGCGATCTGTCGATCCAGCCGATGGACATCCGATTATGCTGTCAATTCGACAGCGACTGCATCGAGCACAGAGTAGACCTGCTTGGATGTCCATGTGTTGGCAGAAGAGCAATGTCTTTCCGTCATCGACGGCGAACACACCGCGGTTTGCAAACGCCCTGCTTCGTCCACGTCACCTTTGAATCATCAAGACAAGTGCGGCATCAAGGGACAGAGACAACGAGAGGACCACCGGAAGTCCAAACCTTGGCAGAGGGAGGAGAAACATACGAGTGCGTAAGTGTCATGTTCCATCGCCAACCGCTCGTCTTGGTAGTATGGCTGTGCAGCGTAGTGTCCTTGGCATCGGTGATACTAGGCATGGTATGCGCATCAACTGAAAGGCCGGATCTTATGTCGGCAGTCGAAGGAACGGAGTATTGGTTCGTGAAGTGGCCGGACTTCGGGATGGCGATTCGACCGAGAGACATATATTCGAGGACATCCGAGCCATGCAGAGAGGAGGTTCACTTACTCTCCAAGCCTTCCACGTCCACAAACGAAAACAGCACATTCTGGTATGGTTCTGCTGCATTTCTAAATTCTCCCTCCTTGGAGCCAGTGCTGACTGCTGCCCAGAGATACCGCGACGATGCACCTCCACCACCTCACCCTCTTCCTCGCAACCCTCACCCTAGCCCTCGCCTCCACCATACCTCTTCAAGCTCGCCAAACTGAACCCTGTCCCCAAGCTCCAAGACAAGGCAAAATCTGCTGTAACAAAGGCGGCGAGCAAGTCGGATTGTTCTGTGGTGCTTGTGATCCTGGATTTGTAAGTAACTTCCAAGCTACCATTCGCATAGGAACTTGTAACGAAGGAGGATGTGTGCTGACGGTTTGGGCGGGTAGCGCGATTGCACGTTGGATCCGTGATCGGGATGAGTGACGGGCGGGCAGGATGAGGAGGCTGTGAGAAGGCGATTTAGGCGAACGATGCGTTGGGTGGATGCCCTTATAAGGCGGCTCTGAATCGGTGCGGCGAGGCGGCGAGATGTATGTCCATGGGTGCGGAGTGCGCAGATAAGCCGGGCTTGGGGAATTGAAGAGTGGAAACGATGGGTCTGCTCGGTCCTTCCTTTTGAGTCACTTCCAGAAGACGATGGCGTCCAGCTTCTTTTCAAGCCTTAACGACAGTCTTTTACGCCATCGCCCTGCCATAGTTCGGATCAACAGGCGTGGGAATCAGAGACCGATCTTCCATCACCCTTTGAATGGATACTTCTCTCTCAACGTCCTACCATATTTGTAGAACAGTAGCGGCGCCGGCATCAGAACCAAGCTCAACACTCCAAATACACTCATTCCCAATCCATATCCCAACTTCTCAAACATGGCGCTCACAAACAATGGCACCACGCCTCCCAGAATACTTCTCAGAAATGCTCCGGCAGCCAAGGCGGACGCCGCATTGCTCTCATACGCATCGATGTAGTACGTCTGAACAGTGTTGAAAATACTGACTTGAGCGCCTCCAAAGAAGAGAGTAGCAGCGAGCGGTACCGGCCACGGGAGACCTTTGTCCACAGTCCAGCCGAACCAGAACAGCGATACCGGGAGGAAGATGGCGCCGACGTTAGCCATCGGAAGGCGATACTCGGGCTGTGCATCATCGTTGTGGCGTTTCGCGAGCCAATTGTCAAGGCGATCGATGAAGAGAATGATGAAAATGGAGGTGAAGATGAAGCCGAGTGCAGGACCGAGATATGCCAGCCCGATTTGAGATTTCGTGAACTCGTACGGCGCGGAGGACCAGATTGTGGTGTATTGCGAGTAGAGGGTGTACATACTGCTGAAGACGAGGGCTTGGTAGATGGACATTGTGAGGACGATGGGTTGGGTTGTGAGGATCTTGATAGCGCGGGTAGAGTTGGAGGCCATTTTCGAGAAGGTGGATTTGTCGCTGGTGCCTTCGACGGTGTAGGATGTGTTGGGATGTTTCTTTGAGAGCTGAGATTTACGCTGTTCGAGAATTGATTGGGCGCGGGTCTCGTGAAGGAAGAAGAAGCAGATTATCGTGGTCAGACCGGCGAAGAGCATCGAGAGCCAGAAGACCCAGCGCCAGTGCAGGCTTCCTACCAGCAGGCCGCCGAGGAGAGGGCCGATGCAAGGGCCGAGAAGAGGACCCATGAAGTAGAACCCGAGGACTTGTGCTCGTCCCTTCGAGTCGAACATGTCCGAGATTGTGCCTCCGCCATTTGCGACACCGACACTTCCAAAGAATCCAGAAAGCGTGCGGAAAGCGATGAAACTGGCAATGTTGGGCGATAAGGCGGAAGCGAGCTGGAGAAGTGTGAAGATCGCAAGATTCGTCAGGTAGATCGGGCGTCGTCCGAACGTCTCGCCCATCGGTGCATGGAAGAGAGGACCGATTCCGAGCATGCATACGAAGCCCATTTGGCCGAAGAGAACGGTTTGTTTGTCGGTGCCGAAGTCGTTCGCCAGTCGTTCGATCGCGGGCGCGAACATGGACGACGACATGGGAAGAAAGAAGGCGACGAGGAAGACCTGGACGGTTTGGATCCATTTCCAGGCGATGGGCCATTGCTTGGGGTCTTCATGGTCGTCGTCGCCGAATTCCACTTTCTGTTCGCCTCCTTGGTTATTTGGTTGGTCGTCATCTGAGATCGCGAACCTCGCATGTCCATTTCCGTTTCCTTGTAGCAGCGGCGATCGTTCATGGTCGTTTGCGGGCATTTTGCGTTCTGTGAACCGCACTGTGGAAGAGTTGCTTTCTTTCGATGTCGATGTGGATGCAAGGTACAGAAAAGATCTGTCAAATCCTAGTGACGGCATGATGAATGGTGTAGCGAGATCCGCCTCTCACCTGTCACACCTGTCGCATTCATTTGGACTAGCCCGGGCTCGACGGAAGGATCAACATGCTTCAATATTTGATGGTCAAGCTTCATTCCTCGACGACAAGCTTTCAAATTCACGACATGCCGCTCACCATGGCAGCAAAAAGACCGACGCTGCATGGATTCCGAACGAGACAGTCCCTCGAAGGCGTGCCTGCTTACAACAAGACAGAGAGAGTGGTGCTAAGATAATGTGTGCATTGCGATGATGGGCCGTGGACATTATGGCCAAGATGAACACTTCTCGCTTGATATGTATATGAGCTGACAAGATACTTAATAAAGTGCGAACATCGTAAAACTGCCCTCTTTCGGCCTGTGCTCGGGCAGTGAGAGTTGGCCTCCAATACCTGTCTTGGAACATGGTCAGCGAATGTACTACAAGAGTGCTTGTGAAGATTGCGTGAAGTGCTGATGTGCATGTTCAGAAGGAACAATTGGTATATTGAAAAATTGGCTCTCATTGATGTTCAAGGAGTAACGAAATGGACTCATCATTGCAGGTCGGGAAGGCAAGAAAGGGAAAGAAACGTACCGAATGGTCTGCTCCCGAGATATGAAGCCTCGACCTCTCTTTCACACAGCTGGATTTCCTCCTCCATCAAGATTGTCGGCACGCAAGGAGTCACACTTCCCTGAAGGTCCCATGAGGGAAGGCAGTATGAACTATGAAGGTCCGCTGGTAAAGTTCATCTGGCAAACCCGATGAACATCGTCGGCAACCTTACGGCGCTTCTGAATGTCTGACGCTTCCAGCCCACAGCGGTCTTCCTCCGGCATAACGCTTTCGGAAGTGCTGCTCTCCTTGAAGGGAGATCTCGTAGATTTGTCCTGAATGGGCGCAAGTAGCTGGAATTGTCCTGTTGCTGGGAGTGAATGTGAAGGAGAGGGTCAGTGGTCCGGAGGCGCCATGTCGAACATGTATCGCAGGTCGGCAGTACTGCTGGCTAGATCCGGCTGATATCACCTCCGTCTGAGAATGATATGTGCCATCACATGCAGTCAGCTGCAGTCACTTTCAAAGTGAATTTTTGTTGTAGTGGATGAAGAGATGGAGTGAGCGCAAAAGTGAGAAATCCTCATCAGCAGCCAAGACCGGACCTCACTCCGCTCTTCGCACGGGCCACATCCAGACATTGAACATCTTCTCGATCTTGATCTGATCTCGCTTCAAACAACACCCACAATCGCCTTGCCATAGAAGCTCTCCTCGACCCTGCGCGCGACCAGACTCACGACCGACAGCCTACCACCCTTGTCCACGATGGCCGACGCGGAAATGGCCGATGCGCCTACCTCGCCCGAAGAGACCAAGCCCCAGCAGAGCAAGAACGGCGGCTACACCGAGACGAAAACTGCGCAAAAGGCAGTCGCGGTGCGTAGCATCGAGGGATGGATCGTGGTCGTCACGAATGTGCACGAGGAAGCTTCGGAGGAGGACCTGCAAGATCTGTTTGGCGAGTACGGCGAGATCAAGAATATTCATCTCAACTTGGACAGGCGGACGGGCTATGTGAAGGTAAGATAAGCAGATGGATGGAAAAGAAAGTGCAGAGATACTGATTCTTTGGAAAGGGATACGTGCTCATTGAGTACCCGACACTGGACGAGGCGAAAGCTGCGGTCGAAGGCGCAAATGGAGAGAAATTGCTGGAGCAGACCATTGGTGTGGACTTCGCATTCGTGCGCCCACCGCCGGTCAAGGGCAGCCAAGGTCCGAAGGGAGGGCGCAAGGGCGGGAGACAACGCAGTCGCAGTCCAGGCGAGAGACGTGGACGTGAGGACGAAGATGAGTGAGATATGAGGTACCTTACGATGGACGTCCGGGGCATTTGGCATCGGGCCGGTGAGGTCATCACAAAAGTCACCACGCAGGTGGTGCCTCCGTTTCTGCCTTCGATGGCTAGGAAGCACCTGCACCGAGCAAGAATATTGGCGCCGACAATGGTCGGCAGGTAGAAACCGCAAAATCATGGTAAGCACGCAACGTCAACCAGCTGGAGCTTGCACTGACCTCTTCGACAGCTTCATCACTTTCTCCTTCACCCACTCACAACAGACTTATTGTGACGACCGCGAAGATATTGTTACAGAGCTCACGCATCATTTGTGCACTCTGCCGACAGTCATTCACTCCTCGCGGTCAACCATGTTTCAACTACCCTCCGACGATTCATCAGATTCGACGCCTTCCGAGTCACCCCCGCTGAGCCCAGGCACTGCTCAACCTCAGAATACCCTTCAAGCTCCGACTACCACTCAAGTTCCGATTGCCACTCAACCTCCAACTGCCAACCGCACCGTCGACGAACACACCGCACACCTTCGAGCTATGTTCTTGCGCGAGAGCCAACGCACCGCAGTCGAAAGAGAGCAAGCACGAGAGGAGGGCATATATGAGCGACCGTCTTATCCGTTCGAACTTGACGAGCTCATTGCTGCAACCACACCTCGTGACCGAACCGACTCCGAACCCTTCGACTCCGAACCTTTCGACTCCGCTCTCAGCGCTCTCGAGCCACCGACCACGGAGCTTCCCACGCTCGCGCTGAACGCTCTCGAGCTTCCGAACACCGACCACACCAATGAAGGCCATGACAACCCTCTCGAACTGCTCGTCACAATGGAGACACCTGAGCTGGATAGAATCCCGATGATTACCAATGGCCGCTTGCCAAGCATGGATCTGCCACCTCTAGACAACGGGACACCTGACGTACCACCACGGCGACACGATCACTTGCACCCACGCCCGACCATGCACTATTTCAGCACCGGAACCTCCAGTCCTTACTCCGATGCTGACTCAGCGATGATGCCGGAGTTCCGCAACCCCTTCCCTCCACCCGCCGATCGCTCTCCGCTCTCTTTACCACCACGAAGGACCTCGTCATTCGCGGGGTCACCAGCCGTCTCGAGAATCGAGATGCGGCGGAAGCACGCAGAGCTCGTTGCCAGCCTAGTGGATGCTCGAGAGGAAATGACCCCCGACGCAGTGAGGTCTTGGCACAGGGACTCACTCTTGCTGGTGCACCCCCGGCTCAACTGCGGGGCCGCGAACGAGGAATTTGAAAAAATGCTGCGGCAGAACCGAAGAAGTTTGAGGAGGAGCTCATCCCTGTGAGTGGACCATGGCAATGGATCGGACGGTGGTGGTATGAATGGTAGCTGTAGTTTGGAGAGCGTTGAGCGAATGAAGTCGATTTGATGAGCTACACTGTGTGTGTCCCATGTCTCGTGCGATGAATGTTCTGGTAGACTTCTACGTACGGCCACAGCTACCATATTTGCACGGCGTCAGGTAGCTTATCTGTACGGCCAGCAGTACCGTATTCGGCCAGTGACATGTAAACTATCCAGTCACGGCTTGATCATGCACGTGTACGCGGACAGGTAACATAGCGAAGATGGACATGTACGGTGGCAGAACGGGTATCAGTACGGTAGCAATTCGCGGAGTGGGACTGGTGTGGTGACTTGGCTGGACATGCGCATTCATGAACTACTTCATCGATCTACTGAGCCTTCATACGTGAAAACATCCTCCTCATCCTTTCTAGACGTCGCTCGTGCCCACCTGATTTCGAAACTCGAAGTAGTCAGGCACATGGTATCCGTTCCTCGTCATCCAAGACCATCGTGGAAAGTTGTAATCCCTCGCCCAACCTCCAAATGGCAAGACCGAGTTTTCTCCACGCCATGAGGCCCAAGTGGGATCCGCGGCTCTCTTGCCGAGCTTAACCAGTCTGAACCTCGCAACAATGCCTTTGACACATTCTCCTACGACCTTGATCCAGTGATGAGCGGACACGAATTCGTAGGCCCGAGCAATGGCAGTCTTGCGGCTCAACGCGTAGGACAAGCCACGCTCGTTGGCTTCGTACTTGACCCTGCAGAAATCCCTGTAGTAGCTTTGGGGGTTGGAGTATGTAATCTGTTCCACGCCTTCAATACGATTGAAGTACATTCTTTCGACCGCCTTGACCGCCTCGATCATGTCCTGTCGGGCGCGATGGTCCGAGAAGACTTTGGGCACGAGAACTTCCCGATCCATGTACAGCTTCTCCGCAAGGCCATCGAGGCCGTCCTGGTGGAGCACGCCAAAGACGGAACCTTTGTACTCTCCTAGACAGCTGGTGAACTGGTCCAGGCACATAATGTTGTGCACGACGGTATCCAGCGGCAGTGCAAGCGTCTTGCAGGGCTCATGAAGATACTTCCAGAAGTACGCAGCCAGTGTCTCACGCTCTTCAGGCGAGGGTCTGACCTCGGGGTCCGATTTATCGAGCGATACGGTGCGCTTCAGTTTGCACACAGCCTCGACCATACGGTGGAAATGTACTCGATCCGCCGGGCAGATCCTGGCGCCTGTATAGCCCTGGTAGTCCACGGACAATGTGAATTCCATCATGTTGCGAATTCTTTCAGTCTCGCGGCTGAGAGCAGCGTGCGGTTCGGGGGGAGAGTCGGCCGGCCAGTTGGGGCCATAGTATAGGTTCGCTTGGCGAGCGAGCTGAGTGAGCAGAGTATTGCGCGCAGCTGTGTCGGGATAGGGCAGGCTGCCATCATTGGTGGTTGAGTAGGGAGGTGGAGTTTGCGACTCCATGGCCATGGCGATGGTGGTGATGGTATGATTGCTTGCTTTGGTTTCGTGACAGTCGGAAGTGCTTTGAGGTTGGGGGAACTGCAGGAGATTTTGTATGTCAGTGAAGTCGCGAAAATATGGCAAGGCATCTGCTGCGCCACCAGAATATGGCAGAGCCGTGGAACGCAAGATCTTGTCCACGGGAGCGTGCAACCTCCTTGGGCGGTTCGCGCTCCACTTTCGCTCAGTTGTCCCAGAGTTGGAGAGCGACCGTACAGCTGTGACGCAGTGGCATACTGCGACAGCTAATGGAGGTTTCGTGGTAAGCTTGTTATCCAGACCATGGTTTGCTGCCAAGCACATGACTTCCCGATCGGGACGTCCCATGTTCGGCTCGCTGTCATCTGACGCAGTCACAAGTGAATATGCGCGAGCTTCGGCTTGCTCAGCGTCCTCGTTAATGACGTCGTTTTCATCGTCAAAATCGCAACTTGCAGCTGGCTCACTTGAGTTCAGTGAGTGGGAAACCCGAGGAGCAGGAGAACGGAGAGCTCAGCGGGTGACAGCACTGTCACCTGAAGGGCAGCTTCATTGATGCTCACCGGGCACCTGACCTTGATCGTCGCTTCGGCAGCACGGAGACGGGAGAAAGTAATAAGCTCAAAGCAAACTGCTCTGAAACTTCAATCTCACATCTAGCTCTGCCTCACAAACGAAGTAATGTGCGCCTTGTACAGCGTACTGCTATCGACAACCTCTCCCGTCCGACTATTGATAAAGCCCACACCCAGATGCTGTGCATCCTTGAACTTCAACGCCGCATAGCTGAAGTCATCCGCATACGCAAAGACGTTCGTCGAATAATTCTTACCAACACTCGACAAGCCCTCGATATTTCCCGCACCGCCAGCAACGATGTACATTGGAGCTTTGGGGTCGTTCATACCAGCTGGATCGGCGGTGTTATTGTAGACTGGTAGGAATCGTTGGGAGTTGTGGACATGCCCGAAGACGCCGATGTCGACTCCGTATTTGTAGAACAGATCTTCGAAGGCAGCTTGGCAGGGAGCGCAGATGTTCAAGTCTGGTGGATCGGCGCCGGTAGAGTACCAAGGACGATGACCAGCGGCGACGACCCAGGGCGTGATGCTTCGGTCAACGGATGCGAGGTCTGCTTCAAGCCATGCGAGTTGCTGACCTGGAACGCCGAAAGGTCCACCGTTGAGACCAGCACTGCCGCCCTGCCCAGAGGGAGCGTTGGGAAAGTCGGTCTCGGTATTGAACATGACGACGTGCACCATGCCGTATTCGAAGGAGTACCAGAATGGCGGGACAGCGAGGGTTTTTGCTCTTGTAGCATTGGCCTGAGCATCGCTGTTGTTCGAGGTGGAGGGAAAGCCGGCGGGCATGTTGTTGCCGAAGCGGACCATGAAGTCAGTGAAGTTCTTCTGACCTTCGGGACAAAGACCGCTGGTGTTGGGGATCTCTTGGCAAGCGGCTTCGTGGTTTCCAGGAGATGCCATGTATGCTTTCCTGCCTGCAATAGGGGCGAGTTGGTCGTAGAAGTTTTCGAGGATGGCTTCGTACGCAGCTTCGCCATCCAAAGCGTTCTTGGTTTTGAGATACCAATCGTCGGCATAGGCGAAGTCTCCCGGATGGATGACCAGTTCGTAGTCGTCGATGGTGGTTACAAGCCGGCCAATGGTGGAGTGTTCGAGAGCAGGGTCGATCGTTGGAATCGAATCCCTTTTTTTGGTCGTAAAGCCGTCTTCTCCGTATACGCCAAGGTCGATGACAACGTCCATGTTGAACGGAGTCAAATCGCCGGCGGTACGAGGCGAGACAAAGTGCTCCACGCTTGAGTTGCCAGAGACGATCTTGTAGTAGTAAGTCGTGGCAGGCTTCAGTCCCGTGAGTGTGACGGTGTTGTACCACGTTCTGGACGTAGCATACGTCTGCGAGTTGGAAGAACAAGCCTGCCACGGTAGACTGCTGCTCGATGTCCCGTATGTGACACAGCTTTGATCTTGCCTTGCATAAGTGTTCCATCCCACGGACATGGCTGGCAATCGTCAGTCGATCTGGGGATCGCTTCGAATGAGAAACAGGTGGCAACCCTTACAGTCTGGACCAGCGTAAGCAAGACGCTGTTGAACTGGAGTGGACAGATCGGCAGGAATTGGACGGAAAGATGCACCGCCGACCGAAAGGGCCGCTGTGGCAGGGACAGCAACGGCAACCATTTTTGCAATGTGGTGTAGGGATTTGCAAGACGGCTGCGACGCGGAAACACAGCTGTGAGGTCGGGTTATATAGGATCATTTGGACAGAAGTGCTCCATATTTTCCGCAAAGCCTCGAACATGCACTATCTTAGAGTGTACGTTGTCGCTGCGCTCGTGCAAGTCATGAGTGATGTGATTGGCCAAGCTTCTGTAGTGTTGTAGTGAATGTCCCTATAACCGAAGCTTGAATCCAAATACCTCGGCGGTCTTCACCTTTATTGGCTGCTTTTAGAGTGGCCCTGAATTGGACGGTTCTCCGGATGGGCAGTGGCTAAGGTATGTTCTGCCTGCAAATTTGCCGCCGAAAGTCTCCTGATCTCTTCGTAGCTGCCGGTCGTCTAGGATGCAGGCGCTGATTGTTCGATCCGGGTTGGTGATCCGAGCCTTTGTGGAGTGTGGTATATTCGTTGTACTGTACAAGTAGTAAGTTGAGTTGAGTCTTGAAGTCCTGCGTCACATCTCATCTGCAATCTTCACATCCACTGCATGTCATCGGCCTTCACTTCGTCAATGTCCTTCAGAATGCCTTCCCAATCGAGCCAGCTATCATCGGTGGGAAGCATGCTTGCCATGTCTGGGGGAAAGCTGAACATCGAGTCCGAAGTATTGAGTGGCAAGTCGTTCATCGTCATGCCTACCAAAGCAGGATTTGCAGCGAATTGTGGGTCGAGAAACGGGTCGTTCCAAGCGATGTCTTCCATCGAAGGTGGAATTGGAGCTGCTTGCGTCGTCTGACCGCCGTCCCGAAATGTTGCGGCTTTCTTGTACAGCTTCGTGATCGGCTTCCAGAGCATGCCACTCGGGCCATCGGCCACGTCTACTGCATAGCGAGACATGCCCTTGTCGACCAGATCCCAGGCCTCGTTGGCTTCTGGTGTACCGCGCATGGAGCAGAGACTTGCCAGTGCGACTGCGATGGCATGCCATGGCGCCCACGGCATACGTCGCCATGCGCCGCCCATCTGTTGCCACAGCTCATCAGCTTGCCGAAGGATGTTGACCGCCAGCGCCATGACCCAAGGACTGTCCACTCGTGGCGGAGCACTTGTGGCATCAAGCTGCATCGGTCGCACAGCACGAAGAATGGTCTGGTGGCACGCTGCTTCTGCGATTCCTTTGAACTCCCTGTGGAGGGGTATGCTCAGATCCAGATGTCGAATGTGATTCTCGTACACATCTTTCTGATATGCGTATGCTAGCTCGAGGCGCTTCTGCCAGGTCTGCTCTCCGAGAGTAGATACGTCCAGAACATGGGTCCGGAGATGCATCGATGACCCGCGCGCAGCTACAAGGTATAGCGTCATTTCGGTGAGACCTTCACGAGGTGCGAGGGACGTAGAGGCCGGACCGAAATCCTCATCATTCACATTGCTCGGAAGAAGTCTTGTGAATGTGTCCGGATGAATCGTTGGCTCTGAACCGCGATCAACGGATCCGTAGCAGTCGACGAATACAATTGCATGCCACAATCGACGTTTTAGCTCTGCGGTGTAGATGCTCTCCCCGGAAGTCTCCTTGTGAATATTCATAGCTCGAGCAATGCGGTCGAGCAGCGCAATCAATGTCCATGTCCGGCGACTGCAGTCTAGTATGCGCACAGAAGTAACGTAGGTCACAAGCGCTTGTAGCGTTGCAAGATCGGTGGTCGTCAGTGCATCAGCTTTGTACAGAGCGACGTCGACCATCTGCCGGAAACTCGAAACCAGCTGTTCTCTGGACTTGCCATAGCGAGTTTGACATTCTTCCGCAGTCAAAGAGTTAGCTCCAGCGTACTGGATGGCCGCTTTGAGTGCTTGGTTGCAAGGCGCATCCGGTTCTTTGCCAAGGTAAGGCTGGCCGTCAACGACAAAGGCCTTCAGGCTTGGAACATGGAAGATCTTGTACATCGGCTCGACATGTCGTAGATATGCATTGAACATTTCCATCGCCAGTATGGGTTCGGGCTCCGTCGATGCCCCTGGCATGATGTAGATGGCTCCTGGAGGGCAGAATATGAATTCGAATCCCGCGTTGGTATTGGGATGATCGCCGTTCGCCTGACCTTGCACAGATGGGGGCGACAGGTCAGGAGATTCGTCGTCGTCGCTGTCGTATGCATCCTCTTCGAATGCTTCGGCGAGCGCTTTCACCTCGGTCGTCAAAGAAGACCAGAAGTTTCCCGCAACATATTTCGTTGTGTTTGGCGAGGCACTTTCGACAATACTGGGAGAGCCCGGCGAGCCGGCGTTTGTCTGAGCGGAAGATGAGGATTGCCCGACTGAATTCGTTCGTGACTCGATTGGCTTCTCATCAACACTATTATCGCCTTGGAAGGTTCCCACGAGTCTCTCAAGCTTGAGAATGCGCTCTCGAAGCTCAGCATCAACCCCCTTGTCGGCCCTTGCTCGGGGCTTGCGTGTGCTGGGTTTACAGGTAAATCCAGCTCGACTGCAGGGACCGCACGGATGTATGCGGTCGCACTTCACTTTCTTCCGCTGGCATTCCCGGCAGGCCAAATGAAGACTATTGGAGCTCTTCAAGGCGGGATGGCCGACGCCAAGCAGTCCGGTATTGTCCTTGCTCGCAGACATTATCGGAGCGCACTCAACCCGAGCGCGTGAGGTGGCATATCTTGCAGAAAGGGCCAGTGGATGTTGAGTGATCAGCCAGGATAATCAAGTGAATGTATGGTTCTAGAGCAAATCACCGCGTCAGAGGTTCAGGATTGTGAGATGTTATCCGGCGCAGGATCTGCCAAGGAATCCTTCGGCGAAGGGGGGATGTCGATAACGCGGGATATCGATCGCTTCTTCAATGCAGACATCATCCTTAGAGGTGGCCATCGGAAAAAACACCACCAATTCCATCGATATGGTTCCCATGTCGAACTTACAGCAATGGGCGATCAGATGATGTTGTGGCTTGACTGGTTTGCGGAGCTGGGCTCGTGTGGTCAAACTGAATCTCCAATGTCCATGTCATTGTCACGGCTCTCACAATGCTATTTGCTGACTATCTGGCAGAATCGAAATCAAATCTCCTTCGAACGACAACCATCTCACCGGCTCCGGGTAGCACGGTCATAAATCTCCTGCCGCTGCTTCTCTGCTTCAGCCCGCATCACAATCACTTCAGCCGCCCATCTCGCCTTCAAGTCGCTCTCGAACTGAATAGGCTGCCAACGAGTCGAAAGCCCACACCGAATATCACTTCCCGTCTCGATATCTGCGACGTCGTATGGAATGTCGGGTACACCATAGCCTCGCCCAGAAGTGTCAAGTTCCCCAAGCCATCGATCCATCCGACCCTTTTCGGCTGTGACTTGCACTTTCAGCTTCTTCTGGTACGTAGACCCCATGGTAGAGGTAAAACCATCGTTTTCATGATCTAGAATTCCCAGCAGATCCTCACGCCTGTGCGGGACCTTGGCCTCGAGCGCTTGATTGACAGCTTCGCGGTGCTGAGCTTCTGCTTTCCGGATTTTGTCAACGGCAGCGTCCATGCGTCGCCGATGTTTCCATTCATAGTGGTCATGTCTCATTGGCAAGGGTTGGGATCCATTGATGCCCAACTCTTTGTCAGCTGGGACATCTCTCTCATACGTGAGGAAATGGAGATCTTTCTGCATGCTGTAGCTCTGCCGTATGACTTCGGCTTCGTCGTGGGCTTCCTCCATGGCCTTGACACCGGCATCGACTTGGTCGGAATACTCTTTCCTTCTCGCCTGGTCGAGTTTGATCTCGTCCTCGATTCGTTTTCGCTTGGCCCCCTCGTTTTCTTGCGGTGTCAAGCCGCCGCTCTCGAAGTGGACAGGCTCCATAAGCTCGAGGAAGTTTCTCATACGAAACTTGTGAACCTCCCTTCGCAGATGTGCTTCAAACGATGGATTCATAAGCAGCTCTCCCTCTGGGCCCCTGTCATTGCTGACAACTGGCATTCTCTTGGATATGACGTTCGAATTTACCGCATAGGCCCGGCCGCAATCAGCAAGACGACGCAATTGGTACCTCATGGCGGAGGAGACCATGGTTTCAGCGGGATCCGCGCGCTGTGAGTTGCGAATGACACCTCCAGCCGTA
Organism: Zymoseptoria tritici IPO323; assembly: GCF_000219625.1. NCBI lineage: Eukaryota > Fungi > Ascomycota > Dothideomycetes > Mycosphaerellales > Mycosphaerellaceae > Zymoseptoria > Zymoseptoria tritici. Next base: position 438,431 of record NC_018218.1, on the reverse strand, counting down.
CGCATGACAAGTAGCTCCTGGTCCGCCTGCAGTCGCAAAAGCTTGTCCCGTCGTTTTTCTTGCCGTTCGGCGTATGCAAGAACTGGCTGACGTTCGGCTACAGCAAGATCCAGCTCCGCATTCTTTCGGGCGTCGAGTGCTTCCGTCTCAAAGTCTCCCGGTCTACGTGGGATATGCATAAGCGAAGCCCGCAGTGAGTCTACCCTATATTGAATGGCCTTCAGTGTTTCTTCTGAGTCACCGAGGTTTTTCTCAATGGTCTGCAACGCTTGATCTCTCTGAATCAAGTCGAGCGTATTGGCGCTGAAATCGCCTAGATTGGCTTCGGTGTTGGCGGAATCAAAGGATGACGTTGACAATGCTCTTTCGTCGTCATCCAATGGGCTCAGTTGGTTATCGGGGTCGATTGTAGGCCTCCGAGAACGGGTTCGTGCATTGTTCCTCCAGAGCTGTGGAGGGAGACTTGGTCTCAGCCGGGCCACTTTTTGTGCATGATGGGCCTTTTGCATGGCCAGTAAGTCATGTCGGAATTCTCTGCGCTTGCACACGCGAAGTCGGAGCCAACGCAGTCTCTTTCGGATCCAAGCCGTCCAGGTTCGCGGCAATCGAAATCGAATTTCCTGTGCATCAATGTCCAAGGTTCTGAATGCCTTGCGACGAGATCTTGGTGTTACCTTGGTGTGCCTCAGCCCGGGAGATATGTCGGCCATGGTGACTAGTTCGGACTGTATCTCACAGCTCTCAAGTATGGTCAACAGAGATACAGTACGATTGCTCCCCTTTGTGGTGGTAGGACGGATTATTTCTTTGTTCCGGTCGCTGTGATCCGCATTCATCCGTGGAGGATTCTTTGACGTGATACACAATTGACAGAGCCATCCTGACTTCCGTTATTCGAAACTAGTCTGCTCGCAAAACCCGCTGACCCGTAAAGTTGCAAGTGCACGAACGAGGCTTGGCTTTCACGTGCCAAAATGGCTAAATTGCGCACGGGCCTCCAGCTTCGTGCACGGCTGGCTCTCCACAGATTTGTTGCCGAAGCCAACTACTTTCGAGTCAGACATCATTGCTCAAATGCTGCATCGGCATCTGCGTAGACAGTCTCTGCCCGGCGCAATACCATACGGCGCACTGCGCACGAAGTCGTGTGCAAGCTCGCATGCCACAAGCATTTTCCGTCCCAGCAAACGTGAGCAGACGTGTACCAAACACGTGGAGATGCAAAACTGACGTTTGTGCTTCAGGCACATTCTAGACCGGCGCATTTGCCTCAGGCAAGCATGGCGGCGCAGAAGCGTACCCACATGTCCTTGCCACCCAGCGACGGGCTGGACATCAGTGGCCCAGAGAAAGCCGTCAAGGAGTGGGAAAAAATCGGTGAGGGCCACCGCGGTCTGAACGAGCTTTCTAGTGAGGATAGAGAGCAAGGTCGAGTGCTCTACAATCAGAGAAGGGAGACTCCGGGGACTGCTGTGCAAGAATTCGCTCCGATCTCAACGTACTTTGTGATCATGCATGGACAGCATCTGATCAGTATCGAAAACCTCACCCCCGAGGATCAAGCAAAAATCCATCGCACCTACCTTCACCAACTCACCGAAGCTCAGCGCCAGCGTCTACGCGCCGACGGGTTCTCCGACAACCAACGAGACAATCAAGCAAGTGATCAAAAAGCGGAAAAAGAATGATACTAATTTATGAGGGCGAAGGCCCTTAAGCTATATAGACTAACTGAAACGAGCGAGTTATGTGATAATGACGAGCCTTCAAGTGAAACGGTGCCTAAGGCTTTAAGGGTTTAAGTAAACCTAAGCGAGGTTTTTAGTGTTTTTAAACATCCTCCCCTTTAGTGAATGCGTGACCTTAAGCGTTCGTGACAACCTTAATTAAAGGCTCAGGTTATATGCTAATGCTCTTAAGTGGGTGTGCGTAATGTCGAATGAACGAGCGTAATCTAGGAGGTCCGTAATTGCTCGGAAGGTAAGGGCTTAAGTGCAATCGTCTAGCTAATTCTAGCAGGTAAATGATCCAATTTACGTACTATCACAAGCCTTAAGCTGGTAACTGCTGGCACGTAGTCGAATTCACTAGTAGGTCGCCCCTCTAAGGGCACAAAAGCGACTACGTTCTTGTTTTTAAACCCTCTCTCTTTTATTAACTTCCGCAACCCTTTCCTTCCCTTTTCCTTGGACCTTTACATAGTCCACGATTACTACACCTTACAACATTATAACATACCTTAAGCAACAGTCGCTATAGCGAAGGGTAACGAAGACAAGCGCAAGAAGGATAACAAGAGTAAGGACGACAAGGTCGACAAGTAGCTCCGCCGATCTCCTCGCAAACTAGCCCCTAAGTTCCCTCCTACGAAGGCTGTTTAAAGCGCTATTAAGACAGTTAAGCGCGGATACTTAGATGTAAGGATGTTAACTTAAGCATTTAGCTCGGTCTTAAGTAGCAAGAAGCAGCCGTTACGAGCTGCTACTACCTAAGAATTAATGGACAAGTTCGCTTTAAGGAAACTTTACGTCTAGCCTAATGTTATGTCTCGGCGTAACCGCATAGAGTATACTAAATTCGGGTATAAGCAAGCCACCGGTTACAAGTCGGCATACGATGCTTATCGCGACGGGCTTAACATGTCTGCCTTAAGCCTTAGGTCTAAGCTACTAGGCACGCGCGCTCCTACAAGCAACAATTACGAAATCCCTTAGCGCAACCCTTAACTAGCGAACTAGGGCCGTAGCTTAAGGAGTCGCACTGCCGCACAAGGTTAGGACCCTACGATGCCTCGCAACGTCCTTAACTGCTCTCCGGATCTTCGTAGCTTGTACCCTAAGCTAGATCGCTTCGACCCTTAAGGAAACATTGATAGTACTGCTATGCACGCCTCTGTCGGCGCTCGACTTAAAGCTCTCCTCACTCCTAGCCTAGCCTCTAATCGCATCGCGGTTACGGACGCATAAATAAGGGAAGTAATGTATTGTCTAATTATAGTTTCGAATGCGCCTATTAAGTACCTTCGGCAATTTCTAGCTACCTTTACGATTTCCTAACTTAATGCCTTAATCGATGGACTTTAAGCGTTCAAGCTAGGCGATCTGCGCAGCTTAGACTAGCGTAAACCGGACGGTTACCTTATTAGGGCCTGCAAGCAATAGCGTCTAGTCTCTCTTTTTACTTAAGCTCTCGGCGGCAGCCCTTAAGAAGGCAACTGTAGCTGCGAGTCCGGCAAGCGCAAGGCTAGTCCCTTTAAGTTATGCCGCAGTAGTAGAGGCTGCTTTAGCTGCTGTGCTAACTACAGCTACACTAACTACTACGATCGCTGTTCGGTTAGAGATTCTAAACTCTAGGGAAAGACTAGGACTAAGAAGAGGAACCCGAAGGCTAAGGAAGGTAATAACGATACGGAGGACGAGTAGGTAGACTTTAAGGAGGAAGTCTTAATTCCGCTCCTAGAAGAGCCTATCCAAGTGCCCTTAAGCCCGACGCCTTCTAGCCCTAGACCTTTCGATTCTGGATCCGGTAGAGTTACGTAGCTGCTCAATCTATTCCTTACTAGTTAGACGAACATCGCCGACATAGAGGACATTAACTTAATAGCTGTCGCAGCTCGTTCTCCTAACTTAAGGGGTCCTTTGTCTGCTCGTAAGGAGATAGACACTACTCCTTCGCGGCTAGAGCGTCCTTACTTAGATCCTTTAAGGGGGTTCGGTAGGTCCCCGGGTGCTAGGCCTTTGTCCTTCTAGCTTCCTAAGAACTACGCCTAAGGAATGCCTATAACTATAGATAATATGTATCGCCGCGACAACCCTTAAGCTAGGTGTACGACCCGTCCGGCTAACGCACCTCCACTCTTCCGTATAGGGCAACAAGGCTCCTCTAGGCCTGGCCCCGCCCTCTTCCCGACAGGCGATCGTCAAGGCACTCCAGCGCTAGGGCCCCCTAGTTTAAGTACTCGTCGGGGCCCGCCTCCTCGGCCGAGCACTATGCCCGCTCCTGTTCAAGCTCCGGTTCGAAACGCACCAGCTCTAGCTCGTTAATCTCCAAGCCTACCGTTCTATAATGCGGCGGAGGATTTCGTAGATCTGATGCACGAAGGAGAGAGGCTCTTATACGCCATCGATCAGACCTTAATACTAGCACGGACTAGCTTAACTAATAATTACGACCTAATTCCAACCTTCTCCGGCCGCCTTGTACACGAGCTAGTGCTCCCCTTAAGCGGTTTCGCTACCTAGGGGAACCTGTTTTTTGGCACGGCTCCTCGGGCTAACAATAGGCGTTAAGCATACGGCGTAGAGGGCCTAACAGTTCCTTAAGGAAGCTAACGTACGCGCGTGTACACGGAGCACATCGAGCAGCTCTACCGCAACCGCTTTAACAAGCGCTACTCCGTATATTAAGTCGTCTAGATAGCTCTCTCGCGGGCTTAAGTGCGTCTTAGGGCTAATCAAGGCATTACTCCTTAGATACTACACTTGCAGGCGGTGATGTCAGCCCTTAAGACGCAGCTCATTACTAAGAAGGAAGAAGATGCTAAGAGGGAGCAGGCTAAGAAGGGTTAATTCGGGTCTAAGTGGGATCGGTGGAAAATTCGTAGGCTTAAGCAGGAGCACTAAAAGCGTTGTTTTTCTTGTTTTTCTTTTTTCTGTATGCGATGTAATGCGATACGACGCTAGAAAGCTAGCGCGAAATAAATGTATAATAGCACTTGAGGACTAGCCTTAAGTATAAAAACATAAAATAAAAACCCTCCGGGGGATCTATTAAACTTAGGCCCCCGCATTAACCTTTCGTTTAGACTTAAAGGTTAGCTTCCTTCGTAGCTGCACCGCAGGATCACGAGGAGCTTCCCTTGTGTTCTAGGGTGGTCGTCGACGGGGTACAACTACAATAGTATCCTCGTTATTACCCGACTCCCCTTAGGGTTTAAGTAGAGTCTCCTGGAGCTCGGAAGGGATTACAAGTGGTTCCTCTTCCGTTTCTTCTATAACAGGCTCCGTAGGGACAGGAACAGTTGCTGCAACAGGGTTAACTTAAGCGTCTTCCCTTAATGTTGCTACTGCATTTACCGGATATATAACTAGCTAACTTAAGGGTGCTAACTTCTTTAGCTCCCTAAGACGTTTCTTTTCGAGAGTAGCCTTAAGTTTCTCTACCTCCTTAGCATTGTCTCGATTCGCGCGTGAAACATCTCTATGCTTCCTTCGGATCTTATAAGCAGCGAGTTTAAGCTTGTGTTAAAACTTTGGCTAGTCGTTAGTTTTTAAAGAATCTAAAGGTTTGCCCTCCCCTAAAAGGAATCGAAGGGCTCCTAACCGTTTAAGCTGCTGTAAAGACAACTTGTCCCACTTCTGCTTAGGGATAGTCGCTAGAGTAGAGAAACTTAAGCGTAGATTAAGTGCAAGATTATTACGCAAGGAGTCCTTAAACTCCTGGCCAGCGGCCTTAAGTAAAATCTCCTGTCTACAGCGCTTCTGCCAGTCCCTAAAACTAGTGCAGTTAGCGCGGATCAGGCGATTACTATGCACTTAATGCTTAACTACAGACCCGTCGTAGGACTCTAAGGTATACGTACTAAGCTAGCTTCGCTTGATTACCTTAAAGGGACCTACAAAGGTCGGTTGGAGCTTCGTCTTAGTCTTATTTAAGACAAGAACAAAGTCTCCCTCGATAAACTTGCTATTAGTTTCCTTAAAGGTGTGTCTACTAATAGCGCCGGCTCTTACTGCTTTCGTAAGTAGCTTTTCTGCGGCAATCGTCCTAGCGTTCTGCATTACTTAATACCTAGATTTAGGATCCTCGGGCTTAAGCTGCATCGGACGCAGGTACGGATAATCCTCAAGTATTCGGGGTTGCTGGCCGAACAAGAGGAAGAAGGGGCTGTATCCACAACCGGACTGGGCCCGGATTCGACTTAAATACAGCGCCTTAGGAAGGTATAAGTCCTAAGCGTGTACGCTTTTACCGTAGCACATTTTGGAAAGGATCCGGCCGAGAACACCGTTTAAGGCTTTAACCTTCCCGTTCGTGCGGGGATGGTAGGGCGTCGTTAGCCTATAGTTAGCTTGAAGGGTATCTATAAGGATATTAAACGCCTTGCTTATAAAGTTGGATCTATTGTTACTAAGGACTTCCCTTAGGGGTCCAAAGTTCGTATAGATCTCTTCTTAAACAAAACGAGCGACTGTCTCGGTTTCCTAATTCGAGGTGGCCCTTACAACCGGCCAACTAGTGGCATAATCTACAGCTGTAATAATGTACTTGTTACTATCAAGTGTAACAGGCATTAGACCGACAACATTAATCGCCTAGCGCTTAAATAGCTTAAGCTTGGAATTAGCTTAGTAGAATCGCGGTTCCTGCAGGGGACTCCGGGACTTCTTCTTCGTAGCTTAACACTAAGGGCAAGTGGAAGCGTAGTTATAAACATCCTGTTTAAGTAACTACTACCAGCCCCTCGCTCGAAGAATACTGCAGACGCCGGGTAGTGCGAAGTGCCCGTAGTTATTATAGTAGCGCTTAAGGAAGTCCTACTGGAATTCCGGATCTACGTAGGGTACAAGGCTTCTATCAGCCTCGCGATAATACAGGAGGTCGTCCTTAAGGACAAGATCTGACACCTTCTTTTTAATTAAGCGGCTCAGCTTCTTGTTCTTAGGCATCTCCCCTATAGTTTTGAAATAGATTACTCTATTAACTACCTTACGCTCGGAGAATCCTCGTATAATCGTCCCCCTTATAGCGCTCTCCTTAAAGGAGTAAGGCAAAGCAGTCAAGAAGTCCGCGGGTTTAAGTAATTAATCCCTAGGCTATGCAGAACCCTCCCCGGCCATGTTAGCTAGGGTACCTTCTATCAAGTCCGGCCGGCGGGAGAGGGCATTAGGGACTATAGCCTTACTCCCCTTGCGGTAGCGGATGTCGATGTTGTAAGCTTAAAACTCCTTAATCTAGCGTGCAAGCCGCTTAGTTAGAGTCTTCGAGGTTTTTAGGTACTGTAGGCTGTGGTAATCCGTAATTACTTAAGTCTTGGTCCTATTGTCGATGTAGTGGTTCCATTTTCGAAGGGCTTCCTTAATAGCAAGGAGCTCCTTCTCGTGTACTAGATAGTTTAGTTCTACCCCTTGCAGCTTGCGGCCCTCGAAAGCAACCGGATGCAATTTCCTAGAGTTAGCTTAATATAGGACTGCACTAAGCGCCTACTCACTTGCATCCGTTTCAATAATAAAGGGCTTCTTAGTGTCTAGCATAATCAGCACTAGCTCGCTGTATAGGGCTTCCTTAAGCTTCGCAAAAGCGATAGTGCACTAGGCAGTTTACTTAATAGGGCGCTTCTTCTTAGTACGCAGCAGCAAGTCATCTTCCTTAAGGAGGTCTAACAGTAGAGCAGCGTGCCTAGCAAAGTCTCTAACGTACTTGCGGTAGAAGGAAGCTAGCCTAATAAACTGCCGCACTTCTTAAGCGTTAGTCGGCTGTAGCCAGTCTCTAATAATAGAGATCTTGTCTTCTATAGGCCTAACTTAATTATAGCTTACTCGGTGCCTATAGAAGTCGAATTCCTTAACCCTAATGTAGCATTTCTTAGGGGAGTAATACAGCTCTTGTAATCGCAGGATATCCAGGACTTCCTTTAAGTGGACTTCGTGCTCCTCTAAAGTCTCGGAGAAGATTACGATGTCGTCTAAGTAAACTATACACGTCTTGTAAAGGTGCTTTCTTAGGGCTTTGTTTATTAAGCTCTAGAAGCTTGCCGGTGCATTGCATAAGCTAAAAGGCATTACCTTAAAGTAGTATTTGCCCTGGCGAGTGTTAAATGCTGTCTTATGCTAGTCCTCTTCCTTTACTTTTAATTGCCAGAACCCGGAGGTTAAGTTAATCTTAGTAAAGTACCTTAAACTATAAAATGCATCTAAGTAGTCGGAAATCCGAGGTAGGGGGAATCGATCCTTAACGGTAGCGTTGTTTAGAGCCCTGAAATTAACGCACATTCGCTATTTCCCTCCTGGCTTAGGTACAAGTAACACAGGGCTTCCCTAAGCTAATTGGGATTTGTTAATCAACCTACGCTTCCAGAGTTCCTCGATTTAAGACTCCTGTTTAAGCGATTGGGCATAAGACAGCTAGTAAGGCTGTTAATTAATTGGCTTGTAGTCCCCGGTGTTAATTAAATGCATAATAAACTGGTCCTTCGGTAGCTTGTTAGGCAAGGAAGATCTAAACAGATCCCTATTGTCTAGGATAATGCGGCTTAAGCTGGGTTCCTTACTTAAGGGAGGAGGAACGTCGTCTTCCTTAAGGGACATAGGGTCGTCCTTAGGATCGCGTTCCCTCTCCTGCTGCCGCTCCTGGTATTTATCTATGTTTAAGAGATATAAGGGCATGTCGGGATTAACGTTAAGTAAGTCCTCCAGTTCCTTAAGGGAACAGAGGTCCTTATCTACCGGAACGCTCCTTAAGTCAGGAGCGTATCTAGAGCATGGTATAGCATACTTGACACCGTTGTCGTATAAGTACACCTTGTTCGTAAAGAAATTAATAGTCGGGCAGTACTGCCTGAACTATTTAAGGCTAAGGATTACCTCGTGATTAGCGAGATTAAGCACTCGGGCAGTGATTTCCCCCTTAAAGTTACGGAGCTGGTAAGGCAGCTTAACCCTAAGGGTTGTCTCTATTGCTGTGCCGTTAGGCAAAACCACGGTCTGGGAATCTATAGCCACTTAAGCCTCCGGAAACTAGTCCGCGATCGTTCGTGAGACGTATACACGCGTAGCCCTAGTGTCGAACAGGAACTTGGCCTTAACAGAATGCTTACTTGAACCTAAGCGTCTAGGGGTAACTAAAAGGTTTGGTCCTATAGCGTTAAGGTAGTTAAGTTAAGTATTAGGAGGGGTCCTAAGCAATAAGGGCGACGCAACAGACGACTTAGAATCCTTAGCATCTAAGTCGCTGTCTATTTTTTTGTCGGCTTGCTTAAGCCCCCCTTGCGTCTGTTGTAGTCGTCCTGCTTCTTCTGCAAGTCTAGCTTAAGCTTCTTCTAACAGCGATACTAGGTATGTCCGGCGACTCCGCAGTTATAGCACTTTAAGGAATACTCTTAAGGTTTGGAGTTGTTGTCGGTAGCTATATGTTTAAGGGCAGCGGCAACATACTCTACCGTAGTCTTGTTTACCTTTCTTAGCTTAAAGGCTTTTCGAGCAAGAGCATTGCGGTTTTCCTTAAAGGCAGGGGCATCTATTCTTAGGCCCCTTTAAGAATCTACGACCTCCTAGTTGGCTGCGTCGATAGCTTAAGCCTGGTCTATAATCTCCTGTAGTCCAGCCTTTTAAGGGGTAAGCTTGTGTCGAATAAGCTCTGCTCGAATTAACAGCTTAAGCCTATTAAAGAAGATAGTAGCATTAGAGAAGTTATTAGGCCTTAGCTTAAGCATGCGAGCTACAGAGAGGATTTTGTAATAGAAGGTAATAACACCTCCTGTTTGCTTAAGAGCTCGGTATTATCTCTAGAGCTTCTTTTAGTAATAATAATCTTAGAAATAGGAGACGAGGTTGCCGAGTATTAAGTTAAGGGTATGGGTTCCCTCGATGATTTTAAGCCTACAAGTCTCTTCCTGTTCCTCCTATTAAGCAAGGGCGTTACGCTGCATCTAGCCACCTACTAATTCGATAAGGTTAGCTTCGGATAGGCGGATACCCCTCTATCTTAGGGCAATCTAAGACCTTAAGTAACGCTCTATAGACCTGACCTAGATATTAGCAGCGTTGTTTCGAGTGTCTCCCTAGTATGGTTCTAGTGCCCGGACGGAAGCCTTAATAGAAGTATCTAAGGAATTAAGGGGAGTTGTATCCCTGCCTAGTGTTCCAGACGTGTAGCGATAGGGACGACTTAGTCCCTTATCGTTACTTAAGCCGTGTCTAGGGTTATCTCCTCGATATAGGGATAGCTTAAACCGTACGGCTCCTAGCTCGCTTAGTCCCCGGATAGGCCTATTAGCAGATCCTGCTCGAACAGGCTCCTGGGACAAGCGGGCGTTCTCGGCCTAAAGTAGGACAGCGTCCGCTTCAAGTCGATTAATATGTTCCTCTATCTCCCTTAAGGCGGCCATATGCTCGCTAAAACGAGTAGGGCCTAAGCCTACATTAACAGTAGGTCGGCTTAGTTAAGTAGGAGTTCGGAAGGTAACATTAGCTCTAAGTGGAGCTAGGGGATCCGTCTAAGGATCTCCTTCAGGGAAGAGACGAGCAGTAGTAGATAGTGCCGCCCTTGCATCGCTACCTCGTTCCTTAATACGATTGAGTTCGTTAATCAGGCTTAGATAGCCTTGCCTATCTTCCTTAAGCCTTTCTCCTTTAGCGACTGTTAGGTTTAAGTCGTAGGAGGAAGGAAGCTCTGTAGTTCCTTCGGCTTAGCTAGTAACGGACATCTTGTCTTAGTAGGATAGGTTATTAATCGAACTGAATTAAGTTGCTGTTGTTGTTGCTTCCGGTAACTTAAAGGGTTATAACTTCCTCCTTGTAGTTCCTTAAGCGGCCAGGCAGCTCTGGCTATTGTCGTGTTCAAACATAGCGCGCTTTAAGTGTTTAGGTAACTAGTTTTAAGTGCGGTAATTCTATACTTTAAGTCTTAAACTTAAGGCAAAACGAGTTTTGCGTTAACGTTTAAGTAGAAGTTAGAAATCTAGCACACATAGCACCGCCAAGTAAATCGCTATGTATAAGACCCCCAGCTATAGAAAACCCGGTGCTTCTAGTTAGGTGTATAGTCTAAGTAGAAAGTCCGGTATAGTCTATAGGTCTAAGGAGGTCTTAAACCAGAGTCGTTTCAAGCTGGTTTAATTAAATGGGCAATAAATCGAGCATCCGGCCAGCTCTAACCCTCAAGTGGCAGAGCCAGCCGGTAAGACGGCTAAGGAGCCGCCTTAAGTGCTCTTAGCTACCAGATAATCAAAAAGCGGAAAAAGAATAATACTGATTTATAAGGGCGAAGGCCCTCAAGCTATATAGACTAACTGAAACGAGCGAGTTATGTGATAATAACGAGCCTTCAAGTAAAACGGTGCCTAAGGCTTCAAGGGTTCAAGTAAACCTGAGCGAGGTTTTTGGTGTTTTTGAACACAAGCCTCAGACCAGGCGACATTGTGTATGTCTTTCTTCTAGAGCCTCTTGGAGATGCTCGCATACCTGTTTGGGACCCGCGACGCGTATCAACGACCGTCGGAGAGTTCATATTGAAACCATACCGCGCCATTGTCCATCATCTGGGCCAGTACCAGTGGTACGGAAATCTCATCGAGACAAGAGGAGACCGGGGTGTGATGGGTCTACCGCAGCAAGGAAGAGGACTATATCACGACATCGACGATCAATACACGCACCGAACAGGACCCCAAACTCATCACGTCTTCAAAACCAGTGGCCTACTCCAATTGAAAGATACGTCTTTTGTGAACATGGGGTACAAAACTTTCACCTACAAGCAACCGATTCAGCACGCTGGAACGCGCCTCTCTCGGAAGGACTTCAGGAGGTACCGCGATCAAGTCCGGTACGAATCCAACAGAGATGCCTTCCCACGCGACATGGAACCGGCTGCAATGATCAACGAGGCAGGTTTCAATAGCGAGAGAATGCACAGCACCGGAGTCCACACCAACAGGAATGATGTTGGTACCAACAGATTATTGGAGGGCATTCAACGCAGCGCGACACGCCCACCGCAGCGCGCGGGAACGCGCCCCGAGCTTTCGGCAACAAATCAAACTCCGCTGGGAAACAATCGCGGCCAGATCTCAAAGCCGTCAAACAAACAGGACCCTCAACTCTCGCCAGGGGAGAAGCCGCTACCCAATCTCGATGATCCAGATACTCAGCTGAAGTCACCAGCTGTGAACGTCGAACGTCTTACGACTGGTGGGCTGTCTTCCACTGTGCGATCCCGTAAGCGGGCAGACTCCGCTCACGACGTCGGTGCGGAAGTGGATCAAGATCATCTTTCGAAGCGTCAATGCATGGACGATCCGAACGAGTTCTGCAACCCTCGAGCACCCGCACAGGCGAGCAGGGCGCGAGATAACATCTTGTCTGCACAAGACGGTGTGAATGGCTCAGAGATGCCGGTCGTTGCCCTGCCTGGCAAGACTGGTGCCACAGCTGCAATAGCAAAACTTTCTCACACGACAGAAGGTGCAGCTGCATCGGAAACGAACAGAATTTGATGCTCGACGCGATGATTGCTACGACGCGACTGTTTCAAAGGCTCTTTTTGCATTCGGCACTGATCCCAAGAATGTGATGGACATCTGCGCAACGATACCAGTCCAGAGCATGGTCTCCACCTTAGCAAACGCTAGAGGCAGAAGAACTTGTGTGCACAAAACTTTGGATTTGTCTTCATTACGAGTTGTATGGTAGAGTGGGGAAGCACTTTGAAGCCAAGTCGCTTCAACAGAAGCCTTGCGGACTTTGAGCTACGGTCCACGGGTTCACGAGTTCGAACCATGAGGCGGGTGAAGGTCTCTACTCCGCCGAGCTGGAGACATTCTGTCTGGACCAAGTGGCACTGTTGGAAGCCGTCTGACCAAGCTCGCAATGTTCTTTCTTTTCTCGGGGGTTCTCTTGTCTTGCGTGGCTTTGTCTGGATGCGTCTGCTTGATGGCTTTGTTTCTATGGTATTTTCGTAGCATACCTGCGAGCTGCTACAGTTCCCTAATTGTTTGTTTCACCATTTGAGCTAGATCCATGTACCAACCCCGCAGCTCAGCTTCAATGTTCTCAGATTTGCATTCACTTGCCGGGCCGTAGAACGGGAACGGTCCGCTGCGGGTACAAATCACAAACACTCGTGAAGCAACATTCTTCCATGTAAAACATACAATTCATCTTGCACTCCTCATTCTCGTTGTCGCGCAACTCCGGAGCATATATTCCTCGCGCACATAGGCGCCGCTGAACTAGGCACCGCAGCACAGAACGCACCCTCCTCTTCACCATCAGCCGCTCCAAGTGCCACGCGCTTAAGATGGCGGAGCTGTTGTCTGAACAATCCAACGTGCGCAACATGAGTCCCGAAGAACCAAAGGACATGCTGGCCAAGAGCGAGACCCCCGTCGAAGGAGAAAACGGCATGAACGTCGACAAGTCTGGTGCTCCTGGAAAGGCGAAACAAAGCTCTTCCGCCCAGAACGCATCGGCCAACGCTTCTACCGAGGGCATCATCTCGATTGCCAAAGATATCAGCAGGCGGTACTTTTCCGACAAGGAGACTGCTCTCGCCATCCAGAACCTGATGCAAAACCTGCCCAAGATGAATTACAACGAAGCGCAGTCAGTCTACCAAGCAATTCTCAAAGCCGAGAGGGAGAAACGTCGCGAAGCATATCTGGCTTGCGAGTGGTCCGACGATGAAAGCAAGAATCGCCGCAGCCTGCAGCCAAGCTTCATCGTCTATCTCTACACTCCAGAGCCCTGCGGCGACTTTGAGCCTGAGAAGTGGACCCACGAATGGATCCAGACTCCGATGGGAAACTACATGATGAAGCTGCATCGAATTGTCGTACATCGCACACAGCAAGATCGGTGGTGGGGCAACATCATCGAGGAAATAAGCGTCGAAGAACTCAACGATCTGTCAGCGTACGAGAGGAGCGCATACCACAAGATCATCGATGCGAAGACGGGCAGCGCACTACAAGCAGGTGAGAACGACTCGAGTGTGGCGTTCCAGACCGACGGTCCACTCACACTCAACGACCGCTTCTTTCTGAACCTGTCCTGCCGCTCGTTTTCCTACGGCGAGATGATCCAGAACACGGGCACTCGAATGTTGCCAGCGCACTTCCAGCACTTCTGGGACAAGGCCCAGAGCGTGACTTCTGGAGTTGACTACGAGGAGTACGACTACGAGGAGCACGACTACGAGGAGTACGGCTACGAGGATTACGGCATTCAAGCTGAAGATCTGGGTTTCGCAAGGGGCGCGGATGGTAGCTTAATCCTGTCTGTGGGCAAGACCGCAGAGATGAGCATCCCAACCGACGCTCTCAAGACGGAGACGCAGTGCGAGGACCTGGCTCTCCGTGAAAAGAAGAAGGAACTGTCTGCCAGCATTGAAGAGTAGAGTGACACGGTGGCCGGGTCCGCGGTGAAGACGTCAGATGCCGAGCTCGAGCAGCCAAACTAATCGCCACGAGCAGTGTCTACGAAACGAAGCAATCAATCGAAGAGAAGAATGACTTATGTACGAAAACACCGTGCTGCGGCTTGCGGTGGATCCTCTTTGCGCAAATAAGGTCCTTTTGTCGCCAGTCATGGTACAATCAGGCGGGAGAAAGCGACCTGGTGCACGACAACACATCGCAGCGCATTGGAAGAAGAGCCCTCGCGCGGAATAATATGGGCATGACATTGCAAAATGATTCCGCGAGAGGCGCCGCATGGCCCGCATTGTTTGGCATGGAACGCGTGAATTTTGGGCCTGCTTCATCACGATTTGATGGAGACCACACGTAACCTGCGAGGTGGGCATCAGTCGCCGGATGAGAGGAGTTCTATGCTTTGTTTCTTTCATGTTGTTCTCTGTTTCGATCATGCGGAAGGAAAAGTTGCTTTGTTTCATTGGCGTTTTCATACTTGGCAGGAGTTCAGCGCACGATCGTACAGCATGAAGAACGCTTTCCTCATTCAGAACCGAGCTGGCGTTTTCTGAGGCGGTGCCGGCGCTAGGTGTTGGGAGACTAATGTATGTTATCATGCTGTGCAACAATTCAATTCGAGTCCCTTCCCTTGCAGACCATGCTCTCAGTCAACACCCACCAGTCCACTCCGACCCCCTACCTCCGTGGTCTCGCTCGAAATGCACCGCACGACTCGGCCCTCAGTGGCTTGTTGTCTGCAGTCTGAGCAGGAGAATGGACGGAACAACTCCGATGCCCTTCCATATCCCCCCTTCCAACCCCATGACCCTCAACCCTCCTCCTACGAACTTCCCATCTCAACACCAGTCGTCCCCACCGCCTCCGCTCCCGCCGTAGCAACCATAACATCCTGCTCCACACTCCCACCACTAACCCCCACCGCCCCAATCCAATACCCCTGATGATCAAAAATCGGAACCCCACCCCCGAAAGCAATCAGCCCTCCATTCGTCTCCACAATCGACCATAAATCTCCACCTGGCTGCGAGCGGTTGTAGATCCCAGAGGAAGGGAAGAGTCCATTGAAGAGGGTCACGGTCTTGGCCTTTTTGATGGAAATGTCGGCGGAAGCGAGAAAGGCGTTGTCCATGCGGAGGAAGGCGACGAGTTGCGACGAGGGGTCGGCGACGGCGATGTTGTTTGGGACGCTGGCGAGGAGGGTTAGTGGGAGGGTGGGAGGTGGGATAGAGGGGGATGGTACCCGATCTCGTAGGACTTGGCGATGGCGGCGGTTATGACGGCTTGGGCTTGGGTTTCGTTGATGTAGTGTCTGTCCGAGGGTGTGGAGCCCCAGCCATTGGTAAGGGTGCGGTTGACTTGTGCAGAGGCGAGCGCGAGAAGGTAGGCAAGTGGGCCGAAAAGAGAGAGCTTCATTGTTGCGTGGTGTTGTGGCGGGCGGAGAGCTTCGTGTGGACGACAGAGGATCGCGGGAAGCAAAGTAGCAGAGCAGACGACGGAGATCGCAAGAGGAAGAGCACTCGACACTTATTTTGTATTGCCCGACAAGCCTCCCGCATCATACTCGTGTGCATGTACGGTACAACTTGACTGACTTCCCCTCTCAAGTCGACCGCACGGCCGAAGCTCAATCCCATCCTTCTCTCGCACCTGAGTCTGTCGGCTTCGAGCTGCTTGACGCAATCGACCTCCGAGTCAGAATGATCTGACCAGCGCATCTCTTGCATGCTTGACCGCCGACTACTACGACCATTTTGCGATTGCCATCATTCTCAACACTCAACCCGCTCGTCCGACTCACATACCAAAACCAAGCAAAACCAATGCCAGCCACGGCATTCCTCCCACCAAACTCTCACTCGAACTTGATCCCATCCCCAAGAAAAAGAGCTATAGCTCCCACATCAGCCCCTCTCCAATGCCACTGTTCCTGAATCCGGCAAAAGCAAAGAGGAGGGGAAATGTCCAGAAGTAGCCGGCTCTCAAAGCCGTGAGAAGAAAGGAAAGTTTGCGGGGTGCATGTACGTTGGCAATTAGTTGGCAGCAGTCGCGTGCGTCTCGTGTCTGGTAGGCATCCAATCTCAAGGAATTCGGCAGATACCCGCACAGTCAAGCCAGTGAGCACGCCAAAGTCGAGAGTTGTTTTTCGCTTCCGATGTAGCCATTGCTGCCATCCGTGAAGTGGACCACGTTGATTCACCTTGGCATTGTAGGATGGCAGTTGGCAGCACTTGCGTGCATCTCACGTGTGCTCACGCTCTAAAAGGAGGAAAGATCCAACCACAATGTAGCCGGTCGCCGGTCGTCCAAAATCCTCCGTGGTCCGATTCCAGGGTCACCATCTCATCACAGTGTCACCTCCAAACATCGGCGCAGACACCCCTCAAAAACTTCCTCTCATTCCGCTCAAAATACGTACGTATATACACCCGAAAAAAACGCCCATCTGCATCTATGCATCGCACCGAGGTATACCAGAAACACTTTCAACGCCAGAAAACTCCCCTTGCCCATCCCCTCGACAGCCACGTCGATATAATGCTCACTCGATCCCCCCCGAATAATTCATCAACGGCCAAACCTGTCCTCCATGCCCCGACAACGCCGCCTGAGCCATCTCCATACTACTGATGTGATCCGGAACTTTGACCACACCGCCACCATTCACGCCACTCGACAGACTCATCAATCCGCTGGTGTCGTTCATATACCCATTGCCCTGTTGACCTCCGGTCGGCAGCCCGTTTGTGGCGGCGGTCGTGCTGGCCGAGTTCGGTGCGGAAGTCCCATTCGCGTGTAACATGTCGTTCCCGACGACGCTCATCATCATGTGATCTGCGAAATGCCGCCATGCCGCAGGATGGGAGTGGCCATAGCCTTCTGTTCCGCCATTTGCCATGAAGTTATTGGTGGATAAGGCGTCCGTATACGCGGCCATGAAACCGGCGTTGCCGTTTGAAGGTTGAGGTGGTTGAGATCCGTTGTTGTGGGCATTGAGTTGTGCTTCGAGTGAGGCGGGATTGGGTTTGACGTCTTGCTGTTGCTGTTGGTGTTGAGGGTATGTGCCGTCGAAGGACGGATAATGGAAGGTGGGCGGGTAGGATGAGTAGGCAGAGTCGGCGAGGTCGGGATTTGATTGAGATGGTGGTTGGGAGTAGCCGTTGGTGTTGCTGCTGGTGTTGTTAGAGTAGGAGGCATTGTCATATGCTTGAGCGGGCTGGTGAGTGTGCTGTTGAGGCTGTGGCTCTGAGGGGGACTCGGTGGTGGAAGCAACAGCTGCGGAGGCAGTTTTCGCCGCGATGACGCGGGAGAGGTTTCCGAGCGATATCTCGATGATTGATCTGACGGCGACTTGGAGTTGAGGGAGTGCTCCGAGAAGTGCGCCCACTTCAGCAAAGACGGCGAGCCATTGGTCCATGTCTTGACGCAGCCGTGTGAGATCTGAACTGGTGATCGTGTCTCTTCGCTCGGTATAAGCAAAAAGTGTGGTGAAGATGGCCGCGAGGAAGTTGACGGAGGAGTACCACGTAGTATCCAGAGACTTCCGATCCTTGAGTTGTGTAGCGCTGGCCAAAAGGCGAGACGACCAAGTCAGACAGCTGTCAAGATTGGACTGCATCGTCTGCTCCGACATCGATCGACAGAGAGAGGGGTGATGAAGGAGCAATTTCGCCTCTGCCATTCCCATATCGAGGTACAATGCACAAACGCGGTCTTCGTCTTTGGCTTGCGACATGGAAAATTCCACAGGCACCTGGGCTTCCCATTCTGCCAGCTCTTTATCGAGATGTCGCAGGTTGGCGTCGTATTGACCAGTGGACTTGACCGAGTAGATGGACGAGTAGATTTGAATGATGATCCTAACCAGCTTGAAGCCCTCGATGCCAGCCCGGAACGAGCAGATCTTATTCTCCGTGCCATTCTCAGTTCGTACCGTATCGTCTACCGCATCCGGTATCTCGATATCGAAGTCTTCCATGCGAAATGGCATTGGACGCCCCAGCTTACCACTAATGTGGACATGGAGGATGAGCAGGGTCCAGAATGTGCGTTTTCGCATCTCCAAATGGTGTGCATCACGCTGGGATGGGGAAGTTTGCCATGCTTTCGCCGATCGGTGCAGTCCAGACTCCAAAGCCACACCCATTACCATATTCGTGAACATCCATGCTGCACCCGGACGTGGCTGGTTTCGCAGTTGAGAGCAGATGAGTGTTAGTGCTTGGATATCCTCTAGCTTGTGTCCGGTGATTAGATCTGGAATGAACTTGAGCGCATACTGGTAATGGCTCATGGCGTCGTGACGAGCCTGCTCGTTAGAGTTTCGGGAGGAGAATTGGAAGTTGATGATGGCAAGGACCATGTGGACCATGACAGTCTCGGCGTGAGTTGGCTGGTAGTTTTGGTGATGGATGCGATCCAGAAGATCCATGAAGTGAGGCTTGTGGAGAACTGGCGTGAAAGGCGTGACAGAGCGAAAGAACCATTCCGCGTACACCTTGCACTGCTCGTAGGGTGGCATCGTCGGTACGAAGGGTTGTGCTCGACCGAATGCGTGGCTGAGGAACGTCCGATATGACATGGCGGAAGTTAACGGGTCGTGCTCAGAAGGCATGAACTCGGCGAGGTCAATCTTCGTGCCAAACAGCGCGAGAGATGTCCCTTCAATCGGACTCAGCCAGTTGTTCCCACTCTGCACCCCAAGGTAGTTATCCCCAATACATCCCGCGCGAAAGTCCGGCAGCAAGCTCGTCTGCGCACTCCTCTCCTCCGGCGCGGCAGAAGCAGAAGCCGCAGAAGGAGGATATGCGCCATGCTGGTCCGGATTCCACGCTCCATTCTGACCCTGGCCCCAAAATGGTATTGAGGCATTGGTCGGCATGTGTCCATGGCGTATGACCTGAGGAGGCTTCGGCTCGACACCATTCTCTTTCAGTTGCTGCTGCAGCTCGAGGAGGTACATCTTCAGCGAGGCATTCTCATTCTCGATGACCTCGGTATGGCCGCGGGAGGTCGCTCGGCCGGTGATGCGATCGGTCGTTTTGCATTCGCTGTTGTTTTGCAGACAGGGTGAGCAGCCGCCGGGGCGTGCATCGCATCTTATCTTACGTATCTGTGAGGTGTCATACCGTCAGTGAAGTCGTCCGGCGCATGTCGAGAAGACAATGCGACAGCATGCGCGAATCTCACCTTGCACCGGTCGCAAGCTTGCCCTGTTCGCGTCGAACCACCTCCACCACCCTTCTTCTTCCCTCCCGAGGACGATGTGCCATTCGCGCCATTGCTGTGGTTGTTGTAGTCTCCTCCATTCCCGCCATCGTGCTGTAGTTGTCCGTGGTACTGTTGTGTGTAGTCGTGATGCTGCTGCTGCTGATGTTGTTGGTGCTGATCCAGGGCCAGTCGGGCGACCTTGTGCGGCGACTCTCCCCGGTCATCACCATCGTCGCTGCCACCAGGGCGCTTGTTCGAAGATGGCATGTTCCGTGGCTCGGTGTTCGCCGCTTATCGTGGGAAAGATGAGGCTCTCACGCACGGAGGATGCCGTGGAGAGATGCGTGTTTCTGGCCCGACGGAAGCGAGGGAAATGGTCAATGCTGTGACAGGGCCGGGGGAGCGGTCCGCGTGTGTATACGAGGGGGAAGGATCAACGTTGTGGGTGGGAGGGAAGGAATGCATAGACAGCGACATCGACACATCGGGTATTCCATCAGGGTCAACTCTCTCGGTACGGTAGTTCTACCTTATTGCTATGATCCGCGCCTCTTTGCTTCTTCTTCTCCGCAACTCTGCCCACTTCCAACGAACCAAAGTCTTGATCCAATCTACCTCTAGTCGAAAGGAAGTGGTCCAGCCCCACGGGAGCGTCCGTCAATGACTATTCTACCCTCTGATTGGCGTCGCATCGTCCACTCTCCACGACATCTTCACAATCCTCACATTCACACAAGCCCGAAGGGACAACCTCACAATGGAACAACTCCTCCTCCCTCACTTACCAGACTCACACACCCTCCACATCGCCCTGTACACCAACCTCCAAAATGCCGAATTTCTCCATACACAACTCCTCCAAGGCAACACCTCTTTCGAATACGCCTTCCTCGACGCTTCAGTCATAATCTCGCGAACTCACCTCCTCTCTGCTGCGTGGCGGGCAATCAATGACCAGCGAGCGGGGAGGTTGAAAACGAGAAACGTGCATTCAGAAATCGTCTTTGCTTTGTCGGGGAATAATAATGTATGTATCTTGGTCAACGTTCGCAAGGATGCAATAGAGTGTCGGTGCTTGGATACTGATCGAACCTCAGATCGCCGAATCCTTCCGCCGCCACGGCCTCACACCAGCAACAACCTCCCTCTTAGCGATAAAGGTCGCTCCATCAGATCAGCATTCCAGTATTTCCACCCACTTATCCGAGAATATTCAAGGCGACCTTCTGCACTTCACAGACGAGAAACTGGCTGGACTTCGAGACGACGCGCGGATCAAGAAGATCTATCGCATTCCGCAGGCTGTAGGCAAGGATGCGAGTGGGCGGGAGAGCTGGAGGAAGGAAGTGGAAGGTGGGATTGTGGGGAGCATGGTGTTGAAGGGATCTTGAACCGAGGGCAGTGAAGGGCAGAGATTTGTCGCTACCAAGTTTCAGCCGCTTCTTCGCTCGAGGAAGATCTCCGGTTCGTTCCAGCGTCCACCGGGATTGAATCCGCCTGAGCAGCATGAGACCAGTATACTGCTACCCAGAAACTATCTGATGCGCCCGGAACTGGTATCAGCCCGATGGAGTGGAATTTGCCCACTAGGGGTTGGGCGAAGTGATACAGCCGGAGAGCAGATCTACGGCATGCGAACGGATGGACGAGCAGCTGGACATGGAGTTTCCAGGATTTAAGACACTCAAGTTCTATTCTGGTCTCCCACAAACCCGCATCTCGCCCGCGACCGAAATGTAATTCGGTCTTCCCATACCCTCCCTCACGCCCAAGCCCCAATCAAACTCATACAAAACGCCCCGAACCCCACCAATCCCACCGCACCCACCCTCCTCCTCCCCCTCAACACCCTCCAACTCGCATCCGTCAAAAAGTCCTCACTCAACAAATCCACCAGACTCGTATACGTCAACAACCCACTACTCACCGCATTCGTCGTGCCCACCAACACCAATCCAAACGCACTGCTCGGATCGTACAAGTTCCTCGTTCCGATGCCGACTGCCATGCCCAGGGGTGTGGTGCAGCCGTATAGGGCGGCCATGATCCACGGCCGTGGGGATGAAGTGGATGGGGTGGCAGGGGAGGGTGGAGGGATAGAGGCGATACGACTGCCGAGTGCCAAGCCTTCAAAGGTTTGATGGAAGGTTATGGCGATGAGGAGGACGATTTGGTCGTGGCCGGTTGCGACGGCGAGGGCCATGCCGATGAAGAGGGAGTGGAAGAGGATTCCGAGTTCGAGGAGGGTGGCTTGGAGGATGAGTTTTTGACGGGCTTGTTCGGGTGAGGGTTTGTGCAGGGAGGAGGTGAGGGAGTCGGAGCTCGGGCGGATGGCTTCATCGTTGGCTTTGGGCTCGTAGGTGCTGGTTTGGTTGGTCGGGAGGAGGGAGGGACGACGATGGGTACGGCCGGAGCGGGTGCGGCCGAATTGGGGCGTTGTTTGTGCTGCGATGCGAAGGTCAGTATCATGGTTGGAAGGACTGGTCTCGAGAGTATGACATACCTGGAGTGATCTCATCCTCATCGACTTCAGCACTCCTCACATCCCCCACCACCGCCGCTTCCAACGCCCCGACCTCACCCTGACTCGGCCCAGAACAAAGACTCCTCCCAGGACTAAACACCATCTCCACAATCGTAATAACAAACACGGCCGCCAGTGCCACCGCTCCCGCAAACGCCGGATACGTCTCCGTAAAGAACTCCGGCAAGCACGGATCCGTCAAATTTATAAATGCAGTCGGGAAGAGGTGCACAAAAGCAGTGGCGATGAGCACGCCTGTTCCGAAATGTCGGAAAGCGAAGAGGGCGCTGGAGGGGATGCGGAGGAAGGGGACTCGCAGGGCGATGAGAGGGAGGGTGCAGGCGGTAGCCGAGACGGTGAGGATTATGAAGAGGCCGCCGATGTGGAGGGGGAGGTTGTAGGGTTCTGATGGGCGGTTGGAGCCGCAGGTTGGGCGGGGGGTGGACATTCTTGGGTTCGGGGTTGGAGGATTCTGGGGTCTGGACTTTTTTATGTTCTTGACTGAAAGGTTGGAAGATGCTGTGTTTGGCCCAGGCCTCGAGTGTGTTCGTAGGTTTCGCTGGGTCTCTCCATCCGATATTCGATTGTGAGGTGTGATGCTGTTGCTAATCCCTTGCTTATTCGGTCTCCTGTATACACACCCTATTGCAGCGCCGTTCAAGTCAACATAGTCAGAATACTAGTAAGAAGGAAGTGGGAAAGGAAAAAAAAGGCTGCAAACAACAAAAGACGTTGCCAAACCATCATTGTCTTGCGTGGTCCACTCTATTCCCCAGATTCGCAGCCGCGGGAAGCGGACTTGGCGATGTCTTGGTTCTTGGCCGAGCGGCGGGAACCGGAAGCTGGGAAAGAGCCTGTGTCCATGGGAGTCGCATAGGCGATGAATGAGCGTGTGTGTGGACGGTCAATGAGACTGAGCTCCCGCGCTAGATGCTACTGTAGACGATGCGGGCAGGATGGAGGAGCCGCCGGCCTGGTGGTAGACCAACCTATCATCCGTGGAAGCCGGAGGAAGGCGCCAAGAAGAGTCGTCGTTGGTGTAGATCTTTTCGTAGCATGTTCTGACATCAAAACATCGCCGTTGTCGCTGCATCAACTCCGAGGCGACTCGTTCGCGGAGAGAGATGCTGTTGCGTGTCCATGCCACAGAGATATATGGCTCCGCGGCGGTGTTCAAATCGCATCATGGCGACAGGCTTCTTGGGCCATCATGTTGAGTATGAGCGGAATTTGTGTGCTGGTCCGATCGAATAGCGATCAGCAGACGGGTCCTGGTCGAGAAGTGATGTTGTGATGCTCTGGGAACCGGGAAGGATGCCTGGGAAACGTTGTACCGGCGTATTGATCGGGTTATCAAAGCTTCAATCAATATTTGACCAGAACGCTCTGTGAATGTCATTGAACTTAATGGCCCGGCACGAACCTTCCACGAACGACCCGCTTTCGGCAAGCCACGCGCGGCTTTCGCGTTGAACTTTTGAAGGGGGCTTGAATTCAAAAATGGCAATGTACGAAAAGAGCAGTCGGACGAGAATGGCAGCTCCACGGGTATAGACACTGCTGTGTTTGTCGATCTCACTCCATCCGCTGAGGACCTCATTTCGTTCGCTCTGCGCTCCGACAGGACTCACGTTAGGCTCGGATACTACGGAAGGATCTGAACACGAAAGCACTGGTCCTCGAGGAACATCGCATTGCTGTGGACGAGGAAAAGACAGCACTCCCTCCATGGTCTGCGAAGATCTATCATACGAGATGGCCACGCCTAAAGACCGCCTCCGCGACATCGATGACGAACCGGAGATGGATCTCGACGCTCTAGAAGCCGAGTCGCTGCCCTTGCATACTCTCCAAAATGGCTCCCTATCCTCCGCCGCAAACTCCACACCCCCGAAATCTCCCGCACAACATCGCTCGACAGCCTACCTCGACGGCCTCCGTGGTCTAGCCGCTTTTTTCGTCTACTATTATCATCACCTGTCTTGGTTCTACGGTCCCACTGCACCTTTCGTCTGGGGTCTTGGACATGTCGACGCGGAAACTGGACAAGGCGGGTGGTATTTTGTGCAACTCCCCTGGATTAGAATATTCTTTTCGGGAGGAAACCCCGCCGTGGCGATCTTTTTTGTGCTGTCGGGGTATGTGCTGAGTATATCTCCATTTCGGAAATTACATGATGGGAGGAGGAAGGATGTTCTGAACAGCTTGGTGAGCGCTACGGTGAGGAGGCCGTTTCGGTTGTACATTCCCGTCATTGGAGTGAGCTTGGCTTTCGTGCTGGCCATGCATTTACCCTTCGGACTGGCGCCAAAAGTCGGCTGGCCGACGCCGAAGGACTCACTCGCTGCGGAACTGGCAGAGTGGGTGCCGCAGACATTGAGAGTACTCAACCCTTTCGCTCTACTAGGCATTACCAAACCATGGTACATCTACGACCCGCCAGCATACACCATGGCAATCGAGTACGTCGGCTCAATGCTCGTCTTCGCCCTCCTCGCATGCCTCACCTTCATCCGCTCCGCACGCCTCCACGGCCTCATCCTCGTCCTCCTGTGCCTGGCATTCCTCCTCACCTACCACTGGACCTGGGCCATGTTCGCAATGGGAATGTTCCTCGCCCTCAACGACGTGGAAGCCTTCGACTCCACCTTCCTCTCCCGCTTCGGCGCCCGCGCGACCAATACCCTCCACCACATCTCCTTCATCGTCGGCTGGTACCTCCTCTCCCAACCCGCGGGTCCCATGGACGCCGGCAAAATGTCCATGGACACTCCAGGCTGGTACATCCTCACGAACCTCATCCCCTCCATCTACATCGGCACCAACAAAGAATACTGGCGCTGGTGGAACGCCTGGGGCGCGCTGCTGCTCGTCTACTCCGTCCTGCGCATCCGCTGGCTTCAGCGATTCTGCACTTCCCGTCCGCTCGTCTACCTCGGGAGACTGTCGTTCATGTTGTACCTCACGCACACACCGGTGTTGTGGACGTTTGCGGACAGGGTGTATCGGGCGCTGGGCAATGTACCCGCGGAGGGGATGAGCACGTGGTGGGATGGGAGGTTTGAGGTGCCGAATTGGGGACCGCATGGGTTTGGGACGAGGTGGTTTCTGGCGCAGGGGCTGGTGTTGCCGGTGCAGTTTCTGGTGGCGGAGGGGGCGACGAGGGGAATTGATCGGCCTAGTATTGAGGTTGGGAGGTGGATTGTGGGGAGGCTGGGGATTTGAGTCAAGGCTGAAGGGGTTGAAGCGCAGTTTACGAGGGACGGAATGTATGTATTTGAAACTGTACATTGAGGCGTGTTTTTGGCAAGGTGCTTGGTGATCGGATCGAGCAAAAGTCATATTCCAGCCGGGAGTGGGCATGGCCACGAGATGAAGATTCGGGCTGGTAGTAAGCCTTCGTTATTGGTCGTTACGGACGCACTCTTGAATATAAAGTACCACTGTCATCGGCAACACACAAGCAGCAATTGCACGCCACATTGTACAGAGCACCCGAAGTCCTGTGCTGGTACCAACCTGCGAATTTCCTGGCGTAAACAAGTCAACACATGTGGGAGCCTAGCCGGCTGAACAGCCGGCGATCTCACGCTGGCTCCGGCGGGCAATTGGCATTGGAGTCCGCCACAACAGTCCGGCTGCCCAGCGTTGCCGCATTGGCTGCCCGAGTCTCCGCAAGAAGGCTGCGACGTGGTTGATTTGCAAACGAGATTGCCCAAAGCCCCGTCGGGCTGGCATGTGGACGAATCACCGCAGCAGGTCGAGCTCAGACTGCACTGATCACCGTCCTGGATGCAAGATGCAGAGGGCAATGCGCATTTGTAGACCTCGGAGTCACCAACTTGCTTGCAAGCGAACTCGTCGCAGCAGTCCATGCCGCTCGGGCCGATGGTGAAGGGAGCGCACTCGGATCCAATTTTTCCGCAAGTATCCACTGCATTGCTGGCACACATAGCGGTGAGGACGACTGCGTCACAGTTTTCGCCAATCGTGTCCGAAATGGCAAGCGTTTGAAAGCCACGAGCATTGGAACAGTACTGAGCAATGTGGTAGGAACCGTCTTCTTGAGCTTGACAGGCCAGGACTCCAGGATCCGGAGAGTTTGCTGATTTCTTGGTAGCAGTGCATGTCACCAATGAATTGTCATCAGCGGCACCGTCGCTTGCACTCCGAACATTAACGGCTCCTGAAGTTTGGTCCAAGTCGAGAGACCAAAAAAGGTTGCTAGTGTCCTTCACGAAGCCCTCTTGGGTCAAAGTATACCTTGTTGCAGAGCTGAGTTGGGAAGAGTCGACGACTTCGTCTTCGTTTTGGGTAAATTGACCGGGCCCACCAGAGATCTGGATCACCGTCTAGCATGGGACTGATGCAGTTGTGGTGCTTGTTGCCGTTGTTGCTGTTGTTGTCGTTGTAGATTGCTTAGTGGTGGTGGTGGAGGAGAAGGTGGATGACAGGCTTGTCGTAGTGGTCTTCGAGGTAGTCGATCGCCCACTTGAGGTTGTGCTCTTGCTCGATGTCGTCGTGGGGGTCCTTCTTGCAGTGCTAGTAGTGGATGTCAAGCGTGAGGTCGTCGACGTTGCTCTCGTAGTGCTGATCGTCCGACCAGAAGTGGTAGTAGTCTTTGGGATCGGCGTCGTGCACTTCTTGCTTGTGTGGACAGTCGCGGTGCTAGTGAACACGGTCTCGACAGTATACCTCGTCCGTGGATATCCGATGCAGCGGCAGAAAGTCTGCAGCTCGTTCTGGCTTTTCTTCTTGAGCTGATTCCACTTCCATGCATCACCATTGTCGCGGCTCTCAAGCTCGGCATCGGCGTCGGCGTTGGCATCCCTCGCGTAGTACTTCGCTGGCGTTGGGCCGCATTGAGCGGGCTTAGTCGAGGTCACAGTCTTGACCGTCTTGATCGTCTGGCAGACGACCTTGGAAGGGTACTTCTGTTTGCAGTAGTTGACAGCAGGGGCATAGTGTGCAAGACAAGTGTAGTCGGAGTAGGGGCGACTGTTGCAGACGTTCTTCGAAGGAGAGCCTGGCTCAGCGCTAGCAACCCATGAGAGGCTTGCAACCAAGCAGATAAACAGAGTAGAACGCATAGGGAAGATCCGACGTGCTTTGAACGATGAAAGGGAGACCTTCCGCGAGGACGACTCACCTTTTCTTGTACAATCCGAGATGTGCTGGCGTGACCAACTTGGCTGATTTCAAGCCCGGTCCTACCTGCCTCAAGAAGGGAGTGCACGGGAGTCCAGATTGCATCGATCTGAGGCGGCGCAGAAGCGAAAATCTTAAAGCTTCGGGTGTCAGGCCATGAATTTTGGACGCCCAGCGGGAGCGGCTTGAGAACCTTCCAAGCACGCCGCGCCTTCGGCAGTAAGTTCTTTTTGAGCAGCCGACAGCATGAGTCGCAGTGATCTGCTATGCGTGTGCGATAGACTGTGCATCGCCGGTCATTGATGAGCCTGTTTGGCTGTCAGGAAGTGGTGAAAGGCGAAGTTCGCTAGGCATGTCTGCTCCGAGCGTATCTGCGAAGGTCCGGCCACGCAGCGACTGAGTTTGATTGGCCTGTATGTGGCGTCCAGTCCACATATGAGCTGAACTTGCCCTGCGTCGCCACGAGTCTCGTTCACGACCCACTCTGCCCTCGTGTCATTTGGAACATCAGGAGACCGATAGCCACAACACTCGAAAGACCGCGCTGACTTGCCGAGGTAGCAAACAAGGTCTCCGACCAACATTTGCAGCAGCCTGGCGTCTGTCCTGGGTCCAACTCGTGGAGAACGGCCAGACATTAGCTCGAACAGCATCGGTCTGCGAAAGTCGACAACTCTCGACAGGGCAGACAAGCCACTGCGAGGAGAGACGAACAGCGAAGCGGGCGCGGGGCACCGCGGTCCAGACGTTTTTCTGCAGGCAGGCGATAGCGTGTCCACGAAGTTAAACCTGTCCATTTACTCTTTGGAGTTTGGCGTGAACATGAGCACGCGAATGAATCGGTGTTGTCCGGGCGCGAACTCAGCGGTGTCACCGCGAAGGGCAAGGCGAAGCGACCGGCCATTCTGGACACGTATCCCGAGTGGCCATACATGTAGGTCTTGATGCAGGAAGTCGTGTCTGATACTCATCTTGGCCATGAGGTACGAGGAATCGACGGTGTACCTCCGTGATCCCGCTCAAATTGCACCGCATGTGTCTGACTCCGTGGGCCTGGATTGTGCAGTCTGTGCCAGGGAAAGGAAAGATAATTCGAGAAGGATGTGTATCTATAAGTGGAATGAAAGCAACGGCAATGCTTTCGTCCTTCAAGCTCACACTATACCAACCAAGCTACTGGAGTCCGAGTTGCGTGGTGCGGTTTGAGCGGAGGTAGATAGGATGGAGAAGGTCGGAGGGATGAAAATCCTTCTGCTTCTGAGGTCGCAGACTCGCAACGGGAAAGGTCAGCTGACTGAGCCGACCGGGGTGGGCTTTTCCTCCCTTTCCTCGCAGAATTTGACCTCACTCCTCCGTCTTCACAACACTCACCACTAGCAAAGGGACATCCTCTGGCTCCAGGCTGAGTGAAAAATTCTCAAACGCCATGCTATCGGCCTCACCGACGAGGCTGAAAGCCAACGTTGGGCTTAACGGCGACCCCGACTCCGCTCAGCTGAGGACTTTGCGAGTGGCTTGAAGCCTTCAAAAGTCTAACGGTGCCGAGGAAGATTGGAAGCTCCGCCGCTCCATCACCGCCTCTCTCTGGGCGGGCTCGACATCTCCTCTCGCAACCTTTGTGTTCTGGTATAAGCAGCGACTGCACCATTCGCCTTGTCTCTTGATGCATCGTGCTCATGCTGGTGACTGCTGTGCCGCCAGCGAGATTTTCAGGCGGTGTCTAAACTTTGTACCAATGTAAGCGCTCTGCTGCGAGGCTGAGCATGGAGCGGGGCTGGGTGGCATCCTGCAGGAAGCAAGATGAGTACTTGAACAGCAACGTCGCCAGCCTCGCGGTATGCTTGCTTTCTTGCGTATTCAACACAGCCCAGGTTTGCAGAAGAGTCTCCAGCGTTTCGGAACGTCTTCCCTCAAGTCCGCCTCAGCACCAGCCAAATTTCCGTGCTTGCAAGCCCAACATGCATCTCAGCCTACCATTCCTTTTCCTCACCTCCATCCTCCCTCTCATTTCCGCCGACTTCCTAGTCGCCAACGCCACAGCCTGCACCGGCGCCTTTCCCATCAACACCTGCACCCACGGCGTTAAAGTCCTCTCCGGCACAAACAATGCCACAGAATACACCTGCGACCACCTCATCCGCGCTCAAGACAACAATTACCTCAGCGGCGGCACAGCTGGTCCGCATGGCATGAACGTCGTGGCGAAGCAGGGCATTTGCGACTCCGGAAGGTTGGAGTTTGTGAAGGACGGCGTGGGCTATGAAGTCAGGGATGCGAGTGGTGGGCATTTAGGCGACTGTACCTTGACGGATCAATGGAATCGGTCGTGCGATATGTGGATTGGGGTGACGTACTTTGAGTCGATGTACTATTGTACGAGCGGTGTGTGCGGGTGAGAGAGCTGGGACTCTGGAAAACTTGAAGGCTCTGGTCGGGACTTTATGATACACCGAGATTTCACATGCTACATCTGGCAAGTCGATTGTAGAAGGTGGACAGGATGCGCTTTCCAATCTGGATCAGCGAACACCATGCCCGAGCACCAGTCCCGGAACTGCGCCCATCCGGGCTTGCAAGAGATGTCGATGATGTACCAAACACCCTGCTGGAGATGCGGATCTGGCTATCGTGCGCTGGAGTTCAGTCTCAGTGGAGTGGAAGGACGGCCGGCTGGCTGCGGGTGACGGTCCAATGCGGTGTTCGGGATGGTATTGAGACTCCATATCGCCGGGTCAGATTGACAGCCTGGCGCGAGAATGCTTGCGATGCTTCGCGAGAAGGTCGTTGTTGCGCACGCGGAGCTTGCCAAGTTTATGCCTCTTATCGCAATCCCGTCTCTTGTTTCAATAGGCTTTGGTATGCGGCGCTTCATGCGCCTGAATCATCCTCGTGTCAGCCAAACTTTCTCTCTTGTCACTGTCGTCTTCCACGTCTGCTATTTCTCAATGAGGCATGCCCGACTTTCCGTTCCTGCAACGCCATCACGGATACCTCCGAGGTGAATGTGCGTCGAGTCTGAACGCTTTGTGGTCCTTGTAAGGGTCTGGGAGAAGTTCTCGGCGGACTTCGTAATTGGTAGCCGACTGATCGAGGTTGGACGCAGTTTTCGTGGTATCGACAAGCGTGCTTCGAATGCTGCTCGGACAATCTCTGCTCTGGTCTTTTTGACTTGTAGCCAGATCTTGCGTGCTGCCTCCCTCAGCACCTGAGCTTGATACGGAGTTGCTCATGAGATATTGTGGCCGCAGATCCGCGCTTGTTTGCCACCACGGTTCATCCGTGAAGTGAAGTGCAGCTATGTGATTTAATGGTGTCTTGCAGTGACTTGTGGAGCCATCCGACCTTGAGCGTTGACTGAAGGCTTAATGATCGATGTCAAGGTAACAGATCCTGGCCTTCGTTCGGTGTAGCGTGGTGTGTTGGCAGACAGTCGGCGAAACGGAGCGTGAGCATATCTGCTTGGTGAAGTTCTCCTTGCGAAGGATTTTGCTTGCGAGCTGGCGGCGGTCATCGGAGACGTATAGATCGTTAGATCTGCGATATCCCAGGTTAGCAAAGATCGGTTCTCATCACCAGCAGCAGATGAATTTGACATGCCAGCAGAAGTTCTGCGTTGAAGCCATGATCTTGCGGCTTCGGTCTGCGGCCGGAAACCCTCATGTACACATTGGCCGTGATGCTTGCGTTCTTCGACATCTTCGCTGGAGCTGCTACAGATCGACACAATACAGATACTTGCTTGCGTCTCATTGTGAGTGATCCTATTGTCTTCGTGGTGCTGTGACCATTTATAAGCTGCCATGGTGCTTCGAAGCTCAATGACCGCGCTCATCTCGCTTGGCTGGCGAACACGGCTAGGCGTCACAACAACGCCTTTGAACGTCGTGCAGCCACCGAAAGGGCCCGTAATTAACGCATCTATCACGACAGACCAAGGTGATGAGCCACAGTCAGTAGGCACAAGCCCAGTAACAGACAAACACATAACAGCAGAGGTACAGCAAGCCTGAGCAAGGCCAAGACCAACAACAACAACACCACCGACGTCAAGAAAACTCTTCTCCAAGCCCCAGTCTTACGACCGACGACACGATGAAAAGAACACATCACAAGTGATGGAGAAAGCAAAAATTGCGCCCACGAGGTCCCCGAAGGTCCCAAGACGAAGGATCGACACCACGCTGTGCAATGCAGGCCGACCCCAAGGCAACCAGAAAACGTGATCTCCGGAGTGCAAGGCAAGGTAAGTATGAGAAAGAAAGGAAGCAGGTTTGGCAAGGGAAACGCTCAAAGGTCAATCAACGACAACGGGAGCGACAACGGGAGCGGGATGAGGTAAGCTGGTAAGCGTGATGGCGGCGGCGATGGAATGAGGAACGGCGGGAGGGAGAGAGGGAAGGTGTGGCGGTGAGGGTGGGGCTGGTGGAGGCAAGGTTGTTGGGGGGATGAGTTGAGGTCGTTTGAGGGGCTTCTTGCTTTGGTGGTTGGTGTTGTTGAGGTCGATGAGGATGTGTTTGAGTATATCGATCGATTGCCTTCATTCAATGTTTGCAATGAGAGGAGGTAGTTCTGATCTGCTCCTTTGATCGATTGCGATCCCACGCAGCAACGATGCAAACGCCTGGCCAATCGTGGCACATAAGCGAGCTTCCATTCACCTGTCAATGAAGGTCGAGGCACACGAATGACAGTCACATTGAAAAGCATCAAAACTTACCGATTGATCGCTCCAGCGTTGTCAATCAACAGCGGCGTCGTCGGCCGGCCTTCTCCATCATCGAGTAAGTCTCAGCCCTTGAGTGCCATATCGTGCATTCGACCGGGGTGAGCACTTCGGAGGCTGACATTGCTTGACATAGTCCGAATAAGCGCATCTTGACCAGCACATCTCCTCGATAACAACGACATCTCCAGCAACAACTGTAAATTCGTCAGCATATCCCGATTGACGACGTCTGAGACTGACCATTCTGCCATAGTCCCGACCATACGATTCACCATGTCGAACGCAAACCGCCCTCACATCCTCCCAAAGCTCAACTTCAAGAACTTCAAGAACTTCCTGCTCTCGCAGACTGCTGGCAACAGCTCTGCGCAGGAAGCGAACGACAAGCGAATGGAACAGATGTCTGCGGACGAGAAGAAATCTGGTGGAGACGAGGGAAAGGAGGAGGAATGGACTTTGGTCGACTCGGAGAAAGAGAGGATTGCAAAGGAGTTGAAGGCGGAGGCAGAGGTACGGACGGAAAATGCGGTGTTGGATGAGATCGAGGAGAGCTTTGGGCCTACCGTTGGGAAATAGGTTGGAGATGTGAACGCGAGCCGACGCAGGAATGATACTTTTTGACGATGAGCTTGATGATTCGATTCACACGGCTGGATGGAATGAGCCGCCGCTCGATTTGACGACGAGTAGCGTCGCCAGTAGAGTCGAGTGCATGCTGCTGTCAGCGGTCTCCGTGAACGAGGTCTGACGAGAAAGCTCCGCTCGTTCTGTGCATACAGCTTGGCGAAAGAGTCTTCTGTGAGTGGCCGATCAATGAGTCCTTCTCACAAGATGAAAGCAAAACATGTACCGCTCCGGGTAGCGATCAGTCGGTCAGACCATCGATGTTGGCTTCCTTCAGCTCCCGATAGCATGCACGATTGACATAGAAACGAAGGTAAACCACCAGGGACAAGGCGGACTTGTTCTTCCTCATCACGCTTCACAGATGACCGGCGAGGGTAGAGGCTGAGATCTGCTCGGAGTCAGTCCACAAAGTATGGCGGCCATTCGCTCATTGTCGAAACGTACCAGGAACCGGAAAGGACTTGCAACCAGGCGAAGGACACTGCTGCCTGCCGATGTGCCGTCGTGGCTACTATACTGCAGGCCGACCAAGAATCCGCCTTTGAACATTCTCTTTCTCCGCTCAACCTGAGTTGCCGATAGAACTCAATGGCAGTCGGCAAGAACGTGTGAACTTACTCCGAATGCAATTGTCTGCTGCAGAGTCCCAGCAAAGCTTGAAGATCCTTCATGGCTTCGGCATGCGGCCAGCGAAGGTCCCAAACGTCGCTGCGGGACAAGATATTCATCGCTCGTATACACCTGTTATAATTCATGGTATGTTGCACAAGAAGGAGTGAAAGGAAGAGGTCGAAATTGAGTTGTACCGTCAGAAGTACCACGTTCACGCCAGGGGAAGATCTCACTTCCGATCGGCCGAGAACAAGGCTCACACAGCGGTCTTCTCTCCGACAACATCCCTGTCAGGCACGATCGTGCTGTACAATCGTGGCTGCCCGCAGCGGGGTGACACGAGACAACGACTTCGACTTCAATTTCGACTCCTCTTCTCTTCTTCTGCGTCGACTACACCAAGCTCGCTCACCACCACCACCACATGCTCCTCAAATCCTTCCGCCCGGCAATATCGCAATCCTTCATTAGACACACCCGCAACAACTTCTCCACATTCGCAAGCATGGCTTCCAGCAGCAGCACTCCCGCCCGCAAAGCCGCCCTCGCAGTCATCGACATGCAGGAAGACTTCTGCGAACCCAACGGCCCACTCGCCGTCAAAGACGGCCGCAGCGTTGCTCCCATCATCAACAAACTCATGGACCGCCCGGGTTTTGCTCTCAAGATAGGAACTCGAGACTTCCACCCGAGGAACCATGTGTCGTTTGCGAGCAACCACAAAGACATGACGCCGTTCACGTCCAAGCACATGATTCACAATCCGTACAATGAGAAGGAGACGCAGACGACGTGAGTCTTGAAATGTCCATTCGTTCTGGCATATGACTAACGATATTTCACAGTCTCCTCTGGCCCGACCACTGCGTCCAAGGCACTCCCGGCGTCCTCATCCTCCCCGAACTCCACCGCGAAAAACTCACCCACATCGTCAACAAGGGCATGGACCCGCTGCTGGAATCCTACTCCGCCTTCGGCCCACCTTTCCGCCACCCTGAAGTCTCCATGTCCGGCTTGACGGCGATTCTCAAGGAAAACGGCATTACCGACATCTTCGTCGTGGGTCTGGCGTTCGACTTTTGCGTCAAGCATACGGCACTGGATGCGGTCGAGCAGGGATTCAAGGCGTATGTGATTGAGGATGCGACGAGAGCGGTGGACCAGAGTGAGGAGAGTCTGAAGGCGGTGAAGGAGGAGTTGGTGGCGGCTGGAGTGAAGATCGTGGGTTTGGAGTCGGAGGAGTTGCCGTGAGCATGGTATTGTTGGCGGAAGGGGCGAGCGGCTAGATCCAGTCGATCCTCGAGAAGATGGTACCGATAATGGTTCCCAGCATCAAGATTATCGCTGCTGGAGATGGCTCGGAGACGAAGAATGTGATCAGAATCCATGCGATGGTTGCGCAGAAATAGAGCCTGATCCAGAACACGAGTGCCGGGATCGCGAATGGCAGTGCGAATGGCATGGCAGCTGTGCCTGTCGAGAGCTTTTGATACCGGGAAGCGTGTATCTGTTCGTAGGAATGGGTACAAAACGGCTTATTCTACGCTTCGTTGATGTGCGGCGATGTCACCTTCAAAGAGAAGCTGTGTTTATGAAGCCAGCGACTCAGTTTGTTTGCTCTCAAAATGTACATGTCTTTCTCCAGGAACTACCACCATGGTTTGCCGGCAGACTGAGAACATTCGAGCTTCGCCCAGTTGCTCGCAGCTTTATGGCTGGAGGCCATGGCGGATGAATGGCTCAGTTCGAGCAGCACATACATTTTTGATGTCCCAACGCTTTCCTGCCGAACGAGATGCTATCATGCACATTGTCAGCTGTCAATACCATACTTACCACACGCGACTCGTATGGTTCAGCGAATGTATACGCTCGACACAACCTCTCTTGAAAGGTCTTGCTCGACCGTCGCCCGTATCGGGCTATCGCTTCCACACTCTACTGTCGACTGTTGAAAGTAGACGCATTGACGGCTGTCAGGAACACCGTCAAAGGGGAAGAAATTGATTTGGTGAATGTGTAAAGGACATGGCCAAGCGTGAAAGAAGGTCGGCATTTTGGGAGGCTTTCGTGTCAAGCTTTCCGTCAATTGCCGATGATCACTCTCACACCTCACCTTCTCATTGCCTTTCCCATCCGTTCCTGTATTCATTCCATCAACGCCAATTCGTACCCCCGTCCAGTTCGGCCGTCAACGGACGCTCCGGTCATTCATGACTGATGCGAAGACATAGTACTGTCGAGACTCCCGAGAGGCACACCCCTTGAACGATTCCCAAGCATTGCTGACGGCAACCATCGAAACGAGCGATCTTCCACGATGCGATAGCTCTACAATTGGACCCCCGCAGCGAGCACAAGATGTGAAGCGGCCGACGGAAGGGCGAAGGCTGCCTTTGAATATCCATGCCGGCGATGGTCAGCCCGACGTGCGCTGAGAAAGAGAAGGAGGTCGCAATGCTACGATGCTCGACGGGTCTGCGTCTTCAAATACACATCTGCCCAACCCGCTGTTCGCTAGTACGGCACAATTGGCACATCATGGCGGAGACTGGTCACATTGTAAGGTCCTTGTTGTCCTGAGCCAGAGCTGGCGCGCTCTCTTTCGTTTTATGCAGTATCTTCTCGTGAGCTCACTGAATATCTTGCTCACACTCTCTATTGCAGCAGCATGCCTTCTCCATCGCCTCTCGAACTTGTCGCCCTGGTATTGCCATGCTTTTGTTGAGCGCTGTGCTCTCTCTGCCTATCCTTACGAATGGACGAGATGTGTGCTGCCATCACTTCACGCCTCCATGCTCCTCATCCTCCGACTTCTTCCCGAATCTTGATCTCAATATCAACATGCTCGTGAAATACCATCGGCGGCATTCACGGGCGAGCCATTGGAAGGACGGCATCTGTGAGGCCTTGGTCAGCCGCGGAAGGATGCAAGTATGAAACATGCACCCCATCTTACTTCGGCCGTATGCTGCTGCTGTGCTAACTAGTGCGGCTTCGATGTGACGCAGGCTGGATGGTTGTAGGAGGTCCTGCGAACGGTGCGTGTTGTCAGTCAACTCTCCTGGGATCAACGCCTCGAACCCGACATACTCTCTTGCGCTGCGCGGATTGTTAATGGTATGGTTCCACGTCGATGTTGCTGGTTGCCGAGACCTGGTACGGTAGGTCGAGTGAAGGGCAGGAGTGTTGCTCATTGGCGTCGATGGTGAAGGTCGTTTGCCATTGTTGACGTTCCGTTGCGGCCTTGGCGTTCATGTCCGCCGCACTGCCTACAGCTTCATTTCTTCTCGTTTCAACTTCCTCTTTTCTTCTTCGGCCAGCTTACAAGCACGTATGTATCCCCATTGCTTTCCACGGCCGCCAGGGCATTGCTAACCAGCTTCTCATCGAAGAGAACATCACACACACATCGAGTACGTATTCCCTCATTCCCATCACCTCCTGAGCACTCCCAGTGGCGGCGGTGAGCTGCACTGCTCTGATTAATGCCACATCGATGAATCTGCCCACGCTGCGGGTGCATCTTTCGATGCTCCCATCCCAACTACGGTCACACCATTGCTTTGAAGGCCATCATGCTAACTCTCTGCTCAGAAACCGACATTCAAATCACCGCGTTGTAAGTCCTTCCCTACCACGCCTCTCCTCCACCTTTCACGGACGGCACTCCGCAGTGACCACGAGCTCCGGACCGTCCGCTTCGACTACATTGCATCAAAATCCAGTGCAGAGCAAGAGTGACATTGACGGATTTGCCTTCACAGTTTCCACCACCAAGGCCCGCAGAAACGTTTCTCTCTGTAAGTCTCTCAGTATCTGTGGCTCTTGCTTCGAATCCTTCTGCTCAAACAGCATTTCTACCTGTGAGAGCGAAGACTGACGTGTATCCCAGCCGCAACAACAACAACAACAACACCAGCAGCAGCAGCAATTGTAAGTCACCTCCTGTTCCTTTACATCCGACTCCCCTCTCCTTGCTTGCCTCGTTCTGGCGCTCTACCTACCCCTCGGAATGCATAGGACCTGATCAGCGCCGAGAGAGATCATTGCTGACCACATCTCCTACAATAGCTCCTCACCAACACCGACCTCGTATGTTCTCCCTGCTCTCTTCCCTGCTTCGAGCGACGGCAATGGGTCCTCGCTGTTCAGCTCGATCTCGTTCCGACCGGAGCATTGGCATTATTGGAGAGTCCTTGCTGATATATGTCAGATCAGCAACCTCTCCACCGCCGCCAACAGCACCGTAAGTAAACCCCTTACACCTTTCCCGAGCAGCATCGCACCTCTTCTCCTTCTCCCTACTTGCTCTCCGATCTTCTTGACCGAACCAAGCCACTCTCTTCGATCTCAGCCGCTCGAAGTCAATATCTGCCGCTGGGTGGTTTACGGAGAGGGAGGGCAGTGCTTCTCATTTCTTTCAATGCACCGAGACTCTCTTTTCTTCCTCATCTGCCTGAAAACAAGCTTCGCCTCGGAATGGCTCAAAGAGAGAGTGGTGCCTACCTCTATTGATTTCGAATGCATCAAGCCTTTCATTTCCTTTTCATCCGTCCGAACTCGATCTCCACATTCGAGTCGCTAACCAGTATATAGATGTGCGTGATCTTGTGGACGCGTTGCGGCCGCCGCTGGTGCGAGAACGCGGGCTACTTCACCAGCCCGGTCGTGCTCTCGGGGTGTGCGCTTCGTCAGCGCGGCACTCCGCACGACGCGTGCCCGGCGCACCGCGAGGTGCACGAGGAGGGGGACTGCCGCGCCTGCGTGGAGCGGCGCGAGCGTACGTGAACTTATCTTCCCTGTCCTTTTGTGGCCCTATCTAACTTTTAGATATAGTGGAGCACCTTCGTGTGCGGGCGGCGGCGGCTGCGGCTTTGCAGCGTGCCCTCGACGCCCAACTCGGGCAGTAGGGAGAGAGAGAGAGAGAGAGAGAGAGAGAGAGAGGGGGAGTGGCGCTCCAAAAACAAAGCCATCAAACATCACGCGGTGAGTCCTCTTCCCATCCTCCGATGCGCTCTCCATACCATTCAACCTATTCTCTGCCGTTGATTTACTGATTGTTCCTTCCAGACAGCACTGCGTTGGAGAGCGGCGGCGGCGGCGATTTGTTCTTTTTTTAGGATTTTAATAAAAAAATACCATCACACGATGAGGCATTGCCTCGCCCGGCCTGTTGGTCGCGGCAAAGTTCTCCTGCTGGTTCTTCGTTCTTTCCATGCTCTCTCCGTCGACTGTGCTGTTGATCTCGTTGCTGTTCTGCCGAACAGGACTTTCACGTTCGAGGTGAGCACTGAGTGTGTTTGTTTCCCACGGTCTGGCTTCGTTCTCCTGCTGATCTATCTCTACTCTAGGCAACTAACTGTGCTGCTAGTATCGTGGC
This sequence comes from Zymoseptoria tritici IPO323, assembly GCF_000219625.1. NCBI lineage: Eukaryota > Fungi > Ascomycota > Dothideomycetes > Mycosphaerellales > Mycosphaerellaceae > Zymoseptoria > Zymoseptoria tritici. The sequence goes on along the minus strand of NC_018218.1, from coordinate 400,051 downwards.
TGTACTGTCAACTCGTGCCGATATCTCCGAATCAGCTTGTCCCATTCAGCTGAGATTTTGCTGCAAGACCATTACGTCGCGAGATATAACCTCGCCCAGATCGATGGCCATGGCAATTTTCTTCTGCTACTCTCTCGTCCGTCAACCCAGCTATACTGTCGGCCTCGTCACTGGACTGTCGAAAGCCACAGATACCTCGGAAGTGAGTCGATCTTTGTCGTCCGAATATGGTTGTTTCTCCTGCTGACCTTTCCCTTCGTGAACGGGTCTATCACAATTTGAGGCATGGCCCCGCCCGGCCCACAACTGTAGCAAGCTCTCCTGTCAATCTCCGCTCTGCGCCTACCGATTGTGCTGTTTATGTCGTTGCAGCCTTATCAAGTCTTGCCGATTCTTTCGAGCTCAGTCGGCCTATTCTTTCGAGAAGTGGCTGCTTCTCCTGCGGCTTTCTGCTCTCATTCTGCTGACTGTGGTAACAGTCTCGGTGCTGTTCTATCAGACCACGACGACGTCTCCGAGTGGGTCTTTTTTCTTGGAGATTTGCCGAAATCCTCTGGCTGGACCCTTTTCTTGAGCTGTTAACCACGGAACTGGCTTCCATCATGTACTGCCGACAAGCAGTGCTTAACCCAAGATGGGCTCCTTTCAATCTACGAACATGGCTGCTTCTCCTGCCCGCTTCCGATCCCTCCACATCGACTATGCGACTGGTATCGTTGCTGTACTACTGAGCACTGCTGGTCACTTTGAGGCAGGGCGTTTCTCACTTCATGTTCGCTGGAAATCCGGGTGATACAGTTTCATGGCCTCGAAATTATGACCCAACTTCAACTTGCGGACAGCCGTCTAGGTGTGCAGAGGCTACACCCGCCGCAGCTGCTACGATTACGACAAGCTAGACCAGCTGGTCCTCCTGCTGGACGGAAAAGCTGCGCAGACAACTTGGCTTGAATAGCGTGCACAAGCACAGTCGTGCGGGAAAGACGTCATGAAAAAGCGTGCTGAGTAGAAGTACAGCAACAGACGCCACGACAGCCGCTCAAAGACCAGCGAGATTGCGGAAAGCAGAACATATAGCTGCAAACCGGAGCTCTGTCATCACCCATCAACGAAGTTGCGCCCTCATAAGCGGTCGTGGGAGGGCGGACTATACTCACGTCACCAAATGTCTAGGGGGAGTACAGTCGGAGAGAACACTCGAGTTTCCCCGGGGCGTAGGATGCATCACGACTGCGTACTTTAAATCGAATTTAGACAAGCGAGCCGAAGTTGCGACACAGCGAGGCGACGAGCGATAGCAACGAGGGAAGTAAGTACTAGACCGAGCCTAAAGCGAGGTCGTACGTACAATACCCGAGCGCGTAAGGCATAGTCCCCTGCCCGCAGCGGCGAGCGCCTTAGTAGAACTATTTAGCCGCCGGAGGCTCTATTATAGAGGCGTATAAAGTTAAAGTTCGCCCGCAATTCGAGTGTTCTTTCTAACTATACTCCCCCGAGATATTTAGCTTACGTTATATAGCTCGTATAGCGGAGCTATCGATACTACGTACGTAGATGCTACTATACTTTAGGGAGGATAATTTATAGTATATACCGCTCTCTGTTAGCTTCTTTTAAAGCTATCCTATTACTAGTATAGTAGGTTAGTATATCGGAGTAGCTACTACTACCTATAATTCCGAGGTTGTACTAGGGATTTAAATTACTCGATTAGTCTACTTCTTCGTCTATAGGCTACGTAGTCCCTAGGTAAGGTTTGTCGGTAGCTACTCCGATATGCTAACCTACTATAGAGCGGTCCGATCTTAGCGTAAGAGTAACCTCTTAGTGCGGTCGTCTTCCCTATCGTGCTAGGTTAGAATCGTAGATTTAATTAGTAAGATCTTCGAAATATAGTATTTTTTATATATATAGCGGGTTAGTATATCGGAGTAGCTACTACTCTTTATAAGGCTAAGGGTATAGTAGGGACTCGGATTACTCGGTTAGTCTAATCCCTTATATATAGGCAACGTAACCTTAGATAAGGTCTAAGCGGTAGATACTCCGATGCGTTAATACGCTATAGTCGACTAGAGTATAGGATCCCCTCTACCCGACGAGTTTATAGTAGGATTCTAGCTCTATAGATATACTTCTACCGAGATAGTTATGCTAGGTCTATGCCGTCGGCGTATAAGTAAATATGCATAGGCCGAGACTACTTAATTATAAAATAAGGTATATTAGGTATATAGATATACTACGGTACCGCCGCACCGCCTAATATAACCTTATAGCCGACTATAGGATTAGGATACATCGCGCTAGGTAACCTAGATTACGCTATAATCGCCGACCGATATAACTTAGGCGCTCTAAGACTACGTCTATAATTATTCCTAGCTCCGGAGAGTAGGGAACGATCGAATGTCCTTCGAGCGAAATAGATTAGAGTCTAACGTCGCCTTATACCTTAATACTTCTTAATAAAACTTATTTTCGTATCTATTAACGTATAAGCATTTAATTATAAGTATTATCCCGGTCTAACTAAGAGGGCAATATTAAGGATCCGTAGTCCGCCGGTCTTTAGAATTAGGAAGCGGGTTTTTAAATATAAATGCTAGTCCGGACCGAAACGATAAGGACTATCTTATTTGTTAAGTAACAGTCGAAGGGAACCGCTACTACTAGGTAGATCTTTACGAGGCATTTATCCTTCGCCTTTATAGACAATCCTAGGCTACGGTAGAAGCGCGGAATTAGTATTAATAGGATGTTCCTTATAAAGACTACTTAGAAACGCTACTACTAACAAAATCGCCGCGCCCGTACGAACGTATTATTCTACAATTATCTCCGTTAGTTACCGGCGTATAGTCCGTAAGAATAAATCGAGAGGTATATTAACCCTCCTCTTCTACGTCTTTCCTACTAAGGCTTTATTAACTCGAAACCGCGAACCGTAACCTTTACGACTTCTACTAAGGACTAAGAATATATTAAGAATTATGTAGTTCTTATAGCTCGCTATCGCCCTTACTATAGTCGCGGCTGTATTAGCCGACGGCGTAAGTTATCCCTCTCTCCTATCTTACTTAGAGCTTATTACTAATAATAACGACACTTAGGTATACGACCCTACGATTACTAAGGATTGCCCTCGCGGCTGCTATAACTTCTAACCCGGTAATAATAACTACGTTCTAGGATAGAACTAGCTGCCCTACGTAGGAGTATATGTTACTATCTAATTCGACATACTACGTATGTGCCTACCTTACTAATACTTATTAAAGGGTTCGCTATATAAGAAGGCCGGCGCTTTATGTTACTTAGACACGTCCGACTATAAGTATACGAAGTACTATAGGGAGGTCTATAACCCGCCGGGCGACAAGTAATCTTAGTTATCTTATTAATGCGATAGATAGAGAGTAGCTTTACCTACGATACTCGGCTAAGCTAGACTTAATTTAAGTTCGCTTATAGCGAGTATTGTTAACGTAACTACGATATTAAATAGTAGTACAATCTTTTGCGCGGAAAATTAGCGAGCTATAATTTTAAGCCGCGCGGGCTAGGTAAGTAAATTTCGTTAATAGAGCTCTAGACTTTGTAATTTTAGCGAGCTAGCTCGATTACTCTCTTTAAATTAATTAATAGAATTTGTAATCGTCGGCGTAGTTCCGGACCTATATTAACTTATAAGCGTTCCGCATCCCTAGAGGGCCTAGACTATTAGATAAGTAGGGATCTAATTCTAGAATAAGTAGGTATTTAGCAAGCATAGGCTTAGGTAGGCCTAAAGTAGCTAACGTCCGGAAGTTCGGAAATTCTATTAGCGCAAAACTACAAAATCGCATTAGCGCAAAATGCCTTCTTTACTAAGAAATGCCCGCTTCGAAGGACAGCCTCTTTCTACGTAGGAAATAGCGTTTTACGACGTATACTATTCTTCTAAATGCTTAGAAATACGTCTAAGTATTCGATATCTAGATAGCTATCTTTCTTCGTTACTAAAGATACGCCCTAAAGAAGGTACGTTGTCGAAATCTCGAATACCGGACTTTAAAGAACTTCGAGCTTCGAGCGTCGAAATTTAGAGTTTATAACTAAGACTTTTGTCGATACTATAACTTTTAGTAAGATTTTTATATAGCAAAAATGCGGGTATATCGTAATAACTAAAATGCGAAAAATCGCTTAGTTCGTCGTTCTATATATTCTATCCTTACCCTATATAGCTATCGTATAGCCTAGGGATATATAAAGCTATATAGAGCCTTATAAAATACGACACTTCGAGGATATAGACATATTCCGCGCTAATTTAGAAATGTAGAAATGCGCTAATTTAATTTCCGAACTTCCGGACTTAGCCGCTTTAGCGCTTTGTTAGGCTTACGCCCTCGCGGACCTCTCCTTATTATTTATTTATTATAGTTATTTTCGAATAGTCTATAAGTATAGAAATAGAAAAGTATAAGTCCTTTCTACGTCTTACGATGTTTCTTATACTTCTAACCTACTCTCCTCGACTCTTCCTCTAATAGTATAATAACAATTATATAGATCTCTTATCTTGTAGCTCTCCTCGCTATAATTATAACTACGTTCGCCAACGGCGTAAGTCTACCCTCTCTAATCTTCGCTTAGTCGAGGTCCGATTACTAATAATAGCGACCCTTAGAGCTATAATACTAAATGTCTTAGGGGAGTATAGTTAGAAAGAATACTCGGATACTAGGTAACTAAGCGAAATTTTACGCTAAGCTAAAAAAGGAAGTTTTCCGACTAAAACGTAATACTAAAAAGATAAAGTCTTACTAACGCTAGTAGCCTTAGTAAAAGGGCTCTCTAGATCGCCTTAAACTAAGGACGCTAAAGGAGGTAGTTAATAGAAGGAGAAACGAATACTCGAGCCCCTTTACTAATCTACCCTTTCTACTACTAATAAATAAAGCAAAAGATAAAGTGTTAATATAGCTCTACTTCCGGGCTTTGCGCTAAGCCTAATCGGGAACTTTTCTATAACTTCCTAACTAGGTAGGAGCAAAAAATTCGTCGCCGGAGCGGAAGAGTCCCCTACCCCTTAGGCGATAGCTACTAGCTCTTAAACTAAACGTTACTATAAGGGCTAGTAAATAGAGGAGTAGCCTTTACTACTACTTAACTAAGAGGTATAGCTATATAATTAAAAGGAACAAAATAGTAATACTATATATAGCTGTACTACTACTAAAAACCCTCTAACAATAATAATACTACGATAATCCGCCTCCTTAAGGGGCGGGGGCTAGCTCCTTACCCTTACTATACTAGTAGTAGTGCCGCTAACGACGAGAACGATAATAAGGAGTAGAATCGCTTAATTATAGGTCTACGGTAGACGGTAGGGCTCCTAGCTATATATATATTATTACTACTACTACTACTATACTCTAATAATAATAATACTATAATAACCCGCCTCCTTAAGGAGCGGGTGCCGGCTCCTTACCCTTACTATACTAGTAGTAGTACCGCCGCACCTTCGACGAGAACGACGAGAAAGTTAAAGGAGTTCTTAGCGCTCTAATTAGCCGAGCGTTTAACCCCGGATTCGGCGTTTCTAGCTTCTGTACAAGTCGTTTACGCGAGTAATAGATCTACGGCCTCGTACTAGTAGCTACGCTTAAGATATATACCGTCTTCCGAGGGCGACGGATCGGTCTACCTCTACTAGTTACTAGAGGGGTCGACGATATAGGGGTAGTCTTAATAGGAGCTAGTATAGATTCCTTACTAAGATTAGTAGTAGCTACGCCCTTACCGCCTACCGGCGCTATACTAATACTACCCCGCCCTCTATCCCTCGCTCTACTAGCCCTTCTACTAGCCCTTCTACCGGCTCTCGCTCTACGAGCCCTTCTACCCCTTATTATTGCTATTACCGTTACCGTTGCTACTGCTACTAACGCCTTAGGCTCCCTTACCCTCTACTCTACGGCTAGTATTACTTCCTACGTTTAAGCCGCCGTTCGCTCTACTTATTAAGTAGTAGTCGCCGTTATCTCGGCGCTCGTTTAAAGCCGGCTACTAGCGTTATTATTACCCTTACGAGCCTTATAGACGTTATATTTATTCCTTAGAGCCTCGAATAGACGAGCTTACGGTAGGCTAGTAACGTTCGCTCTAAACTAAGTAGTAGGCAATCGACTTACTATAAACGCCTCGACATTGTCTATAAAGTAAGAGCCGCCTAATTTATATGCACCCTCGGTAAAGGCTAGTATACGCATAAACGCTACTTTAACTCGGTCTATAGCATTAATACGCTTTAGTAGCTATAGACTCTTAAACTCTATATCGTATATAGGGAGCTACTCCGGCTTCTATTTAATACGGCCGAGAGCTCTATTACGAGCAAACTAGCGTAAATAGTAGATGCTAGTAGGAATAGCAATCCTCTTAATAGTAGCCTTTAGTAATATATAACTATAAGGGGTACTAAACTGCTCGACTTTACTATAGTCCGTATAGTAATTACGGATCGGATATAGCACCTTATTATCCTCGCTGCGGCTAAGGTTTATGCAGTCGACATTACGCTTAATCTCGAGGGCGGTATACTAGCTCTTAAGGAGTCGCTCTACTAGCTATGCCGTTGCCTCCCCTATAAGCTCTACGAAGTAGCCTTAGTTATTAGCGGCAATAGCTTAAAGGGGTGTACCGGCGAGCGTATTAAATTCTAGTAGCTCTAGCTCGTTAAACACCTTATTAATATAGATAGTAATGCCCTTAACGCACTACTTTAGGTTAAACGTTAGATTCGTATAGCCCTTTATACTACGATTACTAACCTCTATACGCTACGTTAAGCTAGTACCGAGGTTTAGTAGATGCTTAATATAGTACGTTAATAGCCGCTCCTTTACGTCTAACTATATAGTCTAGAAGTAGATCTTGTCGTCGATCGTAAACAGTACGAGTATCTACTTTACGATCTCGTTAGTACCTTCTATAGTCTCTAACTTTAGCTATAGCTAGACGAGCCTAGTAAGGGTCTCCTTCTCCTCTCTTATATAGCTAGGCTTACGCGCACGGGCTAGTAGTAGTACTATTTCTGCTACTTCTAGCACTTCTACGGCTTAAGTAGAGGATTCGGTAGTATTAGCTAGGCCGGCGTAGCCTAGTTGTAAGTCTATAGCTATAGTTACTATTACTCGGAGTCGAGCCTTCGTAGCTACCGCTACGGCGGTAGCTCTACGTTTAGTACTAAGGTTAATGCGCTTAGTAATATTAGCGGCGGCGTACTATTAGTAATATTACTAGATTACTATACTAAATAGTATATCCGGAATAGCGGCGGTTAGCCCCTTACCGCGGTTAGAGATAATAACCTTTAGCATTCGTACACCCTTAAGATAGTTATTAGTAACAATAGTAAGTATAAAGTACTAGCTCTCGGCGCTTTCGCTCTTTATTAAACTATATACTATAGGAAACCCCCTTCTAGTGTTAGTAACGCTAGTTATTATACTAAGGAGTAGATTACTACGCTCTATATTAAAGGTAGCGTCTACTTATATAGAGAAGTCTAGCAATGTGAGGGACTGGCGCCCTTTCTATGACACGTGGCGCAACCCCGTGCTTTGTCTTGGCAGCCTACATCCTTTTCTGCGCTTACCGCGAGGTTTTGGGCTGCTTCCTTATCGAACTTGCTGTATCCAACACAGACTCTGAACTCTCGTGTATCGGCGCAACCCCGTGCTTTGTCTTGGCAGCCCACATCCTTTTCTGCGCTTACCGCGAGGTTTTGGGCTGCTTCCTTATCGAACTTGCTGTATCCAACACAGACTCTGAACTCTCGTGTATACATTGTTCACCCGTGACAAGCAAGAAGCGCCTTACGAATACCTCTTACCTTAGCATCTAATATACTACTTACTCGAGTAACGCCCTTAACGCTATACTAGTCTATAGCTTATATTTATATAACTAGCGGGCTTTATAGCAGAAGCCTAGCTCGACTAGTACACTAAGTAGGGCGTTAATAACCGTCTCTAAATCGCCGCTACCCTACTTCGTAACTCCGTTCGTAAGGTTGTAATACTTCTTACGATTAAGCTATATTGTTTGTTTGTTTGTTTGTTTGTTCCATTTACGTCCTTTCGGAGTCCAAGACTATGTAGGACGGCTTTGCCATAAAGGCAAAGCAGTAGATCTATTTACAATTAAATTCTTTCGGTATTCTTTGACCTTAGGGGAAACCCCGTGCCTAAGGCAGGACCTGCAAGCAGAATCTGCCGAAGGACTTTAAAACAGCGCAAGACAAAGGAAATCAAACGAGTGTCGTTGTCTGCAGCCGGGGCTGCAGAATTTTCGCGCCAAGCTTTTGCAGAATTTTCAGCGGATCCTTCCGCTTTGTACACACGCTGCGAATTCGAAAGAGATGTAGCGTAAGGCGATGCAGCGCAAAGGCGCAAAAGCAGCTGTCTAACTCGCTGCCTTCTCTTGTCCTTAATATGCCTTTGTAGAACTATATACCGCCTTCTAGCGTATATAGCTACGCAGGTTAATTGCAGAGTTGTAGATTCTACCGAGTTCTAGCTCTTTAAAGTATATATATACTTCCTTTAAGGGCGACAAAGTCTCTAGAGAAGGGATATGCGATTTTAATTCGGATTTCGAGGAGGTGCGCGTATAGGGCAGAGTAGACTGCTTCTTTCTTCTTCTCGTTCGTAGCGTAGAGGGCTATTCGTTCGAATCGTGCTGTTGTTCTGTTATAGCTCGTGTTTCGAGGCGGATTTCGAGAAGGATTTCGGGCGGATTCGAGAGGTTTTCGAGGAGGTTTCTTCTAGACTGTCTTAGTTTCCCTTCTAAGGAAGGTACTTACGACGGCCACCGCGTAAAGGTGCAGTCTGTTCGGCCGTCACGATTAAGCTATAGATTCTTCGTAGAGAGCTAGCAATAAGCGGTCTTATAGGACTCGCCGGTAAGTCGTAGTTAAGCGGCTAATGCGAGGCCCTCGTAGTAGCTAGGCAATCGCCCTTAGTGCACTATATAGACTGTTAGTAAGGGGGCGACTTTATAGTAATAGCTAAGGTAGTAGATAGTAAGAATCTACCTCTTAACTTCCGCGTCTTACCTTATACGCTTAAAGGATAACCGACAAGACTACTTATAATAGCGAGCGCGAATATACTTCGTAGCGCGGGCTCGTAGGTAGCGGTATTCGTCGTCGCTATCGTTTATAGCTTCCTTAAACTCCCTATTATTACGTATAGCGTCGCTGTAGTAGATATAGTAATATAGCTTACGTTGCGCTATACTTAAGGTATAGACGACTACGAAGCCTATTATAAAGGTATAGTCTTAGAGGCGTAAGTAGTAGTATTCGGCATCCTTATATACCTTACCGTTACGTAGATACTCGAAGTAGCTAGGGTCTATAGCCTATATAAACGACTCGACCCTCTTACGCTACTCTTAAGTAAGTAATAGATAAGGTTGCTAAGTAGCCCTTAGAAATAGAGGTAGCTATAGTACGGTTATAACGTCCGGTATAGACACCTTACTCGTCTTGTTGCCCTTATAGATTACTTACTATAGAGCCTATACTATAGACACTAGATGCTCCGGTAGTCGTAAGGGCGGCGGTAGAGCTAGTAAGTCGCTTAGCAAGTTAATAGCATTAAAGGCTCTACTACTATAATTACGTAGAGCCGGTAGAGCGCTCGGTAGTAGACCTATAAGGACGCTAGTAGATAGCGTGTCGCCGAGGAAGTCCTTACTAAGTAAGTCGTTAAGGTAGTCGTCCTAAGTAGTACGTAGTATACTATAGTTACGGTAGAAGTCCGATAGGGAAGGTAAATCTACTATAGATAAGTCGCTAATATCGTCTATTTTAGTAGTTAAGGGCTAAAAACTAGCGGTGAATTTAGTAAAGTTATAGTAGGCTTAAAACACGGCCGATTTAGATAATTCCTTTTTTAACGTAAAGCTCGTAATACGCTCTATAGGTCCTAATATCGCTTTACTTAATGTCGATAGTGTAGTAATACATTAAGTAGTATATAAAGGTAGAAGAGCGGTAAGATAAAGTCGGATTTCTAAGTCTTAGCATATATACGAGCTATACGAGTTTATCCGAGTATTCTTTCTAACTATACTCCCCTAAGACATTTAGGCTATAATACCGCTACGCTCGAAAAGCCCTACGGCCTCTACTACTTTAATTAGTATAACCCTAAAGGAATAGACTATACTCTACCCTATACTCCGGTATGTACTGTTACTATTCTCGAAGAGTAGTAAATCGAATATAGCGTAATGTGTAGACCTTACTAACTCGTAGAAGGCTTCGCCGTATAAGATTTTTAACGCTAGGTGCTATATAACTCTAGGAGACTCTTCGACCGCGGACTACTATCGTTAGTATAATTAAGGTGAATAATAGTTAATTACGGTAGTCTTACGGACCTACGCGGTATTTAGTCCCTTTAGTTCTACAATTAAGTAGTATATCCCTTATAGACGAGGTTGTTCGTAAATAACAATCCCTAATAATACGAAAGCGAAGTATCTATAAGGAGAATAATAGAATAGAACAATCTAGCTAATTTTCTATAGGTAAAAGTAATTACTCCCGCGTAGATTAACTCCCGGCATAGATAACCGGACAAGCGAGCCGAAGTTGCGATATAGCGAGGCAACGAGCGTTAGCAATAAGGGAAGTAAGTGACGGCCGAACAGACTGCACCTTTACGCGGTGGCCGTCGTAAGTACCTTCCTTAGAAGGGAAACTAAGATAGTCTAGAAGAAACCTCCTCGAAAACCTCTCGAATCCGCCCGAAATCCTTCTCGAAATCCGCCTCGAAATACGAGCTATAATAGAATAATAGCACGATTCGAACGAATAGCCCTTTACGCTACGAACGAGAAGAAGAAAGAAGTAGTCTACTCTGCCCTATACGCGTACCTCCTCGAAATCCGAATCGAAATTGTATGTCCCTTCTCTAGAGACTTCGTCGCCCTCGAAGGAAGTATATATACACTTTAAAGAGCTAGAACTCGGTAGAATCTACAACTCTGCGATTAACCTACGTAGCTATATACGCTAGAAGGCGGCATATAGTTCTATAAAGGCATATTAAGGACAAGAGAAGGCAGCGAGTTAGACAGCTGCTTTTTGCGCCTTTGCGCTATATCGCCTTACGCTACATCTCTTTCGAATTCGCAGCATATATGCGAAGCGGAAGGATCCGCTGAAAATTCTGCAAAAGCTTGGCGCGAAAATTCTGCAGCCTTGGGCTGCAACACTCGTTTAATTTCCTTTGTCTCGCATTTGTTTAAAGTCCTTTAGCATTGCCTTAGGCACAGGGTCTCCCCTAAGGTTAAAGAATACCGAAAAATCTAATTGTAACTAGATCTACTGCTTTGCCTTTATGGCAAAGCCGTCCTATATAGTCTTAGACTCCGAAAGGACGTAAATGGAACAAACAAACAAACAAACAACAAGGGAAGTAAGTACTAGACCGAGCCTAAAGCGAGGTCGTACGTACGATACCCGAGCGCGTGAGGCATAGGCTCGTTTAAAAGGTTAGCAAAACTATTTAGGCGCCGCAGGCTCTATTACAAAGGCTAGTTTTGGTAGGAGTAGCAGTTAGCCGGATGTTCTTTTATTCTGTTCTCCTTGTAGACACTTCGATACGAAAGCCCTCCACTTCCTCGTTTTTCTACCCAGTTTCTTGCACTTCTTAACCGCAAATAGCAGACCACACCCAATCAACAAGGACCCTACTCGGAGAGACGGTGTCGAGCTAAATGTGCGAAAAAGGTGAATTGGAATTGTGAGTCTAGAGCGAGCGGACGTCTCAATTTTGACCCATCCCGCCCTGAAATCCATTTGCCTAGTCTGACCGCGAATCGTCTGCTGTATTCCTTGTCAGAGCTGAGACGATCAGTCTCCTGACATCCAAGCATCTAATACTCTCTGATTCGTTGGAGAAAGTAGACTACCCAGCCCACACAGCTCATCGTCGCCCCCTGGATCACCCTTTCCGACAATATTCCACCTTCGAGTTCGCAGACTCCACATACTCTCCAACAGCGGACTCAGATCAACAAGCCCGCAAGCCTGCCAATGAGATCCTCCTCGATCACAGCCACATCCCCCTCCCCATTGACTTTCGCGGTGTAGAACCCGCAAGTCCCAGTAGCACACACAAAGTGCAGTTTGCGTCCCTTGGCTTTGCCGGCGAGCTGGAGACGGCTTGGTTTCTCGCAGTCGCATGGCTGGTGGTTTGCGCTGGTGCCGCGGCGATCGTCGAAAGTGACGAAGCGCTCACAGGGAAGGCATTTGAGGTATGGACGACCGGCGTTGCCGTTGCGGTTGGAGGTCTTGGTGATGAGTCTGGTGAGGTCGTCGTTGTGGGCGCCGCAGCGGGAGCAGTTTGGCTCGGCTGGGCCGGCGGGGAGGTTGATCGAGACCATTTTTGATTGACGGTCAAGATGCGAAGTGGGTCTTGGTGTGAAGGGGACAGGGTCGTGCTTGGCCCTGATGTTTGGTATTTGGTATTTGGTTGGTGGGTGGTTGGGAGGAGAGAGATGGAGGGAAGAGAGGAGTTGGGGTGATTTTATAGGCGAAGAAGTAGCTGCGCAAATCAGCGGAAACATAATTCTGTTGGCACTCTCTGGCTGGAAATGACGAGAATCGACGTAGAAAGGTGATTGCTGGGGTTTGGTAATCATTGAATAAAGAAATGATGAGACATGAGCCGTAGACGTGCGGTGGACTAGAAACAGCGGAAGCCGGATTATTGGCAGTGCTTCCACGGGAAGCTGCAGAGATTAGACACATCAGCCAAAATCTTACCAATGATCAGCCCGCCTGAACAGAACATCGGCCGCATCGTAGATTGTTTGCTGCCGTTAGCGCTTTCCCATCTTCACTCAGGCAGAATCAAGATCCAGTACACACATGCGCTGGCTTTGGCAGCCTGCCTGATCAAGTCCCTTCCCGTCAGACCATGAGCTCTCGCTGTAAAAGGCTCGGTCTCACTTCATGGAGGCGAATCGTGCCATTCCAGAGAATGACATCGCCCAGAGCTGCGTGAAGTTAAGTTCCGGATCGAGACTGAGGCCTTGAGGTTTCCGGGACCAGCCTGTCATTGGTATTGCCTCGTGGACATTGGCGCAGTATCCGGGTGATGAAAGTCGGCCGTGTAGACTCCCTTTCTTCTGTTGCAGCTCGCTTCATTGGGACGATCAAGCTCCGGACCAATACATGCGATGTTCGAGACATGCAGACGCCTCGATCGCAGGCGTAGTTGCATCGAGAAATTGATGGGATCCTTGGATGTTTCGCATGGGCTGCGCCGAAGGGGTTATTGGCTGGAATAAATGGTCGGTCGATCGGATGAACCAGAGGTGTCGTAAGCGCATTGAGGAGGTCCTTCTTTTTCGACCACGACCCTCAAGCCGCTATGCTTTCATTGCCGAGCTGCGGTTGTTTCACGCCTGTTTTTGTTTGCTCTGGCGATTTGTCGTCTCCTGACCAAGCCGCGCGATCAATCTGGCCATGCTACATCTTCTCCAATGCACAGTTGTCTCGTTGAGATAGCCTTCTCGCTCATTGGTTTAGGGAGAAGGATAACTGCGCACCGAGCTCGAAATCGCTCGATCTGCATTGCTCTCCGTTCTTGCAGAGCACCTCGTCCTGACTTCGCCGTCTCAATTCTCAAATGCTTCTGACTTCAACCTTCCAACTTCCTCGGCGTGGAACCCAGAGTCCCTCTTCTCCAGTGCCTTGGTAAAGACGTCCGCAGCGGCAGCGACGTCTCCCGATTTGATGGGTGGCCCGGCGACTTATTCTCGAGTGTAGCAACATTGCACCCGGAAGTGTGTTTCGTCCATTCATGCATTTCCCGGCTTGCTAGCGATCCTGACATTGCTCTAGAGTGGGAATTTGGTGCGTAAATGTTTCCGAGAGCGTCCGAGGGGTTCGAGCAATAGCGGACGTACACTGCTTCTCGCCCGACGCAGCGTAGCGCAGTGTATCCGCACTCATCGGTTTGGAAATGGAATTATACTCTAGCAGCATTCCAAGAAGCGTCCAATAGCTCGAATCCTGCACTTCAGCTCACCTCGACTCCTCGATTGATTGAACCGGGTTTTAGACCGGCAAATGGCGTCGCCACCGAGTCGTTTGCGCGTTGAGGACATCCGCGAGGGGGGAGATATCTCGAATCGAAACCGCCAAGGATTCGTTCTCGAAATCTTCCGCACTAGACGTTTCGCAGCATCGACTCAATACTCTCGTGTGCAGCATCAGCACAGGATCCAGCTCTCAGAAGTCTCCGCGAGAACAATAGTCTGGATCTTCAAAAGCCATTCGATATGGGCAATGCATCGAGAGGAGCCTTGGATTCATAGCGGTGGACTTGGAATGCCAGGACCGTGAGGGAGAAATTTTTGAAACGTTGGTCGCTGCAGACAGTCTTTGTGGGATGTTCCGAGAAACTACTATTCGATTCGGAGGAAACTTAGCAGGTCCGGACTGTAGAACGACGCCGGGAGGAAAGGGCTTTTGTGAGGCTGGAGGCTGCTGAGGTTCCAGAACCTAGAGCAAGAAGTCAATGTGCTCGGGTTTTTGTTGGCAGCATACATACCTTGCGTCCTTGGAGAAGGGGATGGGTGGATCACACTGTTTCGATTCGTCTATCGTCACTGGCGTTCAACTTCCGATCACTTTCGTCTGACAGCTTCGCTGGGTATCATCGCTTCCTCCCCTCCCTTCATCACCACCCCATCTCGCTGCTCCTCAGAACCAAGCCAGCGTCCACAGCGCCGGCAAATTCGGCCACCGTTCCTGCCACTCCGCGAGCACATCCGGTACCCTCTCATCAAACCCACTCCTCCCTTCTCCATTCTCGAATCCCCTCCCTCCGCCCTTGACATAAGCCTCCCTCTCCTCCACCGCAACCTCATTCAACTTATCCGCCAGTTCCAAAATCGCCCGCCCGCCCACCAGCGCTTCCTCGTGATTATCCTTGATGTCCACATTGAACACATGAACAGGTCTGTTCAGCGGACTCCCACGAGTAAGCAGATCGTCGACGACCGCATCCCAACATCGCTCCTCACACGTGATGACCACATCCACCGTCCCCGCCTCTGTTCCCTTTGCGCCTTTATCGTCCCCCCATTCCGTCTTGGGCTCTCCGCTTCCACCGCCAGGCCCATCCGAGGCAGCTGCAATCACCCGTGGTCCTACCCGAGGTACGCCGACCCGCCAATCCTGCCACCTCTCCGGTCCGAATTTGACGTTTTTATTGCGTTCGAGCATGGGTAGGATTCCGTTGGCGGAGTAGAGGCGTCGGTCTTTGGAGGCGAGTTCGTCGTACATGGAGGCGTAGGAGGTCGAGTTGAAATTGTAGACGTTGGGTTGAGAGATGGAGGGGCCGGGGAGGCGGACGAGGGACCCCGTGCCGAAGGAGATGGTGGGGTAGGGGGTTGGTTGGGCGGTGGTGAGGCGAAGGTGGGCTTCCATTGAGCTGGGAATGTGTCAGCTGAAGGTTCTGCTTATAGTGTATGCACATGATTTTACCGATTATTGTTGCTCGCGCAGACGGTACAGAATTTCAGCTTGAAGCTGTCGCTGGGATTTTGTGTCTCTTCATTGCTCTGTGATTGTCCATTCGTCTTCTCTTCTTGTTGTGGTTGTTGTGTCTCTGATACATCATCGTCGGCGCCGTCTAATCCCATGTTCGCTGATGCTCTCCCTTCTTCAGGCGGAGGCGGAGGAGGCGGAGGAGGTCTTCTTCGCGGATCGGAGGCCATGTTTTTGTGCTGTTTGTGGTAGTGGAGCACGAGTGCGTTGGAGGAGGCGCCGACGCTTGGATCGTGTGTATTCTGTCAAGAGCAGGTAGAAGTTCAATGGCGTCGACGAGGTGCATCAGTTGTGATGTTATTGACACGAAGTCGCGATCTTGAAAGTCGCGAATCTGAAGCTCAAGGCGGAGCTGAGTCCGACGCCCATGCTAGCGTCGTGCGTGCTTAGGTAGAATCTGGTGAAGCAAGCTTCAAGCCAAATTAACATGTGACAACAGACTAGACACAATCCAACGGGAATGATAAGCCGCAGTGAAGGGACTAAAAGGTAGGAGCAGAGTACCTATATAGGTCCTTGGAGCAGACTGTGCTCGTTGTCAATACTTCATAGGCTTATAAACATGCTCAGCGTGTAAGGAGATGTCGAAACGATAGCACATTGTCCGTTTATATCTGTTCCGAATGCGTGCATGTCCAAGCTGGAAGAGCTGCAAGGTAGTCGTCTACTTCACGACAGACACGACCGAGCCAGACCGAGGACAGACATCCAATAAACGACCAATGCTGAACCAAGTCCACTCTCTTCCGCGCCGTGGTTCAGAAGGTTGCAACCTTGCTCCTCAGACGCTCGATGCCTTTGCCTATTCGTGCTGTTCGATCTCAAGTCGGACGACACACACGGAGGCTCCTCCTTCGAATACACCAAGACCATATCCATAGCCTCTCCCAAGCATTCGTTGCATTCGTGATCTCATGATATCTTCATGTTCCATCCGGATTTCGATCCCCAGATCCATCGTTCACTCAGTCATGTCCTATTGTGTAGGTCCAAGCGTGCTCTCTCGCAGAGTCCACTGTCCAAGAACCCTCTCTCTCAGAGATCCTGTCCCCAAGACTCCTCTCACTCACTCAACTTATGCGTCGGACACTCCCCCTCACACCCAGGCTGACTCGTCCACCACCCCCGGACACACCTCCGATGAAATTTACACAAACATTCCATCCTCGCCAACACCTCTCCTTCCTCGAAATCCTCCAAGCAAATCGTACACTCCTGCGCTCCACCCTCAGGATCCACACAGTCCTTTTCCGTCGCATGATATATCGCCATTCCTCTCGGGCGGAAGCGGGGTGGAGTTGCATTCGGCGGCGCAGGACCGGGGAGATGGGAGGGTGGGGAGGCGGGTGAGGGTGCGGGGAGGGAGTTGGACATGGAGGGGTTGAAGCGTGTGGAGATGCAGTGTTGGATGTGGGTTTCGCGGAGAGTGGGGATGGGAGGCAGTTCGGTGCCGCAGACGGGGCATTCGTCTTCTTCGCGGATTTGGCGACGGGGTGGTGGCTGAGGTGCTATAGGGTGGGAAGAGGGAGAGGGTCGATTCAGGCTGTTACCGTCGATGCTGGTGCGGTAGCGATGTGCGGGTCGTGGAGCTGCTGCCGCGGGTACGTAGGACGAGGAGGAAGGTATCACGCGGGAGGTTTGTGATGGTTGGTGGGTGTGTGATCGGTTTCGTTGGTGCGGAGGAGGTGGTAGTATTGGCCTATATCTTTGTGGCTGGTCTCTTGCACTGTCGCCTCGTCCTGCCTCCACTCTCTCATTCAAAGCTCTTATCGCGTAAGCGGCCGCCGCTGTCACGACCTCTTCGGCTCTCTGCGATCCAGCAGCTACCGCCGGTGTCCACGGATCTGGCACACACGGGTTGCAGACTCTGACGACCTCGCCTCCTCCCAGTGCGGGGTTCTCATGTCCATTCGGCGACTGTGATTGGCCTTCTGGTGTGACAATGTACTGCCGTGGAATTGTGATGCGATGTGGAGAGCAGGCCGAGCATACCACTCGTCCACACTTTCGACAATGATGCTTGCGTGTGAAGAGTCCGAATATGGTGTGGCATACTGGACAGCTGACCACATTCCCGTCGGGTTGCCATTCGGGGCGAGGAGAGGTCGGGGTATTTGTGGTCGTGGTCATGGTGTTGGTGTGAGAGTTGTGGCGGCGGCGTGGATCGAGGGGAAGAGGAAGAGGATTGGGAGGGTCTTGCTCGATGCTGAAATGGATCGGTCGGGTAGCGAGAGATGAGAAGGACGGTCGTGGAGCTCGCGGCGGACGAGGCGGAGTGGTGAGATCGATGGCTGTGGCGCGAGTGGATCCTCCTGTGTGCTGCTGAGTGGTAGATATACTGTCGGTTTGGTCGTCGTCGAGTCGTCGTCGTTTGTTCATAGCGATGTTGAGCGAATGGAGGGTTGATGGAGGAGGACGATAGCAAGAGGAGGAAGAAGGAGGTCTGAGATACGGGTCCCAAGAGATAACGTTCAAGTCGGAGCTGGTCGCGTGCGCGCTTTCACTGTCGTGTTACCGTGTCTCGTCTCTCTCGCAGTCTTGAGCCGAGTGAGGACCTTATTGTGAACCGATCCAAAGCGGTCTGTCGTTGGTACATTGATGTGACACTCTCACTCTCACTCTTCTCACGGCGACATGTCAAGGTCAAAGGAGGCGTCTTCGGTGTGTGAAAGTGTGAAGATGTCGGGTGTCGGCCAAACGAGGCGCATCAAGCTTTCGGCGGGAGTGTCAAAGCCGTCGATCAGCCGGCAGGGCAGACGGGAACTGAGAAAGGAGTGATGACAAAGTCAACTTGCAACTTCCTTCGTCGTCTCTTGGGCCTACCTCGAAGACATTTGTATACGACAATCGAAGTCTCGACCCGCCCGCATACAGCGCTCAAGCAAATCGAGTCCACTGTCACGATGGCCTGAACGAAACGCAACAGCGAGCATACGACCGCACGAGACGAGCTCGTTAAAGCGTTTTTTCGTTCCTGCAGTCCGCAAAGATCTCACAACGAACAGCATTCTCCTCGAGTGTACGTACAGGCTACGACTGCGCGAGCGTCGTCAGTGAAGGCAAGTTCAAACACTTCTTGGAAGACATATGTTCGCTTTCACGCTGTGTCCATTCCGGAGTGAAAGGACATCAGCTAGCTCCCGCTTGGCCCGTACCAATGATCGTGTCAAGCCTGAACTGCTCATGATGATGACCGCGAAGCATCAAAGTCAAGCTCGTTGATCACAGTGTACTTCATCACAGGAATTGAAGAGCAGGCAAGACTTTGGAAATGGCAGTCTTAGTAGTCAGACTGCGCTGAAAGAACAGCCTCATTGGCGAATACACTACGATGCCTCACAAGCGAAAAGCGGCCTCGCCACAACAACTTTCGCCTTTCAAGAAACAACATGTGTCTCCGGACAAGTCGAATGGCGCCAGTGCTACCGATCAATATCAAAACAACAGTGGCTTACAGCCCAATCTTCAGCCTCACTTCTACCCACCCGAAATCTCATCCTCGCGATGTGCCCAATATGCCAATGGCGAGCTCTCCAAACCGATCGATGTCCTCGAAACAGCTCTAGCCTCCACCTCGACTCAACGACAGGCCATTGCAGGAGGCCGAGCAGTTCTTCATTGGTTCAAGCGAGATCTGCGAGTCGACGACAACCGAGCTCTACATGCAGCCAGTCAGAAAGCTGTCGGATTGGGCATTCCTCTGTTGACGATGTGCATCGTCTCGCCGCAGGACTACGAAGCTCACTCGACTGCTCCGGTCCGAGTAGACCTTGAGTTGCGAACGCTGGAAGTGTTGAAGGCGGAGCTTGCCGAGTTGAACATTCCGCTCTTCACCGCAACAGTCGAGAGGCGAAGGGATGTTGTCGACTTCGTCCTGGACAGATGCGAAGAGTGGGGCGTGCGACATATCTACTGCAACATGGAGTATGAAGTCGATGAGTTGCGTCGAGAAGCGAAGATGGTTAGGAAAGGGCTAGACAGAGGCATCGCAGTTAAAGTGCTGCACGACGATATCCTCGTTCCACCCGGCGTGCTGAAGAACGGACAAGGAGAAGAATTCACAGTCTACTCACCTTGGATGCGAGCATGGGAGAAACATCTACAAACTCATCCAAGTCGGACAGAAATCTCTCCTTCCCCAACAGCGAACCCACCAGAAGCCAGAAATCTCTTCTCCTCCCTCTTCTCCCTTCCCATCCCACCAGCACCTCCATCGAAGTCCCTCACTCCTGAAGAACGAGACCGCTTCACCCACCTCTACCCAGCCGGCTCTCCCGCCGCCCGAGCACGCCTTGCCCACTTTCTGTCGTCCAAAGCGCATCAGTACAACGCCAGCCGATCCGATCCTGCGGCCCACGCCACCTCTCTTCTTTCGCCACACCTCTCCGTGGGCTCCATCTCCGCCCGCACTATCCTCTCCCTAACCCGCTCCATCGGCCAACCCTCCAACCTCTCCGACTGGTCGCGCGACGGCTCAAGAGGAGGCTCTGGCTCAGCAACCTGGATCCGCGAACTCGCATGGCGAGAATTCTACCGCCACATCATGATCGCGCACCCATGGATTTCGATGGGAAAGCCGTTTCAGTATGAGCTGAGTCCCAGTAATATCAGCTGGACTCCCGAACCCCTCGCAACCACATACTTCACCGCCTGGAGCCAAGGCTGCACCGGAATCCCCATCATCGACGCGGGAATGCGCCAACTCCTCCATCTCGGCTGGATGCACAATCGTCTCCGCATGATCACCGCCTCCTTCCTAACTCATCACCTTGGAGTCGACTGGAGGAGGGGAGAAGAGTGGTTCATGCTTCACCTTGTGGATGGCGACGTAGCGAGTAACTCTGGCGGGTGGGGATTTTGCTCGGGTACGGGGGTGGAGAGGAGAGGGTATTTAAGGATTTTCAATCCTTGGAGTCAAGGGAGGGAGTTTGATGCGGAGGGGGGGTTTGTAAGGAGGTGGGTGCCTGAGCTGGAGGGTGTGGATGGGAAGGTTATACATGATGAGGGTGGTGATAGAGGAAATGTATACCCAAGGCCCGTCGTGGGCCATAAGGAAGGAAGGGAGGGGGCATTGGAGAGGTGGAGGGCCAGGAGAGGAGCGGAGGGTTGAATGATGAGAGGATTTGCCCACCGTCGCTCCAACGACGTTCATCGGCTTCGACCAATCTGCCGGCGCATCGAGACTTGGCTGGAAGACACTTGCTCTGAGTTTGTTGGCCCAACACCCTTCGACGCATCCGACTCGGCCCTCCGAGCAATGACATGGATCTCCTACGGAGCTGCACCAAGAGTCCACGCTTCCTACTTTCCGCCGTGCTTCGATCTTTGCGGGTGTGTCAACACCACAGCGGCGCCCCCATTAGCACAGTCGCGCGGTCGGCTGGCAGAGAGTAGAGTCGGCTGTTTCTCTCCTACGTAATGGCCGCTGCAGTGCTACAGCTAAGTCTCGGTAGGGCGGTTCTCTGGGAGGATAGTGGAGAGTATGCCTTGCCTACCGAAGACCGTCCGAATAGACCAGATCTTCTCTCGGATTCACTTGTTGCTCTAGTCGACGGCAGTGTCGGCGAGAGCGTCAGCAGCATGGCTATGTATCGCGGACGAGATACAATATCCTGCTCATCGCTCAATAGCAGCCACTGAATCTACGACTCTCCGCAGCAGTATCTGTCAACGCTGAAGAAACTGGAATGCTCACGATCAAACGAGAGGCTTCACCCGTGCTTTCTCTATGTATGTGGCTGTGCTCAACACCCATCGGCTTTACCGCAGTGCTGGTGCACCGAGAATCGGCTGGAAACCATATCGACGACGAACTGGTTGAAGGACTCGGCGAGAGTATACTTCTCTTCGTTGAGCAGCCAATGTAACAGTACAGCGAATATCATATTCGCACAATCTTACGAGAGAGTGGGCGAGTGTGATCCATCAACCCAAGTTCATTGCCCTTCTCTTCCCGCACTCACAGACCGCACGACCGATAACACTGTCAGTAGTACGGCTGTGAAGGATACAGTGGAGGCAACGACTGCTTCGACTGCTACTAGGAGCCTTCGAAAGCAAGATGCGGCTGCAGACGATCAGGTCGAATTCTTTCAAGTCAGGGATGATGTAACGAGTGCTAAGAAGTGGCGGCAAGATGTCTTTCCAGACGTGTGCGTGGAGTCGTTCGATCTCCTGTTGCTGCTGCGTGATTCACCGCTGTGCGGACATTCTTGCCGGCTTGGAAGTGGTTGTATGATTGTCAGATACTGGTTGTCGGATACTGGTTGTCGGGTCGTGATTGTCGGGGTTGACAGAGCTCACAACGTTCGCAGATAGGTCTTTCGCCGACGACTTCATTCACAATGTGAGCAGTTAGCTGAAGCATTCCACCAATTTGGCGACCCAGTGCCATACGGTAGCAGCCTAGGAGCTGAAGCCCTGTTTCCAAATGGGAGTGTCACTCCAAACCTTCCCAGACAGACCGGAGTGCTTAACAGAAATGTGTGCCGACCGGCAAGATGAATTCGTCTGAGATGGAGTGGTATACAATCGTACAGAGTTGCGTCCATGTATAATGCTGATCAACTCAATCGACTCTTACCCAACCTCGAGTGCCTTGTCCCACGAACTACTCTCATTCCTGCTATTGTACACCAACCTTTCCCATCGATCGAGATGGAAGGCATTCCGGAATGTGTATGCTCTCGAGGTCTGTACTGTAAGGAGCGTCTTGAACGCTCAGCTTTATTGAATTGTCCATCCGTCCCTTCGGCAGCGAAGTATCCCTCATTCGATCGATTCTTCTCTCGCCATAACTGTCCCAGCTCTTTTATCGGTAGTTGTGTCTTCCATGTCGTTGCTCATCGGAGAGAAACGCGATGCTGGCGATGTGCTGATCGCTTGGATTGCAGAAGTTCAGGCGGACCTGGAACGGCGGAGCTATGTCAGAAATACTGCTATTGGCAGAAAGCTCCGTTGTCCGCTGGCTGC
Source organism: Zymoseptoria tritici IPO323 (assembly GCF_000219625.1). Classification (NCBI taxonomy): domain Eukaryota; kingdom Fungi; phylum Ascomycota; class Dothideomycetes; order Mycosphaerellales; family Mycosphaerellaceae; genus Zymoseptoria; species Zymoseptoria tritici. Next base: position 377,439 of record NC_018218.1, on the reverse strand, counting down.
GAGTGATTTGAATGCCAGAGATCGTATTCGGAATGTCTGTGCAGATGGCCTTCTGCAACAGGATGTCGGCGGTTATTCGATCGTTTTGGGAAGGCTTTCGTTGGGATCTACTTGTCAGCTACGCAATGGTGCTTCGACCACTGCCTGCCTCTCATCTCATCTCCGGTACTCTGCTCATCTTGCTGAGTATATTGCATCATCCACGTTTTGCAGAGAGTGAAAAGGAAGTGCTGTCAGCCTTGACCAACCATCGTGCATGACGCTGTGTATCCGTGGACTCTGGCACGAGCACGCTCGTGTACACGTTCTTCCAACGACAGTCGTCGTCGCTGCTCTCTGTTCGATGCGGACGGTTCGAGCACGATCGATGGCATCGAAAGGAGTGTTGTCCCTTGTCGTTGTGGATAAGTTGACGTTCATCGCCGGAGTACTTCCGGACCGCGGCGCCATGAGATCAGAGCGCCCCACCAGTGCTAGGGAGTGACCCGACGGATTGAACCTTGTCCCCAATGCTTGCGAAGCATGACGTTGTCGTTGAAGGGAAGACGATAGCAATGAGAACAACGCATGTCGATGTATAGAGGCTTGGAGGATTGTATATACAGGAGGACTGTACTTACAAAGATGCAACAAGACAACTAAACTACACGCCAGTACAGTACAAGCATCTGACAGAGCGTCGTGCCAATGCCAATGCCTGACGGAAGTGGTCGGGGTATCTCAGGTGAAAGTGCCCCACCAACCAGTGACGACGGTGTGCTTTGGTGAGCTCTCCAGGGACAAACAGCACAAAAAGTGAGGGGCAACCCAAGGTTCTTCAATGTGTGCGTCGTTGCTGCTGCTTTAAAATCTTCTTCCTCGACAACCAAACTTCCTCTCTTCTACATCAACCTCCATCACAAACATCTCCTCCACCAACAACGACACTCTCCACCACAACAACCAACAACCACACCAACACACCAACACACCACCCAACATGCCTCAGCGAATCCCCGAAGCCACCGAGCTCAAGGACCTCCTGTCCCTCAAGGGCAAGGTCGTCGTCGTGACTGGTGCGTCCGGCCCCAAGGGCATGGGCATCGAGGCCGCCCGCGGTTGCGCTGAGATGGGTGCCGACGTGGCCATCACATACTCGTCCCGCCCCGAGGGTGGTGAGAAGAACGCCAAGGAGCTCGCCGAGAAGTACGGTGTCAAGGTCAAGGCCTACAAGTGCCAGGTCGACAAGTACGAGAACTGCGAGAAGCTCGTTGCCGATGTCGTCGCGGAGTTTGGCAAGATCGACGCCTTCATCGCCAACGCCGGTGCCACCGCCGACTCTGGCATCCTCGACGGCTCTGTCGAGGCCTGGAACCACGTCATCAATGTCGACCTCAACGGCACCTTCCACTGCGCCAAGGCCGTCGGCCACCACTTCAAGGAGCGCGGCACTGGCTCGCTGGTCATCACCTCGTCCATGTCCGGCCACATCGCCAACTACCCACAAGAGCAGACCTCGTACAACGTCGCCAAGGCCGGCTGCATTCACATGGTAAGTTTTGACATCCCGCGGCCATGCCATCTTCAATGAGCTACAGCTAACCATTTATGCAATCAGACCAAGTCTCTCGCCAACGAGTGGCGCGACTTCGCCCGTGTCAACTCCATCTCCCCCGGCTACATCGACACCGGCCTCTCCGACTTCGTCGCCAAGGACGTCCAGAAGCTCTGGCACTCCATGATCCCCATGGGCCGTGACGGTCTCGCCAAGGAGCTCAAGGGCGCCTACGTCTACTTCGCCTCGGACGCCTCCACCTACACCACCGGCTCCGACCTCCTCGTCGACGGTGGCTACTGCTGCAGGTAGATGTCTTCGTTGACGTCCACCTCACCATTACGACGACTTCACGATTTTCGACGAATGGAAGGAATGAGAAAAGGTGCGATGGCTGCTGAGGTTGACAATGGGAGGATGTCAGTCAAGTGGCTGTTGGCCTTGCACTGAGGTATACGATTGCTTTCAAGGGAAACAAATGTGCAAACGGGAAGAGAGCCTGGTTGTACAAGTTGTAGTTGAGTGAAACACAGATCAAGCTTCACGTCACAACAACATATTTGTCTCTTTCTCAGTGACTTGTGATCGCAGGTATCGGTGTCCTTAACGTCTGAGCACTCACCCCCATCTCCAAGCTGCCACTGTACGTTCTACGCGAACTGCAACGCGGTAAGCACAGCCATGTTCGTTGATGCGAGAAACACCATCTGACCGAACTTGTATAACTTCTATCTAGTCACGCCTCTCCAATTCGCTGCCTCCCCACTTCAGCTCCAGTCCGCATCAATCTGGTCTCATACGCACCGCCATTGCCACCATCGTCTCCGCCGTCACGGAGGGCATCACCGTCACCACTATTACATCTCCTCCAGCTTCGATATCGCCCAGAAGCAACACCACTCCTCCCATCAACAGCATACCACTCCCTACCGACGACTGCCGCTCCTTCTCCAGCTGAGCATCGAGTGTTTCGGCGACGATGGGTACTTGCTATGCGACCAAAGCGATAGCTGTAGCAATCGGTACCTTTGCTGCGCTGGAGAGCTTGTCAGAAACAGTTGATCCTCCGCGGGAGAGGCGTTCCACAACGTTTCCGAAGCTCTGTGTAAAAGAGTGTGTCGATCGATCTGACCAAGGTCACTGGATCCTGGTAAGCTCTCCGTTCTTGACATCGGTATGACAACGCCGTCCATCGCTGCATTTGCATAGTAAGTGTTTCCTTTGCCAGAGAGCGTGGTCGAGATGCTGGACGGGATGGAAGAAAGTCGTTCGAAGGCTCTCCGTACCGCCCATCGATGTGATCATGGTAATCATCGCTTGATTCCCACAGCAAGTGTTTACTATGCCGGAGAGCATCGTCTATTTCCTATCTGCATGGCGCAAAGCCACTCGAAAGCTCTCCGAAGCGAATACGCTTTCCATTGCTGCAGCCATCGACAATTCTCTCTTGCGGACGGGATTGACGAAAGTCGTAGGAAAGCTCTCCGTCCTTGAATTCGGCGTGACAGCGACGGCCAACGCTTCATTCCCACAGCAAGTTGTTCCTTCGCCAGGGAGCATCGTCCATGTCCTAACTGCATAGCTCAAAGCCACTCGAAAGCTCTCCCGAGCGCAAGCAGCTCCGACTGCTACAGCCATCGACAATGCTCTCTTGCGGACGGCATTGACGAAAGCCGAAGGAAACCTCTCCGTCCTTGAAATGGGCGCGACAGTGACAGCCACCGCTTCATTCGCACAGCAAGTTGTTCCCTCGCCAGGGAAGCGTTGTCGACTTTCTGACACGACATTCGAACGCTGCTGGGGAGCGCTCCGAAGCGAAGACGCTTCCCATTGCTGCGTCCATCGCTTTAGTCGCATAGTAAGGGCCTACCATCTCGCAAGCAGTTAGTAATCAGCTGGGGAGGGAGTGTTAGCTCTCGTGGTCACATCGACGTCTAAGGCAGAGGGCTCTGAGCTATTCATCCGCTTCCTTTGGTCAGATCCACTGAAGCCTGTGGTTTGGAGAAACGATCGCTCGGCACCTGTCTCGACTGGCTGGAGCAACATGCATCTTGTGACATCAGACGAAGAGAATGATGAAAGCGGAACGAAACATAATCAAGCGAAAGGCCATGCATTAAAATATACTTCAAAGGAATGGATGCCAGAAAGGAATGACCGTCTCGGCCCAAGCCCCAGGCCGCTCGTCCAGCCGCCATCGCCTCCACCTGCTCCTCCTCCTCCTCCTCCACCAACTCTCCGATCGCCCCGCCACAGATTGGACCGCCACCCGTCTCTGCCGCCTGCCCGCTCTGCCCTGCGTCCTCTCCGCTCCCGACTTGCTCCCCTCCACCCGACTGACCGCCCTGGTCATCACCTTGAGGGCCCGATTGACGAGGCCCTCTCGACTTTTCCCCATCAGCCTGCTTCTCCGTCAACGACGGCTGTCCGGACACTGCCTGGAGGATCTTGGGTAACTTGTCGGTTTTGGCGTGATCTGTTTCAACATGTCAGCGCAAGACCATGCCAATGAGGAGGATGGCGGACGAACAGCGAGAGGACGGATCGAAGAATATGATAGAATATAGCTTTTAGCTGATATTTGATATACTGCGAGGAGGTCAGCTTGAGTCACCTGGCGTGAGGAATGCAATGTGGATGGGACTCACAGCGATCGTCGGTCCGTTGTTGAAGAGAAGCAGAAGAAAGTCGAGGAAGAGAAAGTTCACAATTATGAGGGCATCTCGGGTGTCAACAAACCTGGCTGTGCTTACCATCCGGAAGTCTGGTGTACAACGGAAAGTGGCAGCTTCGAGAGGCATTGTTGCGCTTTCCGCATCCGCAGCGAAAGCAGCAAGAACTGAGGGCCACCCACGGCACGAGGACGACGAGGAAAGTCGGCATCGCTTCACTACACACCATGCACCATTCGTCTCTAACGGACGGCAAGATGAGCGGTGGAATGAGAGGAGACGAATCCACCGCCAACACACGGAGCGATCAGCATGCCGCATTCCTGGGTCTGCTAAAGAAAGTTTGCGACGCAAAGGTGTTGGACGACGGCCGCCGGGCGAACCTCTTTCCGATGCCGTTTTTGCGCGAAGTGAGTCTACAGGGAAGTGCTATCCTTATCGCGGAAGATGAGCGTGGAGGAGAGCACATGACAGTCCACTTCGAGTGACTGAAAAGCTCTCGTGAGGATAGGGTATCCTCATGAGTTATCGAAATCAACGCCGTCTGTCCGTCCTGTCAAGGTTCTCCCACGTGCCATGGTGTACCACATGAAGACTTGCCGAACTCGGGCTCTTTTTATCTCTGCGATCATCGCTGCGGACGCCTTTGCCGGCATGTCTCATGCGACCAATAGTGTCGTCGAGACCGCTGAAAATCCCGAACATTCCAAAAATTGATGGCAGTAGAGAGGATTTCGAGTGCTGGACATCTCCGGAAACCTATTCGCGCTCATGCTTCCAGAACTCCATCGCTTCGCAGGGTGTCTCGAAATTTTGAGGAGTCGCTGGGCGCGAAGAAGGACTCTGAAGGAGAAGCAGAATGGAAGAGCTCTATTCATCGTGCGTGAAGTTCGGAGCCAGGTCAAGTGAACGGAGTCCGCTCTCGCACCAACCATGAACACCACGCTCACGAGGTACAGGCTAGGCTCCTGTGAAAACGCTGATGTCCAGAGATCAATATGTATTGTCCGTTGACATTCGAGTGCCTACGGCAGCTTAATACAGTCCGATCGGTTTCTCTTCCGCGGCACACATGATACTTTAAAGCCATGTCGTCGACACCAATGGCTTGGCGACAAGGAGGTTCTGAGAAGCACACCCGGCTGGTCTCCGATAGTCTCAGGCTCCTGGTGGCCATGCTCTTGTATGTGTAAGCATGGTGTGTGCTTCGCAGAAGGGAGCGCTTCATAATCTGACCCAGACTCGCTTCCTTGAGCCGGACAGATTCAGGCCAGCGGCATTCTTAGTCTTCCTGTGGAGAAAAGTCGTACGTTGATTTAGCATCGATGGTTGTAGCCGGGTGTTACTTCGCCTCTAGGAGATATGCCCCGCCCGATCGATAGTGAGCACTCAGCGGTCTCAGCTCATATGAGTTTTCCAAGGTCTCTCTCTCCATTGTTTGCATCCTGGTTCCAATCCATGCGAGCCAGATTGATCTGACCACTGCTGAATCAACCTAGCCAACGATGTTAACGGACAAGCGTACAATTGGGTCAACTTCAAGCAATACAGTCGTGCGGTCGTTCGAGCGGTGCTACGGATGCTGTTCGAGCCCATTCATTTGAGGAGATACGGCGAAGAGAATTGGCGCACAGACATCCCATCTCCCCAGCCTTCAATCAGTCTCTGCAGCTGATCATTTTGTCCATCGTCCATGGGAACCCATCGCAAGTGAGAACAAATGTTGCCTCATTTCCAAGCCGATCCTGCTGTCCAAAACATGCAACCCTAGCAATCGTTCGCAAGCACTTGGTCCCTGAACTCACAGTAGTCCGGTACGTGGAACGAAATCAGTCTCCACCACCCGGCGGGAATAGCTGCGTCCATTGGCCGTCTGGGAAGGGGTGAAGTTGTGGCTTCTCCTCTCCAGGTCGCTCTAGGATAGTCGGGCTCTCGTTTGCCCTCTTTCACAAGCTTGAATCTGGCCAAAATGCTCGCAACGCAAGATCCGATTGCTTTTCTCCAGTATTGGGTTGACAGGTCTTTGCAAGCACGAGTGATGGCGGCATTTCTGGAGAGAGCGTAAGCTATCCCGCGCTCGTTGGCCTCGTACTTGACGCTATACATCGTCTTGACGTGCCATGATGTGGCACTGGACAGAGTTGCGCCCTCGATGCCTTCGATGCTTTGAAAGTATAGCGTTTGGATCTTATCAACTCCGTTGAGCATACGGGTACAGGCAGTTCTGTCCTTGAATATAGTAGGTATGATCACGTTCCGGTCCCAATAGAGCTTCGCGGCTAGATGCTCCACTCCGTATTGCTGTAGTATGCCAAATACCGCCCCTTTGTAGTGCCCGTTGCCGTCCGTGTAGCGATTGAGGGCAGCGATACTGCTGTACACAAAGTCCAGCGGCAAGGACAGTATCTTGCAGGGTTCAAAAAGGTACTTCCAGAAGTAGGCAGCGAGCACCTGCCGTTCCTCCGGATTTGGTCTGACTTCTTGCCCTGGACGGTCGCTCTGCAGTACTACAGTACTCCTTAGCTGCCGTAGAGCTTTGCTTATGTGCACAAAATGCTCCCGATCGGCGGCTGACAAGCTGGCGGACGAATACCCTCTGTAGTCCACGGCCAACGTGAACTCCAGCATGTTGTGTATTCTCTTGGTTTCTCGATCCACGATGGCTTGAACTTCAGGCGGATAGTCCTGCACATAATCCCCATTCACCCGCTCCGCGAGGCGGTCCAGTAGGGCGTCGGCCTCGACCGCAGCGGGATGCTGCGAGGGTCCTTGACTCTCGTTTGAGTACGGCGGTGGGCTTGCTTTCTCCATCGTGAAGTAGGCTAAGACTTTTCCGTGTGCGTGTCAATTGATAGGTTTGCAAGTTTGTGAGCGGAGATTATGTTCGTGGCCATTTATTGCAGTGAGCCCACTGCGCTAATGAAATATGGCAGAACTCCACAGCTCGCACGAATGGGACCAGGAGAATGGCTTGGTATCAGAACATTCGAAAGCTAAAAGCTACCACTGAGCTGCGCCAGTGTTTGCTGTGTCGTAATCGGACTTCTTGAGGTCTGATTCGCTGCCAAGGCCAGAACTTCCCGATCGGGAAGTAGGTTTTCGGGTCCGGAGGCTCTCGCACATTGCTGCAGTACAAGCAATGTTGGATGTGGCTTTTCCTGTCAGAGTTTCGTCCGTATGGAACAAAATCCAAACTCTCACAGCCTTTGCTATTGCTCGAAGCTCACCAACAAAGCCGCGGGAGTTCCAGCTTGTGAGCACAGAGCCGAGGACGTGAAACCAAAATCGTAAGTACAGAAAGACATTATACTTCTGGACTTCGACTCAAGTGGACTGGCTGATGTGCCTACTGCCGTCCTCGTTGGCTTGGATTTTCGATAGCGGAGAGCCGGGCGAGGTATCAATACAGATACAAAACTGTCGAGCTTCGAATACGATGTCGATTCGCGTGAATGGCGCCGTCCCCGTTGGTTTGGACTCGTTTCGATAAAGGGAGAGCCAGGCGGAGTATCCGGAACCATTTCATGACCATTACCTCCGTCTTTGGTCCACGGCGGCGGGAGATGAGCAAACCTGTCGTTCTCCAATTTCCTGTAGCTTTGTCAACAGCTTCGATGGTATAACATCGAGACTACCAGCAGCCGCAAAGCGGGTGAATGTGACGTATCTTCATTACTGCGACATTGCTGTCCCTCTGTCTTGTTACCGCATGAATCTGCCGACTAAAGCCCGCTCTGCGAAGAGTCATCTGTCTCTGCCCTGAAAGTTCTGTCAAGGTGTCTGCTTCCCTCAAATATACATCCATCCCATTCCACTTCACATCATCCTTCATTTCCTCCTCTGCGCCGACCTCGGCGGCCGATCCAATCGATGTCCTCCTCCACTCCCACCAGCGACGCCTCCCGTACTCTTCCCCACCGCTTGTCTCCTCGCGAATCCCCTCCCTACCTCCTGCGGACTTGTCCTCACCCTCCTCCTTCCTCCTTCAGGTGGCGAATTGCCACTATTGATCGGCGTAAAACCTGCTAATGCTGCGACTGCCGCAGCGGTGGAGTGCGAATGCGCTGTTCGGGCGGCGGTCCGATTGCGATGGGTTGAGATTCGATGGGTGTTGTGGTTCGATGTCGGTAGCGGTGGGATTGGTAGTGGGAAGGCGGAGGATTGTAGACCGTGTGGGTGGAAAGGAGAGGAGACGGCGGGGAAGGGCTGGGCTGTGACTTGACTGACTGGGATGATGGGTGAAGGGATCGAGGGGTTGGGCGGAGAGTAGTGTGGGTATGAAGAGTTGTTGTAGGTGTAGTCGAATGATGTGTTGCCTGGAACATAGGAGGAGCATGTTGTGGTATTTGAGGGAGGCGCGCTTGATCCGCCGGCCATGTTCCAGCCGAGAGGTTCGAAGGAAGGGTGGGTGTAGGATTGTAGGCCAGGATCTTCGAGGAGGAACATGCCTGTGTTGTTTCCCATGACTGCGTCGCCGGAGAAATCGGTCATGGAAGCTGTGTCGATCGGAAGGAGAGGAAGGAAGGGTGAGGTCGACGAGGATGAAGTGTAGTATTGATCGGCCTGGCCAGAAGAGGCAGCGAATTGGGAAGCGGCAGAATCTCGTTCGCGTTGTTGTCGTCGATTGACGAGAATGGCGATGCCGTCGGAGATCCGCTTGACCGCCAGTTTGGCAAGTTTGTGTACTCCAAGTCTTTCGAGCTCCGTGAAGACAACAAAGGCATGATTGACGAGCCATTCGTTGTTTTCGTTCTCGGTCTCCCATGCGTCGAGAATCAGGATCATGCTGGCGTTGAAAGCTTGCTGGCCCATTGTCCAGGAGATAAGTACGGCGGGATTTCGGCGCCAAAAGAAGAGGAAGGCGTGCAGGAGTGAGACGCTGGAGTTTATCACCAATCTTCGGCCACGTACGGGAGCGGCGTGAAGAGGCTGGTCGGAAGGAGGCCAGATATTCGATTGAGGCATGGTCTGGTGCGGACGAGGCGGTGGTGCCATGTGTGAAGGAGGAGAGTGGTCGCCCGACATGCCTTGTGTGCGTTCCACTCGTTGTCGGTTGAGGAGTATCAGGAAAGACTGGACTTTGGCGAAGAGAGCTGAAGTGAAGTTAGCCAAAGACATCTCGGTCACGCAGCAGAGATACTCACTGGCTGACATGACCTCCAACGGCCAGTCTGGTAATGGTGTCTCGTCCCTCAGCCAGCTCTCGTTGAATTGCAACGCCTCCGGCATGGTGTCCCACTGTCCAAGCAGTTTATCCGTGAACTCGTCAATCTTTCCCACATTCATTAAGCCATCGCTACTCAAGATCTGTCTCGCCAGGATCGTGAAGCGATCGATGAAGTCGCCCAGACGCAGCACGGTCTGATTCGTCGTCAACGGCTCTGGAGGCGGGCAATCACCGACACCTGAGATGCCCAATGGTCGACCGAGAGTAACAGAGTACTGCTGATCCATGTGTAACATCCACCACCATAGTGTTCGTCGAATCATGCTCTCACGGAGCGGAGGAGCCGGGTCGAGAAATTTCGGATCGCGATGGAGACCGATCGAGTGTGCCATGCGAATCGTGGTACCAAACAGTGTCCAGGCGTCGAGGAAGCGGCCGGAGTTGGTGAGGTAGGGTCCGATCATGATGAGTGTTTGAATCGAAAGCAGAGTTGGGGTGTTCATGAACGAAGCGAGTCGGAGCGCTTGCATCGAGGCGGCGACTGCGTTATTGTTAGCCTGAAATACTCCTCTTCGTAGACGACCAACTCACGATAAACGTCGCTCTTCCGCCGACTCTCCTCCACCGCCCCGACCACCCACTCCCCACCACACCGATCATAAACTCCCATCTGCATCCCCGTCGCCATAGTCGCAAAGATCAACGCCAACATATCTGGATACTGTTCCGCGTTCCTCTCCTTATCGTCCAGAAACCTCTCCACCTCTCTCCGCGTCACTTCATCTGGTGTATGCGGGAAGTAACACGACTGCGCGCGGCGCTGGAACATGTCGAGGCAGGAGAATATTTCATTGTGGTTCGTGAGGAGTGTGCGCACCATTTCGATGGCCGAGTTGCCGCCGTGCCAGATTATCGGGAAGGGATACATGGCGGAGCCGTCGGGTGCGGCGTACATGTCGCGGCCGCGAGGGACGGTGTGGGTGAGGGATTGGGAGCCGAATTGGAGGTTGGCGAACTGTAATGATGGTCAGCTAAACCGACGTATTACGAGGATTTTTTGCGATGTCCTCACATCGGCAACGACGGTCGCCAAACCAGGCGTTCCGAAGTAGAGGTTGTCAACTCTTTCTCCCGTCTTGAAGCGTCGTTGTCTTGTCGCTGTTCTCGACATCGACTTCGACGTCTTTTGATCCGGCGAGCCATCATCTTCGTCCTCCTCGCCCGACTGTGACAGGCGAGACTCTTGCAATCTCTGTCGCAATCTCTGATTTTCGTTGCGAAGTTTGCGAATCTCGTAGGATTGCTGAATGGGACTGTAATCATTCCCTTCTCCGACGACGAACTCGCATTCTTTCGGATGACCTCTTGCACAACATGCAGAACATGGTTTCGTGCGGTCGCACTGTTCGAGGTGTCAGTCTGGCTCGTCATGCTGTGAGACGGGGATTGACTGACTTTGACCTTCCTCTCTCGACATTTCGTGCAAGACAGTAACTGTCTCGTCTGCGGCTTCTTCTGTCTTTCCGCGGACCCTCCTCTTGACAGGACCGGGGCGATGGTTGACGGGCCTTGCGTAGAGGTCGACGGACCGTATCCGGCCCAGGATGACGACGACATGTTGCAGGTCTCTCAGACGAGGAGTCCCGCAAGGCAGGTAGCGACGGTGATGATCAGTATCAACGAGAGTGATGTTGACCCGAGTCGACGGTGTAGTGCTTCAGACCCGATGGAACGGTCGAAGCAGTGATGATGTGCGTGGGTGGGCGTGGGCGTGAGCGTGTGCGATGAACGAAAGTAGACACTTCCCCAAAACGAACGACTAAGCGCCAAAGGCAATGAGCTGGTGTACTCGACAACCCAAGCGGTCGGGTGCGATGGATGAAAGAGGAAGTGATGAGACTGGTTGTTGGACAGCGATGAGTTCCGACAGGACGGTGGCATAAGATAAGCGATGGATCACACGACATGATCTGTCCGGACCAGACTCGTGGGAACAGGTTTGAGGGAATGGGCACCCAGACCATGATCTCGGGAGTGGATCTGGAGGAGTGGCGGACAGGATAGAGGAGGGTTAGAGGACGAGAATGGGTGTTCTGTGTATAGTGTGTGATGAGGAGGAGCATGGGCTACGCAATGCGGTTGCGGTTTGAGGTCATTGCTTTGGCTGAATGGGTTGTGGTGCAGGATTGGCGTGTGAGGGCTCGAGGGACCGAGGAATGATCGTGCTGAGTACCGACTGATTGGATTGAGACGATCGAGGACCTATCGTGTCGCCTGTCAATCTTGCAGAATCGGAGAGGAGCAGACGCCACTGGTTCGCTGGGCTTGGTGGTTGGAGAGCAGCACAGACAGACGAATCAGTATGGGATGGAAGGAAAGAAATGATGCATGTGACTTGGCCATGGCATCGGCCGGACCCACCGTTCTGAGCGATCAACGCACGTTGCGTATCGTCAGTGGAGAGTTGTAGTGCTCTAGCCGCATGAATCCAGTAGGCATATCCATGGCCTGGGAGTCGGATCGGATGCAGGGTGTGGATGGCGCGCGGTTAGACGAATGCGAAACTTCGTAGCCGGTGGAGGGAGTGATGGATCGTCGTACGGCGACGTTGCGATCCAACACGCCGTTCGCGATCCAGTGTCACGCGGGCGTTTTCTGATTCGAATTCAGGGCGGGAGAGATGGCAACGAGGGTGATCTGTCCCGCCAGCCAGGGTTGGACGACGAAGGTGGCATGTGCGCAGGGGCGGATAAAGTCTTCCAAATAGATGGAGCCATACCAAAGAAAGGGCGGACAGGTCGTGCGCAACGGCGCATGCAGAGAGACCCAAGGAGGAATCCTGTACGACATGCCGTTGCGACCATGTGCGCCTCATCTTACAAGCGATCTTGCCCTGCTATGATATCGACCCAACGCAGTGGATCAGTCCGATGCATGATGATGGAGCCATGTCGTCGGATAGCCGCCCGGAAGATCGTATTCGTGGTTAGCGTTGTCCACTTCCTTGGGTTCCTTGTGTGTCGTACAGTCGTGCGAGCATCAAGCCACATTCCACCGAGATTGAACATGACTGCTGCATGCGCAGTAACGTCGATACATAAGAGCGTGAGTCCTCGTCATCCACAATGAGCGACAGACCACTTCCACGAATCCACCGTCTGCCGATCTTGTTGTGCATAGACAAAAGTACCAAGTCGAATCTCGAATGCTGACATCTTGTCTGCCCCCACGCAACGTCGCAAACCTTGCCATGGATGATCCTTCCGTCATTTCGGTACCGTTCGTAATGACAGGCGAAGTGCGTGGCAGCGGTAGGGAGGATTTAGGCCCGTGAGCCAAGCTGCCGGTCTAGCCAGATGTTTGCGACTTCCTTTTCCGACGGCAGCATGCCTGGGTCGCCGTTGTTAATGAGCGCGACCAGGGCACGGTTACAGGCTCGTAGCCTCATTTGACAAGGCGTTATAGGGCACAGCCGCAGCCTCACTGGCAAGGATATATTCCAAATCGCAGGAACATGTTTCCCCGGTTGATCAGCTTGTACACTGAGTTCTGCTGTATGTGACGTCGCATCTCAACGGTCGATGTGCCTGCGTATGTGTTCCATCCAGCTCCAGAGAGACGGGCAGTTAATCGTGAGTGGCTGCAAATTCCCAACGTGGGATGTCGATGGCGTAGTGGGGAAGACGGCCATTCATGCCAGGCACCAAAAGCAGACCCAATAGCCCACCTCTCGAGCTGCAGATACCAGGATAGCGTATATTATTCCGGCTCGGAAAGTTGGTTCCACCGCATCTGTGGTGGCGTTTTGCAAAATCTCCTTCAATATTTCCAGGTCGCAGTTGCGCTGTACAGTAGTGCTGTGCCGTGTATAGTAGTCGTCGTCAGTGCTACTAACCAAATTCTGGCCTGTCTTGCGCCAGAATGCCTGTCAAAACTGACATAATACTCCGCCTCGCTCGGTTCGAATCCCAGTCGTGCGCCTAGATCATTGGGTTGGCGTCAAATGCTGGCCCCGCCCTGAAAATTCCGACGGAGTGGGACACTTCCTGGAAGGGTAGATGCACAATCATGCATTTTCCCCAGGCGGACGGATTGGGGCGGTGATGCAGCAGCCAGGGCGCTCGTTGGGTCCAGACGTTCAGGCTGCATTTTGTGACACAGCCTCGTTCGGAAGATATCGGCGTCGTCATTCCTGTCTGGCGGTTTTGTTGCGTCCAGCTTCGTGCCTGAGATGGCCGTTGTGTACGAGGTACCATACAGAATCGCCTAAGTCCAGCCGCCCAGGCGACTTTTCGCGCATTCGCGTGAGTCGACAGGTCACATTCCTCCTTCCCAGCGCAAACACCTTAACCCACACCCATCCTCGTATCTAAGCGCTTCCTCCTCTCCGCCCTACCACAGCCGACCCGAGCGCAACACTATCCTCCCAACCGGGCCAAAACCCTGCCCGAGCCTCGAATGTCATCGCCATGTCATCCGATTCGACCTTCCGCCCTATCAGCAAGCCTTGCAAGGATAAGCCAACTCCCGCCGGGCATGGGGATATCCAGTCTTGCCGGTCCTTGAAAATCCCATTTTTTTTTCACGGTCTCAGAGTCGAGGGAATCCCGGTTTGGGAGCCAGCGAAGACGATGGAAGGTGCGGGTGCTTCGTATTTGGGTACGCGGCGATGTATGCCGGTTTGCCGGTCTGTAGTGAGGCGCTGTGTGCCGGTCTGCGTGTTTGGAATGAGGCGGTGTGTGTGAGGATGGAGGTGATGTAGCGTGTTGCGAGGAATGTGGTGATGATGATGGTGGTGAGGGGTAACTTGTGAGTGGCGAGATCGCAGCGTGAGGCTCGCCTCACGAGTCCACTGCCCTCCTGTATTTCGGCATTTGATGCATGGCATTGGGGTGATATACCGGCGAAGAATATACCTGATGTCCAGCCGGATTGCAGGTGTCATCATGCAGGAACGGAGAGTTACCGCATGACTCGTTCAATGTCTCGGTCGGTTTCAAGAAGACGGGAGGAAGACAGTTTGAGTGATGACGGAATGCGAAATGAAAAAGTGTTCTGCCGATTTGATAGGACTATGTTCATAAGTACTGTGACTGGTACAAGAGAGAGCAACCTGACAAGAAGAAGACATTACGAAAAACCACACAGTACTCGTACTCGTAGAGAAGAATCTCATCAACCACGCTTCCTCCCTCCCTCGCTCCCTCCATCATCATCATAAAGCTGTGCATCAAAACCAAAGCGAGCATCTATCGCAATGTGCCGTCGAAGATAGAGAATCATGCCGTTCAAGAAAGCTTGCAATTCCGCCGCTGCCCAATCATCCCCTGACCCTGCGGCGAAGTCGTGCCATTCAACGCCAGCAGCGCAAACCACCCACCAACAACCGGCCTCGCTCGGAAATTCCCATTCTGCGTGCCGTTGCCCACCTCGAACAAGTCCGTCACGGGTGCACTACTCGGCGTCTCGTTGATAAACTTGGCCAAATCCGAAACAAACATCTGTTTCGTCTGATCGCTCGCAATCGCCGCGCAGAACATTTCCCAATCGTTCTTACTCCTCGTCGAGCGGGTGTCCAGCGGCACGCCGTAAGTTTGACGCACAGAAGGGTAGAAGTTTGACTGGATGTCGTAGATGTATTGCGGTACAAGGTTGGTGGACAGTAAGCGGTCGGCGTAGAGGTTGTAGAGGAGGGAGAAGGACTCCGGCGCGCCGTAGTTGAGGGTGGTGTGTGGTGGGTTGGCTTGCGTGTTGAGGGCGAGGGATGCCCATTGTTGGATCCAGTCGTGGGCGGTGGAGGTGTAGCGTTGGGCGTCGTTGGGGTGGCCGGTCATGCTGGCGATCAGGGAGGCGGCTTCGAGACCGATGATGCCTTTGAGGGCGAGGTTGGTTTGGTTGGCGAGTTTGCCGGCGAAGTCGTCTGTGGGGTGGGTTAGTCAATCAGTGTTCGTGGGAATGGAAGTGGATCGCGAGGGAGACTTACCGGTCGAAATTTGGTTGAATGGCAGCACGGCGTTGTTGTCGATGAGCCAATTCGCCCACTGCGAGAGGAGAGTGTAGTGCGAGGAGAGATAAGCTGTGTCGCCGGTCTTCTGGGCGTAGGCGAGGGTCATAATAAGCATGTTGCCGCATTCCTCGAGAGGCTGCTCGGCGGCCTTGCCGTTGGAGTGACCGGTGGCATTGGGGTAGTGGTCGCCCAAATCGTGGATGGCGTATTTCTGCGGCCAAGCACCGGGAGATTCCATGTTGATGTAGAGCGGGTCGAGGATGAGAGGCACCCAGGAAGGGTTGAGGTAGAAGAGGATCGGGATGAATGGGAAGATGACATCGACGGTTTGGAAGTTGCCGTTGGAACTGATCTCCTTGATATAGAGGTGGTTGGTGTCGGCGGTACCGCCGAGCTGGACTGCGGCGAAGGCCTGGCGGAGGGCGAGGGTGGTAGCAATGACATAGTCGTTGCCCGCAGCGGCTTTGCTGTCGGAGACAATCTTGTCGTGGAGTGAATTGCCGACGTCCTGAGCTTGTTGACGGTCGTGGTAGAACGCATTGATCGCAGAGACTTCATCCTGGTGAAAGTTTGACCACATCGCCTGGACAGGCCTCAATCCATTGCCAGGGTTATACTGGACCACATTTCGCTGCAAAAGATTGATGGTGAAGGTGGTGTCCACTTGGTCGCCACCGACACGGCCCAGATTCTTCGCGAATGCAAAGATGGGGAAGTTGTCGCTGATCGCACGGTAGTTTGTGCCAACCTGGTTCGTCAACTCGCCACGGTCGATCCACTGCTGCCGAGTAGCGATGTGAGGACCAGTCTGGTATGTCAATCCTTGACCCTGCTCAGTGGCATAGTACCAGTTTCCCCAAGCTGCCTGATCGCTGTCTTCGGAAAACTCCTGCTGCTCTTGCCTATAGAACTTGTGGTAGACCAAGCCTCCTTGGCCATTTTGGGCGCCTTGTTCCCACTGGACGACCTTGCTGCGATCTCCAGACGCCCACTCGCCGCTGACATCCGTGTAGATCGAGACATCGTGCTCATTGCCGTCGGAGGACTTCGTCGAGACCGTCATGTAAGAGACTGGGTTGCTGTATCGGGTCTTATCTTGGACATCCACGGGAGAAAAGAATTCGACGGTCATGTTGACTGGACCGGCATTCATGGTGAAGGTGCTGCGAGTGGAGGTGTACTCGAAGGATGTTTGATCGACTGCTGGTGGCATGTTGTCGGGCTTGCCCCTGTTGTGCGAGTGAGTTAGTTCGCTCACTTCACCGATGAACAATCGCATCACTTACATCCATGTGTATGTCTGGCCGTCAACCTTGATCAGACCACACCATCCAACGATCGCGCCAGCCCAGAATGTGGGCCATTCTCCTGCGAGGTAGCCTCCATTTCCGCCGTCAATGCTTCCTGCCTTTTGCCAGGTTGAGAGGTACGGTGTCTTCACGGCGAGAGGAATCGCAGGCGGTCGAGCCGGTGAGAAAGTGGACTCAGCTGTGACGAGTGATGCCAATAGCGGAAGGCTGGAAAGAAGATAAGGAGCCCACATCGCAGCGTGAGTCTGACTGAATGAGTGACGAGAAACGAAAGACCGAAAGGAGCGTGAGAGCGAGTGTGAAGTAGGGCGAGAGGAGCGAACGTGCGAGCAAAAAAATACCTGGTCAGGTGGGTGTTGGCAAGCCAATGTATGCCATGATGTATGCCAATGGTCGCGCTGTCCGAGTCACCCGCTCATCAAAGGGGATATGACCAGTTCGGGCCATGAAGTTTGAGGTTTGCTTCGCCCCTCGTGACAGCGCAGTACCATCGTGTGATCGCTGGTTACCGCTTTTCGATAGTGTAAAGAAGGTTTCAACAGCACATGAGCACTGCGGATAGCAAATGAAAATTGGGGTCCGGAGGGCCGGACTTGGTGTAGGTCAGCTCGGCGGGTGTATCACAATGCCTGTCCAGGAACAGCATATAGAAACATGAAGATGCAAGAAGTTGAAGATGGAACACCAAGCGCGGGACAACGGATCTTGAGTACCGAGATCAGTGATCCTCCGGCTCTTCTGCTCAAGAACTGCAAAGAGCGATTCTTGCTGTCGCCGAAAGCGAGTCTCGGTGTGCTGGTCTCCGGGACAGAACGCTTCTCGCGGTCCAAGTTGTCGGCTTTCTAGCGAATTCCAAGGTGGACCACGGCAGATGTCGTCCAAAATGCGGCTGTATAGAGGTCTTCCCATGGTAGATGACGATGGGTCCAAGGGTCACAAAACGACCAGATCTATAGAACCAAGAACAAGGAAGTGCTCATGCTTCAAGATGTCAAAGTTTCATGTTGCGAATCCTGTTCCAAGTTGTTCGCCAAGCTCTTGGGGATGTATCATTCATTGGGCGCGAGACACATGATCTCGAACGTAGCGGCTGGCAGAACAGCAGGATGTGTCGAATGGTCAACGGCGAAGATGAAGTGGAGCAAGTTGATGAGCGGTCAGCCGTGGGAAGGGATGAAGCTAGGAGGACGGCGGAGGTGCGAAATCAATCCCTGGTACAAAAGCTATTCGTCCGCCCTCAGTTCCGATCTGATTTGGGGGCCGTGCTGGGATGCCAGTTAGTCGATGCCGAACAACTATAGGACGCACGGGACAGTCGTTGCAATGCGGTCCATGTTGTCGAGCATATTGCTATGGAGGCTGTTGTTGCCGCCGAAGCAGTCTGATCCTGGCGGACGTTTAGCTGTCATGGGAAGCCCGATATCTTCGGTGGAGCTTGGGCCGTGGGCGCGATGCTTCCTCCACACAAAGTGTAAAATCTTTCCTCCACACCGTCGCGTCCTCCTTGTTACTTCACTCCTCTCCCGTCAATTCTCGCTCCTTCACTCACAATTCGAGGTGGAGAAATACCACAGCGGCGTGAGTAGCAGCCTGTAGAGTGAAGTAAGTGAACTGCAGTCCATTGAAAAGCAGAAAATAGCCGAGAATTCGGCTTGGCGGGCATTTGAAGCAATTCTTCACTTTGGCTTCATTTTCAAAATGGAAGAACAACAGCACCGCCGCCTCTCCTCCCCTCCTCCTCTCTCCCTTCCGCTCTCCATCACAACCGCAACGATGATGCCACGTACGGCAAAGCTGTCGGACGAAGAAGAGGCGTATTTTGGGGGGCATTCTCGGGCGACCGCGGCCAACCGCCCGTGGGTGACGTTGACTTGGGCCCAATCTCTCGACGGCATGATCGCAGGCCGCCCGGGCACCCAGACGTATCTGTCTGGCATCAAGTCGAAGGCGGCAACGCACCTCCTCCGCTCCGTCCACTCCGCCATCCTCGTAGGTGGCCGTACCGCCCAAGTCGACGATCCGTCGTTAAACTGCCGGTATCCTGGGAAGGACCGGTCGCCTCGGCCGGTGATCCTGGATCCGTCCCGCGTCTGGCAGAAGCCAGAGAAGAGCACCGTTCTGCGGCTGGCCAACGACAGCCAAGCCTCCTTCCCGCTGGTCGTGCGTCGCAGCGACGACTCCGGCGAGGAGATTGGTTGGCCGATGGAGACGGTCAAAATCGAGGCCAATGCGACCATTCCCGACGGCCGCAAGCACATCAAGTGGGACGACATCCTCGCCGCGCTGCACGAGAGGCATATTGGCAGCATCATGATTGAAGGCGGCGCTTCCATCATCCGCGACCTCCTCAAGCGGCCTGATCTCGTCGACGAGGTCATCATCACCATCGCTCCGACCTTCATCGGCGAGCAGGGCGTCCCGATTGCTCCGAAAGGCTCTGAGAACCCGGCCTCACTCAAGAACGTGCGGTACCTGCAACTGGGCGACGACATGATGATGACTGGACAATTGAGTGGCAGCAGCCCGCGGCCCATGCCACCACCTCGCCCATCGGGTTGAAGAGTCACCATTCCCATCAGTCACTCCGCAACGCACACCATCACGAATTGACATGAATCCATTGAGAACGTCAAATATCACTCTCCGCGATACCTACATCACCATGCATTGACATGAATCCAATGAGAACGTCAACAAGCCACTGCACAATACACTTCATCACGACATGTCTTGAATCCAACGAGAACGTCATACATCACCTTCCGCAACACCTACGCCATCACGATTTGACTTGAATCCACCGAGAACGTCAAACAAATTCTCCCCGCGACACAAATCACCGACAATGGCATGAATCCGGGGAGAGCGCCATATTTGCAAAGCAGACAGACTGAGAGTGAGTGCATCTTCCTCCAGCCCCACGGAGCATCAAAAACTGACTGACCTTTGCAGATCTCCACGAGAAGCGGAGAAGAGCATACGAAAACAGCGAATCCCGAAACTACTATACCAATGAGCAATGCGGCATGGTCACCTCCGAGCATTGCATCTCGGAAGCACGCCTTGCAGAATCGGTAGCATAAATCGGCGAGTTGGACACTTTGAGAACAGCGATGTCGTTCAAACGACCTTTATGTCTGCCAGTGCATATAACCACAATGCGAAGTCCACTCCCTCTCTTCCCGACTTCCACTTCCTTGATCTCACTCCCTTCTTCTCCTCTTTTGTGCCGTCAGTTCGCCAGTTTCTTCGTCTCTTCAGATCGTTGACAAGACGGCACAGCTCTTGCGTCCGCCCACCAATTTCCCGGCCATCACTCCCCCGATATTGCCTGTGCCTCTGGCTTTCTGCTGAGCGTGCAATCACGAATCGCCGACCATGCCATTGACCCGCTTAGCCTTGATCGACAGCCGTTTTGGCCGTTGTGACCCCGCGGACGACATCATCGGCTTTTGAACCCTGCGTCACAGCTCATCATCTCCAATGCTTCCGCCAGCTGTGCCGTAAAGATAGGAAGAATGCCTGATTGGAATCGCTCGACAAAATGGGGTCAGTGGATTCGATTGAGCGCCTGTGAATAACATGAGAAGTGCGCATCAAGGCCTAGCGCTCGAGATCAGAAACAAGCGACTTCACAAGATATTCGTTGAACCTGCTACACGGCACCATTGCGGATAGGCACGCCGGACCCGCTGCTGCAGATAGATTACCAACTATACTTACCGTTCAACACGACCCCAAAGCCTACGTCTACCACGGCGACTCCGGCAAAGCCGTCAACTGCTACTACTGCCCGCACTGCACGACCCACATTTACCACCACCAGGAAGTCATGGGACCGGACACGATTGTCGTCCGGACCGGGTTGATTAAAGAGGGGAGGGAGAAATTTGAGGTGGGAGCGGAGATTTTTGGGAAGGCGAAGATGGACTTGGAGCCGAAGATTGCGGAGACTTTTGAGACGTTGTCGCCGAGTTAGATGGGGGGCCGGGGGATGTGTAGTGTTGAATTGAATGAAGTGAGTTGAGGTCATATGATGAGCCGCTTCCTGTGCCGCCTGATCTTGTCCATGCAGTAGTCATGGATACAGCGATTCACTTGGTCCGCCATACATGAACGCAGACGTGGAGATGTGAGACTCGCAAGGTGGACACAATAGCAAAGTGGAACCAAATCGTTATTCATGCGACTATTACATCAAGTGACCATTGCGGTCTGTAAGTCTACGCAGGAGGTTCCAGCCTCGACTGCATGTCATCAGAAATGAAACCTCCTCAAAGAACGCTCGCAATAAACGGCAGCAAATGAAATTCCCAAATGAAGTCCCCAAAGTCCAAATCTCCACAGAAATGCATGCAAATGACAAAGGAAAAAGTGGCAGGCGCAAACGGCCAAAAGCAAGAATAAAAGCATCAAATCATGCAAACATCATTCAAGAAAATCCAGCACCCAGTCCCCAACTCTTATGCAACACCACTCCCGTCCCGGATCCCGGCGACGCATCCCTCATATGCGCATCCCGACAGTACAATGTGCTCACAAGCGGCGGCGGCTTCTGCGCCTCCGCTTGCTCCAAGATGCGAATCACCTCGTCCACACACGCGAATCTCGCCGACAGATCCTCTCGCGGGGAGTGGTCGCCTCGGCTCTTCTCCTGCAACATCTCCCGTCTCTTGAGTGCGACTTCCAGCGCGCGGCCTTCCGGTCCGACGGTGTGGACGTCCGCGCGGTAGGCGAGGAGCAACTTGACGACTGCCAGACAACCGGCGATATCTCCCTGTGCAGCGGCGGTGCAGAGCGGTGTCCCCGGTCCATTGCCGAGCGAGTCGACCCTCGCGCCGCGGCGGAGGAGCGACTTGACGATCTCGGGTTTGCCCATCCACGCGGCTGTGTTGAGCGGGAAGCCACACAACCCACCCGGCTCGCTGGGGTCCGCGCCATGGCGGAGGAGGAGTTTGACTTTTGTGCTGCCTCTTTCTGGAATGGTGCCGTGCACGCCGCAGACTTCGCAGCGGCCTGCGGAGTCCTTGATGAGCGTGTGGTCGGTCATGTAGCGGTTGACGTAGGTGCGGCCCCAAAGGGCGGAAGCGGTGAGGGTGCCCGGGGCGTTTTGGACGGCGGTGTGTTGGGAGGAGTCGGTGGTTTCGAGGATTTTGGCCGCGCGGGGGAGGTCGTTGCGGAGGATGGCGCGGTAGAGGGGTTTGTCCATCGTTACGGAGGAGGTGGTGACGGCGGGTGAGTGGTGGTCGCCCACGTCGGATTTGAGGGAGGATGAGGAGCGTTGTTTGCGGATGATGTTTTTCATCGAGGTGGAGGCGTTTTTGAGGGACATTTGGCGGAGCCGGGCTTGCAGGCCGCCGATGTCGTAGCGTTTGGAGTCCGTGGCCACGTCGCAGGGTGCGGAGGCGTAGGTGTTGACGCTGATGGCGAGGGAGCGGAAGGAGTTGCGGGAGCCGCGCATGAGGGCTCCTACGGACCAGCGGTCGATTTGGCGAGATTTGCGAGATGCGATGAGGTCGTTGATTTCGGCGAGGTAGGCTTGGAGTTGGGATTGTTCCCAGTGTCGGAGTTTGGTGCAGAGACGGAAGCAGTCGGAGTCGGGGAGGGTGCTGGTCCAGGCGAGCGTGGAGTATGGATGATGTCCAGTGCATGGCTCGCTGTGTTGGAAGTTGAAGCCGCAGTGGCCTCGTGCTGAAGCGTCCTGGTGGTGAAGCAAGTCTTCTTCGTGGATAAAGCCGATGTTGCATTCTTCGCAGCGGTATTCGCCGCGAAAGATGTCCAGATGCCGGCGAAGGTGTTGAAGGAGCTCTTCCGGGTCGTCCTCGAAAGCGATCCCGCAC
Organism: Zymoseptoria tritici IPO323; assembly: GCF_000219625.1. NCBI lineage: Eukaryota > Fungi > Ascomycota > Dothideomycetes > Mycosphaerellales > Mycosphaerellaceae > Zymoseptoria > Zymoseptoria tritici. Next base: position 354,909 of record NC_018218.1, on the reverse strand, counting down.
ATCATGCAAGTCTTGTGCTGCCATGAGTCGACCTTGGAGTGCATCGAAGTGCGACCTTCGAAAGCGGAAGATTGGAATTTCGACGTCGAAGATGGCGGTAGGAATGGCACCATGTCGGGAAGGCTGTCTTCTGCAGGCATACACCTGACGCTGTTCTCGATGCTGTAATCGGACAATCGTGATGAAGCTCCTTCGCTTCGCGGCGCCATGTCGCCCATGGAGCAGCTCGGACGAAGAAGTGGAGTATCGAGCGCCATCGGAGCAACGGTAGAAGGCTCTTGAACCTCGGGCTCCTTGATGTCTTCTGCGCGAATGGACGGCACGGGAGAGAAGTTCGCTCGCGATGTCAAGTTCTCCATTGTTCGCACACGGCGAACGGCACCGCTGCGATACATGTCGTAGTTGTCCGCAAAACGGAACTGCGCTGGTGGTGTCGTGTCGTCCTTCAAGGATGTGGGCAGTGAAGAACTGGAGCCACTCCGTGAATTGGTGCCCAAGCTCGGTGTTGTGAGAGCCGTCCGGCAAGATCTCATGGACGACGATCTTGCCGAGCCGTCGAGGGACATGGCTTTTTCGCTGCCATTTTCAGAGCTGCTCGACGCATGCTCTCCGCCGTTCACACTGGGTGGACTCTTTTGCTCTGCGGACTCCGGGTGCTGTTCGTTGAGATGTCGTTTCATGTCGTGTCCTCGCCCGAAGAGCTTGCCGCACACGCTGCAGGCATGCTTCTTATTTAATGGCAGACCAAGCTTCTTGCGATGCTGATCAGTATGTCGATGGCGTGCCAGTGCTCGTTTCTCTGTGTATGATGTGCCACAATCTTGGCACTCAAAGTTCGTTCGCGGTCGCTTCGCTGGGCGCATAACGTCGTAATCGGCCTCTTCGTCGCACTCATCCACTCGTAAGCTGCCTTTCCTCGGATCCAACTCTCGTAGTGAGAATTCCTCCTCTGGAACAGCGGCCAGCACGTGTCCCAGCGCACCTTGCGGCGTGAATTGCTGCGGTTGATGCTGCATCATGGCGTGGGACATCGGCCATCCAGAAAACTCCATTGTGCTGCCTGCTCAAATGCGGCGGATGGATGGAAGAGAGTGTATAGTCTAGGCAGCCAGTCCTCCGAGGATATCGACACAGCAGGGATGGCCAGCTATCCCGGGCGCAATAATTAATGAAAGCGGGTATGCTTGAAGGAGGGAAAGAATAGGTCGAAAAAGATGTTCATAGCGAGACTCGAACTAGACATTCAGTGAGGTGGAGGCGTCTGTCACTAGCACGGACTGATACCCGAATCATGCCGCGCAGATGTCCGGTGTGAAGGGCACCTGGGCACCAAATCTTAGTCGTGCTCGGCCCATGCCAGCCGACAAGGTTGTGGCGAAAGAATTGGTCGGTCGGAGTGGAACCCTGCGCCATTAATCGACATATAGCCTGCCTATAGTGGTTGGCATGTTTCGGATTCGGCCTCTCTTTGCTTTTTCACACGAACCTTGAGGTCTCGGCCCGCCAAGGGTCTGTTCGACCGTGTCCGCGACTCAGGACCTCGCACCTGTCGGACGAAGTCGATGGAACTTTCGAAGAACATGAAAACACCCCAAGTCGCTCGGACTGCTGAGTTTCACTGCAGTTCTTGTGGCGAGAACGGTGTTCGACGGGACTCGGAAACAGATGTGCCCAAAGATGAGCGCTGATCTTTAAAGGAACGATGTTCATGCAGTTTCAAAGATCGACCAAAGAGGCCAAGATCTGATGGAGACTGCCTCGGTCAGATGCTCGATGAGCTATTTCGAGGGAGACGAGGAGATCAAGCTGTGAAGTGAGGTGTGACTGATGGACATGGGTCGTCACGCATTGTAGGCGGAGATGTAGAGTCGAGTTTCAGGTTGTCGTGGTTGGAAGGGAAGATATTCGTGGTCAGATTCTCGTGGTTGGAGAAAGATGTCATCGCCTGGAGATGGATGGCCTGTTCAGTGCTGACTGATCCGGATCCGAGTACCAAGATCCTGGATCAACGACGAGTCCACACATCTGGTACCTCCGGTAGCAGGCAGCCTAGAGATTAAACAGATCTCTTTCCGTCTAGTATCCTGGTCCGTCGACATCCTTCCCAAGTATTAACAGCAGTCCCAGTCGCTTGGCATCGAGGGAAGAGGACAAATGTGCTATTTGGGATCGTAAATGCTTAGGTTTAGGGTTTGGGTTGACACCACGATATGCTGGAGCCGTGAAGAAACGAAACATGGCAATGCCTGTCAACCATTGCCAGAACAAAAATAGAGTGCTTACACCTTGTGCCCAAACACAGGGTCATCCTGCATTGTGCTGGTCAAATGAGGCAATTCTACACACATTGACCCTCCTTGCAAGACCTCTGGGCGGTCAATTCTCGATTTGGTTGCACGGCTTTGGAGACGGCAATCGTGGATGGAAGTCTGAGCTGCTTCGGGAGGCTTGGAGCAAAGGGAGCTGATGTCAAGAACTTGGATGCTCTCGCCGACATCTCTGAGTCACACTTCGAAGACCGTGCATATGTTGCGAGGGAAAGAGAGAGTAAAGTGTCATCTGGGCAGCGCCGCGAGGCTTAGTCTTGGTGTGGAAAACGAATACATCAAGAAGCTACGCAAATGGCCTTTTTCCATATCACACCCGCCGCCCTCCTTGTCGCAAAAAGAAAAGAATCTCCGCGCTTGCGTAGCAGCGTCGATACATATTCCCAACACTGTCCAGCGCGCAGGACGGGGTGTCATATGTACCAGGCTGGTTCGCCCTCCATTGAACAAAGGTCAGATAGGATCCGGAACCAGGACTTACAAAATTGTGTGGCGGATCTCTGAGCGGCCTCCTAGCCTGCCATTTCGTTTCGGTGACGACGAAGCGCATGGACGAGTCAAGGCCTGCTCCGATGCTCCCGAAATTCGAGAAGGAGTCTGCATTTAGCTGGATGTACATGCCTGTAATGTCACTGTTGGACGCAGCTGAGCTCGGCAATGGAGTTTGCGTGGCGAACACAGCCGCAAAAGTCGCAGCTGGGTCGCCGCAAAATTGTGCAAGGTCTCTTGCTGTGAATGTCGGGAGGTCGGTTGCTTGGTAATTGTTGAGGTCGTTGTGACCGTGGTAATGGAGGATATTGTAGTAGTAGTTTGGGACACGGTGATGATAGTGAGAAAGGTAGTGGTTGACGTTGGCATGGTGGGTGTCGTTGTAGTAGTCGTGGGCAAAGATGTTGTGGTCGCGGGCAAAGACGTTGTGGTCTGCGTCGTGCTCCTTGTCGTGCTCCTTGTCGTGCTCGTCGCCCTGCTCTTCATCGTGCTCCCCGTCGTGCATCTCGTCGTGCTCTTGGTGACACTGGTCTTGAAAGTAGCTGGGACCGGTCTCTGCGGCTGGACATTGCAGCTTTTATCATAGAAAGTCCACGGCGACGATCTGTCGCCTTTGCAATTGTCCTGCACAGCAGCTCCGTAAAGTCGACATTGCCGCTTCTTGGGACTGACTGCGAAGCTTTTGCACCTCGCTTGTTGCTTGCAAAGAGCAGCGCACGAAGAGGCGCAGAATGTGGTCGATGCCTATCCCGAGTACGTGACCTCCTCGTTCGCCTTTGCCGGGTCTCGCTTTGTCGTATCCTTGGACGCCACATTTGGGCGGGTTGTTGTAGTATCGTGCCTCAACGTCGGCTGCCAGCGCGCTTGTAACGGGAAGCACGATTGCCAGGATCGAAAACAAATGCATGGTGTGATGTTCAGGCGGGATTGGTCAATATAATTCTCGCGAAGGAGTTGCTTCGCGATTGTTAGCTACACAGGTGTGTCTGGACTGCGTGCTGTTGTCAGAGCGAGCAGGACTGCATCGCGAAAAGGGCAGGCGGACGGCGGCTCCTTTATCGTCCTCGCTGCATGCATCTTCATGCTGGCGTCTGCGTAAAATGGCACTGTGACCGAATCAGAAGGTGACGGTATAGCGGTCGTCTCGTCCGGACTGCTTGCTAAGTGGCGCCCATGATGTGCTAAATATCATAGTCGACAACGGCTCAATGGCTCGTCATTCTGGGCTGCGCAATACTGAGCGTAGCCAGCATGAAACCACTCCCGCCTCGACGCTGTGACGGTCATCCGGCGGGAACGGTACCGAGATCAGCGCGGTAGTCCTGTTTTCCATCAGAAGGAGGCCGAAGTTGAGAGATCCGACTTCGCAGCGCGGATCTGGAGGCTCATGACCACCGTGACCGGCGATGGAGGGTCCGGCATCGTTCTCATCCGAATTGCCGCTGTCGAAGCTCGTACGACTCACGCCGTTGGCATACAAGTGGCAGTCTGCCGTGAGGGTAAGCAAGTAGATTGAGCAGTTTGGCAGAAGTCGAGCAGAATTCGAAGAGCGGACACATCCGCTGTCCTCCGCATACCATCCTGCGTCTGCTCTCTAACACAGCTCGCTCAGCCCTGGCCTTGGCTCTGCTTCTCAGCTCTCAATACTCGAAGAGGCGCTCAAGCCACCGAACTCAGCTTCAGACGCATCGAATAAACTCGTGAGGAAGAGATGGTGTGAGGCTGAGAGATCCTTGGTTTCGACGGAACTTCTGACGGCGTGTTCGACGCTATTCTTGTGTTCGTATCATCCGGTGCCACTATTGTCAGCTCTCTTGCGGCCAGTCTGAGATCGCATACAAAAAGTCATGCCCTCACCAGATGATAGAGCGAAAAATATCAAACAATCTCATTGTCAATGCGTTACTGCCGCAAGGGTGGTATATATACGCAAATTCCATCGCCGAAGAGGATCTTTTCCTGACCAGCCTTTCCCTTCGATGCATCATTCATCCCTCATGTGGTTCCAGCCATGTCGTCTCCGCCCGTCTTACGAATATGCATCATCCATAGCCTCGGTTGAACAGGCCTGGTTTGTCGTCGTGCGAAGACGTGTAGGAGTCCTGTTCGTCGCCTGCTTCCATTTCGCGGCGTGTATTACCTCCTTCGCTGTCTTCCCGGCGTGGTCCACTTCTCGACAAACATTGGCAGATTCCTCCGCTCATGACTCCGCGTCCACGAAGACATCTTCATTGCCGGCGCTATCCATTCTCCGCACTGCGTCTCGTGGTACTGTAGTATGATTCAATGGCGCCTGCATCTTGTCCGGAGTGTTGTGCGCTGGTTGAGGCGGCGGTTGAGATGTGCCAGCGGCGGGCGCAGCTTTGCTGTCGCTCGCGCCGTCGTTCTGGCCAAAGTCGATCAAGTCGGCGCCTGCTGCCTGGGCTGGAGGTGCCGCCGTCTGAGCTTGCTGCTGCTGCTGTCGAATCGGCATTGTGGTCTGCTGTTGTGACTGTTGCTTGCTGCCTTGCTGTGACTCGGAGTTGCTCCGTTGTCCAGGTAATATGGGTGCGATGGCAAGGATCTGTTCGATCTGCTTCTCCGCCGGAGCTTTGGTGTCGACTTCTGCATCAATGATCCAGTCCAGACTCTCCTCGTCACCGGCAGGAACTGCGCGGAACAGTTTGGGATGCCAGTTTTCATCACCTCCACGCGCCTCTCGCTCTTTCCGCTGCTCATCCTCGATACGAGACTTCTCGTCCGTAGCAACCTTCTGGTCGGCCTTCTTGATCGCCTGTGTTGTGGTATGCCAGAGCTTCTGGCTCTCCTTTGGGCCCTGCTCCTCCAATGGTCTGCTCTTGGGTATGCTCGGTTTCGCGTGGCTCGCATCGAAGATCATCTCTTTCTTGCCGGTGGCCAGGTCCTTGATGTACATTTTGCCATGCCAAAAGCCGCTGAGCTCATACAAATTCTTGCCAGACTTGCTCTCCTTGATGAAGCCGCCGATAGAGTTGTAGTGTCCGCCCATCCATCCTTTGACCTTGAATTCAATGTCGGCTTCGAGGCCGCTTTCCGGGCAGCGCACAACGGCGTGGTCTCCCAGTTCGTATTTCATCTTGCCGAAAAGGATGCCGCGGGCGTACATGTTGGGTTGCGTGATGAAGCTGTTAGAAAAGAGGTGATCAGTACACATGAACCCATCACACAAAGCATCATGGCTTGACAACTCACTATCGTTCGCCGCGCTCGAGGAATCTCATGATGGCAATGCCTTCCATGAATGACCCCACGCTGTTTCCAAGAAACTTGCTCCGCGGTTTGAGAGTTCCGTCGATGCGGATCTTGTGCTCTGGAGCCATGAAGAAGTATGATGATTTTGGCGGATGATGCGAAGTCTGCTCCGAGATGTAGTATCCTCTTGTGTTGTCCGGGTAGTCCCAATAGCCAGTGTATATCTCTCCAAGCACCGGGTTCAGCGGCTTCTTCACTCCTGGAGGCTTGATATGCCATCCTGAGAGGTAAAACTTGGTGACTGCAACAAATCGCTCGACCGGGTCATTGATGGTGGGCATATGGAGGAGCGTTTCGGGATGGGCCATGAAGTTGGTGATTCTTTCGAGCATCGATCGTGGTTCCAGAATGAAGGTCGGGAGAGTGACTCGACTAAGGTCGGCGCCAGGCCTCAGCTGGGAGATGATGTGCGAGAGTACGGAGCCTTGCTCTGAGGACACTACGGTCTCGTCGCCGTCTTCCCCATCATCGGCGCGAGGCTCATCGGTCGACGACCGCACCGAGCCGAGCGACAATGAGTTTCGAGCATGTCCCAGCACCATGTTGGCGGTCTTCTGAAGAGGAGGAGGACGACCGAGGCGGGGAGCAGGGATTGCGAAGTATGATGTCGCGGCGGGGCCTTGTTGTGTTAGGGGAGCGCGTTGGCGGTGTCAGCGACAGGGAGGAGGGAGGAAGACTCTAGGAAATCCAGGCAGCGGAGTGAGATATGAATTGTCCAGCAATCAGCAGCAAGCCGGGCAGTCACGCAGCTGGTATGGTACTGTATCGCACGTGGTTGGAGACAGGCAGGAGGAGTGGAGGGACAAGGAAACACCGCAAACCCAGCGTCATTCCTGCCAAGGATCAGGTGTGAGACTGTGTGAGAGCTGAGAGCAGCTACGTCGGTCCGCACCTGACTCCGCCCTTCCGCGCGCATCCTGAATCCTTCCAACTTCCAACTCTGCTGCATAAAATCTTCCTTCTCGCCGCGACGATCCGCTCGGTGCTCTGCTAACCTCGAAGCATGTCGATATATACCCACCGCAGGATGTTGTTGCCTTCGCGAGACTTGGAGGTCCGGCGCTGCGATCTTTGCGTCGTCTTTGGACAGATGGCTTCAAGAAGCTGCGGGAAACACCGCAAATTCCATCTCCCGATATATGGCTTACTGACGAGCAGAAGACTTATACTACAAAAAGCGTGCAGTCGACGCCATGATTGGAGGTCGGAGTCTGAAGATGTGCGCTCAGGTTCAGCAAAAAAGCTACCATCATCGCCTGAGAACCGCCCTCGACGTGATGCACGAACGTCTTCAGCATGTTATCGTATCGATCGGGGATATTGAGCCCTCCTTGCAGCTCCGACTAAGCAGAGTGGAGCAACCCAATTCTTGACAATCCACAGCCTCAATCAGTCTAGGCACTGAGCGCAGCCTTCACCTGTCTGCAGGCAAACGAATGTAATACGCTCCTCCGAGCCGAATGACTGCAGGACATCCGCCAGCAACGACCTCGTGCTCCAAAGCTTGCAGCTTGACGAGACACATCTTCATCTCTGGATCCGGACCGCCTACCACGAGAGGTAATGACAGGAATGTGAATCGAATCGCTGTGCCGTCACAAAAGCCTCGGGAAGGGGCGCATTGTCTCGATCTGGTCCATTGATGCGGCTCGGAGTGCCCGGACTCGCGCGCAGCAGCGATGTCCTTCAAGGTGTGAGTACCGCTGCCTCCTCGAGAATCATCGGCCTTGGGAGGCCGCAATGGCCGTGGGCGCATGTGGTCGCGATCTGGCGGAGTCATTCCCGGGCGTGCTGCTGCAGAAGACGCTCAGACATCGGCCATTCCAAGCGCTTCCACGCTCCGCTATGGACCACAGTGCTTGCTGTTCCTGCAGGAGCTTTGAGTTAACTTGCGCCAGGCTTTCAGCTAGAGCACCGGGTAGGGTGACCTCTCTGGCACATGCATCACAACAAACAGCCAATCTCTGCACGGAGAAGAGCGATGGAAGTGCCCTAGAAGCATGCGAAACGCCTCACATGGCGCTTCTGGAAGTGTTCTTCCCACGTGGTGTTGTTCCACGACTGACCCAGCATCATGGAAGCTTTCGAGCGCATACTCAGCTCCCGCAGCCTCACGCATGCATGGCCGACAATTTCGGTGTCGCCGTTGTTAACATCGTCGATAGTTCTGAGCCACAGTGTACGGTCAAGTCATGTATTCTCAGATTCCTTGATTGACCATCGCATGCAGTGTTGCGGAACCTGTGCCTGATCTCTGCTGCGTGATGATGCACGTCCCTAGCGTGGACTTTGAGCAGGATTCATACCCGCTAAACCTTGCCCCATACCATGACCGTGGAGATCTGGACGCCTCTCTTTAACGATCTTCTACGCCATGGCGTATTTGCGCTAAACAGAGTTTCGGTGTCGCCGAAAATCGTCGATATGGCGTATTCATGCGATCGCGCAAGGCTAAAAGACAAGTATAGGGCCACGATACACAACCAGTTACACATTCGGCATTTGTGCCTGGTCTTGCGAGTGTGCCTTGGAAATCGGAGACTTTGAATGCCGGTTTGAGACACAGGCTGAACGGCGACTCGCTACACCGAACTTTGCTCACAGTCGAGCATGTTCAGCGCGCACAGAATGTGCGAATACTCACATCATGGCACACTGTGAAATTGGAAGCAGCGTACAGCAGTCGTTCGTCATCACAGTGCATCCAATTGAGTCGCATCGAAGCAAGCTGCGCCGATTTCTTCGTACAGTTCACAGGATGCTACGAATCGTGGACCAAGAACATGGAGGAGCAGTCGTATCGCATGCGCAAGTCCGACATCGTCACTCGACACATCACAGAAAGTGTGGGCCATCGTCTTCTCCACGCACAACAACCGAGACCGGCATGGAGGAGCAAGCTGAAAGAGGTGGGGTCACCCACGCAGCGATTTTACTGTGGCTTTGTCGACCAGCGATCTAACATGTACGAATCGCGGGTTGCGAACTAAAGGGAGTCGACCGGAAGCCCCGAGTTGATATACACGGCAGCCCCGAGTTCAAGTAGCAGATTGGCAGCGGTTGCGGGTCACGAGTGCCAGCCATAATGAGCCAGGCATCCGGACGGGGAAGAGAAGCGATCGATGCCCAAAGGCGCAAAAGCTCTCGCAAGCGTCGAAGTCTATTCACCACGTGCTGCTGACGTTCGTGCTCGGTAGTTTTCCGAATGAGTGGAGGTTTTGTTTTCGATCGATCAGAGGTGAGTCGGACTTGAAGATACCTGACATTGGCCTCTTTGATACATGTCTATACCGCCGACACTTACATGCTCTCGCCACACATGTCTACGATAGACTCAATACTCGTCTCCAGTGACGAGATGAGGGGTCGGACTGGCGAAGCGCCCGCCTAGACGAGGATACCGAAGCGAAGACTGTGGCTTACAAGCCACCGGGAGCTCCGAGTCGTTTGATCTTGCCTAACGGCGTAGCCTCGCGCCAGGTGCCCAGCGCATCTCCTGCGCTTTTGGTCAACGCACCGCAGAACCAACCCCGTGAAACGCCCTTCAGCTAACGGACGACATCATCTCGCCATACCCGTAAAGGCAATTTGCTGCATGCCATCCAATGGACTTCTTCGGTGACGCCTATCTTCGTCACATGCGAGCTGAAAAAGCAGCGTCAACGTAAGAATCAACGTCAGTTGCCCATTCTGTCTCAAGCCGGATAGGCCACAGCTAAATCACCGCGATGGCCGTGCTCTCCGGTCTACCATAGATTCCTCTCTTCAATGATGGGTTCTCGCGATCTCTCGCGACGCCTCATGGAGATGCAGGTCTTCTGAGGCGCAGACTAAACTGTTGATGGCGCCCCGCTGGCCTTGTTGCGCAAGACACTTCATGCAGCCAGCAGGCCAGCCGCACTGCAGAACACCAATCTCGCCTTACGATAGGGAGGAGACCCGAAATATACTGTATATGTAGCGATCGGCATCCCCAGTGGCACCAAGGATTGCCAAAATCGTCGCAACCATCCGATGCAACCTTTGTCTGACCCTGTGATACTTCAATGCCGAAGTCACTGAGCCGTCGAGGCAATCGGTCAATGACCAACAGTCCCTGCACATCACCCTTTACATCACCGACAGACGAAAAGGAAGACCCCTTCCGGCGCACATCAAGTCCTGGACCTGTTGCTTTTGTGCCTTTCGAGACTGGTATTTCCGGAGGTGTCGGCACAGATGCACGGCGGGCTGTTCGTGTACAGGCTGCAAGAGCTAGTGCGGCGGCGAGGAAGGCGACGATAGCAAAGAAGCTGGCAGTCATCAAAGGCGAAAGAGATGGCAGCTCTCCAACCGCGGCGGTCAGTGACGATGAAAGTAGTCCCAATTCCGCGTCGAGTTCAGCCTTGGAGAGACAGATGAAGGAAGAAGAAGCAAGGCCCAAAGTCGCTATCAGCCGATTACCTCAAACCGACTCATCCAACCTTACATCCAATCTTCAAGAAATGGAGATCTCACGGGTGTACCCAACCACGAAATGGCATCCCAAAATGCCTGAAGTCGTGGAATACTTCCTGCGGCTGTTTGTTCCAGCCATCACACCAGCACATTCCACTGGACGAGAAGACATCCGAGCACATCTTTGGCCGCAAGCTCAGAACGATGCTGCGTTATTCCATGCGCTACTCTTGCTTGCCGCAAGCCATGCTGTGGTTTCTCGAGCGTTAGATGTCAGCCCAGAGCTGATCAGTCAGCTCAAATACACCACGCTCGAAAGCATCAATACTGCCATCGGAAGGTCGAGTCAAGACGGTCGCATGCAAGATCCGGCCATCACTGCGATTGCACTACTTGGCGGCTGGGAGTTGGTAAGTACAAGCAAGAACATCTATTCACAAACAAGCATAGCTGACATTGAACAGGAGTACGGCGACCCGGTCATGTACGACACTCACATGGGTGGTTTGACAGGCATTGTGAACACAGTCCGAGGAGGTCTCTCAGGCATACAAATACCAAATGGTCCGCCTCCGCTACCACCCATCACAAGAAACATCATCTTAGGCTCGGGACACGACTCAGCACTCTACTCCGGCAGAACACCCTTCTTCGACCACCCCGCCGGGAACCCACGAATGGGCATGCCCGTCCTCCCCAGCACTCTTCCCATCGGCCTCGAAGAGCTCCGAGCCCAACGCTTAGTCCTCCCCAACCTCCTCCACCTCCTCTGCCGCCTCTCCTACATCGTACCACGAGACACATCCTCCCATTCCCGCCTTATCGATACCGAACAAATCCTCTCCGAATGGGAATACGGACAAGTCACCGCCGCACGCTTCGACATCTCCCAAACCATTCTCGAAGACGACCTGAAATGGCAAATCCACACTTTCATCCGCCTCGCCGGTCTCGGCCTCTGCGGCTTCTTCCACCTCGCCAACGGCGCTCCTTCTTACGAACCTCTCCACCAATGTTACGAAGACTCCCAAGTCCTCCACGCCGACCTTTTCCTCGGAACCGTGTACGAGGAAGTCCTATTCTGGGCTCTCTTCACACTCTGCGCTACGAGCGGGCACTCGGAGGCACACCACATGCGGACTCTCAAGCGCTTGCAAGTTGCGTTGGCGATCCCCAGCTGGGCGGGTCTGACTGAGTTGATGGGAAAGTATGTCTACCCGAGTCAGATTTTGGGGAATAGGGCTTTTGCGCTGTGGACTGCGATTAGTTTGAGTTCGATTAGTGAGTATCAGAGAGAGGTGAGGGAGCCGACGAGGTATGTTAAGGGCTCGAGACATCCGATGAATTGGGTTGGTGCGGGTGCGTCTGTGCAGGTGGGGAAATGATCGTTACCAGCGAGGGTTTGGACTCGGGCTCGGGGACTTGGTTGCATTGCATGCTCGACGCTCGCTGGCTGGATCTGGCGGAGTCGAGCGATTTGAGCGAGCCTCGGTGCTGTGGGTGGCATTGGTGTTGGGTAGCATGGGAAAGCGAGCATAGCATGCATTGGAGGTCGGGATCTGCATCGATTGGCATGGCAATGGTGCACGAATACAACGAAAGAAAAGTGCCTGCTTTTTGGACGAACCTCTGATGCCTGAGGCACAGCTTCTCGAATACTTTCTCGGGTTGACATTGCACCGACAAGTGAAAGTCCTTTTTTAGCTTTGGCTTTCTCGAACCTCACCTCTCTGTCCTCCCACGTACCTTGTCCAAATCGATGGACGGTAGCCTCATAGTCAAGAAGGCGAATCCTCATACAGCAGCCAGGCCTCCGATGTGACTGCCTTTGGATTCCAAATTACTTGCTTCCCGACTCCGTGCTCGCTGCTGCTTTGTCGAACACAATCCTGCCGCGCTCTTGCTTCTCCGCCGCACGTACCGTCTCTCCGCTCGACCATCGATCCGACGGCACAGACTGAACGTGTCGTGGCGATGCTAATGTCCAAGTGCTGCTGAATACGCTGGCCCTTGCTTCGAGTCCATGTCCAATCGCTGTGACGCCGAAGTCGGACACAGTCGTCTGGTGTATGTTGGCGGCGGTTGAAGGACGTTGACGGTACACAGGGGAACAGATTCAAGTTAATGTGCTCAAGAGGTAAATGTGTCTCGTGCTCTCAATTCGTCTCACAAGACGCCCCGACGACGAGCTGACTGGGAATTCGTTCCCATGGTCTGCCACATTCAGCGAGAGTCTTCTTTCCTTCGCTATTTTGCAAATTCCTTTCTGTGCGCCACGCGACCATACAGACGACGTCCAACTCTCACTATCAAGCGGAGGCGGTTCTTAAATCGCACAAATGTGCCGCGATGGCCTTGATCTCCTTTCGTTTTGTCGAGAGTGGCTGGTATCGCACTCCATGCGCTTGGCTTCCAGTTGGGATCGTCAAGGGGCTCCGAAACGGTGCTGATCTCCGTCGTTCTGGTAATGTTGTAGACGCCTGGAGTTGTGGCCATTGCGTGGGTTGCTTGATTAGGATTCGGAGTGTCGAAGTCTGATCTTCTTCGCTCTGCTTCGCCAATGGAAGCGGTTGACATGACTTGCTGCTTCGTGACTTGGTCGCTCGGTTGATGCTAGCAGACGTCCAGACACTGGTGGCTACGATGATCAAAAAAGGGGTACCAGCCAGGCAGGATCGCTGAGTCTTGGAATGGTAAAAGTCTCTCGATATCGTGACTCTGCAGTGAATGAATAGCTCGGCTGCGGGGACGGCAGTATAGAGCACGCGTTTCAAGCAAACGTGATCGATCGAAAAGTTCACGCTAAGCAAGTTCTGGAACTCGCTGTTGGAGGCATATCGCATGGCAAAAAGCAAAATTGACACATTGGAACGTTCTCAAATGATCAGCATGAGTGCATATCGTTTCAAGCAGAAGGAACCATACCATTGATCGTTTTCCAGATCATTCAAGAGCTCGCACTGATATTGAGACTCCTTCGTCGTGATGCGGCCTAGAAGGCTGTCGAAGCAAAACATTGAGCTTAGGAACGACCTGATCTGCTTGCAGCACAGCCATATGGATGTCTCCTTGCCGTTGTCGTTGACATATGGCCATATCGACATCATGGTCTGGAGCAAAACGATGGCACCGGAGGACGTCTCCTTGATGGAGCGTTCCTACAACCACCGAGGAAAGTGCAAAAAAGAAGTCGCGGTCTGAACCGAATGGTTACCAATGCATGATATTCCAATGCAAGCCCTCAGGGAGTCGAACCCTGGTACTCGTGGTAGCCCTCGCTGAGGAGGGTGACTGTGAATTGTTAGCTTAGGTTCTTGTTGAATGTAACTCTACGACCGCCACTGCACCCATATGAGGTACTGGACTCTAAAGTCAGGCGTAAGTTACCACCAACCAGCGCGCTCACTGGTTGGCTGGAAATGGCTGCGGAATCAGCATATATGAATGTCATTCAATCTCACCCCGGTATTACTCCGATAGTCGTGTCTTGTAAACACGGAGATCAATTGGTAGTTCTCCCATTGCTCATATTACAGCTTCTTCTCAAACAAGACGGCCTCTCGAACAGGTACAACGATCAACACAAGCAGCAGCACCAGCGCGTTGCTCTCTACTACGACAGATTCAACAATGTGCAATGACTGCGCCAGACCAACACGCCCTTGAGCTCATCGTCGTGAAGCCCAGAGATGAAGCACTCAGCTCCACGTTCCAAGCACAACTCTCTGCACGGCGTGCCCACCTCAAGCAACGATTCTGGACAGACCTTGTTGACGGCAATGCTCATCACCCTCTCCCAAGACCTCGCTGACTATGTTCAGGTTGATGTTGGAAGCCTCTCGAGGCTTGACTTCACCACTGACACCGTTCCACTGACTCCGCCCCCGATCGAACGCCTACTCATGCTCAACGAGCCCCTGGGACCACGTCGTCTCGTTGGTACAGACGCGACTACCAGCCATATACAACATCTTTCCAGCACGTTCTCGTCGCGATCGAGCCGTTCAGAGAGCGCAAACGATATGGCTTCACCGGTGGATTACAGCTGGACGTCTGAGCTGAACAATGAAGACAACATCAAACGAATAAAACATCACCTGAGGAAGCTTTGAAGACACAGGCGCACGGAAGTCCAACACCGGCTCATGGCTAGGCGCGTAGACGAAGCTGCCCTGTTCATACTCAATTCCGTTCTGCACGACGACAACTCCGAGTCGAAAAGCAACAGAATGTCCAAAATGTCACAGTGTTCTCACACGCGGCAGGAGCGGAATGGACAAAATTACCAGAGGGAATCGGTGTGGCCAAAGCAACTCGTCGACGGTGAACCGCGGAAGGAGGTAAGCCGTTCTCCTGTACCTCAGCCCACTCACATATCCTCATCATCGGAAGCTTTGAAAAGATTACGAATCTCTTTCCCGATTGACTATACCCCTTTCCTAGTCACGGTCCACATAAAGTGCAGGGAGTTCAGCAAGACCAGCAAAAGCATACAAGGGAGTGTCTCACGAGCCGATACGTCGAACAATCCAGGACTTAGCACGACGAATGAGCATACACCAGGCCCGTCAAGGCTGCGAGAATGCTCTGGAAAGAGACTGCTAACGTTCCCACCTACGGTCGGGCTCGTTCTTTACCGGCATCTGGAGCTGTGGAACTCCTCGCCGAGAAGAAGGACCTTGAGAACTAGGGTTTGCGAACCTGCTGGAAGTTCCTCTGCGGTCTCTTCGACTCCGACAGGATGAAGATGTGCGTCTGAAACCTGTGACAGATGAACCAAGACGCAGCGCTTTTTCCGTCAAGATCAGGAGCAAGCACACATGGAATTCTTTCTAGCGATCTGGCCGAACTCAAGACTGGAGACAAAATGCCTGCCGATGTCAGAATGACTGAGGCGGTCAACTTTGCGCCTAGGCGCTCATAGCCATTCATCTACGAGTGGTACACGGGGTACGGTTGGAAGACGCGCTTCGCCCTGGCCAGCCACGTCTGTCCTGGGCGGACTGCCGTCGGCAAAGGTCAAAGCAAGAGTAAGACCAGAAGGGAGTCGCAAGTCAGAACATTTCGTGGACAACAGTCTTGTCTTCTAGAGCCATCTAGCGTGGAAGGTCTCGCCGCAAACATGGGAGACAAGGGAACGAAAAACGTCCAGCATCCACCTTGGGTCCTTGTCTCCAAGGTCTGGCAAGTTCGAACATTGTCTGGCTACTTCACGACTCACAACAACAACTTCGTCGTCGAAACGTTTGCTTCCACAAAGCGAACGGCGGAGTCTGTCGTAACAGTCCCTGAACGATCAAAGAAGCGGCAAGGTTTGGTTTGTCAACACAGCTGCCCTCTTTCAGTTCCAGCAGACCTTCTTTACACATCGTCCAAACCAATGTAGCTCGGGTTTGCCCAAAACTGCACACTCCGTCAGCTTCCCTACTTCACTCCGCTCGATTGATGATCGAGATCCACACAAGCAGTATTCATCTTCCCATGGGATCCTTCATGGCGAATCCTCTACACCTTCTTCCAAATCAGCTTCGTCCTGGGTCCATTCAATCGATCGATCGATCGGCCGAACACAAATTACAAAGCTCCGACCCCCATCACCCTCCCATCTCCTCATCCACGAGAAGAACGCATCGTCCGAACAATCGCGCCACCTGCCCACCAATCCATCGAAGGCCTCCCCATTTACAAAACGAACGCATCGTCCCAACGAGCTACGCCGCACGCACATCGGTCCATCGCACAACCATAGCGTCTTCCCAGCGCAGAAAGAGCATGGGAGTCTTAAAGATATGAGTGAGGACACTGAGACGAGGAACAAGAGCAGGAAACACAGAGTATCGGAGCCTGATCGAATACAGAAGAGATGAACGGGGTCAAGGGATAAGAGCAATTCACAAGAGCATGGAGAAGAAACAGGGCAAGCAATACAGCAGCGGCTGGGGAAGAGGCGTCGAAGAAGAGTCATGGATACATACCACAACACAATATACCAGCAAGCAAGCGCTCCGTTTCATCCGTACCGTCTTGAGCGGAGCTTCTTGCTGCTACGAAGTCTAGGATGCGTCGACGATGCAGTCTTTCTGGCGTTCAGACATGACGGATTCGTTCTTCCAGCTCTGGGATCTGCGTTCTTCATTCAAATCTACAATTGCCAGAAACGAATTGCTGTTGATGCTGTCGACGATCCGAACACTTAACGATGTCCGCCAACCAATACTGGGAATCCGATGGTTCTCGATCGGTCATGATGTTCTCGAGTTGCAAGGAGTTCCTCATGAGCATGCAATGCTCAATCTGACTGGAGTAGATTATCGGAAGCGGAAGCAAGGGGTTATTGACCCTTGGAACCATTGATCAAGGAAAAGGCTCATCGTTTGAGACATCGTCAAGAGGGTGAGAACAATGTGGCGGCTTCCTCATGGACTTTGTATGGTCTGGACATTTACTAGTGAAGGGAAAGGGAGAGTCGGCAAGTTGGAGAGTTGTGCACGATATGTGACGATCTTGCGGTCGAAGATCTCGGCAGAGTTTGTGACGGTTGTGCTGCGTGCATATATGGCGAAAGTTGTGAACGTTCAGCGATAACATGGCAATGGCAACGATCTGCCTGCAACGACACAGATGCTTTGTCTCATGATAAGGTATGCAATGGATGTCATGACCTGTATCCCGTGAGGAACTTGTGCGACGATCGATCGTTGGCGTTGTCATGATCATTAACCTGCTGTTGAAGCGTGAGTGCCTCCAAAGTTGCCATTATTGTATTCGTCAGTATTTCACTCTTCTATCGTGTTCGTTCCTCAATCAAATACCTACCGAAGGAGACACAAAGGGTGAATGAGGCCGCCTCGATCGATTGTTGCCCGAGGCCGCACTGCATATGGAGGTCCCGAGCAACCAATCCCTGCAGCTGCAGATGCACAGCCTAAAGCGGTGCACTTCAGCTTGCAGGCGAATCTTCACTTCTGCATCTGCATCAACAACCCATCTTCCACTTTTGTCAAAATCATCCAGCAACCATTTCCGTCAACATGGCTGCCGCACGTGCGAACGAGTCGATGATGGACGACAGCGGCTGGAACTCGCACAACTTAGCCAGCCTCATTGTTCCCAAATTCACAAGCATCGCACAGCAGAACGGCAGCACAACCACCGACAACGCCACCGGCAAGAGCGCAGCAGCTCCGACGGTGATGCCCATCGATCCCGAAGACGTTGGCAAGACCCTCGGTCTCAAGCAACTCTACAGTGGCAGCGAGGACATTCATGGTCGCTACCAGTGGACCACCGAACTTCCCAAAGACCTCGAAGTCCCCGGAGAAGATGCAGACTCCGCCAAGTGGGCTCTGATCCTGAGGCGCACAAAGGGTATGTGGAAACGAAATAGCTGTCTTCTGATTCCCACTGACACACTTCCAGCCTACTTCGACTCGCAGAAGACGCTCGAGCTCCATTCCATCGTCGTCCAGAGCCCATACCTCCGCGAGTTGCTTGGCGAGATTCTCGCCGACTATCCTGGCGTCACCACCACCCTCAAGCGCCTCGAGTTCAAAGGCCGCTTTGAGCCTCTCATCCACCGCTGGAGTCAGCTGAAGACCGCCATCACCCAGCTCAAAGTCGAACAGAGCAAACGCAGCGACCCTTCGCCCTCCGACTGCGCCCGTATCGAGCACGCCGAGCTCCTCGACAATGTGCTCACCAAGGAATTCAGCGACGTCCTCGCCTCCATCAATGACATGCACGACAACGGCGTCGTCACCTACGAACACCTCTGGGCGCTCCTCGAGCCCAACTCCCTCATCTACACAAAGCATGACAGTCAGGACCGCGCAATGCATGTGAAGAGCTGCAAGTACGGCAAAGACCCAATGACCAATGCCGATTACTTGTATGTGACGGCCAATTTCGTCGACTTCGACGGACAGCGCTTCGGCATGAACCGACTGACCCTCAAGATTGCCGAGTTTGAAGGTACACAACCCATCACTGCGCTTCCTGCGTACCCACTGCAGTACCACGAGGACTCAGAACAACTACAAAAGAGCCTCATCGAGCGCGGAGGTCGTGTGGAAGATTTCGCAAGCCCATCATTCTGTCAATACAGCGGTGTTGGCTGGACACTCGATCACAACGGAAACAAGGTCCAAATGAGCGTCCAAGGCCGTGTGGTCATCGACGCCGGAGGGTTCAACAAGTTCAACCCGAACCTCGCCGTGCATGTCTCTCCGTTCAAGGATTCGACTACCGATGCGGGCAACGATCCATTCCTCGAGGAGGTTGAGCAGCAAGCCAACTATGGTGCGTCCAAGAGCAGCCAGGTGAAGCGAATGCAGAAGTTCCAACGCCAGTACACCAACATGAGGAATCTCCACACGAAATACAGCAGCGTCATCTTCTCCGACAACCACGACGCTGGCAACATGCCCATCGATGGCTCTCTCGGCAACGACGTAGATGTCAGCGACCTCCCTCCACTCACCGACGAGCAAAAGATGCTGCTTGGTCCGGAGATCCGCGGCTACGCTCTGAAGGAGAAAATGTGGCTGACCTTCTTCGTCAACGCCGTGTCCGACATCAGCTTCAGTGAAGGCGCATTCGATAGCCTCATCCTTCCCGACAACCTGAAAGACCTCGTCTTGAGCTTCACCTCCAGCCAGAACCACAACTTCGACGATGTCATCCGTGGCAAAGGCAAAGGCATCATCTTCCTGTTGTGTGGTGCGTATTCCTCCTCAGTCCTCCACTGAAGCACATGTACTGACAACTCTTTCGCAGGTCCACCCGGCGTCGGCAAGACTCTCACCGCCGAGTCCGTGGCCGAGCGCATGCAAGTCCCGCTGTATGTGATGTCGTCCGGCGATCTCGGCACCGACCCCAGCGCCGTCGACCACAAGCTCCGCAACGTGCTCGAGATGTGCACCCGCTGGAATGCCATCCTCCTCCTGGACGAAGCCGACGTCTTCCTCGAGAAGCGCAGCCTCCACGAGCTCGAGCGCAACAAGCTCGTCACCATCTTCCTGCGGGTGATGGAGTACTATGAGGGCATCATGTTCTTGACCACCAATCGTGTGGAGACTGTGAGTAGACAGCTGGCATCTCCATACCGCACACATACTGACCAAAAACTGCACAGTTCGACCAAGCCTTCCAGTCCCGCATCCACATCCAGCTGGAGTACAAGGACCTCGACGCCGCCTCCCGCCTCTCCGTCTGGAACAACTTCCTCACCTCCCACAACGCCGCCCAAGCCGCCGCCCGCCTCTCCCCTCCTCCCAAGGCTCCCACCACCGCCGCCAAGTCCCGCGGCTCCGCCCGCGCTCTCAACAAGTGTCGCACCAACTCCGCCGCCCCCTCCGCCGCCAACGGCACCACGATCTCCGCGGAGGCGGAAGCGGCGGACCACCTCCTCCGCACCCAGCCGCACGCTCTCAAGCCGAGCGAGGTGCGCAAGCTGGCGGAGTTGGCGATCAACGGCCGGGAGATCAAGACCCTGGTGAAGTTGGCCGCCATCTACGCGGCGTACAAGAAGGAGGCGCTGAGCAAGGCTCACCTCGCGACGGCGGTGGAGACCCAGTTCTTGGGCAACTCCCGTCGCGAGAGTGAGTCGGCGAGGGGAGCGCTGTTCGCTTGAGTGGGGCGTTTTGGGGTGGGGTTTGGTGGGTGGTGTTTTTTTAGGGTAGCATAGCGACGATACCAATAGAATGTGTGCTGTACGTATGTGATGTGGTTGTTTCAGTGAGATGATTAGTTGTGTGAAAGATTACCCAGGTAGATGTCTGTGATAGACCATTTTGCGAGGGTGAATTCGTTCGCCTGGGTGTGGTTTTTGTGCGCCTGGCTCGGTAGTGTTCCGTGGTGAATAGAAGAGACGATACCGATAGGACATGTGCTGTACGTATGAGCTCCAATCGTTCAAGAGAGATGACGAGTCGTGCGTGGGCTCGCCCGGATGCTCGTCTGCGATACATCATCGCAAGGGGGTGAGTTCGTTCGCTGGAGTGTGGTGTTTGTGCACCCGGCTCGGTAGCATATCGTGGTGGATAGAAGAGACGATACCAGTAGAAAATGAGCTGTACGTATGAGCTCCACTGCTTGGAGCGAGACAATGAATTGTGTGTACGCTCACCTAGGTGCTCGTCTGCGATAGGGAGATGGAAGCCGGTGAAGAGTTTTGCTTGTTTTCTTTTTGGATTCGAAGACCATGCCACTTGAGGGCGAATGGCATCACCTTGCGATTCGTTTTCTTATCACACCATGCCGGCGACACCCTTCAGGGAGGTCGCCTGGCGAATGGCAACACCTTGCGATCTGCTTTCACATCAACAGAAGCCATACCAGATACTCTGCTGAATGGTCCCACAGCTACGACGCCCGTCTCCACCATGCACTCTGGACATCGAGCGCATCCGAGCGGACTCAAACAGGCGTGGCTGGCGAGGATGAGTGGAAAGAGGCTTGGAAGCGATCGGCTCGTCTGCATATGGGCCTACATGCTCCCCGATGCGCTCATTCCAAAGTGGGTCCCTCCCAGTGACTCAGTGAGAAGGCCAAGAAGAAGACGACGGACTCTCCATCTATCCAGTCGACGCCCAAGAAGGCACAGGGATCGAAGAAGGGCAAGGCGTCTGATGGGATTCACGAGCCTGGTGGGCTCGATGTGCCCGAACTGGATGACGCCGACCTCGACAAGCGTTATGGAGTTCATATCATCCTATAGCATCTTAGCATACTCATGGCAATGGCAAGACCATTCGTTGTGATCTACCTGTCTCCAGCTGCATTGTGGAGACTGACTGACTGCAGACCGGTAGGAAGATTACCACGCAGGGTTGAGTTCGGTCGCCTAAGTGTGGTCTTTGTGCGCATGTCTCGGAAGTATATCGTGGTGGACAGAGGCGATAATGCCAATGGCAGCTCGTTCGTCCGTATAAGCTGCCGCTGTATTAGTGAGATGATTTGTTGTATAGGTCCTGCAGAGTTTTAGGCGAATGCAAAGAGGCCATGCTAATCGATGGACATCCATACGTACAAGTCGCGGTTGTTCCACAGAAACGATTCCTTGGGCAGCGTGGTCTTGGGAGGCATGAAGCGTTCGTCCTCGGCGACCGACAATCCTACTCCGCCAACGACAGCCAATAAGACCAAGGTGCCGCCAAAGACACCCGTCCTTTGACGCCGACGACCCGTTCACTCCGCCTCCCTCGGCACAGCCGCCGACACAACAGTTCGCAACACCTCAGTGAGGACGGCCATCCACCATCCTGTTAACCATCTCACCAGTCTCGACACACCAAACCGAAAGCAAACATTCCATTCGGCCTTTACCGGTGTCTGAGACGGCAGGATCACCGAAATCATGGTCAAGGTCAGGCACAATCCAGGACTGACAGACACATCCCGTGTCGTCCACTTTGCCCCGAGATTACAAGACCTGAACCAGGGCTCGAAACGCGTGCATGACCATCTCATGCAACTGTGCTTTCAGGCTCCTATGAGGTCGTGCAGGATCACGTCAAATCTATCCAGGGCATTGTACAGGAGTCTGGACGAGCCTTGGTAGGCGTAAGTGGCAAAAATCGCTGTGGCAAAAGCGCTACCATCAACTCCCTGCTGCACGTCGACATCGCACGAACCGGCAGGACCGGTCAATGTACGGTGGTGACGATCGAGTACCATGGCAGGAGAGCGGACCAAGTCGAACCGTTTCTCGCCGAAGTGGTCTTCTTTTCGGCCACCACACGCCGTGCAACCATCTGTACGTACAGACTCACACCGCTTTCGCGAACAGCTTTCCAGGTTCTAGTTCTCCGGTCAAGCGAGATCGAAGTGAGCAGACTGACCATACCGATAGAGCAGGAGCTGTGCGTACGAGTACTCTCCGTGTATGGGAGAGGATTTGCGGTATCATTCGGCTGGAGTTGAGGCGCATGCAAGTGGCCATGCCGATCGATGGGAATCCGTACGTATAAGCTTGAATCGTTTCCGTGAGAAGCAATGTCGTTTCGCTATGCAAGCATATCGAAATGAGTAGACTGGCCATACCAATAGAGCAGGGAGCTGTGCGTACGAGTTCTCCTTGATCCAGGGAGTTGATGTGCGAGTGTGATGGTTGTCGATAATGATATGAATGCAGCTTGCCCTGCCAATGAATCGGTCGCTGTGCGTATGGATGGGACGACATACTTTTATATTGTTCTCAAGGTTGATTGCATCTGGAGACCACGATTTCTGGCTTCGGGGTGCGACTTTTGGCCAGCCGGAGCCAAGTGAGGTCGCAATACGCGCCCGAGCGTGTGAGAGATCTTGAAATCAGGAGACAGAGAACATCTCACCGTCCTCGCCGTCGTCTATCGCCAGAACAACACCTCTACTGTACCTGAGCATGCCCTCGATTGACCATAGCATTACCCTATGGACTTCCCAACGACCTCGTAGACCGCATCGCCGATTCCGACACGACGGACCGATCAGACCGACCATGTCCTCGACTTCCTCGTGGAGCGTGGCAGGGTACAGAGCGCCGGAAGTGTGAGACGGGCTGTCGGTAGTAGGAGCATGGCAGGGTAGGACGGCGTGGGCGACGAGGCAGAAGAGCGTCGATGCGGACAACCCTCGTGGTGTGAGATGCGAACGGTGACCAGGTGCGAGCGCCCAACGATCGCAACGATCGCATGCACGCGTGCACACTACAGCAAGGAACTGTCGACGACACCATATATCAGGAGAATGGCGACACTCGCATGGATGGAGACATCGGAGAAGAATCACCCAATGCCTTGGCCGGATCACATGCTTTTGACTTTGAGTTGAGGCAATAGCGATGGCGGGGCTTCGAAGCACGCCATCGACTACGGCGCTCCAGCTGTCCGGCTATTCCTCTCCAAGCAGACAACCTCGGGGGCAGAACTGGTCGATCAATTGGTGAGAAACTGGCCAAATGTCTCGATTGGCACGGCCATTCGCTGTGCACAGGTAGGACTTTTTTGTGAGAGAGAGCAAGACTTTCCGGCGTGGGATGGGATACACTTTTCTACCGCCGATTCCGTCATGTACACGGCCGATGAGCAAAGGCACGTACGAGCGACATCCTCGTCCGTCTCTCCCTCTCATAACCCAATCAACACTGCAAGTCAACTCCACTCATTACTGAGCCTCTCCCTTGTTCACCCGCATGCCCCCAGTCCTCTCCCTGCTGCTGTTCTGGTTGCTCGGCCCTCAACCTGTCCATCTTGCTACCTTTACTCTCGTCCTCTTCCTCTCCTCCCTCTTCCTCTCCTCAATCACCGCAAAGATGCCTTCCCATCTCAGCAACTCGCCTTTCATCTCCCTCAGACCCGACCACGAGTGCGGCCGCTCCAAATCACAAGCGCCTACACCACCAACTCGCAGCTTTGACACTCTCAGCGGCGCCGCCAGTCCAAACGGCAATGGCAACGGCTACAACTCGTCTGGTCACGGCAGCCTGAACTCCACCCCGTACACCAACGGCCACAGCAACGGCTACAATGCCTCCACACAAGACGACGAATTCCTCCGCCTCGACGCTCCTCAACAAGACCTCCTCCTCCTCCATGGCCCTCGCCAAAAGTACAAGCTCGAAAAGTCAAAAGAGATCCCTGACCTACAAGGCGAGCGAGAAATTCTCGTCCAAGTTCTCGCCATTGGCCTCAACCCAGTCGACTGGAAGGGCGCCGACTATGGCTTCAGCCAGCCCAGCTACCCATGGGTCAACGGCCGCGACTTTGCAGGCATTGTCGTCCGAGCTCCACGCACCAACTCCCGCATTCAACAAGGCGACGTCGTCTTCGGCCCATCCACCGACTACCGCGATGTGAGGAAGGCGGCGTATCAAGAGTATGTTGTTACCACAGACTACAATGTGACGAGGATACCCCAAGGCGTCAGCGTCAAGGAGGGCGCTGCGCTGGGCGTGGCGTGGGTGGCTGCTACGGTGGCATTGGGTATCAGCTTTGGTCTGGACTTTTCCAGCATCAGCGGTGCTCCTCGCGGGCCGGATCTTGTCAAGTTGGTCCGTCAGCTGCGGCAGAACGATGTGCCTGAGGATATCCGCGATGAGATCTTCTCGGGTATTGAAGACTCTGAGCGCCCACAACCTGGCGAGTGGCTCGCTATTTGGGGAGCGAACAGCACGACTGGCCAGATCGCTCTTCAACTCGCCAAGCTTGCTGGCTTGAAGGTGGCTTGCATTGCCGACATCGCGCGTGGAGGCGGACGTCTCACTGAGCTGGGAGCCGACTTCCTCGTGGACAAGTACGACGACAAGCGTGCGATTGAGATTCTCAGAGCTGTCACTGGTGGCAAGCTCCGCTTCGGTGTCGACTGCAATGGCAAGGAATCGGCAACGTCACTTCAAGAAGCTCTCACCACCAACACCAGCGGTCTGAAGTCCCACCTCCTCGGCTTGACTGGCCTCCCCAAATCTGTTGGCCGCAACGTCGTCCACCACAAGGTCCCCATAAAGATCTTCCACGAAGCTCCCGGTGTTGGAGAGGCCATTTCCACTTGGCTTGAGGATCTCCTCATTCGTCACAGCTTGAAACTCCCAGAGGTCGAAGTCGCACAAGGCGGTCTGTCCGGCGTCAACGATGCGCTCGACCGTATGCGTACTGGTAAGATCGGCGGCAAGCGCATTGTCGTCGCCATCGACCACGAGAACAAGTCCGAAGCTCCCTCGCCCTCGAACGGTATCCTGCCAAACGGTATCGGCGCCGCGACCGACGTTGCAAGCTCAGACCTCAGCTACGCCGACTCCGTCAACTCGGACCCCGATCGCATCCGCTTCGCTTACTGGGTGCCCAACGTTTCTGGCGGACTGGTCATCAGCAAAATCAAGCAGAACACGCACTGGGATTTGAAGTCGAACATCAAGTATGCAAAGACTGCGGAAAGAGTTGGCTTTGAGTATGCGTTGTCGCAGATTCGATTCATGGCTGGGTACGGTGCGGACAACCAGCATGAACCTGTGACTTTCTCGCAGGCGTTGTTGATGCACACCGAGAGACTGAAGTTGATTGTGGCATTGTTGCCCGGACCATGGAATCCTGCTGTTGCGGCTAAGCAGGTGGCCAGTATTGATAACTACACCGACGGGCGTGTCTGTGTGAACGTCGTTTCCGGTTGGTTCAAGCTCGAGGTATGTCCATCGCTCTCCTCACTTCAATTCGTCCCCTGCTAACCTCTATTCCAGTTCACCTCCATCGGCCAATGGTGGCTCGACCACGCCGAACGCTACCGACGCTCCAAAGAATTCATCCAATGTCTCAAGGGCATCTGGACGGAAGACAAATTCTCCTTCAAGGGCGACTTCTACCAATTCCACGACTATCCCCTCAACCCCAAACCGCTCAACCTCCCCGGCCGCCCTTACCCGGAAATCTTCCAGGGCGGCAACTCGGACGACGCCAAAGAAAACGCCGGCTCCGTCTCCGACTACTACTTCATGAACGGCAACACGCTCGAGGGCTTCCAAGCGCAAATCGGCGACGTCAAAGAGCGCGCGA
Organism: Zymoseptoria tritici IPO323; assembly: GCF_000219625.1. Lineage (NCBI taxonomy): Eukaryota > Fungi > Ascomycota > Dothideomycetes > Mycosphaerellales > Mycosphaerellaceae > Zymoseptoria > Zymoseptoria tritici. The sequence goes on along the minus strand of NC_018218.1, from coordinate 328,865 downwards.
AAAAACACAATCGCGAGGGACAAGTCGGCTTCGCGCTCAACGCTTTCGTCATCTGTCGCGACACGGAGGAGGAAGCCATCCGCGTGTTGCAGGAGATTCAAGGCAAAGCGGACGCGGAGGCGGTGGAGGGGTTCCGACAACAAGCCCAAAACGCGGGATCTTCGACGGGGAATAAGAGTGGGATGTGGGCGAATAGCAAGTTTGAGGATCTGGTGCAGTACAATGATGGATTCAAGACGAAGCTGATTGGGACGAAGGAGCAGATTGCGGAGAGGATTGTGCTGTTGAAGAGTCTGGGCGTGAGCATTTTGTTGACGGCTTTCTTGCATTATGAGAGTGAGATTGAGCACTTTGGAAAAGAGGTGCTGCCGCTTGTGAGGGAGTTGGAGAAGCAGGGAAGGGGCAAGGATGAGGCGGATGAGGTTAGGAGGACGGGAGACGTGTACAAGGCGAAGAAGTAGGTGAGAGGATCTCCTTGCTGCGACTTCTGGTCCTGCTGCTGTGGGCGTTGGGATTTGGAATGTTAATTCGTTTGGGTGATACCTAGTTTTTCAAAAGATCTTCCTTGGCATACCACTTCTGCCAACCTCATCGCCAATACGTCTTCGCCTGCTCGCTCTACACCCACCACCGCCGCCGCGGATACCAAGGCAAAGGCGAAGCCCTTCGTCTCCCTCCTCCCATCCTCCACTTCGAAGTCCTCGCCCGCCTATAGCAGCTCCCGTTCCACACCACAAGCGACAAATGAAGCTCATCGACCATTCTCGACTTGCTATCGCAATCCCGACACTTCTGGCCAGCACATGTCGCTTTCTGCTGGGAAGAATGCGGCGAATAATGAACCTCATCGACCATTCTCAAGCACCTATCGCAATCCCGACACTTCTGGCCAGCACATGTCGCTTTCTGCTGGCAAGACTGCGGCGAATGAACCACATCGGCCATTCCCAACCTCCTACCGCAATCCAGATACGTCTGGTGGCCAGCACCTCTCGCACTCTGCTGAGAAGGAATCAGCGAATGAGCCTCATCGTCCCTTTGCGGCGGAGTATAGGAATCCAGGCGGTGAGGCCATTTTTCCTCCACAAGCGCAAGCGACTTCTGCACTCGGTACGACGAAGCAGAGTTCGGCGGGACTGGTCCCCGGCCCGGATGGAGGTGAAGACGAGGAGGGGAATACGCCGCATCGAGCTTTTGCGGTTACACATCGGAATGCGGACATTGTTGAGCAGGATTTGAAGGGGAGTGAAGAGGTGAGAAGTGAAGCGCATCGACCGTTTCCGGTGGGGTATCGCAATCCGGAGTTTGTGGAGAAGGCGAAGGAATCTACGACTTTGAACGGTCACGAGGACGCAAGCACGGAGTCGAACGAGCAACCGCATCGTGCGTTCTCGACTTCGTATCGAAACCCGGAATTCGTGGAGAAGGCGGGAGGAACCACGACTTCGGGTGAAGATCGGGTCGCAAGCAAAGATTCGAACGAGCAGCCGCATCGTGCTTTCTCGACTCCTTATCGACACGCAGAGCCTGCTCGGCAAGATGGACTGCCGCCACGGCCCTTTGCGACCTTGTTCCGCAATGCGGAGTCGTCGACCAAGGGAGCTGCGCATACTGCTGCCCACGAGAGTACGGTGCAAGGAGGTGAAGTGCCACATCGCCCATTGCCAGCGACATATCGGAATCCAGAAGACGCTGCTGGCGCAGTCACTGCGACCACGCAAAGAGCTGTGGCTGATTTCCAAGCGACTTGGACGCTGGCGGCGCAAGCCAGGAATATTGACTCCAGGACTCCTTCGATTACGGACGATGATGTGGGCGGCAACGTTGGCACAGCGGCTAACGGCCCTGTCTCGACCGCAAAGAATCCTGACGCTGCGGCCACATTCAGTCCCTCGCATGCATTGACGGGTCAGGCGGGAAACATCGACTCCCGAGCTCCTTCCATCACCGACCAGGACCTGGCAGCATCGAATAGTGCGGCTATTGGCAATGCCGAGAGCGCAGAGAAGGCATCTGAACCGCCGAGCGAGGGAGGAAAGAGTGGGTCGACGGCTACGGTGTCTTCTCGTACTGGGTCTTGGGATATAGTCAGTGATCAATCTCCTAAATTTGGAAATGGGAGTCAGGAGAGGAAGGAGTCTACTGTCAATGGAGAGGAGCCAGCGGAAAGTGGAGCTGCGGCAGGTATTATGAAAACGACTGCGAATGCTGGCGAGAAGTCCGAGACAAATGGGAAGCAGCAAAGTCGGGCAGAGCAGAATGATGGCCGCACGACGAGAGAGCAGTCGCCGGGTACAGGACGTAAAAGTGGAGCCGAACGAACCTCTGCGGGTAAGCGCTTGGATGAAAGGCCGGCTACGAGGGAGGGGAAGATTGGGAAGAAAGAGAAGGGATTGTTTCGGGCTGTGAGGGATAGTTTGAAGAGGAAGAAGAGTCGGGATTGAGTCGACATGACAGGCGTGATTTGGCACGATTCTTCGTGGCGCGGCTACATTCGAGTGTATTGGTCGAAACTTGAATTGAACCTGCGCTGTTCTTGTCTCCGGTCTACTGTCGAACGTAGATGGAAGGCAGCACATGAAATGAACAAGGAATAGCGAGATGAAGTAAGGCAAGAGAAACCTCGTCGCAGCGAACGAACGGCAATAGGCGAGGCTGAGGTCAACATCGGCAGAAAGAAGGAAGGCCTGTTCTGATCTGTTAGGAATAATGTACGCCGACGCTTCTTTCAGTTCAAGTAAAGGCGTGCGTCCCTTCCGCAGGTATGCTTGGCCGAGCAGCTACCAAGGAACGATGCTTTTCAAAATTACCAGAAAAGGCAAGGCAAAGTTGACTTGCGCCAATCAGCGCTCGTCTTATATGCCGGGTCTTGAAGGTACGTGAATGCTGACAAAATCTACTTCTACACGAACCTGTCGAGCGCATTCCTCTGAATCTTAATCACCTCTTGGTCAGCCAGATCCAACTTCATGTCTCGCAGCGGTTTGCCCGTGAGTCCGCGGCCGGTGGCAACTTCGGCGTGGATTCTAGTCCAGAGATCCTCGCAATTGAGCCGGTAGACCGGTGACGCGTCGAGACACTGCGACACCAGATCTCGCAAAGATGGTGGAAACCTATTGCCGGCGTAGTCATCGAGGACCCTCGACTTTAGATCCCAGTTTTCATCACGTTCCCGGTGCCAAGATTGTCGATTCATGAGGTCGAGCATGATCTTCCCCGTTCTCCAGACGTCGCCGGCGGAGCTGGTCCCTTCTTCCTACACTTCGTTTAGACCAAATTTCCAAACATCCAATGTCGATATACTTACTGGTGGCAAGAAGCCCGGCGTCCCGGTCCTTCGCATGTTGGCGAGGTCGTCATCAGCGTCACTGACCACGAACCCAAAGTCTCCAATTTTGAACGTTGGAATTCCGCCCCAGGCATCGGTGCATGGAGGGGATAGAAAGACTACAAGCAGGGTTAGTGAGCTGGAGAAGAAGCACATCGCTCTCGGAACGTACTGTTGTCTGGTTTGAGGTCACGGTGGATCATGCCAGGGTACTTGAGTTGTCGGGCGCGCGGGGCATCCGGCAGAGTTCCGCTCTTCATCAAGCATAGCACGGATGCGAGAGATTCGAAAACTGACCATAGCAGACGAACCGGGATGGTGCTGAGAAAGTCGGCAACGTTAGTGGGTCTTGCTTGCCAATCCGACGAGCCAAACTTACCCTATTATCGAGTTTCCATCCTCGTCAACCACGGCGTCGTGAGCGATGTAGTTGTTGATCATCTGACTCATGGTACCATGCTCACAGAACTCCATGTATATTCGATGCATCCTCAAAGTCTCGTAGATGGCATACGATCTCGGCTCGACGACGTTCTTTGACTCCGGCATGTCGGCCAGTTCCCGCGCATAGTAGAACTCCTTTGGCTTGCGGTGGCCAGGCTCGCCAATCCAGTACACTGGGTTGTTCCAGGCCTGTCTCAGGTACGACTCCTTGACAGCAATCCTGTCCACGATTCGCCGGTCGTGACCGACGTTTTTGGTCCAGTACCCGACGTGCCCATACGAGCCGCTTCCCAAGGTGCCGCTGAAATTCCAGCTGCCTTCCAGTCCACTGCGATCCAGGTGCCGAACGCCCAATGCCCCGGCCTGCTCTTTTCCTCGATTTATTTCTGCTGCAGGGCTTTCAGGTGGCCAGTACTCTTGTCCATTGCGAACAGCTTCCGCCATTGCATTGCTCTTTTCGTGGTATTCCTCGTCAGGAATTTCTCTCAAGGTCTTCCACTCCAGCCAATGCTGCTGCCATCTCACTTGCAATTGATATTTGATATCCGCGGACAGATTGGAACAGTACTGCTCAGGATTTGTCTCTTCCGGCCATAGCAGTGGGCTTATGAGAACGCCGCATACATCGCGACACACCATCGTGCGAGTCTGAAGATCCTTGATACGGGCCTCGGTGACACGGTCGGCCTCTTGTTCCGCTCTGTCCACAACTTCGGACCAGTCACGGATGTACTGCGCCATGCTTGGGCCATACGGTAAAGGCGGATCCGGCCCGGAAAGCTTGATTTCCATATCAGCTCTCATTTCTTGAAGCAATTTGGCATCGTCGGGGTTGTGCTGTCTGCCGAGTGTGGTGTCCCACAGCTTTCCCCAGTACGGAAGATTTTTCGCACGGACGAACGGGCGCAATGTGTCGTCTATGAACGATTGCCAAGCCACTGCATTGTCTTTGTCCGGTGGTACGATGAACACGAACTTGTCAATGAGCTCCCTTGCTTCGTTGCCTAGCTCCTTCACCAAGGCTCCTGAAACCATATCATCGGCGTCCACCGCAGCCTCCAGATCTCGCCATTTGTGTCGGACCATCATCCTCTGGGTCTTGACACAACTCTCGCTCATAGGCCAGCCCCCAAGCTCGAGATGACGCATAGCCTGATTGTAGTCGAGGTACAAGTCATTCCCCTCTTTGCCTGGGACAGCTTTCAAAGCCTCTGACCACAGCCTTTTCGTGTCCTTGACGCAATCCTTGCGCCAGTCGTCCAGCTTGGGCCACATCACCCACACAAAAGCCTGGCACGATAATTGTTGGTCGTCCGGTGGATAGATAAACTCGTCGTAGCGTCGAATGTACTCTCTAACCTCAGCATAGATACCTTCGAACGCTGTCCGCTCGACTTCGGTCGGACTCCATGAGTTGAACCGCCGTCTCATGCGTTCCCACCGGAAGTGGCACGAAACTTTGCGATAATCGATGTTTCCGGGGTACCCTTTCTGTTTCCAGTCCGCGAAGACACGGCCACAGAGCGCTTCAAGTTCGTCGGCAGCTTCGTCTCCACATGCTGCACGGAATTCGCTCACCTTCTCTGCTCGTTGTTCGCGGAAGTGCTTCATTTGAGCCGTGACCGCTCTTGCACGCCCGCTGATGAAGCTTGGGCGCTGAGTCTGATTCTGGTCCGGCTCGTTCGGCGGCTCGTCGTCATCATTTTCATCCTTCTCGACCTCTACTCCAAGCTTGAGCAAGAACTTGGCTTTGCGATAGCCGTCCACAAATTCTTCAATCTGTCTCCGGGTGGCGTTCGTGCGCTGGGCTTCAACACATGTGTCCCGCCAATTATCGTGGAGATTTACAATCGCATCGTCTTCAAACACATCCCATCGTCCATCAAAATGGATCGGGACGTTCATGTAGGCTTCGATCGGCCAGACACGCAAACTCCACAGCAGTGTTCTGGTGCCATATTCTACAACAAGCTCCTGCAAGATCTTCGTAGCCTTTCTCATGTCCTGTTCGTTCATCGCCGAGACACATACCATCTGTCTTTCCAACCCCACGGGAACTTCGTCGACGTGACCAGGAAGCACAAGATTGCGGATGAAGTCCAAGTTCAGTTTCAGGTTTGTGGCGCTCATCTTGGGTGGTTCTTTCTCAGTCTCATCAATTCCAGCGTTCTCCTCGCCACCTTCATTTGCTGAGCCTGAAGCGCCGGCCTCGACTTGATCAGGAGTGCCACGTCGGCCCGTGCTATCGCCACCCTCATTGGGACGACCTTGCGATTTTGGTGCTGGTTGATCGGACCTCCCTTGCGGTGAGTCTCCCTTGTCCTTTGCTTTCTTCCTGGCCGGTTCTCCCCCCGAGTTCTGATCTCCGTCATTGCCATCCTCATCCTCGTTTTCTTCGGCCACAACGTCCAATTCACCGATCTTGCGCTTTGGAGCTTTGGCGTTCGCCGGTTTCGAATTACCCAGCGCTTTGATTCGAGCCGATCTTCGTGATCCAGTACTACCAGATTGCTGCGATCTGGCCATGATTTGATCTTCTTGCCAGTGCCTTGCTGATGAATGTTTGCTGCAAGTAGAGGAACGTGCTGAGGCTTTGCTGGAATGTTGAAGCTTGCAGAAAATGTGTTCTTTGTTCGACCACTTCGGAACGACGCATTTGTGCCATTGTCACCGGATTCGGCCATGGGTCTTCGTTTGCTCGGAGAAGGGAAAGGCACGTGAGAGAGGTAGTGGTGCGGACTCACAATGCCCGTATAATAGGCACAATCATTCCATACTGGCAAAAGCTGGTGAATGATAGCTATAAATTAGGCCGGCGCCCAAATCGTGCGCTGACATACTGAAGGTGCTCTGCGGTCAACGCGACTTAAGTAGCGTAAAGATCTTCAGCCTCGACCTCTACTTCATCGAACTTCGGTTCTCCACTATCGAAAAGAATCATTTCGTCTGCACTCGATGGTCTCAGATTCATCGGCATTCCTCGCACGCTCTGTCCAGGGTCAGCGGTATGCTTTCGAATCTCGGTCCATAGTTCATCGACTGCCGGCCGTTTTTCAGCCTCGTTCCGGAGACACGATTCCACAAGATCAATCAGCGCATCCGGATAGATGTCCGGTATATCCTCCGCCATAAAGGGAAACTCTTCCTCGTCATCCAAGTTCTGCTCTGTCAGCACATCTCCCTCGTCCAAGGTCATGAGACAGTATATGAGCCGGCCCACAGCCCACAAGTCCGAAGCGGTCGTGATCAGATTGGGCGAGTATGGATCTGAAGTGTGGCCGCGCTGCTCCTGCACAAGGTCAGTACTGCAACTCGATACACCATCAGAGCTGCTTACAGGTGCTTGCCATGGAAGAGTACCGAGCCCCTTTTGAGCATCCACCTCGTCGCAAGCAACACCAAAGTCACCAAGCTTGATCACTGGGATGCCTTTCCAGAAGTCTTCATCGGGGGCGGAGAGGAAAACTGCGGAGACATATGTATCAGCGAACAGAACAGCTGTGAGACGTGAAAGCATTACGCACTGTTTGCTGGTTTGATGTCCAAGTGTGTAAGCCGTCTGGGGTTTGGATTCTGGTTCTGCAGCGGGTTTGCACCGTGCCGCATCAAACACAGCGCCGTTATCAGTCCCTCAAAGATCGACCAAACGACCCGGACGGGAATCTCCCTTGGATGGTCAGTGATCGCGGTGAAATGATAGACAGGACCGCACTTACGGCTCAATCAAGTTGCCATCCTCATTTAATCGGCCAACCTTTTCGCTGTGTTTCTTCAACATGACTTCGAGTGTTCCGTGGGGACACCACTCCATATAGATTCGGAAGATTCGCCGGGTATCGTACGTAGCGTAGCCGAATGTCTTGATGATGTTGAATGAATCCGAAAGTGTGCCCAGGTACATTGTAAGCGCGGCTTCTTTTGGGAAGCGGTTGTAGAATCCTCCTTCCCAATTAACCTCATTGTTCCAGCCGTCTCCTCTAGACTCTTTGATGACTGTGCGCTTGACGACATTTCCTGCTCCGTCTTCGCACTCCCAGAGGTTGGCCGTGGCTTGGGCGCCTGCGCCGACGCATGAGACCTGTCGCCATTTCTCTTCCGGTTGCTGGCCTGCTCTCACTGCATCGAACCCGATTGCGGACGCAAAATATTGATCGTCTTGCCGAGCTTGTGGATCATCTGGCCCATAAGGCCACTTGCCAGCTCTGACACGGCTGTCCATAATGTCGAAACGCTTCTGCAATTCTTTCAACGCCGATTTATCACGGAGGTTGGCACTCTCGACGTCCCAAGCGTCGTATATCTTTGGATCGGCGGTCCTACGAATGTTGTATAACTCATTCGATAACATGGCACAATATTCGGCGCAGGTTCCCGTCATTGGTCCGAAATCCAGGTCATCGCCTGTAACTTTGAGTGCCTCCCTTGCAAGTCGTATGAGGTCGGTGTACCAGCCAAGGATGTTTGGTCGAGGGCCTAGCGATTCGAATTGTCTTCGGTGATCGGCTAGGTGCGCAGTCAACTGAACCTGCTCGGGCGTCTGATCTGCAGCCTGCTGATTGATCTCGTTGCTATCGTTCAGCTCCCCGGAAGACTTGGAACCCGATCTGATCCGCTTTGTAGGGCTTGGCGCATCGTCGTTCGGTGTACCTTCACTCGATCTATCTTTCCTTTTCCCTTGCTTTGCCTGTGCAGCGATGTCGGCGGGTGCTGCGCTTCCATGTTCTGCATCAGTACGCTCGCGATCTTCGTCGACCCTGTTGTCTCCGACTGCAGCGGGTTTGCCAGCTCGACGTTCTTCGAGACGATTTTGAAACTCATCCGGCTGATGGCTCTCCACATTGCCTTCCCTACCCTCCTCTGCCGCGCCGGTCTGTGTTGCAATGTCATCGTCTTCACCATCATTGACTTCGCCGTCAACATCGCCTTCGTTCCCTTGCGCTTGTACTCCCGCCACTAGTTGTGGTGCCACTTGCGCGGGCTGCGGTGCGGGTTGCGGCGCGGGTTGCGGTGCTACTGGCACTGGTTGTGGTACCGCTGGCGCTCGTCGTACTTTTCTCGCAGGACGGAGTTTCTGTATGTCGTCCCTGGCGGTAAACTGCGGCGGGGCTCCAGCTTTACGGCGAGACTGTCTTGAAGCGCCCGTGGGTAGCATATCGAGGTATCGGGCTGCTTCGGCTAGAGGAATGGAGGAACTGAATCCTGTGTTCATCCTCGGATGGACATAGTTACTGTTTCGAACATCTTTCGCTTTGTTTCCTTGTCTGCATCCGGCGTTAAGAGGATTATCATCAGAGAACAATGGTGACCTTTGTTCGTAGACTTCAGAGATCTCGGGATCGTCGAGATTCGTAGCTGGCTCCGAAATAGTATAGTATAGAAGTCAGTATACAACGGCAAAGCAAGGTCGTTCAGGTCGCAAAGCAAGTCTCAATATCGGAGTCCTTTATTCTGAGAAAGGTCTCAACCATTTGCCTTTACACTAACGCCGCCAAAGAAAGGTATTTCTCGGGTTGGAAAAGGAGCATCTCCCCCGGAACCTCGTCCAGATTCCTCATCGCCTTCCCCATCAGCCCTTTCCCAGTCGCAACCTGCAGCTGGACTTGCTTCCACAGCTCCCCCGTGCTCGGCCTATCATCTGGAAGTCTCGCCAAGCAATGTCTCACCATGGCGCTCAAAGCTGGTGGGTAGTATTCCTCAACTCCGGGATTGAATGAAGGTATCTCTGGAATGTCGTCGAGTCCATGGTCCAGGATGGTTCGGGTGTCGTCCAGGTTCATCAATGTCACCATAATGCGTCCTAACACCCACACGTCGCTCTTCGTTGTGATCCGCGCCCGAGACCCGACAAGAGTTTCCTGTGAGTGGTCAGAGCTTGTATCGTGGTGGTCTATAACGGAAGTTGTGGTTTACCGGGGCCTTGAACCCTATCGTTCCCACGCCCTTCACCTGGGCCTGATCATGGTCCATAGAGACCGACAAACCGAAGTCTCCGAGCTATTGGAGACTGTCAGCAAACGCAAGGATCGACAGTTCGAAGGAAGTTGCAACAAGGCAGTGTACCTTAATTGAAGGCAATCCCGGCCAGGCTCCAGTTTCGTTGGGTGCGCCCAGGAACACTAGTGTCGTTAGCGCCACGGCATCCATGGGGTCAATGGGTAAAGTACCATTCTCCGGCTTCAAATCGCGGTGAAGTACTTCTCTGGCGTCAAAAGCGCCTGTATGAGTCCCCGGCAGAGGTCCGACGTGGAGAAGATGGATTGCGGCGATCAGTGCTTCGAAGATTGCCCATAAAGCACGAGCAGGGATGTTGCTGAGATCTGTCAGTCTACACCAACCCGTTGTGGTAACACGGATGTCCTACCTTTCAACGAGCATTCCGTCGGCATCAAGGTTACCAGTCTTGACAGCGCGGTGTTGGACCAGAAGCTGGTTCAGAGTCCCATGCGGGCAATACTCCATGTAGATTCGATACATCTTCAAAGTATCGTGGATAGCGAATGCTCTGACCCTGACGATACTGTGCGCATCGGGTAGACGCCCAAGCTTTTCGATGATTAAAAATTCGAAAGGGGTTGTGCCGGGTTCTCCATCCCACAGCCAGGAAGCGTCCCAAGACAAACCCTTGGCCGCTGCGCTGTAGGTCTCTTTCAAAACGATTTTCTCCACCACCGTTCCAAGTGCGTCAGTCCGGCCCCAAATACCGGCGTGACCAAAAGCTCCCTGACCAGCTGTACCGAGAAATCGCCAACTTCCAGTCTGACCTGAACGTTCACCGCCGAACCCCAGTTGCTTAGCGCGAGTCGGCTTGTCAGGCTCTGGCTCGTCGTTCTCCGCTTGTTCCTTTATCTGCTCGTCAATCACATCGGCGAGCTCAAACAGGAAGTCCTGTTCCGATTGCTGGTCTTGAATTTGATGTGGCTTCAGGTGTATGTCTTGTTCAGTGTAGATTCTCTTGGCTTGCTCAAAGATGTCCTGGAAACGAAGCTTCAGGTCCGTTGAGATTGTGTCTGGAGCAAAGACATCCATGGCGGCTTTCCAGTCAAGATGGAAAGAAAGAAGCCCGGGACCGTATGCCTTGATGTTTAAGCTTGCGACGAAGCGTTCCATCTCCCCTTTTGCTGTCTCGTAGCGTGTGGCTTGATCGTCAGTCCCCTGCTCAATCGATTTTCGCAACTCGATGATCTCTGCGTCCCACTGAGCAAGACACGCATTATGTACCGCAGGGACTATCGCATTTGTGACATAGTCTTCGGCAGAAATTCCCTCCCTCCATTCGGGAGGGAACGCTGGCTTATTGAAGCCTCTCATTGAGTTCCACAGGTGGAGTACACGCTCGAAATCAATGCCATGGCGTTGAAGACAATAGTTATGCCGATGCCACAGATCATTGAATGATCCTCGAAGTAATCCCTCATCCTCCGGGTACCATCCCCAGCCTGCATGTTCCACATCCACCATCAGCCGAGCATGTTGTTCCTGTAGATCCGCAAGGGCCTTGGCCGGCGATGGTCCGTTCCGAATCTTCGAGTCCGCCTGTTCGACGTCAACGGCCTCGCTGGCTTCAATAGCATCTTGCTCTTCCTCGTCCACTTCGGCTTGTGCGGTGGCAATTGCTGCCTCATACGCCTCCATGCACGACCTCTGACATTCAAGATGGAAAGTCAACAAATCCGAGCAGTACTGGGAGCAGGACGTTTCGGGACGCATGACGGGCGGAGAGTGATATCTGGCAGACCTCTGCGAGTCGTTCCACATCCTTTGCAAGGAAGAATCGAACATCAACTGATCGGCCTCAGCGGGACCGCGCGACTCGAATAACTTTCGAGCATTCCTCCATCTCACTTCCCAGAGGTACTTGTCCGGCGTTTCCCATTTCAGTCCGTCCAATTCCTTCTCTAGGCGCATCTGCTTGTAGCTAGCCTGTAGTTCGACTTCCGCCTTCACGCCTAGCTCTTCCTTCGCAGTGGCAAAAGCCTTTCGCCAAGCCGCTTTCACATGTTGCTGTAGTAGATTCCTGGAATCTTGAAGCAGAGCCGGAAAGTCCACCGGTTCCCTAGTCCAGTCAACGTTGGGGCATACAAGCATGTCTCCGCCGCGAGTGAGCCGCCCAGCCTCTGCGTAGATCGCGGCAAATTCGTGTGCCTGCTGAATGTCGAGATCGGTATCTGGCTTCGACGCAATCCTGTATAACGCTTTCGCCGTTACCAGCCATGAAAACCGAGTCGCGTCGGAATCATTGGGCTCCTCTCGGCCTTCTATGACCCAAGGCGTGTCGAATCTTTCATTTTGATCGTCGTGATAAAACGCAATTGGTAAGGTATATTCCCAATTTTTGCCAACTCCTCGGTCTTGCATCATCTGCTTGACATACCAGATCGAGTCCTCCAGCTGGTCATCGAGAGGAATCGTCTTGAGATACTCCTCGAAGTGTCGATGCGTCCGCTTGGGCAGAATGTCTGTCTTGATGAAAGTCGCAAATAAAGGGTTGTTCATCTTATTGCCGAATCGATCGTTGACCGTGCCAGCATTGTGTTCGAAATCGCTCGCCTCTGCCTTTTCCGGTTCCGACGGTTCTCCGCCATCTTCTGCCCGATCACCATACTGTGCAATCCCTTGAGCACCCTCAGGCACATAATGACCGGTTTCTGCAGTATTATTTCCGGGCGGGTCGCGATTTAGGTTTCCTTGGAAATGGAACATTTGTGGTCCTCCTCCAGTCGCATTGATCGCGGTGAATCCTCCAGTCGGGGCGGGTGGAGGTGCTACTGGTTCGGCTTGCGCTGCTCCGCTCTCAGAAGGCTGATCGACTGCGTCGAGCACAGGCTGACCTGCTTGAGATCTTGCAGATTGCTCGGCGGATTCGTTGTTCTGGTTAGCAGCGTTGGCTAAGCGAGCTTTGGCGGCTGCCTTATCCTCTCGTCTTTTCTTTCTTTGCGCCTTGAGAGGCGCATCTGGGTCATCCGAAACTCCGCGACGCCTTTTATCCGCCATGCTGAGATTGTGGTTGAAATGACTGGCGTGCTGTGAGTGGAGGTATGCAATGCGAAGTAGCAACGGCAAGCTTCGAGAATTTCCATTCTTTGTTTGCAGAGCAAAACGAATGCATCCGGAGTGATGTTTGCGCTACCGTGAGGTCTTTGACAAAGAACACTTTTACAAGCAGTTGACTGGCGTATTGACGTCTGACTCGCTCTCAACGGCGGACTGGGTCGTGAGACGAACGGAGCTCAGGTATTCTCGACTTCTCTGATTCTTCCGCACGATGTATGTTGCTTGAGGGTGCCGAGATAAATCATCCAGTCTTGCTCGGTATGCTCATTCTCTGCCCTCCAACGATCCTTCTGCTGATATCGACTCTCAGCGAATCGCGCGGCGCTCGGGAATTTCGAGTCTGCCAGGCTTGTGCTTCTGCTGGCGCCATGATTCTGGAAGCAAGATCATAATGTCCATCGTGGATGTCTTGGAGGTTCAAGTATGTGGAAATCTTGCCTGTCCGCTGTATGGTCTTCGCAACGACTCCATGTTTCTTGCTCTGTCGAAAACGAATGATATCTCGGCGCTGCGGCTCTGTCGCTCGTTGCTCGCCGCGGAGGTAGCTTGTGGGTCGTACATCAATCGTGGTGAAGTGAAGTTTGCTCAGAATTAAGCAAGGGCGGTGTCTTTCCAGAAGGTCGTCGACAAGTAATCGTGACAGGTAGGAATAATGGTTTGGCTGAGCATGTGCGTATTCGTACGGAACGTGAAGCTGAGAGCTTTCATATTCAGACCGAGCGCCGTTCAAATGGGCAGCTCAGCACGGCGGGAGTGGTATGAATAGTCGAAGAAAAGTGTAGCAGATCCTGCGGTGACCCTTGCTGGAGTGCACTCATGTCTGAAGAAATTCGCGTTGTTAGTGAATACTCTGCAGGACACCGCCGACGAGCGCGCCGGAGTAATGAGGCGTCGACGCAAGACAAGAGCGTAAGAAGCCTATGCTTCGACGGAACAGTCCTGGTAGTGCAGACTGTATCGTATCCGAAGTGATGAAATTCTCTCCGGATCTTGGATGCAAGGCTGTTGTTGCAACTGTTACAGCCTACGTAGGATTGTCTCCAGACCACAGCACCCCGTCGCTGGCCCAAATCTTGTCGCCACATTCTGTCCGACGACGTGATTCAAAGAGCACAAGAACGAAGGAGACCAACGACAAAGGGCAAAGAGGAACCAAGTGAGATGATGGCAAAGGAGACTCTTCTCCTGGACTCCGCCAAAGGCAAAGGACAGATGAAAAAGTGGTCGCATCAGCTGGAGGCAGTGCAATACCAGCGACACGGTGACCTTCGACATAGGAAGACCCAGCGGCCGATGATCGAGTTCAAAAAAGTAGGAAGCGGCAGCTCCACATGTGCCCATAGCCTGCCTGCATGTGAGCGAGTCAGACTGGGAACTGTTGAGATTTGCGCGCTGAAGAGGAAAGAAAGAGGAATTTGAGGGCGGGGAGAGGGGTATATATAGTACGAAGCTGTCTGTGCGCGCTGTTGCAATCAACACTTGGTAAAAGCAGTGGGATTGGATCACGTGGAGGTCGTTGCCTGGGGTGAAACGACGCTGCAGGCGGCGATGACGACGATCGTTATCAATGGCTGCAAACACTCGCTTCAAGGGAGTGACTGCGAGCTTCTCAGGACGCTCTCGACGGGAGAGATGCTTTCTCAATCTACAGGGTTGCTGTCACTGGCAGTGTTCGATATTGAAAGTATGAAGCTCTCTCTATCTTTCGATCAAAACTGACGCATTGCTCAAATTGGCGTGTTCAAGCGAAGTCGGAAGAATCCTCCTTGCCTCCTCCAAGCAGCCCTCCAAACGCACAAACGTCTCAACTTGCCGCCAGCTTCCTCACTGCTTGCATTGCCCATTGTTCCCTTGGTATCTGTTAGCAAAGTTGGAAGCATAGCGATGAACAAAGCTCTGCCGAACATATCAAGGACAGCTTGTAGCCGCCGCATGCCGTTGATCTCCTCCCGGAGTGCTTCCATCTTCTCCAAAATCCTCGGAGTCACTACTCCACGATTGGGAGCCACGTGCAGATCGATGTACCGCTTGAAAATCACTTCTTTTTCGTGAATTTGGCTCGTGCGGAGCTCGACTCGACGCGCCATGTCCTCGAGCTTCGTCGTTTTCGGCACAAAAGGTGCCATCGTGCTCTCTTTCCTGCTGTTTGAATTTGTGGTGCGGTGCGTGGCTTGGTATGCGTGGTTGGTGGTGATGTCTCTGAGAGAGGTCATTCGAACGAGAATTGTTGAAGACTATTGACCGTTGCTGAGATTTGGCCCGTGGGACTTTGTGTGCTGTGCGACTTGATTCACTTTCGGCTAAGCCGGGCTTACGCTAAGAAACCTTATTCTAGGATTCCATGTGGGCCACAACCACGACCATGCATCGGGACACGACTGTCTGATCAACTCGCTGAACACGAAGAATACATGCCTGACAGCCAGATACAAGTGGAAAATGATATCAGTGTCCAATTCTGTTTTCCAAACTATCTCCGAACCCTGTCTCACTGTACGAAACAACCACACCGCGAGGGACTCGAAGGCAACATGCTTCCCCTCAAGGCATTTGTCAGTCTGCTGATGGATGTGATCATCTTGGGTAAGAGCCACGAGCCTGGGTCGAACGCTGATACTCCAACATCACTGCCTTGTGCTGAGAACATTCGGGCGCGCATGAACGACAAAGGTACACCTCTCCGCTGTCGAGTTGATAACGGTGTCTCATTAACATGTAACAGCCCGCACAGTGATTGTAATCGATTCCACCCCGCCGCAAATACCAACGCCCTCCGTGTAGCATGTGCAGAAATTGTTGAACCCCTGCTTGATGTTGCGGGTTGGTCTTGTCCAGGTACCGGCGCAGGATTTGGCGGCGCACTTCCGCGTTTGGTGCAAGATTCCATGCTGAGACGCCGTCGCGGTTGGTATGCATGAGCAGGTATCGGCCAAGCGTGTGATTGCTGGAGATCTTGCAGTCGTTTCGGAGGAGAAGTGCGACCAGTAGATGATCGTGATGAAGTGCGCGAATGAGGTTGATGCGGTCGTAGCTGGTCGAAAGCTGATCAATGATGAGGTTGACGATGTCGAGGTCTTGAGCGGCGAAGATCTTGTTCCGCACGGAGGTGAGGCTTTCCGAAGGCTCCATGGCTGGTGGCGCTACTTGTGTTGTGTTCATGCTCTTGATTGCTGGACGAGATGATGATCGTTTGCTGAAGTGCGTTCTACGATTAGTCGTGCTCGGCTGAAGGCTTGGCATCAAGTAGCTGGAAGCCATGGACGATAGCTTGACGGAACGAAGCCTTCTACGGCATCTGACTTGAGGTGAACGCGTTTCTGATACTATAGATGCGAGCGTAGAGTTGTTCGGACGTTTCATGCACTCTCGCATCTAGTCTCGTCAAACTGCCGGGACCAGAGAACAGCAGCACAACCGAATCGCCGTGAACCATGATCTAAGCATTACGATATCATCCACCACGCGGCACAGGTATGCCGGGTTACGAGTCATCGGTACCAGGTAATGTCCCGTGTTCTCGCGACCTCATCGGTCATGTGGTTGCTGCTGGGATCGCTCGATCACAGTTTGAGCAAAAAGTTTGCTCCCCTTTGCTTTGTGAGAAGACGCGTCGCTATTCGAACGCGCGACCTTTGGACAAACATGTCTAATACCGCCAAAAAAAGGTTGCTCCTTGAGTCCAAGGAGAACGATGATCAAAAGTGCAAAACCCATGCTCCCTAGCAGTGGCAGCTGTTCAGGAGACAGGAAAATCCCCCCGGGCAGAGATTTATTAACCCAACGAGGTGCGGGTGGCAAGGCCGTTCTCGTGGACAAGATGGCCGGAGCTTTTGATGCTTTTATATGCGAATGGTTCATCGCCGACGATCAGCCGACAGTGGGTGACATGCCTAGCTCTCTTATCACAGATCCTCGCGGAGTGGTAGCATTGATACCACCACGATCGAACGGTGAGACACATTCAATAGCAGCACATTGTGAAGAGCAGTCATTGGAGGGCAATCAGTGGAGTATTCAACTTGGAGGCGAAGAGTCGTAGACGCGTTCGTGTGAGAGAAGCTGGCAAAAAGGAAGTCGCGTACAGCTGCAGGCTAGATTCTATCTGGACTCGAATCAGCGACCTTCGGATTCTGTAGCAAAAACGAACCTCCTGATCCTCTCCGTAACGAGGATCAAAAGTGCAAAACCCATGCTCCCTAACAGGTGGCGAGGCTGATTCAGGAGACAGGAAAACCCCCCCGGGCAGAGGTTTATTAACCCAACGAGGTGCGGTGGTACCCGTTCTCGTGGACAAGATAGCCAAACTTTGTGAAGTATTTATATGTCAATTAAGCCAACGCCGATGATAAGCCGACTGCCTGTGAGCTCCGCCTTGCGCGGGCCGTGATGTCTTGAACCTGACCGATCTGCGGAGGGCCACTTGCAGGATGTCCAATTCGTTCTTCATGAAGCATTGAGTATGAGCAAGAACATCGACGACTTCACCGACAACCACTCTCCCTCGATCCAAGCGACTACGCCTTAGGCCGTGGACCCGTTACCTCCAAGCCCCTTGGTCATGCCGCGACATGGCATGCCCGAGCATCGCATACCTTCGCAGAGAGCCGAACGCCATCGCGACCTCCTCCACCAAATCACCCGAGAGAAGGACGGCAACACTCTGCATTTGATTAACGAATTCATACCAACGATCCACCTCAAGTTCCAATTCCTCGACGCCATGGATGCTCCAAATGGCTACAAAGATATCCGCGTCTCTTCACCAGCGCGTATCGTCAACCATGCTACTCTGCTCCGAGCTTTGTACAAAGGAACATTCCTTCAAGACCAAGCGTCCTACCTTCAGCTGTCTTTTCTCGAAACCGGCTACAAGTACTGGCGGCGAACAATGCTCGACTCAGTCAACTGCGGCGAGTCTTGACCTACAGTCATGAAGATCTTCTGCGCGCTTTCCTACGAGACTTCTTCATGGGACAACTTCACGGTATCAGGGCAACATGTTCTGGGTGTTTGTGGCCGACAAACAAGTCTTACAAGAAAGGACGCGTGCTGCTCTGCGCGGCTTGCGTCAAGCCGTGGCTGCTGTGGCAGAAAACTGGTATGGTATGGAGCGTTGAAGTAGTCAGGAGCAAGCACTGACAGTAACGCAGAACGAGCCGAACTCGATAAAGCGAACTTTGGTCTCGTCACAGCATGGGAGGACGATCCCCCGAAGATCACGAGTCCCTTTGCGAGTGTTCGTCTGCCCGACCTCTTCCATTTCGACCAATTCCAAGACTCATTCGCCACGCCGATTCATGGGTTCAAACTGGAGGGAATCCTGTCCGGCGCCATCATCCCACTCGGTCTCCGGGCGCGAGTGCTCCTCTTCTTCGTCGGAAGGGCCCTTACCTACATCCCATATCTCTTCACCCTTGACGATAGAGCTTCCTCGGACGCCCATGTCGCCATCTGGACCACCATGAACGGCGGCTACGATGTCTATGGAGTCTCGAAGACAGATGGAGACATATTCAGGAGACTGGTGGAGGATAAAGTGGAAGAGAAGATTCGCATCGGCGGTCTACTACATCTGCTCAGCCCAGGACAAGAGACTACACTCATGGGCATCGCGTGGTCCAATGTCCGAAAACACTTCTTGAGATTTGAGCCGGAGATACGCTCTCACTGCATGATCTCAAGGTGGATCCTAGCCGGACTGCCTCTGCCCCGAAAGTAATAGATCTTGTCTCTGAGATTGGAGATTGCATACTGATTATTCACAGTCCGTCTGTCGACAACTGACGATTTGAGGCTCAGTGAGATGGCCCTTGATCTCAGAGAGAACAGAGCCTCCCTCGCCGAACTCAGACCCGAAATCTCCGCCACCTTGCTCCGAACGATGACCTCCGATGCACGCCAGATCTGGTTCCACCACAATACTGAGGTCCAATACGAATGGATTGCTCTTCTTCACTTCGCCTACTGCTTCCACCACGGTCGTGGAGGCAACTTCTTTCTGCTCACATCCCTTGGCACCCGCTGCAGCGACTGGGACAAAACGTTCCAGTTCACGACCTTTGTGGCCGCCATGGCGAACGACAAAATCACGAACATTGCAGACAAGCTCCGGCTGGTCAATTATCTCAACGCCACACGTTTCTTGAAGAAGTACTTCGACTCAAAACACTTCAAGCGAGACCTCCGTCCTTTCACAGAGCGTTGCTACATCTTTCTGCGCCCTCAGGGGCTACGCGAGATGATTGGAACGCCCTTCGGCCACGAGTCCCTCTCCAAATCCGGGAACGTTTCTGACTTTGACACCGCCGATGCTTTCACTTTTCATAATCGAATCGCTGTCTCGAGATCAGGAAATGTAGCGTTGCATGCCCGCACGCAATGCAGCCAGACGAGGACAGCTTCGAGCGTCTCGCTGGGCTCGTTTGTCGAGACTGCGATCTGATGGTGTCTTGGACAACTTCGCTTCCATCGTAACCGAAACCAACAGACATTTCGACGAGGCCATCTCCCTCGAAGTGTCCCCAATCGCATCTGCGGCGGGAACACTTCCTCCGCATCAGGGCTGAGAGCTAAGCAACATTGTGCATGCTATCAGAGCATTTAGTGCGAAATAAGAGCCGCTCTGGGAGTTTGACTTCAGCAGCTTGGTTTGCTGTTTCTGATCTTCGATTCTCCGCGATTCTATCTTACGTACATGTTTGCTATGCACCAATGTATCTCTCAATAAGGCGCCCGTACGTCTGAACGCGTGTTTCTTTCAATCATGTAGACATTGTTCGTCGAAAGCATCCATGTTCCTAACAAGGAGAAGACGGCAATTCACCGGCACACGTCCTGTGACGACGTGTTCAGCGTAGTGCGCCGAGATTGGAAGCAGTGGCCCAGCGCTGCGTAGCGAGAGCACGTCCATATCCCGCCACTTCTTTCACATCTAGCGCAGAATTCAGGAATGACCCATCCCTTCCTCGACCTTCTCATGCAAACATCCTCTCTCTCTCACAACCACTCTCGGAACATCACCTCCGTGGCCATATCAACAGCTACAACTACCTTCCGACCAACAACAACAGCAACAATGAGCGTCGACGCCATCTATCAGAACCGCGCCGCCCTTCAGCTCATGGGCGAAGCGCAGATGCTCGTGAGCATCCAGCACCGCTTCGGATTCTGGGCCGCTGGCCGTCTCGCACTCGGTACGAATGAATATGCTTCTGTCTGCGCTCATGAACGTTCAACTAATGCGCAAATCGCAGAGCAAGTCGTCGGCGAGATTCGCTTCGAGTTCGCCTTCGTGACCCCAACCGAGCTGGGCGGCGAGGATGGCCCGCTTGTGGTCAAGGTGGTGGATTTGGTGTATCTGCAAGCCATCGGCCGTGAGCTGTAAGTGTTGTCGGTTCGTGATACTTGCTGAGGTCTATGCTAACGACTGTACTAGTGAACGCGTGATGGAGTCTGCCTCGTTCGAGGCGACGCTGGCGATGGAGCAGGAGTAGAGACGAGGTGGTTTCGGTGGGAGGAGTTGCGGCTGCGCTCTTTTGTGCGCTGTCAAGTACATAAAACTGCCAATCGATCTCGAGGGCTTGTGGCTTGTTTGCTGCTTGCTCTCCTTGCTTCTTGATGTGACTGTATCGTTCCATTCTCGTCTTAGCAAGCTAACTCCGCCATGAAGGGATAGCTCTGGCACATGTAAGCAATGCTTGGCTCTACCAATATTGATTCGTGGCTCTCGCTGTTCTTTGGTACAATGTGTTCGATTCAAGCCGTACGGTAGTTGGCGGTGCGTGTGAGACTTGAGGCAGAGTCGAAGAGGATCGAAGGATGAGTCTTCGCACGATGTGACGGGAGTTCGCCGCCAGTGTCAGGCAAGTCTACACTTGGAACTCATATTTTCTGAATCGCTTCTCGATCACCTTTCCTCTTTGGACTACGATAATTTCTCTTGATGATACAGTTTCTTCAGCAGTATGCGAGACTCTCCCTGAAGCTCTTGCGGAAGTCGTTTCAATTCACGTGAAAAGACCTTGGATGACACGAAGAAAGCTCACAACCCAACCTCTCCACCGCCCACATTCATTCATCGCTTCTATTCTACTAGCAAATCTAAACACCACCCAAAACCCCCAATTGCCGCAGCTCCCCAAGAAACACCAGAAGCATCCTCTCCACCTCCGCATCCACCGGCCAAAACACTCCGAGAAGCCGCATCACCTCCTCCACGACCCCCAAATCCTTCGAGTCGAGCCAAACGGCTCCGAAAATCGCTTCCACCATGGTTGCCTTGATGGTGTGGTGGATGGGGATGCCAGCGGCAGAGCACCCGTTCAGCATCGCGAGGTTCTCCATCACCCCCTTGATTTCGGCCATATGGGCCAGGTACCGGTTTGTGGCGATGCCACGTCCGTGGATGGATTCCCATTGGACTGAACAGCAACGAACTGGTTAGCATGGAACGATCGAAAGCGTTGGAGAGCGATGGAGGGGAAACGTACGAGTGCTGCCGCCTCCCTCAATCCATTTGGTGCTGAGCACTGCGCGCGCGATCGCATCACCGGTGATGGCGAGCTGCCGGTTGTTCGGTGGCGCGTTCTTGCGGGCGACGGCCGCGAGAGACTGCTCCACTGTGCAGGCGAGGAAGAGGAGAGCCGGGTTCTTGAACTCGTACTCGAACAGGATTTCTGTGCCGCTGGCGAAGCGGAGGGTGGCGTGGCCGATGATGTCGATGGTGGTGTTGGTAGCCATGGTTGGTGTGAGTGACTATGGTACGTTGTGGTGGTATGTACGTGTGAAGTCGGGGTGGCCAAGAGACCGAGGTGAGACGAGAAGGCGGCATTGGAAAATGTAGCAGTGCGCGGAATTTGCTCTATTGTGGGTACGGAAAGAGTGAAGCACTGCTCGAAAGGAAACCTGGGAGGAGAGTGAATTCGGCGGCCTACGAGCGTTTGACATGGGGTGACGTTGGGAGAGGCGACGCAAGACTTTGGCCAACGATTCCAGGAGCTCAACATGCAAATAAACCAGTGTGAGTCGAACGAATCGTGGAAGCTGGGAAGTAATACTAACATGCACCAGTTGACAAGTATGTACAATTGATCGAACTGAGCGCTCTCCAATCTCAGCGGCCTCGCAGTCTACCTTGCCTCGGAGGCCTCCGCCTACATGACCGGCGCCGACAACATCATCGACGGTGGCTACACTGTATGGCGGACGCTCAACAACTCGTCTCGAAGATGAGTTGTCAAGAATCCACCAAACAGTGTGGCCAACATCGATCATGTTGTCGGAGCCGATCATGTAGGCGGAGACATCAGAGGCAAAGAAGACGGCGAGGCCGCTGAGGTCGGCGACGGCCCCATCCGCCTCTGCGACGTCTATCAACACCTCATACCGTACGCCGGCAATGCATGCTCTTCTGTTGCGTTCACCGACGAGGTATGGTGCCGACGAGCATGATGTGAACTCCCTTGAACGCCTTTCTGTGTATCCGATGCTTCCTGAACGCCCGCTAAGATGCCACATCACTCGATGCTCCGGTTGACGCCCTGTTGTGCCTACTCGGCCGCGGAAGGTCAAGCGTCAAGGCTTCGGGACACTATGGAGAATCAGCTTCGAGGTTCACACCGGTCGTCGGTCGACGTTCGGGGGAGGACATACATCTCTGACATGCCAATCTGTCAAGTCTAGGAGCTCGCCCAGCTTCCCGAGGCGAGCCGTAATGGCGGTGACGTGCTTCATCAATGCCCTCAACAACCCATCGCCTGTCGTATCTTCTGCTGCCAAAATATGGCGAAGCATCCGTTGAGTCCCGCAAATTGTCTGACAAGTGGAAGAGCGACATCGCCGTGAGTGGTGCCAGTAGGCAGGCTCCTGAGGGACCTGGCACTTCCGCGGCGAGTAATGATGGAAACCAACTTGATGATGTTCATATGGCCGAGTGATGAGTATGCGTAAGTTGAAGTGGCCTGGAAAGCTTGATGATGGTTGATGGATGAAATTTGTTTGTGTGTTGTGCCATGGCCACGGCGTCATTGATCGTCGTGAGAGAACTGCAGTCTTTCGTCGAATATGCTGATATTTTCCTCAGTTGTATTCTTCTGCGCGCTCTTACGTCGGTGTCCCAGCCAGGTCTGCACGAGCTATGCCCAGTCCCTCCCCTCTGCCACCTGTCGTGTCTTCTGCTGCCAAAGTATGGCGAGGCATCGGTTGAGTCCCCGAAATTGTCTGACAGGCGATGGAGGTGGTGTCAAAGATCTGACACCGGGAAGGATGGTGTAGCGAAGCTGACACTTCACGGCCGACATGAGTGGTGGACGCTGGAAGAGCGCACCAGTGAGTGTCTCCAATGCGTGCGCGAGCTGTTCTTCTTCGCCGAGCAGCCTGCCATGTAACCTCAGCACGCAAACGTACTCTTCGCCGGCGCCCTGCTGACTCTTCGCCAGTCTCGCGGCGCGACCAATGCAGACGATCAGTGAACGCAGCAGCAGCCATCACGAAGATCGTGAAGAGCAGTCCCATTCCTCCCATGTATGCGCACGTACGAGCCTTGGCGACTCCAGCAGTCCCACTGTGGATGTAGAGGTAGATGAAGGCGATTCTCGCCAACAAGTATGCGATGCTCAGGAAGTTGAGGACGGCCGGGTCGAGTCTCGCGGCGCTACCAGCGCAGACGACCTTTGGCGGCGATGTCGAGGATGTGGTTGTCTTCGATGGCTTTGACGAAGTCGCGCGGCATACGACTGTCCCACTTCTCCTTTGTCTTGGTCTGGTAGGCGGTTGAGGACCAGAAGCGCGGGGCGACTGAGATGGCCTGGTAGGAATGTCAGAGAGGTAACAAGTGGTTGCGGAAGGGTGCACGATAACCTACTCAGAACACTGGTACCAAGTACAGTGATACGTTGTCGTGACGGAGATCTGGGAGATGGATCGCCATGGGCGACGGCTTCGTCGTGGCAATTATGCCGAGATGGCGCAGGCGAGGGCGGTCTTCGGCTTGTCGGTGGATTCTCCGGGTCCACCACACCCTCCCTTACCATCCGCCGTAGCTTTCGCTGCCAAAGTATGGCGGAGCGACGGTTGAGTCCCCGTGCTTGTCTGGCGGATGGTTCGGGTTTGATCCATCACCTGTCTTCTCTTTCTGCTGCCAAAGTGTGGCGGAGCAACGGTCGAGTCCCCGTAGGTGGTCTGACAGGTGATGGAGGAGGATTTAAACGATTGGCGTGCTGTCGGAAGCCACGAGTCGTGTTGGCAATTATGCCGGAAAGGGCGCGGGCAAAGGCGTTCTTCGGCTTGTCGGTTGGCACTAACGTAGTTCCCACGATTGATGTGTTGAGGTATGCGGATGCTGAGATAGTCGGACTTCGGTTTCATTCTCGCGTTGGTGATTGTGAGGAAACATCGTTGAGCGGCTGACAAGACTTCTGGAGGCAAGCGGAAGTGTCGAAAAGACGAGCAAAGCCGGAGACAAGGTAGATTAGGCCGGGAAGACTGGAGTCTGTGCACGCGGCGAGGGCTCTGGAGATTTAACCGCTGGCTCAGAGGTGGAAGGTTGCGCAAGTGGTGAAGCTGGAGCCTGAGCAGAGGGTGAATCTGGGACCTGAGCAGATGGTGAAGCTGAGACCTGTGCGGATGATGAAACTGAGACCTGTGCAGACTGCAGATGGTGGAGCTGGTATCCGTGCCTCTGCTACATAGATGATTCTTGCTCGAGCTCGCGGTGGTCGATGTGAGAGATTGCTGCAGCAGTGAGAAGTGACACCCAAGATCCAGGTCTGCAGACGTTCCGAAAAACGATTGTCGTTTGACGTCCAGCACAGATCGTTCTCGAAGTAGTGTGTGGTGTTTGCAATCCAGCTAGAACGCAGAGTTGTATCCGATTGAGACACGTTGGCCATGATGGAAGAAGCTGTGATGTCCGTGATTTTCGCTGCTCTTCTGATTCATGTCGGTAGACGCTCAATGTGCTCACAAAGGAGGCAAGACTGTAATTGCTGCGGTGGGAAGTAAAGGCTCAAGGCTCTTGGAGACGAGTGGTGATGGAAGTGATGGCCTTGCAAGCTGCATGATCGAGCTTGGCGATGCGTGCTTACGACGGTAGATGAGTAGGTGCCTGTCAGGGACATGATGTTAGCCTTGAGCATCGTAATGACAGTGGTAAGAAGAATGCATACTCATTGCTTCCTCGATTGATGAACAAGGAAGAGATTGTCGGTGCGCTGCGGCGTTGTTGACGGCTTGGATACGCGTGTGAAGGACATGCCAGGAATATGCGTCCGACGTTGTGAAGTGCTGGAATCTCGAAGCGTGGAGCCCAAGCAGCTTCTTGCAACGATGATGAAAACCTTCGTGATGTGATGATTGTTGCCGCGCTTCTCCTGCGACGGTTAATCGGCGGTGTTGGAAAGCTGATCAGCCATCGATGATCTGGTAGCAGTGTCAGCTTGGGTTGGTCGAAAGGAGTCGATGTAGGATGCTCACTGTCGTGGTGTAGGAGGAGGTGAAGGCATGTCGTCGCCGTCTTCTGGGGTTGGCTTGGGTCAGACGAGCAGCACCGCGGCGGCAGCGAGCAAGGTCGACCCGCGGAGCAGTAAGCAGCAAGGCATCGATATTGTTGTCTGCGATGTCCTCATACGATAATACGAGTGATGATGGCGGTGCCGTGTTGATGGATAGCGAGATGAAAGTGTGGTGGTGTCGATGGTTGTGGAAGAAACGAAGCTGGAGGAAAAGAAGCTTCAGCAGGCAACAAACGTCTGCACGCTTTGGCCAAGCTCAACCAGCGCCACTTTACTTGCTCGCTGCCCCTCATGCCTCTGATGCAGCTACGAAGCGCTCGGAACGTGTCCATATTGCTGTGATGCCAACTGTCATGGTAAGAGTATCTTGCCAACCCGAGTATTCTATCAGGAGTCTTCTAGCCCATCGAAGACCAGGTAGCGTGTCCAAGCGTTACAGAGAGTGTCCACGTCAGCTTCCTGCCTTGACGTACCTGCTGCATCGATGGTAACGAAAAGGAGCGAGAGAAACTGCATTTAGCCATGGTACCAATGATGTGAGCAGCGGATATCATTCTTCTATATAATCAAACGGAACAGCTTCGTGGGAGTTTCGTGATTTGCTTGCTGGCACCGTCGCCGAAGGCAGCATTAGTTGTCCATGCTACGCTCATGGCCGATGAATTCACGTCAAATCCTGTAGCATATGCATGCTATCCCAGGCACATTCAGAATATGAGTCTTATTCGACGAGTCAGCGGTAAGTCATGACAAACTTGTATTTCAGCATTTCAACAGCAGAAATTGTTCTGTGACCACCGTCAAAGAGTGTCTGTCTGTCTATCTCCCATCTCGTCGACGATCTCTTGCATTCTCGATGCAAGCAATAAAGCCAGAAAGCCGCGTTCTCGCTTCAATGCTTCTTCGGAAAGCTGTCAACCTTCCAGTTTTCCGGATCCCTGTTCTTCTCCTTAGGCTCTCCCCAGACTCCTCCCCCTTCAGAGCTCCCTTCTGCCGCAGCCAAAGCCTCGGTCAACATCGCCTCGCTTCCATTGGAGCTCTCCGCTGTGCTTGTGACTTCCTCGGCTTCTTCACCTCCCTCCACCTCAGCCTTGTCCTCGGCCTCAACTCCCTCCTGCGTATGCTCCTCGGACTCTTCAGCGCTTTCCTTTCCTGCTTCTCCGGACCCGTCTGCCCACTTTGTCGAAACCTCATCGCTCTCCCTCTCGTCTCCACTTCCACCTCTCCCAGCATCGACTCCCCCTTGCCGACTTCTTCCAGGTGGGCTACTTGGCAGAGGGCGACGTATGTCAGGCTGAAAAGTCTCCGCGCTGGCACTTAGTGGTCTTCGGACTGGACTGCGTTCCACCGGCAAAGTATCTGCTGGGAACTGTGTAGCGAAAGCTGGAGACTGCGCTGGTCCGGATGCTCCGTGTTGATGAGGGTTCTGGCCGGGTTGATCTGGAGGAGAGCGGAAGGGTGAGGCGAGGAAGGGAGGTGGTCCTGGCAGAGAAGCACCTGGCGCGAGTGGAGGAACTGAGGGTGCGGAATGTGCCAAGTCGTGGAGTGATTGAAAGTTGTTTGTGGATGCTGGCAAGGTCTGCTGATTTGGGTAGAGCCGTGGGACCAATTGTCCTCCTTGCATAGTTGACTGATGTGGCTGTGGAGGGAAATTAGTGAAGGCCGAATAGAGATGTGCAGATCGCATTGAGAGCGGCGCAAGCGGCGGGACTTGCTGAGGCTGATGGTTGCGGGTCGAGGGAAAAGACCCAGGTGGCTCCGATTGCTGGAACTGCTGAACGTGCTGTTGCCGATACAGTGGGGGAGGAGGAATCGCTGCTCGACGTCGCTGGTCTTGATCCCGACGCTCAGATAGTGTTTGATATGATTCCGGTGGTCGTCGTTGAGACGAGCTGTTGGGCACATTTGGCTGGTAAATCGGCGGTTGCTCGAAGTCATATCGATGAGCTTGACCTGGCACACTCCTGTCTAACAACGGCTGAGCACGCCTTCTGGCCGACGTTGACTTTGTAGGATCCGTAAAGGGGGACTGAACAGGCGCAGTGCGGCGCTGACTAAGCTGTGGCGTACTCAAACCAAGGCCTTGCAAGGTGGAATCCGAGTGCAGTCCGTACCCAAGATCCGCAGATGGTTGAGGTGCATGAGAACGAGTTTGTTGCGCCGGATAGTTGCGCGCATCTTGAGAGGACATGACTCTTCGTTCTACTCTTGCGCTGTGTGGCTGTCGAGGAGTTGGACGCTCCGAACCTGCTCCAGATGGTCCGGCACCTCGTTCCGGTCGAGGAGTCGAAGGCGGCGGAGCAGCTGAGTTCGATTCACCTGTCGCAGGAGGTGCGGTACTTGCGTGAGCTTCTTCTCCATTCATTCTCGCCAGTGTCTCGGGATGGAGGTAAAGATCGTCGTCTTCGAAGCTCCTTGCCTTTTCAAATTCTTCTCGCCAGATCGCGAGCTGTGCGGCGGATGGTGGATTCGTGGGCGCAGGTGGTTGTTGTTGCAAGGGAGGGGCGGGAGCTGACTGGGCTGATTGATGAGGTTGCTGAAAGGGATTGCGAGGTGGTTGGAGAGGTTGCTGGGGTGGTTGCTGAAGCGGTTGCTGAAGCGATCTTCGAGGCCCAGTTGGCGGGCGTGAAGGTCCTTGCGGAGGGCCGCGAGGCGGAACAGGTTTGCGATTCGGATCCATGATGCGCAGATCTGAGTAGCTGTGTCACTGTGGAAGAGAGGAAGGAGTTGAGATTGTAGGAGAAGGTGTTTTGATCGTCGACAAAGTCCGAGCAAACTTGGAAAGGCGCGTAGAGAGCTCGCTCGAAACATGCGTCAACCTGCCAGAAGCTGTCAGCAATCGCAGACCTCCCTTGAAATTCACTTCAACTGCAGCTTGATCTCCAGCAAATGCTCCGTAGAATATGTTGGGTATCGCAACTACTTCCCGAATGTTCTCCCGAATTAAGATTACAAGCCATACCTATGCCCCATGTCCATCGTACAAGCGCACCGAGTCCCACCCTGGCATCCTCGAGCATTCACCCACTGCGATTAGCAGCGGCCACAGCCTCCAGTCCTGTTCCTCCATAAGGACTATCGATTGCACCCTCACCCTCACCATCTCCATCCGCATCATCGTCACCGTCGTCCTGAATCTCGATGCCGTTGCCAGCATTTTTGCCTTGGCCACTTTCACCATTGCCTTCGGCACCGGCCGCTTTACCGGCAACGTCATCCTCGGTCTTCTCCTCGCCCATACCATCCACCTCCGGCCAGATTCTCTCCCACAGAAATACAACTTGCTTGTACAATAACTCGCACCGGCTCAATTGATGTCGTCCATCGCCGACTGATTCTTTATTGGCAATCTCATCCACGATCGCGCGGCATGCATCGACAAATTTGCAGAACTCTCGTGACGTCCAGTTCGGAATGAGTGCTTCCCGGAGAGCGGTGGCGTGTTGTTGGTCAGATCGAGAGGCAGCAGGGGTAGGAGCGGCGTATGGGTCGAGCGGATTGCTGCCTCCAGAGAGGTAGGAGGGCACAGAGTAGCTGTTTGAGGGTACGGTGGATTGAAAGTTGGCGGCGTATTGCCAGGAGACGCAGTATAGCTGGTATAGAGTTAGTGACATCGAACACAGAAACGGAAAAGGTGGTCAACATACATGCTCGGTCGCCCACAGCGCTACCATTCCCTCCAGCAGATCTGCTCTCGGCTCAGAAGCACTCGCCAAGAGATCGACGTATGCCTTCGTCATCGGCGACGGCGGCTCACTCGCAGCGTCCAAGCGATACTTCCGCTTAGTATTCTCGATGAAGTCGATCTCTTTACGAAGATTGCTGATCGTGGAGATGAGCAGGTCCAGAGCACGGTATGGCGTAGCAATGCGAGTATTGGCGGCATCTGGCAGGAACACTTTGGCGATGAGTGATCCAATGGCGGCAATCATAGCTCGAGAAATGTGGCCATGCTGTGTGAGCCAGGAGCAGAGAGCTGCGTGGGACAGAGTACCGCAGCCGGCGTGAGAGAGGAAAGACTGTTGAGTCGCAACATTGAACTTTTCCTGGAACTTGTTGAGGAGGTGAGATACGAGGGAGGGTGCTTTGGGAGGAGGCGGCATCGGATAGGCTCTTCCTCCACCACGGCTGGTCGAAGTTGGCGTCTGGCTGACTTGCAGATTCGGGTTTGGTGCACCGCCACGCCAGATGTCATTCCCGCCTCCGAAAGACTGGCGAGGTGCGGCAGGTGTCATTTCGAGTTCGCCGTTCGCGACAGCGGCTTGACCTTCGGTGCTGTTGAGGAACGAGGCGCAGCTGGCAAGATGTTCGACTTGGCGGGTGGTGTTCTTTGCCCGGACGAAGCCGCAGGAGAGGCAGCGTACTCGCATGCACTGGTAGATACTTGTAAGTACTTGTGGCGCTGGATCTGAAGATGCAGAGGATCACGAAAGTGACAATAGACAGATTGCCTGTAAAATCCTGTAGATAGTCACTGACCTTGTTCGAAGCGGTGTCGTCCCAGAATTCGGAGAAGTACTGTACATGATCAGTATACTGCAGCGAATTGGAACATCTTGTCAATGTCTACCTTGGTCAGATCAAGATTGCGGCCACGAGCCACCGTCGGGGTATCATTGAACGGCGACATATTGAAGCCAGAGGTATTCCTGCAATAACACCGTTAGCATTCCACCAACATCACAAAGAACCCAAATCATCGCAATTCCATCTTCAAGCCACCACAAAACACCACAACATCAAAAGAAGATCACTGACCCATCCCCCTGCCCCTCCCACCCACCACCCATAACCGAACTATCCCTCTTATGATACTTATTCGGCGGCGCCAAATCCTGCCCATTCCCCGCCGCCCGCCACTGCGCATACTGCGTGCACGTGAGAAGATGAGCTTTTTTCCGATTAAGCGTCTTGATGGAACCCGTCCAGTTGCGGCAGTGGCGACATTGGACCGTTTCGCCGGCGTGGTCCGACTCGACGGGCTCGAATTGGGCGTGGGTGTAGTGGTCTGGAGGGCGAGGCATGACTGCGCAGCAGTGGGAAAGAGTGAGGTAGGGAGGGGTGGCAGTGAAGTGAGGTGAAGTCAAGCGTGAATATTGTTATTGTGAACTGGTGCGTGAATGTGAAAGGGAGAGACGGTGAGGATTACGCGTGCATATGAAAAGAAGGAGGGAGCCA
This sequence comes from Zymoseptoria tritici IPO323, assembly GCF_000219625.1. Lineage (NCBI taxonomy): Eukaryota > Fungi > Ascomycota > Dothideomycetes > Mycosphaerellales > Mycosphaerellaceae > Zymoseptoria > Zymoseptoria tritici. Next base: position 298,355 of record NC_018218.1, on the reverse strand, counting down.
GCCGGGAAGATAACAGGATTTTGCGCCCGGGGAGGTGCCAAGAATGCGGGCGATACGCGTCCCGATGTCGGATGCAGTGCATGACTAAGGTAAGTCGGGCTTCATCGCGATTCACCGCTAGTTGTGCAAATAATGATAACGAATATTGATGTCGGTATGAGTATATGCTGTTGAATGAACGGAGAAGGGCGCAGAGTTGAGCGTATTCGGGCTTGCCATATCAATGCTCGAGAGGATACGCTGAATTTGTCTGCGTTGCTCGCACGAATGCATGCTGTTGGCGGAGTTGAGTGCCGCAAAGATAAACAGCGCAGGCACATCCCGAGCCACAACTCGAGGGCTTCACAACCTCCGATTCTCCGCCTTGATCTGTCCACCGACTTCCTCCATCCTCCATCTGCCCTCCTATCTCCCAACCCACCTCAGCTCCACCCACCTCAAAGGCGGATACACCACCAACGCCCACGAAAACCCAACATAATTCCCGATATCCGCTCCCTGCTCACTGACCAGCTTCGCCAACGGTCCCACATACCAGACCTGCGACATACCCATAATCGCTCCAACCCATCCCACAAGGAACGCAACGCCCGCCGCAATACCGATAGGGAGCTTCGTCCTGTCATTCCAGTCCTCCCACTTCCAACCCTTGCCTCCCATCTTTCGGAACAAGATGTGCTCTTCCACCACGATCGCAATCCAGATAGACACCCAATAACCCATCAATGCCAGGAAGTTGGAGAAGATCTCCGCCAGGTGTTCTCGTCCTGCGATTGCTCCAATCATCGGTACGACCAGCGCAACGGTATTCCACACGATCCGCGGGACCCTTTCGAACCATCGGCCGAACGCTTGGAAGTCCACTCCTGAAGCGTAGGTCGGCAGGACCATATTTGCGACTATACCCAGTGCAACGAGAACGCTGCAGAATGAGCCGAATCCACCGAGTGGACGGAATGCTTCAACGATGAGGGCACCTGCGGAGACGGAGTAGGCGGAGGACCAGGCTGGATCGGTGAGAGTGCCGGAGCCGAGGCCAATACCGGTGATGAGGGCGATGGCGGAGGAGAGGGTGAGACCAGCGAGGGTGGAGAGAAAGACTTTTGTGCGGGAAGTGGTGGATGGATAGTAGACAAACATGTCGGCTCCCGATTCGGCGTAGGTGATTTCGGCGGCGAGACAAAGAGAGAAGAAGGAGAGGCGGTTGCCGGCGAGGGTGCGAGGTGGGAGAGCGGGACCTGGTTCGAGATTCCATTTTGGAGCGGAGACGCCGATGAGGAGACAAATGACGATGAGGGAGGGGATCCAGGCGTAGCGCTCGAAGTGATGGAAGACACAATAGCCGAATGCGGTCACGATCCAGGTGAGGATGCAGACGATGACGATGCCGACTATGACGCTGAGGGAAGCGTTGGGACTGACGGCTGAGAGGATCTGACCGCCAATAACGGCGTCGAGGAGGACGTAGCCCATGAGGATGATGAGTGTGAGAATGACGATGACTTTGGATGGCCACCAACCGGTGATGTATCGGGTGAGGATCATGGTGCGGTTGCCGGAGCGAGGGCCGAAAGTGGCGATGTAGGCGACCGGCGTCGCTCCAACTATTGCGCCGAAGACTGCAAGGAGAGAGGCATCTTTGAAGGATAAGGAGAAAGTGATGGGCCCGAGGAAGCCCAGGACGATCACGACGGCGGTCATGTTGATGCTCATCCACATAAGCATGATTTGGAGAAAGCCAAATGTGGATGTCGGATTGCGCTCGGCTGGGAGTACTCGTTGGACGCCGCGAGCCTCGAAGTTGTCGTGTACGACGGACTGCTTGACGCTGCTGAGGAAGTTCCTTGAGCGGCCTTCTGAGGCGGTGGAGGATGTGGCCGACTCCGGACCGTGCATCTCAGGTGAATCCAGGGCATTCTTCTCGACATCTCTCGAGTCGAGATCTGGCATGGTCGCTTCGCTTTTGCCGTTGTGTATACCTAGATGGGTTAGTCCTCGCTCGTAGGGATTGGACTGTAGGGGAAGAGCATGATTCTTTATCGCCAGCATTATCTGGTTCAAGTTCGAGCCGTGTGATCTCAGCGAGGCCCTTCTCCAGAAATGTTCATGCACATGCAATATCTTCGAAAAGGACAGCAGATGGCACGAGCATACTCGAGAAGGGCCAAGCACCGGCTCATGCTCGAAGTCATTATACCTCACACCTCTCGTTGAACCTCATATTTGTTTGCTTTGATGGTGAATCATCCTGGTTTGTGCGTCGTACTTTGGCTGCTGCTTGGCTGCTGATAGGTCGACATATCGGATGTGCGAGGAGTTGTCGCAGGCTTGTCGTGCAGCAGGATGAGATTTGAGATGCCGCCGGTGGTATGTTGATGGGAGAGATGTCGTTGAGTCGTGAAAAAGAAAAGTCACTGTCGATCTCGCTGATGTAAGTTGCGGTATCGGCAATCCTGCCGGGAATAATCGGGATAATATGACCCTTGCGCCAGCACGATAACCGTCCACAATACATGGGAAATACTTCCTGATAACATTTCTGATCTGGAAGGAAACGTCCGAGCGACCTGTCTCGAGCATGTGGCTCCAAACAGCGATAGCTTTTCAGAGTCTGAATATATTGAAGTCCGCGAGAATCGCCGAAGAACGACATTCCATTGCCATGTACGAGTGGCATACCTTGATGCAATTTACGCTGTTTGAACCTCTATGATCAACAATGAGTCCTGCTCACAGCATCCTCCGTGCGATGGTCTCTTGGCGACTGAGCGAGCCCTCGGCAAGCTTCATGAGCTCTTCCGTCCTTCTGAAGATATGATCCGGTGACTTCGCATCCCTGATAGTGCTCTCTTCGAGGTAGCCGGCGTGAGCGTCGTCCACTCTTCCAGCGAACATATCTCATACCCGCAACGCCTTGAGCTCTCTACTATCTCTTGACCCTGACCCTATCTATCGTCAACGGTTGGCAGGGAGTGCCTGCAACATCAAAGGATTGGGAGAGTCTTGTCGAAGATGGCCGGAAAGCTAAGTCCTCTGAGCAGGCGCCCAGTTCTGCACCACCGGATGTCTGGGGCTGGACGGAGCTGGCTGTGTTGGCGACAGGTGTGTGAGTCGTTGCCAGCTGGCTCACAGAGATTCTCTAGAGCACTGTTTTGTGTCGTCATTACATCGGGCTGAGCCCATCACTGTTGTGGAAGACTTGGAGCAGAGGTAGAGAACCAGCATGAGCAGCAGATCATCAATCGCCCTCTTCTGCAATTCTACATGATCGAGATTTTGATTCGCTCGCCCCAACAATTCATGATTCGCTGCGAACTTTTTGGCCCTGGCGAGGTCTTGTGGCTGCGATTCGAAGAAGCTGGCTGCAGCCAGATACATGCTGGTGGGGTCATTGAGCGAGGCGAAGAACGCCTTGTTGTTGTTGTCGTTCATTCCGACCGCCATTGAAGCAATCGATGTTGTTCGTAGGGAATCTGGAGTGTTCGGAAGATATGCGCAGTTGTGATGGAATGTGTCAAGGGAATGTTTCTCTCCTGCAGCGAACATGACTTTCACATCCACAGCAATGCTCTCTCCACTTTCCATCCACAATGGCTCAACACACCTCTTGCCATTTGCATGGTGTGCTTGCACTGCGGATGATCTTGTACAGCAGCCTTAAGAGATCCGAAGATCCGAAAATGCCAATATCCTCGCATCTTTCGGCATCCGAAGGTCGTGAGGTTGTCAGTAGATCAGCTCGCAGCCCAGTGCGCTGTGTACCTCGGAATTGCTGTCACTGTGATGTCCGCAAGCACCAGCTGCGACGAGCCCTTCTTGCGCGACGCGGGCTTCTCCCTGATCCATGCCCCCATTGTGCCCCAGGTTGGCTTACCACACAACGGCCTTGTGCCAGGATTGCGGCGTAGGTACCCCCATTCATGGCTACCCGAGTGGAGGACTTCCTCTCGAGGAGCGAATATGATGTTCATGTGCTTTGCAAGAATCCCAATGCGAGATGTCAAGCATGTACGTATGTGCACCATCTCGGTGGCCGGGACCTCCTGCGCAGAACACACTCGATCATCGGTTGGAAGGCCGAGAAGAGCAGGAACTTGGCGGACAGCGCAGCCATGTCCATGCGGACTAGGGATTCGCCAGGCCTGACACACTCCGCGGTTTCGAAATCGAGGTCGGCGGTTGTGGAATAATTCTCCTGTCCTGTCGGAGTGCCTCTATGATTCTGCTCACCCCAGCTCCCCTCCAGCGAAGAACTTCCTCGCATCCTCGATCAACCTCGCCGGCGCCATGAAGTACATCTCCTCCTTCCTCTCCTTTCTCCGCCAAGTGAAGTACGCCTCACCCCTCAGCACCCGCTTATTCACAACCGGCACCTCTCCCCTTAGCGTCCGCCACCAGACATCCATCACCTTCCTCAAAATCTCCTCAGCGTCTACACTGGCAGTCTGATGGCCTGCTCCCAACTTCACGCGGCGTGAAATGTGAGTCCAGCCATCCAGTGAATCATCCTCGCTCACGTTTACCTCTGCACCAGCGTTTTGGGAGTGCACGAATTGCAGCAATTTCTGAATGGAGTAGTACCAGTCGACCAAATTCCCATCGGTAGGCCACTCAATGGGCATATCATCCACCTCGCCAGGCTCATACAGACTGTCGCCCACGTAAAGATGCATCTCCTCATGGTCGTACCAAGCGAGAGAATCCGGCGTGTGTCCCGGGGTGTGGATAATTGTGACACCTAGATCTACGGGCTTGATGTTTCGGACCACGCCCTCATAGCAGGGTAACGGCCATATCAGCCGCTCAAAGCTCCCCGCCCAGTGTGTGACTTGGAAGTACGGCACTGGCTTCCCGATATATTTGAAGAGTCCATGAGTTTCGAGGTCGGATTCGATGAATTGTTTCCCAGCCGCGGAGGCGATAATGGACGTAGCTCCCCCGGCGAGAAACTGGGTCACGCCGCCGAGATGGTCGTAGTGGCAGTGTGTGCAGATGATCACATATTCTCTGTGCCCGCCAGGGTTGAGCGGTCGATTGCCAAGAATGGCCAAAGGGCAGGCTTCGAGGTATCCGCGGAGCTGGGTATATCTTGCTGTGTGTATTGTAAGCAATCATCACTCGAATACCGACTCCGAGGCCTCTGTATAAGAATCCTGCTTCGATGCCATGTGTCTGGAGCAGGATGTAGAGGCATCAATGACAGGAATGGAGAGCTGCTATGTTGGAGTCCTCCGAACGAGGTCGACGAGAACTTCGAGTCGAACCTACCATGTTGCCTCTTCTCACTCGGCTCATCGCATCCCGTGTCTGACAATATCACCACCGGCGCAGTCGGATGAAGTTTGGCGTATATGAGTGGATGCTCGCCGAACGCATCGTCCTCGCGGATCACGAACGTGGTTGAGTTGATTCTCTTCACCGAGAATGAGGAAGAGAACAACTCCTCGAGTGCTGCGGAGGACATGGCAGCCTCAAACGGATATAAATTATGTTGATGGTTGTTCAAGGGAAGAAGGACAACAAGACGAGACGACAAGATTTGAGGTCGAGTCCCAGCACTTTCTTGGCTCTTAGAACTACCATCGGCCTGCTCCGTCTCTCGTCGCCGAATTCCTTGTCTCCTCTCCTCCACCGACATCATTCCTCGTCGACATGATCGCCTTCAAGGAATAATCTGCCAGTGGAGTCCATATGGCTTGCATCGGCTCAAGCAGTGCGATACCCGATCTACGACAGAGACGATGAGGCAGAGGTTGAGGTAAGAGCTCTCTTCTTATCAGCACCAACGGTACAGTGAACCAAGTCTCTTATCGGCGCCACGCCAATGCCCATTGCCTCCTCTCAAAATTCTGCCATTGGGATCTCATGTACAGCTTCAATGCCTCTCTACTGCTAATAATCATTCCGACGACAACCGACAAACGAGCGCATATATCCACACCGGCAGCACCACGGCAGTATCACGATCAGCTTTGCAGCGACGAGGGTGGGGTCACGTCACGAGCCCATGCCAAAGCTCCATACCAACCACTCAGCACCATATACAAGTCTACCCACCTGCCGGCCAGCCTTGAGCTCCTCCCTCCTCCTCTCGCCTCAGTGGCAATCCTCCTCCCTCTCCTTACCCAACCATGGCCATGTTCGAACGCCGCTCCTCTATGGAGTCCTTCGAACGCTGGCGCTCCCAATCACCAACCGGCTCCGAACGACGGAAACTCTCCTTCAACCCCGTCGGCGAATGGACACCTCAACCCTCCGAAGCAATAGCACCTGTCGGAGCTTCCGAAGTCAGCAAGGGCAAGAGAATAGCACAAGTGGCTGTGGCGGTCGTGTACTGCCTCTTCGCAGCTGGACCGGTATTTGGCTTTGCGGCGTTCAAGCCGGTTTTGGTGCAAGAGGGTGTATATCAGGACAAATGTACGGCGAAAGAGGTCGAGGATGGAGTCTGGGTGTGCTATGAGCAGGAACTGAGACTGAACTTGATGTTCACGATTGCGGCTGTGTCGACGAATGTCTGCGCTCTTCCGGTGGGGACGATACTCGATCGGTTTGGTCCCAGGATCGCGAGTATCGTTGGGACGGTCTTCTTGCTGGCTGGAGCGCTCTTCCTCGCCTTTGCTGCGGATCTGTACAAGTGGTTTGATGCGTACATTCCGGGATACCTCTTTCTCGCCCTCGGAGGTCCTTTCGTCTTCATATCGTCCTTCCAGCTGAGCAACACCTTCCCTCAACGCTCCGGACTGATCCTCGCTCTCCTCACCGGCGCCTTCGATACTTCAAGTGCAGTCTTCCTGATGTACCGCATCATCTTCCAATCCACAGACGGCGAATTCAACACCAAGAAATTCTTCCTGGTCTACATCATCGTCCCGATCCTCGTCTTCATCGCTCAACTCACACTCATGCCCTCAAATTCCTACAAAACCGTTGGCGAGCTCACCAACAAACAAGTCGAAGACGACATCCCATCCTCACGCACCCACCGCGACAGCAACGCCTCTGAAATGTCCGCTCTCCTCGGCTCCAAATCCGCAACCACCGCCACCGAAAAAGAACGTCAAAAAGCCGCCCGCTCCGGCGTCTTCGGCGCTCTCCATGGCCAAACTCCCCTTCAACAAATCCGCACCCCCTGGTTTATCCTCATCACCCTCTTCACCGTCATCCAAATGCTGCGAATCAACTACTTCGTCGCTACAGTGCGCACGCAATACACCGACCTGCTGCACTCTCACGCCGCCGCCGTACACATCAACGACGTTTTCGACATCGCACTTCCTCTCGGCGGCGTGATCGCCGTGCCTTTCATCGGGTTCGTGCTCGACTATACCTCCACACCCTTTGTTCTCGGCCTGCTTGTCTCCATCGCCACCACCATCGGTATCTTCGGTGTGATACCACATTTCTGGGCGGCATATGCGAACATCGCCCTGTTCGTCATCTATCGTCCGCTGTACTATACCGCTGTATCCGACTACAGCGCCAAAGTCTTCGGCTTCGAAACCTTCGGCAAAGTCTACGGACTAATCATATGTCTCGCGGGACTGTTCAATTTCACGCAAGCCGGACTGGACGCCTTGACGCATAAAGTGTTTGGGAACGACCCGGTGCCAGTAAACTTGGTGTTGCTGGGAAGCGCGCTCGTCGTGGGTGTAGCGCTTGTGGGATACGTGTGGAAGAAGGCGAGGGATATGAGGGGTGGAGTGGGAAGGGATGAGCTGGAAGAGGAGGCGGAGGAGGCGAGGGAGGTGGTCATGTCCGGGGCGGAAGAGGAGAGGGTCAACAGACGGCATGGGCATCAGGGGTATGGGACGGATTGAGAGGTGCTGGTTGGGACCATTTTTTGGTGCCGTGAGTGCGGTCATTACGATTCGATGCTGATTTTGGGTATTTGTACAGATGGAGTTTCACTGGCATCTGCGAAGCGTCGGCGTTGTTGCATATCTTTCAATTTGGGATGGGTTGTGATTGCTTTGAGGAATGAGATTGCTGTATGTACGCCTTCATCTAAAATGGGGAATCGGGACCAGTTCAGACAAGTGTCTGCTAATCACACATCATCGCTAAGTCCATACATTCTCACATCCTCACAGCCGCAAAAGAAGTCCCGGAAACCTGGTCGGCCACTAGCTTTGCCCAAGCATGCTCGATACCCCCAACGCCCTCGGACCATTCAATCTTCTGATTATCATAAACAGAGTCTCTTTGAATCTGCTCCCACGCAGCGTCCATCTTGGCAAAGAACTTCTCCGCGCCATGAAGTCCAATCGCCTTATCGATCACGCCGCTCGTGTTCATCTGGACCCGTCCAACGTCCTGGTTCACGACTTGAATTCGTTGGACATCAGACTCGCTCATGATCTTCGTCTGTCCGCCGACACCCACGACCATGACCGACATTCCCATCATCGTCCGTCGTATCGTCTTAACGAGCGATGCGACGACCTCGGCCGTGGCTCCAAAGTCGACGATGACGATTTTCCGCGGAGAATGTCCGACCATCCACCCTAACGTATGCGCATCGCACAGATCGGAGTACATGACCACTTTCGACGGCACCGACGACCCACCTCCTCGACCGCCAATCGCCTCTACATTCGACGTCGCCTCGAGAAGCGCCAACGGACCATCTGTCTGCACATCACGCTTCCGCATCGCCCAGCCAAACGCCCGCCCCGTCTTACTCGAAGCCGCCAAACTCACCACCACCGCCCGCGACAAATCCGCATCATCCCTCGACCAAGAAATCTCCCCTCCAAGCGGATGAATCGGTATCTCTCCAGATCCACCAGCAGCGAAGATGAATCGACTCAACAACCAACCCGCCTGCCAAACCGCACAGCCAGCCATCAAAGCTTCTCGTTCCGAGGCATTCCTCAAACCGTCGGGCACGACGAGTCTGTACCGATTATACATCGCCATTAGACTCCTCCTCTCATCGCTGACTTCGAGCCAGTGACCTTCCGAACTCCCCTCTTCCAACTTCAAATCCACCGCCATCCGCGCCGTCGGCCAGAATCCGAATAAGCGGGATCCAACCGGTATACCGGCAATCGTGCTGTCGACGACGTCCGCGAACCCCCATGTCGGCACGATTCCCCATTTATCGGGGGAGAGATGAGAGCCGGAAGGAACGGGGTAGGCGTCCCACCAGTGGAGAGTTGCGCCGCCGCGGGCGTAGGTGTAGGTGTTGCCTGTGATGGCGAGGAGGGAGATTTGGGCGCGGATGGAGGAGAGTGGGAGGGGTGGGGAGGGGGAGGGGGTGTAGGTTAGGGTTTTGTGGACGGTGAGGTTTGCTTTGGAGATGATGTGGATGGTGGCGGAAGGGGAGGAGGAGGGATTGGGGAAGGGCATGGTTGGTGGTTTTGGAGAGGATGGGATGGGTTTGCATGGGGGATTGTTGGAGAGCGATAGCTGTTTATACGTTTTGCATGCATGGATCGGACTCAGCCTCCCCGGCATCCTTCCCGCGTATACCTGTGCATTCCTGACAGCCAAGAGGTAGCCGAGATGGGTTGATATGTCAGCAGGCATATCATCTCCGTCCGAAGGACACTGCATTGCGCGGGCTCGGGTTGTCTCCGTCGCCGAACCAGGTCGATGAGGCTAGAGCACGTACGATGTCCTGAAGGAAGGAGAAGACGATGCGTTTCGAGTCCTGGAAGGAAATAGGAAGTCCTTGACCTCCTGGTGTGCCGAGCTGTTCGTTCCTTCGACGTCTGAATGAGTCGTCTCTCAATTGCTACAGTAGTCTGTCCTTACGTAGTCCATTTCTCTGTCAATGTCTTCTGTTAAGGACAGTGTTTTCGTGTTGAAGAGGTATCCGCGGTCGTGGTTTGGTTACCTTACGTAAGAAGTCTGCTGTTTATCTTATGAAGGGAGATGCGCAGAGCTTCGCACATCAAACATCAACAAACATCGACCTCGGACTTCGCACCAATGCGCTCACCATCAAACAACAACCTTCGCTATGCCTGTCATGGCATCTCCTCTCCTCAATCGCAACTTCATCATCTGCTTCGAAAATTGCTGATCCAAACAATCTGCTTCGCTGCGACGTAACCCCGACCGCGGACAGCAAGCAACGACCAGTATGGCCAACAACACGATACCACCGAATTCCCGAGAACTCAGTTCCACGAAGACGGCCATTGTTCGCAGTCGAGTGTTCCACTGCGAATCCTCTTTCCGGCCACACCTGCTCTCTGTGACTGCCAACTCTCGCCGTTTGCTGAACAACCATGGATCGCATCACTGCACCCCTCGGCCACCGTGCAGTCAATCGATCGCCTACATCTTTACAGTAGTCGTTGCTGAAGCCGTGTCCCGAGTCCATTTTCTGACAGGCACAATTGGCGAGCACACTTGAGCGGACCACCCGTGCATTCACCTGCAGTCATAACTGGAAGGACATTACCACCACTCGTTGGAGTCGCCATGCCACACAATGGACAGCCCCAACCTCCACGTGGCACGCTCTCTTGCCGTCTCTCTCTGCCGCAGTGTGGGCGCTGCTCTTTGCTCGAGATCGAAGTCGCCTTCACCGGGCCGAAAGTCCGGCAGTGAGCAGATCCAAGACGCCCTGATCTCACCGAATGTATATCCAACTTCATCACCTTCATGGTGAATACGACACCTTCGATATAACCTCTATGCTTCAGCAGAAGTCACAGCTCGAGTGCAGTGTAAAAGGGAGCAGAGCGAAGTCGGACGACGACCCCATGACGAGAACTGCGCCGACAAACCCAGCTCCACTCACGCAATTTTTCACCAAATCCTGGATCTTCGCCTCGAGCCCATAACATCGTACTCGCCTATTGCCAGTCATCTCAAGGTACCGATCCCTCCTCTACAACCTCCACATGAGTGACGGAACAATCTCGGGCCTTTTGCTGGTACGCGAGAGCCCAGTACCGGAGCAGATTGCGGGTACCGGCTCTTGGAACGCAATTGTCTTAGGATCCAGCCGATATGTACAGATCCACGAGGCCATGCTCTAAAATACGGTCAGATGGCCGAGTGGTTATGGCGCTAGTTTCAGGCAGTTGAAACTGTGCTGATAAAAAAAGCAGTTTCCCCAACACTTACTAGTGGGGCAACCTTCGTGGGTTCGAGTCCCACTCTGATCAATATCAGGATACAAACCTGTCTTTTTTTTTTTTACTTTTTCCTACCGTTCGCCCGGTGAATCCAGGGAGGAAGGTTGGCAGTGGAGGGGGTGAGGCAATGGGTTGTGGGTTTCGTTCTGCTGCCGACGAAGTGCTTGTATGGCAGAAGATCATGGATGTCCGAGACCGGGTGCTTGATCGAGGACGGGCTGAATCTTTTTTTTTTGGAATTTGAATATCGAGAGGCGACGTTGGGATGGCTTACAATGGAAGGTGGCGCCAGCGGCCTGTATTTGCTCCAGATGCCAAAAGCCCGGCGGAAACTGCGAGAAAGCCCAGGTCGCGAGGAATGCCTTGAGTGAGCACGAGTCTTAGATGTGGAAAGGTCCGGCATCATTTCAGTCGAGGAGGCGTCGGTGGAAGATCTGCATACACGGTGCAACAAGGTATGGAGACAACGGTGAAGAACACATGCACCAGCATCTATGAATCAATTCATCATTCATGGGTAACGCTATCAAAGGGGTATCACATATCACATATCATAACTCATGAACACACCATCCCATCCAATCACATCCCACCGCATCACCTCCACCCACCTCTCACTCCCCACCACCACCAACAAGCATCTCCTTCCTCATCGCATAAAACTTCTCCAAACAATCCCTCCGTTCCGCCTGCGTCCAACCCTCCACCACCAGCGCAAACTCCGCCACATCATCATACCCGAACCCCTTCGCCATCGTCCCAAACTGCCTCCTCCTGACATCCTCCGGCGGACGGTATTTGTACTTGATCTGCTCGTCTTGAGCTCCTTCGCCGCCAGCTACACCACTCCTGCCTTTACCCGCGCCCGATGAAGATGAGGAAGGTCCGGCGTCGGCCTGTGAACTCCGCCCAAAAGCCGCCTGATCCATCCACGCCGCCGCATCACCCGCTTTCTGCGCCCGACTGGAAATCTGCATTTCTACTCGCGAACTACCCACCACTTCGGCGTTCTCGTGCGAGTAAGCGACACCCGCGGCGAGGAGGATGGCTTGAACAGGATCCTTGCGTTTCGCGACCGCTTTGGCTGCTTTGCGTCTCGCTCCTGCCTCGTCAATGATCTCGGCCGCGAGGTGATGCATCGCCGCATCTTCATTGCCAGCATCAAGAGGACCGAAACCAGTGCCGTCTTCGTCTTCGCCGATGGCTTCGAGATCGAGACCGGCGATTTGCACACCCGCACGTGTTTCCGCGATGTTGGTTTTGTTTACGATGTTTCTCAGCACGACGTTGTCGGATTGCGGGGCGAAAATGTTGGTTAGGCCGAAGATCTCGCCTTTGTGCAGTTTATCGTCCTGCACACCGGAGAAGTATCTTCGTTCGACGGAAGCGTTGTAGCCGATATTGGCTTGTTGCTGCTTGTAAATCTGACGGGCGTAGACGATTTCCTCGACCGTGCCGGCGGAAATGAGGCGGAAGACTTCGACATCGCGGACTTGGCCGATGCGGTAGGCGCGGTCTTGAGCTTGGAGATCGTAGGAGGGGTTCCAGTTTGGGTCGACGACGACGACTTTGTTGGCGGAGGTGATATTGAGACCGACGCCACCGGCTTTGGTGGAGATGAGGAAGACGAATTGAGAGGGGTCGGAGTTGTAGTTGTCGACGGTGAGTTGGCGGTCGTGGTAGGACATGGAGCCGTCGAGGTAGGAGAATTTGTAGCCCGTGGTTTGGAAGAGGAGGTGCAGGATCTTGAGCAGGCGGACGGAGTGGGAGAAGATGAGGACTTTGTCGCCGCTGTTATGCCAGAGGTTGAGAAGTCGTTTGAGGACTTTCCACTTGCCACAAAACTCCTCATCGGAGTGCATGAGCATGCTCTCGCGAGCTGCGTACAGTTTCTGCCACATATCTGGAAGGGCAAGCTGCAAGCGATGTAGCTCTTTTGCATGCTTCTCGGGTTCGATGACACCAGTGGGGACGAGGAGAGCGATGTGATTGGCGAGCTTCTTCACCGTGTCGAGGGCAGAGAAGACAAATGTCTGCCACCTGACACCATCAACCTCTACACGACAGCATGAGCCTTGCTTCTTTCCAGAGCCGCAGTAGCACGGTTCGGCGTAATCTCGAATGGCGTGAACAATTTCCGAGTCGCAGAAGTTGTTGTATGCATCCGCTTGAGTCTTGGTCAGAGGACAGAACACGACTCGATCGCTCTTCTTGGGGAGTTGATCCGCGATGAGTGCCTTCGTGCGGCGGAGGAAGAAGTTTGGCAGGAGGTTAGTAACCAGTTTCGTGGCGATGCGTCTTGCTTTGGAGAGCTGCATGACTGTGGCATCGTGACTCTGTCCCGTCTTCAGTGGCACGCAGATTGACTGTTTCCACGAGCTGATGGGTCCCACACATCCCGGATTCGCCCAATTGAGGAGGGTCCACAATTCTTCGTATTTGTTCTGAATTGCGGTGCCGCTCAAGCCGATGCGACAGAGGGCATTCACATTGGCCATGGCTTTTGTGATCTCTGCCTTCTTCTCCTTGATGATGTGGCACTCATCTGCGATGACACAGTCCCAACGGATGTTGTTGATGGCACTCTCGTTCAGGCGGTAGGTGTTGTATGTGGTAATCATGATTTCGAGTCGTCCATTCTCCGCAGCGGCGAGCGCGGCTTCCTTGTCGGCATCGTGATACAAGTACGTCTTCCACCAACCCCACCGATCCAATTCACTCTGCCAATTGTGCATCAGACCTCCCGGACAGATGATCAACACACGAGGGTACCATTCATCGCCCTTCTCTCTCCGCCACTTCCGCATTCGCCGGTCATCTCTCTCGTCGCCTGTCTTCCCGAACGCTGCAGTGAGGAACGAGATGACTTGGATGGTCTTGCCGAGACCCATGTCATCTCCGAGGAGGCATCCTTTTTGGAAGACAAACTTCTCATGCAGCCATGCGGTGCCTTCGACTTGGTATGGCTTGAGATATTGTGCGATCGGTGCCGGGATGACGCCGTGGGATGCGGGAAGCACAATGTCTTTGTATGGTGCGGGAGGTGCGAGCAGAGGCAAATTTGGCTTCTCGTTGAGATTCTTGATGTTCTCCAGACCTGTGCCGCGGAAAAAACCTTCTTCGTACTGAGGAGGAACTCTCAACCCAAGCCCAGTCAAATTCACGCGCTGATCCCACGAGTTGCGCCGCTTTTTGAGGTATTCTGGCAGGGTGTACTCCATCAGGTCGTTGTCATCGTCGCTTTCGTCTCCATACTCGCGCTGGCGCTTGACTGGCACGAGCTGCTTAGGCTGACGCCCGACCATGGCACCTTTCTTGACCTGAAGCCGCTTTGTCTCATTGCGGGACTTTTTCGCCGCCACCTTTTTGCGATTCTTGAACTTCTTGTAGACTGCGTCAGAGTCCTCACTGGACCATGGATCTTCTTGCTCCTCTTTCACCGGCGGCGCTTCATCTTCCTCCTCGGCTGACGGCTGTGCCTCGTCGTCCATCAGGCTGTCGAGGTGATTCGCAGGCGCATTCGTCGGGGTTTTCGCGGTACGGTTCCGTGGAACTGCGTCGAGGTCATCGTCGTCCGTCTCACTCATCGGCTCAAGTTCTCGGTAGTAGGTGTTGGACGGCATCGTGGCGCATGTCGAGTGGAGTGAGATGGATGTTGGGAAGAAAGAGACGAAACACTTTAGGCGGCAGAGAAGCTTGGGTGACGCGCTGAGACGCCTGCGATAAGATAAGAAATTGGCGGGGAACCCTGTACGTGAGCTAGCGCGTTTTGCTTGCAACGATCTCGAGATATGTGCTGTAAGGAACGCCGCATTGTAAAAGAGATCACTGGCATTCTACGTGGTACTACATGCGTGTTGGACTATTACAAATTCTCACTTACGAGGACACATTACCTGACGTCAGTCTCTGATATTGCTTCGAGCACTTCCATTGGTCTGCTTCATCGACTCGCAAGCACAATGCGACCAACAGCGAATCCGAGTCCGATTCCGAGTCGCGGTCATGCCCCACCAAAGAACGGGTTCCTTGCAGGCAGCGGTGAATAAGGTAGTGCACGCATCAATGCTTCATCCCTCTCCAAGACAAACCTCCCCCTTGATTCAATGACTCCGTGAGGCATGCTCTCTCCTCCCTCGGACACCATCAAGACCACATATCCCATTTGAGGGATGCTCCCATTAAGTCCTCGCCACGATGCAACAAGTTCTCGGCATCGATGATGACTTCATCCCCCAGATCTGCTTCGACCATGTCTGGAACGTCAGGACGGGACACTTTCGACCATGTTTCCTCCCTGTGCTGGCCATCTTACCGTCTCTCCTGACCGCCATCATCCTACTCGGTCAAGCTCTGAGAATACTTTTCCCACATCGGCCATCATGGACCAAGCCTTTCGTGGAGCCGCCACAAGAACCGGAGGTTGAGGTCGAACTCGTGAGATCAAGACGATGGAGCAAGTTCGTCATCGCCTTGATTTCAATCTGCAGCTTCGGGCTGATTCTGCAACTCGCGGCATGTCTTCTGAAGCGACCCAATGCTACGGCCTACCTCCCGATCCTCCCATGGCTGGTCGCTCTTCTGGAGATCATCATCTACCATCCTCGAAAGACGCCGTATGCAACGATGTTCATTCTGGTCGCGAATGTCATCGTGGAGGGTATACTCCTCGACAATGACTTCTCACATCCCAAGCTTGTCCGCATCTTGTCCGGCTGCAGCATTGGATTCGGTATCTCGGCTATCCTTGTTCTGCTCACGATGCCATACCGAGACCCATTTCTGCCGCATAAAGACATCAGCCCACCTTTTGCGACTCCATCTTCGATCATGAGGAGTCCAGAGGAGGCGTTGAGCTACTGGCAGTTCATGACGGTCCGATGGATCGCTCCGCTCATGTCCATCGCTCGGAAACGCCAGCTTGAGGATGAGGATGTCTGGGCCTTGCCTTACGAATTCCAACATCGCATTCTTCATGAGAACTTTCGACAGCTGAAAGGCACTGTCATTCGGCGCCTGCTCAAAGCCAACGGCATCGACTTGTTGGTGATAGTCATTGTCGCCTTGATAAACCAGCTGTCTCGCTTCGCTGCTCCGATCTTCCTCCAACTCATCTTGAAGTCCATGCGAGATGAGTCTTCAAATGTGGCGCTGAAGTATGCAGTCCTGGCACTGGTCGGTAGATTGATCACGACGCAGACCAGTGTATTTCAATTGTGGTTTGGCAGAAGAGCATACGAGCGCTCACGAGGAGAGATGATCACCATGCTGTACGAGAAGACGCTGGGCCGACAGATATCCTTCCTGCCGACGGATGCGAAGAAGAAGTCGGCCGGGAATGGATCCTCCAATGGTGATGCGAATGGCGGTGATACCAAGAAGACGAAATCGTGGTGGAGCCGCCTGATCGCCACCAAGCTCAAAGCGCCGCCTCCAGTCAAAGAGCCAGCTTCCATGGGCAAGATCCTCAATTTGATGCGCAATGATGTGTACGAAGTCGCACAGCGATTCTGGGAGTTTGACGCCCTCATCCGAAAACCTCTGTCGGTCATCGTATCCGTCGCACTCCTGGTCAGCTTTCTGGGATGGCCTTCATTGATGGCCGTCGGACTTGTCATTTTCGCTCAAGTCATGAACGCCATCCTCGCCAAAATTCTGGTCTACTATGAGAAGAAGCGCCGAGTCGCAACGGACACCAAACTTCAACTCATCTCGCAATTTGTTGAAGCCATCCGTCATTTGCGCTGGTATGGATGGCAAGGGCACTGGCTAGATCGCATTCTGACCGCTCGGCAAAAAGAGCTGACCTTGCGCATCTTGTCTTCCACGTGGAATGTCATCATCAGCTTCATCAACACACTCTCTTACGAACTCACACCTGTCGTCGCATTCTTCGCATACACCGTCATCGCCAAGAAGCCCCTCACGGTCGACATCGCCTTTCCTGCCATGCAACTTCTTGGAATGATGACCTCCTACCTCCGCGATCTGCCGAATCTGATCATCGCTTTGATCAATGCATGGGTCGCAGTCGGGCGCATCGAAGACTTCATGGCAGAGCCAGATCTACATGGTATGGCAACGGAAGCTCTCATCGGCGACAAGCTCGCCCTCGGTCATGCGACGTTCGCCTGGCCAGGCGCTTCCACGCCCGTACTCCGTGACATCAACATCTCTTTTCCGGACGGCTTGACGGTCATCTGCGGTGAAGTTGGCGCTGGCAAGACCGCTTTGTTGCAGGCCCTACTTGGCGAGCTGGACATGTCCGAGGGTCAACTCATTCGTCCTCCTGAGCCTATCGGATACTGCTCGCAAACACCTTGGCTACAGAGCATGAGTATTCGAGACAACATACTCTTCTCGGCGCCGTATGAAGCGGAAAGATACCACGCCGTACTGGATGCTTGCGCCTTGACACCTGATCTGGCAGACTTCCAATCAAGAGATTTGACTTTGATCGGAGAGAATGGTGTCGGCCTGTCGGGCGGACAGCGTGCTCGAGTGGCGTTAGCCCGGGCAGTCTATAGCCGGACGAAAATTCTTCTGCTGGATGATCCCCTCGCAGCACTGGACCAGCAGACAGCCGAGTCGATTGTGCAAAACTGCATCACTGGACCGCTACTCAAAGACCGCACCGTGGTGCTGATCACGCATCGCACTGATCTGGTATTCGGCATTGCGGCCCAGATCGTCCAAATCAAGGCTGGAGAAGCAAAAGTGTTGGATCAGGACGAGCTGGCTGACAGTGAACTCTTCTTCAAGCCCGGCGATGCAGATGAGTCGACTAGTGAGGAGAAGAAGTCTGCTGCCCAGACCGCGGCGCCGGACAAATTCATCGAGGACGAATTCCGTGCACATGGAGGTGTCAAGCTCTCAGTCTACTGGCAGTATATCAAGGCTGGAAACTTGACATTCTGGGCCATCACAATCTTCGTCCTCATTCTGTACCGAACGTTTGCGGTCGGCGAGGCGTGGGTCTTGAAAGCGTGGGGCGAGGCATACAACACCAAGTCAGAGGAGTTTCTGGCATTCGCTTCCAACGAGATCATTTACGCTCAGCATGCCTCTTCCTCCTGGCCGTTTGGCGATCTGCCTTCTCCGGAAGACGACATCAAGCCTTGGCTACTCATCTTCTTCATCTTTGCCATTGGACAATCACTGTGCTTCGTGGCCTCGCAGGGAATGCTGCTTGTCATCGTGTACACGGCAGCGAAGAACATGTTCAAGGACGTCATGGAGAAGGTGGCTGGTGCGACCTTCCGCTTCTACGACACCACTCCCGTCGGACGGCTAATGAACCGCATGACCTCTGACATTGGCGTCATAGACGGCGGCATCAGCCAGCAGTTCTCCATGATCTCCTGGCTCCTCATCAGCTGGATGTCCGCAGTGGTGGTCATCGCCTCCATTACTCCCGCCTTCCTCGTCTTCACAGTCGTCCTCGCCGTACTATACGTCGTCATATTCCAGCACTTCATCCCCACCTCCCAATCCCTCCGTCGGCTAGAAATGGTCTCCCTCACGCCCCTGATGTCCAACTTCGGCGAACTCCTCAACGGCCTCGCCACCGTCCGCGCCTTCAACGCACAATCCCGCTTCCAAGACCGAGTCATCCACGTCGTCGACACCTTCCAAAAAATGGACCACTTCTACTGGAGCACCCAAGCCTGGCTCATGTACCGCTACGACATCCTCTCCTCCCTCGCGACATTCTTCCTCTTCGTCATCGCTCTCGCGACCGACCTTTCCCCCGGCCTCACCGCTTTCGCCCTCGTCTCCGCGACCAAATTCGTCGACACAACCCATATCCTCTGCCGCCAATACGGCCAACTGCAAATGGAATTCGTCTCCGTGGAACGCGTTGTCGAACTCCTCCATCTCGAGCAGGAACCTAAAGGAACCATCGAGCCTCCCGCCTGGTGGCCCTCCCACTCCGGCGACATCGTCTTCAACAAGACTTCCCTAACCTACGCTCCCCACCTCCCCCCTGCTCTGTCCGACGTCTCCCTCACCCTCCCCGCTGGCTCCAAAACCGCCATCATCGGCCGCACCGGTTCCGGCAAGTCCACCCTCGCCCTCTCCCTACTCGCCACCATGGCTCCGTCGAGCGGGGAAATCCTCATCGACAACATCGACCTGAGCAACGTATCCAAACAAACTCTCCGCGAACGCATCACCTTCCTCGCCCAAGACCCCGTTCTCTTCCCCGGCACTTTGCGCCAAAACCTCGACCCTATATCCTCCCACTCCGACTCCGAATGCACCACAGTCCTCTCCCGCGTCTGCGCGAAACAAAACTGGTCACTCGACACGAACATCGAAGCCGGCGGCCGCAACCTCTCACAAGGACAAAGACAACTCGTCGGACTAGCGAGGGCGGTTCTGAGGAGAAGCGCGATTATAGTGATGGATGAGGCGACGGCGAGTATTGATAAAGAGACGGCGGGAGAAATTGAGAGAGTTATGGGGGAGGAGATGGGAGGCAGTACCGTTGTGGTGATTGCGCATCGGGTTGAGGCGGTGCAAGGGGCGGAGAGGTGGGTGAGGTTGGCGAGAGGGAGGGTTGTGGGGAGTGGAGTTGTGGGAGAGGGTGGGGTTGCTGTTGAGGGGTTGTTGGATGGTGAGGATGGGGAGAGGGAGAGGGATGTTGAGGAGGGTGGGAGGGAGGATGAGGAGGGGGAGGGGTAGATTGGAGCTGACTTTACTTATAGACTTTGCACAAATCAGAACCTCTCTCCGAAAACAATTCGATTCGAGCCGCGCCGTGGGCTATCATGCGCACAGGGGAGTGAGTCGCCAGCACCGACAGGATAGCGACTTTGATACACCTTTGAGTAGTGGTCGGGAGTGATTGCGGATCAGGATGTGCACAGATCGAAGGAATTCCAACGATCGTAGACCATTACGACGAGAAAAGACTTCCCTCCTCCCGGGTAAAGTTCCATTGCACTGATTCCCCCTCCCGGATAAAGAAGAATTGCTCTGATCCCCTCTAACTATTCCGGAGAAACTTCCTTCCACCAAGAATTGAGCAAATCAATGCCAAGATTCGAAATGTATGAGTTTCGAAGCACGGCCGAGCTTGTGGACGACTCCATGTCCAATTCGAAGGGGAAGGAGGCTATTCGTGACCCGCCACGCATTTGAAAGTTGACGGAGAACAGTGGTAGTTTGGGCAGCAGCCGTCGCCGTTTTCTGGGTCGCAGCGAGCTGGAGTTCAGACGGTTAGTGATGAGGTTGATATTTGCTTGAGTGGGAGAGTACGCACTTCCTGCGCAGGTGGAGTGGTGGACTTTGCCCGCGTTGGGTGAGGCGAGCGTTTGGGTCGTGAGGATGGCGGCGATGAGGTAGAGGAGGGAGGTGGAGAGGTTCATGGTTGTTGTTCGATCGGGTTGAACTTCGGCGTGGAGTTATGGACCGTTGGAGTTGAACTTTTGCTTACACTGGACTGGACTGGATCGGGCCTCGAGTGGACTTTTGATGATGTTGGTGTGGGAAAAAGAGGGAGAGCAGGAAGACGAGGACGGGGCGAATCTCATGTGAAATCAGCTTACATACGCTCCGCATGTCGGGTATGGAGGGAACAGAAATAGCGCTCACCGTCGCAAACTCAATCGATGCTTTCCTGAGTAGGTGTGATCGAAGACTTCGCGGACTGACGATGGCCCCGACAGGCCGGAAGACCTTCAGACTGTCAGATCGGGCTCGTCGGGATTGTCATCGCTCACGGTGGACACATTTGCGTCAAGATGTGCAAGGGCCCCTGGTTGCCGTGAGCATCGGTCGACAACCATGTCGTAGCTTTCGTGCACAGCCGTAATCATTGCACGGGATCGTTGCCATGTTGGAGTCCCGGGGGAACTCTCTGCAGAAACCTTTCATGTGTTCATCGCCTGGACGGAGAACCTTGGGCAGAACAAGATTTAGCAAGAGACGGTAGAATGGCATCAAGGTCCTACAGTGGCTGTAGACGTCGGCAAGGGTGACGACTCCACTCGTAGACCAAGGCACAAATGAAGACGTCACTTGAACAATGTTCGATTCAAGTGAGATAGCTCCGTCGCTCGCTGTTCTCTTAATCCAGTCGCTCGCGCCGAGCAAACAAGGAACAAGTCGTAGTGCTTACAGTGTTGCTCGAGCAGCCAACAGAAGTACACTTCCTTTGCCCCATTGCTCTCGAAGACACCTCAAAGGCGCTCGACACCCAAACCACTTTCGTGTTGTGAGTCATCTTCGCAGTCTCAATCGACTAGTCCGACTCGCATATGTAGAGCTGCGAACAGTGGAATCCAGGGCAGCATGCACGCGAGCGTGGGTCATCTGGGTCACAATGGTCTGCGTCTTCCGATTAGCGGCGACATCGCAATTATGAGATATGACTACTAACTGGCGTTCTGACAGTTGACACGACGGGCTTCGAGGTTGGCCTCGGGTGCCGCGAAGGATTGAGCGGCAAAGAGGGCAGCCGCGAGGCAGGCGAGTTGTGTGAAGAACTTCATGTTGGATGCTGGAGCTTGGTTGTTGTTGGGATAGATTTGAAGCCGTTGGTCGAGCTTGATGATGTTGATTCAGATGTGTTTTATGTGATATGGATCGTAGGTCGAGTTTTTGCCGATGTCGATGTTGAGCTTGATGTTGGAGCTGAGGAAGACGGAGGTGAGGAACAAGGCGAGCTTCTTGAGGACAGTTCTTTCGTCGGAGGTCGTCGGGGCACTTGACAGGGAGCCGCACACCAATTCTGCACTGCCACCCTGGGCCCTGACGAAGTTGCCCGATCGATACGATACAAGGATCAAGTGTTCCATGGGTCAAGGCTGAACGGGGATTCGAGATCGAACCAGTATCGGACCGGACCAGCATTGATAACTTCACGTGTCGCAATTGCATCCTTCCTCTCTGCGAAGCGCACTTCGTAGATGGCCCCGACGATTGAATGCTTGGTGATACGACCACTGCGCTGAGCGGGCTCAGCGTGACCACATCCAGCAAACTGTGCAGGGAATCTACTGTCAGAGGAACCGCTTCGCTGTTGAGTGTAAAAGCTGACCTCCCACGCTCCCGGCGAGCAGCAGGGCGTTTGTTAAGTGACCTACTTGCAGTATTCTCCATGGACGCGAGTAGCTCAGGGCGCATGAACATCGATCGAGGCAAGATTGACGGCCATTTTGGCGCAGAGCTCCAACGATCAAAGCAGTCTCCTTCCGGCACGCGGAGAGAGTTCATGTGGGGTGAAGGGTTTGGAGGTTCTCCGCGTCGGGTGTTGATAATGTCGTTGGTACGGAGATCGAGAGTGAAGCTGGATTCGAGATGTGTTTTCGCGGAGATCCCGTGCAAACGCACAAGAATCGCTTCCCCTTCGAAATCAACAACCGTTTCTCACCACCTCCAAACAAAATCTGGTCGATCCCACTTTACAACAACATCGACCAAGACCACGCAAGCAATCACATCCGCACAGAAGCCACCAAAACCTTCGAAGCAATCCGCAGTATCATCAACATGTCGTACATCAATATGTCGACGGACGTCCCAGGTATCAAGCCACTGTCTTGCATGCTGCCTTCAATACCCGTTTCCGAGGACTGACATGATGTATAGCTGCAGGAGACGCCGTGTGGACCACGGTTGCCGCACTGGTGGACGATAGCGAGCAGCTCAAAGCTGTAAAGAAAGAGAACGATCTGTTGAAAGCCGAGATCGAGCAGTACAAGCGAGAGCGGGTGAGGGTCGAGCAGATCATGGGCGAGTACAACCGGCTCGTGGCCTTGTATGATGAATTGAAGGGCGTTAAGGCGGCGAATGAGCAGCTGTACGAGGTCATTGAGCAGCTAGAGGCTGTCATGAAGCAGAGAAATGCGGCGTTGATGCAGTCGGTCTTGGCCTAGTATCGGAGCGGGCGGCTTTGCGGGTGAGGTGGTGCTGGGTGTCATGCACACGAGATACATGAGTCGGTGTCGTCTTTGACGAAGGAGCTCTGAAAACAATTCCTGCTTGAGATCAGTGGCTCGATGTCTGGCCGTGTGTCTGAGCTCCGGAACAGATGCATGAAGATCATGGCGGAATTTGAGTCAGAAAGTCTGTTTTGATCGAGCTGCAAACCCTCGTTCACCTCCCTACTGCCTCATGCCGGCTTCCACTCATAATGATATTTTCCCTCCGTCGGCAATCCCGCCTGATCTTCTCCTTTCCGATCATACATATGACTGCCAAAGTAATCCAGCTGCGCCTCAGTCATACTCGTCGGCAAGTCCGTGCTGGTCTGATATTTCAGATACTCCAGTGTCGCACTCAAGCTAGGCACGACATGATCTCCTTCGATGGCTTTTAGGATAACTCGTTTCATCGGTGCGAATGTACGCTTGAGTTCTGATGCTATTGCGGGCTCGTAGAGCGGATTCTTCTCCGTTTTGGTCGAGTGGGATTTGTAGATTGGCATGAGGAGGTTGTTGACGATGTGATCTGCTTGGATGATGCATCCGGCCCGCCAGATTTGGAGGAGGGCGAGGTAGTCGACGTTGAAGTGTTTCTCGCGGTCGGCGTGCTCGATTATGTTCATGCCTTGGACGTAGGCGGCGAGGCATGCACCGTAGGTGGCCAGGCGGAGGTCTTCGAGAAAAGCACTCTTGTCTTCGACAGAGACCTTCTGAGGTGGGTAGTCGCCGCCAAACGTTTTCTGAGCGAGCCGACGTTGGTTGAGGTCGCCAGAGGCCAAGCGGAGGAAGTGGGCGGTCGTGAGGGTGGGAGCGGGAATATGCTGGTTGACGGCCTCAGTGTTGGACCAGATCCCCGTTCCTTCTTCGCCAGTGAAGTCTTGGACGACTTTATCTTCAACTGTATCAAGCACTCGCTGGCCTTGCTTGTCTGTTGCGCGGCAGATGTCGGCTGCGATGCGAATGAGAAAAGTGCCTTGTAATTCGCCGGAACTATTCCAGCGCTCAAATTCATTGCCACACTCATCGTCGCTCATACTCAGACCCTTGCGCATGACACCCCAGGCTTCCGCGATGGAGGACATCATGCCATGCTCGATGCCGTTGTGGATCATTTTGCAGTAGTGACCGGCCGATCCGGTCCCAATGCGGGCAACACAGGCTGAGTCGTCGGGTGCTTTCGCGGCGGCCTTTTCGAGGAGTGGCATTACGATATCGAAGGTCGAGTCATCGGTTGATGGACACATTGACGGCCCTCGGCGCCTGTACTTTGGTCAGCAGCTATATGAAGTCAGAGCGACAAATTCTGACTGACGCTGCTTGATACCCTCCCGAGACACCCATCGCAACATAGCGTATGCCCTTGACCACACACTTCCCAATCCTCCTCTCCGAGTTCTGCCAGTGTTCATTCGCAGCATCGATGATGATGTCACCCTTCTCCAGATACGGCATAATCCCGTCCAGCACCGTATCGCCGACTGTACCGTGAGGTAGCGACCAGACGAACACCTTCGGAGAGTCCAGAGCGCCGCAAAGAGACTCGTAGTCGCTGTACTTGGAGAGCTTGTCGCCGACGTTGTCCTTCTCGGCCTGTGCGATGACTCTTTTCATGGCCTCATCGGAAGGGTCTTGGAGACATACGGAACAGCCGTTCTCGGCGAAGAGGAGAGCCATGCCACCACCCATGGATCCGCACCCGATCATGGCGAGCTTCTTGATCTCCGTGGGACTCATGGCTGAAGGTGTCTTTGCTGTGGAGACCGGAGTGGCAAGATATTGAAACTGGGAGTGTTAGAGTCAATGCCTCAGACTACGAACAAGCGCTATACGTTTCAAGACATCAGTATCCCTGCGTGGTATTGGTTCGGTGAGGTTGTGCTTACGTGGGTTTGCAAGAAGCTGAAGGGAGTATGTAATCGTGACGCTGATCGACGCGAAAGCTTGAGCTCCACGGCAGAATCCGGCTCGAGCACTGCGTCTGGACTGAAGCTGTGTGCACCCGCTGCTGTGGACTACGTGCTGACAATTGCCAACGTGTTCATGTCTGCCTCGAAGTCATCCGAGCTGCTGGTCAGTACAGATACGATGCCAATGGCTCGGCCTCGAGCAGCGCCCCGGAACGGAGAGAGAAGTCTGTACGGAAAACACCTTCGTCGAGACGGCATTGTGGCAGCTCTGAGCTGCCTCCGGCGGCATGGTGCTCCTCGCTGGACAGGTCAGCTGTTTCTGGCTGCGGTGCGTGATCGAAGGCTTTCCTGTCACTTGTGACACAAATTTGAGATTAGTGGGTTCGTTGAATGTCGAGGCAGTCTTCATTGCTGGTAGTCATCATCGTACTCCTCCTCGTAGCCTTCACTGCCACTTCCGCTGCCATACTCCTCACCATCATGATCGTCGTAGTCGCCCTCGACTTTACTCCACTGCAAGCTGTCCGACGTGTCTTCAATCGGCATAGGATCCACGGTCTCCAGCTCTCTCTGCTCCTCCAATTCCTCCTCGAGCACTCGCTTCTGCTCATCATCCAAATCAAACATTACGCTCTTCCGACTTCTTGACATCGATCTGCTGTCGCTTCCATCGTACTGTCTCGCCTTGCTGACGACCACATCTCCGCTCCAAGATCTGCATTCCTTGACTACCTCCCCGCATCGCAGACATATCCAGCCTTCACCTTCCTCTGCTTCGATCTTCTGTGCTAAGCACACGAAACAGTATACGCAGCCGCAAGGGTCTGCTTCGTATGGATTTGTGATGTCCGTCATGGCGCTGCCGATAATGCCGCTATTTGCGCCTGCGGATGTGGATGAGATGAGTTCCTGCTCGGATTGACCTCCAGCGGGATTCTGATCGGAGTAGCATATTGCGCAAGTCCTCTCGGGAAGGAATGCAAGCTCTCCTTTACTCAGATCATCCTCGTCGTCTTGCTCTGCGCTCGTGGCGCCCGTGCGAAGTTGCACAAATGCATTCTTCGTCTTTTTCCATGCTCGTGCTACCCATCTTTTCCATCTGCTGATTCCGACGAGAGGGAGGAGGAAGAGGAGAAATTCGGTAAAGGCGTGCCAGACGAGTTGTCGGTTCAGCCATTCGAAGGAGACTTCTCTGCTGGTTTGGTTCGATGCAGGGACCAGTCGGAGGCGGAGTATGCGGTCGGTGAGGGTGCGGTATCGGCCGTTGTAGAGGAATACGAGAAAAGAGATGAATGCTGCGATGTTGTGGCCGGAGTCGAAGATAGTTGTGAGTCGGGAGAGTTTTCGTATGAGGGAGGATGGTTCGTCGTAGCTGTTTTCGAGGGCGGAGAGTCGATCTTCCCATCTTGTCCATGCATATCTTCCGCCGACTGTGATGATGCCGTAGATCGCTCGCTGCCATTTTGTAGCTTCTCGTTCGTTCACGCTGGTCGAATCGAGGTTCCGCCGTGAGTCAATGTATTTCAGTCCTTGCAAAGATGCGCCGTAACTTGCGCCATGGTCCCATATTGACAGTTTCCACAGAACTGCCCTCAATGCGACCGTGATCTCCGCATTCCAGTCGTCTTTGAGGTGTGCGCCGTATAACTTCAGTCCCTCTCCCGCCTGTTTCTTCAAAAGTCCAAGTAATGCTTCGTCCAGAAGCTCTGCGTCCACCTGGCCAACCCGATATGCCGGTCGTGTGCCGTATGGACTTGATAAGCCGTCCCAGTAGGAGAGGAGTTCGAATGTGAGGGAGCGGAGAGTCGGAGGGAGTCGGGAGAGTTGTTGCGCGCGGAGTTCGTGGTGCTGGCGATCTGCGGCTGTTAGTGCTTGTTCTCGTGCGGCGCGGCGCTCGATAATGCGCTGCTGGGCCGCTGCAAAATCTGCCATGGCATTGCAAGGGAATGTGAGAGGTAGGAAGAGGTAAGGGAATGGAGATGCGCGTGAGGAGGAAGATGTTGGTAGCAATTGTTGACTCGGCGAAGTTCCTGAGCGCGCTGGTGCCGAGGTCTCGGTTTCGGACCGCACACGGACCATGTCGAGCCATCATCAGAGTTCGGCCGAATCCCGACTTCACCCCATCGGTGTGAGAGTGAACGTTGGACATTCTTCCTCAAAATTCTTTGTCGTGGATATGTCGTATCGATACAATGAAGTCTTCGACGGCTCAGTGCCTGTATGGGATCTTGAAAGCGCCAATGGCAATATCCGGTCCGAACTGCGACTGTTGGCCGCGGCAAACGGATGGGCAATAGCAATCCAGTCCTGGGCGGAGTGCCTGGATGCCCTGGAACTGCAGGGCGTGATACTGATCAACCTTTTACGATGCCGCGGACGAGAACTTGCGAATTGGAACAGCAACGCTTCTGACATATCGCGGTCATTCGAAGGAACGTGTCCAGGTGGAATGGGTTAGTCGTCGATTGTCCTCCGTGGAGAGCATGGCCAGACCAATGCAAGGTGATTGAGTCTTTCTTGGATCCCGGCGAGATTGAAATCGAAGCAACGCGAGAGGATGAGAGATAAATGCTGACTTACCAGTTGAAGATGACCCCGGGCAAGATGAGCCCCTGCTGGTACAGGAGCCAAACAATGAGCTCGCCTCCGTCGACCATTGGACTGTTCATGCGATCAGTAATGCGTCTATGACCACAGATCATGATGGAGGTCAAGGAGCGAGTGATTCTTACCAGAACAAGACTTCGGAGCGCCGTGGGAGCAGCGCCTCCACCTCGTCCGAAAACAGCTGCCAATCTTCATCGTGGCTAGTAAGTGAAGTTAGCAACACTCGAGGCACATGAGGTGGAAGTGATAGAGGAACACATACATATGATGGTGTGTCCATTGGGTAGCTCCATATCTGTAATGGCTTCTGTCAGTACAGCTTCGGTAGTGTGGCCAAGGCGGTTGTGGCCACGGCGGAGGACGTACTCGATCTGCCACAGAGCGACAATGCCCCACCCCCCGTGCACGAAGATGATGGAGCCGAATCTGGCTCCGGGAATGGTGACGATCGTGGAGCTCATGGTGGTGCGGCTGGTGGTATGGTGGTGTTGTTGCTGGAAGAGAGAGCGAAGAAATTGAGACCGAAATGGCGAATTTAGCGATGCAAAATTCACACGATGCGAATTGCAAGGGTCGAAACTTTAGCCGGAACAACGCACGCCAACGCTGCGCGTTTGGTTTGGGCTCTCGTACACGCACATCCAGCACTGTACCATTCGAAGTCGATACATACCGCCATTACATCTACCGATCTGCATCGTCTTACCTGCCAAGATGTCGAATCAATCCACCGCCAATGCCGCGTGCCCATCCTGGCCACTCGAGAGGAAGCTGAAAGTCTTGTTGGCGTTATCGAAGCAAGAAGGAGAATACGACAGCAAAGATGCGCGCGACTCTGGAAGCACCTTCCAACTACAGCACGACGACGATGTCACCAAAGCGGACATTGAATGGATCAACCAAGATAGGGACAAGTGGGACGAAAAGAGACGGGCTGCTTGGGATCTTTGGAACGACAGATACTTGCCACTGCTTTCTGAAGGATGGAAAGCGTGCACACTCGAGTCGCTGGTGGAAAAGGAGCCTGGACACCGCTCAATCATGGAGCAGATACTGCAATGCCTCGACGACATCTTTTTCGGGGGCAAGATCGCTGCGTATTGCACCTTTGAGTGGTCGGATTACGACGGGAATTTCGCCTTCACATCTTTGAAGAATCCCGGCGAGGTGACGATGAGGGTGAATCTGCACGGAGAGGCGCATGGAGCGAAGGACGTTTGGCACCTGGTTGGCACCATTCTACACGAGCTTTGCCACGTCCAGCAGTATGTATGCGGCTGCCAGGGTGGCAAGCTCTGCGGGTCGTGCGGTCAAGAGAAGTCGTTTCCACACTCCGACTGTTTCTTCGACCTGTCTCTGCACGTGGAGACGCTTGCAAGTAAACTACACGACACGGAAATCGACCTCGGCCGCAAGGAGGCCTTTGTCGATCGATACAGGAGCTCTGCCCCTCATGCGACGATCGTTACGATATACGAGAGGTTCAAGAGGGAGAGACTGGACATATCTCATGAATTGGTTCTTCGACAGGAGTCACCAGCTGTACCACTAGCAGCTTGAGCATACGCTCGATTAGATGATCCGCTGCAGAACGGTATGGAGAGAGCCTGTCTGTCTTCGCTCTGGATTCCGCTTCCCACGTTGTGCAGTGCCTTATCGGCGTATGAGACATACAGGTGAGACGAGGTGACAGGTAGCTTCGCTTGCTATGGCACTTTGCAAAGGCGCCTCGCGCGTTGTTTGTGCTGGAACTGTCGAGAAAGAGCTCCACGGCTCGAATACGCTCTTTGTAACGCCGTCATTCTTCCTGGAAAGATGCTTCAAGCCGCACCACCGACGTTGAATCTGGTCGGACCAGCAAGGCTTCAACAACGAGTTGCCTTGCAAGATTGCTCACAGATCCGAAAGCCAGACAATACCTCAGCCACTCGCCTCGTACTTCACTACTGCGGCTGGTTGGCCTGGATTGCTTGACAGCACCGAAATGACTCCCGCTTCCGTAGGCACGCTCGACGCAAATGATGATGACACCTGGCGAGACGCTCTTCGTGAGGCGTGGCCACCCTCCAGAAAGATGAAGACGCTCGACGTGCTGTCCAAACAAGAACACTCCGAGGATTCAAGGGAGATCGAGACAACATTCAACCTCATGCACGACGACGACGTTACCAACAGGGATATCTAGTGGATCAACGGTGCTTGGTCTGACGAGCGAGTGGAAGCTTGGGCGCTGTGGAAAGGTCACTATCTGTCAGCTCTGAATAAGGCGTCGCAAGACGAGACTTTGAGAGCGTTCAATCGAAGAAAACGGGGCCGTCGCTCTGTTATGGACCAGATCGTCCAGTGCCTTGACGACGTCTTCTTTAGCGGACAGATCTCCTCTTACTGCAAGTTTGAATGGACGGACTGTGATGGAAATCTCGGCCAGACGCTGTACGACCACGCCGCTCCGACCGATATCAGAATTCAGGTCGATCTCACGCTGGTGGAGAATGTAATGCATCTACTCGGGACAATTCTCCATGAGTTGTGTCATGCCCATCAGTTCCTTTTCGGCTGCCAGACCGCCACCCTTTGCCAGTCAGCATGCTCCGACTTCCAG
Source organism: Zymoseptoria tritici IPO323 (assembly GCF_000219625.1). NCBI lineage: Eukaryota > Fungi > Ascomycota > Dothideomycetes > Mycosphaerellales > Mycosphaerellaceae > Zymoseptoria > Zymoseptoria tritici. Next base: position 268,210 of record NC_018218.1, on the reverse strand, counting down.
CCCCAATTTCCCTCTCGTCCGGGGCATCCCGACTGTTTCTTCAGGTTATCCTACCATGTCGAAGACCTTGCAAGCAGACTACATCGCAAACGCATCAACCTGGGCCGACGGAGCGCATTTATCAGGCAGTATGACGATACGCGGACGATTCCCGAATTCGACGCTATATTCGCGCATTTTCCCTACCCCAAAGGCTTCAGTGCACTGATGAGGCACTTCTCAGGCACCTTTTGCAACCAGCCACCTTTCACAACAGTCACGCCAGTGGACTCTCGGCTCGATCCTCCGGCGGTGGACGACTTGCAGAACGCGAAGCTTCCATTGGCTCGCTCTGTCAAGCCTACAGCGCTTGGACACGCAGCATCAATGAGGGAGCTCTACTTGGTCCTAATCATCGGTGTCATCATAGGACTCTTCGCTCCCGCAATCATATGGCGGTACTGAGCAATGGAGGTGCGGCGGATCGCGACTGGTGTGGGCGTCCATGTGCCGTCGAGTGGAATATCAACGTGGAGACAGAAGAGCCAGTTACATGCAGTGCGGCATTAGCAACATGGAAGAAACTCAGAAAGCGGCTGTTGCTCCTGCTTGTACTTATCTCATTTCCGCCATGGCCGACTCAACTATGTGATGGAATGTTTTTCGATGGAACACTTGCGGTGCCAATAGAAGCTCAAAGAACTGTCCATGTTGTGTTTGCTGAATTGGAGCGAGATCTTCTTGGAGGCTCCACTCGCCTTGGGACGGAGCTGATCAAGCGGCCGACGAAGTTCCTCGTCAGCGGCTTCTGTGCCGTGGAGTATCTTTATCGTTGTGGGAGAGAGTCACGACTCTGCCCGTCCATGCTATGGCGGTGCCTGCGCGTGCAGGCACTTCAAATCCTTAATACCGTAACGAGAAACTCGAACCGGGCTCTATTTTAAGGCCGATCGGTAAAGACAATATGAGCCAAGACCTTGTGACTTATGCTGAATACGAAGGTCCATATCCGAGTGTTGAGTTCGTAGTGTCGTACGGACATCAAGGCGATGTCAGCTTCAGAGTCGGCATACTGTGTACGCACCAGGAGATCTGGCTCACGGAAATCCGTGAATTTCCCGGCTCGCTTGGAGGTAGCACTCCTGTCTGTTCGCACTGTTAAAATTTGGGCATCTTGCACTTCATCGAGAACTGAGGAATGAAGTGATGAACTCTGGATTGATAGATCTATGAAACTCAGCGTGGTATATGACCACACACAACACAAAGGACTGATCTAGCAATCCATAAACAAAACACCAAACAGTGTCAAACCACGCACCAAACAGTGCACCAAACAAGAGGAGTCACGTGCTCCATATCACTCAACAAGAACAGCGGAGTGCGCAGGTCGATACACAAGGGCGCACACTTAGAGCTCTGCTTCACCATCAACAGATCGAGGCATAGCATAACGTTTGTTCATGACTTGAGGCTTGACCCACCCGCAAATCGCCCATTCAAATTGTCGCACTCGGAAGTCCAGCAGCCATCTGCACATCATTCAGCATCGAAACGCTTCTTTCTACCAACCCGATGTCGAAACAGGCCAAGAAGGACAGGAGAATCGCGAATGCTGCGCGCGAAGCATGGCAGGCGTGCAGAAAGACAAAAATTCTGCCGCCTTTGTCACGACTGAAGACGTATAACAAGCCTTACGAAAATGGACAAACATGGCGGCCGAGCCACGATGAAGAAGCGACCAACGCTACTGTCGCCTGGATGAATGGAGAGTGGGATAAAAAGCGCATCGAAGCATGGAATCTCTGGATCGAGGTGTACTTCCCAACCTTGTGCGAAGCCTCCCAGACGGGCACGATGGAGGCACTGTTTCATTCCCAGGACGGATACCAGTCCGTCATGGAACAAGTCGTTCAGTGCATCGACGAGGCAATCTTTGGCGGCCGGCTAGCACCTTACTGCAAGGTCGAATTATTGGACGAAGCCGGAACACTTGGAGCGACAAAACGAATTGGACCAGCCGAAATTGTCATTTCACTCAACCTCGGGCTCGTAAAGAACGTCTTCCAAATCTACGAAACGATTCTCCATGAGCTCTGTCACGTCCACGAGTTCATTCTCGGCTGCTGTGAAGGGCAACTGTGCCGGGTATGCGTCAGCGATTTTACATTTGCCTTTGAGAAATGGGTCCACCATTCGAATCATTTTTTGGAGCTCTCTTGGCATGTTCAAGAGTTTGCGAGTCGCCTGCACCATAGAGAACTCGACCTCGGCCGTGCTTTGTCATACACCAGGGATTGCGACAAGCACAGGATCATCCCAGAGCATCCAAATGTTGAGTACTACTTCACCCGTCCAATGGAGTTCAAGCACGTCAATCTATACCGAGTGGAGTATCAAATCGCAGAGGGCATGGAGACGGAGGCTTGGGAGAAGGACAAACTCCCCGTGAATCTGCTGGAGGGTGAACCCCTGGATCCAAGGCTCCAGCAAATCTCTGCACGGGACCTTGCAAAGGCGATCATGCCCATCAAACGTCCTCAAAAGTCATCTGAGGTCGTTAAAGGCGACAAGTGAAGGGAGGACATGTTTGCCGGTGTTTGGACGAGAAGCTTTTAGACTTACAAGCGTTCCGGGCACGGCGCAAATGACATGAGTACCGGCGGTGTTCCAGAGGTGGAAAAGCTTGTCGGTTCCATACAGCGCGCCAATTGCCGTGAAAATGTGAGTTCAAAACGTGACCGCTGCAGCTACCCGCATGCGTGTTCCTCACACTACCAATTACAGCTCTGAAAAGCGCCAGTTCTTCTTCAGCTCACCTTCAACTGGCAAAGCCAGCAGGAACAGAACGGTGCTTTCGGATGTTGTTGCTACAGTAGAAGTATCTTGGATCAAGATTACGAATGTTAAAGGGGTACACCGAGCCAACTCCTCGACTGAGGCAGTCGCAGGCATTGTGAATGTACAGGATTGGGGTACAGCATCGAAGTACAGCTATCCAAAAGTCTGCAGCGAGTTCGCTGTTGCTGTCAAAGTAGAATCGCGAGGGATTCGGAAGCTTCACGGGCGAATTAGCAGATAAAGTATTGACTGACGAGGACGGAATTCTGTGCATGCCTTCAAGAAATCTACTTGACGACCGCGCCAGAGCTTCCTCCTCAGACACACATCTCAGCAGTACAGTCGGTCGCTCATTTTCATGCACCAGAGTGTGGTTCTCGCAGCGACTCAATTCCTTTGTACCTTCCAGCCTTTTAGTAGCAAACTACATCCTCTCCACCTCGCGTCTACACCACGTTCATTGCAATCGATCGACATGTATGAGTAATCTCTGACCTCGGCGGGGGATGTGTTGAGAAAGATGCAGGATGCAGGATGCACTCAGTCACAAGCAGAGCTGATAGAGTTTTGGTCAGCATGGTCGACAGTCTCGTCTCTGATATCTTCACTTTGAATCAAGAGAGGTATCAAGTGAGCCGCAGGATGTTGGAAAGCTCTGTTGCTAATTTCGTGCGGCAACAACTCTGTCTGGCGAAGGAAGGTAGTTAGCATATCATTGAAGCAGGAAGCATGGACGATGCAGCCAGTGCAGAACGCATGATGGAGAGTGATAGTGGAATAAGTAAGCGTCTCTCTCTCGTCAGGCAATCAAGCCAGCAAAGTGCGATGATTCGACATGGTGGTCTCTTTCACCCACCGACCAGAAGTCCTCTCCACTACTACTTCTTCTTCGACTCCTTCTCCTCCGCCGCCTTCTTCTCGCTGTCCAGCTCCGCCCCTCTCGCCATCGATCCCCCTCTCAACGCCGAAAGTCTATTCAGAGCGCTTAAGCGGCGCGTTTGCCCTGCGCAATTCGTTCCCGGAACACGGCTGGACCCCCCAAACAACGCGACCAGGCGCATTCGTCTTCTGCAGCGTCTCCCGCCAATGCATCATTGTGAAGTGGTGCGTGGCATGGTGAGGGTAGGTCTCGCCGGCATCATTGATAACGTCGTCGAACGAATCGATAGCCGCCTTGCGACCGAGATCGACCTGCTCACCGAACAAGGTGGTTGCCAGGTTCTCGACGTGCATAGAAAGGTCGAGAAAGCACTCCGGATGTTCGATGGGTCCGATGAATTCGGCTTCCGTCAGGCAGGTCCTACATCCATGTGCTGAGTCGCATCCCAGCAGGAGCTGGACAGCGTGACACAACTCGTGAAGAACGGCGTTACGTATATCGCTGACGTTCTCCATCGCCGATAGCTTCACTTTGATCATCACGAAATTGCCTTCGATCAGCTCAGCATAAGCTTCAAGCTCTTCTCCAATGTCTTCATAGAATCGGAACTTGCAGTAAGGTGCCAATTGGTTGTTGAAAAAGACTCCGTCCAGTCCCTGAATGAATTGCTGCATCACGGACAGGTAGTAACCTCCGGTCGTCTGGTCAAGTGTCCCAATGGTACCGTTTTCCGCAGCCTCGTACAAAAGTCGCATATGCTTTCCCTTCAATAACCCCCAGGCGTCCTGTCTTTGCTGATCCCATTTCTCCTCGTTTATCCACTTGATCGTAGCCTGGGTAATATTTTTATCGTGGTCGAGTTTCCAAGTGGTTCCGGTCTCGCGCGCAGGTTTTGGAAGCTCCCAAACTAGTGTCGGCTCCAGGACTTTTGTCTTTCTAATTGGCGGCCATGCTTTCCGGATCTCTTCTGCTGTTCGACCCGTTGTAGACATTATTATTGCGATGGACACTGTCGGTATGTGTGGAGATGATGCCAGAAGAATGTCGCAGCGCGGAGAAATCGAAGTCAAAGAAGGTGAGACTTGGTGGAGCGAAATCGGAATGCTGTGTCTTTCAGGCCCAGGTGAAGTGAAGTATTGAGGTAGCGAATTTCTGTCAATCGAGCGGTGTCCTTGCCAGATTTCCGTGAGGCCGAGACGACGTGAAGAGAGGAAATGTCGGGAGTGCGTTTGAATGGTGAAGCTCCGAGTCTTGGCTAAGCAATATGGATCGAATTGAGACTGACCGGATCTGCCTCGAATTTACAGGGAACAACTTCTGCAGCCTCACCTCAACCATTACGAATTCGCAGTATCTGCGCAACATCAGGAGCGCAATGGATTTGACTCCGCACACGGCGTCCACGGATTTGAGACAGAAAGCCATGCTGCAGCATTGGACATGGCCCTGGGCTAAACCAGTCACGATTCCACCCTCTTTGCCGACAACTTACGACCTCCTTTTGAAATCGCCGCAACCGTCGACAGCCCCACCACCACATTCATCCGGCAATTGTTGGTGTCCAGGACATGATATGGAAGCTCTCGAAGATTACATTGAGTGGGCGAAGTGCGGAACCATGAGAAACGCAGTCGGAACCGAACCAAATTGACGCTTTTGAAGCTTTGCGTGAAAGAGCGTTCAATAGATGGATCTGAGGACGGTGCGAACGATGGAAGAGCTGAGATTCGAAGTTCTGGTTCGAGCGAGATAGCATGTAACCCCTGAATGAACTTCGCCTCTCCGTGTAGAATCTCGTGTTGAGTTTGATTGTCCATGACCACGTAGAACTTGTCGGACATTGTGGGCGCGTTTGTAGTTATATCAACGATCTGAAGACTCGTCACATAGATGCGCGGACGATCACGCACGAGAGACGGAACGGAGAAGCAGGTAGAGAGCGGACTATTATTTCATTGCAGGTGATACTCGAAGTATCGGCCAACGTCCTTCACCAGCCGGACCCTGATCAGAGCCTGAAGCCACCGTTGCCCCGGAATTCTATGTTTGCGCCTTCAGCAACTCCTCTTCGTCGCCGCGCTTCAATCCAGATGCGAGCACCATGGTCGGCCCGTCAGTTCGAGGAGACAGGCTGTCCATCATCGCACAATGCTCATCTTCGCCTTCAACAAGTCGCTATCGGTACAATACTTCAGCTTGGTATTGACCACCTCGGGCGACGAATATGGTCGAGGAGTCGATGTAATGTCGCCAGCTTCCAGGGGAATTCCAGCGTGGATTAACCACTTCAATCGAGACAGCGTTGCTTCGTTGTGCTCCTTGATGTCGGTGAAGTGACCCTGGATAGCTTCGAGGGTAGGCATCGCCTCGTTCCTACTGTGCTCCAGCAGGAATGATCGCACACGAACCAAATCAAGATTTTCGGGACCGTGGAGAGAGCACGCCAGCTCTTGCACCATCTTTGATACACGTAGAAAGCAGTCATCATGTCCACCTGCCTTCTCATTCCCCGGGCATTGCTGGCAGCGTGTCCCTTGCCGACAGCCGTAGAGAAACAGAAAGGCATGGCAAAGCTCATGAAGAAGGCTCGCAATCAACTCCATGATGTTCGTAATGGTATCGAAGTCGGCGGAAATGCGGATCCGGGCGGGACCGACTTGATCTGTTATCGCTCGAGCATTAAGCCACTCGAGGCCGGCCCATTCGAAAGTGCAATACGGCGTAACCGAACCTCCGAAGAAGACTGTGTCGAGACATTGAAGTGCCCGGCCCATAATATGATGATGCTGCCCGCCTCCAATGCTGCCGGCTGATCTCGCGAAGCTTTTCAAGGTCCGATTTTGCGAGGCCTCGCAAAGAAGCGGAAAGTAAAGTTCAGTCCAGGCATTCCAAGCCTCGACTCGATGATCTTGCAATGGGCCGCCTATCCATTCTTCAAAAACTTGAGTAACTGCGTCATCATGTGCTGGTTTCCAAGTCTTCGTTGTCGCACCTGGTAGCGATGCTGTCGGCGGGTGCGGTGGGATTGAAAGGAGGTCGTTGGTGGTAGGTAAGGGCGGCAGGATCTTTGTTGGTATACCCCAGGGCCACGCCCTCGAATTGAGCTCGAGCTTTTGATCAACTTCCAGACTCGGAGTAAGTGGTGTGAGATCCATCGTGCTTCAGATTTTGCGAAGAGACTGCGGATTCGAGAGAGATCGATATGGTTCTGCAGATTTCAATGGTTGTAGAATCGAAGCATATGCGGCACTGGGTGTGAATGTGTCGCTGGACAAGTCGTGGATGATTTTGAAAAAAGACTTGGCGTTGAGCGCTCCCGCAGAGCAACGAGTTGCGCTCAACGACGGTAGTACGGGCCCTCAGATCGTCACCCAAGCCACAATCGGACTGTCTTACGCAGCCATATCTCGGAGTTGCGAGACCTGCGCCATCGAGGCATAGTCCCTTCAGCATAGAATATACAGCACAGGCTAGAGCAACTAGAAATCGAGACCGGGGCCATTGCGTGTTCAAAGCTCCGTCTGGCGTCCATAAGGCTGTTCGTCGAAGTACCTCACATGTCGTACGCCATATTCTGCGTAGATGGAATGAAGGCCGCCCGGAACGTAGCAAATCCTGTTGTGGCGGGCTTGTTTCTGAAGATATGAGCATACTGTATCCCGAGGAATGAACATAAGTAGCTTGATCACCGTATAAGGACGGGCAGGGAGTTCATCACTCATGGAGCCGGCTGCGCTTCTTGCGGGTCTTGTACTTCAGCTCCACCCGACGGCGAACCGACCCCTGCACATATTCTGGGCTCCCACCGATACAAACATGCGGCAAACATGTCGCAAGAGGCCAGATCTTGAGACTGCGACCATGCATATGCACGCATTGAGCATGGAGGAAATCTTCAGCAACGACGACGCATCGCACCTGCCGTTCGGCGGGCCACTCGAACTGCGTACCGACCAAGCCGACCCAAGAACTTCGCAGCTGGGCTAAAATTCCGCCGTGGCCCGGTTCAGCGCCGCAAAGAACTTCTCACTCTCGCCCATAGCCTGAACGTCTGGCCGCACGAACATGGCTGCGACTGCCGAGTAGCTGCTCCGCCCCAAGGAACCCGGTGTGGAGGAATCGATATTCGGAGGAATGAGGAGTCGAGGACAAAGACGGCGGACGAGGGCAATAACAGCTGTGGCGGAGGTACGATACTGCTGGCAGATTAGGAAGCAGGAAGCAGGAAGCATTAGGCAGGAGCGGTGGACGGACGACCTTGGCCCGGAGCAGTACGACATCGCACACTGTGTCACCAAGACCGGACGAAGTCTTGAAATCCGTACAGCAGCAGCCACGCCGGAGCCACATTCAGGAGTCGGAGTCTTGCGCCACTCGAGGAGGTATACCCACTTCAGTATGAAGTAGACAGTATCTGCAAGAGCGACCGGAAGTCAAGGAAGGTACAGATTTGACTGCAGCAGAAGTCCATGGCCGCTCTCCCAGTCAGCCAGAGGCGTGCAGCCTTGATCGCAACCGAGCCCATTCGTGGAGTCGAGACAGTCGTGAGGTGGGGATGGTCTACCGAGCGCTAGTGACCAGAAGACTCAAGAAAGGTGTACCCAGGCTATGCTTCAGAGACTCTCACCGCATGACCAGCGTTGCGAGGAGCCGGAAGGGCCATGATCTCAGAACCGTTTGCTTAGTCTGGCCTGTCCGCAACCATGGGTGACGAGGAGCAAAGGGCGGACTGAAAGGGACAGCAAACATCCGAGCCAGCAGGAGTAAGAATAGAGAGTGCCCACACCCACAGTCAGAGGCAATGCTCGAATGACTTCTGGACATTCGGACCTGTCTGCATGAAGCGCAAGGATCGCCCAAATCTTTCGCCCACGAGCCGATACGTACTGCACTGAGACGACCGACCGAAGAAGGCAGGCCACGCCGACCGCCGGCGGAATAGCAATGAAATGACGGACCATGGACATGCTGAAGGGCTCCTGGGCCCTTTGCACCAGCCAATGTGGTGGAGAGCCGTTCAAGGCGTGTGTATATGCGGAAACCCTTCAAAAAGGCAGACAGGGCAGGATACACGGACGAGCAGGAGCAACGAGGCGTCCCATGCGAATCAGAGCTCTGGTGATCGGTCAGGACCGATGCAGTGGAGGAATTGGATCAACCACCCAGGGTGGACACATTCAGTCGAGCCCGGAGCGGCCAAGGCGAGACCAGCAGTGAAGACGATAGTAGCAGTGGAGGCGATTCCAGCAGCAAGGCCGATACCAGAAGCGAGGTTGATAGCAGTGAAGACGACACCAGCCGCGGAGGTCATACCAGCAGTGAAGGCGGGACCAGCAGTAGAATCGATACCAGCAGTGGCGGATCCGAGCGACGGACAACCAAGCGAATGCGGCAGACAGGCTACAGCACGGAGCACCGGGACCCAAAGACGACCGCCGGCAATACCTGGGCGAAGGCCGCTATCAAAACCCTTCACACTCAACCCGAGATAACGCAGAAAGCCAGCAGACAGGACCTGTGTTACGAGGTGATCCTGTCGACGGCTAAAGAACAATGCGAGGAGTGAGCAGGAGGTGGCCAATACATGTCCAGATTGCACGCCGATGTCGAGATGGATCACAGCACAGACGGCGAAAATCGTGGGCGAGACACGTGGAACGCTCGGTCTGGCATAAGTTGACATTCGGAAGTGCGTGAATCCTGAAGCAAAGGACCACCGGCCACGACTGAGCTGAAAGAAGGTTGAGGACGCTCGAAGGGAGGGCAATGGGACCAGGCGCAGAATGTCGGCTGCATTCATCGAACTGCTGGCGACGAGGACAGAATCGATCCCCAGATGTTGAACTCCTCCGCGCCGACGAAGTCCTGCAGACAAGTGCCTTCTTCAGACGATTCCACATGGCCGACAACCAAATTCTGGACCATATCCACATCCGGCCAGCTTGCTGAGCAAGAACATACAGCCTGCGTCTCCTTCATCTCCTTCATTTCCCCTTTCCGGGTGCCGTAAAGCCTTCATCCTGCCCCAGCGGCTTCAACTCGCTTGCATCGTTCTCTTCGCTCGAGTTCGGCACTCTGACATCCTCCCTTGATAAGACCTATACTTGTAGAAGTCGTCGAGAGCTGAAAGAGGTCAGCAGAGTGCCGTGGGAGCAATCATCAACGCTCAGACTCACCAGTTTCTGCTCAGAACAACGGCACTCGCATCCGGACATCCTCTCTTGACTATTCTGATAGCAATCTATACTTCGGATGGCTTCCTGAAGAGGGTCAGCGGAGTCAAAAGTCAACAGCGGTGGGGCAACATACCAGAAATCCTGATCATTCAATCGCCTCAACTTGACTTGATGGATCTTGGTGAAGGCAGAGGGGGACCTGGCTGGACAAGAAGTCTACAGCTAAAAACGAACGAAGGGGAAGTCTGCCGGCACAAGGCTCACGGCAGGTTTTGGGAGTCAGTAAGAGTGATCATCACCTGAGACATGCTCAAAGGCGGAAGCGGGCATGGTCGGACAGCAGAGGGGAGGACGTCGACGACGATGAGGATACTTCGCTCATGGTCGGACAGAAAGCAGACATCGGCAGAGACTTGCTCATCACCGGGAAAGAAAAAAAGAGATCAACTTGCGGTAATGTGCTTGGGCACGAGGCTCATCAAGACTTGAGAAAGCAGCGCAGAAAAGGAAAGTGGATCAACTTGCGGTCATTTGCTTGGGCACCAGGCTCATCAAGACTTGAAAAAGCAGCGCAGAACAAAAGAAATGAAGAGTACTTGCTCGTGGGTGAAAAAATCAGGAATCGGAAAGCAAGGCGTGCGAAGAAAAGTGGCAAAGCTATGGGACACGAAGAGGGGAGCGGACATTCCAACAGTCGAGTCCAACTTCCACCACTCGACAAGAGACATCCGAGTTGCCTGCAAGGCCGTCAAGAGCCATCCAATAGATGGCTGCAAGAACGACCAAGAGTCAACGGGAAGATGTACTGCAAGCATGGCTCCTGGAGGACAAGACGAGAGTTCCCAACATCTGAGACTGCCAAGGCCAGTACTGCAGAGACATTTGACTGTCCTTCCTCCCATTGCGGCGAGGGTGGTGCCGGACGTTACCCACTGTCGCGGACGACGAGCAGAGCCGGACGATGATGAGCGGACATACCATGCTGAGGAACCGACCATGGTTACTCCTCACGGGAGCGAAACCAGCGGGCCAGAACCATGTTCAGATGGTGATCGAGTGTTCCAACTCCAAATGGAGCGAATTGAAAGCGAAAGCCGGAGCTACGGAGCCACACAGACACCGCTCAAAGGCCAGTCACAAACAATCTGAATGACGGGCGGTTCGAACTGAATCGGTACCTGACCACAGTCACCCTTATAAATCCCCCAGTGCAACCCTCTGTGGAGACGATGGAAGGGGAGATGTACACATGTGTCCAAGAGTCTTCCGAAGAAGTCTGCAAGATCGAGTGCCGGAGCTTACTGGGGCCAAAGGCACACCCATGCCGATGAGTGGGATGAGTAAAAGTGCAGAGGTGTGAAGGCGTTCTTCAGGGTCTTCCAGGGAAGTTCGCGAGAGATGCCGGAGGAGTGTGGTGAGAAATAGCAGATCGTCTGACCAAAGCCACCAAAGAGTCTTCCAAAAGAAGCCTGCAATGGCAGCGACTTGACATAGACCGGCCTTGTTGCTCACGGCTGTCGATGTCAGGAAATGGTGCAGTGAGCAGGACTCAGAAGCGACGACGCAGGCGATCCAAGAGTCTTCCCGAGGAAGGCTGCAAGGACCACGCACGACATGCACTACTGTCAACTGCACTCTGGTGGGGACGAGTGTGTAGGAGTGTGGGGTGGCAAGCACGAGCAGGCATTTGATCCAAGTCTTCCGAGGAAAGTCTGCAATTATCATGCTCAGGCACTCACGCCGGCCAATGGCTCGCGGCCGCCACTTCTCTTGACGAGGGTGTAAAGAAAGAATGATCGAGGCAAGGAAAGGAGGTCCAACCAACCGCAAAGGAAGGACATCGAGCGGCGGAATATAGGAGGCTCAGAAGTCTTGAATATATGCTGCTTGGCCAGAGGCTGCCAGAGCGTGTATGCGGTGTCCGGAGAAGCCACGACGTGATGACTGCCACCGCAGGTTCGAAGACGAACAGTGGCCGGCGACGACGGGATGTAGTATGGATTGCTGCTCTTTCCTAGCGACGAAAGCTTTTGTCTTGATGCTCTGCTCTTGCTGCTCTTGCTTTGGCTTGTCCGCAGTCGGTACCTGGGTCTCTAAATCTTAAAAGGTCCGAAATCGATGGTCGGCGGCGGCGGTGATGTGCCCAGACCGGCTTGAGATTACGGGTGAGAGGAACATATCGGCTGGCGCATGCGATTCGAGGTGCTTGCGGCATGGTGAAAGGTCGAGGGCAGGTGGATTTACTGCAAAGTATGCTATCAGCTTTTGAGTCTTTGGGCAGCAGCGACCTGGAGCCGGCGGTGAGGGCTATAAGACAGTGGAAAGACCTACCTGGCATGCTTCTCGGCTCTTTCTATCCTCTCGGAGAGGCTGTGGTACTGTCATATCACTGCTGGACCTTGCTGTACGGCTGTGGTGGTATGGCTTCGAAAGTATGGCTTCGAAAGAAAGTATGGCTTCGAAGGCCGCGGAGACCTCGAGGTCATATTGCGACGGCGCAAAGGCTGCGCAGCGACATGAACATGTCGAGTCGCTCGAGGAGGCCATCATGTATCATGTGTCTCTGTTTTGGAGGTGGTGGTGGCTGCTGAGGTCGCTGTCGCCGGGTGCTGCGGAGCTGTTGGCGGAGGTGTCTGCCAGCCTGCCATGTCAGTTGTGAGCCACGGCGGTCAGCACATGCTTCAATATTCATACCAAAGCAGCTCTTGAGGTCAGAGAACAGCCTCATGTGGTCGCCGTTGCCATATGATGCTGGTGAGAGCGGTGGTGGAAGGAGGTGTGCAGTGGTGGGTGGTGGAAGCTGCGAAGACGAGGAGATCCGCCGTCCACCACTCGCAATTCATGTCAGCGGCATGACAACACTCGCACGAGCTCCGTGATGAGCTTGTGATCGTGGATGAGGCGGTGGCGGATGTGATGGACGATGTTGCAGTGATGTGACAATGTGGTGGAGGGAAGAGTGGTGGGTGAAGCTCAAGGAAGGAAGCAAGACCGCCGAAACAGCCACGCCAAGACCGCCCTTCACAACTGCCCTCCGCCGCTCTCACGACCGCAGCGGTGACATTGAGGACTCAATACATGACAGCGGAGCTTCTCCAATGTGATATGATGCAGCGCGAGCCATTGCACCGACTCAATTGTCATGTATACAGCCGTGGCGAGCACACCGGGCCAGCGCTGACACCAGCACCATCACGCCCACCGCCGCTTCAAGCTGCAAAACATACAACGCTCGGACCTTGCTCCCGCACAGTCAATTCGAAGCTCGCCTGAGGCTTGAGTGGCGACGAAGGTGACGAACAGACAGTGTGTGCCGAGCTCCCCATGACATTTCATTCGCACCAGCAGCCAGCAGCGACATGGCCATTGAGGCGAGCGTGGAGGCATGACAGACTGCAGCACGACCTACTCCCGCACATATGAGCCATTTCGACCAGCGAGAAGAGGCAGAAGGCCGGCGAGCTGGAACACGCTGATGAACAGCAGCGAGCAGAGGCAGGTAGCACACGAATACATTCATACCTCTCATCCCTTGCGTCGGCCCTTGCCTCGACGAGGAGGCATATCATGGTGCACTTCAGGCTCGTGAGATGCAGACTCGAAGTCTCAGACGCCACCGAGTGACACTGGTGGCAAAGGAAGTACTACCATCTTCTCAAAGGCCTTGCCACAACAGCACAGCAGCCTGTTCATTTCATGTCGACTGCTGACTGAAACTGACTCTGATTAAGCCGCAGAGGAGGGAACATAGCCACAAACCACTGTCCTTGCTGAGAGCCCATGACCACGCTACAATCCACGACTCGAGCACCCACCACGACTGCCACATCCACATCCCTCGAGGGAAGCACAGCTTACGCCGGCGCACGATCAGCACGGATTCTCAGGCAGTAGATACATGACGAATGCCGGATGCGGAGAAGCTGCGACAGGTGGCACCATCAAAGGATGACAACTCAAGCATGCTCACTGATGAGATGGCCCCAATCTCGTCTTTTACAAAGAGGCAGATACGTCGGCGAGGGACTCATCGAGAGGCTGCCACCGCACCAACGAGCGGACCTGCACGCATCGTCGAGATGAGGCATTGATCGACAAGGTAGGTAAAACGAGAAAGACGAGCGCACCTTTCATTCCTCATCTCATCCCTCGCCTCGGCGACATGGACCAAGCAGGCACATTCCAGCTCTTCTCCTTCCGCGGTCACCTCGAAAGAGCGAATCCACGCCTTCCACACTCTGTCTTGCACAGGCTGTCCTCCACGACAGCAAGATGGGCAGCACAGCAACTTTCATGCCCTCAGAGCTGATCACTCCCACCGCCTGGCGCACAAACGCATCCCTTGCCTCTTCGAGTGCCGACAAAAGCATGCACCTCATTATGGAACCACATCATACCACCGGACATGCACGATCGACCTCAGAAAATCTCACCGAGTCCTCAGCAATACCCTTCGCCTCGAGCACCAGCTGTGGCTGTCACACTTTCCGGCCGCGAGCAAGGGAGACATGCTTTGCGTCGACGCATGCGAGCGACACGAGAGTTTCGGTTGGTAAATGCATGATAAGACTGGACAAGTATACGACTACCGGACCATGAGGTGGCGGTATCAGAGAGGAAGAAGGTTGGAAGACGATCCACGGCTTTTGAGACATTGAATTGGGTCCACGAGGAGCTGTGTACAATGTTCGGGAGAATATCTCAGTCTCTGGCTTCAGACTTGAGAGGGCGCACACCCCGATGAGCCATACCTCATGCTTCAAAACACGGCAGAATACGCGATTGCAGACTGGCACCACAAGAACCCGTCTGCGAACGGCCCACCTCCGGGCTGAGTACGACCATCAGACTGGGAGCCTCTCTAAGACGACGTCGAGGAGGTCGCACCTCCGCCTCGACAGGATACTCGCATGCCTGCAGCCAAGGCGCCAACACAATCTCAGCTTTCCGCATCTACACCAGCATTCACATCAGCATCAGCACCGACGCCGATAGCTTCAGCACCAGCACAGGCTACTTTGGCCCGAATCGCTAGTTAGAGGCGCTCGCCGCGCTTCACCGCAGCTTGACTGGCATTGCCACATACCTTCTGCCGCCTCGCCAAACATTTGCTCTCGATACACGGGCCTCGGTCTAGGGAATCAGAAGCGGAGATACGGGCCTCGGTCTAGGGACTCTTTGCTGCAGCTTGACGAGCGAAGACATCACTGGCTCTGTCTGCTCCCAACGCAGTGGAACGTGATGAGTTCCTCTTTTGAACAGTGTCACACGACGATGAAAGAGGTCAGGGTGGACTCCAGCGAAGGCGAGCCGTCCACGATGCCTTCTGGGAGTAGCCGCCGAGGTAGTACGAGAGGCGATTCAAGATACTTGGCTGTCCACCATGGCTGAGCCGTTCAGCAGCACTCGAGTGCACTCGGGTATCGAGATCAAGCTTTGTAGGCTTCTGCAACAAGATGCCCGCAAGATTTGAGACATCCTGCGGGCACGAAGGCATTCATGGGACGAGCGAGACAACACACCACGAAAGCTTTGGTGACCGCTGCAGAATGTGGGAGACCCGATCATGGACACAATGTGGAGGAGCATCGAAAACTGATGCGTATGAAGGACAGTAAGCATGGTCAATCGTGTCTCGGCCCCCTACTGGATCTTTGCGCACGCACAAGGAGGTCTTGATCAGTCATACACGTCTTACTGAACATGCGAAGGACGGCTCCTCCGCTCCTGGACAAAAGACACGATTCTGGTACCAGCTCGACGAATGCAGACTCTCTACACGGGCTCGAAATCAATACAACACTTTGGTAGCAATTCAATGCTGTTCTGAACTCAGGAAGTTGCGAAGAGCAGATCAGAGACCCGACCAGGGATGCCTCCGGGATGCCTTGGGGATTGTCTTTCAAATGCGGCTCATGAGCTTCCCCCTCACCCGAGTACAAGTATCTCTGCCTGATGCGAGAGACATGGCACCACGCAAAAGTATCCCACGGCATCCTTCGCAGAAGCTGTGCCTCAGTGGAGGTCAGCAAGCTCGCTTCGACCAAATTTCTCTTTCCCGGAAGGTCTTGAGTCCCGACCGCGCACGCATGCTTTGCCTTCCTGGATACCAACCTACTCAAGCTTATCGTACTTTCCAAAGTTCGAAACTATAGCGCCGGGTTCCCTTTTTTGAGCATGCCCAAGCCACGAAGTACAACCACCAACGCAAGTGGACTTCTTCTACTCGAGCCTCGCATTCTGTTCGCTCAAGTCTGGGAGCATTTCGAGCACCATCTCGACTTCTCATCACCTCCGCCGAGACCATAACACAAAAATGTGTCTTCCATACATCCTACTCACAGAAGGCAACATACTACTCACGTCGAAAACATGTCGGCCTCCAAATTCAGTGCGGTCAACACACGCGGACCCAGCTCCGGTCGGCTTCCCAGTGCTGCGAAGTCGGAACCCGCCACCTCCTCTTCATCGGCATCGCAGATCTGAGTATACGACACCAATGTGCATCCTCCCACTGCGTTCACTCGACCTCATACACACTCTCACCATGACCACCATCCCAAGTACAATTCCTCTCCACCAAAATCCCTGCCCCGCAATCCCCGTCCAGAGTCTCAAGAATCCCAGCCCTGCGACATCGCTCGGCTACCCACGGCGACCCCACCCTCCCATCGTCCAAACTCTCCCAACATCCCAGATTTCCCGATCCAGGCATACGATCCCTTTCCCCCATCCTCTCTTCCAATCACATCCCCGCTCTTCCATTTTGGACACGGTCCGGCGACTCCGGTGTCGTTCCAGTATCTACTGTATTTGGTTAGTATGCTTGTCGTAAGTTTGTGGTCGGTGGTGGATCACAGATTGGCGCCGCATATCTTCGGCAGTCAGATTTAGACTGTGCAGGATGAGGCGGGAGGACGGTGGACGGTGCGATGTGAGTGGGACGGATGGAAGTTTCTGTGACGGATGAGTTTTGTTGTGCCGTCGGTCTAATCACAGAGATGATGTTGTGAACTCGTGTGTGAGAGTGGAGATGGCTGTCGCCGATGATGGTGGAGGGGTGGTAGGAGAGATTAATGATGATGGGAGAGGGCGATGTCGGGGAGGCAAGAGGATGTTGAAATTCGTGTAGCCCAGTGTGTGTGTGTGTAAGACTTGCCATCGGAGGTGTGGAGGGATGCCTTCTGCCGTGCGAGTGTAACGTCACCGATGAGAGGCGAGAATGAAAGAAGGATGTACAAAGGATGGGGTTTGGGAGCACATTGCATTCATTACATGCTCGAACCTGTTCATCATCTATCATCCAAGCCGTCCATGTATGCCGTCCATCATCATATCCCGCCCGAAACTCCTCGCTGATAGTAATGCTCCCCAAAACCCCGACCAAATCCTCCCATCACTCTGAACAAATCATGCCAACCCAACCATAGCCCTCACCCTCCTCATCAACTCCACACCCATAGCCTTCCTCGTATCCCCCGTCCGACTCGCCGCATCCTTATTCTCCGCCGCCCGCCTCAGCAAATAGTTCAAACACTCATACATGGGCCCCCAAGTCGTACACTTGAACACCCGCTCCACAGGCATCGTACCCTCTTCCTTACTCTGCTTGGCTGCGGCAAGAAGCTGGCAGGAAACCTCGTCCGCCATGCCCTGCAGCTGAGCGAAGATGAGTGGCGTGAGAGTTTCTCCGCGAGCAGCTTGTTCCTGGCGGAGTTTCTGCGCGAGGGTGACCGTGGCGGCGTTGTGCGAGGCGATGACGACGTTGAGAGATGGGTAGTCAGCGGGTGCGCCGGGAGGTTGCGGGATGGAAGATGTGTATTGTCGCTTGATGAGGGCGGTCATGGCGGCGTCGTAGGCGTTGTGCGTAGTTTGGATGTCCGGCCAGATGAGCTCTCTCTTCTCTGTGGCGAGGTATGCTCCGCGGACGAGTTTAGCTCCCAAAGTGAAGCCTTCCTTCTTCGCGAGGGCGAGGTGCTCGGCGATGGTGGCGGGACATTGTTTGAGGTAGAGTTGGTAGGTGGTGTAGACGACTGCTTTGCCGGAAGTGTTGTACACACGCTGCAAGTTTAGACACCAGTCGTGGAAACCGGCGAGGTTCCAGGTCTCCTCGGCTGCGGGCAGGAGAGCCATGTCCTTCTCCGCGGCGGCTTTGCAGACGCTGTGCATGGCTTCGTCCATTTCTTTGCTGGGTGGGAGTTGGTCTTTCATCCTGTTCATAGCCGCGGGTCCCATGCCTGACCACTTGAGTCCAAGGAGGTCGCCTGGTGCGGCCATCTCGATGGACTTGAGCATGCCCGTCTTCCACTCGGCGATTTCCGCTAGCTCGTTACTTTCCGCATCTTTGAGCACTTCTTTGGCGTATTCGAGGATCACGCCGGAGTAGCCCAGCTGGCGGAGATCGGCGGTTGACTTTGCGATTTCTGCGGCATTGGTGCCGGCGCAGAATTGCTTGTAGAATGTTTCGAGGAGGACTGCTCGCATGATGGGGTTGGAGTCGAGGCGGAAGAGTGGATTCTTGGATTCAAGCATGCGGCGGAGGATGGATGTGGAGGATTGCAGGAGGATTGGCGAGCTCGACATGGCTGTGATTAGATATGTGCGGAGGATGTGCGAGAGTGGGAGTGTGGCCAGAATGCTCTTTTGCGTTTCGAGGGACTTGCTGGAGGAGGACGAGCTGTACTGCTCGGGCACCGGCGAGGGCACGGGGAGAGCGACATCTTTGGACGAGGTCGAGTGCAGTTTTCGCTTGGAGGAGACGTATCGCTGCTGTGTGGGAGAGGGAGTTGGTAGGAGGGACGTCCGGCAGATATATGTGGTGTGCTTGGTGAGTATTGTGCTTGGGAGGAAGACGCTCTCCACGCGGAGTGATGTGGTCGGTCTCATCGCAGTCGGCGGCATGTCGTTGCTATTGTGAGGATGACGGGCAAAGGAAGGAGATGGAATAGACGGGGGAGGAACAAAGGAAGAGAGACTGAGCACTTCCCTTTTTTATTCACAGCAGACTCGGACTCACCGTCGCCAGCCGTGAGCCAAACAAAGAGATGACAATCAGGTGACTCAATTGGCAGGCAGCATTGAACCCGGTCCACGCTGATAACGTCGGTATGATGAAGATTGTGTTATCATTGCTCCTTCGGCTACTCACGGCATTTTTCATCTGGGATCCGCCGCATTGGCCGCCCCGAGTCTTGAGTCTTGGTGGGGGAAGCATGCAAGGGCCAGGGCAGGAGTGAGGTATCTGCGAGATCGGCCGGCTGATCTAAGGCACCAAGGCACCAATGCGAACAAGCTTTGCGCTTCGTCTACAATTGCCGACTTCACTTCATGTGAGGCCTTTGTGCAAGGCGGGTGAAGCAAGGCGATAACTGTGCACAGGCATTGACCGCGTTATGCAAAAGTATTCCAATGAGCTTCCTTTCCTGCATGAAGGGTATATTGATGGATTTGAAACACTTTGATCGTTCGCCTGGCTCCTCGGCTCCAGTTCTCTCCTCTGAGCAAGGTCTTGGCGGGCGAGCTCAGCCGAAGTCTGATTGAGTGTATCCTGAAGAACAGATCTTTCTGGTCCCTTTTGGAGTTTGATGGCAATGAAATCTGTCCCAGATCCTGGCGCAAAAGACGCCTGTACGCTCTGCGAGGTCCAGCAAGAAGGCTGTCGCTGCCGAGATTGATCATCCGCCTGGACAGCACTCCGTAGTGAGAGTGCATGACATGCAGATACGTCAAGTAAGTCGCCAACTTTGAATGAGTGTATCTGCAAGGCAAGAAGGACTGAACGACAGCAAGATATCTTCCTGCGGTACGGCCAATGGTCGAGCTGTTGCAGCTGCATGATCGAGAGCAGTGAATCATCCAGAGTGACTGCGGCCAGTGATGCTGTGTCCATGGTCTCGTTTGCAGTCACCGTACTCTGTCAGAAATCGAATGACATTGCCTCGAAGATACGAGACAACGGGCATTTAATAATGCTCGTCGATACTCCTGACACTACGACGTCTTATATGACCTTTGGTTAGGAATAACTCGCCTTCAACCGGGCTCATAACCTGTTGATATCATCATAAGGTGGTTTTCGTGCTCTCGCCCGACCCAGAATCCCTCGGCCATACCCACCACCGCCAAGATCCCACGGACCGCCTCTCGCAATTTCCGATAGAACTACGTCGATCTCCGCAATACCGTTGATGTTCGCAGCTGGGATAAGAACGTCTTGCCAGACCATGAGGACAATAGACGAGTGGAACGCCGCTCTCGGCGAGTGTGAGATCTCGTTGAGTCTGGCTGCTGCAAGCGAGAGAGATGGTGGCGCCGATGAGTGTTGTGCTATGTTCTTCCTGACGCGCGCGGGCGGCATCATCCCTCCAGGCGCAGCGCTGCGAGGCACATTTGGAATTGGAGCATCGATAGTGGCATGGGAGATGGCCACACATTGGCTGGAATATGTGATGTCGCCCATTCTTTGAGTTCCTGGTCTGAGGACGGGTGAGGCTTGAAGCCGAATTACCCGTGAGGCGTGGCCGAATGTACTTTTGTTTCTCTCTTGCTTGTCGTCCTCATACTAGCCACGACCTGCAAGAATTGTTAGACGACTTCGACCGTTATGTAGAGATCTGCCCTTCCTTCAGCCGCAGCACCCATGCTTGATAGTCCATGTCTCCTGGTGGAAGTGGTGTCTGCACTCGTGCGGGAGGAGATGGGTATTCAGCGGCCGTCCTTGACGCAGGAGAGAACGACCGCTTGTTCAGTATTTGTGTCCGATACTATCTCAAGGAGAGGTAGCAAGTCGACGTTGCGTGCTGCCCTGTAGTCGGTTCAGGAGGCGAGGCGGTCGTCCAGTTCACGCGGTTGAATGTGAGCTTATCACCGGCACCGACATGGTGTGGGGACACATTTGTCTTTCGACCATCCTCGCTTCGTTGTCTGAAGGCTCGACCGTCTGTATGTCATGACCTGTGCCGCTACGCTCCTCGTTGCCGTTCGGCAAGCAATCAAAAACCCTCCACTCCCTCTCGCACCTACTCCTCACTTCCACGCCACCCAACACCACCCATCCCTCTCATCTCCGGTGTCTCAATCTCTCTTCAAGCTTTCTCATGCAAGAAGAAAACCACCGTTCGTCGTCATCTGTGCGAGGTCTTTTGGCCGGAGAACCGCTCTTGCTCTTTCTCGGCGACGTGCTGCGATGCCGTCCCTGGTTCTCACAGAATGTTTCGCAGTCCTCGGCTTTGTAAGAGTTCGATTGCCCCGACACTAGTAAACAGCGCTTCACGCCTCGCTGCAGAAAGCCACGCAGCTTCGGGAAAATGTCATAGGCGAAACGAGCGAACAAAAGTTCGCAGTTAATGCCCTTAAGAGGCTGCATCGGACGGTTGTAGTAGAGATAGTGCAGCTCGCCTGATGGTTTGTGGACGTGGACGGCCCATCCCCACTGATGTTGTATCCATCTTGGGCAATGCTGGTATCCGAGCGGTCCCAGATGGTGTCCACATCCGTACGAAGTAGGATCAAATTTTCATTACCGATTTCGATAGCATCTTTGCCGTCATTGTTTCCGGCCGTTCCTCAAGCCAGCCCTTCATCTCCACCCCATCGACCTCAGATCCCACCTCCCAACCTCCCTCCGCGTACTGCTCCATCACGGCTCGCTCTTCCCTGCTCACGAGCATGATCCCAATCCCACGTCCACATTGTGCTTCGGTTTCGGGCGCTCGACCTGGACGGGTACGAGGTCGGAAGACGCCGTGGTCGGGAGGCGCGCGGAAGGAGGTCTGTCAAGGAGAGATGTTAGTTTCCTGCTTCATGGAGATAAAGACGGCTGGCGGAGATACGTACGACTTGATCTTCTCGGTGTTGTGGCTCATGGCGAAGATGGCGGTGGGAGAGATGGCGCTGCTGTTATCGATGGAGTGAATCATGTTCGCCGCGAGGAATGTCCTTGCTGAGTCTCGGGCGAAGGGCGAAGGGGGAGGGATGGAGGTCTGCGTGAAGGTGATTGGCGCGGGAGAGATGAGTGGAACGTCCGTGTTCATGAGGTTGGGGATGGGTTGGCTTGGAGGCACTGTGGACTTCGGCTCGTTGAGGGTCGGTGGAATGTTAATGGATGAAGCTGGTGGCGGAGGCGCAAGTCGTATGCTTGGTAACCTTGAACGGAGTATGATGTATCGTAGGCTCGTGTATGTCGAACTCAGCGCACGAGCTGTCTCGAAAGTGGTTCATCCTCTAAGGTCTTCCCCGTCGTCGCCGCAACCCGCTGCACGCACGGGATAGTCAGCCGCCAAGCAACATTTTCGATAAATACCTTTCTCTTTCTCTCTCTCTCGAATCCTTCCTTCTCTCTTCAACAGAACACATCACCGGCCATTTTCTACACTTGCAAAGCAGCGGTGTTCATCACCAGCCTTGCTCTAAATGCGCCGCAGAACAACCACGTGAGTCCCTCGACTACATTTTCATTCTCATCCCCTTCCTCCCTCACCATCGCCCCGTCCGAGGATAGCGGTCGTCGCTTTCGAGCGAGCTTCACGCAGCACTCACCACTTACCTTCTGGCACTTGGTGGTGCACCACCGTCCTAGATCAAACATGACCTGCCCCTCTCACCCCCATCCCCAGCACCCAGCAGCACGATGACTTGCCGCTCACTCAATGGCACTTCACGAAAAACTCCCAAGGTCCCTTGCACGTTTACGGTACGGCTGCCCTGACGGAGATCAAGTCTCGGCGGTTTGATTCGATGCATACACCAAAATTTCAAGATCGACTTGCCCGGCTCTTCACCGCTTGGTGTCAAGAATTGCTCGTCTGACCTACATACCCCCCGCACACTCTTCTCATGTGGTGATACGATGTTGTGAGGTCAACTCATGGCGCGGATCACTCATGGCGGTGCATGGCACTGCGTTTTGATTGAATACCAAGATTGACTGGCCTTGCCCTTTGCCGTTTTGAAGGCTTTTTGGCAGGCTCGTTGAGCTACAAAACTTTCTCATGTTGTGACTTGTTCTTGTGAGATCTCATGTCGGCACAGACGCGTTCAAGATAGAAGTACAGGTGATGCTTGACGAGCTGAGATACTTCTGCTGTCTGATTGCAACCATACCTCCTCCGCCCTTCCAATCCTTGTGCCTCAATCCGTCCCTTCTGTGCTTGTCACCACCCTTCTCTTGGTTGGACTCCTGATGAACACGCCGTCACTCCTGCATCTTACGCCTGTGCAGAGCTTTAGCTTGCGCAGTGATCGTCCTCGAGCGCAGCTCTGCGGCAAGAAGCCACCAGCATCGACCTCACGGAGGCGATGACAATGCACATCCGTGTGTTATCCTTGTCCCTTCCATGCCGCCGGAATCAATATTCACTTGCTTTTCATGTGTGTGATCCCAAGCTCTTCCTCAACCCGGTTCTATTGCCATGTTCTTGCTCTTTCTACTCGCAACCTGGGTCGCGGTTTCCTTCCCGACGACCGATGTGTGTCCTGGCTCTTTCTTGTTCCACATCGCAGGCGGAGGCTGCTCTTGCAGGATATGGGTGCGGACGCGGTGTCTGGTGCTATTCGGGAGCTCGTTGGAGTCGTTTGGAGAGTCGTTCTGAGAGTCAGTGGGTGGTTGAAAGGGAGACTTTACTCGTTGAATGTCTGACGAAAGAAGAGCGTGCTGAACAAGGGACTGTTCGCACGAATGCTAGAGTGCAAGCAATCATGCCAGTCTCCCTTTCAACTACTGTTTGCCCAGCCTGCCAGCGATCGTCGTGAGGGGCCACTTGCGTGCCGACGCCAAGGGATCCAGCAAGCTGCTGCACAAACTTCGGCGCGTCCAGGATTTTCTCTCCCCTTCTCAACCTTTCATTCACTCCTCACCAAACATCAAACATCGACATTCTTTGCTTGCTCCCATCTTCTTACATCGACACATCTCCAGCACTCCTACCGCCAACCACAAACCCCCACTCGCAAAAACGCCACCTCAGCCGCCGTCCTCCCGGGCTCGCCACACCCTCCGCCAGCAAACAGCTTTCGTGCTCACCACTGACCTTCTGCAGCACGACTTCACCGCCCAGCCCACTCAACCGCCCTAGCAGCTGCCGACCACGCCTCGCGCCTCCTCATCCTCCACTACCCCTGAAAACCCACTGATCACAACCCGCAGCACACTTCCATCGTTCCTCGTCCGCTCCAACTTGGCCGATAAAAGACCGGCCTGTGCTGTCTGGTTCTCCTTCGGGAAAGCCGGCATACTCTACACAGTTTCCGTAAGGTGATCGGCCATAGATCAATTCAGTGGGCTACGGGAGCTCCGGTGGTCCGTCTTCGAGGGGTTTACCAACTTCTTCGGATGCCTTCGAGGAGAGACCATACATGTTCTTTGCGCGCTTTTCTGGGTTTCTTGTGAGATGAATGTATGTACTTTGATCAATTCAAGTTGTCTTCTCAGTGCCTCCTCGTGCTCATTCTAACAATGCTGTATGTACTCTTAGTCCACCCGCCTCTCCAGAATCTCAATCAGGACCGGTTCTGGATACCACCCGCGCTGCACGAATGTCGATTTCAGTCCTGAGGCATCAATGATTCTGCTCGCGAAGTCGCGCCGAAGGAGGTGGCCAAAAGCTCATTCGTAAATTCATGTCCTGCACAGCAATTCATCAACTCTGCTCAGGATCAGAACCATCAATCAATCTCATCACCACCACCACCATCGAACACCACACTCGCAAACACATCGATCTTACAAAACTGCACGACCACTACGAAGCAATCCACCATGTCCGACAACACCGCTTCCCAAGGCCAAGGTGACTGATCAATTGTCCTTCCCTTCAGCATACCCTCACTGACTGAGATCGTACAGGCGCAGACAACCCCATCGCCCACACCAACGCAGCGCCAGCGAACGATAGCGCGCAGCTCAAGGCCGCTCAAGACAAGATCGCTCAGCTCCGCGACCAAGTCGATCAGCTGAAGGAGGATGCGGAGGAGCAGGAGCAGCGCAAAGCTGTGATCACGCGCTTGAAGGGTGAGAACGGGCAGTTGAGAGCGTACATTGTGCACTTGAAGGAGTACACCACGGAGTTGGAGGAGTACGGCGCGCAGTGGAAGGAGTACGCGGGACGATTGAGGTTTATGGGCGATGTGTATCTGAATCGATGCTTGGTGTTGATTGCGATCTTGCAGCGATCCTTTCAGGAGTAACGAGCTCATGGACATTGGCACAACGGAGACATGATGTGGTGGAGGCGGGAGTGCTGTACCTTCTGCTTTGAATGGAGATTGATGTACCTCCTGCTCTGAACAGATCGATCAAACTATCACCACTCCCTTTGATCCTTCCCGCGTCTCCGTCAACAGTCTCGGTGACGTGCTGGCGAACGAACAGACAATGATCGAGTGCTCATTGCCTCATACTCTTGCATCTCTCGTGCACCACCCTCAAGAGAGAGTTCAACTGAGTCTCCCACTTCGCGTTGACCGCTCGAGACGCGACGCGTTCTCGCCGCTGATTCAGCAAACAAGCCCACAAACGTTCCTTCCTCTTCCCTTCTCCTTCCTCCAACAACCATTGGCAAGAGAAATAATGCTCCTGTGACGACGAGTCGCTTCAATGAGCAGTCGCTTCTACACAGTGATGCATAGCCTCGAACCATAGATGAACGAAATTCCTTCCAGGCCCCTGCACTGGTTGGATGTCGCCCTTGGTCGGGCAGGTCACCACTGGCTTCTCTCTTGTTGGAGGACGCGGTGTGTGGTTGGAGACCTACATTTCTTGCTTTCTCGCATGCGTCTGGTTGATTGACACGTTTGACGAACGTCTGCTGTTGTTCGCCATCGTCCAGAGTGATCTCAACGCCTTGATATCCCACCTCGCTTCTCTCGTACGACTCATCACCGACATGCACCATCCGCGATCGTCGACTCGTCATCGCCTCACCTCCGGTGACCCTCAGGCTCCAAGCATGCCGTTCTCACAAGCACTGCGAGTCCAAGAACAACGCTGTTGTATTACTAAGACGAGGTGATTAGCGCCGTTTCGAGAGCTCCGAGCACTATTTAGATCTTCCCCACGCCGCGTCCCTTCCTCTTCCTTTCTTCTTCCTCTCCATCGAGTGTGTTTGCGTGCCGGCACACCGCGGGATGGGTCACAAGTTTAACTCACAGCTGCCTCGACTCGTCTCTTCATTGAGCAGTCGGACTCTACGCAATTGTGTTTGTCGCTTCATCATTCCAAGATCAATGAACGACAATGGGCAGGCTACCATGCCTGTCGCATCTTCAATCGCCTCTGGCTTGGGCAAGACGTTTGTGGGCCCTGCACTCCATGGGTTGTGACACGAACTGGTCCGTTAAGCCTACATTTTTTTCATCATGTCGCCGCTTGTGAGCGGTGCCTTGGAGAAGAGACTCATTCCTGTCACCTTCAGTATTGAACAACTTGTCTTGTTGACGGCCACGGCCTGTATTGTGAGGTATCTCGTGGCAGGAGAGATGCCGGATGAGCGGACTGCCGAGCGTAACGATCGCTCGACGAACACAGTTCATGACAGCTGTAGGCGACCAGGAAGGCCATGACACCCAGATCGATGCAATACAGGTCATTGTACGTAGGAATACTCATGAACATCACACAATCACGCCTCGCACGCTCGCATGCTACACAAGGCTTTGACAGCAACCCAAGCTCCCACACAACGACAGCCGAGCAACGACACGTATCCACATATCATCCGTCATCGCCCGTCAACAAGACTTTCTCGTCCTCACGACTGCGAGGTTCCACGATCTACGCACACGTATTACTAACCAGGTTCTTAGCGCCGTTTCGAGAGCCACAGCTAGTACTTATACCTTTTCTCCAACGCTTTCTTCCGTCTTCCCTTCTTTCTTCTCCATGTAGCTGCTGCTGCTTGGATGAGGAATCAGAACTCACATTTGTCTCGACGAGTCCTTGATCAGTGGGACAGTCGGCTTCTACATATTTGTGGCATGTACTGCTCATCCGTAGATGAATGAGCACGACGGTGGACATGGCTACCATGCCTGTTGCATCTTCAATGGCTTCGGTCTGGCAGGGCGATCGCTGGTCTCTTTCCCATGAGGCTGTGCAGCGAACTCGTCTATTTGACCTACATTCCTTTCTCTTCATCATGTCGTCGCTACTTGGGAGCGATACCTTGGAGAAGAGTCTTGTTCATTTCGTGGCTGTTGTTTGCGAGACCGAGAACTGTCAGGTCTGAGGAAACACTGATCAACAAGACCATGTGGCGAACGAAGAGGCCATGGCGTACAGTTCGTTCACGTTGGCAGCACTCATAGACCATATTATCGTACCGTTCGAGGCGAAGTTCTACACCAGGCTCTAGCAATGAGCCACGTCCTGCACGACAACCTCGACTCCCGCTCAACGACAACCCAGCAACATCATCAGTGAGCAAGGCTCCCGTCCTCACATCTACGAGGAGTCCTCAATCTACGCATATGAATGACTAATCACCATTAGCGCCGTTTCGACCTGCAGCAAGTATTTAGCATTTCTTTCCGACGCTTCGCTTCCTCTTCCTTTCTTTCTTCTCCAGTTGCTTGCCATTTGGAGGGAGGGGCTTCATCCGCAGAGCTGTCTCGACTCGTCTCTTCATTGAGCAGTCGGTCTTCACACAGCAAGGTCTGCATCCGTTGCCTCCCTGTCCATAGATCAAACGTGTCGGGTGCATGCCGCTGCCCACCCAATTGTCTGAGGTCGGATAGGCGCCACTCGTCTCCTTTTCCATGGAGTGTGGGGTGAGTTGTCGGGAGTTAGTCCCACGGACCTACAAATTTCTTTTCATCACGTCGTCGCCTGTGGGCGGTGCCTTGGAGAAGAGGTTTCATTCATGCTGCCGTGACCTTTGAATCGATTGAGACTTCTGCAGACCTTGTGATACCACACGTCGCTCTGGAATGAGTTGCTCTCAGCGCTCCTCATCGCCCGAGTGAATGTTCTGGCTGCAGCATTCAACCCACAACGTCGGAACGGGACACTTGGCTCAATCGTACCCTGCTGAATCTTCAAATCCTGTTCAAGTGAGTCTGAGGCGGCATTCGCGCACAGCTTTTGAGCTGAAGCTGAAGTTCCGCCGAAACAAATTTCTCGCCCTTCACACCAACGACCGTCCACCGAACCACTCCCTTTTCCCACCGCATCCGATCCACACCAACACAACCATGGCAAGCATGCAAGAGATCGAGGCTGCAGGTGCTGCCGCCCGAGCGAAGTGGCCACAAATCAAGAGAACGAAGGTCTTGGAACCGCTGTCGATATTGAGGGCATCTCGCACCGCATGGAGGAACGGAGAGACATTCGCTCGAGTGTGCGACGTCAAAGCCACCGAGGCGACAATTGAATGGATGAATGGAACATGGAGCGAGGAGAGACTTGCGGCGTGGGAGCTGTGGAGAGAAGAATACCTGCCGAAACTTTGCGAGGCTGCGCAGAATGGTACTCTCGAGGAGCTTCACCATGCAGAGGAAGGAATGCGGTCATTCATGCAGCAGGTGGTGCAGTGTCTGGATGTGATCTTCTTTGGCGGTCGCCTGGCACCCTACTGCACATTCAAGTTCGAAGCTTTGGATGGCGCTCTGGGAGAAATGAGACCCACCAGTCATGGAATCCGCATCGCCGTGGACCTCGCGCGATCTCCGAGTTTGCTGAGAATGATTGGCACCATTCTCCACGAGCTCTGCCACACGCATGATCAGATCCTGGGCTGCAGATGCGGTAGCAGATGCAGGCAATGCGTTGACGACGGCGAGTACCTCGGGCGAATCGCTCACCCCGAATGCTTCTTCGACTTGTCGCTCCAGGTTGAGAACCTGGCCAGTCTTCTCCACGGAACGAAGATCGACCTTGGTCGTGCGAAGGCCTTCACCAATACCCTCTGCGATCTCGGCACCTATACCTATCGCACAACAGTTCGTGAGCAGTTCACTCGAGCGGAGGATTTGAAGCGGGTGGCTAAGTTTTGCGAGTTCGACGATATCCTGGCAGAATTGGAAGAGATGATGGCATCTCGGTCGGACTCAGATTCTGAGGATGATGAGCTTCCCGACCAGCGGCTGCAGCGGGCATCAGCGAGCGACGTGGTGCGGGCGAGTCGTCCTTTTCCGCGGCTAGGGTGAAGAAAGACTGCGGGAGGTGGCTGAGCATGCGTGGGAAAGAGTGATTGAGGACGAAATACCTCTGCTGCTCTGCTTCGATCTCACCATGCAAGCTACTGAGATCCAGGGCATGCGCTGCAGTTGGATTGGAAGCATGGAGATGATTTCAGCGTTCTCCACGCTGCGGAGCAACATCGTCGAAGGAATTCAGGGACGTTTGCGATATGGGCGAGTAAGGAGCACATTTATGACCACAGTCAACGCAACAAATGGTCAAGCTTTGATTCTGATACTGACTTCTGCGTCATCAACGACACCAATCGTTCTTTCCATCTCCGAATGAGGCTCATGGGCTTTGAAGAGAGCGTTCTGTTTGCCATCAAGATACTTCTCGTAGTCTGTAGTAGTACTGGCTTCCGCAGTGATGTTTGGGAGCCTTGCTACACCTCTTTGGCTCCAACTCGACATCAGACTCTCATCTACTCTTCAAGAACACAGCCAACCACCACGAACATAGGCGGCTCAACGACCATCAATCCGATGGAAGCTGCGCCGAACACAGGCTCAAGAAGCGCCTGGACTACACAACTCCATACACAACCAGAACCTGCAAAACAACCAAGATTCCCACAGCAAGACCACTAACACCCACCACCTCGCCTCCAGAATCGAAGTCAAAGCACTCCCCTTCATTCCCCGCCTGATTGTATCTCCACCCCACGTCCCCAATCAGAAAGCTCTGCACGCTATACGCAGCAACATCGCACTGGCCCTCACTCATACAGCTATACCTATACCGCGGAACTTCCTGCTGATCCTCCGGAGCCGACGCGTTCCTCCGACTGACGCAGTCCCGGTCCCAGAAGAGATTAACAAGGCGAGCGGATGCATCTGTTGGGAGGCCTGCTGTACCGTAGCCGGGAGGAGCGCCAGAGGCTGGTTGCGAGTAGAAGATGTGGCTGTAGTTCAGGGCTGGATCGTAGGACTCTTGATTGGAGAGAGCGTAGGTGAAGTTGTATGAGCCATCTTGGAATGAGCGAAGACCGCCGGAGGAGAGAGTGGAGACTCGGGAGACGTTTTGCGTGATGTTTGCGTTGGCTGGACCTAGGAAGAGGTCTTCGAGGTTGAAGCAGTAGTTTTGGATTGGTGTGCTGGCTGTGGTGAAAGTGATACCGCCGGCGTTATCGTCGGTCGACGGTGAGGCGCAGTCATCGAGGGTTCCGGGAGAGAAAGTGATGGTCAAGTCGGTCGTTGGAGAAGTCAAGCCTCCTTCTTGAGTGCCTGCGGTCTGCGCTGCAGCATTGAGCGGGAGGAGACTGGTAGCCACGCAGACTGACCTCCAAGTGGTTTGCATTGTGTGGTGTGTCTTCAGAAGTGCTGACTTGCAAAGAAGGGCGGAATATTTTGGGCAGAGGTGCTGTATATACGTCCATCTCCTCTCTGCCGCATCATGCTCGGGAACCAAGGTGATGCTATCGTCTCCACCAGCCAAGATATCTGTGCTGCCTTTGATAAGTCGAAGGACGTAGACATCGCATTAGCGCTCGGTTCCTGATGATCATGACGCTGCCGAGCGCTGTGCCTCTCCAGGAAAGCCAGGATCGTGTGGGGTTCCGAAGATCAGCCATTGTCGCATGATCAACTGCGCTGCAGAAGTTGGCATCGGCCAGAGCGAATCGACAGTGAAAGATCCGGATCTTCGACGATCAAATAATGCTTGCAAGACGTCAGGACAAAGGTGGACGAGATGGACAAGCTCCCGACGCGCATAAAGTCGACACGAAGGACGAGGTCATAATTGAATACTGCGACCTCGCCGGCAGCGAAAGCAGTCAATTTATGCTGCAAGTGAGTCGTTGTCCTGTCCAGCACTTGCAAGCTGCTCATGAGAGTCTGTCGGCGCAAAAGCTGTTCCGTCTGTAACTGATGCAAAAGTGGGAGCGGGATCGTGCAGGCAAAGTGTCTGATACTGACACGCAGCATGAATTCGATTTGAAGCGTGTAGAATGATCGAGAAGACGGAGCATCTGGTGCGACCTTCTACTTATTGCTTGTGGAAAGAGCAGGGTTGTGACGTCATAAACCCTTGCCTAGCGCGATGAAGTGAATGTGTTCCGCTGACCTTACAGCGTACATATTTGGATGACAAGAAAGGAGAGAAGCACGGAGATATGAAAAATAGAGTGCTTCATGTCTCTCGCTCTGCGTGCTAGTCGATCTGGAGAAGCCAGACGATTTAAGGTGGTCCGGATTTTGGCCCGAGTTGTGCGGCATGATGGCGAATCGTACAACGCCAAGACTCTGCTGCCCGTTGGCTGCTCAAAGCTTTTGCACCGAAATTCGTCCATTCTATCGCGCAGCCATCATATCAGGATTGCTATCATTAGCCGTCAGTAGAACGACTCGATCTGCAACACTCTGATCAAAATGTCGAAGAAGAGATCGCAAGTATTCGACATACCGTGTTCTTCTCTTGCTAATCTGGGACCAGCCACGATAAAATCAACAGCGAAGCCGACGCCGACGCACAAGGCAGCGGTCTCGCGGACGACTCCCCGAAGATGCAGAGCATCCATGCCAACAAGAAGGAGCCAGGCACCACGAAGCGCACGCGCGGATGGGGATGGGAGAGGCCAGTAGAAGGCGATGAGGAGCCAGCGGAGGAGGACAAGATCGAGCCTGGTCCAACGGTGCCTCCGGGTAATGGAAAGAAGCAGGCGAGGACTGGGTTGGTGGGAGATGGAATAGCGACGTTGGAGCCAGGTGGCCAAACTTCTTCTCGCCGTTTCTGGACTGTCTGGGACCCACTCGGACCCATGAGCAAGCAGGAGCATGAGGAGGTGGTAACACTGATGGCCCGGGATCGAGAGCGCCAGCAGCGGACTGACGAAGAAGCTGCGGGGGTGCTGGGTTTGACGAAGGACGAGATCTGGGAGGCTCGGATCTTGGCCAATCTCTACGAACGCCCGGATGGCGAGGCGGATAAGGCAGAGGGACCTGAGTAGAGTCGATGACTTACCAAATCCAAGAACGCATCGCATGGGTGAGCCGAGCAGTTTTCAAACTTGCTGCAAGCGCAGAGTGATGATGTAACTACGCAGAGGTCTCTATTCCGAATCGTTCTTTCAATGGTCTAAGGTTCAACCTCTGTCCGTAGTGCTTGTCGCCATTCTCCGAACACACGATCCTTCCAGATTGTGATTCCACATCGGAAGGCAGCGTTAGGGTAGCTTTCAGGTGAAGGTGCATGAACGTCACTTTTCGGATCGATCGCCAAACGTACTTCACTCTCCACGGCCCGATTATATTGCTCACATCACAGTGTATCCTGACATCTGGGTCTTGTCCACGCTCAATTTCATCACCAATAATCTCGTCCGCGAAGTCAACGTCGATCCTCCTACATCTCCGCCCACTTCAGCGAGAGGTCTGCCAGCACAGCCAGTGATCGAAGTCATCCCAACACATTTTTCCAGCTCCAACTCGACATCAGACTCTCCTCTATCCCACTGTTACCCAGCGAACCACTACGAACACGGACGGCCCAATGCCCGTCCAATTGACGAGAGCTGCGAGCGAAGACAGACGCCAGAAGGTTCTGCAAGCAGCCTTGAAGGCCAGCGATCAAAGGCTTGGTGATAGCTGGCAACCTCTTTGAGGAATATGGCAAAGGTCTGATGAAACCAGACGAAGGCTGGGATGAGTGACGATGAGATCGGTCGCAAGAAGTCGGTTCTTGAGAAAATGATACACTCACTGGTGCAGAAGCTCGAAGCTGAGGATGTGCAGAAGGAGGAGGCAGAGCTCAATT
The DNA here is from genome assembly GCF_000219625.1 of Zymoseptoria tritici IPO323. Lineage (NCBI taxonomy): Eukaryota > Fungi > Ascomycota > Dothideomycetes > Mycosphaerellales > Mycosphaerellaceae > Zymoseptoria > Zymoseptoria tritici. The sequence goes on along the minus strand of NC_018218.1, from coordinate 235,404 downwards.
GAGGGGTATCAAGAAGTGAACAGTGAGCTTGTTAGTCTGGCCTGGTTTCATTTCAGGTCCTATATCATGCCGTAGCAGTAGCACTTTCTGGTGGGCTTCTCCTCGGGCTTTGTGTAACGGCGACGAGTAGGAATCCTCTCAATCGAGTATATGTGTAACGGCGACGAGTACGAATCCTCTCAATCGAGTATACCACCTAAAGAATCTCCATCCCAACCATACTATGCACCAGAACTGTACCCGCCACAACGGTCCCACTGACACCCACAGCCTCGCCACCAAAAGAAAGTTATGTCGCAGAGGTCGATGTTAGATGACTGGGAGGCGCGGTCGGCGAGAGCGGAGAGTCTCAACGTTGTTGTCCGGTTGTTGCTCGGAGCGATCAAGCCGCCTTCCTGAGTGTCTTCGCGCTGTAATGTATCGTCGTACGGGTCATCTTGCGGGTCATCGTGCGGGAGCAGGACGAATGCAAAAAGATGAAGCTTCAGGTCATTTGAATTGTGCAACCTAGATGCAGTGGAATGCCACTAGTCCCGCTACGACAGCAAGCGAAGCCAGCACGTTTCCCGTCATCTTGGCCGCAGCGCCTCCATAAGCAAAGTCCCTGCAGGTGTCCGACCCTTGGTTGAGCCGAAGTGAGCTATCACCGATTATGAAGCTCTTCACGTTGATCCCAGCATGATCGCACTGCCCATCACTGACGCAACTGTATGCGTACCAGGGCAGGACCCTTTGGCCCACAGGACCAGTCTCGTTGATAGCATTGCGGCAATCCTGGTCGGAGAAAAGAGTCAAGATCCTAGTGGCCGTGTTGTCCGGAAAAGTGTCTTGAGTGTCACGGCTGGGACTGCCGGGATAGCTTTGCTCATAGTATATTCGGCTGTAATTCATGGTCGGGTCGAACGCCGCTTGGTTGGACACAGCGTACGTCACGTTGGAGACCCCATCCATGAATGGGAAAGAAGTGCTGTCCTGCGTCACAACTCCAGTATTTGGTCCTTGGAAGATCTCGTTCAGGTTGAAGCACTGGTTGTTGACGGGAATGCTGGATGTGGTAAATGTGATCCCGTCCGCTTCAGATGCATTTGATGGATATGCACAGGTTTCCAGGCCGTCGAGCGAGAAGACGATGGTCAGATTCAGCGACCGAGCCTGAGTGAAGAGGGAAAATGCAAAGATCGAGCATAATGCTGTGATTCGGACTTTCTTCCACATGATGTGCGGTGTGCTCTTGATGCGAATATTGCGAAGAGAAATCGAATTGTCTTGCGGTTGAAGATCAAGACCCCAGAAAGGGAGTAAGTAAGTGCCGTGGAGCAGGCTAGAAGGGTGAAGATCGAGGCATCGTCAATGAATGGATCTTAGATTGTGGGAGAGGAGTGTCATATGACAGCGCCATCAGCCAAGAGACTCTTCATCGCTTCGCGACTTGTCACTCTGCATAATCGACCTCCACTCCTCTATGATCGGTGACTTGTAACATCGATGTTGTCAGATTTTGTTGGCAGAGCAAAGAAGCGAGATCTGTGCCGCGTGGGGCAGTAGAGGAGGCGGAGAAATGCCGCCAATCGCGAAGCCGGGTGATCCGTGGAGAAACTGGGGTCGACATCGGCACAGACATGTAACCTGCCAGCATGACGTTGAATCTAGGTTCGGTAAGTTCATGGCGGTAGACGTTCCAATAGGCAAAGAAACCGGGCGGCCCACATGCGTATGGGAAGAAGAACCCTAGTGCATCGACCGCTACATGCCGTAGCGCCGAGGCGACGTGAATGATCCTTTGACGTCAACAACGCTGCGAAGAGCGGCTTGGCGAAGTGGGACCTGCGCCGGCTAGGTACTGTAGATTATCGTGCTTGTCGAGACGTTTTGTGGACGCGACGCAAGACATCACTGAGTTTTGTGGGCGGTGACATGACTCTCAGTCTGGTCCATTTCTCGTCTGAAAGCGGTTCACCCAACACAGACTGCTCATCGAAACGAGGCACATTGGTGTACGCGAACATGTCGACGAAAGCTTCTTGAAATTGCCGACGCTCTGCGTGGTAAGACATGCGAACTTCCCATCTGCTCAACTGTCTTGCTTGGAATCTGCCCAAAGCCCGATCCCCGCAGAATCTGCTCCACCCAGCTTAAGGGTCTCCGCGACTAGGCTGGAAGCGAAGTCAGCACATGCATGGTGGGCCAGCGGCACATACACACACCTCTGTTACCCATGCAGATGAAACGGTTCGCAGGTCCCGGCTGAAGCGGGCTGCATCGTCCTTTGCAAGTGCCTCTGTACTCGGTTTTCGAGGATGCTTCGTTCAAAAAGCACTTCTCTCCGCACCCAAAGCCTGATATTGGTGTCCGTCAGCATTTAGGATCATGCCACGTAATCTGTCGTCGAGGGTTACCGGAGTCGAACGTGTCTCTCTCGGCACCCTGTCGGCCTTTGATGCATTCGGGTACATCGTTCTGTCTGGTCTCGATGGCTGCAGCACTGGCACCACTAGCGGCCACCAAGGCGAAGATGAAAACGGCAAAGTTCATGTTCTTTGTTACGAAAGTTGTGCTTCGTTCGGTATGAGGGTTGGTGAGTATGCTTTCGGCAGCACCGATCGCGGTACTTATGCCCTGCTGTTATGCCCAGTCGAATGGTCCGCTTCGTCCTGGCCGGTCCAAGAGACTTGGAATATGCGACTTGACACGTCATTAGACGCAGACACTTCTTTCACTGCGGCGTGGTGTCTTTTGCACGGTAACAGTGGGTCCGAGCATCGGGCAATCCGGGTGGGCCTTCGGAGATAGTTTTGCGCGGCGAAAGTCCTCCGATCGTCCCAGCAGGAGGAAGATTTCACCGTTGACGGCAAGTCAGAGTCGTTGCAATCGCCGCGCGTTGTAGATGAAGCGCAAACTTCATGGTCCGGCGGATCTCTCGCAGGTTCACTGCCTCGAAGAGTGATCGAGGAGTCAAAAAGGCGGAGGATGCGTGTCCGGCGAGTTGTGAAGTCCACGCTTCTCGATGCCGATCGGAGAAGCCCACTTAAGGTACGCTGCAAATAGATTGAGGCACAGCAATGACAAGCTTACCCCAGGACAATTGACGTGTGCGCATGGGCAGGGCTTTGAGGTCCAGTATGAGCCTTGAAAGGTCGGAAGTGGAGGTTCCCAAGCGCATGGCCATCGGCGCTACAGACGTTGTATGGTCTATGGTCGACTGCCTGTTCCATGCTTGCTCCTGCATGCGTTTCTGCGTGACTTCATTTCAGCATGCAAGCTCTCCTGTGACATGTGATAAGATCCGGGACCGGAGTTGGCTGACGAGGCATGCTCAGCTTCCAGTACAGAGCCTTGTATGCCCATCCTTACGACCGTCTACCAGGACGTGATACTGGGTCAGACACCCGAACCTCGTCGAGCAAACGCTGATGGTCACGCTTGTAGTCCTTGTTTGTCTCCTCTGATCACTTGCACCTTATTCATTGATGTATTCCCATGCCGACTCAGTGAGAAGTGAGGACTTCAAAGCTGCCCTTCATCGATGAAACGATCAACAGCCATGGAGTTGACTGAAACGAGCTCCGCAACTCGGCTTGGCAAGACTTAGCCAACATCATGTGGAGACTGGAGAGGCACAGCCATATGTCATGATACGTCTGATATGACGCGGAGAGGTTCGCGGCGGACACATTCATGATCAAGTCCTGCGCATCGTGGGTATATATGGCCAGGGAAGAGCCAGCGTCAGTCATCTCCTCGCCACACGACTGCAGCGAACTTGTCCGTACTTCCTTCGCCGAGACATTTCCTGAGTCTTGAGCACATTTCCACTCCGGTCATGTCGGTCAAGGGTGCACTCAACACGCTGGGTGCCTTTGGCAGCGCCTTGACCATCATCGGCTTTGGCCAGTCCAACATCCCGACCTACGAGCCAGCGGGCACCTCCGTCAGGATCAAGGCTGGCAGATCCACGGTCGACGCAGAAGAAAACGACCTCGTAAGGACAGCCGAGTCTCGTATTCGACAGTCAGTTGACGTGAAGCAGGGAGGCCAGATTGGTGCCGTGTACGGTTACAACGGCGATAACGAATTCATCGGCCAATCCACGAATGCTCTCGTTCGGGAGGCAGACGAGATAGACTTCATCATTGACCAGGATTCTCCGGCCGAACAGGCAGTCTACGTCAGCGTGTCCGCCCGCAACGATGCCATATGCGCTTCGTGGATTGCGGTCGAGTATCGGGACGCTTCGTCCGGCGGCGGCGGTGCTTGGACGGGCGACGTCGGTCGACACTGTGGTCAGCGCTGGGCATGGGGTCGCGAGGTGGCTGGGAAGAATCCAGACGGAACCGATTGGGAGCCTGCCTGTAAGCCTTGCAAGGCTCCATATTTCCACTGCGCTCTGACCACATTTGCAGGCACTTGGCTCGACGCCAACTTCACCAATAACACTCTGAGCACGTCGATGAAATTCAAGGCTTCGGATTATGGTGATCTTGCCAACCAGACTCTTGCCGAAGGCCGCGAATGCGACGCAACCATCTTCGCTCGCGAGGGTGGTCCCATCGCTGGTAAGGCCGCCTCTGCTTGGTGCATACACTCTTGTGTGATACTGACTGAACCAGGGAAGCCACAGAAGAGAGACCTCCCTCCACGACCCCAAAGCATCGCCGACGAGCTCGTAGTCTCCAACCTACCCGGCCAAACCGCAGAGGAGCTGTGCAGCTCGGAGACCTCCAGGGGCCAGGACTTCGTCGGCGTGGACGGGAAGTATTGCGACATGGAGACCAAGACGCTGTACACTCTTTGCTCCACTGAAGAGGTCGACGATTGCGTTGAGATGTCATCGCTTCTGGACGCGGATGCTGGGTCTGAAGAACCGGGTGCGGCCATGGAGGTCGTGAAGAGGACCAGTGTGGCGAAGCGCTCGGTGACGTTGCCACTCAAGTCGTACAAGAAGGTGGATTACAATGACTAGGTGTGCTGACGTTTGTGTCGTTGCTCAGGTGGGGGAGTGGTGGACCGGATGAGAAATCTCAGGCAGGAGTTCGCAGGTGATCCGGTGAATAGTGGTGACAGGCAAACATTTCTCTTTGCGAACAAAGTAGCTCAGCGTGGTCGTGAATGTGGCAGCCAGTTGTGTTGAGTTGTGAGGAACTTACATCCTGTGCACTGCAGTGATCCCTGATACGCCGACATCTCAGACGCCGACATCTTGCCAGGTCCGGTGCGCACTCCAATGACAGCAGACTCGACGTTCTACCGCAACTCCCCCCTCCCACCCGGATTCCTCTCTTTCCCCCTCCTCTCCTTCTCCTCCCTCCTCTCCTCATCAACCTCCATCATAACCTGCCTCATCCCATCCCCCGTCGGCAACTGATCCACCTTCACCCACGGCGAGTTCCTCACATACTTCAACTCGCCATCCAATTGCTTGATCATCAACTCGAGATCCACATCCTTGCACTCATTCTTATGCAGTCTTTCAAACGAGGGATACATCTTCCCATCACCGTGCGGTCGGCCCATGAAAGCTTCTGGCCTCGGTACGATGGAGAGGGGGATGCTTTCGGGGAGTTTATTGTCCGTTGCGAGAGCTGTTTCGTGACACCATGCTCGAGCGACGTTGCGGGCTGTGTAGCCTCCTCCGCCGAGGATGAGGAGGGGAAGGCGGTAGTTCTTGACAAACGAGACGCAGTGGCCGTGTTGTTTGATGTTGATGTTGAATTGGCCGAGACGGTCGCCGCCGAGGGAGTCGGCGCCACATTGGAGGACGATGGCGGAGGGGTTGAAGGCTTCGATTGTGCGGCCGGTGACTTCGGTGAAGAGGAGGTTGTATTGTCGGTCGTCGATGCCGGAGGGGATGGGGACGTTGAGGGCGAAGTGCTCGCCGGGGGTGCCGCGGAGGCCGATGTCGGAGAGGTCGCCTGTGCCGGGGAAGAATTTGTGGCCCGTGTCGTCGTAGGGGCCGTAGCGATGGTAGGAGAGGGTCATGACTCGGGGTTGGCGTTGAAAGGCTTCTTCGACGCCGTCGCCGTGGTGGACGTCGATGTCGATGTAGAGGACGCGGGGGAAGATTCGGAGCATGTCGAGGATGGAGAGGACGATGTCGTTGATGTAGCAGAATCCGGAGGCCTCGGATTTGTGGGCGTGGTGGAGTCCGCCGGACCAGTTGATGGCGATGTCGCTTGAGCCGGAGGTGAGTTGGTGGGTCGCGGCGAGTGTGGCGCCGGTGTAGAGGAAGAGGTAGGTGGACATTCCGTCGAAAACTGGACAATCCGCTCCCGGGCTGGTAGACAGGTTGAACGGGCCCAGTACGACAGAGTCACCGTCATGCTTAGTGGGTGTGGCTCGTTCGAATCGAGGTTGTTGGCATAATTGGTTGAAGGTGCCGGGTGAGACTTGGGAGAGAAAGTCGACGTAGTCTGCATCGTGGAATTGTCGGACTTCGTCTTTGCCCGCTGCGACGGCTTCATATGTGTCCATGGCGTATTGTAGACCGTGTCCCAGCACGAGGTGCTTTGTGAGTGTTAATCGCCATGGCTTCATGGGATGTGTGCGGCCGAAATGCATGTCCTCGACCCGACTGCTGTAGTGGAATGAGACTTTGTGTCCCGTCGGTCTTGTGATTCCATTCTCCTCCACCTGCCGCATAATCTTCTCATTCAGCTCTTGATCTCGCCATAACTTCTCGTCTTCTGCTGTGGTCGGAGGTGTGGCTGGAGTTTGTATCTCGACGCCGCATCCAGAGCTGTATGGTAGCGGCGATTGTGATGTCGATCGCGGCGACGGGTTGCCGTGTGGTGTGGTATTGCTGCTCCATTGCTGGACTATGTCGTTGCGGGTCGTTTGGCGGGGATTGAAGGAGCCGGCCATGCTGCCCTCATGCTGGTCGCACAGTCGATGTGCCGGTGAGTGGGTGTTGTTGGGGTAATCGTGCTGGGTGATATACGTCGACGGCTTCGAATTGTGGTCTGCGACTGGATTACACAGCGAAAGAGGAGGTGAGGTTGATGTTCTGGACTTGGTCTGTTCTTGTCGTCTTCAATCTCAACATGTCGAATCGCTTGGCAGGCGATGCTAGCGTTGCGGCTCTGCGGGAGTGCCGAAACATGGGGGCCAAACCCTACATCTCGCCCAAACTTCCCTTTCACCTTGCGCCTGACATGTGACATCGACCAGTCCATCAAAACATTCACTTGACCTTCTTCTTCCCATCAAATTGAGACCGAAGTCCATCAAATCGAGAGTACATTGTCTCGCATACACAATCTCAAGGCGATATCTCGGACTGCCACCACGAACATGGCGTTGCCGGAGGACGCCGCTGCGGTTCTGGAGCAGTTTGTTCACGATGGTAGGAAGCCAAAGTGCCTGATATGACCTCCTCTAACATTCTCACAGTCGCCAACATACCCGCGGAAATCACACATCTCATGGAGGAGATCCAAGCAAAAGACATGCAGATCAGTGCATTCAAAGACGAAATCAACAAGCGAGATGTCCAGCTGCAGAAATGGGTGCGCACGAACGGTGGCCATGTCCTGAATCCCAAGGAGGAAGCCTTCTCCAAGACCATCAACGAATGCTACGACAAGTGCGAGGTCATCCAAGCTCAGAAGCTAGGTCTGTCAGAAAAGGCCCTGAAGATCCTCGAACGGCAGATCAAACGTCTCGACACTGGACTGCGAGGCCTCGCCCAGACAGAGCAGTTCCCTTCCGACTGGGGTGGTCCAAGTCTCCTCAGCGCGACTCCCACAGGCGCCAGCACTCCCATCACCGGTCAAGCTGGCATGCCTCTCCCACTCCAAGTTGTTAGCGGCAACATCGGCAGCACAGGAGGCGCACCCAACATCGCCAACGCCGCACAAATACGACTCGCCCAGAACGCCGCCGCAGGAATTCGCAACTCCCCCGGCGCCGGACAAGCCCTCCCCACCAGCGCATCTCGCTCTTCCCGCGAAGGCTCCAGCGAAGCTAACAAGCGCCGCCGCCTCAACGCCTCCATCGGCAACCTCCCCACCGCATCCTCCAACCTCCGCCAATCCTCTCTCGGCCCCGGCACTCCCAAACCCGGCACTCCCAACCCCAGCTCCAACGCACCCAATTCCTCTCGCGCCGGCTCCGCCCAACCCGCCCGCCCCACCGCCGGGCACAAGAAAAACCCCTCCTCCGCCATCGGCAACCCCGCCCGCAAACCCCCACCCACCTCCTCTACCACCTCCAAAAAGTCCCGCTCCCGCCCCAAAAAATCCTCCGACCGTCGTCGCCAGCTCGCCCGCGACCGCACCACTACTCCCTCCACCAACGCTTCCCTCTCCGGCTCCGACGACGAAAACGAAACTTCTCACCGCGACGGCGATGGTTCCCCTTCCCCGTCTTCTGCCCTCCTCTCGCAAGCCGACGGCGGCGTGGATAAGATTGCTGAAGACGATGAGGGTGATGATGAGACGCTGTATTGTCTGTGTCATAAGGTGAGCTACGGGGATATGGTGGGGTGCGACAATGATAATTGTCAGTATCAGTGGTTTCACTACAAGTGTGTGGGAGTCACGGAGGAGCCGAAGGGGGAGTGGTTGTGTCCGAGCTGTAGGGCTTTGCCGAGGAGTAAGTTGAGGGTTTCGAGGGATTGATTGGGAGGGTTGGGGAAGGATTTTGAAATGGCAGCTTCTCGCCAGACTTTGGGGCTGGAATGGTTCATGATTGAGCAGTTTTCGTGTGCACGCCACTCGGAGCGCAACCGCGGACAAGCTCTGCTGGGCGAGATGATCAAGTGTTTGAGGGTGGAGTGCAATGACGAGGGAGGTGAGTGGCCGATGCTTGCCACGTGGTAATTGCCGTCGCTGATTATACGTGGAGGTTTCTCGGCATCAAGTGTCGACAGCGACAGCAAGATATACAGCAGAACATGATCGCAGTCGAAGCTCCCGTACCGCGGGAAGTTCTCAGTGCCAATTGACATGGTCTGGAAAATGAAGATTTAGTCATTACAGGAAGCATGACAGGACACTCACACCGCTCAATTACGCATTCAGAACTGCTCCAGAGGTCTGACATCTGAAATTTCCAGGACACCTCTCATCCATCATGCGAGATTACCTCTCTGACCTCTCTGACCTCCATCGCACCTTTCTTTTCCATGCTCTTGCGCCACTCCTCTATAGCCACGACGCAGACTCGCCGCATCGGACATCTTGGCCCACGCCCACCAGGCTCTAGATCAGATCTGCTTCCTCGGTCATGAGAAGCGTTCTCAAGGTCGACACTGTCAATTCCGCCCGCCGGCGGGCCAACGTCCTGGTCCTGCCGATACCTCACGCACGTGCATGTGCAACTTCCTCGGCTTCCTCTCCACCTTGCCATATCGCGGTCAGTCGTGGCGCTTTTGCTTCGTGTGGCCATCTCTCATTGCGTACCCTTTTCGAACCTGGACCGACGGAGCACGATCGCCTTCTCGAATTCCGGACGACGGTTCAAGCACACATTCCATTCACTGCATTTCCTCACATGACCGGGCCAGAGGGTCGGTCAAGGCTTGTTTGAACAAGCAACAGTTCATGCGAGGTTGACGCATACTGCAGGCCCACATAGGCGAGGGTCCAGGATGCTGATCCTGGTATCGTCTTCCGCCCTACCCGTTATCTAGACATGGGTACTCGTGAGCTTCCACACCTTCGGATACATGCTTGTAATGGGATGTCTTATCTAGCCTATCAACAAGCCATGCGGCAGATGTGCGAACGAAAGCAAGCTTTTGCTCTTCCAGCGAGCTGCGCAACGTCGTTAGGTTCTTCGGATTCTTTCCCATCTCTGTACAGTAATCTCTCATTTTGGCAACAAAGCAACACTCACCACCAGGATCAACCTGATCATCTGCATCTGCATTCAAACATCCTTGCTCGCAGTGAACTTTTCCGTGAAGCACGACCTCGTCATCGCTACGATGGGTAACGCTGAAGATGAATACTCCACTTTGCGACTCAACGGTCAACCTGGCCCTCACTCTCCAATATCGCATCATTCTGGAGACATGGAGAAAGGCCACCATATAACCTCAAATGCTCCAGTACATCCCCGGGAAGATGGCGCTGTACCAGGCGAGAGCTTCGAGCTCGGCAACTCCTGGTATGCGAAAGTCCAGCGCCTTGCAGGCAGATTCCGGGTCGAGCAGAGAGGGATTGAGAGAGTGCCAGAAGATGAACGAACAGAATTCGGGACGAGAGCGTTGTTCAACATTGCGACAATGGTATGCCGACCAATTCGACAACTCACCCAAAGCACAAAACATGCTGACAAGATTACAACAGTGGCTCTCAGCAAACATGGTCGTCTCCTCCTTCGCCATCGGCCTCCTCTCCAAATCCGTCTTCTTCCTCGGAACAGCAGACGCCATGATCGTAGCCCTCATCTTTAACCTCATCGGCATAACACCCGTCTGCTTCTTCTCCACCTTCGGCCCCAAATTCGGATTGTGAGCGCAGTCCCGTCTGTTCAACAGCATTCCAGCCCCCTCGCTGACCGCCCATTCTCAGACGCCAAATGGTCCTCTCCCGCTTCTGGTTCGGCTGGTGGGGCGTCAAGCTGAGTACAATCGCCCACCCACACCCACTATACCCACTTCCGCTAACCCTCCTTCCCCCCTCCCAGTCGCAATCTTCAACCTCCTCGCCTGCCTCGGCTGGTCCGCAGTAAACTCCATCGTCGGCGCCCAGCTCCTCCACGCCACCACCCCCTCCCTCCCCGGCTACGGCGGCATCCTCATCATCGCCCTCGCCACCCTCGCCATCACCCTCTTCGGCTACCGCATCGTGCACGCCTACGAATTCTACTCCTGGCTCCCCGCCTTCCTCGTCTTCCTCATCACGCTCGGCACCTTCGCGCACTCGGGCGAGTTCACCCCCATACCCATGGGGACCGGAACCGCCGAACTAGGCAGCGTGCTCTCCTTCGGCGCGACAGTCTACGGCTTCGCGACTGGCTGGTCGTCCTATGCGGCGGACTATACAGTTTATCAAGGCCCCTCGCAATCTCGACGGAAAGTCTTCCTCGCCACCTGGCTCGGGCTTATCATCCCTTTACTCTTCACCGAATTCCTCGGTATAGCAATCATGTCCGCCACCTCCCTCAACGCCGGCTCAAATCGCTACCAAGTCGGGTACGAAACCTCCGGGACAGGAGGCCTCCTCGCCGCCATTCTGATCTACCACCTCGGAACCTTTGGGAAATTCTGCCTCGTCATTCTCGCTTTGACCATCATCGCGAATAACTGTCCGAACATCTACTCCGTCGCGCTGACCGTGCAAACCCTTTCCCGGTACACCCAAGCCGTCCCGCGATTCGTCTGGACGGCAGTCGGAACGGGGGTGTACATCGCCATCGCCATACCAGGGTACTCGCATTTCGAGACGGTGTTGGAGAATTTCATGAACTTTATCGGATACTGGTTGGCGATATATGAGGGAATCGCGTTGACGGAACATTTCGTCTTCAGGCGGGGGTTTGGAGGGTATGCGCCAGAGGATTATGATGTTCCGAGTCGGTTGCCTCCCGGAATTGCGGCCATGGGAGCGTTTGGTATGGGAGTTGTGGGTATGGTGATGGGTATGAGCCAGACGTGGTTCGTGGGGCCGATTGCGTTGTTTGCTGGGAAGAAGCCGTTTGGAGGAGATGTTGGGTTTGAGCTGGGTTTCGGCTTCGCGGCGGTGAGTTATTTCGCTTTGAGGCCCGTTGAAAAGAGGTATTTCCGGAGGTAGGTAGTTGTATGCAGGCAGTCTTGCGAAATGCACCTCACGCGGTCGACCCAAGAGATGGGGTTGAGTTTACACTTCTCTGTACAATTATATGCTGCTGCGCGGTCTTGTCTTCTATCTTCTCATCGTTCTTCGCTTCTTCAGCGACATTCGCACTTCTACGCATATTCCACAGCCCAAAGCCATGCTGCCTGCCACATTCGCCAGAAGCAGCATCTCATCGGGCCCCAATCGCTTCGCTACCTGCCCACGCGGGCTATGCCACGTCCATCCCTCTCATCCGCACCAAACACACCCATCTCCACGAAAGCAACCCGCCCATCATCCCCCTCACCGCACACTAGTCATCCCCAACCCCTTCACCATCGCCGCCGCACTCTCCGCGGGCTTCGCACCACCCGGTCCCGGACTCGGCGCCCGACTCGGCACAGCACTCCGGTTATGGCTCATGTGCGCCTGCACCAAATGTCCCGCAGCCAGCGCGGAGCACAGACTCAGTTCTCCAGCCAGGACACCCGCAGCGACGATCTTGGCCAGTTGTTGTGCGTTGGCGCCAGGAGTGGTGGGATGTGGGCCGCGGACGCCGAGGAGGTCGAGCATGGCGGCTTGGGGTTCGAGGACGGTGCCGCCGCCGATGGTGCCGACTTCGATGCAGGGCATTGAGACGGTGATTTGGAGGTTGCCGTTGAGGCTGAGAGATGTTAGCATTTGTGCAAGGTGTGGTAATGAGCAGGCAGGATACGTACTTCTTCATGACAGTGATGCAATTACTGCTCTCCACATTCTGGGCCGGGTCCTGTCCAGTAGCCAGGAAGATAGCGGTGACAATGTTCGATGCGTGGGCATTAAATCCTCCGATACTACCAGCCATGGCGCTTCCAATCAGATTCTTCGAAATGTTCAGCTCGACCAATGCATCGACGTTCGACTTGAGCACATTCCGGACCACATCGCCGGGGATGATAGCCTCGGCGACGACACTCTTGCCTCGGCCGTCGATCCAGTTGATCGCAGCGGGCTTCTTGTCGGTGCAGAAGTTACCGGAAACGGAAATGATGGCCATGTCGGAGAAGCCGCCTTCCGTACGCATGATGGTGAGTGCCTTTTCGACACCCTTTGAAATCATATTCATGCCCATGGCGTCGCCGGTGGTGGTCTTGAAACGGATGTAGACGTATGTGCCGGCAATGGACGACTTGAGTGTCTGTAGTCGTGCGAAACGAGATGTGGAGTTGAAGGCCTCTTTCATGACCTTTGAGCCTTCAGAACTGTCGAGCCAGACCTTTGCGGCGGCGGCGCGGGCGAGAGTCTCAAAACCGACACAAGGTCCACGAGTCATGCCATCGGCGACGAGCACAGTGAGAGCACCGCCGCCAGCATTGATGGCTTTGCATCCACGAGATGTGCTGGCAACGAGGACTCCTTCAGTTGTGGCCATGGGGAGGAAGTAGCTCTTGCCATCAATCGTGAGCGGACCAGCAACACCAAGAGGAAGCGGCATGTATCCAACGACATTCTCGCAGCATGCGCCGTGCACTCGGTCGTAGTCGAAGTTCTCATACGGCAACTTGGACTTCTCCAATTTCGAGGTCAGATCAGCGGTTCCAGGAGTTCTCGAGATGACGGCGCGGCGAATCTTGACAGCACGAGTCTTGTCTTCCAGCGTCTTCTCCAAAGCGTACCCAGGAATCTTGCCACGCAAAGACAGCTCGATGAGTTCATGGTCGTCAAGCATCGGTGCCTTCTTAGCCTGCAACAATGCTTCACATTCCTCTCTCGTTCGCTTGCGGGATCCATCGAGAGCACCTTCCGGTAGGTCGGGCATCGGCGGAGGAGCTTTCTCAGCCTGAACAGTAGGTGCGATCGCATGGCCGTTGGTCGCTGGCTCGGGCTTGGATTCCTGGTTGGGATCTTTGATACTCCAGCGGGCGGCATTGAAAAGATAGCCGTTGAGCACAAGACTCAGCGCCAACGCAATAACGACCCATTTGCCGAGAGCCGGATCATCGAAGCTCTTCAACAAGCTCTCGACCATTCTACCGCCGACTGATGAGAAGAGGCCATTCTGGTATTCGCCTTCGAAGATCGACCAGTCCGACTGCTCTGGCACTGAGTAGTGCACTGATGGGTACTGCAGTTCATACTTGATCGGGTTGAAGACCGTGACACTCACCGGCTGCGAGCTACGCTTAGCTTGCTTGTACAGGAAATCGAGTCCATTCCCTGCAACCTTGAATGGATCCATCGGAGGCTGAGTGACCACACTGGAAAGACCAGCAGTCGTGACCGGAGAGTTGTTGCGAGTGCCACGGAACGGCATTGAGCAGAGGTTGAGCACGTTGATCATGATGAAGCCAGTGACCATCAAAATCTTGAAACGCGGGATGCTGCTGCTTCGAGCTTTGCGGCCGAAAATGCTATTCTCGGTCGACTGCGAAGCAATGTGTCCGGCTGGCCAGTCGTTGCTGCTAGCAACATTCTCGGCAACCCTCCTGCTGACGCCGTCCTCCTCAAGAGCCTTGCGAAGATTGACATGACGCTTGATGCGGTTGACTTCCAGCTTGATGGTGAGGATCGAAGTGTAGAAAGTGAAGAGCAGGATGCAGTCGAAGAAAAGTGTCCACGCGGCCAGGAAGCAGAATTGACGGAGTCCTCCTTGGATCCCAGACGCAGCTCCGGCGCAGAGAATCACAATCTCAATCATGTAGTCTCGCACAATCTCGAATCCTCGCTCTTTCACCGCAGTCTGAACGGCGCTTTGAATGGTCAGACCCTCGCCGTTGCCATTCTCATTCTTGGCCTTCGCTGAAGCCGAGAGAACAGCCTGGGTGAGCTTGATAGGCTTTTCGAATCCGACCACGACCACCAAGAATGGAACGCCCTCTGAGAGGAGGACCACGTTCTCTGGGACTCCCAACTTGAGAGTGACTAGCAGTCCGAAGAGGAACGCGAAAGCCGAGGAGAAGAGTGTGGTGGTTCCCAGCCAGAAGTTGGAGCCCATTCGTCGCATGCTGATGAAGAGCGAAATGAAGGTCAAGTACATGGAAAGGTATCCCAGCGACATGATGATGATGTCCAATGTCTCCGCGTTCTTGACCAGATCGAGGAACGCCGCCCACGAGTTTTGTGCCCATTCCAGAACGCTGTGAGAGGACGAGCCCTTCTTCGCTGACTTCATCAACCATCGCTTTTGCTCGGGGATGTCGTCCGCACCGTCCTCCGCTTGTGTCGTTGGGTTGGAAGCCGGAATCTCCTTGACACTTCTCAGAAACAGCGCCGTCTCGGTGTATGGCAGTGAGAAAGCGAGCATCGTCTCTCCAGAGATTGGCGAAAGGATGTTCTCACTTGAAGGCACCAGCTCCGCAGTAATATCCGCAGGAAGTGGGACCGACTTCGGTGCAGCATTGGGCGAGTTGTTGCCAGTGTCCAAAAAGTCCAATGTCACCAATGCCAGTTCTTGCTCTTTCGCGTCCACCACAGTCTTCATCCCAGCATTGCCATTCTCTTCCAATTGCCACTTCCATGCTGTCTCTGGTCCGAGGTGTAGTCTCCTGCTGCCGACTGATAGTGTAGTGATGTCGAGCTGGCTCGTGTTGTGAGTCGACGAAGGCAAGAAGAAGCCAGTTTCGAGAAGATTGACGTAGAGAGCACTGCCGAGAACAGCGACAAGGACGAGTGTTCGAATCGGATGTGTGCAGGCTTTGAGGGAAATGCTCTGCAGATAGGGTGTGATCGCGCGGTTGTATTGGCCTGGTTTGGCTGGTTCGGAGGGATCGTGGTTTCGTCGCCAACGCGTGGGTATGAGAGAGGAGCCGAGCATGTTGAAGGTTCGCTCGCGGCGCGAGGAGAGGAACGAAGGTGGTGGTGAGGGTCGGTGCTGTGGTCAGGTTCTCACAATAGTGGAGTCCAGACCGGAGGAGGAGTTCGTGTTCAGCAGAAAGTCGAAGATCGCATCTCTCTGGTCGCCGGTCGCTTCCAAGAATTTGTCTTCCCAATCGCGTGCCCTGGCAGAAGCAGTAGCAGTATCCCGGTTGGTCGAATGCAAACTGTCACCGAGTCGTGGTGTTCTCGATCTCTGCTGTTGTTTCAAGGTAGAACCCGGTCCCGTACAACACAAATTATTATTTCCCAAGCTGCAGCGTAACGTCACGAATGGAGGGAAGAAGGGAGATGTGGAAGTGGAGAGGAGGAGTACGCGGAGGGCATGCCACGCCAGATTCAAAATGTCGAGATCTCGTCCCTGCATCCACCCACGTCGGCTTCTGTGGCTTGTCACTTCCGAAAGATCTTACGATTGTTCCAACGAAGAAGCAACAAAGGACGTCGGCTTGATTTACGACAGAACTTCAACATGTATATGCCGAGTACTTCTAATCAACTACATGGCGAACACACGTCGCTGCCCCTTTCCTGCTCCATTTCATTTTCTTCTCCACCGCCGACGAAGTTCCTGGTCCAGCCGCTATTGGAAGGCCGTCAATCTTGAGGCTCCTTACCTAATAAGCAGACCAGATCTCCACCAATGTACATCGTCGCAGCTCGTTATCTTACCGTTCTTTCTCCAGATGCAATACTCCGGAAGACGATTGAAAGATGGACTTCGTCGATATGCATTGCCAGCACCATCAATGATGATCTCAAACCCTATACTTCGAGAGTCGAAGTCGTAACTCCAGACGAAACCATCTGCATTATGATGTCCAACCTCCAGGCTCTCATGATTCTGCAGTCGTAATGAGCCACATTGCGTATACAACATGCCGGTTTGCCTAGATTCAGGCAGACTTGCGTACGTCCTTCGGGTGGCGTCTCGGCCGGACGAGGTGGTGATTGGAGCAGTTGTCGCTGCACAGGCTTCAGGTCACAGGACCATCCATGCTGGCAGCCTTGCATTTTTCGCCTCGAAAGTCGTACGACTAAACTCCTTCTTCTCCGACATATCAATCTGACGTCGGCGCTCGCAGCCAGAATGGATGATGAATGTGATGCTGGTGGCATGTGGTAAGGAACCGTAGTTCGCGCCAGACAACCGAAGGAAGTGCGACAGCGGAGACGAGCCTCACTCCCATCCTCTCACTTGCCCGCCGCCTCATCCTCTTCCCTCTTCTTCATCTCAGCCAGCGCCTTCCTCCCACCAGTCCACCCATCCACCCACTCCGGCTTCGCATCTCTCAGCAGAACATGGAAATGCTCCACCGCCCTGACGCTCTTCAACGCTGCGCCATTGCGAAACCACAGTACGTTGTCCTTGCCACATACGCTGCTGAACTTGCGATCCACGAAAGCTTGAACTGCGTTTTTGGCTGCTGGTGTGAGGTCTCCGGTCGGAGAGTCGGGGTCTGTGGGGAGAGTGAATTTCGTCCAGACTACTAGGTGGGTTATGGAGGGTGAGAGGCCGTAGGGCCAGTCGTTGGGGAGGATTTTGTAGAGGTCTGGGTGAGTTGGTCAGCTTCGGTACATCGTATGAAGTTCACGGCGAAAACGACGGAAGGAAATCGTGAAAGTGAAACCACAAAAGCAGACAGCGAAACAGAGAGAACAACCCGACTCACACTCGTTCTCCAACCCTTCTTCCCACCCTACATGTTCCGCTCCACCGTCCACTCCGCCCTCTCCGACAACCCTCCCCTCCCCATCCACCTCCCACCCCAACCTCTGCCTCACCAAAAACCTCACCACACTCCCCCACTCCCTCTCCACATCCTCCACGAATTTCCGATAGCGATACAGTTCACTCGGCACTCGTTGAAAGTCCGCCAGGCGATTCTCCGCGATGAGAGTGGCGACTTCGGACCATGTTTGCGGAGTGAAATGTGCGTCAGGAGTGGAGAGGGTGCGGAGGTCTTTTGGGTTGGAGTAGGCGTAGAGGAGGAAGGAGGGACAGGTTGGCGTGCGGAGGGGTGGGGGGAGGTTGGTGTTCCAGAATTGGAGGGTGGTGTTGTTCTGAGAGTGTTCTGAGTGCATGTTTCTGTCTTGAGTGGATGTGGCCTGCGTTCATCCGAAGCCTGCAACAATTCGCCGATGGTTCTCGAAAAGCCGACAATTCTCACGCAGTCGATTCGCTCGGCAATACCATCACCGAACCACTCGGTATACTTTCTCCATCACTCTGCTCACAAGGAGTTGTCCACCCGAAATGTTGACACAAGCGCGGCGCTGGTCGGATCTAAGCAAGTAAGTCCTCGAAAATTGCGTACCTGCAGCAGACAAGCGGCGATTGGATGGAGAGGGAAGATTTGGAGCGGAGAATCTCAGGGACTACTTTTGGTCGGTCCTTGGCGGAGTCGCATCTTGTGAAAGTGGTCAAAAAGGGGTGGAGCACGGAGGAGAGATTAGGCTTGTTTGGGAAGTTTTCGAGAATGTCGTTATTATTGAGGTGCGGGCGGTGTGAATTGTCAATGGAGGATGGAGGATAGGAGGATAGGAGAATAGGAGAAGAAGATCGTGCTATGCTTGTGTATCGTATTCCAGCTTGTCATGATTCGTCTCTTCCTCTCAATCAAATATTGATGAAGCGCTCTAGGCGCGCGCGACTTCTTTGGGAGCCAAGTTCCACATTATCCCTCGCTTCAGGTTCCAACCCCGAATAGTGCAGTAGTACATACAGGATCACTATTATTTCCGAGACCTCGACCCCTGCAAGACTCTCACGTTCTGCACGCGGCCAGAATCGATAAATCCCGTCCAGGGTCGGAGGAACCCAATCGCATATTGCTGATCTTGCAGGCATCGTCCCACCGGAAGGGAAGGCGAAGTCGACACAACCTGCGACAACAGCGACCACGACCACCCGACTTCCGCTGTTCGAGATCTTTTGCGACTTGTCACTCCTTTCCTTTCTGGCCCCTACTCTCACTATTGCCTAAATTCTAATGCTACTCTACCACTCGCGACTTCTACACTGGACAACACGATCTCGCGGACCGGCCGAACTCCTCGCAACCGTATGACAGACCAGGACAGCACACCGCTCCGATTCCCCACTCGAACCACGACGATCACGGCCGATATACACCTCCCACGATGTCCATGTCACGTCTACCGCAGCCGCCCATGTCGCCCATGTCCATGAGCAGCAATGATTCGGGTCTCCTCGGGCGCTACGAGAGTTTTGGAGGGAGTCAAGTAGGAGGATCATCAGACAGAGCACCAGCCCTCGCCGGCACACCGAACGACGTACCATACCGAGGAGGTCCATATGGCACCGCGCGCCCTCCAACAGCCGGCGGCTCACCACATTCCTCACAACACCCCAGCGGCTCTACCGACGTCTCGCGACCCTCCATTACTGGCAGCAATGGTCGACCGCCCTCCTCTGCCAGCTCCTTCGCGGCCTCGAATGATGGTCGCGTGGGAGGGAGACCGCACAATCGCGATAGCTCGAGGAGTCAATTTAACCCGGGAGAGGATGCGTTGCAGAGGCATTACGCGGCGTTGAAGCAATACCTGGCGGTACACTTGCAAGACGAGAAAGGGAATATGAAGCCGAACCGGGCGCGGGATAAACTGCTGAGGCTGTCGGTCACACAATTCATGGAGCTCAGCACAGATGTGTACGACGAGTTGATAAGAAGAGAAGACGAGCGCATGCAAAGGGTGGAGAATGTCCCTCGATTTCTGCTGCCCAAGAACAACTTCCACCCGAAGAGAAATCAGGCAAGGCAGAAGCTCTCCACTCTCCCAATCGAGCGCTTTCGCCAACTCGCGACGGATGTTTTCTTCGAGCTGGAAAGACGGATACCCCGACTCGGCGGCAATAGCAGGCCCATGAGTAATATGAGTGATGCCAGCACATACAGCCGACAAGGAATGCGACCTTCAGGAGGCCCACTTCCTCCTGGGCAGCGAGGCCCTTATGGAGGTCCTCCGGCAGCAGCAGGAGGCAGACGGCCGAGCGAGGCGGGGAGTTTGGGAGGCGGGAGTCTAGGAAGACCGCTTCCGAAGCAGTTTCAGAGCAATACGATTATCCCGAACAAGAGCACGATGGTGGAGGACGACGACGATGCGGAGGATGATGAGGATGCATTCGGACTGGATCAAGCTCGTACGCCCTCAGGTGAAGGACAGGGCAGTTCGGCGGAGGACCAGGAGAAGATCAGGGCACAAGAAGCAGAGATTGCGGAGTTGAAAAGTCGACTCGAGGCGGATTCGAGCAGGTCTGCTGGACACGAGGAGGAACGAAGTCAGTGGACAAGTCTTCGAGAGGAACTGGAGCAGAAACATGTCGATGCTCAGTTACTTGTGGAGCAGCTCACATCGGAACTTTCAGCGCTGAAAGTGCGCCATACCTCTGATGCGGAGAACTATGCCAACGAGCTGCGGCAGTTGGAGTCCACCAACTCAACGCAAGCCTCCCGCATTTCTCAGCTCGAGACCGAGGTCTCCACTTTGGCGACCGAGCGAGACAAGCTGGCTGCCCAAATCGCATCTCACGAACCCGCTGCGCCTCCAGATTACGAAGCCAAATTGAAGGCTCTCACGCAATCGCTCGCATCGCAAGAGTCGACCACCCAGGAAGTGCAAGCTCAAGCCATGCAATATCTCCGCGAAATGCGAACCTTGTCAAATCAAAATGACGCTGCGATTGAACAGGAAGAAAAGCTCGCAGCCAAAATCTCAAAACTCGAACGAGACAACGACGAATGGCGGCAACGGTATGCGAAGGTCAAGGCTCAGAACAAGCACCTCCGAGCCTCGACCATGGGACTCGGGCTGCAAGGAGGTGGAGGACTGGATGCAGCAGGCCTGGTCCGCCAAGAAGGTCTCATCGACAAGAACGGCAGGGTTAAGGATGTGCAAGTCACTGCTTTTCAGGTCGCCGTGGAGGAGCTTCTCCGTGTCGCACGAGGGAGCAGCACGGCGCAAATGCTGGAGTGCGTCAAGGGCGTGGTTGTAGGCACTCAAGCCATCACTTCTGCTGCTGCAAGTTCGGAGAATGGGAGTTCGGAGAATGGGAGTTCGAAGGATCCGGCTGAGCTACCTCGTCTGCAAGCTCGTGTGACTGGCACGGCCAACTCGCTCATCACTGCGACAAAACAACACGCCGCTTCACATGGTCTCTCACCCGTTGCGCTCCTCGATGCAGCAGCGAGCAACCTGACAGCAGCAGTGGTAGAGCTCATCAAAGCCGTGCGCATCCGACCCACCGGTCAAGACGAAGCCGCAAATGGCACGGACGCCAGCTTCCTCCACGTTCAACCCACCGGACGAGAAGTTGCAGAAGAATCCGAGACAGATGATGAAAGCCACTACGGCCGAGACAGCTACGGCCTAGAAACCCTCGGCAACGGAACATTTTCCCTCAACGTTCCACAGCTGGCCCCTCCAACAGCACCGCAACAACAACAGTCACAAGACCACACCCAGCCGAGCGTGAACCCCGAATCCGCCGCCGTACAAGGCGCGAAAAAAGGCTGGTTCGGCTGGGCGGGTAAATGGAACGACGACTCCGCGAACACCTCCCCTTCCGTCGGCGGTGTGACTCCCAATCCGGGTTTGAAGGGTGATGATGACTTCGTCCCTCCGGAAAGTAAGTTTAATCCGAATCATAGTTCGGGCGCGGTGGCGGCGGCGAGGGAGGCGATGGGTGTTTCGAATGCTGCTCCGACGACGAATGGTGCGGGACATGCGAATGCGAATGCGAATGGAAATGGGATTGAGAGGAAGGGGAGCGGAATTGAAAGGAAGGCAGTACCCCCTGCGGTCGTCCCTCCCGCGGTGGAGGATACGTATAATGGGTATGATTACGATAGTGGAAGTGACTATGATCCGTACCGGTAGGATGGGATGGGTTTGAGGAGGAGTCCGCTAGGTTTCGAGGTGTGTGGTGGGTGAGGGAGGCCTTTGGATTTGTGGACGGTCGGGCCGAGAGGGGATGAAAGGATTGAAAGGGGTGAATTGGGAGACTTGGAGGGGAATATTGGACGATTGATGTGTTGTTGATATTATATCTTCTACGGCGGTATTCAAGATGGTTTCTCTGGGCCCATGGGATGGGTTGAGGTTTTCTGAGTGTGTGTGCATGTTCGTTTTGTGGTTTGCGATGGGCGAATGGCGCTAGCATGTTCGTTTTGTGGTTTGCGATGGGCGAATGGCGCTTGCGGGGCGATGTGAGCCAACAGGGAGCCAGCGAGGAGCCAACAAGCAGCCAACGAGGAGCCAACAAGGAGCCAACAAGCAGCCAACAAGGAGCCGACAAGGAGCCATCAAGGAGCCAACAAGGAGCCATCAAGGAGCCAACAAGGCACATGAGCTAGCGTGCGGGAATCAGCGACCAGTGGTAACGTTCATACAGCTTTGACCAAGCCGACCCTCCAGCGTCCGAGCAAAAGGCCTGTGTTTTGTGGGCTCCGCTCCTCTCCATCAATGCCCAGAGCCGATACCACGGTCGATACCACGGTCGATCGATGCTACCTCACTGAGTTCCGCTGCCGAGTGACTTGCTGCTGTTCGTGCTAAAAGTCCTGGATCCTTTGCGGACGAGCTTGAACACCCCATGATGAGGACCGAGCATCACACGTGTAGAAATAAAACCGTTACGAGAGTTACATTGCTGGACGGTAATACTGGTGCTAGTCTGCATCCAAATCGGGAACCATGGGGAAAAGATGCGGACGGCGTCCGCATGCGTAGAATTGCATTGGCATGAATCGAGGACTCTGGATTGGGTCTGCAAACAGCAATTTGACGCAGAGGAAAGCGAAAGGAGATACGAGAGTTGAGAGGTCAACGCGGACTCACGCATGCTGTTCGACCGTATTGTCCGCTGGAGGATATCCCGACACTGACAGCATGCAAGCACATCTTTTGCTGCTTACATTGAAGATGGAGGGTTGGAAGTCAAATCAGAAGGACATTGAGCCTCGAGCTGAAGGTGCCGATACAGGATTCGTTCAATACAACACTTTCTCCGGAGTGACTCCCTGCGATCCTGTTCTTCCCACTTCGCATGCCCACAGCTGTCCTTCGCACAATTCTCACCCACGGGAGGGAGCAAAACTCCACGATTTCATCGACTCGACTCCCGCCTCCCACCACATCTAGCCCCAACACTGATCATTGGAACAATCGCAAGGCCCCTTAGGACCTGAATCGAACGAATTGGCGTGTTATCGGCGAGCGCGGCGACGAGCATGATGCGGGATTCGAGGGGTTCCGAACGAGGGAGCCATCATATATGCAAGTGTTGGAGACAGTGACGCCCGATCGACGGCAGCATGAGACTGGGCGGTACCCATGGCCGTCGCCGTGGTAGACTGGGTAACCAGGCACTGCGATGGCGTTGAGGGCGAGGGCGTTGAGGTCGAAGGCGAGGTTTGGTGGAATCTCTGGTCGGCTTTGAGCCAGCACGCAGTCTCGCTTTCATGGAGCCATGACCGGACTCCGGCTTTTTGGAAGCGAAAAGGCACTCACAAAACGATGAAAGAGCACGTTGCGACGTTGTGGAAGAGAAATCATAGTGACCAAGATGTGATTGCAAAGGTACATATGCGTCTCATGCTCGCTTCCTTCAACAAGCCAGGCAATCGAAGCACCATCTGCCTCCTCCCTGTCCTCCAAGCCGCCATCAATCTGCGAAGTTCCGGAGATGTCAGTCACAAGGTCATGCGACGCTCAAGAACAAGACGGGGGAAGTGCAAGGAACCGCTCAGATATCTGTTCATCGCCTCGATCGAGCAACCAATCGAGCAACCAGTGTCGAACATCCAGCCCAGCCCCACCATCCAAGCGCCATCAAAGATTAGCATCGCTGGTTGATTGTGGAGTTCTGCGATGCCCGGCTGTCTTTTTGCGTGTGTCTTTTTCATCATGGCGGTGGGAAGGAAGTGAAGGGGAGTGTGGTGACGACGTACCGTTGAGGAGGGAGTCGATGATGGCAGCGTGTATCGAGAGTGATCTGTGGTGTGAAGGGTGTCAGCGGAGTCGTGGAAGGAGTTTGATGGTGAGAAGAAGATGGTTGGTAGGAGGGATCAGATTTTGCTAGTTGAAATTACAACGACCATTTGCTTTTCGGCCAACTGGTGTCGATCCACACCGACCGAGCTGACCCGAAGGCGCTGGCTGATTGGGGAGTCCAAGAGTCCTGAGCTGTCTCTTTTGGTGCATGGGCGCAAAGGAGTATCATCATGGAAGTGGGAAGGTGAGCGTGTTGGTGGGGAGCGAAAGAGACTTACCAGAGTACTCAAAGGCTGCAGGAGTGCCGGTGTTTCTTGCTGTTCTCCCAGGAGAGGCATGATTGATGGTATGCGAGAGAAGGATCCGGTATCGTTCTTGTCCTGCGGGTGGACGCTGGTGGAATGACAAGAAGGTGCCGGCGATGATCTGGAATGTAAGGTGTGTCAGAGGAGTCGTGGAGAGTCGTGTTGGTGTGAGGGAAAATGGTTGGTGTGAGGGAAAATGGTTGGTATGAGCGCTCAGATTTTGCCAGTAAGAAAAGTCATTCAGCCGGTCAACGGGCATCGATCCACACCGACCAAGCTGACCCGAAGGCTCGCTGGCTGATTGTGGAGCCCAGGAGTCCTGAGCTGTCTTTATGGTGCAGGGGCATTTTTGTTTCATCATTGGGGTTGAAGTGGAGGAAGCGTTGGTGATGAGCGACAGAGACTTACCGCATGGTTTGGAGCATGCAGGACCGCTGGTCAGCCTTGCGGTTCTGCGAGTAGAGGTGTGGTGGACGGTATGTGAGTGAAGCATCTGAGATCGCTGTTGTATCGTGGATGGACGCTGGTGCGGTAACGTGAAGGTGTCTGACGATGCTCTGCGATGCAATGTGTCAGTGGAGTCGCTTGAGGCCTTGGTCAAAGAAGAAGGAAATGTTCGTGTGGGCGCTCAGATTTTGATTTCAACGCGAGAAGAAACCATATGCTTTTCGAAAACTTGAGGTTATCTTCACCGACCAAGCTGACCCAGGGGCTCGCTGGCTGATTGAAGACCCCAAGAGTCCTGAGCTGTCTCGTCCCATCTTTCATCATTGCAGCAAGATGGAGAGCGGTGTTGGTGATCAGCGGAAGAGACTTACCGCGCGGCTCGGAGCTTCGAAGAAGGGAGAAGTGGCGGTCGACCTTGAGATACTGCGATGTGAGATGTCAGTCCATGCATGCGAGAGAAGCGACCTGGATTCGTTGTGTGCTTGATGGATTTGCTCAGACGTCCTTGAAACAACCATTGCGAACGGCCTGCAACCACTGCCAGACGGCGATGAAGCTGACCATGTTGCAGTGGAAGATTGTCGAGTAGACGGCGCCAGCGGTCTTGTGGAACATTGGAATAAATCATCATTGCAGGAAAAGGAGGCATGGGGTGGTGGACAAAGAGGTCTTACCGCGTGGTATATTGGATGATGGAAGCGGCGTTGGACCATGCTGGTGTGCTGTTCTGCTGTTCTGTCATTCGGGATGTCAGTGAGGGTGTGCGGAAGCAGGGAGACATCAGAGTGGGTATTTGGTGAAGCTGATCAGAAATGTGTGCTCGATATCATTGCCAGCAGGGTGCAACCACTGCTACACCGTGATGAAGCAAGCCATGTCGCAATGGTTGAGTGTAGAGTATACACCTCTGCTGCTGGGTCATGCGAGCAAGTCTCATCATTGCAGCGAAAGGGATGGGTATTGTGATGAGCGAGGACGACTGACCGTGCGCTGTGTTGATTTCCAGAGTAGTGTTGGACCTTGTGGTTCTGCAACTGGTACGTCAGTGAGGCTCTGTCAATGATGTATGTGATATAATTCGTGCAAGTGGTGAAGCGGTTCAGACATTCTCTTTCTCGTGGGCAATAATCCAGTGCCGGCAGACGGCAACCACGCAGTACGGCGATGAAGCTAGCCATCTTGCGATGGTCGAGTGTGAAGTTCAGGTGGCATACTCTTTTCCACAACTCTGCTGCCGACGGTCTTGTACGAGTGGAGAGATCTCATCATCCGGGCTTGAGGGGTGAGTGGTAGAGGAATGGTACGTACCGTGGCTTCTGGTGACGGGAGGGTCGGTCTTGTGATTCTGCAGAATGACATGTCAGTGATCGATCGCATGAGGTTCAAGCGTCAAATCTCGTTCGTGTGTGTGGTGAAGCTTTTCAGATATTCTCATTCTCGTGGTGACGGAAACCATTGTCGGCAGACGGCAACCGCTGCCAGACGGCGATAAATCTAGCCACTTCGCAGGGTTGAGTATGGAGCTCAGAAAGCATTCCACAACTCTGCTGCTCGCTGTCTCGTACGAGTATCGGGGAGCTCTCATCATTTCAGGGGAAAGGGCCGAAAGGCGGAGGGGTGCTGAGGACGACGTACCGTTGTTGTGATCGATGATTGGAAGCGGAAGGGAGCGAATCTGTAGAATCAGGAAGTGTCAGCCGTGATCCTCAAAAGCTGTGTTGAGATGATGTTTGATGACGAAGGCCGCTCAGATCAAGACACAAGTCATGAGTTTTGTAAGCATTGCATGTCGGCATTTTGGTCCATCTTTGCTGTGTGTTCCAGCAGGTACCGCAGAAGTGTCCAGCGTCAGCTCCATTGTGACAATCATCGGAGAGGGAATGCGTGTAGGTCAAAGAGACTTGCCTTGAAACGGGCATCAGAGACAGGCGCCGCAAGAGTGTTCTCTCGGAGGAGAAAACTACGTGTCAGCAAAGCTCATTCTCGAGTTTGACTGTTGATGCGGCGTGATGTGTTGATCCATCAGATAGCTCGTTGTAGAGGGCGGTATCACCATCGAACGAACGCCTTCCCTCAACCGGCACTGAACAGGTCCAAGTCTTGATGATTTTGAAGCGGCTACAGATGCAACCAAACTCCCATCAACTTGATCCGCCGTCGAGTGAAGGCATGACCTGCAACCTGCCGTGCTCAACGCGCGCGCAACAAGGTGGGCGGTTGAGTCAATCGGCTGTCAAGGCTTCCAGCGTGGGTATGTTGTTCCAATCTTTCATCACGTTGTTGTTGTGGTCTTGCTGTGTGGGAGATGTACTGACCGAAGGCGGTGGAGGGAACGCGGCGTTCGGTTGGGCGCTTTGTGTCGGTGGTTCTGCTTGAAGAATGTTAGCTTTGGTCGGTACGAAGAGGTAAATTGTGCGAGAAAGAAGTGCATTTGTCCTCAGGGCAAAGGCTGTACATTCGGATGATCATAGCCATCTCATGGCTCGTGAAGTAGTATCATCATGGAAATGCGGAAATGAGTGGCTGGGAAGTGAAGAGGACTTATCTTTGAATCAATGCTCGGTCGACGTGACGAAGACTCAGTGGCGGTCCACTTGACCGCGAAAGTGTGTTCTTGAATGTTCTCCGATGGAGTTGTTTGCAGGCCTGTTGTGATGATGGAAAGTCAGTGTTCGATCGACCAAAGGTGTAGTGAGGAGCAAACTCAACCTGCGCAGCGTTTTGAATCGAAGATGTTGTTCGTCAAAACAATCACTTTCAGACACAACGATTTCGGAAACGATGGAACGATTTGAGGGCACGAGAACACGAGCAGTCGCTCAGCTTGTTGTTCTATGGCAGGCTACTGCTATTTGCGCCGGTGGTGGTGGAGGCGGCGGAGGCGGTCACTTCTCTGCAAATGTGTCAGCTCGAGCTCAACGGTGCCGTTGAAAGGAATGAAACACTTACTGTTGTCGTCGTCGACCTCGGCCTTCTTCGCCTTCTTCGCCTTCTCCTGCTGGAAGATGCTCATGGTCATGGTGGCGCAGGCGGAGACCAAGCAGAGGAAGAGAAACTCGAAGAATGTTAGCTTGTTTGAACGTACGGCGAGGATGTAAGAAGCGCAGATGGACTGCGGATGTTGGTGGTCGAAAGGAGATAACGTACGTGCTTGCCGTGCATCGGCGGTGGCGGCGGCGGCGGCGACATTGTTGCTTCTTTTTTGTTCTGTCCGTTCGTTAGCATGTTGTTGTAGTCATCAGCATGGTGCTTTGCTTGTACGTACGAGATTGCTGTTGTGGTTGTGGTGGTGGTGGAGGTGGAGGTGGATGTTGTTGTTCAGGGGAAGAATTTCAAACGATCAAGCTTGAAAAGTGCGTGGACGCCGCTCCGCCGCGTTTCACCCGTTTCCCGTCGACGATGACGACACGTCAAACGCGATGCCTTAAGCTCGAGCTACTCTTCCTCACCGGAAGAACTTCTTCGATCGATCAAGCAACCCAACATCACGGCCGTCCTCTCCGCCGCCACCTCCACAGCATCATCACGTACGTTACCAACGTTGTCGAACACGGATGCACTACTAACGAGGCTATATCAGAAACCACAGCAACAACAACAGCAACACCGCCGCCGCCGCAATGTCCGCCGCCGCCCCCAACACGTCTCGCCGGGTGAAGAAGAACGGCTCCGAGCCAACGCCCGCCATCCCCTCTCCTCCTCCCTCGCCTCCCTCTCCACCGATCCGCCGTTGAGCGCCGCCAATGGTGGCAGAACAGTATGTACAACACAATCGGCCTTCGTTGTGAACTTCTCGCTGACTTCAGCGGCAGATTTGGCTCCTTTTCTGGGGTGAGGATGTGGCAGGAGGCCACCAGCGGTGAGGAGACCGGCCTTGCCGGCATAGCTCGTAAGTCTCAATGATTTCCATCGATACAATGGCATTCACTGACAGTATCGCAGCCTGAAAGTCGAGTTTATAGTTGAGAGCAATGGCAGTCTCCTCGCCGTACTTTTGTTCCAGTGAGTGACCTTCGTTGTTGGCCTCCTCTCTATGTGACTTGATGGTACATCTCTCATAGCATTCCTGGAGATCTCTACATACCAGAACACGGTCTCAGGTCAGCTTCACGGTAACCAAGGCCATCGCTGACAATCTGATACTTCGAGAGCCGTACCCAAAGGCGAGATCGATGGAGCCCTGAACTCGCACATCCCCTGGCATTGGAAAATGTCTGTGCACTGCACGGGATGGCTCACTGTCCAGCTGTTCTACCACAAGGTCCATAGCTGATGATCTAGCAAGTCACCGACCAACCCAGGAGGCGAGATCAATCGAAACTTTTCCATCAATGCCATCTGGATAGTCGCGGTTGTCATGCCCTTTCTCAACTCTGAGCGAGCAGAGCATGCACATCATCTCATATTTGTGGCTCGGAACAACGTTGTCGTTACTCGGAGTGCTGTTCGTCAAATCGGAGAGACTCGTAGCATGCGTACTTGGGCAGTGGCTCATCACTCAGCAACAAGAGCAACATCCATTCGGCGGCATGATCGGCGGGTTTCCGTCATGCTCTTACTGCATGCTTTCCAAGCAGTTCAAACGGTCATAAGGGATCGGCCCAGTCTGCGACCAGGACATCCTCTCGACGGCAAGGAGGGCTATCTGGTAACTCGCAAATTCTCATTCCGAATGCACGACTGTAGAGATAATGGCTGACAACTTCATAGCATGGACGCAACACTTCTCAGCCAGAGCAATCTTTCCAGCAGATCAACGTTGTACTGACTACATGTGCACGCTTGAGCACTTCACCGACAGATGTAACCCCTGATCTATCTCTCATTCGTCTTATGGGATATTAAGACGGAGAGGTTTGGTGCTGGATCTTGGTCGCCTTTCCCAGGTCATGATCGAGACGCACAGCGGCTTCTGAACAACAGAACTCAAAGGACCGAGAGATCTGAGTTTGGGAACTGTGCCACAACGGCAACCTCAACCGAGACAGTTGTAGCGACGAGTGCAAATTGCGAGGCATGCGCAACATGTATGGCTTCACAGCCCGATGCCAGGAAACATCGGCGAAAACTCAAGACGTCTGCTCAAGCTCGGCATCGGCAATCGAGCAAATGATGCTACCTGAGATTTGAGAGCTGTCGCATGCGATCAACTTGCCAAGCATGGAGCAGCTGCGTCGTTTAGCACCGCCTCGCTCGCTGCGATGCACACTTTTCTCAGTATGAGTGCTTCTTTTGTTCTTTGCCGACACATTCGACCGTGCTGGGTCGTCAAGATCCTCCGGTGCATGTTCGCCGGAGAGTCTCCGACGCCTGGTGGCCCTTTTCACAACATTCACGCCGCCTCTTTCGAGTACTTTGATCGTCGAGAACATGTGCTCGCCCACGAGCTCGTCCGATCGGCAATGCATGGTGAACGATAGCACGAGGTGAAGTCAAGTCTCTCACGCCGCACGGACCAGGCGGTGTGAACCTTGCTCCCACACCTGCAATCCTTCTTACACAGCCGCGACACCCGCTTGGAGCTTATTGCATACACTGCCGAGAACGGCACGAGCAAGTGTATCATCCTTGCTGCG
Organism: Zymoseptoria tritici IPO323; assembly: GCF_000219625.1. NCBI lineage: Eukaryota > Fungi > Ascomycota > Dothideomycetes > Mycosphaerellales > Mycosphaerellaceae > Zymoseptoria > Zymoseptoria tritici. The sequence goes on along the minus strand of NC_018218.1, from coordinate 205,449 downwards.
CTCTGGGCGGCGCTTCGATTATAGTTCGGGAACAGCTTCAGTAAAGCTATCAATGCCTGCATTCACGGGGCGGTGTCGGCGTTGCCGGAAGCTCGCTGCTGAAGACTGAATGACTTGACCGCCAGCAACATACCCCTCCCTCCGAGACAAACACCACCACCGCGCCCACGACGTCCGCCGTACTCCGTCATGGCGAAGACAAAGCATCGAGAGCGCAAGCTGCCCAAGCAGCAGTTGACCATATTGGGTAAGTCGTCAAGCAGACGCTGCCGGCCAGTCCTTGTACTTGCATGACTGGCGGCACGATGACCTTCACGAAGAGGTCAAGTAGTACAAGAATGTTCAGCACCGCGCAGCCTCGCCTTTTATTGTGTGTTGCGGGAAGACCTCTGCGAAGACCACTGACCACCTCCTGCAGCAATATGCCGCTTCGCCGAACCCATCTCCTCGACCTCCCTCTACCCCTACCTCCCTGAAATGGTCGAATCCTTCAACGTCCCGCAAAACGAAGTCGGAAAATGGGCAGGAATCTGCGCCGCAGTCTTCTCGCTCTTCCAAGCCCTCGTGGGCGTACCCTGGGGTCGATTCTCCGACAGATATGGTCGCAAGCCCGCAATCCTCATCGGACTCACGAGCACAATGTTCACGACGATAATGCTGGGATTCAGTACCAGCTTACCGATGGCGATTCTCGCGAGAGCAATAGCAGGAGCTGGAAATGGGAATGTGGGGATCATACGGACGACGGTGGCAGAAATGGTGCCGTTCAAAGAGCTGCAGCCTCGAGCGTTCAGCCTGATGCCATTGGTATGGAACATTGGTAGTATCTTCGGGCCTACAATTGGCGGTGCGTTGGCAAACCCGTACAATGTTCAGCCGGGAGAGGAACACAGGAGTGGGAACTTGCTAAGGATGTATCCTTACGCTTTGCCGAATATTGTTTCAGCACTGATCTTTGCGGTTGGCATTACGACTGGCTTGCTCTTTCTGGAAGAGACGCTGGAGGGCAAGGAGAATAGACGAGATTACGGCCTCATACTCGGAAAGAAGCTCACATCTGCAACGAAGCGACTATCGCTTAGGCTAGCACGACTGCTCCGCCTGCGCCCAGCACTCAGCGAAGACGAAGCCAATCGCGAAACCGAACCTCTGATCAAGCGCAGCTCCGATGAAGAAGATTCGCTTTCATCCGAGACGAAGGTCGACCTCCCACGCCCAACATGGCGCTCCGTTCTCAATCGCCAATCCGTGGTCAATCTCATCGTCTACACCCTCCTCGCCATGCACGGCATGGCGTTCGACCAGCTCATACCCGTCTACATGCAACACTCGCCAATCGGTAGCCCGCACTCAACACCCTATACATTCCCTCTCAAATTTGCCGGCGGCTTCGGCCTCAACCACTTCGAGATCGGCCTGATGTCGACATTCTACGGCGTGGCAGGCATGTTCGTGCAGTTCTTCGTCTTCCCTCCTCTATGCCGGAAGTACGGAGTCCTGTTCTGGCTCAAGGTGTCCGCTTGCACTTTCCCGATTGTCTACTTCATCACGCCATTCACCGCCCTGCTGCCCACGACCCGCTGGCAAGTCATTTGCATGTTCGCCTTGATGGCGACAAAGTGTCTGGCCGGGATCTTCGCCTTTCCCTGCAGCACGATCCTGCTCACGAACAGCGCTAGCAGTCTACGCACACTCGGCACGCTGAACGGGATTGCGACCAGTGTCAGTGCTATTGGACGTGCGATTGGGCCGGCGATGTCCGGGGCGATTTTCTCGGTTGGAGTGAAGAGGGGGTATGTCATTGCGCCTTGGTGGTTCATGGCGGCCATTGCGGCGCTTGCAGCGGTACCAGTTTGGTGGCTGGTGGAAGGCGAGGGCTTTGGAGGCGACGATGAGGTCAGTGATGTCGAGGAGGATGAGGAGGACTTGGAAGAAGGAATTCTGGAAACAGGACTGGAAGGGCAAGCAGAAGGCCAGGCTAAACCAGGACCACTGCCAGGCGTGAAGACGCAAGACGCTCACAACGACGACGAGCAGCTGGAACGAGCATACGGTGGTCTCGCTCCACTCAGTCGCACAGCGACCATGGCATCCTCCGTCCTCTCCGACGATGATGGCGCTCCTCCGTCAGCGACCCGAGGCAGGAGTCGGGCTACGTCTGCCGCGGATCTCGATCGGCAAGGTGGACCTTCATCAACACCACCACCGACGTTGAGTCGCAGAAATTCGAAGCGTGTGATGAGGAAGATTTCGATTCCGATTGGTATGGGCAGGGAGGGCATCAGTCGACGGTACTCGAGTAATTTGGGTCAGAGCTTTGGGAGTGCGGGGAGCTATCAGTGAGGGTTGGCTTGCTGAATTGCAGAGTTCGGGAAAGCGGGATTTGGTCGGGTTGCATAGCATGGTGTTTTGGAGTCAGAAGCGCATGGTCAGACTGGGAGGCAATGCGAAAGAGCTTGTTTCCTCCTTCGTCAAAGTCCAGCTTACCACGGAATTCAACCTCCTTTTTCGAATCCGAACCTCCTTCTCCACCTCAACTCCATCGAATTGCAAAGTCTGGGTTGTTCACTATCCCAATGATCGCGAATGGAATACCGGTCGAAATGCGCGAGGCGAGAGGCAAAAGACGATGCCTTCTGCCCGTTGTACAGAGCCAACCCGAGTGGTACTGGGTTCCTGTTCGCACATCCCAACTCCGGAGACGAACTCTCATGTAAATGGCGGTTGGGATCATTGGAACTTCGTCACTGCGCGGCTGTCAGTCGGTGCTTCTCGTGTGCGACAAAAGATCATCTCCTGGCCGTTCAGGTCCAACTCGCAAGAATGGAACTAAGCAGGTGACTGGTCTTTGACTCGCAATTGAAGGACACAGCGATGCGAAGATTTCAAGACGGAGGCGAGTGTGATCAGCGTGAGCTTTGAATAGTACATCAACGATGTCGCACTACCGCTCAGGAAACGTTTGCGCTCAGCTGGAGGACCATGCGGGGAGAAAGTGAATAAAGGCGCAATATGAGAAAGAACTGAAGTGAATAATCGGATGTGCTGCATTAAAAGTTCCACGACAATGCTGCTTGATCTCACCAATTCTCGGACTAGCTCCCAATTAACTCGACTATCCGCCCCTGCCAAATGATCGACGTCCGCGAGGCCGGAGGTTTCCTTGCGGTCGGTACGATGGACCTCCCGTGGTCGTGGAAACAGAACCATCTCCAGCAAGTTCATCCTCCTCCGAATCGGTATCCTCCATCGATTCTGATTCGACAGATCCACTCAACTCCTCCTCTTCCTCGGCGCCAGCCTCCGCTTGAGACTCTTGCTCGTCAGCACTACCCTCGTCAGATGGAGGTGTGCCAGACACAGCGTTCTCCGGATGCGAGCCCTCTTAAGTACTCACGTCATCGTCATCGATGAAGTCGTCGTCATCGGAAGTGCGAGGCACTTCGTCCTCGGACTCAGTGATGCTAGCTCGGCGCGAAATGACGACTCGAGGCGAGGGAGGGGTGGAAATATCTTGCTCGATCTCATGTACGAAGACACTCATGGAGGAGGAGCTGCTGGGCTCACTGTTGTGGAAGGGATCAGCGTCAGCCTCGCAACCAACGACTTCTCGAGGTACATTCAGGAGGGGCTGATGTGGGAGAACATCGAAGCAACTCTGGTTCTGACCATCGGGCACGAGGAAAACCCCAGATCTGCCTAGGTCGCAAGATTTCGGTCAGTGTGAAGTTCTTGAGACTGGCGAAAGATGGACACTCACTTGTGCGTGATATTGCAGCAAACATGCAGCTTGTCTCGAATCTTCGCGATGTCAACCCGCAGAGCTTCTAGCTCTCTATGTCCAGCCTGGCGGGGCATGATTACCACCCCTTGCACCGCAGCCGCCAGTCTTGCAACCACAGGACGCCAGTCATGTACGCAGCGAGCGTGTGCTTTCTTGATGTGCGCCGGATCCTGTAAAGCTTGATTCCACCGATCCGAGGTGGCCTTCGCCACATTCCAAATGTTGTCGAGGATCTTGCCATGGGACGGATCGAAAGGTTCGGAATTCACCAGTAAATCTTTGCATGTCTTAATGCTGTCCAAGTCCACGGTGACGAGCTTACGCGGAGCGTCAATGAGCATTCTCGTACCACAAATGAGCATCCGACAGAGCTGTCTCAGCTCGGTCACAACGGGAGCTTCAATCCGCTGGTTGAACTTGGGCGGGAAGATACGTGTGCGTAATATCCGGTCTTCTTGAGGCGGCAGCTGGAGCTCTGGCTGATTCGTGCTGGATGAGGCACTGGCTGACTTGCGAATATTGGTGACCCTGCGCTTCCTCGGAGGCTCATTCGATGAGCTGGAGTCCGCTCGTGCACGCTTTCGAGAGCTTCGACGGGGCTGCGACGGCGCGGGCGCTGTTGGACGGTCTGACGCTTAGCCGCACCCGAAGCCTCCTTCTCCTTCCTCTTCGCTTACCAAGTCTGCCGTAGACCTCGGAGCTCTCTGGTCATTGCTTTCATCGCCTCGGCTTTCGACTCTCGTCCGTAAATTCTGGCTCTAGAACCAAGGGTGGGATCTCGGCAGGGTGACACGAGTCGGGATCCAGAGGCGGTGAGGAGAGAGGCTCTTCGAGAGCTGCCACTTTCTCATCGCAATAGTCGTCATATAGCACTCTCAGCTCCGCCCATGTCTTGTAGTCGGAGCGATCTTGCTCACCCTCTTCCAAGCCGGTGGAGTACAGATCCATGCGGAATCGAACAATGAACCATGCCATGACCAGGCGCCAGTGGTCATTTCGGTGAACTGCATGAAGCTCCGGATGGGTGTCGAGTAATCCTCGAGAAGATGGAGCTGATGAACGTAGAAAGGCCGAGAGCGGAGCTCCTGAACGGGCCGCAGACCAAAAAGTCTGCCCCACGGATTGTCGTCCAAGAAGTCGTACCAAAAGTTGATAATGATCGGGAGATCTACCTCGTGTAGGCCCTCGAACGACTCCTTGTGCTACGTGCCGCAAGCGCAACGCACTCGCAGGAGATGGAAGCCTAGCATATTGTGACATAGCGTCTCCGCTTTGGAAAGATCTGCGCCGCGAGGAGGCCAAGCCTTGAGGTTCTGCCGGATTCAAGGTCGCACTGTGTCCGCTGGTCCAGTGCTCGATGGAAAGCGGCAAGCTCGTAGAGTTTGGCTTGACTGTCAGAGCACTGGAGATGTCGCAGTTGCTCTTCGGTGTATTCTTGTGATGATGACAGCTCTCGCTCTTCGACTATCGCGAGTCCAAGTTTTGTGGTTCGTACGCAGCCCATGTTGTCGTGCTTAATCGATGGAAGTTGGTAGAGTCCACCACTCCGAGCAGTCTTTGGCGAATGCGACATATTCCCAGCGCCTTTCCGGGACGAACAGTGGTTTCTTGATGACGTCGATAAGCTGTTGGGCCGCCTGTGGAGATGTGAGGAAAGCTGAATCGTGAGGGTGCACATGCGATCGACGCTCGGTTACATCGTTCGCAGGCAGAGGTAGCTGAGGCGTCAGGTAAATCTCGTCGGTGGGCTGGTCGCAGAGGGGTCGGGCAAGCCCACGTATTTCTTGTGAACTGCGGAGCGCTTCGGGCGATCGCTGGACGTAGATGGGACTGCGGTCGGTGAGCTCGGCGGGAGCTGGGTTTGCCATGACTGTGAGTGTGTGAGGGTGGGTGAACGCAGGCAAGATCGTGTTCGATCGAAACAATGAAATCCCGAACGTTGAATTGGTAGCAAAAAGAAAAGTCAGGTCAGTGTTGAGAGAAGAAGGGAACAAGTTTGACATGGAGAACTGAACATCGAACGCTCAAAAACAGGCTAAGGTCTTGACCAGCAGCAGCGCGGACAGGCTTGACATCCATAATGCCTCGCGGTCGCGGCTGACCGCACACTATCAGGGCTCCAAGATGAAACTCGCTGCCGGCTAGCCACGTACTCATCTCATCTAGATGAAGCTGTTTGAGCAATGCGTTCTGTCGGTACAGACCCGTGTGAACCTGGCCGGAGACGACTGCGACCTGGCTATTGCAGCGTCTCGCGGAGCAACGCGAACCGATTGCGACCGCCGATACCGTATGCCAATGTAACAGATGATAGAAATGCCGGGACACGCGACTTTGGAAGTGCGGCTTGCCGTCCAGCGTCCAGCGTCCGGCGTCTAAGCGATCGAGTTGGAAACAGGAACAGGGCGGCAATCAAGACCATAGACGACGCATACCATCCGTTCCGGGTTTCCGGTGTCGCGGTGTTTCCGTTGGGAGGATGTTCTCGCAATCTTCTCAGTTGTCCGGGACATGGCGACGGCGTTCATTATGGATGACCACGCCTCCAAACGACTCCGAGCCCTGATGTTCGCTGTAAATTCCGTCGCCAGACGTCTTTGCTTTGATTCGAGACGTACCCTTGATCTTTCTCGCGCTATTCGGTCTCACTGTAGCGGTCTTTTGCCTCTGGTGAAGCTTTTGCAGATTCGACGAGCGTGTGGACGAAAAGGATGGCGGGTGTTACACAGACCCACAAATTCGACCAACGTGGTCGCACGAACGTCAGAGCGAACAGACGAGCTTGAGGTATCGTGAGACGTCTCCCGCCCGGATGATGGCAGGCAATCTGGCCTGAATGTAGCGGTGCGAAGGTCGGGTCGATGTGGAGTCTTGATCGCCATGATGGAGCCAACGCTTCTCCTCAAATCTGTGGTGGAGCAGAGCATAGAGATCAAACAAGTTTTGGCAGTACCGTCCCAGTCTGGACGATGGTATCGGACACTCATTGCTGATTTCGTGAGCAGAGGTCGACCAGCATGGTCTTGGTCTCAGCAGGCGGAAGTGACGCACAGACGGACTGGTCGCCCGGTCCTTTGGTCGTCGTTGTTTGCAGCATCCTCGGGCCTTTGCCGGCTGTCGTTTGGGTCAATGATGTAGACGGGAAGAAAGGAGGTGCCCACGAAAAAGGACAGAAGTCGTCTAGCCGAGCTAAGCTAAATGGAGGCAGCACTTCGACATCGTCGTCAAGGTCGAGCAGACTCTCGTTCATGTTTGCGGCGGAATCGCCTTGCATTGAGGTCCTTGCATTCACATGGCATGGAGTGCATTCTACGGGTGCTTTTCGGGGACAACTCCACGAATGGTAAAATCTGCTTTGGAAGCCCTCGTCAATTCGTGTCTATATTTAAAGCTTTTCGAACCCGGACTTCTGCTTACCTGCAGATTGCGGACCCGATAGCTTGATCAACGTTGCATTCAACGCACGTATGCTGCATGATATGCGTACGAGCGAGGCGCAGTCCGCACGATCTCTGCTGCATTGTCACCGGTCGTTGTCATTGAAGCAGATTGAAATGTTTTGTTGTCGAGGGAAAGGTTAGTAGATTGTCTGCTGGGCAGAGAGACACCACGCACAGCACAGCCACACGTTAGCGCTGGCTTCAGTGAACTGGGAACAAGCGGAAGCTTTATCGCCGACGACAAGGGTCAGAACGGTACAAGGAACAGGTACAAGGTCAACAACAACGCCTCACGAATTGTCTGTCCCGTTCGTTACGTTGCGGGATATCAAAAATCTCGACTCCAATATCATAATCTTCTCGCCCTCTGTTGAGACATCGTCAGTTGTCGTCGAGTTTACCGTTTAAACGTTCACGCCCCGTTGTTGCTTAGCTCCTACCGTTACGCGTGCGTTGTGAAGTTTATTCTCGCGGTATGAACGACCCGACCCTGCCTGGCTGCCTGCATGAATTTTGAAAACCACCTCCACCGCACTCTCCTCCACATCCTCTCCACCTCCGCCGCCTCCTTCCCCGCCCACTCGCACCTACCCCGGTACTGACGGCGACTCCCTAGCCATCAAATCCTCCACCACCCATGAGAGCAACACGATGAAAGCGCTCGGCGCAACGCCAACAATGCTCTCCTCCCTCCTCCTCCTCCTCCTCCACTCGCTCCTCCTCCTCCCAGTCCACGCAGTCTTCGTCAATTTCGAGAACTGCCTGCCCGACAGCACGAGAAATTCCCGACCGCAGCAGCTACAATTCACACCACTCTTCGTCGATGCCACATTCGTCAACGAGCGCTCGACGCACTTCCTCAACCTCACCATATACGGCAATGTCTCTGGCCAGCAGTTCACCGGCAACTATCCGCCTCCCTCCGACGAGCAATGGAACAATAGCGATGTGTCTTTCGGCAAGATTGTGAATGTGGGAACGGGAAACAGGCTTGCCACATTGACTGCGGACTACATGGTCTTGACATACACAGAGGCCAACAACCCGGGCGAGCGATTCTGCGACGCATTGGTTCGGGGAGATTGTCCTCTCGGACCAGCATTCTACGCCAATGCCAGCGTCCCCTCCGAACTGCCCGCTTTCTTCCTCTCGCACGATTTCGGCACCTCATATTCCTTCAGCACGATCTCCGCCACCGCACACATCATATCCGGAGATGAGGGAGCACCCAACGTCGCATGTGTCAGCGCGCAAATCACACCCGATCTCGGCAGCAGCATCAAAGCATTGCTCAGATGGCTGCCCGCGACGATCCTCATCCTCAAGGCGGTAGCGACAGTAGCAGCGGCGATATGGTCGCCATGGGGAAGCTCGGACATCTTCAGATGGAGCAGCAACTTTGGAAGAGACGAGGATTTGCTGAGGTTGGTCACACCAGGTTTTGGAGATTGTCTACAATACATACAATGGGTGGTCTTGACGGGGAGTTTGACTGTGCAATACCCTGGCTTCTTCAGACCGGCGCTCAGTCAGGCGAGCTGGTCGCTGCTACTCTTCGACGAGAGCTATGTCAGCGGCGACAGCTACAATGCTCTGCAAGATGGACTGTACAGTGTCAATGCGACATACGGCCTCACTCGCATGAGCCAGCTCATTGGCATGGGATCTGACCAGGACATCTGGGCGTGTATGGCGATATGGCTGCTGGTCATCGCGGGTGTATTGGTCCTCCTCTGCCAATTGGGATTCCTCGCTCGCTGGCTGTACCATCTCGCCACGAACACCACCGAGGAGGATCTCCGCCAGAAGAATCTTCCCTTCACCCTGGGTATGGTGGTCCGCCTGCTATTCAACTACTTCATCCTGCCGATCGTGGCACTCAGTCTCTACCAGCTGGTCATCTCACCACGGTCACCGACAAGTGTTCTAGTTTGCGCGGTCATACTCCTGGTCATCACGATCGTCTGGGCTGGCTGGATCCTGCGAGTCATCTTCACTACCAAGCCGAGGACGCTCCTCTTCGACGACATGCCAACACTCCTCCACTACGGACCACTCTACAATACCTACAGCGACAGTGCAGCGCCCTTCGCGCTCATCCCAGTCTTCATTACGTTCGTCCGCGGTGTCGCCATTGGAGCAGTCCAACCTAGTGGCATCGCTCAAATCATCGTCCTGGCCATCTGCGAGGTCATCCTCATTCTCACCCTCAACGGCTTCAAGCCATTCCAAGGCCAAACAAGCATGAACCTATACCATACCTTCTTCGCCAGCGTCCGCCTCGGCACTCTCCTCATGATGATCGCGTTTGTGCCAACTCTCGGCGTGACCGAAGCTCCCAAAGGCTGGATCGGATATGTCATTCTCATTCTCCACGCCTGCGTCCTCGTTTTTGGATTCTTCCTCAACTCTGCGCAGACCATCATCGAAGTCATAGCACGATCGCTCGGTGCCGGTGGTGGAGCGTCAGCCGTTCGGGGTAGCATCCTGAGTTGGCGAATGTTGAAGAAGCGTCAGACCCGCCCGGACAAAGGCGACAGAGGTAGTATGATGAGCAATGCGGCCATATTGCGGGTCTCGACCAACGATGCGATGGGAAGTCAAGCGTACGGCACTCGCAGTAGAAGTGTGTCCGCCAGTAGCGCGCAGCTTCTCAACCGCAATCGCCTGAGTGGGTTTGAGAACTTCTCCAGTGTGGGAGATACCACGCCGTCTGTAGTTCCGCACTCGGAGCTCTCAGGCGGGATTGGCCAAGGCGCAAGACCTTCCATTGCTACAAAGGCAGACGGCGACAATTTCTACCGGCCACCGCGAGCGCGCAAAGCCACCATCACTGAGCCATCGACACCTGGAATCAGGTCTCGACGCAATACTGGTGGTGCAGAGTTTCCCTATCAAGACTCGCCTGGCAAAGCAAGAGTTGCCAGCTATGACAGCGATCAAGTCTCTCCTCCCCCTGTCTTCCTGCGCGATCGTCAGGAATCTGTTGACGAGACCGGCAATCGCACCGATTACGCTGTGCGCGAAGTCGACCAGTACTACCGTGGCCCGGCGCTTAACGAGCAAGCCACCCGAAAACTCAAGACCGGCCCAGCGGATCCTACAGGTCCCGCATCAGCAGCGCAGAGCTGGCTGCAGAAGATTGCGTTTGGATTTTCAGGCAAGAAGAAGGATCAGACGAAGGGGTTTGAGGTGGTGAGATCTGCGAGAATGCCGCCGGATATGCAACAACAGGACGGACCGGCCGATGAGGTGGAGATGCAGACGAGTCCACCGATGACCATTGAGTTTCCGTACCGGGATCGAATCATGCCTGACTCTCCGCTTGAGGCGACAGCTCCGGGCGCGCAACGGCCGGAGAGCCCTGTTGAGGATGATGTTCGATTCGATTTGAAGTCTGGGTATACTCTCGACCCTGAGTCTACAACCTCCCGCACCGCGACTGGATTACAGGGACCGGAGACTCCAACGATTGATCACCCGGTCCTCGAGCCCGTCTCCGCCGAAAAGGCTGCCGCCGAAGGCATCGCTACTCAAACATCAGGTCGACTCAGCCAGGAGACACGAAGCTCGCAGGTTACAGGCGCCACATCACGACCGAGCGACGTCGAGAAGGTTTACGCGCCGCGATACTCCGACCAGCCGATTCCATCCCTCGCGCCCATCGAGGGCGTCGGCGGAATCGACCTTCCTTCCCGATGGGGCTCTGCTGCATCTCGCTCGACCAATGCAGGCGCTCCTCGACCTGACATCACTAACGCTCCACGGATTCCCACGCCATCTGCGTACCCGCCTCCAGGCGAAGACTGGCTCCGTGCCATTGACAATTTGTCTTGGGACCACAACTCGTCCGCGCCAACGATGCCGAGATGCCCGACCGTGCCACGCCGTAGCTCGCGCCGCACTCCCTCAGCTGATATCCGCGCGGAGAATGCTGCCAGGGTTCTGCGCGGCAACGACGGTGTGTTTGGTGATGGCTTCGATGGCGAGATGGGTGGAGTGCCGGCTCGGAGCAATGCGGGCATGGTCTCGAAACATCGCGCAAAGGATAGCATCACGCGGAATAGTTTTGGGGCGAGTGTTGCTATGAGAGGGCAGGAGGGAGAGGTTGTTGGCGGTGCTGGGGGAGATGAGGGAGTAGTAGAGATGGCGAGTGGGGCGAAGGAGTGACGAGAAGTGGTGGGAAAGATGTGAATTATTGTGGGTTTTTGATCTTCTGATTTAGCGCGGCGTTGTGGAGGCTGGGTTATCGGGGAATATGGCATGGAAAGGCGGTCGACATGGGATCGGATATCGGGATGGGCAATGCATAGAGAGAGGTGTTTACATATGGGTGGGCTTCTGTTTCGCAGGCGTTCGAATTCCTGGTATGGGACGGGCAAAAGTCGGACGGCAAGACAGAAGGACAGATCAAAGCGAGCAGGAGATTAGTATAAATGTAATCGTCTGGCGGAGGAGAGTCAGATCGAACCAAGGCAGAAGTGCCATACAAAATCGTTCGGCATCGTCATGCTTCCTTTGCAGTGCTTCGAACGCACTCGTTGGGCCGTCGTCTCCTGCCTACGAACGTGACTGCGGTCCGGGATGATCAATTGCCAATGGATTGCATGCAGTGTGCTTTGTCAATCAATAACAAGGGCCGGAATCGCGGCAAGAGGGGCGAAAGTGGCGAAAGCTCCATTCAAATTCATGACATCAACGCCAGTGAGCAGCTCTCTCTCACTTTCACACCACATCGAACATCCTCCTCCATCCACAAACAACGCCACCAACCTCCAACGACCAACCACCCAACCTGCATACCTTTACGAAAGCCACACTCCTCCTCCTCTTCCTCCTCAGCCTGCTGACAACAACACCAACCATGGCCAACCTCCTCCAGCGCCTAATGCGCCCATTCAGCAGCTCCTCCATGCACTTCACGCCCGAGACCTCCGCGCAGACGATGAACTTGCCTGAAGGTGCCCAGCGCGCCACCATCGCCGCTGGATGCTTCTGGGGTGTTGAGCACATGTATCGCCACGATTTCAAGGATAAGGGTTTGTTGGACGCAAGAGTTGGGTATATTGGAGGCGATACGGATAGTCCGAGCTACAGGGCGGTTTGTAGTGGACGGACGGGACGTGAGTGACATTTCAGAAGCACGCTGCAGGCCATGTGCTGACAATGCAACCACGACAGACGCCGAAGCCTGCCAAATCATCTTCGACCCCACCAAAGTCACCTACGCCGCGCTCCTCGAATACTTTTACAAGATGCACGATCCGACCACCGCCAACCGCCAAGGTCCCGACACGGGCTCGCAGTACCGCAGTGGGATTTTCTACCACGACGCCGAGCAGAAGGCGATTGCGGAGGAGGTCACCAAGAAGGCGAACGAGCAGTGGTATAAGGGGAAAATTGTGACGGAGATCTTGGAGGCTGGGACGTGGTGGGATGCGGAGAAGTATCATCAGTTGTACTTGCAGAATAATCCGGGGGGGTATGAGTGTCCTAGTCAGTAAGTTTGATCCTGTCTTGCGAGGAGTGGGGTGAGAGGTGCAGTGCTGACATGTTGCAGTTTCTTGAGGAAGTTCCCGCCGTTGGAGTAAAGCTGCCCGTGTGGACGAAGTAACATGGCATCAGGCAAGGTCTGGGAGTGTTTAGCTCCGCATGCAGACAAAAATCAAGATTTGCGTCTAAGTTGACCCAAGCGATCAAGTGCTGTGGACATGTTCACGTCGTCTGCTATATCATTCTGGTTCCGACGCTCTCTCAAGCCGTTAACACCCCAGCTCCGGCAATGGGCTAGCCTTGGTGACCATTCCAAGGCGACCAGTACAGATAGGAACTACCGACCGCTGATACAATAACTAAGACTGTTCTTCGCGACCAACCATTGACGAGCGCCCAGGACTGCCTCCAGCGAGCCACGCAAGGCGGCCAATGGTCTATTTGCCGCGCTTCGTGCCGCTGTTCGAGGAAGTCTTCTTCGTGTCTCCCCTCCTTTCCTTCTGGCCTTTGGAATCCAAGCCGAACCCATCGAAGGGTTTTGTGAGGTCGTCGGGCGGCAGCTTCTGCGGCATTGGGCACATGTGACGAGCCTGGGCTCAGAAACAAGAATAGAGGTAGGCATTGGACTCTCCTACGATGCCATGTTCGCAGTCATATCTCCGGGGCATCTGCTATTTCTCCCCTCGTGCACGCTTTTGGCTGAATTCCCTGGATCGCTCAACGCCCAAAATATGGTCTTTCTCTTGAGCGGTTCACCATTGCTGCTATTAGTCTCTCCTTCTTCCCATCCTTTTCAGGATGTTCACCCGACTTCCCAAAGTTCGCTGCCAGAGGGCAATGCTCTGTCCGTCCGGCGAGATGATCACGTCCGCGCAATCTACCGTGCTGCTGTTGGCGTTGTGCCTGATAGTGTCTCTGATCTCGCCTGTCGCCGTGTCGTAGACCCATACCACGATGCCACTGTCGCATACTCGTGTTCCGCATGCAATTTGGCGGCCATCAGGGGAAAATACCGCATTAAGAAGACACGGCCCAGAGTGGTGAACCGCCATCTGTCTGAGCTCACATCCTGTGGACGAGTCCCACAGGATGGCTTGCCCATGATCATGTACCGAAACCAGGTGCCTTTTGTCCGGAGAGATAGCCATTCCCCTCATGCCGGAGCCCAGAGTGAGTAGTGGTACCTCCGTATCGGTCGCCAAATTCGATATCACTGTCGAATCAAGTGGCGAACCAGATCTCGAATAAGGCAACAAACCTAACATAAGACCATCCCGCGAGGTTGCGCACACCCGGATGAAATAGATTGACCTTCCGAGCTGCTTCACTCTGAGCTGCTTCACTACAGTCCAACTTGCCGTGTCCCAGAGCTTCACGACCAAGCTTTTCTCGTCAACCTTGTGGTCCTCGTCTCCCGATACGAGCAGCCGCCCGTCGGATGAGAAGCGAACAAAGAGGCTGGCACCGTTTCCGTTGAGCGTTTCGTTGAACATCTTAGCCGACTCCCAAGTTACGGTATTCCAGACAATTGTTCCGCTCCCTGTGCATATAGCTATGTGCCGGCCATCGGGCGAGAACGATTCGATGTTGCATGAGTGAGGCGGATTGCCGGGAGTGCCACCCTCGTAGGGGGGGTGATATCCCGGTAAATCCGTGAGCTTTTTGGACTTCCACGCCCCCGTCGCATCCCAGATATGTAGCAACGAATCCGACAAGACTGCAAGGTGCCCGTGCTGCGAGAATATTGGGCGCTCGGCACGTTCAATCTCCATGTTAGTGACCTCAACCCATGGATGCGCATCATGTTCACCATCGAAGACCGATGAACCATCCGAAAGTTGCGCATTTGCTCGCATGGGCTGCCCCAATCGCTGTGGCGGAGTCGTCGACAAGTGACGAAATGCGGTCTCGTAACCACTATCTTGAACGCTCCAGGCCGCGGATGCAAGGCTCTCAGAGTCAACAGTCCTCGGTAAGGGATGCGCAGACTCGGTGATCAAGGCACCAATCGGCCATCTGTGTTTGCGACTGAAACCAGCGCTCGGCCGCTGGGCCGGCGAAGGAGCTAGGCAGCTCTCGATCCAGGCAATGCCAGAGAAGCTGATTCTTGACGCCACCAGATGTTCCTGTGGAAAGGGCGCTTTACCCTTCACGTATTTTCTGAGAGGCCTGAAATCACCGGCTGCGAAGGGAAGCTGGGTTGTCAGCAATTGAAAGGTGATCACACCCAAGGCCCAAACATCGACGGCATTGGTATATGACGGCCCAGATTCGGTGTCGGAGTCTTCGTCGTCGTCATGAAGCAATCCCAAGATCTCAGGCGCCATAAAACCATGCGTACCGGCCCTCGTGTGCAAGGACGACAGGCTTTCAGTGAGTCTCTTGCTCAGCCCAAAGTCTGCGATCTTGACATGCCATTGAGGACCTTTACGATATACCAAGAGGTTCTACAGGACGGAACGTATCGCATCAGCCATGCCAAGTCGTTGCTGAACGCTTCACATACCGCAGGCTTCAAATCTCGGTGTGCATAGCTCAAATTGTGCATGTGCGACAGACCCTCGAGCACTTGAGACACAATCAGCTGCATTTCAGGTTCTGGCATTGCGCGTCCAACATATTGCTGCAGATCCCCGTGTTCGACAAACTCCATGGCGATGAAGATGGTGCTCGCGTTCTCGTACCATCCGAAAGACCGGACGAAGTGCTGCTGATACTGTACACACATTTTCTTAGCGTCCTCTGAACCGTCAAGAGGACCTCGCATACCTGTAGCTGTGAGAAGCGAGCAATAGCCTCCAGTTCTTTGCTGTAGTCCATTTGCGGCGAGCCCTGGGAAATGACCTTCTGGACAGCCTTCACGGCTCTGAGCGATCCTCGATTCCGTCCCTCGATACATTCTTCGCGATACACTGCGCCGAAGCCTCCCTGGCCGATGGGCCTAAGACTCCTCTTCCACACGGTCGGTGTACCATGATTGTCGTGCCTCGTGTGCACAGCGATTTGATCCTCGGTAACCGTAGCGTCCAGTCGTGCAAGCCTTACGAGGTCGTCGGCCCGCGGCATCGTAGCAGTAGGACGCAATGGTCGCAAGATTGGGTCAGATGGGCGACCAGAGCTCAGAAGTGAGGAAAGCCGGGTCTACTTCGCCACTACAGCTGTCAGGTGGCTTGCAGGAAGGCAATGCAACGTCTGCGTCTCGCTAAGTGCGACGCATCGCAGCGAGATGCGATGCCTGCGGATGCCATGATCTAGACATCTAATGCAGACACGATATCATCAGGGCATCTCGTCTTGCCATAGCACGATATCAGGATGGCGCTCAGCCGATGGCATGCTTTCGCTGAGAACGAACCGCAGCAATCTATGGAAGGTAGAAGTGAGGTCGGCGAGCTTAGTCAGCCTCTCTCTCGTTTTATGGGCTGGGCCTTCCTCCTGTTGTGGATCATCAGACTAACTATTAGTGAAGTGCACATAACTAGTGCTAAGGCATTCCTACACACAGATAGCTAAAGTAAGAATCTTACACTTAAGATTCTCTCTGCATAACAATATATACCTGCTAATTAGAGGTCTTCTTCTACTTAGCTTAAGTCTAATTATAACAGGTTATAAGCCCGGCGTAACTACTACACACTTAAGGAAGAATTGTCTGTTCTAAGCGCAGCTACTAGAACCTTACTATACACTATTTAGATAGTTAACTAGCGAGCCGAGAAAGAGCTAGTTATAACAACAGCCGCAATATAGGCTAATAAGTTTAAGACTACGAAGGAAAATAAAGTCCTAAGAAAGGGAAGTAACTTCTTAGACTAGTTAAGAATGCTTAAAGCAGCCCTTATAGACAAGGAGGTGTTAGGCTATGTTTTTTATAATATTCCCTAATACCCTGCCTAACTAAAGCTAGGAATTAAAGTTAGATATCCCTTTCTACTAACTAAGGAGAGTACTGCTTTATCCTCCTAGGCTCTAACTCCTTCCTAAAAAGAAGGAGGGGATACTCTAGTAATAGAACCTATTCTAACTAGTAGACTAAGACTAACTCCTCTCTAAGTCTAGTATAAGTATAACCTAATTGCATATAGGATTATTAGCAAAAGGATTAACTAATCTCTAAGGCTTAACTTTAGGGATATAGAGAAGATAGCTAAGGAACTATATAATACTATTATAGCTACCTACAGGCCTGTTATAACTATAAACATTTATAATAGCCTAAGGATTCTTAGAATTAGTAATATTAAGATCTAAGGAATAAATACTTAGAAGTACTATAAAGACTTCTAGAAGTAGTATTATAAGTACATCTCTATAATAGAACAATACTCTAGGTCTAAGAACATTCTAGTCTTAAAGCTTACCTTTAGTAATAAGCAGATTAGGCTATTCTTTATCTAGGGCCTCTACTATCTAGAATACCTAAGAAGCTAAAGATAATCCTATTATATTAAGAACATAACTCTTAAAGAGCTAATTACCTTATTAATTAAGGAACCTCCTCTATAGATATAGAGGACAGTAGGAGGATTTAGGGGTGCTGCAGTAGATAATAATTAGTATACTAAGTATACCTATTATATCTATATAAATGCAGATTGCTTTAAGAAGTACCCTAATAAGGCCCTAAAGTCCTAGGTATATAAAGGAAAAGGAGGATCTAATAAGGATAAGAAGAAGTCCTAAGATAAGAGTAAGAGACATAATAAGAAGGGAGGAAAGGGTGCTGTAGTAATTAAGCCTATCTCCTCTTCTAATGTAGGCTTAGGCTCTAATTTAGATAGCTTATTTATAGGAGCAGCAATTACTGCTACTAGAATACAAAGGAGTAATACTATTGTCTAGGATTCTAGTATATTATACTACTTCTTTAATAACAAGTCCTAGTTCTTAGACCTTAAACCCCTAGAAACCCTAATTAGGTTCTCTTAAGCTATTAGACAAAGTATAGTTATATACTTAGGAAGTGTAAGGATTATAATAAAGTACAAGGGGAATAAGTTAAACATTACCTTATAAGATATGTTATACTCTCCTAACTCTAATTACAACCTTATCTTAGTAGAGACTCTCTAGCTAAAGTGCAAGGTCTACCTAGATAGGCTATTTTTATACATTCTAAGGAATAATAAGAAGATAGGCAAGGTTTAGTCTACTTATAATGTTCTAATCCTCTAGAATATAACTGTCTCTTTCCCTAAGGGGAGTACTAAAGTTGCTTTTACAACTAATAGGAATATGTCCTATCTAGCCTTTGC
The DNA here is from genome assembly GCF_000219625.1 of Zymoseptoria tritici IPO323. Lineage (NCBI taxonomy): Eukaryota > Fungi > Ascomycota > Dothideomycetes > Mycosphaerellales > Mycosphaerellaceae > Zymoseptoria > Zymoseptoria tritici. The sequence goes on along the minus strand of NC_018218.1, from coordinate 187,477 downwards.
TATACCTAAGGCTAATATAACAAGATAGCACTAGAGACTAGGCTATATAGGGAACAAGATTCTTAGTGCAATAAAGGCTTAAGTCTAAGGACTTAAGTAGATTAATATATCTACACTTAAGTACTATAAGCTATACAAGCTTGCAAGGTTATAGAGAGTAGTATTAAGAACTCTAAGACTAATACCTTAATCCTTATTAGATAAGGTCTACATTAATATTATAGGACTAATCTTTCTACTAGACATCTTTAAATACAAGTATATCCTTATAATTACTAATACAAAGTTAAGAAGGAGATAGGCTATCTTTTGCAAGCTTAAATTACAAGCTGCACAAATTATTAAGAAATAGACTACTAAGATATTTAACTAGTACAAAAAGATAGTTAAGATCTAGTTCTTAGATAGAAGAGGAGAGTTTAATAATAATAATCTAATTACATTTGTAGAGAATAAGGGACTAAGATAGGATTTTTTAGCTCCCTATACTCCTAAGCAGAATAGAATTGTAGAATTATCTAATAAGGTTATCCTTAACAAGGTAAAAGCAATAATAATTAACTCTAGCCTACCTCTCCCTCTTTAGAGTTTTGTAGTTATATATATAATCTTCCTTACTAATAGGCTAGTATGCCTATTAACTAATAAGATTCCTCTTTAGGAATTTAATTAAGATCTTAATACTAGAACTCTATATATTAATCTAACAAAGGTTAGGAGATTTAGATATAAAGCATATCTGCATAATTAGGGGAGACCTAATTTATAGAAGTTCTATCCTAAAGTAGAGAAATACTAAAATCTAGGATTCTAGGAGAACACTTTAACTAACTATATAGTTTAGAAGTTTAAACTATCTGCCCTTACTAGGTTTTAGTATAAGATTGTAACCTCTCCTTATATAATATATAATAAGGATAAGGTATATAGCATAATACCTACTGCCCTAGACTTCTAGGGGGAGAGTTTCCTATAACTAATATAACTTATTACTATAGAATAGGAAGTCTATATTATCTATACTAAGGATTAAGATTAGGGCTAGGATACCTAAGGGCAAGATGCCTAACCTTTTACTACTTCTTATCTTTAAGAAGTAGAGAATATGTTTAATACTATGCAGAGAGAGAGAAACTAAGCCTCCTTTTTAATATCTTAAGGGGAGCAAACATTAGGTTAGGACATATAGTCCTAGGATAACTAACATAAGCAGTCTAAGCCTAATTAGCTAGAGGCTACTAAGTATAAAGAAGCCTCCTAGCTAGCTTAGGGGGAGTATATTTCTAAGAAAATAAGAAGTCTTAAGGGATTCTAAGGAAGTCCTAAGGGATTCTAGGAGCAGGCTAATACCTTATTAATATAGCTATAATATTAAGTATTAGTAGAGAATTGCCCTAAAAGGGAAGACCTCTAAGATTATACTATAACTCCCTTCTTAGACATTTATATTATAGGAAAGAGGAAAGTAGGGAGAAGCCCTAAGAGACCTAAAAAATTAGGCAATAAAGTAAGTCCTAAAAGCTTAGGCATATTTAGACTCTTAAAAAGTAGAAGATTAGTTATAAGAAAAGACTATAGCAAGATCTAGAAGATAGGACTTAAAGTAACAAATCCTAATCTGTCTAATCCTAAGATAGTTAAGGAAGCTCTCTCTAAATCTAACTATAAGGAATAGGAGAAAGCTATTATTAAGGAAGCTAAGTTACTTAAGTCTACAGGATGCCTTAAATAGAAACTTATTAGCACCCTTCCTAAGGGGAGAGTCCCTCTTATAGGGAAATAGGTCTTTAAGATTAAGGTACTCCTAAATAGAACTATAGAGAAGTATAAGGCTAGATAGACAGCTAGGGGATTTATACAAAGGAAGGGACTTAACTATATTAATACCTTTGCTCCTACCCTAAGAGCTATAATAAGGAGAATACTTCTGTCCCTCTTAGTTAACTTTAGCTAGAAGAGGAGACAAGTTAATATTAAGACTGCATTCCTAAATCTAAACCTAGATAAGCAGATCTTTATTAAGCTACTAGAGGGAGCTTATCTCTTTAAGAAAGATGCCTACAAGTACATTATATATATTAAGAAAGGACTGTATAGGCTTAAGTAGGCAGCTACTCTCTAGTACTACAATACTATAGACACTCTCTAAAAGCTTAGTCTAATAAGAACTATTAGCGATGCTTGCCTCTTTTAAGGGAAAGGCATCCTTGTTCTCCTTTATGTAGATAACTTCTAGATCTTTAGACAGTTAGACTATAAGATTAATAAGCTAATTAAGGGATTAGAGCAGAAGTACATAATTAAGATTGTTAATACTAATATCTTTCTTAGACTTTACCTAAAGGAAGGGAAAGATAGCTCTATATCTGTCTCTTAGGAACACTATTCTAGAGACAAACTTTAAGGATATAGTCTTAGTAATACAAAGAGTGTTAAGTACCCTCTTAATACCCTCCTTAAACCCCTTTAGGATAAGGGAACAAAGGAGGACTATAATCTCTTTAACAAGATTATTAGGGAACTGTAACATCTGTTAAACTATACTAGACTAGATATTAGTTTTGCTATTAACTATTATATAAGGTTCCTTTAGAACCTAGGACCTTTATATATTTAGGCAGCTAAACATATCTAGAGATATGTTATAGGCATAATTAACAAGTGCCTTATATATAGGAAAACTAAGGAGCAAATTCAGATTAAAGCATTCTTAAACTCTAACTTTGCTAGTAATCCTAGCATATCTAGGTCTACCTTAGGAATACTCTTTAAAATTGCAGGAGGCCTAGTTGTCTAGAGATCTTAACTGCAGAAAGAAGTAGTGCTGTCTAGTACTAAGGCAGAGTACCTCTCTCTTACTAAGGCAATAAGAGAAGTAAATTAGGTAAGGAATCTTGTTAATAAGCTCTAGCCCTTTACCTAGGCTAAAAGCATTTCTACTATCCTTATTAAAGTAGACAATTAATTAGCTATTAGCCTTATAGAAAACTATGCTAACTCTAAAAGATTAAGACATATCTCTCTTAGGAACTATTACTACAAAGAATAATATAATAAGGGGAGTATTAAGGTAGAGTTTATAAGGACAGATATGCAGCTTGTAGACTGTCTAACAAAACTAAAATCCCTAAATACTATCCTCTAATATATAGATCTATAAATCTAGCAAAAAGATACTTATATATCTATATTAGGCAGCTAACATAGACATATAAGAGAGGCTAATATAGGAATTAAACCTGTAACCTTCTAATTTGTAGTTAGAAATTATACTACTAGACTAACTAGCCCTTAATAAGAAGAGGGAAATTGCTCTTAAATTTATACCTTAATACCTGTATTCCTACCTAAGAAGGATTCCCTCCCTAGAATTACACTATTTTATTTGTTATAAAACTAAGAAGTATAATACTTAGAACACTTATTTTATTCTTATCTGTATAAAGGAAAGGAGGCAACTATATACCTCTACAAAAGCATCTAAGAAACTATAAGAAAAACACCTAGCTAAAGGAAAACTTTTCTATAAAAACCTAAAAGTATTAGAGTATATCCTAGAACCTGTAGCCTGCCCCCTTAAAACTACTACTAAAAGACTAAGCTAATTCCCCTAGAATCTTAACTTAAAGCCTAGGAGAATATTAGTTTCTATTAGGGAAGAAGGGATTTTAAGGAGAATATATATAAGATACTATGCTACTAACTACTACTTTATCTCTGCCTTATTAGAGCTTAACATTTAGCTAAGAGGAGTCTAGTTATAGTATAATACAAATCCCTAAGGATTAGGAATTATTAAACTAGGGTAGTTTTCTACTAGGAAGGCCTACTTCCTTAGGTTATACAGCTCCTCTATTACTATATTAATAAGGTCTGTAGTAAGGAGATCCTTATTAAGCTTAGCTATAAACCTATTAAAGCAAGCTATAAAAGAGAAGGGACCCTAAGCCCTAATATTTACTCTATTATAGTGTCTATTTATCTCTCCTCTAATAAATTAATATATAGTCTAATATGCTATAGAACTATCTTTGTAGATTTATAAGAGATCTCTACTACTAATAGCTCTTGCTTTATTAATAACTTACTAGAAGGTTTTCCTAGGGACAAAGAAAGCTACTCTTCTTCTAGAAGCTATAGCTAGTAATGTAGATTATATTATTAATAGCTATAAGGGATAGATAATAGATTAGCTAATAAATTAGCTAAATAGATAAGAGGTATAGATTATAAAGTAGAGGAATAAAAAAGCTAGAAGAAGATGCTTTTTAACAAGCTAAAGCCGAGTATTAGCTACATAGTAGGTAAATACCTGCTATATTTAGGTAATAGACAGCTCGTAATAATGCAGCTGCTAATAGGGGAGTGTTATAGATTATCAGACTAACTATTAGTAAAGTGCACGTAACTAGTGCTAAGGCATTCCCACACACAGATAGCTAAAGTGAGAATCTTACACTTAAGATTCTCTTTGCATAACAATATATACCTGCTAATTAGAGGTCTTCTTCTACTTAGCTTAAGTCCAATCACAACACCTCCCTTGTACTCGCTTCGCACATTACACAACCTGTGACAGGTCAATGAGCTCCTCCACAATAGGCGCAGTCTGTCGATACTGCAGCAAGCCTCAGCTGTACTCGATACGGCTGCGCCATCTCTGACAATCTCATGTAAAGTATATTTCAATTGTGTCGGTCTCCCGCCCACGTTTTTCTGCGTTCGTGCTCGCTCTTTCCTGGTTACCGTTCTGCACTTTACGCTACTTTGCTTCATACTAGATCCCTCCGTACGAGTCCGCTCTGGTCCAACACGAGAGCTGGTGGAAGATGGAAGTCGTTGGCTGTGTAAGCGCCGTGGTTGCATTGCTGAGGTAGGAGACCGTGGCGGGCATTGCGCGAAGCATGGGCTGATGGCATTGCAACAGCAAGGGCAACCAGTTGATTGAACTCATTGTAACTCTGAGAGACGCTAGAAGCGAAATCGCAGAACGAGTCACAAAGATCCAGTCACATTGGGTGCAGACGAAAGTGCAGCTCGACTTCGCCGAGCGAGCCTGGACTGGTCTTTCCGAGGAACACCAGGAAACGCAACTCAATGTTCTGGAATTACTGCACGGCAAAGTGAAGTCTGCCAATCTCCGCGTCCATGGTCTTATCAAGAAGTCTGATAGGGCCACAGGCACGCCGAAAGAACAGACAAGAATCAAACGCTCGAAGTACCTCTTCGTCAAGCCGTTTCTGGACTCTGTTATCAAGGACCTCACACAATGGCAAGAGTTATACAATCCAACATGGTTCTTGATCATGAAAATAGCGAACCCGATCATTGACACTGAGCTACAGAGGAAGGACTTGTCTGTCTCTGCAGAAGTCAACACTGTAATGCGATCAGCGAAAAGACTCAGAAGGCGTAGTCGGCACATCCGACAATGACAACATCCATATTTTCCTCTCCCCTCCTCTCCCCTGAAGTCCTTCAAGGACTGAGAGAATCGTGAATCGAGTACACTGAAGCGATGTGGCGCTCTCGAACAGACGGAACCACCCCACTCCTCGTCGACTCCATTCCCTGTCAGAGATACTCCTACGTCGGCATCATGACGCAGGACATCCGTCGCCTTGCCAGCAAACTAAAAGTGGTCGACCCGGCTACTTTTGCAGTGCTCAGATGTCGGGGTGTCGTCAAGTCACGCCACCAGGGCAGCGATCGGATTACCTCTTTCGAAATAGTCTTCGAAACACCTTCGAACCACAAGCCACGGACTCTGCGCCAACATCTCCTCATACAGCAGCCTCACTCCCTGACGGACCGCATCCATCTCGCAAAGCGACTCGCCGTGGCAGTGAACTACGTCCATACCCTCGGCTTTGTACACAAAAATCTCCGCCCTGATAATGTCATTTCCTTCCCGGACCCGAGCTCGTCTCGGCTCCCCACCTTCTACCTCATTGGCTTCGAGAACATGCGTAGCGAAGACGGATACTCCCACTTCTATGGGTCCGAGGACTGGTCGCAGAACATCTACCGCCACCCCCAGCGCCAGGGCATTCATCCCGAGGAGCGATACAACATGCGGCATGATATCTACAGTCTTGGAGTCTGCTTGCTAGAGATTGGACTTTGGAGTTCTTTCGTATCGTATGGGGAACAAGAAGTTGTTGTCGGTCCAGGAGAAGCGCTCGATCTCAGTAAAGTGGAGCTGCAGCGCTGCCTTCCGGACGACATCAAGTGGCACCTGGTCGGGCTGGCGAAGGACAAACTACGGTCTGTGCTGGGCGACATGTACACGGAGGTGGTGGTGAGCTGTCTCACTTGCTTGGACGGCGACAGTGATGACTATGGAGAACTTGTCGACGAGGAGGATGCGGACGGTGTTGGAGTCGGAGTGAGGTTCATTCAGAAGGTATGTATTTTGATGCCTGACGTTCACTGTCAAGCATACTGACCATGTGGATGATACAGGTCCTGCTGAAGCTGAATGAGATATCGGTCTGAATGTCGAGGTCGCGCGAACGCACCACGCAGCGTGCACTATTATTTACTCCAGCACATCCAGGTACCAAATTGTGTCTCGAGGTTCTGTTCCTTGTTCTGGGCCTGACTTGCTCCGATTCAATGATACATTTTCACTACCCGACATTTCTTCTCTGCATGAAGGACTTCCTGCATGCGGTCACGCAGGCGATCTCTCAGCGCCGCATCGTCCTCCGTCCGGTCTCAGGCTTCCAATGTTAAACATACATCCATGTAAGAAGATCTCTTTACCCAATCCAGTCCTCAGCCTCTCGTGGATATGGCCAATCTGAGCAGGTTTCTGAAGAGAGTGTTTTGAGCAGATACCCAAATTCAGCTGTGGAGATGACCACAGTCCTTGGAATTGATGGTCGTAGACGAGGGACATCAAAGCAGACCCCCCAACGTCGTCGTCGTTGCAGCGTCTCGACCTTACAAAGGTTAAAGGAGGGGTCGATTAACAAAGCGGAGAGGTTTAGCGTTAGCCCAACGACCAAGAGCAATAGCTTCCCGTCCATCCTGCTATTGGATCGGCCATGACCGCCGCTAAGTCATGTATGGCCCACAGTGAGAGGCCTGCCCCACTGTAAACTTGACAGCGTGAAAGCAGTTAATCGTTCATATCTCAACGACCACGGCATGAGTGAACTTCGTTGTTGCGGCATTCAAACCGCCCTACAAGCTTCCACTTTCTGGAGCTCCCACTCACCGCATGAAGGATTTCGGCCGGTCTGTTGCGAGACACTCATGGCTAGACGTTGTGGATGACCTCATTACTGTCGATGTTGTCGATGGAGGGGCAGCGACAACAGGCGCGCTGATTGACTCGGTACCTACGGGAGCTAGCTGATGTTCGTTGCTGCGCAGATGTGTTGAGGATTAATTCAATCAATTCGGAAACAAAAGCGTCTTACACACAGGCGGAAACAGCCTAGCTGACGGGAGTCTTATAGATGGCGGCTGTGCACTGGCGATAACACGCTGGCGACAGTTGGTAGCAACTTGATCGATTGAGATATATCGATGTGAAGCAGGAGATCGGACAAGAACGCAGCGTAGTCAAGGACGTTTTGATTATTCCTAGCTGAGAGGAGTGGCTCACTCAAGAGCCGTGGACCTCATCCATCATGATCGTTGCCCACCGCGGACACTGCCTCGATCCGCTTTCGTCGTGTGCCTGATTCACTCTTCTGCAATCCACGATCCTCTGGTTCATCTGTCTCGTGCTCCTGTCGTCCAAGCCCATCACCTTCCCTTACGACGTCAAAGCACTATCGCTCTTCCTCGCCTGCTCGATATCCGCCTCCTTCAACTCCCTCAACACACCTGTCTGCGCAACCTTACCCGTCAACACCGCACCTCCAATCTCCTTGGCCTGGCCCAGCATTCCAGAGGTGTGCTTATAGTACGAAATGTCTGCGTCCATCATCAGCACATACTCCACCAAGTCGTCAACCGACACAGCACAACTCACACTTGCTCCTGACCTCCACCAGGTACATTCTCGGATCCTCCGGTCCACCGTTGTGCACTCCATCGCCCAAGTCTCCAAACCATGCACTCACGACTTTCGAGTAGATCTCCTTGATCCTCGGGTCGTCGCCCGATGTCTTGACTGCTTCTCCTGTGACGCTCACCCAGTCTTGATTGCTCTTGTCGTGGAACGTCAGGTTGACTTCCTTGTTTGATTGCAGGTCGGAGATTTTGTTCGAGTGTTTGTTCGCGAGGAAGAGGAAGTCGGGTCCGGAACGCTTGGAGACGGCCATGGCGCGGGAGACGGGCTGGGAGGTCGCGAGTTGTGTCAGTCAGGGTGTATGGTAGGGGTGGAAACGGTTGCAGGAATACATACACCAGTTCCTTGACGGTAGGTGGAGAGCATGCCAATCTTGATGCCGTCGGCGATGGCGTAGAGGTCCTTGAACTTCTCTTCGGCCGAGGATTCGTTGTCATATTGTTTGGCGACGGAAGGGTCGGTTTGAGCGTCGACTTCACTCTGCTTGAGGTTTTCGGGCATGTTGAAGGGTGTTGTGGTGGTGAAGCTGCGAGAGGTTTTGCTGACGTTGAGTGCTCGAAATGTCGATGTGAAAGGTGTGATGCGAGTGATGCGGAGTGAGGAGAACATTGTGTTCAAGGAGAAGTAGTATGAGAGGGGTGTAGTGATACTTGCTTGCTTCGTGCATGAAGCTGTTCCTACCATTGCGAGGTGTGACGCGTGGTGAGCAGTCATGATGTAAGTTTGGTGGACTGCACGCCAATCGATCAGACTCGAGCGTCGCACTGAGATGCACTCTTGCATGTCTTTGACGCTCGGCGAGTCGATGCGTTGTTGTGAGCAGGTGGTTCGTCTCGGTGCTGTGGTGCCTTGTTGGTGCTGGAGAGTGATCACTTCTGCTGGTAGTAGAGGACGATCAACATGATGAAAATGAGAGTGATGAGTGCGGAAATGATGACGGCGAAGGTGATGATGGTCTTGCGAGCGATTCCAAGGTCGAGATCCGAGTTCATGAGGCTGTTAATGCATGGAAAGTTCATGATTGCGGTATTGTGCCGTTGTTGTTGTGTTGGTCGTGTCGCTGTTGTCGCCGTCAAATTGGAAGCTCAAAAGAGGCCTCCCGAAGCAAGGCTGAAGCACATTAGCTAGCGCCCGGGCTTGCCGAAGCTGTGCCCCGCCAGTCAGCTTGGGATACTGTTGGATACCGTTGGATTTTGTCAGAAGAGAGTGAACGAACGATCGGATAATATTGTGTATGCTCGTAAGTAGCAGCGTCGTTGAAGATAGATCGTATGCCGCAACGATGGAGATTATACCTTCGTTGCTCGTCGAGATATGGCGGATCTTGCTCTCACGGCTGCGAATCCGAACAGTTGTGCGACAAGTCGACACAATAGCAGACAAACGTACATCACTTAGCGGCGGGCGAAAGCGAGCCAACCACCAGCCAGTTGTCGAATTACACCTGAGGTTCGACAACTTCTGCAGCCCACTCAGGGCCTTCCTCTCCCACATATATCGTCATTTCTTGTCAACGCCATTGTCGTTGCGGGCCTATCCTCGATATGGTGCCCTCACATCTCGAGGACTGTGGTGGCGACGACGGTATTTCTCACTCGTCCACGGTTGGACAACAGTACTGGCGGCAGACATCTTTGCTGTCAGGGAAATACGGTCGCATGCAAACTCATGAGCCTTGGAAAAGGCCGAAGCAGATGGCTGTCACTACTCACTTGGTAGCCTCGCTCTGCTATACATGCAGACGACATCAGAGGGACGTCGAATCATTCAGTGCAACGAGAAAATTCTGCTCGTTCATCGTCTACACCGAAATCGTCGGCTCAAACAGTCTTGCATGCACAGAACTCGCATGTTGCCTCTGGTGCTTTGATCATCTGATTCCGATTACTCCACATACCGCTGTGCAATTGGCACTCGTAATGCGTGCTCGTCTATCCGTGGTCTTGTTGAACGACCTAGCCCACAGCCCGCAAAACTCCGTATTGTACTCCTTTCCATGCATCGCTTTTGTACGTCCAGCCGTGCCTTCGGCTCCATGCTCATCGCCGAGGATCTTGAGGCAAGCAACTGCAGTCCACAGGCGCATAGCCAATATAGTTCCCAGCGGACTCTGACTCTTCTTTCGACCCGGCGTGGCCCGTGTAATGGTGCACCCACTTCCTTCCCAAGCCATCCACATCCCACTTCGAGGTATTCACATCTCTTATGTGCAGCGTATCTCCGTGAGCGTTTTCTGGATTCGGCGCATCCGACTCGTCCTAAGAGCCGAGAGCAGCGTCCTGTCCACTCAGGAGGGTGTACACCGGTGCATCGAGCTTATCGCGACCCTTGAGGAAGTCCAGCTCCATGAGGAAGACGTATCCGAGAACTTTGCCGCCGAGTTTGGTGACGAGGTTGCCGGCTGCTGCGGCGGAGCCACCTGTCACAATGTCAGTACTTCTCTTCCTCCAAGATCTGTCCCTCTGCGTAGATTATCTCAACTCACCTGTAGCGATAATATCATCCACAATCACCACCTTCTGTCCCGGCTTGACGGCATCACTCTGCATCTGGAAAAAGTCCTCGCCATACTCCTTCTTGAATCCCTCCGTTTCGCATTGTCCAGGCAGTTTTCCCTGCTTCCTCACAGGCACGAATCCCGCACCCAATTTCAATGCTAAAGTCGGTCCGAACAGAAACCCCCGACTCTCCAAACCAACAATAACATCAATCCCTCCCTCGAATCTGCCAGCGATTTCCAATTCCAGAGCGCGAATGAGATTGGTGTGGAGGTCGTGGTTGGAGAAGAGCGGCATGATATCCTCAAAAAGGATTCCCGGAGAAGGAAAGTCGGGAAATTGACGCAGCCCACCTTTCAGCGTGCTCTTAAGACTGGCGAGTTCGGAGGCGCGGGCGGCATGGGTGGTGGAGAGTCCTCCCTGGGCGGCATGTTGGGCAGGAGCGGTAGTGGGGTCGCGAGAGTTGGGACCAGGATGGGAGGCTGTTGCGGAAGGGTCGGCGGCGGAGTGAGTTGGTCGTTCGGCGGAGGACATGGTGGGAAGGAAGAGGGGGAGGAGGGAAAGAGGATTATGTACGTGCGAAGAATGTGGTAACACGGGAGGGTTTGAGTCTCGGGGTGGTGTACTGTAAGGTGCTGCACAAGGCTGGTAACCGTGCAGGGGGGGGAGGATATTGGATGTCGGCTAAAACTTTTTTTTCCTTGTGATTTGATTGTGATTGAGGTGAGCGTGCAGGGACAAGAGCTCCACGGGTTTGCTTGATTTTCCCTTTCGGCCCGCTAAGCCCATGCGTCGATAGTGGTGGTGGTCGTGGAACGATTTGAGTGACGAGTCACGATCGAACGTCTTTGTTGTGGATGATTTTCGTTGGGAATTCTGTCGATACTGGATCGTTGGATGCCAATCATCAATGCGGATCCAATAAATGGCGGTCAACACGTGTACCTGTCGTTGTGCATGAATGGCGTGCGAGATATACGCAGGAAAGTCGTCGGCGGAAAGATAAAAGATTGCTAGGGATGCAGAGAGATGGAGAGTTGCCCGCGTTATTGGACCCCACCCTGCTCCCTCTTCTTCAACCGTACGACAACGACATCGTCAACATCATCGTCAACATCTTCCACATACAAAGAACATCCAACCCCCCGACGGCAACAACAAGGTTTGCACAACGACATGTCAATCACCGATCGTGGCGTTCCCCTCCAGCACACAGTCCCACATCCCACGACTCTGTCATTCAGACAAATACGGAAATCCGTCTCACTTCGAGTGACGAATGCACGAATTCACATGTGCATATTCGACTCACGGCAGCTTGCGTACAGCGCGGGATGATTGCTCGATCTCCTGCTTGTTCGAGATTTGTTGAAGATTCCCCAGATCGGTCTGCACAATCTGCACAGGCACAGGCATGTATACGTTTTCTTCCTCCAACTCCCCAGCTATCTGCAAAGGCAGGCATATGCATAGCTTACATAGCTTACATAGCTTACATATATGTTATCTTAGCAAGCTCAGACTCTCTAGCGAGAATGTTTGTTTTGAACCTAATTCACCCTAGCTAATTAGCGCTTCGCGCTAATATCCCCGCCCTACCCTATCCCTCCCTAATACACCCCGGACTACCTCGACTAATAAGAGATGTAGGCTAGGTATTCTCGTAGAGAGTCTAAGAGACTTTAGTTCCGACCTTAGTAGAGTAGATTTAGGCTTTAGTAATAGCGACTACCTTTACGCTACCGTATATATCGATATTAACTATACCCTATATTACCCCGAAACTACGCCTATTCGCATCCGCTACCTCGGCGCTATTAATTCTACCCTATACCGAAGTCGCTATATAATCCGCTCGAGCTATACCTCGCCGCCTTTAAAGCTACCCTCCTAGGCGGATATCGAGTTCCCTTAGTCTATATTAAGACGACCCTCGTTCTCCTATACTACTCGAAGACGATAGCGACTCGGACGACGGCCCTAAGGACGAAAACGATAATTATAACGACCTAACTCGCCGCGAAAACGAGGCCGTAGACCTCCTTATACGACGCGTTACGCGTATAATAGTACGGACGAGGAGGTTAACGGATACTAAACTATAACTCCTCTACGATATATTAAAGAACGAACTCTATTAGTCCTTTCCTAAAATGCTCTAGATATAGGTAGCGGCTAGCCGCGAAGAGGTAGAACATATTCGCCTACGCTCGAAGTACTATAATATACTCGAATAGTAGCGGTAAGCGATGCGCGACGTTATATATTAGGACGATATACGGACCGCTCTTAGAGGTAGCGTCGACCTCGTCGAGGTAGATAGTATACGGAGGGAGCTATATACTCTAACTAGAGAGTACGAGTTGTTCGGTAAGTTCTCGCCGGACGATAGTATAGATATCGAGAAAGTAGACTTCGCGGCCGCGTATAAGGAGATAGAGACAATAGCGCCGTCTTAGTTCGGTATACTTAACCGACTCGGCTAGAATTAGCGTACGTATCGGGATAGTTATACTAAGTCTACGAGTATGCCGCTTACTATTTATAAGCGTATATTTATAATTACGGCGATAGTATACTATTCGCGTACTAGCTAGACTTCGAACAAGTTTATATACTTACTATCGAAGTACCTATAGGGCTCTAGTATTAAGAGGCGCGTCGTCGAGACGTTGTAGGGTCTTAGGTTATATACGAGTTATTACTAAGGACTTAGTCTATTAGAGTAGATTATAGCTAAAGGAAAGGTCCGTTTATAATTTCTTCTTATGTTCCCTATTTACCCCGACTTACCCTATACTTCCCTATACTACCCCGTTTAGTCGGCTATTATCTAGTTTTATAGCTCCTGTTCGACCTAGTAGAACCCGTTATAACCCTTTATACCCCGAGTTACCCTATTTATGCCCTAATATTAGACTCCTTAGTCCGGTTCCTCTTAACGATAGCTAGTCTAGGATTAGCGTAATACCCCCGACGCCCCCTATCCGCCCCGATATACCTATATATACCTAGATATACCTATATACACCCCGGTATACCCCGCCTAATAAATATGTCGTATATTTACTCTATATACAAAAGGGTAGGCCTAGTATTAAGAACCGGACTAAGGAGTCTAACGAGGCTAGAGCACCCTCTACCTATAAGCCTACTACTCTAACTACCGTATTAACTACGTTTATATATAGTAGCTCTCCCGACGACTACTTATCCTTCCTCTAATCCCTAGTACGGCCTCTACCCGCTTAACCGTAATTACGAAATTAGGAACGACGATTATAGCCTCTACCCGCTTAACTATAATTACGAAATTAGGAACGATTCTAATACGGCCTCTACCCGCTTAACTATAACTACGAAATTAGGAACAACGATTAAGTACGGCCTCTACCTACTTAATTGTAATTACGAAATTAGGAACGATTCTAACACGGCCTCTACTAGCTTAACCGTAATTACGAAATTAGGAATAACTTTCCCGGAATCCGGTATACCCTAGAAAAACCCTATACACCCTAACTAGATCCTGTTTACCCCTCTTTAATACCCGTTACCCCTATATACCCCGGTAGAACACCCGGTAGTCTAACTACTATTATAGGAGAAGGTTATATAGGTTGCGAAGGCCCTTAAGCTCGTGCTCGTATACGATAACCTTAACGTTCGTATTACGAAGTAGTAAGAGGTCGTCGGTAATACGACTATGTCGTAGGAGTCCTAGACTAATGCCGCGATTGTCGTTAAACCGGGATTTCTAGACGGCGGCTTAACCTAGGAAATGTACCGGCCGGCTATACCTTTAGACGTCTATAATATATACGAGTCTAATAGTATAGTAGGGGGCTAGACGCCGGCCGTTTTACGAGGCCTTATCGCTAACGCTATTAGGACTATGCACCCCGGCGTATATACGCCGTTTAAGGACCTTCCGGATTTGTAGCGTACCCTCGTTGTTATAGACGAGGTCCTCCCTACCGAGAAGATAGAGTACTATTAGTTAGCCGGTATAAAGGAAGACGAAGGCTCGCTCTCTAGGACGCTTAGGGTCTACGACAATATCGTCCTCGATTAGCTATAGTTTAAGGCGCTAGCGGACCCGACTTCCGACGAGCATAATATGTTTAAGTAGTCCCTATTACTTACCTATAGCGATAAGTTAACCGCCCGTATAATCCTCGCGTCGAAGGCGATTTATAGCTACTTATCTAGACCGTACGACCGGCGGAGCTAGCTACTCGGGCTAAACTCTTAGTTCTACGTTTAGCTTAACCTCCTATATACTATCGTTCGGACCTATTAGGCCCCTGCCCCTAGTACTCGGAGTAAGTACACGTTAATAGGTAATATAGCGTTCTAGGGTCGCACCGCTTATATACGCGATAATGTTAAGTACTATATTACGCGGCCTTTAATTGCGTAGTCGTTTAATACTCGCGTCCTCGCTCTGTTCTACGCTATAATATAGCGGCGTAGAATTAGGATGCCCGCCTAGAGGACGTAGGAGAACGTAAACTATATCTTATCTCGACTTTAGCCGGCTGTCTTTAACGCTCTCGTTAAGGATATGCGCCTCTAGGCGTTTACTAAGGATGCTTAGGACGGCGATAGCTATAAGGACGACGAATTCCGTACTATATACTGCTTCCTATAGGAGTCGGAGCAGTTCCTTATACTATAATATGCCGTTAAGTACGGTAATATTAGTATGTTGCGTCGGTTAGTAGACGTACTTATCCTAACCTTCTTCGGAGCCGGCTAGGGCAACTACGGGCGTATTATGTTGCACTATCGATAGCTATTGTCTAATAGTGTTAGCGATAAAGTCCTATAGGACGCGATTCTAGACTCCGGCCTTATTAACTAGACCGGTAAGGCTAACGGTTTTAAGCCTATTAATCTAATGTTAGAGTATCTAAACTACTCGTATAAGAACGAGCTCAAATGCTATAAGACATCTACCTACGACATCGACGACGTACTTAAACGTATGTTATTGTCTAACGTATAGCTCCGCTCCTTATACGAGTAGATAGAGAATAAGTTCGGCGGCTCTAATAGCGGCAAGTATACGAGGAAGGACGTAGGTCTAGACATCTATATACTAGCTACGTATCTACTAGATAGTAGGTTAGTATAGGTTAGGCCGGCCGACGACCTTAATAGTAATACTTTCTCTTCCGAGGATATATATACTAAGGGCATAGACGTACTTACGACGAAGGTTAAAGACTTTAATGTACGGCGGATAAAGTTTATAGTAGACGAGGACGTCGACGACGACGGTAATAGCGCTATGTTTTTTAAGACCGAGGAGTATATTAAAGTACTAGAGGACCCGGACACTAGACACCGAGAGGAATACGAGACGCTAGACTTATCGGCTATAGATTAATTAATTAATTAATTATTACTATTATTACTACTATTACGGTCGTCTAACCTATAATATTATTATAAACTCCGATATAGAAACCTATTACCCGATATAAAGGCCTAAACTATTATAAACTCCGATATACCCCGGCGAATGCCTCTATATCTTTACGGCATTTTATATAGCAATCCTACTAGCACCGGCTCCGCTACTTCTATTTCTACTAGGTCCTTTCGGAAACAAGACTCTATTCGCACTATCGCCTAGTAGCGAGCGCCTACCCTTCTTTCTCGGACTATACTTACTAAACGAGCAAGCTCTACTACCTTAGTAATAGCGACAGCGAGCATACGTCTTACCGGCACGCTAGATCTACTTCTTCCTATCCTCGCTATATACCTAGCATTCTAAATTGTCCTTAATATAGCGCCCGTAGCGCTTATTACTAGTCTTCTACTCGCCGAGATTAGTCTCTATAATGCGGCTAATATACGAGACCGTATTACTAGCGTTCTACTTGCCCTTACCCTTCTCCTTATCGGTAGCGACATTCGACTACTACTTGCCCTTAACCTAACTTATATACTCCGACTTCTCCTTACCCGCGATCGTAAATTTCTATTTAAAGCGCTTAAATCTACTTACTTTATACGTACTACGTATTATCTCTAGTCCGCTATTACTACTGTTACTATCGTCGCCGTCGTCGTTCGGTCGTAGTAGCGTAGCCGGCTTACCGGCGAATATTATAGCCGGAGCTTCTACGCCGGGCGGTAGTATAATTAGTATATATAGCGAAGGTTAGCGAGGCGGAGGAGGTAGAGACCGGCGAGGCGGCGAAGGGGTTAGCGAGCGGCGAGGTCTAAAGTAGTTAGTAAATAAGCGGATAAGGCGTAAGTGTTAATACTTACTAATTATCGTCGTCGGGCTCGCTTACCGGTAACGGCTAGTAGCTACTATCTAATCCGACCGAAGGGCTCCGCTATAGAGGTAGCGGAGGGCGGTAGCCGGCGAAGTCGCTCGGACGAGTTCTATATATTACGCGCGTAGATAGGTCCGTAATCGGATTATTAATATTAGGGCGGCTAGGGTAAGGTTAGACGTAGCTATTCGGAAGCTCGTCGTCGAAGGGACTAAATCCTATTAGTATAGCAACTATATTAAGGTGTAGGTAATAACTTACGTCGGATCGGACAGGCCTATAACATTAGATACTACGGAGGCGTAGCGGACAGAGGGAGGAGCTACGGGAGAGCTAGTAGGCGAGGAAGGAGCCGGCGAGGGGGGGGAGAGAATGTTATTATCTTCGATAACGAGAGAGCTAGTAGGCGAGGAAGGAGCCGGCGAGGGGGGAGGGAGAATGCTATCTTCTTCGATGCTATCTTAGAGTTAGTATATCGAACGCTACGAGAAGTAAAGATGCGTATACTTAGTTATAACTATATTACCCTCGTTATCTATAGCGGTTACTATAGGGGCCGCTACCGCCTCGGAAGCACTATCGCTATCTACGGCGGTGTCGTAAAAGAAAGGGCTGTTTATCCGTTAGTAAATAGCCTATATACGCGGATAATCGCTAATATACGTAGCCTAGACTTCTTCTTCTTCTTTTTCGTCGCTACCGTAGACGGGGACAGGGAGCGTAAAAGGGAAAGCTACGGGAAGAGGGAGGACCGGCGTAGCCGGTACGGCGACGACGGGGTTAATAAGGGCAGCGGGTAAGGGGAGTTAGACAATTAGCTAAAGTAGACGTTGCGGACGGAGGTTAGCGATGCGCTAGGCTATACGGACGCGCGCGCGAGCATTATAAGCGAGTACCTATCGATAAGAAGAGACCTAGCTACCGTAAGCTAGGTTACCGAGAGCGATAATCTAAGGGACGCGCGATATAGCGGATATAGCGAGCGTAAAGGAGAAAGAAGAAGGAAGAAAGAAGAAAGAAAACGAGAGAGGAAGGCTACTATACTATAAAGTTATCGAAGTCGAAGTTGTTATTATTACTAAAGAAGAAGAGAAAATTAAGACGAGGTAGAAGGGGTTTTGTATTTTCTTATAGGGTTATTGTTTGTTTGTTTGTTTGTTCCATTTACGTCCTTTCGGAGTCCAAGACTATGTAGGACGGCTTTGCTATAAAGGCAAAGCAGTAGATCTAGTTACAATCAGATTTTTCGGTATTCTTTGACCTTAGGGGAGACCCCGTGCCTAAGGCAATGCTAAAGGACTTTAAACAAATGCGAGACAAAGGAAATCAAACGAGTGTTGCAGCCTAAGGCTGCAGAATTTTCGCGCCAAGCTTTTGCAGAATTTTTAGCGGATCCTTCCGCTTCGCACACACGCTGCGAATTCGAAAGAGATGCAGCGCAAGAAGCAGCTGTCTAACTCGCTGCCTTCTCTTGTCCTCAATATGCCTTTGTAGAACTATATGCCGCCTTCTAGCGCATATAGCTACGCAGGTTGATCGTAGAGTTGTAGATTCCACCGAGTTCTAGCTCTTTAAAGTGCATGTATGCTTCCTTCGAGGGCGACGAAGTCTCTAGAGAAGGGACATGCGATTTCGATTCGGATTTCGAGGAGGTGCGCGTATAGGGCAGAGTGGACTGCTTCTTTCTTCTTCTCGTTCTCGTTCGTAGCGTAGAGGGCTATTCGTTCGAATCGTGCTGTTGTTCTGTTGTAGCTCGTGTTTCGAGGCGGATTTCGAGAAGGATTTCGGGCGGATTCGAGAGGTTTTCGAGGAGGTTTCTTCCGGACTGTCTTAGTTTCCCTTCCAAGGAAGGTACTTACGACGGCCACCGCGTGAAGGTGCAGTCTGTTCGGCCGTCTCTTATAGGGTTAGCTAGGGTATATTCGTTTATATTGTCCTATAACGGGGTGCATTATCGTTATGCGTATAACGCATTTAGTAATAGCTCGTAGGGCTCGACAATACGACAAAGGATGCCTAAAACACGTAGTAAGGAAGTAAAGTAAACATCTAAGGACTCCTATTATAAGAAAGGGCCGGACAATTACTAAATATAGCGCCTACGACATATAAATCCGGTAACAATACGAATATAAGTAGGATCTAAGGGAAGAACGAACAGAATCTAAAGGAAAAGTAGATAGGGTCTAAAAGAGATATAATAATTCGGTAAGTAGCTATAGTAGTATAAACGATGCCGCTAAGACGGAGCTAGTAAGGTTAGAAGTAAATATAACTAGCCGGATTCTTACGGGGTGTACTAGAGTAGAGCAGATTAAACTAGAGTGTCCGCATTAGGGCATTGCTAACTAACTATACCTTATTAGCTCGACCTCCTTTAGCACCGCGAACCTCCTATAACTCGGCGGCTTTCGCTATCTACTTCCGCTCGCGACCTCTAGTAGACGTCCCCGACTACGTAATCCGTCTAATATTCCCGTTAACCGGCTATAGAGGCGTCCGAACTACGTCTAGTATTATAGAATATCGTATACGCTTTCGACTTAGCCGAGAAGCTAGAGTTCCGGCGTCGATTCGGCTTCCTCTACGTAACGGTGTCGCCTAGACAGTACTAGGAGCCGTATTCTATAGCGGATTTGGCGTATAGCTGTTATGTCTACCGACTTTTCGTACCGGGATCGTACTAGGAGGTATATTTAGTAGCGGATTTAGCGTATAGCTATTATTTCTACCGACTTTTCGCACCGGGATCGCACTAGGAGGCATATTTAGTAGCGGATTTAGCGTAGGACAGCTATTTCTACCGACTTTTCGTACCGGGATCGTACTAGGCGCTATATTTTAGTAAGGATTTAGCGTAGGATAGCTATTTCTACCGACTTTTCGTACCGGGATCGCACTAGGCGCTATATTTTAGTAAGGATTTAGCGTAGGACGGCTATTTCTACTAGCTCCTTATACTAGGCGAGCACCGGGAGCTATATTTTATAGCGGATCTAGCGTAGGGCAGCTATTTAGTAGCGTATATCGTAGAATCTAGCTATCGGGACACGCATTTTATAGCGGATCTAGCGTAGGACAGCTATTTAGTAGCGTATATCGCAAAATCCGGCTGCCGGGACACGCATTTTGTAGCGGATTTAGCGTAGGACAGCTATTTAATAGCGTATTTTGCTAGTTATAAGTGCTAGGGGCGGTAGAGGGCGGCGTACTTTAAGAAAACCGAGGGCTAGGGGCGGTAGAGGACAGCGTATTTTACTAAAATTTAGTGCTAGGGGTAGTAGAGGCAGGCGTACTTTATAGAAACCGAGCGCTAGGGGCGGTAGAGGACAGCGTATTTTACTAAAATCTAGTACTAAGAGTAGTAGAGGCCGGCGTATTTCGTAGAAATTAACTACTAGGGGCGGCGGAGGACTATATTTAGTAGCGGGGTAAGGCGGGGTATATAGGGATACTCCGTTTTCTCGCGGGTTCTACGGTAGAATCGGTAGTTATTACGGGGTATATTAAATCGACGTCGAATTCCGGTACGAAGGGGCACGTATATTACCTAGAGGGTAGTAATTTATCGTCGGACAGTAAGAGATTCCTCGGATCTATATACCGATAGCGCGTAAGCGGCGATAGTATAGGTCGGGGATTACGCTATAGCGACGAGGTTACGTAAGGTAATATACCGCGTCTTCCGCTAACGTCCGTATACGGCGGTATAACTCGTCGTAGTAGTAGCATCGTATAGGCCCCGACGAACTAACGCTAAGTTAGCGAAGATAATATAAAATCCTCTCTATATAAAGGCGACGATAGACGATCGCCCTATACACCCTCTAAGGGCGGCGACGAGTTAATTAAGGCAGCGGCCGACTACGAATATCCGTCGTTTAATAGACGAAGGGTGTTAGGTAAGAAGTCTCTCTCGAAGGATGTCGCTATACTCTCTACGCCCTCCGCGCTAACCGTCGAGGTAGCGACGAAGGAGTCTTTAACGGATACCTACGTAGCGAAAGAATAATAGACGTTCGTAGCGGGTGTTACTAGAGCTACGAGAGGTCTGCCTACATCTATACGATCGGCTATATTCTTTAATTTAATACGCGTAGTAAGTATATTATCCCTCGAATTAATACGCTCGATCTATTAAGCCGACGGTAGTAATAATTCGTCTACCGAACCGGATTCTAACGCTAACTCTTACGACCGCGACTTCGACTCTATTATACGATTCCTTTTAGCAACCGCGTAGTCCCGGTATAGGTCTAAGCTAGTTAAGATAATGCCTAATATCGACTATATAAGATCTCTACCCGTCTCGGGGGTCTACCGGCGCTGTAGTCGAATAGCCGGCATTTTCGATAGGAGGTCGTCTATACTATTACACCGCTTATTATTAACGAAGGTATACGCGAGCCCCTAACATAACTTAGTAGACATCTACGCATTAATAGGTAGGGTTATTCGATAGTTAGCTTATTAGTACTCGGACTTAATTTTCTCTCGGGCCTACGTCTCGATTGCCTATAGTACGAACTATATACGTATATGCTTACGAGGACATACTAGCGCTTCCGGTAGAGTATAGAGGGTAAACGGACTAACCGGGAATTAGTCCGGATTATATATACTATAGTACCTACCCTTATCGACGGGAACCCTAGTAGTACTAACGGGGAGTCGATGTTCGCCTAGGAATAAGAGGAACACCTTACGATAGTATAAAGCGTCGCATAAATCCCTCTACTCGATAGGTAAGGCCCGGCGTTGCGCTATATCCGTCTTCGACTAGAATAGTAGTACTAGTTCTATAGGCCTAACATTAGTCGGGGTATATATACTTAGCCCGGGGTATTACGAGTTATATAGGGTTTAACTATACTAACCCGGGGTTTACGTAGATTTAGACTCGGAGCTAGAGCTATCGATAACGTATACCTAGCTTAGGCGACTCTGTCTACGATCGACCGCTAACTAGTTACGACTCCCTCGCTTACGCTTCGTCTTCCCCTTCCCCTTCCCCTTCCCCTACTTATTTATAACCCTATCCTTAAACAGCGGCTTATTACTATAACGATACTAGCCTTAACTACTAAACGCCTAATACGGAAGGAAGAGATACCCGATACTAGTACGCCCTTTACTACGGCCGCCTCTACCGAGCCGCTACTATATATTACCGAGATCTATACCGATCGGGAAGCGCTAGACTACTACCCTCTCTACGTTAGGTATATTAACCCCTATACCGAGAGAGGTAGTCGCGAAGACTATACGAGCGGTAGAGCCCTCGTTCTTAAAGTCGCTATACGTAACCTCCTTATTAAAAGGCGGCGTATCGGCCGTAAACGATCGGACGATCCTTAGGATATCGTAGCTAACACTAGGACTACTAATATATCGATCCGCCGGCGGCGCATCGCGCGTTATACGTACTAACGTATTATAGAAGAACTCGATACTATTAGTAATCCTTCCGAGGCTATCGATAAAGATAACGGTCTTCGGGATACGGTATAGCGTTACGTAGCCGTTAGTAACTATATAATCTAAGAAATCCCCTAGTTGTTCGAAGCCTCCGAGCTTCCCTCGTAGTATTAGCCGTAGAACGATTATAATGTCCGGCCGGTCGATCGTCGTTCGTACGACCTCGGTTTAGTATATATTACGTCCGATAGCTCGAAACCTAGACGACCGGAGGACAGTTTATTCGGCCTTCTCGCTAAGTATAGCGGAGTATCTAAACTATACGACATCCTTAGTTAATAGCTTACGTAGCTCGCCGAGCTATATAAACGACTTACGGAACTCCTTACCCTAACTCGTAATAGTATAGCACTCGTCGATAGCTACTATACTAATCCTAGGGACCTAGGTGCTCGTAGACGAGGATAGCTTCTTTAACTATGTCCTAAACGCCTTAGACGACGCCTACTCTAGTCCGAGTAGTACGTTAGCACACTACCTATTACTAATAAGAGCAAGTAAGCCTTATTGCTTCTTCTTTGCCTCCGAGGTTAGTAACACCGCCTTAGCTATACTATCGCTAATACGAATAATATCCGCCGTCTACTCTTCGCCGAGCTTACTAATTAGTATAATCTAAATAGTAACCTTACGCGTTAATACGGAGAAGGCGTAGAATATTACGCTCTTACCGAATCTAGTGCGAGCGATTAAGAGCGTATCCCCCTTATAGTATATTAACCGACGAAGTATACGCGTCTACTCCTCTCGAGGAGGGAAGCTAAATAATCGCGTAAGACATAGCTTTAACACTATCTTTTAAAGGGAGACGTACTCCTTATACTCCTTTACTACCTTATAGAGCTTATTAATAGCTAAGGTCGGAATAGTATCGATGCGAACATAGAACGGTCTAGCCGTAGGCTATACGGCGTTCCTCGTCTACTTACTAGAAGCACTAGTAGTAGGAACTCTATTAGTAGGAACTCTATTAGTAGGAACTCTATTAGTAGGAACTCTATTAGTAGGAACTCTATTAGTAGGAACTCTATCGGTGCGCGCATCGCGGCCGCCCTTAGCGCTAACCCCTAGTATACGCCGATTCTAGGTCCGCCTATATAACCTCTTCCGCCTATCGACTATCTTTAGCCTACCTAGCATCGTACTCTAAATAGTCGGGTTTAGTTAGGGTATATTAAGGTTAAGTCGGGGTATATTAAGGTTAAGTTAGGGTATATTAGGGTTAAGTCGGGGTATAGTAGGGTTAATCGGGCGTCGCTAGGTTTAGCTATAATCGACCGTAAACACTAGAGAACTCTATAAGAAGGTAATACTAAATAGTACTCCCGTAGGAAGGGATAAGATAGGGTCGCTTAGGATAAGATAGGGTCGCTTAGGATATATTAGGGTCGCTCGGGGTATATTAGGGTCGGCCGGGTTTAACTATACTATAAGAAAGATAACGTAGAGCGAGTATATAGGGTAGTTCGGGGTATATCGAGGTATACCGGGGTTAGTTAGGGTGTACTAGATTAAGTTAGGTTTTAGCGAAATCGATAGTAATTCGCGCCTATAGATACGGATATAGAGGACTACGACTACGATAACGGACGAACGTACGAGGACCGGATACGCGATAGCGATACGAGACACGTCGTCGCTATAAGTAGTAACTACTCTACGCTCGACAAGCGGTAGTTAGTATAGTACTAGATACGTAGAAATAGTAGATCGATAGACGCGTTATTTTATTTAGAGTCTTACTCTTTTCGGATATCTCTTTCTACGAGGCTAGTATACCCGCGCAATCGAAGTAGCGCGATAGGTTATTAGAAGAAACGAGGGGCGGTTTCGTCGTCGTCGTCGTCGCTAGCGTAGACGCTAAAATCCTAAACGCGCTACTCGAACGCGCTTTTCGACGCGAAGGTATATATCGACCGTTATATAGCGACGGCGCTCCGTTAAAATGTAGGCAATATATAAATCGGCTTTGGCGCTTACGATTGCACCCGGTTCGGAGATAGTAGAGGCGATGTTTATATAATAGTTAATAAGTAGATTTATATATAGTCGGAATCCTAAACGCGCTTTACTAAACATAGAACCAAAATCTCTTAGACGCTTCGCGAAGGACTTTAACCTAACTAATCAAATCTAGTCGTCTTATTAGTCGGGGTCTACCTGGGTCTTGTGGGGTCTTTAATTCACGCTAAATATGCAAGGCCCTCGCGAAGATGAGTCTGTGCTTGCTGAGATAACATGTATGATAAGCCCACCGCCACACGATCGTGTATCCTGTACCCTCCTACTCCCTGCTCGCGTCTTCTTGCACATACCTCTCTCAAAGAGGGGCTCGGAATAAGCATTCGTCCAAGACAAACACCCAGATGATCAGCAGTCTTTGTCCATCACACCTCAAGACGTACAAGCGAGCTTCTTTCCGCACGCATGTCTCACAACGGGTACCTGCACAACCATTCATTCCTTTCGCGGAATTCCGCTGCAACACATCACAAACCTGTCGTAGGTCGTGCTTGAGCATTGGGTAATCTCGGGTCCCGACATGTCGCATGTCTTTATCCGTCGGGGTAAGTTGCACAAAGGTCGAATGTGACAGTGTGGATGGACGAGGGTCTCTTTGTCCGTAAGAGGGATTCTTCGAGCAGTGTGCTACATCAAACGTGATGAGATGGTTGGAGCCGATGTGAACAGTCAATCTTGTTGAGACGAGGTCTCAGAGCTTGAATTGCTGGGAAATCGGCTTCGCTTTGTTCTGCTGCTCGATGAACGACCGTCAAACATGCGAGTACTCGTCGGCCAATACGACGCTGACCCCACGTCAATGAGGCATGATTAACGCTGTATCACACTTACGTACAGCCTCCACAACACTTCGCCTGCCAGAGACAGTCCTGATCGTATGGACCTCCAACACGGCGAGCGACACCTCCATGGCCGATGTCCGGCTTCACACCTCAAAAATCCATGGTTTATGGAAACAAACATTCACACTTCATCATCTCACCTTCACATTCACACCTCCACGATACTGTCGCGACGATGGTAGAACTTCGCAGCAGCAACAAAACCACCAGTGGAGGACCCAATTCCCACATCAAGAAGAAGTGTCGCATCGAAGCCATCGAAGCGGAGGAAGGCTTCACAAACCGAGAGGGCTGCAAAGAAGCAGCGTGGAAAGAGGAAGACACTCGTGAAGCACCAGCACCGGGAGCAAGAAGCCGAGGTTGAGGTGGACAGTGCTATCGACGTTGACCGTTCTAGCACGTCCAAAATGTCTCTCCACGGCACCGAAGTCCTTCGAGAGACCCTCCCCTGACCCAGCGACGTCCATGGCCTCCATCGGGCAGACTCCCTATCGAGAGTGTGTAGTTCTGAAGAAGCGAAGTCGTCGCTCTGCATCCGCTCACCTTTCCAGACCTCCACAAGCGACGCCGAACCGTGGAGATGGATTAAGTTCAACCCCAGCCGGGACAGCATCCAGGAGCGGCCAGGAAGCCGACTCTAGGACCAACAGACGACAGCTAAAAGATGCTGCATGAGATTTTATGCAACCTCGTGCGAGGGATCTCAGTCTGGAACGCTCAATCTCACCGCCATGTAGTATCTAGCAATACTTCTCGGACTTCTTAAAAGGCACTTTTCAACACTTGAACGAACAAGAAAAGTTCAGAGTATACTATGCAGTTGTAACAAAGCGGTAGTCCGCTGAACTCCTGCGTCTGGAGCTTCGCCGAGTTGAGCAGGTGCTCCTGGATAGTCGCAAAATGCTGTGAGCCCGTATCGAACGAAAGTCGAAGAGAAGTCTCCTGAACTGGCTGCTCGGAGTAGGTCGACAAGATCCACACAACTCACCTTTACCTGGTGTATATCAGCTTCTGCTAGGTGAGACTTTACAAGGTCCCTGGGTGATGTTCGCTGCACAGCCGTGCGGTCTGGCCTTGCATTGGCCTGGCGTGAAGGGTATACCTTCCTCACCTGTATGGGTAAGTTGATGACCACCATCATCGTGGGCGCATCGTCACCCAGTGGAGTCTCCACGATTCAAGGAGGAGTAGGTACCAGGCAACAGCCTCGGTGGCGGGAACGCAACAGCCGCTTCACTTTCACTCTTCAAAGCACGGCACATCGACCAGCACCTCTTTACAGGACGAACCTCGAAATGGCACAAGTGCCGAATCTCCCTTCGTGAGCCTGTTCGACGAGGCGTTCGAACGCGCCGAATCTCCTTTCGTGAACCTTCTCGAAGAGGCCGCCGAAGGCATCGAATTTCCTTCCGTGGACCCATCGAAAGCTACCGGCATGGCCTTCATTCATGTGCAAGAGCTTCAGGGTGCCAAGTAGAGAATCAGGATACGGATGGGGCGGCTTGAGAAGCTCAAGGCCGAGCACGGGAATCGCATGGAATGATACAAGATCCTGCAGAAACAGGTTGACAAGGTTAAGGACAACCAAGACTACACCGCAACATCAATCATTCCTATCACAAAACCGCTTTTTACACTCACTTACGCTGAACATGTGCACACAGGGATATCCCAATTACACGTGCGGTTGCAGGACCAAGGGCGCGTTCAAGCAGTGCCCGACCCTCTTTAGGATCTGCAGTCGAACTTGCAGTGCGAATACGTGCCCGCGGAGGAGCTCGAAGTGAGGAATCACTGCGCAAAACACTCACCGAACGTGGACAAGGCCACAGTCGAATATCACAACCGTCGCCAAGATCTCGTCGCAATCTCCTCGCCTGTTCATGGAAATGGTCCCGTTGAGCATCAGAGGTACATACGCATGGCCCGCTGCCGGGTCGTGCTTTGGTGTTGTGATGATGTGTCTCATGAGCGTATGGCGACTGTGGCTTCGAGCCGACAGACAGATAGTCGACAGCTTGCCATCCGCTGGAAGCGCAAGTAATGAGCCATGCATCAGGTCATTTAGATCGGTGAAGAATGCCTTCACTTCGTTTTTGATGCATGTTCGCATGTTGACCGGTTGAGCCTCATTGCGCGATGCTGGCACGCGAGGTGTATAGTTCCCTCAGGGGCAGAGGACACATGGAGTTCTGGCACGAAGAGAAGCAGCTGTGGCCGCGGCGCAGAGCAGCGCGGAGATGGGAGGTCCCGGATTCCTTCAGTGGGAGTTCAGGCACTCCCGCTATCTGGCTCAAGGTCATGTCCCGATGGCGCTCAAGGCCCGAAAATATTCGTGGCGAGGCTTGAGGTCGGCGAATTCATCATCGTGAGGCATTAAGAGGCGGCAGGCGTTGGCGCGCAGTGGGGTGACGCTTGTAGTGGTGCATATTAGCGATGGTAAATATCTGAAAAGCTCGCACCCGCTTTCGACAGATTGAGTGTCTCCAGAGCTGTCAACATCTTGCTCATTGAGATCGTGAGCCAGGGTTGTAGATGCGTACGGGTCGAGTGTTTGGTGCTGTGTCGTGCTCCGCTGAGTGGGCCGACGGGAATGTACTAGCAGGTTTGCCATGTTGAATGACCGAACGCAAATTGCAATGATCGAAAGACACCACTGCATAGAAGATCGAGCCTGTTGTCGATGCCTTCATGATTGCCACATCGTTGTACAGTGCAAGATGTGGAAGGTCCATGTGCTTCCGCGCAGGTTCTGCTCTTCCAACATGTGCCTAGCACGCACCTAAAAACGATAGGATCGGAAAGTAGCCAAAACGAAAGAGAGGAACGAACGAAGCAGGATCCAAAAAAGAGACAGCATGAAAGCAAAAACAAGTTGCACATAACCTCCCGATCAAAAGAAAGAATCGACCTTGCCGGGATTCGAACCCGGAGCCTCTGGCGTCGGAAACCAGCACTCTACCGATTGCGCTACAAGGCCTGATAGAAGCTCACATCTTGTGATTCGTGCGATTGATGAATATCACGGATTTGGCGGGGCCTATGTCAGTTGATGGAAGTTCTCCCGGTGGAGGGGGAAGTTCTGCCGGAGAGGGGAGAAGCGGGAGGGAGACGCGCAGCGGGACGCGTCGACTGCACTTCGCGGGAGTCCTTTGGGCGTTGCGTTTGGACGTGCATCGTTGACGGACACTGGCGATGCGACCGCGTGGGCACGTATTGGCTCCAGGAACGCGAGACTGCAGGAGGCTGACGCGCAGAGGGAGAGGACAGCGCTGCATGAGTATCGCGGATCGGCGGGCGTTGCAGACAGACATTAGCTGGACAGGCTCTCGCGAACGGTTACCTGCAGACCGCTGGTTTGCGGACTTTGAATGCTGTCTTCTGTGCATTTTCGACTGCATATGTAAGCCGGACCGCACAGGAGCAAACATCGTAGAGCGGGAGGGTCAGGGCCGATGAGCTTCCAGCACCAGTCTTGGACACTTCTTTGATCAGGCACACGACCAACGACGGAGCCGACGGTGGCTCTTCGCGCAAGCGCCTGCTCTTTGCATTCGTCCATGGCTTGGAGCTGCGGGAATCCTTAGGACCTGGCATATCCGTACTCGCATGCCGCCGTCTCCAACCATCTGGTCTCGAATGGCAAATACCATGCTCACATGTCGTGATTCCGCCAGTTCAGCCTGAGATTGCTTCCACGATGGCCTTTTCCTCGCTCAGACCTTGAACGCAGCGGAGCAACGGCGAAGGTCGTCTGGTCTGTCGAGCTATACTTGCCACCTTACCACTTACGTCGCGAGCCAGACCCATTGTCCTGCGGCTTCACGGTACCAACTCCAGGCCCGTATCTCTTGGATCCGGATTGAGGAAATTGTCGTTGGGCAGAACCGTTGGAGCAATGCCGTCTTCTCATTCTTCTCGCTGTCGCATACGATCTTCCATCGCGGCTCGGCAGGGCTTTGATCAATCCATGTGCTGATGAACATGGTCATGTTGTCATCTACTATTGTCACGATAGTTGTGATGTTGAGATGGAAGGATGGAAGCATGAAGTGAGGTAGAACAGACGTCGCTGCCCTTGAATATTTCTAGTTCAACGCCTCGGCTGAACAACAGCTTCCCCCTGCCCCGCTCGGGCCGACCGTGAAAGTGAGAACCGAACAACCAGAGAGACCATCGTCAACATCCTCCCTCCCTCTCCTCGACTCGTCCCGTCAATGTCAACGATCCTCACAACCACCACACCCTCCCTCACACATCAACTCCACCGTCTTCTCCGCCTCCCACCCTCCCTCCGCGTCTTCTCCACCACAACCACCCCCCTCTCCCAGCTCACCTCCGACCTCCAAAAACAAACCATGTCCAACGGCTACTCAACAAAAGGCTACTCCGAATCGTCCAACCCCAAAAAGCGCCCTCCCCCCTCCATCCCCCGCCCCTCCGCCTCCGTCCTCGTAATCTCCCCCAACAACCAAATCCTCCTCCTCCAACGCGTGCGCCAATCCTCCTCCTTCCCCTCCGCCCACGTCTTCCCCGGCGGCAACGTCTCCACCTTCCACGACGGCGATGCCCCTCCCCCGGACCATCCTGGCCGCCACGTCGACAGCGAAGTCTACCGCCTGGCCGCGATCCGCGAGACGTTTGAAGAATCGGGGATCTTGCTCGCGAGGAATAATGGGTTTGGGAGACTAATTGAGGTGCCGGAGGAGGAGAGGGAGGAAGGGAGGAAGGCGGTGCATGGGAATCAGGTGCCGTTTACGCAGTGGTTGAGTCAGAAAGGTGGACGGGCGGATTTGGATGGGTTGTTGCCTTTTACACGATGGGTGACGCCGACGAATGTGCCGAAACGGTTTACGACGCAGATGTACCTCTACTTCCTGCCGACGCAATCTACGACTCCGCTGGGAGCAGAGGGGAAAGAGCAAGAAGAGGAGGAAGTGCGGATCCCCGTTCCCACAACCGATGGAGGGCTTGAACACACAACCGCACGATTCCTCCCCGCGAGCGCATGGTGTCGACTCGCACAGGAAGGGCGAATCATCCTCTTCCCACCGCAATTCTACCTCCTCCATCAAATCGCACAGCACTTTGATGATCTCAAGGCGCCGACGGATTATGCGAGTATATCGAAAGAGGCGGTTCCGAGGGAGGAGTTGGAGAATCGGAGGAAGGCGTTGGTGGAGTTTGTGAAGAGTGGGAGTCCGCCGTGGACGGAGAAGTGTATTAGTCCAATTGTGCAGCCGCCGAGAGATGGGAAGCCGAGGGAGGACGGGAGGGCGGTGTTGGGGTTGAATCGGCCGGGACCGGAGTTGGAGAATGCGGGGCTGGAGAGGAGCGGGGTGAGGGAGGAGTGTGTGTTGGTGGATTTCCAGAAGGGAGGGCCGAGGAGGGTGGCGGTCATTTCGAGGGAGGAGGCGTTGGGTAGTGGTGCGAAGCTCTGAGGGGCGGTGCGATGTTGGCGATATCTGGGAGGAATCTGGGAAGACAGTTGACGCGGGTGTCAAGAAAGATACAGCTGGAGATGTAGGCAATAGCAGTCCTGCTTGGAACACAGTCCTGTCCATTCTCTGAGCTCTTATCATAAGCCATGCTCTTCTTCTCATTGATGTCCTTGTGTCTCATCTGTCGCCCCGTCTCCTGACTACCGTGTCCACCAACAAGCTCCCCCCTTCAACTCCTCTTCTTCGCCTGCACCGCTTTCGCCGTCTTCAAACTCGAAAACCCCAT
This sequence comes from Zymoseptoria tritici IPO323, assembly GCF_000219625.1. Lineage (NCBI taxonomy): Eukaryota > Fungi > Ascomycota > Dothideomycetes > Mycosphaerellales > Mycosphaerellaceae > Zymoseptoria > Zymoseptoria tritici. The sequence continues at coordinate 156,582 of NC_018218.1, read as the reverse complement.
GCCATAATTATAAACCAAACTGCCCCCTCCACTCGCACTCGCAAACAAAAGACCCATCACCAGACCCTCCACACCCACCATCCACCCCCTCGGCGTCACATTCCCCACCTCTTGACTCCTCACCCACCACAACCACGTACTCGCCGCCACCGCAAGATCGCTCCCAATCGCATGGGAAATGAGAACTTTATTCTTCTCTTTAATCGTCTTGCCGTCCGGCTCGAAGAGGCCTTGTTTGGAGATCGAGAGGATGGCTTGTTGCACGCCGGAGAGGATGGCCGGGATGGAGGCTAGGAGGCCGAGGGCGAGGAGGGAGTGGGAGGTTGTGTGGATTGTTGTGGGGGAGAGGAGGGAGGAGGTCGAGAGGATGGTTGGGAGGGAGGGTTGCGTGTGGGCGAGGATGTCGAGGGTGAAGGAGAGGGAGAGGAAGGCGAGGGGGAAGTGGACTGTGGCGGGGTGGACGGGCCTGGGAGGGGAGGGGGGGTTAGTTGGGTGGAAAGGGAGGGGTGGGGGGTGGTTTACATGTTGGTGGTGCTTTGAGGTTATGGGAGGTCGTTGTTGGTCGTGGTGGTTGTCTTGGTCTTGTTGGTCGCTGAAGGGTTTTGTTGGATGTTGTTGTAGAAGAGAAGGAGGAACTTGGAGGAGGAAAGTCGGTCTTCGCTTCGGTTTATCACTTCCCCAAGATTCTTCCGTTGAGGAGAGCCGGGAACGAAGTCCGTCAGTCAGGAACGAGGAACTGGAGCTTGGAGCTCTGAAATCCGCCGAAGGTCAGCAAGTCAGCAGAATTGTGATTGGATATTCATGGGCAGGGGTCGGCATCTTTAATCAATTGCTCCCAGGGGGTCGGTTAATTGTCTTCCCCTTCCTTCCTTCTGTCTCTTCGTGATCAACACTCACAGCAATGCATCAACCTGGATACCGCTCATAGATGACAACCCACATCAGCCGAACCCCTCCTCTGGACTCCTTAACATGCCTGGTCTCATGCTCCAAGAACTCCGCCAAATCATCATACTCCTCATGCTCGACCTCGCGCAGATCCCAGATCTTCCACTTCGCCTCAGCAGGCATATCCGTCGTCCGCTTTGGTACGGTAAGCACGTAGTATTTATTACGATGCTGCTCGCAACCGCCCACTTTCAGAGCACATATCAGATCCGGAGCCCGAGATATGAATCGCGGCGAATGAACATCTCATACGGCATCTCATTCGGAGGACGACTTCGTTCATCGTGAGCGTAGACGAGCTGCGTGAAATTCGTCTCGGCCGGAACTCCAGCTGCATTGATACCCATCACAGTCGAATATAGTACATCGAGATCTTCAGGCAACTCCAGGTTCGTGGCATCAACTCCCAAACTCGAAGCCTGCTGTTTCAACCCCGACTTGATGTTCTCGAGCAACACCTTCCTCCGATCTGCAGACAACGGCGGTTCGATCAAAGGCTCCTCAACGAAGTCCATGAGGTCTTCGAGACTTGGGCTGATCTGTATTTGCTCGTGTACCTCTGCTTCTGTGGCGCCTGGACTGTGGCAGCTTCCGGATCCACCGAAGAAATTCAAGGCCTCCTGATATATAGTCTTGGTGAACGCGCCTTCGTGCGTCCAGCCTTCGCAGCGATACTCTTCTTCATGGGGAGGCGGCTTCCATCGATGTGCGATTTCTTCGACGGATCGTCTCATCTCCCGATGGTTCACGGCTTCAGCGACTTCGCCGTATCTCCTGATGACTTGTGGCAGTCGTGACGTGTTCTGGGAGGTCATGACTGACTTGGGTAAAGCGGGTCTCTTGTTAGTTCGATGGTCGCTCAAATGGACATCTACGCGGACAGAGACCTGGTCGTCGATTTCATGGCAGTGACTCAGGTGGACTCTTCTGAAGCCACCGTTCGACTTTGTCAATCATCATCCCCATGCGTCGTACAGGATCGAGTTCCGGAGTATGAGTATCGGTTAAGAATGAACATCTTAAACAACGATGATGTTAGCTCTGAGAGGATACGATCAACATGGGAGCTTGAACCTCGAGCATGAGCTCCAGACCCGAAGATCGGAACGCCGGGAGAAAACCACCGGAGGTACCACTTTTTCCTACGCCCTTCAGCTCGACCGTTCCAGTACATGTTGCTAGCCATACATGTGCTTTGGCTCATGCACATCACATCTTCTCTTCGACTTGGTTAGCATTCACATCAGAACAATAGCAATTTCCCAATTCCTCCATCATGGCAGGCCAACCCATTCCCATCCCCGCCAGCGGTGAAGATCTCAAGATTCTATGCATGGCCGACCTGAAAGCAGCCGCCGACAAGAAACTCACCAGAACAGCAAGAGGTATATACCACAAAGACGCCAACCCATTCCTCCTCAACAGGACACTCCAACTAACGAAATCTCCCAGAATTCTACAACTCCGGCTCAACCGACCAAATCACCGTCTCCGAAAACACCACCGCCTACGCCAAATACCGCCTCCGTCCCCGCGTCCTCGCCGACGTCTCCAAATGCGACACCTCCACCACCTGTCTCAACCGCCGCATCCCATTCCCGCTCTGCATCTCTCCCGCGGGACTCCAAGCCATGGCCCACCCCGACGGCGAGCTCGCCACTTCCCGGGCCTGCGCCCGCCGCGGCTTGAACATGGGAATCTCCAGCTACGCCAACTACTCCATCTCCGCCATCCGCTCCGCGGGAAAAGGAGTGGGTGATATCGCCCATGCGATTCAGCTGTATACGCTCAAGGACCGGGATTTGCAGCTTAGTATTATCCGGGAAGCGGAGGCGCAGGGCTGTACGGCGATTTTTTTGACTGCTGATAGTCCGGTTCTGGGCGTAAGATATAATGAATGGCGGAATGATTTTCGTATTCCCGAGGGACTGGGGAATCCGATCATGAAGCGCAGCTCGGAGCAGATTCGGAAACAGACACATGACGACGGATTTGCGTCGGTGATGGTGGACGACCACTCATGGGCGAGGGAGATTCCGTGGCTTCGATCCGTGACGAAGATGCAGATCTGGATCAAAGGCGTGCTGACAGCGGAGGACACTTTGAAAGCGATCGAGTGGGGATGCGACGGCATTCTGGTGAGTAACCATGGTGGACGACAATTGGATGGCGTGCCGGCGAGTATCGATGCCCTCCCGGAATGTGTGGAAGCCGCGAAGGGGAGGATAAGGATCCATATCGATGGAGGGATCCGCAGTGGGACAGAGATTTTCAAGGCGTTGGCGTTGGGGGCGGAGTGTTGTTGGGTGGGGAGGCCGGTGTTGTGGGGACTGGCGTATGATGGGGAAAAGGGCGTGGAGAGGATGTTGGAAATGTTGGAGACGGAGTTTAAGAGGTGTATGCAGTTGACGGGGTGTACGAGGGTGGAGGATATTTCGAAGGCGTGTTTGGGGGTGGTGAGGAGTGATGGGCCTTTGGCGAGGTTGTGATGGGTTGAGGGAGGGCGGGTGAGGGGATTGGAAGGCTGTGTTGTACTTCGACCTACCATGTCGTTGGATGTTGACAGTCCTGATGTGCAGGCAGGTCCAAATCCGATCCTGGCGGTTCTTCATCGACTGTGAACAAGAGACGATATGCTCATACGGAGGGTGTCGCGCCAAAGCATGAATTCGTGGTCCCACCCTTTAGACACGATACCGGCAATTCAAAGTCGGTATCCTCGACCATTGGGAGGAAGTATGTCGATTGCTATCACATATGAGAGGACTCAAGGAGGCGGTGGGGTTAAGAGTGGTATTCTTGCACGGACTTGAGGAAGTTTGCGAGCTGCATGTCTCCGACTCAAGCTGTGCTCAACACCGAATACTTCGACAAGAGGATGCAATTGGAGATAGCGAAGAGCTATGATCTGCCTTGATCTGTCATGTCGTCGAATGTCGATGGTCCTGGTGTAGCGAGGGCAGATTTGGATTCGATCAAGGCGAATCGATTGTGATTGTGAAGACTTACTTACCTTGGGTTTGCTTGGAGTTTCTGGGTCATTCCCGCCAGCCTTTTTACCGACAGTTCGACTTGGATTATGCTGTACCGTATACTGCACACGTATACAGCGACCTGGGCGGTAAACCATGAGTAGCTTCGACTCCAGCCGGACTTTGATCCCGGAAATCTCGCAATGACCATGACATGGACGTGTCGACAAATGCCGCAATATGACACGTGAAAGAGATCCTCCGCCAAGTGCCCAGATTGTCGTTCGTGGATGGAGAGAACTCTCAGCTGCCAACTCCCAAGCCTCCCGCCGGATGTATTGCTGCTTACATCATGCTCCACTTTGCCGTTGATAGATCTTCGCCCCGCCATTTGGAAGATATGCCCCTCTTCACTGATAGACTGGTCATTGATCATACGAAGATTGGCGTGAGTTACAGAGGATGTATCTCCGTTCCATGGAAGAACAGGCAATGCTTTCATTCAATGCTGTTGACATCGTGGTGAACGGCATCTCCTGCAGAAGCATGGTTATATTTACCACAACAAGGTAGAGCAATGTCGAGCTCCGGCAATCCTCGGCCAGCCTCTCCCATCCACCAGTCCAGCCAAGTCGAGTTCCACATTCGATAGATCTCGCTGACAGAGCATGATTTGCTGGCAAATGGAAGCAGCAGTGGGGATTCGGGATGTACCTGCAGGCTTGGTAAAGTCAAAGGAAGTAGCGATCACGATTGAGGAGCAAGACGGAAGCGTCGGCCCACACGCGACCTCTCCCTCCTTGGAGACTTGAGTCTATTCGTCTTGTTGCACTTCTTTCTCTTACATCCTGTCTTTCTCCAAATCACACATATTTCTCTCGCTTGACGAGAGACAATAACCACGGCAAAGCAGAGATTGTCGCCCGCACTCTTGACTTGACATACGATCACCACTTTGCGACCTCAAACGACCTCTCGGACCATCCTCTCAACCGCAATCATGGCTCCCCGCGCCCGCCGCCCAGCAATGTACAACACACCCGCGATCCGCACGGGCGGTATGGGCCTCCTCCAAGTCGAAGCAATCACCAACCGCCCCCTCTCCATCCAACGCCGCCACCTCGCCGCCTCGGTCCTACGCATGCGCGAAATCGAGCCGGATGAACTTTCATCCAGCGAATGGGTCGCGTTTCTCGTCATGGATACCCGCGAACGCGACCGCTGGATCGCAGACTTCAGACAACGACGGAGGGCGAGTACGAGTTCGAGCAGTTCGAGTGGATCGTCGGCGGCGGACAGAGGGAGAAACAGCTATGACAAGGCGGAGGAGGCGAGGAGTGAAGCGGCGAGGAATGTCGCTCCTGTTGCGTCTGCGCCTACGCCGGCGGTGAGGATGGATACTTCTGCGGCTGGGTCGACGCCGTTTGTGAGTTTGTGGGTCAGGCATTTGGAACAGCTGGAGCAGGGTGACAGTGCTGGCGCTTCCGCGAGCGAGTACAATGTTCGTCGTCCCAGACATGCTCGCCGCTCTGTGGATACTATGGATGCTCCGCCGACGTACGATATTGCGGTGAGGACTGGCACGCCACCGCCTGCTTATGAGCCGAGATCGGATGATGAGGATTCTTCGCGGTCGAGGATCCGGAGATGGGCGGACTCGCATTTGAGCAGGCCTTGAGAGGGGGAGGCAAGAGGCGGAGGTTTATTTTGTTTCGGTATATTGGATTTTCCGGCATTTGGGATAGAAGGGGAGTGACGGAGAGGCACGAACGGTTGCAACGGTGCTGAGCTCAAACTGACAGGACGAAGGACCGCAGGCTGGAGTCCGCTGCATCTTTCTGAGGCATACGAGCATGATCTTTCAAGGCGAGCATTCAGCGAGGACGACAAACAGCATCCCATTGCAAACTCGTCCGGTGGAGACAGGTACCTACAAGGCCTCCCCTGCTCCGGTCGACTATATGTGAAAATACCATGTTTTGAAGGATCTGACCAATCGAATCCACGATTTCAACCTGGCACGACAGGGAAGACGACCGCACTAAGAGGTCACTCTCACGCCAAGATCGGACCGCTCTACCAGCAATGGGATGCACTTGGAATGAAATTGATGTGGCTACGAATGGATGCATGAGAAGACGAGACGATGTTTCCGGGTTAAAAGTACCGATCTCTCCTTTACACGCGGCATGAATCGGTTGGAACAGTCTCCTCTCTGCTTCTCTTTTCGTCTTTCCCCGTGGTCCAGACTGTACTCTCCGAAGAATGTCTTCTCCCTCCACTCCATCCTACAGCGCTGAGACCGCAGCCTCGGCGACCCGGAATAAGGCCATGTTTACTTCGCCCTCATTAATCGATTAATGAGGATAAGTCGATAAGTCGATAAGTCGTCGTTAATAAGGCTCGGTTAATGAGGTTCCATGTTCACCTGCGATTAATCAGTTGCTCATCAATTCGCTCTATACCTTCCTTAGTTAGTCACCTTGGCACATAGTCACCTCGTCGTCGTCGTCGTGGTAGTGCTGTTGTTCATGATTCTTCCACTGTCGATTCCACTACTGTCGATTCCACCACTGTCGATTCTACGCTCGATTCCACGCTCGATTCCACGCTCGATTCCACGCTCGATTCCACCGCCTACCATGCCACGCAAGCGAGCTGCCTCCGAACTGGCGGACGACGAGAAAGAGAAGAAGTTTGACTGGCCAAAGGAGATAATTAAGGAGCTGTTTGATGCCGCTGTCGTTCTTAAAGACGACGGCAAGATAACCGAGGCGTATGGCTTCAAGAAGACGGATGTTGAGGACATCAGAGCGGCACTGAATAAGGAGCATCGCGTGGTAATATTCGCTTAGCTGAACAGAGGCTTGTCGTTCAAACAAGTGTCCAATAAGCTAGGTAATAGTAAGACCCAGTGGAGGGCGTATACGGCTCATTTGAGCCATATCAGTGGTTGGAGCGGTCCGGTTGATGGCGTGCCACGGTCGTCGAAGGAGGTGGAAGATAAGCATTACAATGCGAACCCTCGCTGTCGTCGCTTCCGGAAGAATCTTCCGCTCTGCGCGAGGCAATGCGAGTACCTGTATAGCGACAATCTGGCGACTGGCAACGAGGCTTTTGAGCCGGACGAGCTCGGAGGTGATACACCGGTGCCTAAAGAAGACTGGCCACTAAGTAACGATAGTGGTGGAGATGCAGAAGGGGACAACGATGTCGAAGAGGTAGCCTCTCGCTCGGTAAAGCGACTAAAGGGCGGTGGTGGTAGTGCCTCGTCGCCGGCTCCTACAACGCTATTAGCTTCGAAACGCATCCACCGGAAGAAGGAGCCGCCGTCTGATAATGTCGACAGCGAGAGCCAGGCATCAGTAACCTCCGCAGCGGCCATGGCGTTGAAGAGGGTGGTAGACTCATATGGTATTACTCGAACGCGCGCACCGCAGGCTCCTCAGTCGGTGTTGACGCAGTCGATTCTGAAGTGCCATAAATCGGCTGCGTTCAAGAAGCTGAAGGATGAGGATCGCTTCTTGTTTATTAAGAAGATCCTTCCGCTGGACAAGAACGCCGAGACTGTTGTAGGGTTGTCTAGTGCCGGTGATGCCTTCTTTGAATACTGGATTAAACAGAAGGTAAAGCAAGAGAAGGAAGCCATGTTGCCTCCACCACCGGTTGTTCAGCGCACGCCGGCACCTCTTAATCCACCTCTTCCTCATGATTATCAGCCGCCGCACTACTACCAACTGCCATCGATATCGGAGGGTTATGGCCAGCAGCAGCCGTATTCGTCGCAGGTGGATTACTGGCACCAGCAGTCGCAGTCGCAGTCGCAGTATTAAAGGGCGGTAGTCGGTAGTTTAGTAACAGAGGTAGTAGTTGGTGACAGAGGTGGAAAAGGAAGAGGTTTTTAAGAAGTGGGGTAATTCGAGGTGTGGAGTTTGGAGTGGGATGGCTATATACCTGACAGGATGTGCAAAAGTCCTGGCACAGTGATTTTGGTGAGGATTGGAGTGATTTATTGCCTAATTAGGAAGGTGCAGCACTTCCGAATCTTAGAGCGTATTGGATCTGCCCGTGCCTTCCTCCTCTCCAACACCTCCGAATACTGACTAATCACCGCACTGTGCGTTTTTCGTGCCACCTTCACCACCTCCTTTACCACCTCCTTTACTACCTCATTTACTACCTCATTCTTCCACTCGGTAATCGACAGTCAGCTTGTATTGCTCCCACATTGCCTCCGCTATCCGGTCACGCAGCAGCACCATCGCCGCGTCCTGTTCCTTCTTACTCGACGGCTCGTTCTCGCCCTCATGCTTCTCGAAGCCGACATCGATATCGCGATTCTGCCACGACACGTCCGCATCTGGAGACTGGCCATTCGCATACATGAAGTTGTGGATGACGCAGCAGCATACAACGAACCGCGAGTTTATGCGGACACCATAGCCCTTGTTAGGGCCCTTGTCGAGACAACGCCAGCGTAGCTTGTTAATGCCAAAGATCCGTTCTATACAGTTACGGAACTGCGCATAGCGCAGATTAAAGAGCTCCTCTTTGGTGCGAGGCTTCTGCTTCGCGGCCTTAAACTCACGGAGGTGATATCGTGTTTTCTGATAAGGCACTAGCACGCGGCGATTCTTCTTCGAATAACCACCGTCTGCGAGGTAGTACCTGCCAGCCGGCACCTTGAGGCCCTTCTTCAACGCCGCGTTAAGGACGGTGATGTCGTTCGCTAATCCTTCATAGCCTGGCAACACATACACGAATCGCATATAGAAGTCACAGACTGCTAGCACGTTCTGAGAGACTCCAGCCTTCCGGTTGCGGTAGTTGTTGGCATTAGCACCAAGGACCTTCTGAATCGGAACGTGCGAGCCATCTAGTGCACCAAGGCAGTCCTTAAAGAAGGGCATAAACTTGTCGTCGTTCAGCAGGTAGTATAGAAGGTCCGGCACTATTAGCACCTCCACGTATTTACTAGCCATTTGACAGAGCAGCTTGCTAATCTTCTTGATATAGCGATGGAAGCCGTTGATGGAATGCTGGAAGATCCACCTTAAGAGACGATAAGGGCTGTTGTAAGCAATATAATAAAGGAATACAACAACCTGCTCTTCAGGGCTTACCTCCACGCCGGTGAGTCCTTGGTCTTCAAGAGCCCTTATCAGCTTCCACAACACCTCCTTGTTCAGGCGTGTTACGTCCTTGGCCATGGTGCCATAAAGGACGTCTTAGATCATTCGAGGGCCTCTGAATCGATCGGTTAATGTGGTGCGAATGCCTGGCGGACGATATCGCTCGTGAACTAGCCGTTCTACTATCCTCGGAGGCAACAACGCATTGTTCAGCTCTTGAAGAATCGCTCGGTCCACCACCTCTTCAATCATCTCATCCACCGCTGTCTCCACCGCCGCCTCCACCGCCGCCTCTAATAATTCCACCGCTATATCCGGATCTATGGACGAGAACGCGATATTGCCACGACACGCACACAACGCGCCAACGACCTTATTAATCTCGGAGATTAATAAGGTCGAGTGCGCTTATTCGAAGGATCGCTCATTAATCGCTCAAAGAGGGAATCCGATGGCCTTCCACGATAATCAGGTTAATCAGACTGATTAATCTGATTATGGTGGTGAACAGCAATTGCCCTCTGATTATGGTACCTCATTAATCCGACTTGTGGTCATTAATCGATTAATGAGGGCGAAGTAAACATGGCCTAAGCCCACCATGTCGTGGCTTAGCCCGAAGCGCCGGCGTACGACGAGCAATTTGAAGACTGTCCGCCAGGGTCAGGGCGATGTGAATGTCATTTCGGAGGAGAGGCAGGATGAGGCTTCTGTTGCTGTGAATCATGATCAGGCTGTTGGACGGCCGGTTTTGAGTCCGAGGGCGGCGACGCATTTTGCTGGCACGTCTTCTGGTCAAAGACCTGGGTTGGTGGGCGTCAACCGTGGTACGTTGGTTCTGTCGCAGGAGAAAGGGAGGAAAGAGGTGGCTGGAGTGAGAAAGGAAAGGGGAGACAGTGTGATTGATGTTGGTGGGATTGGATTGGAAGTGGAGGGAAGAAGAGGTGTCGGAGCAGTTGAAAGTCCGCTGGACGAACGGTCTGCGAATACCCAGGACATCTCGAACCAGCTCGCACACATGAACGACGTCTTGACACGACACACCCACCACATGGAAGACATGGCTCGAGCCCAAGCCGAGAGCGAGCAGCGTATACGCACGATGCTGGAAAGCGCTTCTCCGCGGAGAAGTTCTGCTGGGTTCCTGGATCTTTCGCATCTTTGGACGTATCTGGATCGAATACAAGGGACTGTCGAGCAACTGGTGGAGGAGCATCGGGAGTTGAAGAAGAGCAAGAAAAATCTTCCCGAAACGACCCCGGCTGGATCTGTGGTGGACCTGTCACCGGTGACTGAGAGGCTGGATAGTCTTCAATCGGCGGTGGAGGATAATTGTGCGGTTGTTAGGACGTGGTTGGAAGAGAGAACATCCGAGCAAGAAGAAGTCGTGCCAGCTTCGATGGAAGTCCGTCAAGCCATTGAACACAACGCTCGTGAACCAGGACTGGCCGTCATTGAGGCCGTTCGAGCCGCGATTCAAGATATGGTGCCAGAGCTGTCCAGCGTTCGAGATTCCACCGTCGAGAACACCAAAGAGTTGAAATCAGTGCTTGGGATGCACGAAGAGCTTGGTAATCGGTATAGATCAGTCGATCTTACACCACTCACCAATCGACTGGCCAGTATACATAACACTCTGCTTGAAAGACCGGTTTCAAAAGATTTGAAATCAGACCTTCGCAGTGTTGCTGCGAGCCTTAAAGAGATCCATACCTTGGCCGGCCAGAATGCCACAGCCATACAAGCTCTCGCGGCCCAGCAGAACACGACTCAGCTGTCCCTTCGCCAACTCTCCTCGCAGACTCGCTCGCTGGCAGACACCTCTCAGCAAGGCAACGCGGATCGAGACTCTAGGCTCGACACCATGAAGGATCAGCTGCGAGAAGTTGTGGCAGGCCAGACGGAGATGTGCGAGTTGATGAGGAGCTGGATGGAGGATATGCAAACTTCGAAAAGTGCCAGCTGTGGACATGTGATCAGTCCGCCGCCGAGAAAGGTCGGGAGGAAGATTGTGGGTTTTGTGTATGATCGTTGATGGTCGAGATCATGAAGAATGCGAGAAGAAGGAATGAGGTCGCTTGGGGTCCAGAAAGGAGACTTTCCACCGGTCTGTTCGAGAAGGATAATCCTGGTCGGTAGAACTATGCCACGAACGACCCACGAACATAGCTTGCATATTGAAACGGTCGTTCGTGCGAATGGCACGGTTTCACATGAGTTGCTGTCGACGTCTTTCATCGACCTCATCGCTCATCACGACATTTAGGAGTCTGCCGGATCTTCAAACACTAGTTCTACCCGAGGCGTTGAAACTTACCAGAACTTTGAGCTTCGTGGCCCCTGGCGATCATCAATTCGATGCATCCTTTTGTTCAATGCAGCGAGCAGTACCGACGGGTATTCGTGAACAATCAATCACTTCTTGTCTTGTGTCGTATCTTCTGCCGCAATGCGAAAAGATGTGTCTCGGCGATTTTCTTGTTCCCTAGCGGAAGTTCTCGAATCTGCCAAACCGAATCCAAGCATTGCACAAAACGGTAATGCAGAAAGGAAGGGTCCGCACGCTTTCATTCGCCGAGAATCATCAAGTGCACTCGCTTCTGCACGAGTCGCTGTCTTCCACAAGTCCACCACTGTAGGTTTGTGCATAGGACTCCGCAGCAGATACGAGGCGTCTGACTCCGCGCGGAGTGAGAGTAAGTTTGAAACCTGAACACGTTTGAGCGCAAGCATCACGAAGCACGACGGATAGCCTCACGAATGACGAAAGCAACGAGTTTTCGCAGCTGTCCGGCCACCACGCCCACGAGTCAATGAACCGGCGCATGTTCTACGGTAATTCGCTGGGCCTGACGATCGCTACGCCGGGAATCCTTCATAGGTCTGGAGTTCCCGTCGCATACGGTGGGTGAGGTAGTTCGGCAGCGGTTCCTCGACCATGCCGGTGCCCTCCACCCTCTCGGCTCGTTCAGCACGGCATAGAAGTGCCATGTCTGAGCGGCGCAGGCCAGCATCCGAAGGACCAGCGGCGGAGGAGCGACGACATACGACGATGCTCAACGGCACGGATTTGTGGGATCGTCCAAACTGGCCTCTGGCATCACCGGAGCCCGATGGAGAAGAGATGGATGCTGCGTTGAAGGAAGAGCTGGAGGAGGAGAGCACAGCGAGGCGCAAGTCTCAGGATACCAACGGCATTCTGGGAGATGGATACACATACTACGAGCACAATGTGAGCGATGTCGAGGAAGAAGCGGATACGGAAACGGGTGCATCTTCGTCGTCGCACACTCTGCCGCAGGACAAGCCACCGAGTCGTACGTCGGCCAAGTTCCACAGGGTCGCCAGTTTGGAAAGCCTCGAATCTCCACTGCCCAGCGTTTCACCTCTGGGGGCCAGACATCAAGGATCGCCTTCGTTGTTCAATCCCGGCTCTACTGCGACTGTCTCTGCTGATCTCAGTCGCTCAACTAATGATACCATTTCCACGCATGAAACAACAAACACATCTCCGCGACCACGGCAGCAGTCGATACAATTCCAAATCAATGGGCAAGAGCAGCGCGCAGAGGATGATGAGGAGCATACCGAACGCCGCAGCACGTTAACGACAACGCCTATCAACAGTTCCCGCAACAGCCATCCGTCTCCCGTCCTCCAGCAGGCCTCTCGTCTCAGCTACTTTCCAGCGCCAGGCTCGACCAACGTTGACGGCTCGAACCGTTTCTCCTCCACCAGCCAAGCGCCGATGCAGTATAGCTCTGTGCATCGGCGAACCTCTACTCGCTCATCTTGGGGTACCACAACGATCTCACCGCAGAAAGAGTGCCTGCGTTACAGCTGGCAGTCATTGAAAGATGTCGAGCCGAATCGTCCAAGGATACACATCATCAAGCTCGTGTCGAACAGCGTCACGGCGTCTGCAGGATTCCCGACTGGCGAAGCTTTTGGGTTCTCAATATCGCCACGAGGGAGGAGGGTCGCAGCGTACAACAGTGCAAGGCTATTCGTCCTTCAAGCGGCCGCATTGCCAGTGGGCATCACACAGGAATATGCGCTCAAGAGAAGGCCGCTCGCGGTGGAGGTTACGGACTTGGGGAGTACAATGGCAGTTCTGGCTGACGACCACACGATTAATGTCTACGACATTGGGTTGAAAGTGAGGAGAAGTCGGACAATCAAGCTGGACTATCCCACAACCTGCATTGCACTTGCACCGACAGGCGGTCTGTTGGCAGCGGCTTATGAGGGCGGCATCGAGATCTTCTCCTTGGACCCAAAGGCAATGCCTACGGACCGAAGAGCTGTCCGAAGTGTCAAGGTCGACCGACTGGCATTCTCCGAAGACGGATCGACATTAATGGGCACAACCACTCGGGTGAATGCCTCGTCCACGGTCGTTGTCTCAGTACCTGTCTTTCCGGCTTCCCACAGCAACATTCCAACCCACGAAGAGTTGAAAGAAGCTTGGTGCTCCAATCTCCTCCATCCCGAGAACATTCGCAACAGCAGCCACGCCGTCTTCATGCGAGAGAATCGCCAAACCAACAATGAGAAGCTCTTCGCCTGGAACGGTCTTGAAGACACATTCGGCCTCCTCAACATGAGCGACCTGACCTATGGCAACATCGAATTCCCCATTGTCATTTTCCCGCCGCTGTCGACCAACGGCGGCCTCGGCGCCGCGGTACATTCTTGTCCTACGATTGATGAGTTCGGCGATACCATCGCTGTTATTGTCAACGATCGCACGATTCGACTGTACATTGTCCCGCCTAAGCAGCAGGATGAGGAGACCCCGGTTGAGGCGCATAGCATTGATCATCAATTAGATGAAGGGTATGGGTGTCCGTTCAGCGAGGTGCGATGGATGCATAGTAGCCCATCGTTGCCGGCGCCGGCGGACAACTTGGTACCCGTGCAGGGAAGGCTGATCGTGACGAGTCCCGGCGGAGTGAGTGAGAATGGCGATGAGGGAGTAGAGGACGTGGAGGGTGGAAGGATCATTCTTTTCGACTTCGATCCGCAGTTCTCGGGACAGCCTGGCCAGACATTCAGCTTGATTCTTGGCAAATGTCCGCCCCAAATGCTGGAGGAAGAGCAGGTCGACGTCGCCGAGCAAGTGGCATTGGTGAGGAAGAGATCAGTTGCTCAGCACAACCGAGGCGCTCTCAGCCAACGACCTGCACTCATCGGACGAGCGGCGAGCACCATCGTTTCGCGATCTCAGCGAGGAGTCAGTCCGGCTTTTACCAATTCGAGCATGGGACATCATGGCCGCAGTCGAGCCAGCATGATTTCCATCGGCACGATGCAGTCTGACGGAGCTAGAAGCTTGCCAGATCTGATGGAGAGCAACGAGCAGGCGGATGTGTACGAGGAGCCATATATGCCTGGTCAGCCAAGATCGCATGCCTCCCTGCAGCGCGCGGCTTCGAATGCGCAGAGACATCGATTCCAGACGTTGGAGGAGAGGAATCGAGAAGGCATCAGCGTAGAACAGTCCACCGGGAACTTCTTGAGTCTGCCAGAGTACAGCGAGGAGCCGAATGCGCCTCTGCCGCAGAAGTTTCGTGCCCTGGCTGGTCTAGATGGTCCGCAAATGTTCGACCCAAGCAAAGCGAAGAGGATAGACGAAGACATCACGGAGTTCCCACCCAGAAGCAGCTCTCGAGCTAATGGTGCGCCAGATGGCAGCCCAGTCGCTGGAGGTAGCGGAGAGCGGTCAAACTCGCCACTTCCAGGAGTCTCGCCCACGGGTGGTCTACCCTCAACTTACCCTGCCGCGCGCTCTTTCACGCCAACTCTCCGTGGAGGTGAACCGCATCGTCCCGACTCTCCCGCCGGCAGTACTCGCACCTTCGACTCGCAAAGCCAGAACGGGACCATGGCACCATATGGCACCATCGCCAGTCTCCCTCGCGGTCTACAACGGGCGTACGGCAATGCCGTCTCTCCGATGAGTGGAGTTCCTGCACCTCGCTCGGATAACGGAGACGAGCCGTGGGACATCATCTCACCGGTCTCGCGCCTTGACAACTGCTCCGCGTCCCCCATCTCGCCATACGTCCACAGCATCCCTCAGCGCCAACCCTCCCAACTCTCATATAATCCTCGCTTCTCCGCCCTCGCCCCAGGTATTCAGACCTCTCCCTCCCGCGCCCCGAGCTCAGCCGGCTCCTACAATCCCAGTACCTACAGCAATGATTCGCACTATTCTCCCACCTCTCGGCGGTTGCCGCCTCACATGCAAGCCTTCCGCAACGCGGCCGCGGCAGCCGCCATGCAGAATCCGACAGCCTCCGGCTCCGCCTCTCTCTTTCCCATGAACCAGTCCCGCGACCACGTTCCACTACGAACGGTCCAAAGTTCTGGCAAGGCGGGAAGCGTGGCGCATCCTGTCACGGGTTGGCATCCGCCTGCTGCTGCTTCGACGCCGACGTTGAGGGACTCGGGCAAGGTGATGGAACCTCTGAACGGACTGGCGAGGACGGCGTCGGAGAGAAGTACGAAGAGTGCGGCGTATGTGATTACCGGTGGGAGGGCGAAGGGAAGAAAGGGCGGCTTTTTCCATCGCGGAAAGGGGAGGCAGGAATTGCTGGAGGCGGACGCCGGGAGTTATATGGAGAAGAAGAGTGTGTTTACGAATCGGAGTCGGAGGGGTGACAGGGACGGGAAGTGTGCGGTTATGTGATGCGGTTTGACGCGGAAGAACAACGACAGGAGGTGTGGGAGCGGAAGAGAAAAGACATTGGGAGTGTGGAAGATGATTGCAGGTTGAACAGACAGCGACGGAACGAGATACCCTTCTAGTATCGTCCACAAGCGTTGGACATGTCATAGCGAGGCGTTTGGATCTTCATTGGGTTTACGGTGGTGGCAGTTTGTTGCTTCTGGCATGCCGCTCCCTTTATGTAGAGGATACTCCAATAATAGCACTGCACAGAACGTTGATATCACTTGCAGGAATAGGATCTCATCAAGCAGGAATTTAACCACACGCAAATCAGCACGCCATCGACTTTCCCCACTGGCAGGCGGAGTATCTCCTAGCCGAGCTACGAGCGACTAACCCCAACGCACAACCCTAAGCTACCTACAACATCACATATGCCCATACAGCAATTCACCGATTTGTTTCACTGACGATTTCTTGGATTATAGTCCTGGAGCCTGTAGCTGTCGGTTTGTCTCGCAGGACAAGAGATGGTCTCGGGCCATGCAGTGCCCAACGGCACACCTCGTGGCGTCAACGGATATGCCACGACGAATGGCGTGAGCAGTTCAGCGTCAAAAAGTGCTGCAAACGGAAACCCCGCTCAAGCCCGCCCGAACGGTATGGGCTATTCGGCGTCGAGAGGGACACCAAATGGAACTCAGTGCCAAAGAAAACCTCAACTCGACTTGATCATTGGCCCGCAGACGAACGGCGATGTACAACCAAAGCCCAAGAAGAAGCTTATCCTGAACGCTTTCGTGGAGATGTGTAAGTTGCCTTGCAATGACGATCGCTCAGCTCTTGGAAATTTGCTAACATGTCCCACTTTCACAGGCTCCGGCCACCAATCTCCCGGTCTCTGGCGGCATCCCGACGACCGTTCTACGGAGTTCAACACACTCGCCCACTGGACGTCTCTCGCTCAACTTCTCGAACGCGGAAAGTTTCACGGTATGTTCATCGCGGACGTTCTCGGAGGCTACGACGTCTACGGAGGACCGAAGAATCTCACTCCGGCCATCAAGTCGGGAGCTCAGTGGCCGGTCAATGAACCTCTCTGCGTGGTGCCGGCGATGGCGGCGGTGACGAAAAGTCTGGGATTTGGAGTGACTGTCAGCACGAGTTATGAGATGCCGTATCATTTGGCGAGGAGGTTGAGTACTGTTGATCATCTGAGTGGTGGGCGGTGAGTATGATCGTTCCGTTGCGATCTGAAGGGGTTGTGCTGACGGTCTATCGCAGTCTCGCATGGAACGTAGTAACCGGCTACCTCGACTCCGCCGCTCGCAATCTTCTACCCAAGAAATCGTCCTCCACACCCGAAAAGGACAGTGCTCAACCCACTCATACCTCCCGCTATGCCATGTGCGAAGAATTCATGACCGTAGTCTACAAGCTCTGGAACTCCTCCTGGCGCTCCGACGCCGTTCAACTCAATCGCAAAACAGAAATCTACACCGATCCATCTCTCGTCCGGGAAATCAATCACACCGGCGAGTTCTTCGACGTTCCTGGTCCGCATTTTTGTCAACCTTCTCCGCAACGCACGCCGGTCATCATGCAAGCTGGAACATCGAAAGAAGGGAAAGCGTTTGCAGGGAAGCATGCAGAGGGTGTTTTCGTATCCGCTCATGCACCAGCGAGCGTGAAAGGGAACATCGCCGGCATCCGTGCGAAAGCAGTCGAAGAAGGTCGATCAGCAAGCGATGTCAAAGTTCTTGCCAAATTTTGCCCTGTCTTGGGACGTACGCAAGCCGAAGCTGAGGCCAAGTACGCTGATTACATCCAATACGGCGACTACGAAGGCGCACTCGCTCTCTTTGGTGGCTGGACTGGAGTTGACTTGAGCAAGTACGCTGATGACGAGGAGCTGCGGTATGTGGAGAGTAATGCCATTCGCAGTTATATTGAAGGACTGCTGAAGGTGGCACCGGATGTGAATGGAGGAAAGTGGACGAAGCGTGCACTAGCGGAACACATCATGGTGGGAGGGCTGGGAGTCACAAGCGTGGGCACACCGGAGGTCGTGGCGGATGAGATGGAGAGGTGGGTTGAAGAGGGCGATGTGGATGGGTTCAACATTGTGGGTGCTTGGAAAGTCCAGCAAGCGTGAAGTTTGGTTGACTAACGAAGCTTCAACAGGCATACGCGCTCATGCCGCAGACATTCGAGGACGTCGTAGAGCTGTTGATACCAGAGCTTCAGCGAAGAGGTATCTTCTGGCACGACTACACCGTGCCCGGTGGGACGTATCGGGAGAACTTCCTGGATTCACCTGGTCAGAATGAGCCTCTTCCAAATCATCCTGCAGGTCAGATGATCTGGAGGGCGGTGTCGAAGAGCAAAACGGTCGGGTTCAAGCTGGATGGAGTGAGCGAGTTCAAGGGTGGTGAGAAGGGCAGGGTGGAGGTCGAAGAGGAGCCGAAGACGGATGACTGGATCGATCCGGCGGCCATGCAACTCTGTTGAAAATGGTATGTGCTGCGATCGGCGCATCGTGGGCGATGCACGGTCGATTGTCTGACCGATCTTGGAGAGGACGCCGGGGACCCATGGGCGAATCTTTGCGAGCAACGTTTCGTCAGACATGCTTGAGCCTGGTATGGAAGAAGTGAAGGACGTGGATCCCTTCGATCCGGACGGGATGCAGCGTTGTAGAATCACTCAAGGTGCAGACACAGCGTGGACCATGCTGTATGCGTCAACCTCACCGCTCTGGCAGAAGGCGTGGGGACCTTGCAATGATCCAAGATGATCCAGGCGCCGTTGCAAAGCTCAAGGAAGAACATGATCGGACCTTGCAATGAAGAGTTGGACTCTGAAGTGGACGCAGTATATCTCTTGAGCTGTGCCCGGCCTGCTTGTCAATATACGAGACTCCCTGAAGACCGCTGAAATCCTGCGGCTTTAGACGGTGAAGTTCGGGACAAGAGCGATACCGAGAAGCATTCTAGAAACGTGGACTGACCAAGGTGACCGGGATGCAGCCCAGCATGTGGCCGAAGTCGACTGGCATTGGCCAGTGCTTTTGCGGCACTTCAGGCCAGTGGCATTCTCGAAATTTCTGCGCGGAGTTGTCGAACTCGTCGTGCCCGCAAATGTGCAGCTTGAGGTCATGTCTGCTGAGATTCTTGTTCTGAAGGTCATCCGCGCTGGTAAGCCCGGTATACTCTTGAATTCTTGAGGCATGTCCACGGCGAATTGTGTCGTAGACACGAAATCGTTCGCTGATCCTGACCCCGGGTCACCTCGCCTTGCATGTTCAACCCAGTGAAGCGGTTCGCAGGATTGGAGTCGAAAGCCTCGGCACTTATTGCTAGCTGCTTGAGTATGCCGTTGCAGTTCGAAGACAAGTGAATGGCGGTGCCGAATTCTGTTTCAAGCCGGGGTTGCTCGAAGAGCTTGTTGTGTTCTTGCTGGCGGAGAGCGATCGCTGCTGTCAGATCTCCAATGGCCGGCTCCGGCGATGAGGATTGTGAGCGGTCCCGTGTTGCTGAATGAGACCTCTACACATTGACTGCAAATCCATTGCTCGTGCCATCAATCTCTGCTGCGGACTCAGAGCTCTTCATGATGTCGACAGGAGTTCTAAAAGTACCCAAAAACCGAGAATGGGCGAGCTGGAATCACAACGGTGATCTGCTGCCGACCGAACCTCTTTCGACATGACATTTTCCCGCCTGTCCGTCATTGCGGGGGATCAACATGATGTCTCGAAGCCAAAGACAAGACCATCCGAAGTGGGCCATCTGTAGCTGCCGAAATAGCTCGGTCTTCGCCAAAACGCTCCAGAACAGTCGTGGTAGAAATGTCGATGGTCGGTAAGACTGCTTGTACTCAAGCTGAAGCAAGCGACCGGGTTGCCATGAGACGAAAATCCGGCCATCATCTCGCATAAACATCGTGGTCGCATAACCTCCAACAGCGTACCTTCTGGAAAACATCACGCCGCCTCCGTTCTCCTCACTCGAATCGGTCCTCTGACATCCTCCAACTCCACCTCCATGCCCAGCACCTCTCCTTTCTGCAGAACCTCGCACTCGCCTGCCTTCCTACGTTCCCACACCACCTCTCTGATGATGGACATTGCTTCTCGCCAGTTTTCGCACCCGAGACGTTGCAGGTCGTTGGCGGTCAGGGCTCGGGCAACTTCGGAAGGGCAGAATGTCTTGGGTGGTTGGCGAGTGGAGAGGAAGCGGTCGAGGTGAGGTTTGATGGTGGAGGAGGACATGTCGCTGTTGGGTTGTCCGCGCGTTGGCTCATTCACGACATCTCGCATATCAGTGCCGGTGGAGATCTCGTTGGTGTTGACTACGGAGTGTACAATGAGCGACGGACCCGATGAACCATCCGATACGCAAGGATCCAGGGAGGCAGAACTAGACATGGGCATAAGCGCGCGGTGGCGTGAGCTTCGGCGGGGAAGATGTTGCGTTCCTGTCGTCCTTTCGAGTTGTATCGCCGCCGCCGTACTCATCATTGTTCTTGCATGTCAAGCTCATCTCACATGGAAGTAGCTCAAGATGTTGACGTTTGAGAATGATGTGAGACGAATTTTGTGGGACGCACAACGTGGAAAAGGCATGCAGCGGACGAGGGGAGACGTTTCAGATCGATCGTGAAACGGCTTGGAGCCGAGAAAAAGCTTGAAGATAAAACGGGCGGAGCAGGCGGCATTCGAGGGTCCTTGCTGTTGATGAATGGAGCAATGGACAGGACTCGTAGCGTGGTAATAGGTCGGGTAGCAACTCTGTTGTGAGTATCTCCTTTGATATACACGCAATCGTGCTCCTTATCGTCTTGCTTTGTTGTATACGACGAATCTTTGAACCTCGTGGTCGCTTACTCGTTCTCTGCATTGCATCCCGTCCTGCATTGTTGAATTGTAGCCGCGCGAGCCCTATTAATAGCCCTACTTCTTAGCTCCTGCTGCCGACGTTGCTAGTTCGAGTTTCGACTGCCGCTGTGCTGTGCTGCTGCTTCCTTCTGCACCACCTTCGACCGACTCCACGGCCCTTCCGACGGATCCTCACCCTCCTCCCCTCATACCACCACCGCCGATCGAACGCTCTCCGCCTCCCCGATATCAGCGACGAGGATACCGATCACACCTGTCTGGCCTGCTCCGCCGCGAGGTGGTCTACCACCGGATCCAGCCCATAACACCAGACGAACAGACCCGAGCAGACGGGAGCGATACAGAATCAAACAGTATATACACCAACATGACCGAGGTGCTGTCGGCCTCGCCCTCCCACATCATGTACGATACCACGAACGACGACTCTCCGCTCGAGTCCAGTGGCTCCTCCCAACCACGACACTCTGCCTCAGGCGCGACAATGGCGTCGCCGACTCCGACCAAAGCAGCGAAGCGAACATCCACCGCCTCGCGCGACAGCCGTCCTTCAACGAAGTCACAATCCCGCCTCTCCACCACCTCACAGCAAACTTTTCGAAACTCACGTCCTAACTCGACCGCACCGACGCTCAATCTCCAATCTTCCCTACCATACGCTCACGTCCGCGACTTCGCATACCCTGCGTTTCATCCCATGCATTTCGGCGGTCCACCATCTCCATCACCGACATCATCTTCTGGACCACAATCAGCGACATCCGAGCACTCGAACACATCGCGACGACTGTCCGACTCGGCTGAAGGATCCGCGGGTCGAGGACAATGGAGCGCAGGACCATGGGGTGGAGATGGCGTGATGTACGAGGACATGGCTCCACTGCCGAGTACGAGTTTTGGACATGCAAGTGGGACGGAGGGTCAGGCAGGCGACGAATGGGCGGAAGACGAGTACACGCATCGGAAAAACAAGCACCGCAAATCTAGGAGTTTTGCAGACATGCCGAATTACGAGCGTGGACGACGGAGGGAGAGCGCAGGCAAGAAAGAGGCAGAAGGACACCATGGAGCTTCGGATCCAGCTGGTCGCGATGCCTTGAGACAAAGTCGCGGTTTCCATCAACCGTCCGGCTCATCACCACGCCGAGACTCGCATCTTCACAACAATGCTTCGCAGAACTCGGCGACACTGCCCTCACGATCTTTCCATACCTCTCAGCTGAACGTCCTCAGCGACCTCCCTCTCGATGCCGAAACGCCCATCTCGCCCATCACTTCACCTATGCGCGCATCGCTTTGTCCCGACGACGAGACGCTCTACGCAGGACCGAGTCTAGCACTCTACAACTTTGAGCCCGAAAACGACAACGAACTGCGACTTGTGGAGGGCCAGACGATCTTGGTCAGCTATCGGCATGGACAAGGGTGGCTGGTCGCCGAAAATCCGAAGACGGGAGAGCAGGGTCTGGTGCCGGAGGAGTACGTGAGACTGTTGAGGGATATCGAGGGTTGGGACTGGGAGAAGGGTGGATGGATTGATGAGGAGGATGATGGCGAGGAGGACGAAGAGGACAGTGGTGAAGGGGACTTGGACCCGAGTGAAGGTCATGGCAAGACAACGGGCATTGGCAAGGAAGTTGAGGAAAAAGCGAGGGAATTGAAATTAGGGAGTGACAAGGCTGGAAAACGATGACAAGACGAAAGAGCGGAGATTTGTTTGGCGAATCCGTTGATGAGCACTATGAGCGAGAAGACCTGGTATGAAGCTGAGCAAATGATTGAAATGTTCAACACGCAGGAATGAGAGGAATCGTTCATCGCAGTGAGGCCGAAGATGCGAGATGTGCAGTCACCGAGCTCGAGGCGTGATGGAGGTACGACGGTATGCCAGCAGTCTACGCAGTCCGGAGATTGGAAAGCGTGCTCAACTCTGGAGATTATGGAAGTTCGACGGTGCTGTGTGCATTGTTCACTGCGGCCCGAAATGGTGAGCATCTTGCAAATTTGGATTTACTCTCTTTTCTCTTTTTCAGCGCCTGGACTCCGGATCAGCCTTCAAAATTGCAGGCAGATCGTTTGTCAGGAAGCCTCCATCTCGGCCTGTGGCGTGATCTGAATCTCAGATTTGGCGAGTCCATCGTATGAGCAATCGGATTCCGATGAAGAGAAGTATATGTATGATGCGGCACAGGTCTCGCTCGCTGAGTCTGGTTCTTCGCAGGTAGGTAACTCACCACGACGGAACAAAGAATCGACGGACTATGTCCACGATCATTTTGCGTTGTATATGCCTTTCAGACTCAAGAATCCGGAAAGGAAGCTGGCGCTGGAAAGGTTGGAATATCCTGCTTGATTCAAGGGGTTGCCGGTGGACTGGGTTGTTGATGAATTTGATGAACCGGACGACTTAAAGGAAGCGATTGAGCGCGAGTCGGGTGAGGGTGCTTCTGCACAATGTCTGATCGATTGTTCCCCGACTGATGGCGGAGAGTATGGTCTTGTATACATCCGCAGGACTACCTTGCGTCCCCACGGATGGCTCGCATATCGCGACCTCGATTATGCTGTTGACTCCGACTTCACGGGGATGTGTGTCCATCAAGTCGGCTTCTGTCCTTGATCCACCGGTCATCGACTGGAATTACTTGGCCACTGAAGTCGACCGCATCGGACTGGTACACGCTGCTCGTCGCGTGCTCCAGGCCGCATGCTGACGACTGATTCTCTCGTGGGGTTTGTCGCCGAGGAAATTCCTCCGTCCGGTCATCCGGGACTGGAGAATGTCCCTGCTCTCGGAGCAGGCTCCACGGATGAGGAGGTTTTGCACAGGATCAGACTCACTGGCGTCGAGCACCATCACTCGGGCGGAACTGCGGCTATGGGAGAGGTGGTGGATACGGAAGGGAGAAGTTTCGGTGTGGAGGGGTTGAGAGTTGTGGATGCTAGTGTGTTGCCGGGTCCGGTTGCGGGTCGTCCTCAGACTACGCCTTATGCTGTTGCGGAACAGTTGGCTGCTGCTATTCTTGCCGGGCTGAGGGTGGTGACCTCGCGCGCATCTGATACATTCGGTTCTTGGACGGCTCGACGAATGTATCTGGACATATGCGTGCATTTATACACATCGAACAAGGACGCCGGATATACGATCTGCGATCAGGATCAGCCGGGGGCATCATGCATGCGACATGGAGGACGACGTGAGGTTTTGATAGGGAGCACGGCTCTATCACGTGACTCTTGGACCGGACTCCGGAACTCACTGCTGGCCAATCACCTTAGCCGCCGACTTTCGACCTGAAACACAATGCGAGAGACGTTTTCTTCCTATTGTCGGACAATCAACATTCACTCGACAACTTCACGCGCTTCACTAGCGGACTGAGAAACGGCCATGACTGGCTCTCGACGTCTGATCACTTCTCCCGGTCATCAAGACACGGACCTTCCAAGATGTTTCCAGTACAGCAGCACCACATCTGCGACCTCACACAAGAACGTATCGAGACGTGCACGACATTCTGGCTCGGACACTCGACTGCTCCGTGGAACTTCACTTGGAGAGTCTTGCTCGCAGACTATTCGTCTTTGCACGCGCTCGCCGGTAGGAAAACCTCTTTGTGATTGTTTCAAGCGGCCGGGCTCTTCGCCATCAAGTTCTCCACCCAGGGCCGATGAGGCGGCTCGACCACGCTCTATCACCCAAGTCCCGATACCACCATCGTCTCCCTCGCCATGTGGTAAAGACGAGAATTCTTTTCTTTCACCCACAAACCTCTCCTACGCCTCTCCTCTCTTCCTCCGCCAGCGACCAACACGAATATCCGCATTGTGTGTCGTGTGCTTTGTGTCGGACAAGACCCCTGTGCCTCTGCTTTTTCGCGTCACGCAAAAATCCCATTGTTGAGACGACTGCATTGTCCCTTTTTTCTTATTGTCCCACATTCACATTGTTGCCTTTCTCGATATATTAAACGCATCGAAGTGCACACCTTCTTCCTGGAACTTTCGCGCTTCTACCAAAACACTCCACCCCATTCACCAACTCAACGCACCGTTCACTACCACATTCAAGGTCTGCTGGTCGAGACTTGAATCCAGCGCAGTTGTATTCACTGCTGCATCCTGTCTCTACAAAACAATATCAAGAAACTCGCAAAGCTGGACTTTGCACTCTCCACCAACACACACACACTTCAAACAAGAAACGAACCACCCGAACATCTCCAATAAACATGTTCACTCAACAACTCCTCGCGCTTACCGCGCTTGCGGCCTTCACATCCGCCCACAGCTGGGTTGAAGAGTACCAAGTCATCTCAGACAATGGCTCTTACACTGGCCCTCTCGGATACACGCGCGGCTTTGTTCCACGGACAGATCCAACCTTTGACGGCTTCTCTATGATGTGGCTGCAACCAAATGCCTCCGCACGCAACGATGATGGCACAACTCGCACTCGTATCGACTCTACCGATTATGTCTGCGCACCACAGCAGCGTAAGCCGACCTACACTTCTGGCTACCCGAAACTCCAAGTCTCACCTGGTGACTATGTCGCCATGAAGTACCTTGAGAATGGCCATGTCAGCCTTCCATGGAACATTACTGGCAAGCCCGAAAGTGGAGGCACAGTCTTCATCTTCGGCACGACCAAGCCTTCCGAGAATGAGCGACTCGCCGATGTCATGCAGTGGAACAAGGAGGGCACGAGTGGCAACAAGAATGGTTTCTTGCTCGCCGCGCAGAACTACGATGACGGCCGATGTCACCAGATCAACTGCGGAAGCATTTCCCAGCAACGCCAGATGCTCCAGCCAAATCATGCGCCAGGCCAAATGACCTCAACTCTTGAATCCTGGTGCGAGTCTGATGTGCAGATCCCCGAGAAAGCTGCCATCGGCACTCTGACCATATACTGGGTCTGGCAGTTCCCCACAGCACCCAACGTCGACTGCAACCAGCCCGCCGGCAAAGATGAGTACTACACCTCATGCGCCGACTTTGACGTGGTCAAGCCTGGGACACCCAACAAGCTCGCCGCTTCGCCTGATGCACCCGCAAGCGGCAACCCACAATCGGTCGCCGTCAAGAACTACAAGTCTCGCCCAGCTCACACTTCTGTTCCCGCTGCCATCCTCCAGGAGAATAACAAGATCGTCGGCAACCTCCAACCTGTGGATAAAGCCTTCGTCAGCTCCTGCACCGCCCAAGCGAGCATCATCTCGCAGAACAACTTGAACCTGTGGCCGGAAGTGTACGTTCCCAACTCCTGCTCCGCCATCAGCACCTTCGGCTCCAAGCCTGCCTCCGCCGCCGCAGCTGAGTTCTCCAAGGCAGCAGCGTCATACGCCGCTGGCTCGAAGGCTGCGTGGGAAGCTCCCTTCGCCAAAGCCAAGTTCCCGCTGCCTACTCGTCCATCGTGGTCAGACTACGCCGCTGCACCATCGGCTCAGCCAGTCGCCACGAGCGCTGCAGTGACAAAGCCGAGCGAGACTGCCGCAACGCCGAGTGGTACTGCATCTTCCGCGCCATCCGCACCTTCCCCATCGCCTGCACCATCATCAGCTGCAGGAACCGCAGGAGGAGACGGCGTGGTGACCCTCACGACAGTCGTGGTCATCACCTCCACCCTTGGACCAGGTGAACCAATCCCCACTGGATCCTCCACGGCTGCCTCCTCTCCCGCCGCCTCGACCTCAGCCGCACCATCCTACCCTCCGCCCGCCTCCTCCCCTCCCGCCCTCTCCTCCGCTCTGCCCACTCCAACCTTCTCAGCAGGCGAGGACTCCGCGCCCATCCCGACCATCACATCCTTACCAGGCTCCGATCCCGCTGCTCCTTCGGGAGCCATGCCTGCCAAGCCAGCGAATGGGACTGTGCCTGAGGGACGGTATCGGCGGTGGCATGCGCGGAATTTTGGATGAGTGAGAGGAACCCGGAGTTCTGGGAGGACATTAGAAGCGGCATAGATACCCCCTTGGGAGGATGAAATTTGAGCGATAGGATTTTGTATATGAAATTGAATGGAAATAACGTTAAAAACTGCTTCTGCGCTGAGCTTGTTGTCTTGTAGCAAATTTGCCAAAATGTGATGTCGGTACCTGTGATCACCACCTTCCACATCGTAAACTGAGAAGTTGCCCGCTTGAAAGACACAGTTCCCCTAATAGGCGTGGTAGGTAGGCTTCTCGAGCGATGCAAAACGACATGTGTTTTGCCGCGATGCGGCGTGTAGGATATAGAATCTTGAGTTACCTCTCTAGCACAGCGCTCTTCTTACTGCAGTGCGTCTACCTTGGTGTCTGCGTGCAAGATGTATGTTGAAGAAGAGGCAGCGCTGACGGTCGGATTAGCGTTGTTGGCTGTTGGCCTGAGACTCAGTGAGGTAGCCTCGAGATTGTACTGGGAGACACATCTAGAGCGTGATGTGTCAAATGTTGCGCCTATGTCCTTGAACATGCACCGCGCTCGATTGTGCGTGGAGCATCTTCTTGTCTGCATAGCTTGCTTCTCGCCGCTGAAGCTTTGTTCAATGACGCATTGATCTCGATTGTGATTTCGACCGGAATTACACCATCAGCAGGAGTGCAATGAGGAGGCAGGAGGTGATTGCTGTAGTCGTGTCATTCGATTCGGCTATTGCACCTTCGAAATCTGGCGGCAGTCCTGGTAGAGACCTCGCCACGCAAGGTACTGCAGCGCTGCTTTCTACCACCCTCGTCCTCCTTGCCTGGCGTCGAGCGCTATGCACTGTAAGAACAAAGAACGTCCATCGCCTCCTTCCTGCGTCTCCTCAAAGATCCTCATCATCCACCTCCATCGCGCTCTGATCCGCGCCCGCGTGTCCATTCGCCTTGCCATTCGTACCCTTCCCATTCACTCCCCGACCAGATCCCAATCCCTCACCGGCAGCACCCGGCACCGAAGCCTCCTTGTCGATCATCTGCCTCGTCACGCCCACAATGTTGTCTTCAATCAACTCCTGCCCCACCGTCTCGATGTGCTTCTTCGGATCCACCTTGCCCACATATCTCGTGCGAAGCTGCTCCTTGGTCAACTCTGTCTCCTCCTTCACCCGCTTTTCGTAGCCTTCAGCGAGAGAAACGAGTTTCTTCAAGTTCGCGCCGTTGCGACAGCCTTCTGCGGCAAAGTCGGGCATGGTGAGAGCTTCGGTCCAGACGGTCTTGTGCAGATTCATGAGCATGCCCTCTTCGAGAGCCGTCTTGCGGTAGCCGATGCCGATGCTGTAGTAGTGGCGGTTGAGACCGTGGATGAGCGCTTGGATGCTGGGCTTGTTGAGGTGGCCCAAGTTGGATGTGGTTTGGCGCGGTTCTTGACCGAGCATGAGAGTTTGTGGGTTGATGAGGCGGAAGGCGTCGATCACGACTTTGCCCTTGACGGACTGGATGGGATCGATGACAACAGCCACGGCGCGAGGTGTGAGTTGTTCGAAGGATTGTTGGGTGTTGATGTCGACGCTTGACAGCCAGCAGCCGAAGCCGGGATGTGAGTGGTACCAGCCGACGACGGTCTCGGGTCTGAAAGAGGTCAGCAAGAAGCCCGTGGTATCGCGGAGTGTGCATGTTCATACCTGCCCGTCTGCCGTAGCATGTCCATCATCTTCGTTTGAAACACTGGATCGACAGCCTCAACAGACACGCCGGTACCTGATTGAGGCATAGCGAACACATCCACTACTCGTACGGTGTAGTCATCCACGAATTCTCCAAGCATCAAACCCATGACTTCCATGGGCACACCAGCCCG
This sequence comes from Zymoseptoria tritici IPO323, assembly GCF_000219625.1. Classification (NCBI taxonomy): domain Eukaryota; kingdom Fungi; phylum Ascomycota; class Dothideomycetes; order Mycosphaerellales; family Mycosphaerellaceae; genus Zymoseptoria; species Zymoseptoria tritici. Next base: position 128,187 of record NC_018218.1, on the reverse strand, counting down.
ACCGTGCCGCAGCATCTTGAGTAGTGCGAGCGAGGAAATGTATACAGTCTCGGCGTTGTCGATGATGTTCGTGTCCTGTCAGAAGCAATGTCAGCGGTCGTTCTCCAAAAGTATAAGGCTTGTGATGTGAGTGAGTGTGGCCGTTCCAGTTGATCCTCAGCAGGCCGCATGAGGCAAGAGTTCTCGGGCGGCTGCCGGTCTTCCGCTTCCTTGAAGAGTTCGAGGCTGTCCAGTGAGTCTGCGCCGTTCCCAAAGTCCTGAAAAGGTGATATGTCGCGCAGTGCAGCATACCGTCTCTCCAATATTGGACCGCAATAGATGACGAGCCATGTCCTCCTTCACTTCAGAGACACCCAGACCGCTCTCTTTGAAGCGACCTTCGGAAGGCAGTTGGTCGAACTTCGCCAGGGCACGCAGGAATTGTTTGAGCTTGGTACCAGCTTGCGACGAGTCTTCTTGAGGCCAGCGCGACGGCATTGCGTATGGTTCCTGATTGAGCGGCTCATTACGGAAAACATCACAACGTCCAAGTTGCAGGAGTCAAAGGCTACGAAAAGCAGCAGCGCTTGCATGCCTTCCTCCCCCACGACATCCATCACAGCTCTGCCACGTCTGACGGCTCCTTCGCCATTCCCTTCTCATCCTCGGCCAAGTCAGTCGCACAGTCCACCGGATGTTGGTATGTGTCCATTCCAGATGCTCTTCTCCACTCCCGCACAATCCAGCCAGTCCAGTTCAGTCCAGCTCCGGAAGCGCACTCACTCAACACATCACAAACATGAAGCTTCACGTGCTATTCTTACCTGTGCTGGTCCTCCGCCTCCACCTCCCATGCCTTGCGCGGCTGCCAACATTCTCGATAACCGGTCCATGATGGAAGATGTGAAAGGTGTGGTATTTGTGAGTCGTGTGATGGAAGCTCTTCGGGTTCGCCTTCGGTGATGATCGCTCGTTGAATGTCGGACAGTTAGGCTTCGTCGTGCGTATCGGTGAGTTAGAGACGAAGGTGATCGGATGATTCGGAGGGGGTGGTGTCGGTGGTGGTGGCGGTGATGAGATGGCGGCGGTGATGATTTGAAGTGGACGAGGCAGATGGCAACGCGCCAGGACTGGATCATGAAGCATCGAGCTCGGAGGTCCGCCGCCAAGCTCGCATATGCCGAAGATCTGCCGGCCTAGAGCATCGGCTTCATATGCGAGCTTCCATCTTCCATCTTCTCTATACATCTCCCCTCCTCCTACACATTGCACTCTCCGTCAATCACAAGAACGATCAATTGCAGCAATGCAGTAGACTACGGCGATCGATCAGGACCACGCATTTGATCAACCACTCCTTCACAGCAACAACGATTTGGCACGCGACCAGAGCGAAGACTGCTGTGCGCCTGGGCTCTTCAGCTTGACCTTCACGACCACAAACACCTCCTAACTTCGAACAATCGCCCACCATGGTCAACATGCCACCCGGTACCGGCGGGTACACGCCCCTCGACGCACCCGGCACAGGTACCAATGCCGTCTCCTCGCAACCCAAGAAGGTCGCATACTTCTACGATTCCGACGTCGGCAACTACGCCTACAATGCCGGTCACCCAATGAAGCCGCATCGCATTCGGATGGCCCACTCGTTGATCATGAACTACGGACTGTACAAGAAGCTGGAAATCTACCGTGCGAAGCCAGCATCCAAGTACGAAATGACACAATTCCACACCGACGAGTATGTCGATTTCCTGCAACGCGTAACACCGGACAATATGGACGGTTTCGTGAAAGAGCAGGGCCGCTATAACGTGGGAGACGATTGTCCTGTTTTCGACGGCCTGTTTGAGTTCTGTGGAATCAGTGCGGGAGGCAGCATGGAGGGAGCGGCCAGACTGAACAGAGGGAAGTGTGATGTGGCTGTCAACTGGGCTGGTGGTCTGCATCATGCAAAGAAGAGCGAGGCTTCTGGCTTCTGCTACATCAATGGTATGCCTACGACATTATTCGACTTGCGACACTCAGTGTACTGACCATTCTCTCCTCTCCAGACATCGTCCTGGGCATTCTCGAACTCCTCCGCTTTCACCCTCGTGTTCTCTACATCGACATCGACGTCCACCACGGTGATGGCGTCGAAGAGGCTTTCTACTCCACCGACCGCGTCATGACAGTCTCCTTCCACAAATACGGCGAATACTTCCCAGGAACTGGAGAGCTGCGCGATATTGGTGTTGGCGCGGGCAAGAACTATTCAGTCAACTTCCCTCTCCGCGACGGCATTGATGACAAGAGCTACAAGGGCATCTTTGAGCCAACCATTGGCTGGGTTATGGAATACTACAAGCCAACTGCTGTCGTCCTCCAATGCGGTGGTGACTCCCTATCCGGAGACCGACTTGGCTGCTTCAACCTCAGTATGCGCGGACACGCCAACTGCGTCAACTTCGTCAAGTCATTTGGCCTTCCAACTCTCATCCTCGGTGGCGGTGGCTACACCATGCGCAACGTCGCACGGACTTGGGCATTCGAGACGGGTCAACTTGTGGGCGTGGAAATGGGTTCCGATCTTCCCTTCACCGACTACTACGAATACTACTCGCCAGACTTCGAACTTGATGTCAAGCCTAGCAACATGGACAACGCAAACTCTCCCGAATACCTCGAGAAGATCAAAAACCAAGTTCTGGAGAATCTCAAACGCACCACGCAGCACGCTCCCTCAGTTCAAATGCAAGACGTCCCTCGCGAGCCTCTCGGCATGCACAACTCCGGCCCAGACGGCGAAGCGGAGACTTTCGAGGAGCAAGAAGATCGTCTCGACGACGAGGAGGCAGACGCGGAGTCGGGCAAGGATCGTAGGTACACGCAACGTTTGTGGGATAAGAAGATCGAGCGTGATGATGAGATGGACGAGAGCGACGACGAGGAGCTCGCCGAAGCAAACGGTGTGAAGAAGCAGCCGGGAGCACAGAGGCGAAGAGGAATCATGGACTACAACAACCCACACGCCCCAGCGGATCGCAGCGGCGCTAATACCCCTGTGGACGACGCACAAAGCTTGAATGGAGATGCACAACAAGAGGACGAGGCGATGCAGCTTGATGGCCAGCCACAGCCAACGAGTGCTCCTGCGGAAGAAGTCGTGGCGCAAGAGACTTCGAAGAGCAGAAGTCCGCTGGCCCAAGCTGAGCCGGCCGTTAAGCCTGAGGTGGAAAATGGTGGGAATGGCGATGCCAAGTTGGATGTTGGCGGAGAAGCGAATGCCGATGATGGCGACGCGATGCAAGTCGACGAGCGCGCTTCTGCAGCTGCGGCTCCTACGGAAGAGCCCGCACAAGCACAAGAGGCTTCGCGACCAGTTCCCACCATCACTTCTTCCGCGGCGCACACTCTCCCGGTCGCGACGGCGGAGGCTGAGAAAGCAGGGTCTGCAGGCGCGACTTCGGCGACGGCGGAGGCGAATGTGGATGCTGATAAGATGGATGAGGGTGGTTCGTGAGAAAGTCATAGCTCGCGCGGATGAGTATGGGCACGCGGCTGGTTTGATGGCTGGGATGAATGTGGGTACCTACCAGATTTTGTGGCATTAGCGAGGGCGTGGGTGGCGTTGCATGTTTTTTTGTCATTTTCATGACTTCAACTCGAGATCAAATAGAAGCATCCGCAGAAATGGAACGACTTCAGACATGGAAGGAGGAGAGTGTTTTCGAGGTCGAGCATGAGTGACTTTGGCGAAAACTGTGCAACATTGGCCAAGGCACGTCGAGTCGTTCGACGAAGCGGATATTTCGTGTGGCTTTGTTCATTCGTGAGACTCTCCACTAGTTGCAGAGGACCCCACGAGCATCGGCCTCGTACGTGCTCGTTTGTCTCGTCTCCTGTGTCCACGGACATGAGTTCGAAAATGCATCCTCCAGCGCCAACGCTAAATATCAAAAGTCTCGAGAACCCCTTCCTGCCTGCCATCTCATCTCCCGAGTTCAAACCTTCAACCACTGCTCAAAATACACACACTCCGCCGCATTAATCGGCCCACTATCATGACACAAATCAAACACCGGACAATGCCCACACGGCGCCTGCGTCAATCCCGTCCCGACCGCCTCCTCAAACTCCTCGAACACCGATCCCGGCGGCTTAAACGACACTCCTCGCACGGTGCGGTATCCCCAACCTGCGCCGTCGTGTCGTCGGATTGGTTCGAGTTTGTCGTCCCAGATTAGGACGTCGATGCACCCTTGGATCTCGGCGACGGTGAGAGACGCGGCTTTGGTGGGTTTGATGGCGGAGGAGGTGGTGAGGAATTGGTGGATTTCTTCGGCGGTGGGGTAGGAGTGAGTGCCGGCGCGGTAGAGGAGTTGGGTGTGGTCGGTTTCGAGATCGGGGCGGAGTGAGCGGTATTTGGGACGGGTGGAGGAGGCGATGTCTTCGATGTCCTGAGCGGGGCGTTTGCGTTTTTTGCTGGCGGTGTCGTTGTCGTCTCGGACGAGGATGGGAGAGCTGCGGTCGTTGTCTTTTTTGGAGGATTTCTTTTTGGGGGGGTTGGCCCAGCTGACTGTTCGGACCCAGAAGACGATGAGGTTGAGGAGTTCGTCGCGAAAGGATTCATCGAGATCGCCGGCGTCGAAGAAGCTGTTTCCTGTTACGTCTTCGCTAGGAGAGAGGTGGCTGAGCATGTATGTTCGCTGGGCGGGTGCTTTGACGCTTTTGACGGATTTGATGAGGTTGCCCTTTTCCATCTTCGACAGCGCCTTCTGTACGACATTTTGGGCGATGCTCGTCTTCTTCTTCAGATCGCGTGTCCAGATTCCAGTGGTATGTGCTTCTTCGATGATCTCGTAGATTGTCTTCTCATCTCGGTCGAGGTTGACGATTTGTCGTGCTGCTTCTCGTGGTCGCACGCTCCATCCTAGCTTTCCGCCGACTTTTACTGTGCGGAAGAGTCCTTTTTGGGCGAGGAATTGTACCAGTGGCATGAGCTCTCGCGTGTTTGCGATGCTGCCCAGCTGGAGGAGCTCATCTTGTTGGAAGACTTTGCTGCGTGCGCCGTTTTCGTCTACCGAGGCTGCGGCAATGATGACATAGAGAGCGTCGCTGGCATTGGGGACGGACACTTTTTCCTCGTCCTCCTCTTTCGCGGCGGCAGACATGTTGTAGGTTGGATATGAATGCGTTTCGTGGTGGTGAGATGTGAATGTATGCGCGAGGCGCTAGAGCTCGATGCTACCGGGTCGGCATGGGTGAGTCGTCGATCGTATGTGCTCGTGCGAGATGGGTCGGGCGGGTCGTGAAGAGTGCTGTGGAAGCGTTATGGTATGAGTCGAATGTCGAAGTCGAATCTTGAAGTTGGAGGCACTTCCGCCAAAACTTTCTGAGCGCGCCGCTTCCTTCCCCGCGATTTTTAAGCTCGGCCGCGCCGGTGCGCCAGCGAAACTCTAACAGACCATGCTCGATCAACTCGACCTCCTTTCACATGGCATCGATACTTACGTCCTTTACACAACAATCCTCTCGAACGAAAGGACTGTGAGTCCGCGGACTGTGATGCACTATACACAGATGCAGAAACGGCCTGTCTGTTCGATCAGACATTGTCCGTGTTTGCAAGTCTCAAAGGCACGAAGCATCGACTGGCAGCGAACGGCATCTCCTGCGAACAGAGTCTCGAGACATCGGGACTTGGGCAAGTCAAGCAGACCTGGGGCTGGCATGCAGCCCCTTTCGGTGCAAGCTCCAACGAACAGAGCGAGGATGCCGGCTTTCTGCGATCGTTCTGCGTCTTCAAGCACGCTTTCAAGCTGCAAGTCTCCGCACAGCAGCCGGGGCTGACTGAGCAGTTGCCACGAGCAATTCCTGCTCGCACCGCTCAATCTTCATGATCCGAAGTCCAGTATCCCTCTCTTCCATGTGGTTGCCGCAGTTCAACATGAAACTCGCCATTCCCAAAGTCCAGACCACGGCCCAAGACTTCGTCCCGAAGCAAATCTCCGACCGCCTCCACTTGCAAAGTTCACTCGCCGATTGCCATCACACCTCCCTGCAACGATCACCGCAAATTTCTATCGCACAAACCACTGATTCGCTCCGAGTACATCGACATTGCACAAAATCCACAATTCATGTCTCGATCAGGAGAAATCACTGGCGTGTGATGCAGGCGGTCCCACGTTACATGCGCCATGCGGGACCACGCGAGTTGAGTACTGTGGTGAGGAATTGAGGAGGTATTGTGCTACATCGAACCTCTGGTTTCTCTTTCGTCTTTCCCAGCTCCTTTTTCCACTGCCTGATTCAGTCTACGCCACTTCCTTCTTAGACTTAACGCGCATTGCAACAAGAAGCTCAGACGCCTGCTTTTCGTACTCCTCCACGCCTCACACCGAAGCCCAAACCCACCCTCCCTCCCGCATTCCTCAAAAGCTCTCGGGTCAAGCCTAGATCTGAACCGACCACCTCAAGCAGCATCAAGCTTCTCCATCCCGCCCACGGTCTGACTCCTCGACATCACCACAAGCTCGACATATCAAGAGGCATACAGCTTGAGATCCTCGACAAACACCCTCATCGCCCTCTCTCCCACGCAAAATGGCAGGCGTCCAAGATCCCGCCTTCTGGAAACGCTTCTCCACCGCCGCACACCTCGACCTCGAACAGCAACAGGCGCAGAATCAGCAGTCGCGGAAAAGTCGTCCGTACGTTGACCTCTCGAATTTCTGCTCATGATGTACAGCGTGCTAAAGAAGTGATGTTCTAGTGATGACTGGCTCTCCCGACAAAAAGCCAAACGCCCCCGGAGGACGTGTATATGCTGGACGTTCTGGCTGTGCTTCTTTGCGTTTGTGGCGGGGGTGGTGGTGCTTGTTATTTGGTTGTTGAACAGTGAGGTTTTGGGTGGGAAGAGAGAGGGTAGAGGTGGTGGTGGGATTGTGGCATGAGGAGGCGGGAAGGGGGAGTCTTGGAGAGGTCGGGTACGGGAGAGGTCGAGGCGTGGGCGAGGCTGCGTGCCGTTGGGGTGAGGTTAAAGCCGTTGGGAGGAGGGAGAAGTGCGAATGTCCTTTTGTGTAAACAGCATATGATACCATGACAGCATGAGCGGAGATAACCAACACGAGGATATACAAGGGGAGAATCACAAGAGACCTGGACTGATTTCGAAGTTTCATACTCGCTTTTGCCTGTGATTCACAGTATGCAATCGCAAGACATCCGACCAACGCCATGCTAGTACACAGATCCACCCTGCCGAGCTTTCCCTTCTGCCTGAACGTCGCCTGTCAGCTACTGCTGGTGAATCGCTCATCGCATGCTGTGTAATCAGCGGAATGTGATCTGATGCGCACCATGTGCGCTTCTGACTGCAGTTTGTCGAGGTGTTTCAAGATGTGTCCTGAATGCGCGTGCGTTCTGACTGTGCGCCTTGTCTCCTGCTCGATCGTAGCAGTCTGCGCGCCTGCCTGTGCTTCACCTGCTGGCGATACCTCGCGGTACTTCACCGCCTATCTTGCTGATTCTTTCAATCCCTCATCCATCTACTCCCTCCTCCGAGTCGGCTCCGGCGAAGGGCTGCGCGTGACACTCCTCTCATCTCTTCCCCGAATGCGCAAGTGCTTCTTCGTAGCCAACTCCAACTCCTTCTCCAGATCCGGCGACGGCTCCTTGCGATGGATGAAATTGCAGAACCCTCCTCGTACACAGCCCTCACCACTATTGAGTCTGCAGCACGCTTCGCGGAAGTCCGTAACAGGGCTCAACTCGCAGTAAATCGGCCGCGCCGCATACCACCGACTGTTCAGCTCGTCACACGCCTTCTGCGCGGCGTCCTCGTACTTGAAGCGCGCGTACACATTCCCGATCAGATGGTCGTTGTTGTTGTCGCAGACTACCACCTCTTCCAGTTCCCCGAATTTGCACATTTCGCACCAGAAGTCGTCGTAGAAGGCGTCGAAGTGGTTTTGGAGTTGGGAGGGTGTCATGCGCGATTTGTTGTCGTAGGCGGGGTTTTGGTAGAGGTTCGGGAGGAGAATGGTTTGCGAGTAGGAGGGTTTGACGTGTTTGCGCGAGCAGCGGTCGCCGTGACGGCAGGCGCCGATTTTATAGTAGAATGAGCAGTTGACTTTGTCCTGCTCTGTGCCAAAGATGGAAGCCAGGTAGTTCGCCATGGTGGCGGTGTGTTGTGCGAAGGTGGTGGTGTTGCGTGGTGTGGTGGATGAGAAGCGATGCCTTGATGTTGGAGATGCAGCGCAAAGTCGAGAGCTCGGACAAGTTGCAGCCTGAGGCCAGAGCTCGTATGCCTCAGGCTTCCAGAAGCTTCTGACATTCACTTCAGCGGCGAGCGGCGACCTTAGCGCGACCGCTAGCCGATCGGCTCCCATCCGCTCCGACCGCACTCATGTCATCGATAATGCTTGGGATGGCACCGTCGCCTCTGGCTGTATCGGAGAGCAAATTGCCGCTGTGAGTTTCAGGACCGCCGGTACGCTCCGCCTACCTCCGAGTATGCCCATCGCGGCACTCGCCATACGGACAGAGAGCACATACAGTGAAGAAACTTTCGGCCAGTGCAGAAGAGCGCACCTTTCGAGACGTCTCTTCCGCTCGAGACACGCCAAATCTTCGATCTTCGAGCCTCCCAGCTGGCTGGTCCATTGAAGCGGAGAAGCTGCAGTCAGCCTGCAGGCTAGAAAGCCTTGAACGAGGCAAGCATGGGCGAAAAACCGTCCCGTCTTTTCGAACCACGCCATCTTCCTCTCTTGACCAATACCATGGAAGCGAGCTGCGTGCATGCACCCTTCAATGCGTTCTCTTGTGAGTTGTTCACTAAAGCCCTCTCAGCCTTGCCCTCATCGTGCTGACATGCATCAACTTATGCTAGGGTAGCTCCTCGATAGACCGGTATACTTGTCAATCAATCGGAGTTGTGCCCGTATGATCAGGGCAAAGGGATCCAGATCTCGCTTGATTGATTCTCTTGCAACCGGACCTTTGACCTAAGGTCATTCTCTGCTTGTTCTCACTAATGGTCGTACCAATCCCGCCAGAGTGGTCGCACGTCGATTGTAGCAGATGAGAAAGAGGACTGGAATTGAAGTGATTTCGACCTGAGGGTTCACCACCCGGGACGGCTACGCTACTCGAGAAGTCTCGCCTGCCAACAAATTCTACCATTATAACAGTACGCTGATGCATGCACGCCACGGGCATTTCATTGGTGGCCTCTTCCTCTCGAGCGTCGACATGTCAGCCACCGATAAGCTGGATGCCGACAAACCAAGCGACCCTTCACAGGCTTCCCTCACAGCCTGATCGGTGGGATGAGGGTTCCGCCTTAAAGCCAGGGTAGCATGCCGTGGTTTCATCATTGCCTTCCTCCAACCATTGAATTCTTGCAACAAGCGCGCATTATGAACTGGTACGGGATATCTGTCTTATGCCTGGCTTTGGCCAATGTCACGAGAGCTCAGGCAGATCCTTTGGTAGACTTCTGTCGTCGATGGTCGCACCAGACGACAGTTGTTGACAACAAGCTCTTCATATACGGTGGCTTTGTTACCTACGGCTCTCAGATCGAGGAGGATACCCAAAACTCGACCAACTCCCACCTACTGTATAGCGATCTCGGCTCCGTCGATCAGAACACTGGGATGCCAATCCAATATGATCTCTCCAAGCCGTCTGAGGTCCCAGTTGTGTCAGGAGGAGCACTGTGGTCAGACGACGTCAATAAGATCTTCTATTTGTTCGGCGGACAGTAAGTACAAAGCCGGCTTCTTAGCTGGAACACCGAAATGACCGCAGACAGGAACGATCAACAGGCTCAAAGTCCGCGGCAGAACACGATATGGTCCTATGAGGCTATGACATATTGAACAATGCGTGGAGAGAGATGCCTACAGACTCGAGATCTACGGACATCACGATACCCGCCTTCGGAGCCAGCACCACCGATCCAAATCAAGGAATCGGATATTATTACGGCGGGTGGACGGATAACAGCGGAGGTAATGCGTATTCTACTGCAGCAACAGCCAAGTCAAAGATGATTGTCTACGAGTACGAGAGCAATATCTGGCATGAGATCCGGTTCATCGACGATATCCCTCGGGCCGAGGGCGCATTGTTCTACATACCAGCCTCGGATCACGGTATGCTAATTTATCTTGGAGGCGTCGAGCAGAACGTCAATGGGACTTACGATGGAGCTGCCGTGGACAAAATCAACGTCTTTGACATTGGTTCCGGGGTATCATATACTCAGCAAACTTCTGGAACACCACCAGCCAAGCGGCGCCGATTTTGCGGTGGCGTCACTTGGCCTGATGATCGATCTTCGTACAACATATATCTGTATGGCGGATTGTCGCCTCAAGCAGACGGTGGCCTCGGATACAGCCATCATCCAATGTCTCAGCCTCAGACACACGACCCAACCCATCACGGCTTTCCTGCAATCAAAGATGGCAACCCCTACAGCGCAAACTCATATCCCAGCCCCGTTCCTTCATACCACCAAGCTCCATCCGCATCGCCTCCACTGGCGGGCAATTGGACCCCGGCACAGGCCTTTCTCTCTCCGCCGCCACCACAGGGGCAGGCATACTATCCTACGCCGCCTCCGCCGCAATTGCGGGATCCATCGCCGGGCCCTGTTCATGAAATGCCGAATGTAAGGAGTCCTACCAATGTGATGGACTTGCAGGGACCTTCGCCGTGGAAGTGGAGGTCGCCTGGGGGTGGCATTCGGGAGGAGTGATGCGTGGTCGAGATCTTTTGCTAGCAAGGTGTTGAAGATTGAGTGGTTGTGGCAGATTCAAGTGAACGACTGATCGCCAACTTTCCCAAGGAACATGGTACATTTCGCTGTTCCGTAGTTCCGTCTTCAGGTTTTCTTGGACAAACAACATTACGGAAGTATTTTCGCCGTCTACAACTGATGCTTCGGTGTTCAAGAAACCAGCCGACATCCTTTGCTTCAAGAAGACCAGCTCCTTACGTTCTCCATCCTGCCACCAACGTCTGGTCATGATGCCCGTCATACCCGTACAACGACATTCTACTCCTCGTTCTCTTCATCTCGCTCGCACAACGGACCACGATATACATGTTCCTCCTCCAGCTGCTCCGCGTACTGGTGGCCCTTCTCCGCCGCATCCGATATCCAGTCGAATGCTACTCGAGGGTAGAGCGCTGGCTCGGCTTGTGTGTCTTCGATGGACGGATTGACTTTGCTGGGCTTTTGGATCGCTGGATCTGTAGTGTGATACATCGCTCACATGCTTGTGGAGATGGACGACATACTGGGCGTTGGCATGGTAGGGCCTGGTTTGTGGCGGGTGATTGAAGCGGATTAGTAATCGGTTGGGAGAGAGTGGGTTGAAGCAGGTAAGGGATTCGGAAGGTCTTGTTGGTGATGGGGATGGTACCAGACCGCGCCTCGTTTATATGAACCACCAATTGAGCAGGTCTGTCTCAGCCTCAGAGACTGTGCCAAGTCCGAATTTGTCTCAGAGACAACATGTTCAGAATTGCATGCAGAGTCGAACAGCTGTCCAAGCCTCACGCTTTCTGTCATATGTCATGCCACTTTGATCCAGACGCGGTGTCTCGGTGCATCAACCACGACAGATCGACATTTGTGCGTTTAACGGCACGGTAGCCACTTTGTATCTCATGAAGCCCTGGCAAATGACGTTAGCATGTCGTGACTACAAGATGCTTTAAGGCATGATCCAAGCCACCTGGAAAGTGCTGCGCAAAAAGCAGAGCCAGCAAAGGACAGAAAGAGAAGCAAATAAATGTGGAGAGCGGGCCTGTGTCGCGCGGGCGACTTGTGTTCGTAATTCTCGTTAACAAAGTCCTGTATACCTTTTCCGCTGTCCGAATCAAGACTTCCATCATACCCTTCTGATCTTTTACAGTTCCTAATGCCCATCAATACTGTACCTTCACCCCTCCCCTCATCCCCTCCTTCCACAAACAGCAAATGCTCTTCGACTCGCACCACTTCTGCGCCATCCAAGGCTTGATCTCTTCCCTGCACAGCTCGTACTCCCCCAGCTCGTCAGCCACCTCCGGAGTATCATCGTCCTGCTTCTTCTTCTTACCCTTCTTCTTCGCCTTTGGAATGACCTTCCTTGTCTCGACCCGCAAGCCCTGCCCGTTGAGCCAACCTGTAAAGTCTTCCAACACAATCGGATCGAATAGTAAGATCTTTTCGTGCCAGGACGGGTTCACCATGTCGTTGCTGGGAGGTATATCGCGGACAGCTTTCGTGATCTGCGGGAAGAGGATGGCGCTGATGGAGGCCCACTGCGGGTCGCCGGACTTCAGCATTGTTGTCACGACGGCTGGCCCTTTGGCGCGTGGTGAAGGCGATCCGGAAAGCCGCAGCTCCAATGGACTGACCGAAGGGGAAGTGGAGGCAGCCCGACGGCGAGGCGGGGAGGGGGTTGGAGGATCAGAGTCGTAAATTTCGTCAATGTTCACGAAGTCGGAGGAAGTGGATTGCTGCGAGGCTGGTAACGTGATTCTGCCTTCCTTCACTTCCGGCAGTGTGAACGTGGTCGCGCTTTTCGGAGGGCGACCTCTCTTTTTCTGGGCTGGAGGGATGTTCTCGGTAGATGATGCATCTTTTCTTGGTCTCCCTCGAGGGCGCTTCTGCGCTGGTGGTGAGGTTGCGCTCGCAAAAGCTCGCTGTTGCAAGAATCTTGCGGAAGATTTTTGAGCAAGGACACTTGCGTTCCCGTCCAAGGTCTGGAGGGCAGCTCTTAATCGCGTTGGTGACGTCGCTACTCGGGCCAAGGCCGGTGCTGCACGCATGATGTTTGGGATCATCGGTAGAGGGAAGGTGGAGGCATGCCCTTCCGCCTTCTCAGCGCCATCACTTGACAATAGCATCCAGCTGTCGTCCGAATTGTGCGGTTCAGAGGGGAGCGCATGAGCACTTTCATCGCAGTCTTCGGGCTTGGGAAGGTCAAACACTGCCGGTTCCGGGTCTTGCACAGCGCGCTCGCCCGCGGGCGATGTGGCACAGAGGTCCACAACTTCCTGTCCGTCAAGCTGAGCGTCTGGAATGACATCAGTGGTCTCCTCGATGGCATGAAGAGCATCGACAACGGGCAATGTCTCCGCGGCATATTGCGAATGTGCGTCTTCTTCGCTATGCGCTTTCTGCTCGATAACAACGGGAGCCTTGGGCCGTTCTGTAAGCGCAAGAACATCTCCGCCGTGGTCTCTCGAGGCAGTGCACCACAAGTCCCGGGCGGCCTGTCCAATTGACAAGGAAGTGCCATGAGGAGCGCTGGGAACTTTGGCACAGCTTTTTCGACGAGGGCTGAAACGTGCCTGCAGGGTGCTCATCAACTCAGACTCTCGGAGCGCCGTTTGCATTTGCCGAATGAATGTCGGCGAATCGTCCACCGCCAGTTGACTTGAGGTGCCGAACAGAAATCCTTGCTGCGTCTCGATCGCCCGAGCTCGTTGTGGAGAGAGCAGAGGCGGTACCGCATTCGCATCGTTGAACTTCACTTTCTTGACCTTCGCGGGCTTCTGCAGCTTTGCTGCCCTTTCCGCCATCGCTGCCAAAGCCTCGGGATCTCCACCAACCTTGATCCTGCGTTTTCTTGTCTTTTTCACTTTGGCTGGCTTCTCTGTTAGTGCCTCACCCGCAGCCGCGTCCTCGGTCAAGGTGAGCGACTCCTTCTGTGGAGCAAAGAATTCGGACACAGTCGATTGCGCCGCCACGATTTCGGGTTCGGCGCGATATGCTTTGGTGGCAAGATCGGTAATTGTTTGCGGCTTTTTCTTGACTGCCTTGACTCGCTTCGCGGGAGCTGCATCTTTGGCTTTGCGAACCACAACACCGCCGGCTGTCTCATGCGCGAGCTCAATACGCCGTTTCTTCACGGCAGGCTCACCGGTGCCAGTGCGGGCGTTGGCAGTGGTACTGGTGGCCTGCGCACTGTAACCGAAACCACTGACCAACGCAGCAAGACTCGGTCCAGAGGGAGGAGACTCTTCCAATCGTCCCGAATCGACCGTACGGGGCGTGTCGACAGTCGCCGATTCAGTGTTCCGTGCTGGAGTCCAGCTTCTTCGTCGGCGAAAGTGAGGCAGCGGGAGATCTGGAGGTGGAGTAGAGTTCCTTCTCATGCTTTCGACTTCAAACACCGACTGAAGAGATTCCTCTGTCGCCGCCAGTGGTAGAGCCTGGCAATTGGCGATGACGTTGTCGACGAAGTAAGCAGATTGGCTCCAAGCGTTGCGATGAGCGTCGAATCCGCCCTGTGCATCTATGTCCTTTAGAACGCCTCCGCCATGCATGTCGTGAAGCGGAGGCACGATGGCATTAGCTGAGGCTGAGGCTGTGGCGTTCTCAACCTCCTTATTGCCACGAGCGACCCTCGGCTTCTTGACAGCCTTCCTGGCTTTCGCCGCTGGTTCAGTCAGCACATGCAAGACCGGCGCTGGTGGACCAGGATTCGGCGCAATGCCAGCGTGGTCGCCCGCGTCCAGATCCGGCTCATCAGAATTGAGAATGATGGAGGCCGACTTGGCAAGCTTCTTCGACCTCGCGGGACCAGAACCCTTTGACTGCCTGGCTTTTGGCATGCGTTTCCGAGGAGCCTTGGCGAGGGAGGGCTGCTCACTCAAAGATACCGTGTCCATTGCCTTATCCTTGAACGCCGCTGTCGCAACATCCGTAGTCACCGGCAGACTGATGACTGGCTGCTGCGGCTCAGAGGTCGACAGCGCTGAGTGTGTCTCGCCATACTGATACCTCGAGGCAAATTGGGAGGGTGATCGACCGAGTATGTTGGAGTCGCTTGCGTAAGATGTGGCCGATCGCACCATGAAGGGTGGTGCTACGTCGGTCTCTTGATTCTCTCGAAGCTTTGGGACGTCATCCAAGGTCTCCATCGCTGGCGGCGAAGCGTACTTCGGCGGGCTATCAGGTTGCAACGCGTACTCGGAAATACAGATGCTCGCCGTCCGAGATCCGGACTTTGGTCGTGATTCGGTAGTCTTGGATTTGCGAGGAGCAGACTTTGACACTTTGTTGCTGGCAGATGTCCGCCCGGAGTTGAGGTGCGAGGAACCATGCTTTCCAGTCTTGGCCACGCTCGCCTTTTTGCCAAGTGGCGAGACGGTTCGTCTCGAGCTTGGGCTGTTCGGGTTGAAGTCAAATTCGGAGAGTGAGATGCTCGTTCTGCGGGAAGCTGCGAGGTCAGGAGTCTCTTGACGTCCGGCAAGGACAGAAACGCTGGCTGCTGCCGGACTCACATTGCGAATCGCAGATGTTTGAGCAGGCAGCGCGAACTCGCTCAAAGGGGAGCGAGACAGACTTTCTGCTCCAGACTTTGCGCTCTTGCTCGACTTTGCAGTCTTCTTCAGCTTGCCGGTAGCAGTCTTGGAAGGTCTCGACAGATCATCGACAGCCTGTACTCTAGGCTGTGGTGCTTGTGTGTCATGTTCGTCCGTCTGTTCTTGCGCTTTCCTGCTCCTCGCTCGCTTGTTCACAGGTTCTTTCTCGATCCCGGCAACCTTGTCTTTGACGCTCTCCTCCCCCCGTGCAAGACCGTTCTTCACGCTCTTCCTGTGCTCGATATCTTCGACCCCCTCCTCCGTCCTATGAGCTGAAAGCTCGAATGCCTGGTTCCGCAACAAGCTGGCGGCGGAGGCAAAGCCCGTGCTGACGCCTTGAGGAATTTGTCGTGCCTTGGAACCAGTCGAGAGTCCGGGAGCGTGCAATTTGAAGAATGCGGAGGGGACGGGCAGATCGGGCGATGAAGATGTGAGCGGTTCGGCGGGCTTCTCATTGTTGTGTGGCGTTATCGACTGGAGTCGCTGCAGTTCGGGAGAGGACGACTGGATGACGACCGGGCTTTGCGCCGCCATGATGAAAGGTGCGAGGAGGTGGCATCTCCGGAGTGCGATGTTGTGAGACAACAGCTTGGGCGCAATTCGTGGAGAATGTTGTTGTATCGCCGCAAATGTGAGTGAAGTGGTGATGTGGAACTGGAAGCACTCTTGTCCCCGCGCCTGACGCGGACGGATCACGAAGTCCCGTGACCGGCGGGAGGAGCCGTCAAATTCCGACGATGGAAGAAGAAATCGACCTCACTCTCTCACTCTCACGCTCCACTCCCACTTTTCAATCTTTAAGCAAGAACATAGTGTCCGCTCACAATCCGCAGCAATAGCTGGATTCACGGGTATCTCATAGTGCTATCGCAAGTAGCCGGCTTCGGGGAACAGTCTTTGCCTTTTCCAGCACCGCGTTCAGGCCGCGCAAAACATGTCAAACAGCGCCCGCCTCTGGAAGGTTCCCTGCTGTTTACAGTGGAATGGTGGATGAAGTAAGCCAGTCAGTACCGTGTGCGGTGCGTACTCATTCAACTTCGAAGTCCTTGTGAAAAGAGCTGGTCGGTATCTCCATGATGGGACTGCGAATGGAGAGCTTCGTCGTCTGTGTTCAAGGCTGTACCATGGCGGGTTTACGAAACACGGACTCGCAGGTTCTAAAGTCATCCTGCAAGACATAATGCGAAGTCAAAGTTTGGCTGTTGCAGGATAGACCTCGTCTCTGCGTTCGCGGTGGGAGCTTAGCGTGGCGTATTAGTTCATAACGTGATCGTGGAGCATAGAAAGAGCGGCGAGCGGGCTGAGGAGACGGAACGTGATCTCTTACGCAAGAAACAAATGTATCTTGTGGTGGTGTTACCCGTGCACGGGCTGAAGCTCGCAATCTGAAGAGCGACGAGCCACAAAGTGGTCTTGGAGTATGGCTGAGAGTATCCGCATAGATCCAGCCTTGTCTGACTGGATGCGGGACGAGAGTCCTTGGCACTATGAAGCCGCTCGGTGCGGCCGTGCGCTCCCAGAATCGCCGGCGAGGGTCCTGAAAGCTGTCACTCGTTAGCGAGTTGCGGCTTCTTGATACGAAGCGACTACATTCATTTGAGGTGAAATATTCCTCCGCGTGAAATATTCCTCCGCGTGAAATATTCCTCCGCCACCCACAGACGCTTGCAATCGTCCACTGATCGTGGAGTGGATGAGGTTCCACGTTCATTCGACGCCATTCTACCAACGCATAGCCTGCAACACCACATCGACCATCACTGCGCACTCCACAAGTAGCCGGCAGACCATACCGTCAAGTTCGAGAATGTCCGTCCAACAAACAATCAACGAGGAGAGGATGGAGAACCGGGCAACATTGTCGCTCCAGTGCGAGTCCAGGCTGATCACCTCAGGCCACACGACGCCTGACTTCATCAATCGGATGAACAGCCTCTTACAAGACTACGTCGACATCGAGTACGGTCTCATCCTGCGCATTCGCCAAATTCTGAAGAACCGGGGTCTCGACCGGCAATGTTGGACCCCCGACCGCATCGACGGGTACGAGAGATTCACGGAGTCATGGATCTACAGGCTGGGCTATTCAACGAACTTTGAAAGGGACTTCTCCCCATCCGACATGATGGCTTTGATCGCAGATCTCGACGCTCTCCTGCTAGACGCTCAAATTGCGAATGATATCGAGTTCGAATGGCAGGATGTCTCGGCTGAGGGCGACCGGTTAGGGAAATGCTGCGAAGGTTCGCATCCGACCAAGCGGAAGATCATCATCTTTGCACTGGGTCGTACCTCTGCGGACATCTTAATCGGCACCCTTGTGCATGAGATGTGTCATGCCTTCATCGATATATCGCTCATTGATGAGCTCGGCCATGAATCAGCCTACGACCCTGAGGGTGGCAACACCGAGCCGTGGACCACAGCAATCGGAAGCACAGGCCATGGCTACTGCTGGCAAATGCTCGCTATGATCATGAACGACTGTTCGGAAGCCATTGGGTACCCTTTTGACCTTGGTTTTGAAGACGCTGGAAACAGCGACTTCGACGGACACCTCGGCGATCGCCTCTCCGGTCTAGGGCGATACGAAGTGGAGGAACCCAGCTCGCCATGGGCTACTTTACACGGTCGGCAGCAGCGGCGGGCCGAGGTTGACAGGGCTGAGAGGGAGGAAGCCAGGCAGGGGGAAGAGGAATCGTCCGAAGGATCTTCACCCGGAGAAGATACGATGATGGAGCTCACACAGAGCGATATCGTGGCGACTTGATGGACATAAACCATCGTCTGTTGTTGCTGGATTGGGGGGACTCTCGAGCTTTCGATTGTTCACAAGTCCAGCTATAGGCCCTAAGAGGACTGCAGCAAGTCAAGAATGGGCTGTACTTCGACAAAGATCAGGAGGAGTTGGGACCATCATTCGGGATGACAATGGCCACTGGCCTTCCACAAGCGTCAGTCTGGATCAGAGGCGAGGTTGGACCATCTTTTAGACTGTTAGAGGATCTCCATAGACGAGAGAGAGGGCATAATTAGCGATGTTCGCACGTTCAAGAGCTTGTAATCAAAAAAGCGGAAAAAGAATAATACTAATTATAAGGGCGAAGGCCCTTAAGCTATATAGACTAACTAAAACGAGCGAGTTATGTAATAATAACGAGCCCTTAAGTGAAACGGTGCCTAAGGCTTTAAGGGTTTAAGTAAACCTAAGGGAGGTTTTTAGTATTTTTAAACATCCTCCCCTTTAGTAAATACGTAACCTTAAGCGTTCGTAACAACCTTAAGTAAAGGCTTAGGTTATATATTAATACTCTTAAGTAGGTGTACGTAATCTCGAATAAACGAGCGTAATCTAGAAGGCCCGTAATTAATCGGAAGGTAAGGGTTTAAGTATAATCGTCTAGCTAATTCTAGTAGGTAAATAATCTAATTTACGTACTATTATAAGCCTTAAGCTAGTAATGTTACGGGCATGCACGAACAGCAGGAGAACCAGGGTGCCCTCGGCCTTATTGGACGAGAGACCCTTCTCCTTAGTGATCCCTCTAATCTCCCGCTTAGTAAGAGATTATAAGAGAGTAGCTTAATCTCTCTGCTCTCCCTAATCCCGAGAGAGCGCGGAGAGCATAAAGAGCAACGCTTATAGCGATAGGTATATAGACCTTAACGATGTTCCTTCTAAACATCGTGTACAACTTATTATTTAATCTTACTAATTAGAATTCCCGCCTTTACTCGCATCTATTATAAGAACACTTGTTTCTTAAACTAACGAGCACTAACCTGTGCCTTATACCTCTTCGGAAGTGTGAGACATAACAACTTTGTATACCCTTAAAGGATGAGTTCCTTAAGTGTTTGGGGCACACCCGCGCCTAGTAAAGCCGGAAGGATCCGCTCCCTACCGTCTAACAAACCCGACCTAATAATTACCTCCGACAACAAAGACAACGACAACGATGCCGAGATTAACTTTAAAGTTGCTAAGCCGGACTTCTACTATAGAGACCGGGACAAACTTAACGACTAGCTTAACTAGATAGATATATATCTTATGTTTAACGAGAAGTTAGAGCGTAAGTAGTACACTCTGTTCGCTGCTACCTTCCTCCGTAGACGTACCTAGCACTAGATAAAGCCTTACCTTTATAGCTACCTCGACAGCATGCGTAAGGTCGACGACATCGGAATGTTTAAGAATTATATAGTATTTAAGAAAGAAGTTAAGAAGCTGTTCGGAATCTCTAACAAACAGAACACCGCTATTCGAGTTATTAGAGGAATAAGACAGAAAACTTCGGCCGCCGAGTATGCTACTAAGTTTAAGGAATACTCTATTATTACGGGATAGAACGACAAGTCCTTAATAGACACGTTCAAAGAAGGGTTAAAAGACTCCGTTAAGGTAGAGCTTATGCGCTATAGTAGAGATACTAGCTCTCTCGATAGCCTAATTTAAGCATCTATCTATTTAGATAATTAGCTATACAAACTCTACTAGGGCAAGAGGTTTAGAGGAAACCCAGGAGGGACCTTTAAGACCTATAATAACGACAAAGCTCGCTTCGGACGAAACTAGTTCGCTAACTAAGGGAAGCCTCGCTATAGCGACCCCTATAGACTAATACTAATAGAACTAGATGTTACAACTAAAGGACGACGCTTTGCTTAGAAGAAGCAGGGAGGACGGAATAACGGAAGAAAGTAGGAAGGACTAACTTACTACGCCTATAGTAACAAAGGACATATAGCAAGGGACTGTTGCTAGAGGAACATAGTATTACGACGACAGTTTAACACAATGCAGCTAAAGGAAAGACGAACCTTTAGAATAGTCCTACGTACAGACTTAGGGTGCGGTGCCCTTTATTAGGACAACTGCTAAGACCGAGACTACAGCGAACATTAGAAAGATAAGTATCGCGCCAGATAGTGTAAGTATTAGGAGGAATTCCCCTATACCTACGACACCGCCTAAGGACTAGTATAGGAGCAACACCTCTGCTAAATCGACTGCCTAAACTAAGAAGTAGCAGAATCGAGCAAGGAAGAAATAGAGCTATACGAGGACAAGGAAAATGTGCCTCCTATAAATAGGATTCCCGAGGAGATCGAGGAATCTAAGAGCTCTAGCTCTAGCGACGACGAATTAGACGAACTAGGCGAGAACGAGAACATGCTACTAGAATTTAGCATAGATGCACCTTAGCCCCTAGCCGAACTAGTACTCTTATTAACTAGGAAGAGTAAAGAAATATTCCCTAAGGAAGAAGGGCAAAGACTACTCTACGCCGAGAACTTCGATCGCATACTTAACTAGATGCGACGAGCAGTTTGGAGCCGCCTATAACTAGAACCTTAAAACGACTTCTATACGATTATATAAGAATGTCCCCTAATCGGATCTACCTTTACTCTACACAGATACATTACGCTATGCGGCGATATAGTTACAAGACGAATGCGAGAATCGGTTTACTCTATAAAAGAATTATACCGATAGTTTTAGATCTACTAGCAACCTCGAGCAGTTATTAAAATACAATAAGAAAAGGAAATAAACGACTCCGCTAGAAAACATAAGAAGATCATTAACGACTAGCTGAACTAACACTAGTCGGGAAAAGGATCGACTCTCTAAGAACGGACGACCGAAGGGAGTTTAATATCGCAACAAATGTCTAAGTATTAATAGCAGTCCTCTACATATAAGTTATTGTTAACAGGCACAAGACAAGTGCTATAATCGACTTAGGCGTAAGTAGAAACTTTGCGTCCTAGTCGTTCGTTACGCGTACGAGGATCGCAACCCGACGTAAGAAGGAAGGGTATAAATTAATCGTAGTCGATAGATTACCCCTACCTAATGTAGATCGAGAGACAATACCGATACTACTAGCTCTCTAACGGCACTACAAGGAAGTTGTCCTAGATATCGTCGACATAGCTAGTTACGATATCGTTCTAGGCATACCTTAGTTAAGAAAGCATAACCTAGTAGTAAACTAGATAACAGGAGTACTTAAATTTACGGAATGCGATTGCGTTATTAACATTCGGCCTACGCGCCGACAGCGTTCGACAGTAGATAAGATTAGGGAATTTGGCGCTATAACGTAGTCCTAATCGACAGGAAATACGAGAGGTGTTCTAACTCGGACAGACACTGGTATAGGCAAGCCGGGTTACAAGGTTACAAGCAAAAGTGGAAGTAACACCCTACTTTAGATCCCTAAAGAGTATAACGAATAGAAGCGCCTCTTTTAGGAAGAGGAAGGGCTTAAAGCCTTACCTATATACGAACTATAGGACTATATAATCGAACTTTAACTAGGAAAGGAGCCTCTATAGGGACCTATCTACGCGCTATCCGAGAAAGAATTAAAAGCGCTCCGGGAATAGTTAAAGAAGATGCTAAGCAAGGGCTAGATACGCGAGTCCAGGTCCCTAGCTACATTACCAATTCTGTTCGTTCTAAAAGCAGGAAACCCCGACAACTTGCAGCTAGTAGCCGACTTCCGCAAGCTTAACGACATTACAATTAAGAATCGATACCCCCTGCCTAACATCGACGAGTCCCTAGACCGACTTGTTAGCGCAGATTAGTTTACGAAAATCGATCTTAAGGATGCATTCTACGGAATCCGGATAAGAAAAGGCGAAGAATAGAAAACAGCAATACGAACGAGATACGGACTCTACGAGTACCTCGTTATGCTAATAGGACTTACTAATGCGCCGGCAACCTACTAGGCCTTAATTAACGAGACCCTAAAAGACCTACTCGACATCTCCGTTATTATATATATCGACGACATCCTTATCTTTACAAAGGGGTCGCTAGCCGATTACGTAAAGGATGTTAAAGAAGTCTTCCGCCGACTATCTAGGACTAACTTTAAGACTGCACTAAAGAAGTGCGAGTTCTATAAGAAGGAAGTTAAGTTCCTAGGCTTTATTATAGGAACATAAGGAATCAGCATCGACCCTGCAAAGACAGAATCGATCCGGGAATGGCCTTAACTATAGAACGTTAAGGACGTACAATCCTTCTTAGGCTTAGCAAACTACAACCGAAAGTTTATTACTAACTACTCGAAAATCGCGATGCTACTTACTAAGCTTATAAGAAAGGACGAAGCGTTTAAATAGGATACGGGACAGAAAAAGGCATTTAAGCTGTTAAAGGATATATGCTTACAAGCACTAACACTCTAAATGTATAACCCTTCCCTACTACTCTAAATCGAAATAGACGCGTTAGATATAGCTATCGGAGCCTATATAACGTAAGAGCGAAATAGTAAGCGCTATCTAATTGCGTACTACTTACGTAAGATGTCACCTGCGGAATAGAATTACGACATCTATAACAAGGAGTTACTTGCTATCGTAGCCGCATTATAGCACTAGAGAGTATATGTCGAAGGAGCGCCTAGACTAATTATCCTTACGGACTATAAGAACCTCGTTACCTTTACGACTACTAAGGTTTTGAACCGACGACAGACTTGTTAGTCTAAGCTCCTTGGACAATACAAATTCGAGATCCGATATACTCTAGGCAAAGACAATAGACGGGCAGACGCGCTTAGCCGAAGAAGTAACTATATAGAAGGAAAGGATCCTCTTAAACATAGCATTTTAAAGAAGAACGTAGATAGCAGCCTTAGTACTAACGTTCTTAAATTTAACTACATGCTAAGGATTACGAGCGACGACAGGGAAGAATTTCCCATCGCTTAAGGAAAACGATAAGTGCTAGAGCACTAGTAGACAGAGTGTATACGACGGCACTACGACGAACTAACAAATGGACACCTAGGAATTGCGCGTACAACGGAACTAATCTAATAATACTTTACCTTCCTACAGATGCGACGGAAAGTGCATTAGTACGTTAAACAATATAGCACCTGCTAACGTAACAAGGCAGAGCGACATACAAAATACGGACATATCTAGTTCTAGGAACTAGCGAAGGAGCTATAGGACGAAGTTACGATAGACTTTATTATTAAACTCCTACCCTCTATAGATCCCTCGAATAGATAACGATACGACTCTATTCTAGTTATTATCGATTGTCTTACGAAGTACGCACACTTTATTCCGTACAACGAATCTATAATAGTAGTACAACTCGGACACCTCGTCCTTAACTAACTAATTAGATACTATAGAATACTGTTATTATTTACTACCGACCGCGACAAACTCTTTACGAGCAACTACTAGAAGACCTTAGTCGCTACGATCGGAATTAAGCACAAACTATTTATATTATACTACCCTAAGACGGATAGACAAATAGAAAGAATAAACTAATTACTAGAAGTGTACCTTAGATACTACGTAAATTATACTTAAAACAACTAGGTATTGCTACTACCTATAGCATAACTAGCTTTAAACAACCGCTAGTCGGAGATAACGAAGGTCTTACCGTTCTTTACTAATTTTAGAAAGAACCCAAACCTCTTCTACATACTACGCGACAACCTATAGGCCGACAGAGCCTTAGTTAAAGCGGAAGACCTAAAGAAACTGCATATGCACCTATAGTAGGGCATTACTAAGATGCAACGCAGAATATCCCCGGCTATTAACAGCAAGCGGAAAATAGCACCTTAGCTTAAGGAGGGGGATAAGGCTTACCTTCTAACGAAAAATCTAAAAACTAGAAGAAAGACTAGGAAATTAGACTACGTTAAAGTCGGACTATTTTTAATTACTAAGAAACGAGGACTAAACAATTATAGACTAGAACTACTACCTAACGCTAAAGTTTACCTAGTATTCTACGTATTACTCCTCGAACTAGCGGATCTAAATATACCCTTATAGGAAACATTTTATTTCGCTATCTAAGAAGAAGACGAATTCGAAGTCGAGAATATCCTATAACGGAAAGGTTAGCGATACCTCGTTAAATAGAAAGGATACCCGGATTCTAAGAATACCTAGGAGCTAAAAGAGAATCTCTCGAACTATTAACAACTCCTCGAAGAATTCTACAAAAAGTAATATACTTCTAACTACGCTATAGGTAGAAGTATATCGAATACTAAGACTAGGAATTAAACCTAGGACGCTAGTTAAACACGTTAACTAGCTGTACTAACTACCTTAACGGAATAGGAAGAATTACGAACTATTATAAACTACTACTTCCTCTAGTAGGAATTTTATTTATATTTAGGAACGAAGGAAGAGGCCCGTCCTAGAAGGCGTCCTCTATACCGCCTATAGCGCTCTAGGTCTAAGGAGATAAGGCAAGAGGCGGATCGGAGGACGGATTGCTAGGAACTAGCTACTCCTCGGAACACTCCTCTACGAGCACGTAGTCCCCTAGAGCACGACCTTCGGCAACCTTTTAATCTATAGCATCTAGTTGCTTGCGAAGACGTATTTCCTTCGCGTAAGTAGTAGCTAGCGCCTCCTTTACTATATCTAGCTTAAGAAGAAGCCTGCTTCGCTTAGAAGTAAGGCGTTTCTACTCGCTTTCTATAACCTTCGCGTTACAACCTTTTAAATTATGCTACTAGTACTCTATACACCGACCCGATAAGATATATACCTAACAAACTCGGCCCTTCTCTTTGTACGAGCTATATGCCTTTATCGTAGTATCTCCTTCCTTAAAAATCTAGACGGCCTTCTTATAACGACAGAGGGTATATACTAATAGGGATAGATAGACGGACAGATTGTAGTTAGGGAAAGGACAAGAAGTTATTCTAATAACAACAAAGCAGACAAGGAAGAACGTAGTACTAGATAAAGCTTCGGGACGAAGCTAGTCTAGAAGGGGGATAGTGTTACGGGTATATATAAATAGTAGGAGAACTAGGGTGCCCTCGGCCTTATTAGACGAGAGACCCTTCTCCTTAGTAATCCCTCTAATCTCCTACTTAGTAAGAGATTATAAGAGAGTAGCTTAATCTCTCTACTCTCCCTAATCCCGAGAGAGCGCGGAGAGTATAGAGAGCAACGCTTACAGCAATAGGTATATAGATCTTAACGATATTCCTTCTAAACATCGTGTACAACTTATTGTTTAATCTTACTAATTAGAATTCCCGCCTTTACTCGCATCTATTATAAGAACACTTGTTTCTTAAACTGACGAGCACCAACCCGTGCCTTATACCTCTTCGGAAGTGTGAGACATAACAAGTAACTACTAGTACGTAGTCGAATTTACTAGTAGGTCGCCCCTCTAAGGATATAAAAGCGACTAAATTCTTCTTTTTAAACCCTCTCTTCTTTATTAACTTCCGTAATCCTTTCCTTCCTTTCTTCCTTAGACCTTTATATAGTCTACGATTACTATACCTCTTTCTAATATATAACACCTTAAGTAATAGTCGCTATAGCGAAGGGTAATAAAGATAAGCGTAAGAAGGACGATAAGAGTAAGGACGATAAGGTCGATAAATAGCTCCGCCGGTCTCCTCGAAAGCTAGCCCCTAAGTTCCCTCCTAAGAAAGCTATTTAAGACGCTATTACGACGGTTAAGCGTAGCTACTTAGATATACGGATATTAACTTAAGCTTTCGGCTCGGTCTTAAGTAAAAAGAACTAATCTACGCGCGTTACGGCTACTTAAGAGCTACTAGATAAGTTCGCCTTAAGGAAACTATTTATATAGCCTAATATTATAACTCGGCGCGACCGTATAGAGTATACTAAGTTTAGATACGAGCGAGCTACTAGCTATAAGTCGGCTTACGACGCTTAGCGCGATAGGCTCGATATTTCTACGTTAAGCCTCGGGTCTAAGCTACTAGGTATACGCGCCCCTATAAGTAATAATTACGAAATTCCTTAGCGTAATCCTTAGCTCGCGAACTAAGGACGTAGCTTAAGGAATCGTACTACCGCTTAAGGATAGGATCCTACTGTTATGTCTCACACTTCCGAAGAGGTATAAGGCACGGGTTAGTGCTCGTCAGTTTAAGAAACAAGTGTTCTTATAATAGATGCGAGTAAAGGCGGGAATTCTAATTAGTAAGATTAAACAATAAGTTGTATACGATGTTTAGAAGGAACATCGTTAAGGTCTATATACCTATTGCTATAAGCGTTGCTCTCTATACTCTCTACGCTCTCTTAGGATTAGGGAGAGTAGAGAGATTAAGCTGCTCTCTTATAATCTCTTACTAAGCGGGAGATTAGAGGGATTACTAAGGAGAAGGGTCTCTCGTCTAATAAGGCCGAGGGCACCCTAGTTCTCCTACTGTTCGTATATGCCCGTAATACTATCCCCCTTCTAGACTAGCTTCGTCCCGAAGCTTTATCTAGTACTACGTTCTTCCTCGTCTGCTTTATCGTTATTAGAATAACTTCTTGTCCTTTCCCTAACTACAATCTGTCTGTCTATCTATCCCTATTAGTATATACCCTCTGTCGTTATAAGAAGGCTATCTAGATTTTCGAGGAAGGAGATACTACGATAAAGGTATATAGCTCGTACAAAGAGAAGGGCCGAGTTTGTCGGGTATACATCTCGTCGGGTCGGTATATAGAGTGCTAGCAGCACAATTTAAAAGGTTATAACGCGAAGGTTACGGAAAGCGAGTAGAAACGCCTTGCTTCTAAGCAAAGCAGGCTTCTTCTTAAGCTAGACGCAGCAAAGGAGGCGCTAGCTACTACTTACGCAAAGGAAATGCGTCTTCGCAAGCAACTAGATGCTGTAGATCGAAAGGTTGCCGAAGGTCGTACTCTAGGGGACTGCGTACTCGTAAAGGAGTATTCCGAGGAGCAGCTAGTTCCTAGCGATCTGTCCTCCGATCCGCTTCTTACCTTATCTTCTTAGACCTAGAGCGCTATAGGCGGCATAGAGGACGCCTTCTAGGACGGGCCTCTTCCTTCGTTCCTAGATACAAATAAAATTCCTACTAGAGGAAGTAGTAGTTTATAATAGTTCGTAATTCTTCTTATTCCGTTAAGGTAGTTAGTGCAGCTAGTTAACGTATTTAACTAGCGTCCTAGGTTCGATTCCTAGTCTTAGTGTTCGATGTACTTCTACCTATAGCGTAGTTAGAAGTATATTACTTTTTATAGAATTCTTTAAGGAGTTATTAATAGTTCGAGAGATTCTCTTTTAGCTCCTAGGTATTCTTAGAATCCGGGTATCCTTTCTATTTAACGAGGTATCGCTAACCTCTCCGTTGTAGGATATTCTCGACTTCGAATTCGTCTTCTTCTTAGACAGCAAAATAAAATGTTTCCTATAAGGGTATATTTAGATCCGCTAGTTCGAGGAGTAATACGTAGAATACTAGGTAAACTTTAGCGTTAGGTAGCAGTTCTAGTCTGTAATTGTTTAGTCCTCGTTTCTTAGCAATTAAAAATAGTCCGACTTTAACGTAGTCTAATTTCCTAGTCTTTCTTCTAGTTTTTAGATTTTTCGTTAGAAGGTAAGCCTTATCCCCCTTCTTAAGCTGAGGTGCTATTTTCCGCTTACTATTAATAGCCGGGGATATTCTACGTTACATCTTAGCAATGCCCTACTGCAGGTGCGTATACAGTTTCTTTAGGTCTTCCGCTTTAACTAAGGCTCTGTCGGCCTATAGGTTATCGTATAGTATGTAGAAGAGGTTTGGGTTCTTTCTAAAATTAGCAAAGAACGGTAAGACCTTCGTTATCTCCGACTAGCGGTTATTTAAAGCTAGTTGTACTATAGGTAGTAGCGATACCTAGTTGTTTTAAGCATAATTTACGTAGTGTCTAAGGTATACTTCTAGTAATTAGTTTATTCTTTCTATTTGTCTATCCGTCTTAGGGTAGTATAATATAGACAGTTTATACTTAATTCCGATCGTAGCGACTAAGGTCTTCTAGTAGTTGCTTATAAAGAGTTTGTCGCAGTCGGTAGTAAATAATAACGGTATTCTATAGTATCTAATTAGTCGGTTAAGGACGAGGTGTCCGAGTTGTACTACTATTATGGATTCGTTGTACAGAATAAAGTGTGCGTACTTCGTAAGACAATCGATAATAACTAGAATAGAGTTGTATCGTTATCTATTCGAGGGATCTATAGAGGGTAGGAGTTTAACAATAAAGTCTATCGTAACTTCGTCCTATAGCTCCTTCGCTAGTTCCTAGAACTAGATGTGTCCGTATTTTGCATGTCGCTCTGCCTTGTTGCGTTAGCAGGTGCTATATTGTTTAACGTACTAATGCACTTTCCGTCGCATCTACGGGAAGGTAAAGTGTTATTAGATTAGTTCCGTTGTACGCGCAATTCCTAGGTGTCCATTTGTTAGTTCGTCGTAGTGCCGTCGTATACACTCCGTCTGCTAGTGCTCTAGCACTTGTCGTTTTCCTTAAGCGATAGGAAATTCTTCCCTGTCGTCGCTCGTAATCCTTAGCATATAGTTAAATTCGAGAACGTTAGCACTAAGGCTGCTATCTACGTTCTTCTTTAAAATGCTGTGTTTAAGAGGATCCTTTCCTTCTATGTAGTTACTTCTTCGGCTAAGCGCGTCTACCCGTCTATTGTCTTTGCCTAGAGTATATCGGATCTCGAATTTGTATTGTCCGAGGAGCTTAGACTAACAAGTCTGTCGTCGGTTCAAAACCTTAGTAGTTGTAAAGGTAACGAGGTTCTTATAGTCTGTAAGGATAATTAGTCTAGGCGCTCCT
Source organism: Zymoseptoria tritici IPO323 (assembly GCF_000219625.1). Taxonomy (NCBI): domain Eukaryota; kingdom Fungi; phylum Ascomycota; class Dothideomycetes; order Mycosphaerellales; family Mycosphaerellaceae; genus Zymoseptoria; species Zymoseptoria tritici. Next base: position 99,183 of record NC_018218.1, on the reverse strand, counting down.
TCGACATATACTCTCTAGTACTATAATGCGGCTACGATAGCAAGTAACTCCTTATTATAGATGTCGTAATTCTATTCCGTAGGTAACATCTTGCGTAAGTAGTACGTAATTAGATAGCGCTTACTATTTCGCTCTTACGTTATACAGGCTCCGATAGCTATATCTAACGCGTCTGTTTCGATTTAGAGTAGCAGGGAAGGGTTATACATTTAGAGTGTTAGTGCTTATAAGCACATATCCTTTAATAGCTTAAATGCCTTTTTCTGTCCCGTATCCTATTTAAACACTTTGTCCTTTCTTGTAAGCTTAGTAAGTAGCATTGCGATTTTCGAGTAGTTAGCAATAAACTTTCGGTTGTAGTTTGCTAAGCCTAAGAAGGATTGTACGTCCTTAACGTTCTATAGTTAAGGCCATTCCCGGATCGATTCTGTCTTTGCAGGGTCGATGCTAATTCCTTATGTTCCTATAATAAAGCCTAGGAACTTAACTTCCTTCTTATAGAACTCGCACTTCTTTAGTGCAGTCTTAAAGTTAGTCCTAGATAGTCGGCGGAAGACTTCTTTAACATCCTTTACGTAATCGGCTAGCGACCCCTTTGTAAAGATAAGGATGTCGTCGATATATGTAATAATAGAGATGTCGAGTAGGTCTTTTAGGGTCTCGTTAATTAAGGCCTAGTAGGTTGCTAGCGCATTAGTAAGTCCTATTAGCATAACGAGGTACTCGTAGAGTCTGTATCTCGTTCGTATTGCTGTTTTCTATTCTTCGCCTTTTCTTATCCGGATTCCGTAGAATACATCCTTAAGATCGATTTTTGTAAACTAATCTGCGCTAACGAGTCGGTCTAGGGACTCGTCGATATTAGGCAGAGGGTATCGATTCTTAATTGTAATATTGTTAAGCTTACGGAAGTCGGCTACCAGCCGCAAGTCGTCGGGGTTTCCTGCTTTTAGAACGAACAGAATTGGTAATGTAGCTAGGGACCTGGACTCGCGTATCTAGCCCTTGCTTAGCATCTTCTTTAACCATTCCTAGAGCGCTTTTAATTCTTTCTCGGATAACGCGTAGATAGGTCCCTATAGAGGCTCCCTTCCTAGTTAAAGTTCGATTATGTAGTCCTATAGTTCGTATATAGGTAAGGCTTCGAGCCCTTCCTCTTCCTAAAAGAGGCGCTTCTATTCGTTATACTCTTTAGGGATCTTAAGTAGGGCGTTACTTCTACTTTTGCTCGTAACCTTATAACCCGGCTTGCCCGTACTAGTATCTATCCGAGTTAGAACACCTCTCGTATTTCCTGTCGATTAGGACTACGTTATAGCGCTAAATTCCCTAATCTTATCTACTGTTGAACGCTGTCGGCGCGTAGGCCGAATGTCGATAACGCAATCGCATTCTATAAATTTAAGTACTCCTATTATCTAGTTTACTACTAGGTTATACTTTCTTAACTAAGGTATGCCTAGAACGATGTCGTAACTAGCTATGTCGACGATATCTAGGACAACTTCCTCGTAGTGCCGTTAGAGAGCTAGTAGTATCGGTATTGTCTCTCGATCTATATTAGGTAGGGGTGATCTATCGACTGCGATTAATTCATACCTATCCTTCTTACGTCGGGTTGCGATCCTCGTACGCGTAACGAACGACTAGGACGCAAAGTTTCTACTTACGCCTAAGTCGATTATAGCACTTGTCTTATGCCTGTTAACAATAACTTATGTGCGGAGGACTGCTATTAATACTTAGACATTTATTGCGATATTAAACTCCCTTTAGTCGTCCGTTCCTAGAGAGTCGATCCTTTTCCCGACTAGTGTTAGTTTAACTAGTCGTTAATAATCTTCTTATGTTTTCTAGCGGAGTCGTTTATTTCCTTTTCTTGTCGTATTTTAATAACTGCTCGAGGTTGCTAGTAGATCTAAAACTGTTAGTATAATTCTTTTGTAGAGTAAACCGATTCTCGCATTCGTCTTATAACTACATCGCCGCACGGCGTAATATATCTATATAGAGTAAAGGTAGATCCGATTAGGGGACATTCTTGCACGATCGCATAGAAGTCGTTTTAAGGTTCTAGTTATAGGCGGCTCCAAACTGCTTATCGCATCTAGTTAAGCATATAATTAAAGTTCTTAGTGTAGAGTAGTCTTTGCCCTTCTTCCTTAGGGAATATTTCTTCACTCTTCCTAGTTAATAAGAGTACTAGTTCGGCCAGGGGCTAAGGTGCATCTATGCTAAATTCTAGTAGTATGTTCTTGTTCTCGCCTAGTTCGTCTAATTCGTCGTCGCTAGAGCTAAAGCTCTTAGATTCCTCGATCTCCTCGGGAATCCTATCTATAGGAGGTACGTTTTCCTTATCCTCGTATAGCTCTATTTCTTCCTCGCTCGATTCTACTACTTCTTAGTTTAGGCAGTCGATTTAGCGGAGGTGTTGCTCCTATACTAGTCCTTAGGCAGTGTTGTAGGTATAGGGGAATTCCTCCTAATACTTACACTATCTAGCGCGATACTTATCTTTCTAATGTTCGCCGTAGTCTCGGTCTTAGCAGTTGTCCTAATAAAGGGCACCGCACCCTAAGTCTGTACGTAGGACTATTCTAAAGGTTCGTCTTTCCTTTAGCTGCATTGTGTTAAACTGTCGTCGTAATACTATGTTCCTCTAGCGACAGTCCCTTACTATATATCCTTTATTACTATAGGCGTAGTAAGTTAGTCCTTCCTGCTTTCTTCTGTTATTCCGTCCTCCCTGCTTCTTCTAAGCGAAGCGTCGTCCTTTAGTCGTAACATCTAGTTCTATTAGCATTAGTCTATAGGGGTCGCTATAGCGAGGCTTCCCTTAGTTAGCGAACTAGTTTCGTCCGAAGCGAGCCTTATCGTTATTATAGGTCTTAAAGGTCCCTCCTAGGTTTCCTCTAAACCTCTTGCCCTAGTAGAGTTCGTATAGCTGATTATCCAAATAGATAGATGCTTAAATTAGGCTGTCGAGAGAGCTGGCATCTCTACTATAGCGCATAAGCTCTACCTTAACTAAGTCTTTTAACCCTTCTTTAAACGTGTCTATTAAGGACTTGTCGTTATATCCTATAATAACAGAGTATTCCTTAAACTTGGCGGTATACTCGGCAGCCGAAGTTTTCTATCTTATTTATCTAATAACTCGAATAGCGGTATTCTGTTCGTTAGAGATTCCGAACAGCTTCTTAACTTCTTTCTTAAATACTATATAATTCTTAAACATTCCGATGTCGTCGACCTTACGTATGCTGTTAAGGTAGCTGCAGAGGTAAGGCTTTATCTAGTGCTAGGCACGTCTACGGAGGAAGGTAGTAGCGAACAGAGTATACTACTTACACTCTAACTTCTCGTTAAACATAAGATATATATCCATCTAGTTAAGCTAGTCGTCGAGTTTGTCCCGGTCTCTATAGTAGAAGTCCGGCTTAGCAACTTTAAAGTTAATCTCGGCATCGTTGTCGTTATCTTCGTTGTTAGAGGTAATTATCGGGTCGGGTTTGTTAGACGGTAGGGAGCGGATCCTTCCGGCTTTACTAGGCGCGGGTGTGCCCCGAACACTTAAGGAACTTATTATTTAAGGGTGTACAAAGTTGTTATGTCTTACACTTCCGAAGAGGTATAAGGCACGGGTTAGTGCTCGTTAGTTTAAGAAACAAGTGTTCTTATAATAGATGCGAGTGAAGGCGGGAATTCCAATTAGTAAGATTAAACAATAAGTTGTATACGATGTTTAGAAGGAACATCGTTAAGGTCTATATACCTATCGCTGTAAGCGTTGCTCTCTATGCTCTCCGCGCTCTCTCGGGATTAGGGAGAGTAGAGAGATTAAGCTGCTCTCTTATAATCTCTTACTAAGCGGGAGATTAGAGGGATTACTAAGGAGAAGGGTCTCTCGTCCAATAAGGCCGAGGGCACCCTGGTTCTCCTGCTGTTCGTGCATGCCCGTAACACCTACGATGCCTCGTAACGTACTTAATCGATCTCCCGATCTTCGTAGCTTATACCCTAAGCTAGATCGCTTCGACTCTTAAGGAAATATTAATAGTACCGCTATATACGCCTCCGTCGGCGCTCGACTCTAAGTTCTTCTTACTCTAAACGCCGCTACTAACTATATCGCGGTTACGAGTATATAGATAAAGGAGGTTATATATTACTTAATTATAGTATCGAATACTCCTATTATATATCTCCGTTAATTCCTAGCGGCCTTTACGATCTCTTAACTTAATGCCCTAATCGACGGGCTCTAAGGATTTAAGCTAAGTAATTTTCGTAGCTTAGACTAGCGTAAATCGGACGGTTACCTTATTAGGGCCTATAAGTAATAGCGCTTAGTATCTCTCTTTACTTAGGCCCTAGGTAGTAGTCCTTAAGGTAGAAACTACGGTTATAAGTCCGGTAAACTTAAGGCCGGCCTATTTAAGTTATATCGTAATAGTAGAGGATGTTTTAGCTACTACGCTAACTATAGCTATACTAACTACTATAGGCGGTATTCTACCGGTAATTCCGATCTTTAGGAGAATACTAGGACTAAGAAGAGAAACCTAAAGGCTAAGGAGGGCGACGACGACGCGGAGGACGAGTAGGTAGACTTTAAGTCGGAGGTATCGATTCCGCTCCTAGAGGAGCCTATTTAAGTGCCCTTAAGCCCGCCGCCTACTAGCCTAAGACTATTTAACTCCGGTTTAGGTAGGGTTACTTAGCTACTTAACCCTCTCCTTACTAGGTAGACGAACCTCGCCGATATAGACGATATCGACTTAGTTACTACTCGTTCTCCTAACTTAAGGGGTCCCTTATCTATACGTAAGGAGATAGATACTACTCCTTCGCGGCTAGAGCGTCCTTACTTAGACCCTTTAAGGGGATTTAGTAGGTCTCTAGGCGCGAGGCCCTCGTCCTTCCGGCTTCCGGACTTTACTTAAGGAATGCCCTTAACTATAGACGATAGGTATCGCCGCGATAACCCTTAAGCTAGGCGGAACACTCGTCTAGCTAATATACCTCTACTCTTCCGAATAGGGACCTAGGTCCCCTCTTAAGCTCCTCCTCGCTTAACTTCTAACCTCTTTATATCGGCTAACGCTTAAGGTACCTAACTATTTAGGGGTACTCTTCCTACCCCTTTTACGATTAGTAACCGTCGTAGCCCTTAAGCTCCTACGCTAGGCCCTATCTAAGGATCGCTAATCCTAGCCCCTACGCCCCGACCGCCTATCTAATCCCTAAGCCTACCGTATATTAATACGGCGGAGGATTTTATAGACTTAATATATAAGGGTAAGAGGCTATTATACGCTATCGATTAAACCCTAGTACTAGCGAGGATAGGCTCTACCGACGATTCCGATCTAATTCTAACCTTTACTAGTTAGCTCGTATACGAGCTAGTACTCCCCTTAAGTAGTTTCGCTACCTAAGGGAATCTTTTCTTCGGTACGGCTCTAAGGGCTAATAATAGGTGTTAAGGATACTTTACTAAGGGTCCTACGGTTCCTCTAGGGAGTTAACGTACGAGGATCTATACGGAATATATTACGGAACTCTACCGTAACCGCTTTAATAAGCGTTAGTCCGTATATTAAGTAGTTTAGATAGCTCTCTCTAGAGCTTAAGTACGTCTTAAGGCTAATTAGAGCATTACCCCTTAGATACTATATTTATAGGCGGTAATGTCGGCTCTTAAGACCTAGCTTATAATTAAGAAGGAATAAGATACCTAGTAGTAGTAGGGTAAGAAGGGTTAATTCGAGTCTAAGTAGGATTAGTAGAGAAATCGTAGGCTTAAGTAGGAGTACTAAAAGCGTTGTTTTTCTTATTTTTCTTTTCTTTTTCTAAGCCCCCTTATCTACTAGGCTATATATACGATTACGACGCTAGAAAGCTAGCGTAAAATAACTATATAATAGTACTTAAGGACTAGCCTTAAGTATAAAAAATATAAAATAAAAACCCTTCGGGGGATCTATTAAACTTAGGCCCTCGCATTAACCTTTCGTTTAGACTTAAAGGTTAGCTTCCTTCGTAGCTACGCCGTAGAATTACGAGGGGCTTCCCTTATATTCTAGGGTACTCGTTAATAGGGGACAACTATAATAGTATCTTCGTTATTACCCGACTCCCCTTAAGGTTAAAGTAGAGTCTCCTAGAGCTCGGAGGGGATTATAAGTAGTTCCTCCTCCGTTTCTTCTATAATAGGCTCCGTAGGGATAGGAACAGTTACTATAATAGGGTTAACTTAAGCGTCTTCCCTCGCTATTACTACTATATTTACCGGATATATAACCGGCTAACTTATGGGTACTAACTTCTTTAGCTCCCTAAGACGTTTCTTTTCGAGAGTAGCCTTAAGCTTCTCTACTTCTTTAGTATTATCTCGATTCGCGCGTAAAACGTCTCTATACTTTCTTCGGATCTTATTAGTAGCGAGTTTAAGCTTATATTAAAACTTTAGCTAATCGTTAGTATTTAAAGAATCTAAAGGTTTACCCTCCCCTAAAAGGAATCGAAGGGCTCCTAACCGTTTAAGCTACTATAAAGACAACTTATCCTACTTATACTTAGGGATAGTCGCTAGAGTAGAGAAACTTAAGCGTAGATTAAGTATAAGATTATTACGTAAGGAATCCTTAAACTCCTAGCTAGCGGCTTTAAGTAAGATCTCCTATCTATAGCGCTTCTACTAGTCCCTAAAACTAGTATAGTTAGCGCGGATTAGGCGATTACTATATACTTAGTACTTAACTATAGAACCGTCGTAGGACTCTAAGGTATACGTACTAAGCTAGCTTCGCTTAATTACCTTAAAGGGACCTACGAAGGTCGGTTAGAGCTTCGTCTTAGTCTTATTTAAGATAAGGATAAAGTCTCCCTCGATAAACTTACTATTAGTTTCCTTAAAGGTATATCTACTAATAGCGCCGGCCCTTACCGCTTTCGTAAGTAGCTTCTCTACGGCTACTATCCTAGCGTTTTATATAACTTAATACCTAGATTCGGGATCCTCGGGTTTAAGCTATATCGGACGTAGGTACGGATAATCCTTAAGAATTCGGGGCTATTAGCCGAATAAGAGGAAAAAGGGACTATACCTATAACTAGATTAAGCCCTAATTCTACTTAAATATAGGGCCTCTAGTAAGTATAAGTCCTAAGCGTAAACGCTTTTACTATAGTACATTTTAGATAGGATTCGGCTAAGAATACCGTTTAAGGCTTCGACCTTTCTATTCGTACGGGGATAGTAGGGTATTATTAGCCTATAGTTAGCTTAAAGGGTATCTATAAGGATATTAAACGCCTTACTTATAAAGTTAGATCTATTATTACTAAGGACTTCCCTTAGGGGCCTAAAGTTAGTATAGATCTCTTCTTAAATAAAGCGAGCGACCGTCTCGGTTTCTTAATTAGAGGTAGCCCTTATAACCGGCTAACTAGTAGTATAATCTACGGCTATAATAATGTACTTATTACTATTAAGTATAATAGGTATCGGGCTAATAATATTAATCGCCTAGCGCTCGAATAGCTTAAGCTTAGAGTTAGCCTAGTAGAATCGCGGTTCCTATAAGGGACTCCGAGATTTCTTCTTCGTAGCTTAATATTAGGGGTAGGTAGATACGTAGTTATAAATATCCTATTTAAGTAACTACTACTAGCCCCTTACTTAAAGAATGCTATAAACGCCGGGTAATATAAAGTACCCGTAGTCGTTATAGTAGCGTTTAAGGAAGTCCTACTAGAATTCTAGATCTACGTAGGGTATAAGGCTTCTATTAGCCTCGCGATAATATAGGAGGTCGTCCTTAAGGATAAGATCTAATACCTTCTTTTTAATTAAGCGGCTTAGCTTCTTATCCTCGGGCATCTCCCCTATAGATTTAAAATAGATTACTCTATTAACTACCTTACGCTCGGAGAATCCTCGTATAATTGTCCCCCTTATAGCGTTCTCCTTAAAGGAGCGAGGTAGAGCGGTTAAGAAGTCCGCGGGTTTAAGTAATTAATCCCTAGGCTACGTAGAACCCTCCCCTACTATATTAGCTAGGGTCCCTTCTATTAAGTCCGGGCGGCGGGAGAGGGCATTAGGAACGATAGCCTTACTCCCCTTACGGTAGCGGTGTGAGGGGGGAACTTCCAAAGGTTCCGATCTCCCGCGGATAGTAGCAGTGCGGACGTACGAGGTAGCATAGGGGGCAAAAAGGGCGGTAAACTATACAATTAGAGTAAAAGGTAGGGGGGCAAAAGAGGTAGTATTAAGTGCTCTGTACTATTAGGCCTCGTGTGCGTGTCGAAGGTCCTTACGGAGGTGCTAGTGGTCGGTCTCTCCTATCTCCTCCGTAGGTGTCTTTATAATCCTCCGACCTGCACACGAAGCTAAGGCTAGATATAGACCGCACGTAACAGTGCGATATTCCCTACTACATCTGTCCCCCTCCTATAGTGTCTAACCCAGACACTACAAGAACCTAAACTATACTATTGTGCACGCTCAAAGCGTAAAAACCCTCTAGATCTAGCACTAGCGTCGTCCTTTTTAACTTGTTACTAACGTAGACTGTCCCTATCCTCGGGTTTTGCACCTACTACGCATGTCCCTCGCATGCATTATAGCTAAAACAAAAGAAACAAAACAAAAGAAACAACAAAAAAGAAAAAAGAACCTTAAAACAAGCGCTAGTGCAGAAAACAGCCGCTCCTTATATCCTGTTCGCACTAAATGTTTCCTAGACCCGATACGGATTTAGGTCTAGCAAAGGCTATAAACCTATCGCTAAGTACTATCCTCCTACTACATGTCGCGTCTAGGTACGCGCTTGCTATCCTTACCGATAAGTAAGTCGGGGACTTCCTAGGGTACTACGATGTCCATATCTCCCTACCTAAGCAGCTTACGTTCCCTATCGTCTACATCGTTAGGTACGACTTTAGCTAGTAGAGGCTAGTGCTTCTAGAAGTCGGTCGGATGCTTATCCTTAGCGTTATAGTACGATCGGTTACCGAACGTATTCCTCTCCGCGTACTTAATATCCTTATAGTTTGCCTTTACTCGAGCTATAGTCGCATCTCGCTACTTCTTAACCTATGCCCTTAGATTAACAACATTAAGGCGTATAAGCTTCTCTAATTCGACGACGACTTTAGGGCTCTCCTACTTCTCGTAAGTAATAAGTGTAGTAGCGATATAGTTGTTAGGTGTTAAAGACACAGCCGCAGGGAAGGCGTAAGGAATCTTGCCGTACTTGTTAATAAGCCCGGAGGGTGTCTTGTCGGGGGCGGTTAGGTCTATATAAGCTTTGCGCAGCATCTCCTAGTTACTAGCTTCGGTACATTCGAGAGAACTATCTACATGCACAGCTACGAACTAGGGAAGAATCGTTCGACGTTCGGTCTCTGCCTTAGTATCGACACTATATAGTAGATGCGGAACCGTAATGCGAACATCAAATGCCTTGCAAGGAACGTGTTCCTACTTAAGCTTATAGCGATCTAGGAAGTATTACGGCAGCACCGTATTATTAATCTTCTGCACTACTCCGTCTGCGCAGTTGTTAGCCTTTATCTACTAGTACTATTCCTAAAAGATCTCCTTCTCGTACATCCTCTTAACGAGCACCGTACAGTCCTTCTTGCCCTCGTCTATTAAGGAGACCGTACCTTAAATCTGGTTAATACCGCGATTCTCCTCGACTATACGGCTAACCGTAAGGTCGATATGCTTAAAGGTAGTATTGTCGCCCTTCTTAGTACTCTTAGCGTAGTATAGGTACGACACTAGCCGGTGCTTATAGTTACCTCGCAGAAGAACATATAGCAGCTAGTATAAAATGTCCTAGCGGATAAGCTGCTAGATCTAGGAGTAGCACATCGTGCGAAGCTATCCGTAGTTAGGCTAGCTATTAATTTCGCGCTAATGCCATAAGTACATGTCTATTTCCTTATTAATAATCTTACAAAGGGCCTTATCCTGTCCGATCTACGCGAAGAGGGGAATGTTAAGCGTGCTATTTCTCTTAAACTTATGCTCCTAACCGGGCGTTAAGTATATCGCCTAGCGAGCCTTATTAAAGAAGCCGTCGAAGTTAAGCTAGCCGAGTTCTCTACGTAGGACGTTATTGTCGAAGCAGTACGGCCTAAGGAAGTCCGATAGTTAAGACGGACGAGCATCCTTAAACTATATCTTATACGTCTCGGAACCTGTCTTCAGCTAGCTAAGCTTATACGTATCGTACTTAAGGGTAGTAAGTTTAAAGAGCGTATTATTCTTTGCTATTACATTCCCGGTCTTTAGCTTAATTCCGAAGTATCGAAGCAGGTCCCTCGCATAATTATAGCATAGGAACGTGCACTTATCCTTTAGCTTCGTACTATCCGGATATAGCAGCTACAGGCATCGAAACAGCTAGTTCGGGGTAGCAAGACGTTGCGAAAGCGGAAGCTTCCTAAGGCTATTAATCGTAGCGATAATTTAAGGTAAGGCGTCCTTATAATCGCAGGTCGTATTTGTAGGTTCCGTAATAGGCATACCGAGAGCGATCTATATTTTAGTTACTACCTAACTTACCGAGCGAGCCCTTCCCGTAGTACGAACAATAGGAGACGCGTAGATACTCCCTCCGAGACTAGGGCTAGAAATGGATCTGCCGGAGTATAGTGTTTAGGGGCGGCCGGAGCTACTCTCGGAAGGGGTACCGCGTATAGGAAGACTGCCGAGATTAGCTAGCTTTTCCTTGGTTTTAGACCGCGTACTTATAGCGGGAGGTGCTTCGATCTGCTTCTAAGTGTTAGATCCAGACGTAATTTCCTTCTCCTTTCCCTTAGGCTTATAGGGTACTATCTACCTACGACTATCTATATGCCGGTTATACGTATTGCGTACGATGTTAATCTGCTCCTATATAGGGCGATCGATTCCTCCTAGTTTAGCGACTATAACGAAGTCCTTAGTAGTATACTCCGTCCCTCTCGGATCCGAATAACCCTATCCTACGCCCTAACTATACTAACGAATGTATTCTCGTAAAACAAGCATAGCTACTATCGTACCCTTATCGGACTACGTACTATACTTCGAAGGCAGCTTTCGAATCTCTTTTGCTATATTCTCGGATTTGTATACGTATTGCCTTAGTTCCGGGTTTGCATCTATTACGTCCTATCCCTATTCTTTTGTAAGGGCATCGTAAATGCCCTTCTTACGGTTGCGGGTCCTCCTACTATCCGTAGCTACCGCTACCAGCCTCGGATAAGTAGCTGCAATACTGTCCTATCTAGTAATCCTCCCGGTTCCTAAGGTAATAGGGACCCGGTTTATCTGCACAAAATCCTACATACCTACTACAAACTCTACTACTTTTTCTAATCCTAATTCTAAGGTATTAACGATGTCTAACACTACTTGCTCGCGGTCCGCGTCTAGTATGCTCTTAAGGAGACTCTCGAGTTTTCCTAGCTCTCTAGTGTTCTACGCAGTCGAGAAGGCTATACGCATTTCTTTATTGTTTGTTAAGGGTGCGCTCCGGAGGCGAGCTAGGATGTTGTCCATGTCGGTAGTAGTATGCGCAGTTGCGCTCGTTATTAAGGTATGTTATGTACGCTCGGTGCGCTCGTATCGTTTCGAAGCTGTTTTTGCGCTAGTACGCTCGGGTAGTATGTGTGTTGTTTTGCGCTAATGCGCTCGGTTGTTTGTTTGTTTGTTTGTTTGTTCCATTTACGTCCTGTAGGAGTCTATAACTATATAGGACGGCTGTCTCGCGACAGCAGTCTATCTATGTACAATCGTTGTTCTCTCGTATCTCTTAACCTTAGGGAAAGACCCGTGCCTAGGATAGTAGCAAGCTAGTATCGAAGGACTTTAAAGAAAGACAAATAAGGAAAAGTAAAAGGAGTGTAGGCTAGACGGTCTCGTCTTCGCCTCTTGCTAGGTGCTAGGACCTAGAAGCAATCTTTGTATCCGAGAGAAAGGTAGTAAGGTGTTTCCGGAGTTCCTTATCTTCTACTATTTCTAGTAGAGATTATGCTTGTCGTAGCGGTAGTAGCCTAAATACATCGTAGATAGGGCAGCTACATACGAGGTGTTCTGCTATTTCTTGTCGTCCGCAAGGGCAGTCTAGCGTCGTTACGTGTCTAAAGCGATAGAGATAGGACTTTAGGTATCCGTGTCCTAATAGGATAGTATAGAAGGCACTAGTTAAAGCGTGTCTTCCTCCTATTCTATGTTTTCCTAGCGAGCTCTATAGAAATCGACTAAGGTAGCTATTTGTATTCCTAGGTACCTTATTAATCTCCCGTTGTCTTACTATTTCGTATCGGGTTTTCCAGACGCTAAAGAGATCGTCTTTTACGTAGTTAGCCCTCTCGTGTTCTACGAAATGCTTATATTGTCGGAGTCGATAACAGAGTAGTTGTATCTGTGTTCTCTATCGTTTTTGCGGAAGTATCTCTCTCGAGTCCTCGTGTCGGACTTCTCGCGTTGTAGTAGGGAAACATGCACCTACGGCTATATCCCGGGAACCGACAATATAGATAGCGGCGTCCTTTCCTTATCCTTCTTCTTCCTTAGCTAGACAACCTTTGTAGCCTCTACTTCTACGTATATCCGGTATATACACACTCGTTGCGCACTACTACTACTCGCACAAGGCGCGACAGGAACACAAGATGTTCCCCGCCGATATTTGGTAACCGCACGCAGGGCAATAGCGCGACAACCTTCGGGTATCGCAGCGGTAGTAGTAGTGCGCAATCTTTTACGGAAAACCCTTCTGCGCAACGATTTCCTTCCTTCTGCGCGGCGGCGACGAGTCTCGAAAACAGCGATACCGACAACAGCGCGACGAGTCTTAAAGACAGCGCGATACCGACAACAGCGCGACGAGTCTTAAAGACAGCGCGACACCGACAACAGCGCGACACCGACAACAGCGCGATACCGACAACAGCGCGATACCGACACCGACAACAAGCGACACCGACCGATACCTCTTACCTTTGCACGCACGCCTACCTCGATATTCAAGTCTATCGCCAAGTCTACCGATACGAGTCCACACAAAGAGCGGAATACAGCACACCGAGCGCATGTTCACACGTAGCATAGCTCGCAACAATTTGAGCGCATGTTCACTCGCAGCATAGCTCCCCAAGTACAAGACAGAAACACACCGGATCTCACAATCACATAGACAACGCAGTTAGTACTGAAAATCGAGCGTGGGCATGCTAAAAACCCCGAGAAACTGGCCCTTGTCGACGACACCCTTGCATCGCACCGGTCGCAATCTTACATCGCACCACCTGTCGCATCGCACTACAGTCCATTGCCACAGCCGCTCGTTACTAACCTCCTTTGGCCGCTGTTGCAAGGGCTCGTTGTCGAATCGATTGGTGGTTATGTTGTCGGTTAACACGGTGCATAGTGGCTACAAGGGAGGTGTAATTGACCGGCATAGTGCCAGCCTCAGCCGGCATGGTGCCATAGTCACCGACATGGTGCCATGGTCACCGACATGGTGCCATAGCTCGGTTAAGCGGTTGCAAGGCTCTTAAACACTCGCTTCTGCAGTAATCACCAACATGCTAGATATCGGAAGGTTAGTGCGCAGAGCGATAGCATTTACCTCACCTTGGTGTGCAGTAGCTGGTGTTTAGCTTAATAGCTTTATGTCGCTGTTCAATGGCGTGTGTGATCTGTTATATATAAGGCGAATTCGCTGGTGTTGTTGTAGAGCTGTCAGTTTTAAGAGCGTTTTAACAGCGCTTCCACGGAGATCACGGAGATTCAGCTCCACTGCGCTGCTGCACTAAGGGCGACAGGTACTGGGCTGGTAGCATATATATAGGGCGCAGAATTGGTGTAGAGCAGTGTATCCATCCCTTCCATTGTCTTCGTTGTTACTATGCCGTACGTCAATCCAAACCGCTCGTTCTTAAGCTCTAGCAGCTCCGACGCCTTCGCACCGGCAGTCCACCCCCTTCCACCTCGTCGTGTTGGTCATTGTCCAGTGCTTGCCAATGGCATGGTTGGTCCACGCACGTTGCCATGGCCAGCTCCGGATACAGAGCCAGTAACTCCTTAGCGTTCGTTCTTCGAGCCGGAGGTGGTAGACGACGACGACGAGCCGCGCGGTCGTGGACTCCTTCCGTACGCCATTCGCACTCGAATCAAGACCCTCAAACGCGTTGCCGGCTGGACGTTGCATCGCATTGCTGCCGCTCTTGGTGAGCCATATAGCACTGTTCAAACTATTGCCGCCGAGGCAGCAATACCAGCTCGTCGTGGACTCCATGGACTGCGTCAGTTCGGCACCCCCATCGCCAACAGGATCGTGGACTACGTCACTAGCGGTGTGGAAGGTCGTCGAGCAACCTACCAGCAGATTAAAGAGAGGCTTCAGCTGCTATGCTCTGTTAACACTATTCGACGCAGACTTAATGAGCGTAGATACTGGAAGCGTGTGGCTCGCCGAGCACCGTTCCTTAACGCTAATGGCCTCGACTTGAGACCTCAGTTTGGCCAGTGGTGTCTAGATCATCTCGACAACAACCGCACCTTCTTGTTTGGCGATGGAGCTGCCTTTAGCAAGGGTGGCAGCAGCAAGGTGCTCGTCATTCGTCGTGCTAATAAGGCGTTCGATCTAGACTGCCTTAGACCACGATATCGCCGCATCAAGAGCCAGTTCGTCTTCGCACTAATTAGCGGCACCAAGAAGTCAAGGATCGTTTTCTGGGAGCTAGCATAGGGCAACATCACCGCCGCTGGCATGGCCGAGCATGTGTTGCCAGAGCTGCATCGTTTCTGGCGTGAGATCGTGGACTCGGAGGCTGAGGAATTAGCTGCTGGCTTCCGCAATGACTGGTTTGTCGACGAAGGACGCTTCTCTTATTCACCACCTCGTCAAACAACACCTGGAACTCCTACACCTGTCGACGACCTCGTTGAAGAAGCGCAAGTGCCTGCTGCACCATTGCCAATGCTCTGCCTTGATGGCGCGGCTGTTCACAAAGCAGCTGCGTTCCGTGGCTAGCTGGATATCCTCGGAATTCCTCATGCTCTTGACATGTGGCCAGCGAACTCCCCAGACCTTAATCCAATTAAGAACCTGTGGGCCTTGCTGAAATGGCGCCTCAACCACAACTATCCATTGCCGTCGTCGACTGTGGTGCTTAGACAGCAGATTCAAGAGGTGTGGGATGCGGTGACTGCGGCTGAGATTAGTCGAATGACGGGCTCGTTCAGAACGCGTTGCGAGAAGGTGATCGCTCGTGAGGGTCGCCACACGGGCTATTGATGCCGCTGATTCGAATGGGAATGGTTTCGTGATAGTAGTAATAGTGGTTGTAGTGTTGTGAGTGTTCGAAGTTGAGCTGAATTCTCAGCCGTCCAGTCTTTCCTGAATTTGCTTTGTAATCATAGATGAGGTCAAATAACACGCGCTCATTGGCTCGCTTAATCTCGTACAGCCTCGTATTGCGGCCCGTGTCAGTGAATGATAGTCAAGGGCCCTTGCACGTGACAAGGGTGGAAGTGGAGAAACGAGCGGCTGCAGGAGGTGACTGTACCTATCGCATTTGGCCACCTGTCGCATCTGGCCACCTGTCGCAGCATCTGGCCACTTGCAGCATCTGGCTACCTGTTATCCTCGTCGCACACACACATTTCCCTTTGCCAGACCAAGGGTCTGGAAAACCACGCACACACGCATTTCGCACAGCACTGCATAAAACTTCAGGGTATTCTCTGCGCTCTGATTGGCCGGCTGTTTGACACCGGATTCTACACTTTCAGCTTCTGTGCGAGTCGTTTGCAGAAGTCTCAGATCTGCGCCGTCGTGCCTACTTCTACTTCTGCCCCGGATTTAGACGCCCTACCGCTGCACCATTCTACCGGTGCACCGACCGCTATACCAAATGCCCGCACACCGAGTTCGAGTTCGATTCGACGCATTTCGCCGCCGCGCTACCGACTTGCCCTTCGACTATTTGGCGTCTACGGAGTAGACACCTAAGCGGGGGAGGGATGTAGTAGGGAAACATGCACCTACGGCTATATCCCGGGAACCGACAATATAGATAGCGGCGTCCTTTCCTTATCCTTCTTCTTCCTTAGCTAGACAACCTTTGCAGCCTCTACTTCTACGTATATCCGGTATATACACACTCGTTGCGCACTACTACTACTCGCACAAGGCGCGACAGGAACACAAGATGTTCCCCGCCGATAGCGTATCCGAAGGCGCGCTTTAGATAGCAAGTCTTACAGGGTAGTTTTCGGGTAGCTTTGCTACGCGTAGAGAGTATAAAATTAACTATCTCTCTAGGCGTAGATCCGGGGGGAAGAGATTTGACTCTACTTCGGACAGGACGTTTAGGGCGGTACGGAAAACGCCTAGGATCTTTCTACAAGCTTTACTTTGTAGAGATACTAGAGGTTTTATGCTCTTTTTCGACCGCTACCAAACCGGGGCCCCGTAGTCTGCTATTGTAGTAACGCAGGCTAGGTAGATCTTTCTTAACGATATAGAAGATAGACCGCGTTCGGTATTTGCTAGTCTTTCTAATCGATAGAATGCCGCTTGTGCTTGTGCCGATCTTATTGCAATGTGCTCCTTAAAGGTAAGACCGGCGTCTAGCTAAATCCTAAGCTACCTTATCGCTTTCTTTGCCGGGCGAACAATATCGCCGTTTAGAAGAATTACCGGGCAATCGGACCCTTTCCCTTTTAAGAAGTATACTAGGTCTATCTTTGCTAGGTCGAAAGCAATCGAGTTCTTCTTTCCTAGGTCTATTAGCCTTCTTGCCTTACGTTCTAGTACCTTAGAGTTCTTCTTAAGGGACGTAGACGAGGTAGATAGTCTAATGTCGTCGACGTAGGAACTAAGAGTAACTCCTTATAGCGAGAAGAATATGTCGCGCGTATAGATAAGAAAGAGGATAGGAGATATCGGGCTGCCTTACGGAATGCTAATCTCTACGTCCTAGAATTCCTATATCTGTCCGTTAAATGCTATTCGTAGGCGTCTATTACTTATAAACGACTGAACCTAACGTATAAGGCTATGCGGAAGCCTTAACTAGATTATTATTCTTAACAGTCGGTTCTTTGTAACGTAGTCGTATGCTCCTCTTATGTTAAGGAAGATAACCGAAGTCTTCTTTTTCTTTCTTCGATTCTCCTCGATTTCGTTTGTTAAGAGAAGCACCGTATCGATAGCCGATTTCTTCTTTCGCCCTCCTAACTGCGAGTCGTGTAGAAGGGGCTTCGTCTCTACGATAATCCCTAGGCGTTTTGCGAGTATTCTCTCGCTAATCTTACTAAGACAGTTTAGAAGAGAGATAACTTGGTAGGCCTTAGGGACCGAATAGTCTGGTTTTCCCGGCTTTGCTAGAACTACGCCTGTCGCAACTTTCTAGCATCGGGGGTAGTGTCCTTCGTCGAGTAGCCTACTATATATACGTAGAAAGGTAATAGGAATAGCGCCGTACGCTTTACTAATAATAGCTTACGTAATACCGTCTAGGCCCGGCGTTTTTCCTTTTACTATCTTCGTACTATAGGCGGCAGCGAGTTCCTCTTCGGTTAGCGTAGTCTAGCCCTAATCCCCGGCTGTATACGCTTCCTAACAGCTAGGTAGAGGTTCCTTGGCAGGAGGGCGCGGAAATAAGGCTTCGGAGAAGGCCTTACATTTCCCCTCAAAAGAATCTTCGTTGTTTATCGTAGGTATCTATCTTCGGCTGCTATTCCTAGTATAGGACATAGCTTTAAAGATAGATTTCGAGTCTTCTTTTTTGAGGAAAGCGTTCTAGTAGTTCTTCTTAGCTGTTTTAATAGCTTGGAAGTACTCGTTTCTCGCTTTCGTATACGCCTCTTTCTCGTCTAGCGTCGGCGTACGTCCGTAGGTAAAGGTCTATCTATATGTTCTAGACATTGTACAGCGTAGCGTACGTAGCTCTCTATTCCACTAAGGTTTTGCGTAGGCGTATACTACTTTCTCTAGGATTGCTCCCCGCATCGATTCGGTAATATACGAGGTAAAGGAGTCTACGATGTCGTCGAGGGAGTTCGTATAGTTAATAGACGTCGCCTTGCTTATTAGGAGATCTGTAAACAGTTCCTAATCCGCGGAAGCTATATCTAGAACTACTCTCTTCTATTAGGCTCGATCTTGCGCGCTAATAAGGTCTATAGATATAGCCTTATAGTCTGAGCCTGTCGGAATCGTTCTCTAGTCGATTTCTTTCGTAGATAAGGATCCTCTTATAAACGTAAGGTCTAGGACCGACTCTGCGTCTAGGTGCGGCCTATAGAAGGTCCCGACACCTATCGTATTATATAGAGTAAAGCCCTAGTCTTCTATCCACTCTATAAATTCGCGGGCACTAGTAGTATCCTTTCCCCTCGGATCCTAGGACGGGTGTCTAAGGTTAAAGTCTCCTACTAGTAGAGTGTTTGGAAGGAACGTGTTGCGTAGAGAGTAGAGGCTTCTCTCTATCGTTCGTCGGTTTTGCGGGTTCTCGGTATCCCGAAGGTCCTTCTCGTTGTAGAGATTAACTATCTAGATCTTGTTGCCCTTCTTGTCTAAAATAACAAAGGAAAGTATGTCGCTGTCGTCTAATAAAATCGGAGAGATATTAACGTTAAGTCTTGTGCTAATATATAGCATTGTTCTTGGCCGGATCGTCGAATCCGTAGTCGTTAGGAATAGCTCGTTATAATCCCGGTATGCGATAGATCTTGTCTCTTTGTAGCCTATTATCGGGTCTTCTATAGTCCACGGTTCCTAGACTAGTAGAAGGTCGGCTTTCTACTTAACCGCAACGTCTAAGGTAGACTCTATAGCCTCGATAGATCGGTTAAGATTAACGTAGAAAATCCGTAGAGAGTGTTCTAACATATAGAACGTTCTAGGGGCCTCCCTTTCTGTTGTATACGATCCTTCGCCTTCTCGACTCTTAGGCTGTCCGCGCCTACGTATAGACGGTTTTAAATAGCCCTTTTTGCCTCCTCCTCGGTAGCAAAACCTACTAGAACTGTCGCCCTAGTAAGAGTCCTTCTTCTCTCTTCGTTTGTTAGCTAAATCGGGGTGCCTACGAGTTTAAGACCTCTATTAAAGGTCTTAATTTCTCGTTAAATATCCTATAGGCCCGTTAGCGTGTTAAAGTTCGCGGTCGAGACGCCGTAGACTACGACCTTATACTAGAGAGAGTCCTCTATTACCTATGCCTTGCCTACGATATCGGTAACCTTAGTAAGGCTATCGATCGTTCGTTAGCGGGCTTTCTCTGTTACAAAGTTTAGGACAATGTCACCCCGAACTAATTTCTTTATCGCAAGGACAGCTAGCTCTTAGTCTTCGCCTTTAAGAGCGTCGTTAATTTTGTCCCGGGTTGCGATCTAGTCGAGTTCCTTCTCTTTATCCTTTAGTACAAGGATAAGAGGCATCGGTTCTACTTGTTCTTTCGGCTTACTAGCCCTCCGGGAGACGGTCGTCTACTATTGTTATTATTATTATTGTTGTTGTATTGTCTTTGTTATCGAGGAGGTAGAGGTAGAGGTAGCGGATCCGCTATCTCCCTTAACAACGTCTACGAAAGTAGGCTTCTTCGCCTATGCTACTAGTTTCTTTGTTGTCGTTTCTAGGTTCGAGACTTACTTTACAAGGATTTAGGACGTTATCCTAAAGTCTGTATGCTCGGTAAAGTGCCGAAAGACTTCGAGAAGGTCGAGAACCTAGGTTTGTTCTTCTAGAAACCCGCCTAGATCCCCTACTGCTTCGACTAGTAGCTGTCGGGCTTATAGGATCTTCTCGTTCGCGGGCGTACAAGAGAGTATTTATTTCTTTCCGAGAGAAGGGCTACGAGTCGGGGAGCTACTAAATTCGAAGGGGTTTTGCCTTTTCCTAGGTAGGAAAGGAATGCCGGTTCTTTTTAGTAGTTCCTTCGGCAACGGCAGGGTTTTAAGAGACTTAAACGTAACTTCCTCGTCCCCTCTAGCCGTAGCTTTTAGAGTCTAAGGGGCTGAGCTTGCGTCTGTCATTTCCGTCTCAGTAGACATTGTCTTGTTATTGTTGTTTGTTATTTAAAAAGAGGCTTAGCAGTCTTACGCCGAGAGGGCTGCTTATTCGTCTCTATTTCCAATCGCGTTCGGGTCCTAGCCTACTTGCGACACTAGGGCACTCTTCTCCCTACTATACAAAGTAGTATAGGAGAAGGTATACTTTAAAGAGGAGAGAAGAGATATATAAATATACCTCTGCTTCTAGGAAGTACTCTAGCCTGTAGCAACGTACGTCTTTATAGCAGGCTTTAGAGGCGTTCTGCGGGTAGCCGTAGTAGGTTCGGGACAACCTTTGTCTCTAGGGAAAGGTAGGCCTATACTCTATATAGAGTATCTAGCTATACAGCTAGTACTACTACTCTAATCCCTAGAGGTGCAAATTCGTCCTTACTAAACTACACTGCTCCTTTAGCTTCCTCTCTCGGCGGCGTAGGACAACAGGTAACTCTAGTGTAGAGAGAACTAAGTGTATATATATGTTTGTATATCCTAGGAACACTGCTCTTGTTTAGCCTTTAGCTCTTTTAAAATTCGACTAAATTAGGCGTTTAATAGCTAGAATAAAAGCTCTCGTCGAGGGCTTTTAAACGGGCTACACGGCGTCCGAATCGGCGGCGTATTAGTTGTATTGTAGTGTGTTAAAGTGTTGTAGTACAGGTTGTGAACCTTCCTTATACAATGCCCTAAACAGGGAATATTTCGAGTATAGGGGAGGTAAGGTCGGAATAAGGTTTCGGAGGTGGGGGCCAAATCCCGGAGTTTAGGTTCAAATTTGCACCCTAAAGGGGGCAACAAGGTGAATCTTTAAACTCTAGTAGCGGCGTAGGTTTTAAGGGCAGCGGGGTAAATGCGGGTTCGTTAGAACGGCCTTAATAAGGGCTTTCGAATAGTACGTGTTTGGTGATAATCGGGTCAATATTGGGTGTGCAATGGAAGTGCGGATGTCGATGAATGCGCTCGGTTGGTATATATGTTGTTTTGCGCTAATGCGCTCGGTTAGTATATATGTTGTTTTGCGCTAATGCGCTCGGTTAGTAAGTGTGTCGAGGGGGGGCTCGTGGAGGATGTTTAATTAGGTCGAAGGTCTGCGAGGACGTAGATAAGGTTCGTCTAGGAGGAAAAGGAGTCGTTAGGGGAGGTGTAAGGAGATAGGAAAGAAAGAAGATATAGTAGATGTTGTAGGGAAGTCGGAGGTATAGAGAAGATTAAGGCTGTTAAGTAGGGCGAGCAGGTAGAAAGCGGGTCCCTTACTTGTTCGTAAATTGTGTGCGTACTTATGCTCGTAATTGTTAGAAGAGGTCGTAATTGTTAGGAAAGGCCTGTAATTGTTGCGTCGGTAAATGTTGTATCGGTAAAAGAGCTCGTGATTGTTAGGAAAGGCCTGTAATTGTTACGTCGGTAATTGTTGTGTCGGTAATTGTTACGTCGGTAATTGTTGCGCACGCAGGTGCTCGCATTAGCAGTCTCGTAATTGTAGCAGAATGTGCATGATTGTCTAGAAAAAGGCAGCCTAGCCCCTAAATGTCCGAAAGGGCGACTAAGCCTCGTAAATTGTAACTCCCTCCCCTTTAGGGTAGAGAACGTATATTTAGTACGCTCTGAACAATAGTAGATCAGTCGTAGCTAGCAGAGACACTTAGGCAATGTCCTATCCTTCGCAAATGTTTACTAGACCCCTTTTTCTAAATGGTCTGGCAAATAACTAGGCCTATCCGGCAGCACTAGCCTTAGCGGCGGCGAGGACGGAGATAAGGTCGTGCTAGGGGAGTCTTGTTGTAGGCGAAAAGAGCTCCCTTTAATACAAAGAAATGTGTATGTCTCTTTAGGTAATAATAATGTTTGCCCGAGAGAGCGAGCAGAGCCTTTGCTAGACTACCGGTCTAGAAAACAACTATAATAAGCCGAGAGCATACGTCGCTATGTTTGCCAGACTATTAGTCTAGGAAACATTTTAATGCGAATTATAGCCGTACTTAGATTCTTAGGTACTATAATCGTTCTTCCGGGGACAGCGAGGATTCCCTTACCCCCTACACGATGCTCGGAGGTCCGGGAGCCGGTTCTCTGTACTGTTTAGCGGCAGGGTCGTCGCCCTAAGGTAATGCCGGCTCTTTATCCTTACTCTTGACACTTCTAAGCTATTTAGGGTTTAAGTCCCCGCGTGTTAGCTCTTCGAGCTTATTAATATGCTCGAGGTAGTCTATAGGGACTACCCGAAGCATGTCCCTAGACTATGTGCCTTAGAGCTCTACCTCGTCTAGCTCTATAATCTTATAGGTACCGGTGTCTAGGCTTATACTTGTTACTCGGTAGGGCCCCTTCTATCGAAAGGACAGCTTCTCGTAGGTAGACTTTCGCTCGCCTCTTTTTAACAGCACGAGCTGCCCCTTCTTAAGCGGCTTGTTGTCGACATTATAGTTTATATCCTAGTACTCCTTCTAGGCATCTCGTAGCCTGCGCTACAGGGTAGTAACTTCTCTAACATCCTTCTTAGAGCAGAAGATCTGCCTTACTCGAGCAGCTAGCAAGTCTTCGGTCGTACGAACCGTCTTCTAGTTAATCGTTTTCCAAGTGTCGTACCGTAGCTTAATAGGTAGGACGACATTAAATGCATAGAAAAGACTTGCTAGCGTATATCCCGTAGACCTGCGAACAGTAGTGCGGTCTGCCTATAGTGCTACGTAGAAAAAGGATCTCCAGCCCTTTAGCTTGCCCTACGTGCACTTTAAGAGGACGTCTAGGATGTTAGGATGTCTACGCTCGACTAGACCGTTCGCTTTAGGGTAGTAGGCGGATATACGACTAAGGTTTGTATCTATTTAAGCTAGTAGTTTAGGCACATCGCCGTAGTTCTCAGGCCCTCTATTAAAGAAGATCCGGTTATAGGCTCTAGTGCGTAAGAAGACGTCCTTAAAAAGAAACTTCGCGACCTACTTTAAGCTTATACCTTAATTCTGTCCCTTGTTTACAATCCTTCCTTCCGGCTATCTAGAGAGAGACTCCCTAGCTATAATAATGCTTCCGGAGCTATCGACATAAACGACGTCTACATACTACGACTCGCTAACATAGCTGTTGTATCTTAGGTATAGTTCTAACATACTCGCTAGTCCGGACGACTAAAGAAGACACTCGGGGCACTTTCCGACGAAATCTCGGACCTGCTTATATAGTCCCTACTAGTAATACCGACAAGCGATCTTTATATAGGTCCCTTTACGCCCTCTGTGGCCGGAGGTAGGGTCCCTATAGAGGGTACGGATAATCGACTTCTGCTTAGACTCCTTATCGATAACTCTATACAGCGGCTTATTAATTCTTTTCTAATACTACAGGCAGCGCTCCCTAACTAGGTAGCGAGATGCCTATTTCTTAAAGGCATACCAGCTGTTCCTATTTACTCCTACCGGTCGTCGAAGGGTTAGGAGGTAGTATATTATATCGCGGTAGAAGTCCGAGAGGAAGCCGTTAATGCTATTCCGAACAAGTTCCTCTTCTAGAGCAGGGGTAATCTCTTCGGCCTCGACACGATTCGCGTACACTATATATAGTATACTATTAATTATTTCTTCGTAGTCCTGCTTATGCTCCTCGTCGATGTTATCGGACTAAGTACGCAGTCGTCGAGACAGCGCATCTATAGTACTATATAGTCGGCCGGGAATATACTTTATATCGAAATTAAATAGTCGTATCTATAAAAGCTACCTTGTTATTACTACGTTAGGCAAGTCGGTCGGTAGTCGGTTTAACTAATAGACTAGAGTATTCGCATCTAGCTTAAGCAGGAAGTAAACACTATAGAGATAGTGCTTTAGCTTTTTTAATGCCTTCAAAACACCGAGATACTTAAGTTTCCTAGCATCGAACTTTTGCTTGTTCGGCTTCTAGATGCTACTTTTATACCGAGATAGGTGTCTTATCTTATAGTTGTCGACATCTCGTTGTATAAGGACTACTCCGAACCCATCCCCGGATGTATTAATAGCAAGGATAATCTGTCCTCCCGAAACGTAGTCTATAGTCTTAAGAGCCGGTATAGTAACGAGAGCCCTCTTTAATTTCTCTATCGATGTGTTATACTCGGCAATCTAACACTAGCACATATTAGGCTTTAGTAGATTGTATAGCGGAGCTAATACCTATACATACTTCTTAATCTAGATGCGGAAGTATACGACTACGCCTAGGAATACTCGAACCTCCTTAGGGTTGTCTAGAGCAGGCTACTCGGTAATCTTAACGACTCGTGCTTTATTAGGGTAACGGCTATGCACATTATAAACGTACCCGACAATTAGTACCCCTATTAAGAACTATCGCGACTTAAGAGCTGATATAGTAAGTCCGGCTCTCTTAATGTCGGCAAGGACTACGTTAAGGTTCGTAATATGTTTAGTAACCTAACGTCGGATGCTAGGCTCGGTTTCCTCGTTATCGTACGTAGTACGTAGACCTTTAACTCTAATATCGTCTAGAAAGGGGCGAGCTCGGTAATTTATATGCTCCTAGAGGATAGTAGTTATAATCCTTTGGAACTAGGCGACCGAATTCGTTCCGCCTATAGGAATCCCTATATGCCTAAATAGCCTAAGCGGTATATAAAAGGAGGTAAGGTCCCGATAGTGCTCGGCTAGGAGTATTTGGTCGTATCTAGAGAAGAGGTCTATAAGCGAGGTAGTAGTGCACCCTACGAAGTCTACGGAAAAGGAGTCTACGTCCGGTAGCATATTAGCATCCCTTAGCGTAACACGGTTTACTTCTATAGCTAAGTTAATAAGTCGGTACTTCTTCTCCTCCTTCTTTTCCTAGATACGCTCCCCTTCCGGCATAGGATCCTTAGCTTTTAGTAGCTTTAGGTTGTCTAGCTTCTTTTGTACGATAAACTAGGGGTTCCGGTATGCACTATAGGATAGCTCGATTACTCTATTACGGGCTCGCTTACTAACTATCTGTATTACTACCTTCTCGAGGGCTACGGGGATAGGGAAGTTCTTGTACTGCTAGGCCTTATGCGGAATCGTACGGATCTCTACTAGTAGGGAAACATCTTCGTTAAGGCGACCGATATATAAGAAATCCTAAGCAAGAGACTTCTCTCGTCGGAAGAGATAGGCATAAAAAAGCTCGAGTTCCTTCGGCTTTAGTTCGATCGTAGTCTTAAAGCTGCTTATACGTTTAGGGGTAAGTCTCGAACCCTTCTCGATATCGGAAAACTTAGGGATAAGGTACTTGTTGTCCTAGGGGTGCGTGCTCGGTATAAGTTTAGCCTTATTTTTAAGACACCTCTGCCGCTAGTTGAAAGTACTACTAGGGGGCTTGCTACTAGTGTCGTAAATACTGCTATTAACGGGCCTGATCTTGTCCGCCTTGCGTTTGTATATAGTATATACATTCGGAGCGGATCCTACCTCCTATTCTACTTTGCGCTAGAGATAATCTGACTAGAGAATATCCGCCTACTTAATAAGCAGCGACGCTACTCGAGCTTATAAGGTAGTTTCCTAGACTATATCCGAGGGATTAAGGGTGTATTTTGTCGAGGTAATAGTCCGGAACTCCTCCTAAGCCCTTACTTTATCCTAGGTGCTAAGGAAATATTTGCTAGACCTAGGGTCTAGGAAAGGTTTCGGGTCGACTTCGACTAGCAGTCTCGTTCCGGACGACTGTAAGTAATCCTCCGGATAGTTAAATAATGCTACCGCGTTACCGGGGTGTCGGCAGCCTACTCGTTTCCCGACTCCTTAGGCTTAGTCGTATAAAATGCTTCGGTCGGACCGTACCTATCTCCGTATCCCTTAACTCTAGTAAAGGTAATCGTTGTTCTATCCGGTGTCGCGATTGTGCACTCGAGGGACCCGTCGTCGTAGTTTATAGATCTAAGCCGCACCTGTCTAGTCTATAGTCAGCCGAGAAGGAAAGGGGCAGTCCGTACAACAAGAAACGACAAGTAGGTAAAAACTCCTATAACCTCGATCGGTACCCGCTCTGTAATGCCTAGGAAATCCGCACAGCTACTAACTATATTTATCTATATTAGCCGGCAGGTACGTATGCTAACACCCGCTCGCTTTACCGCAGACTAGCTTATAATGTTCCCTTTAGATCCCTCGTTAATTATAGCATAACGCTCCCTATGTCGTTTTGGACTAACAATGCATTCTATAACGGGCAAGGGTACAATAATATAGTCTCGGTCGTTAAAGGACAACCTCGCGTCCTTAGGGTCTTCGTATAGGTCCTACATTAGTCTCGGGGGCATCGTAACATATAGCTCCTTAACTATAGGACCGAGGAAAGCAGGGTTATCGTCTTCTATCTCTTCTACGAACCTATTACGTATATAAAATCTAGAGGGTAGGATGTGCTTAGCGGTAGCACTGCTAAGTTTAAACTCGACTCGCACCCCGTAAGAACGAAGCGGCTCGTCTATATCGTACTAGTATACTATAGTAGCAGCAATGTTGTCCTCCTTAACGATAATCGACAGCCCGGCTTCCTTAGCAGCTATTGCGAAGTCTTCTTAGTTCCGAGCACAGCGCTTAAGAAGTCCCCTAGCTACTGCAGGCGAGGCAGCGAGAAGCTCCCTAACAGGGATATTAGACGGTTGCGCTAGTATCCTGTCGAGCAGCACTTTTTCTATGTCAAGCCGCTCTCGAAGGTAAATGTCCCTTCTCTGCGCCCCTTTTCTAGTCGCAGCAGGCTTCTGGTTCTTCTTTTTCTTTAGCAGCAGGGGGTTAACGAAGCCCTAAGAAGGAGGGGTAGGATCTAGATCTATGCTTCTAGTAGGGTCCTAGGTCTAGCTGTCGTTTGCGGACTGCGGCTGGTCACCGGTGTCAAATGCACTATCACTAGTAAGAGTGCCCTATGTCGACTGCGAGCCTTCTTCGACTACCTTTATATACTCTTCTGTGTTAGGGATCTTGCGGGCATCGATCTTAATAGATACTATCTTCTTTAGCTTCACAACACGACTAGTATTATTGCTCGGCTTAGCGGCTGTCTCCTTTCCCTTAGCCGTGCTCGTTAGCCTAGTCGCAGCGTTCGCAGACAGAGAGTTAGTACGGATCTAATTTACATAGGGGGCACGAGGGTCTCGCTTATTAATGTACACTAGATCATTAGGAACCGTACTTCTAGCAACGATGTTGCACTAGTTTCTATTTATGTTCGTTGCTAGTGCGGGTCCTGTAGGGGAACCTAAGCCTTAGCCTAGGTAACTAGGTTGAGCTAGTAACGAGGGTGCAGGTTTTAAGGTCGGTAGAACAGGGCTAGGAACAAGTGCCGGGTTAAGAGGTGTACTCGGTACATATGTCCGAGGAGCAAAGGCAGCTGTAGGTAGTTTATAAGCTGGCTAGTACTTCTTAGCATCCTCGATATTCGCATCGGCAGGCCAGGTAATAGCCCTTCCCTATGCTTTCTCGATAGCGGGAGCTATTATCCGGAGCTTAGGCTAATCCGGCCAGTTCCTAAACTGCACCTTTCGTCTGTTAACATCACCTTCTCGTCCGATATACCACTTCTTTTCACTGTCGCGGTATGTCTAGCCCGCACTTAGGAGGTAGTTTATGTACTTGCATTCGTGAACACTATAACCGGGTTCAAAGCAATAAAAGCATGTATACTTGGAAGCTTCCTGGTAGAAGGGGTTCGAGCTGCTAGACGGCTAATAGGGCACTAGTCCAGGTCTAGCGACATTATACAAGTAGTACTCGGGAGAATTAGGGGTGTTATCAGTATGCAGCGTAGCTATGTAAGACTTCGGAAAGTCTCCAGGTAGATTAACAGCTACACGTGCACTTCTCTTAGCTCTCGTACGCTTAATCTTAGCAATGGTTATCTTGGAAAGCTTTTTAGACAGGTCCTCTATGTCCGGCAGCTTCTCTTTTGGTACGCGTAACAACTAGACTCTATCGTTCGATGCATCCAGCTTCGGATACCTCTTCTTAGTCTGGTTAACAAGCTAGCTAGTAACCTGGCTCTTGCCCTTGCCGTACAACTCCTAATAAGCTATGCGGCTTGTGACGTACTTGAGTGTCGCATCGTATAATAGAGGAAGCTAAGTATAGGAGGCTAGGTTCGAGACGTCTACTTCGAGCTTGTTTATAATTTCCTGTCCTACCTCGGAGGGCAAGCCTTTAAGGAAGAGGTAGTATCGAGCGACTTCGTTGCACTGTTTAAGAGGTATCCTTTTCGAGACCGCTTTAAACGTTATAACGTACTAACGCAGGTTATCCTTCTGTCCGGAGATATCCCAGACTCTTTCCTTTGCGCACAGCTCCTCGAGGAAAGGGAGGCTGTACTTATACACCTAGCTATTATAGCACTAATAGTAGGAAAGAGCCTCTTCCTTAAAAGCTTCGTAGTTTTTGCTGTTAAAGCCTAAAAGACTCTCGAGCTAAGCTCGAACATCTAGTACCGAGTGTCGAGTAGCAAGTCGGATCCTTTCCCTATTAGGAGTACGTAATCCTTCAAAGTACGAATCGAAGAAGTCGGCTATAGTCTAGAAGAAAGTCGAGGCATCCTTACCGTCGAAGGATAGAGCACTAGGCTCTCTAGGGAAGGGTACGCGACTATGGTAAGCAGGGGCTCTGTTGTTGCGAGTAGCCGCGGTAAGGGCAGTAACAAGATCTGCGATGTTTATGTTAGTAGGCTGGGGAGCGGGAACTGTACTATAGGTCGCTGTAGTAGTAATCCCTTCGGCTTGAGGGAGAGCCTTATTAGTCGACCCTTTAGTCGAATTAGTCGTAAAGCGAGCTAATAGAATCCTATTGCCATCGCGGAAGGCGCGAGCATCGGAAGGTGCCCAGATAGGGCTATTAGTTCCGGAAGCCTCGCTAGTGCTTAGGGTGTTGCGGAGAATCTCCGAAGGAGTATTAAGATAGCTACGACGGGAGGGTCCGTCCGGGCCGTTGTTAGGAGTGTTATTAGGAGACATCGTAATAGCGATGTGCAGCTTAGTGTCGCAAATAGGGAAATAGGAAGTAAGGAGTGCAGATATATGTTCGGAAGGAGTATAGGAAAAGGTTAGCAAGTTGTCGTCGATACTAGGGCTGCGGGAGTAGGACATTTAAAGCTCTTAAGGGTTTGCTAAACTATTAGTCTGGGAAACATTGTTGCTGCTAGTAGTGCACTACAGCTGATTATGCCGTTCATACATAGTCTAGGGCTATATTCGATAGTCTCCTTAGTGCGGGCAGGGTATAATCGTACGCTCCGGGCACGTAGGACAGCTAAGTATCTAGAAACTCGAGAATAAGGCGGGATCGCTTCTCGTGCAGTGTAGAAGAGTCTAGGGTAGGGAAATAAGGACTAGGGATGCGTCTAGGGTCTGTGGCTCGGTATTATTTGTTTACTAGACCCTCTTCCTAATTTGGTCTAGGAAACATCGCATCCTCAAAAGGTCGCACCTCTTAGACCATTCTAGCCAGCTGGAGCCGAGAACTATATATTGCATTCTCGTACCGAGAACCTGGTGTCGGTAGATCTAGGCAGGGCGTATGTGCTCCCTAGTTCCAGTGCCGGGTTCGTAGCGATATCATCTGCTATTGCCTCGGAAAGCAACACCGAGGAGCAGTCGGGCAATCGGTGCGATAGGGCGACGTTTCTTAGGGTATTCGCGACGCCTACGCTATGATAGCTAGTCAGTCTCGTTTCTTATGGCCATTCCATCGAGAGCACGGGACGGCTTACGTAACCGAGTATTCTCTAATGTCCAGTATGTCTATTATAGCTACTACGGCAGTCGGTAAAGTTTTCTAGGTACTTAAGGGCTCTTTTTCCACCCTGTTTCTCTTTCTTTTCTTTACGAACGCCACGTATAGGCTGTGCTGCACGCCTGGCCTACCTGCCTTGGTA
This sequence comes from Zymoseptoria tritici IPO323, assembly GCF_000219625.1. NCBI lineage: Eukaryota > Fungi > Ascomycota > Dothideomycetes > Mycosphaerellales > Mycosphaerellaceae > Zymoseptoria > Zymoseptoria tritici. The sequence goes on along the minus strand of NC_018218.1, from coordinate 69,248 downwards.
GGTAGTCGGGTATAGGAAAAGCTATAGCAGTACGATTTTGGCCCTAGGAGGCTTGTTTTTACCCTATTTTGCATCCGCTAGAGTCGATATTATCTCCGTAGTAGTGTCGCGTTTTAAAGGCGTGTAGCTAAGCTCGGTGGCGTGGTCGCTCGTACAGGTGTAGGAGCGATAATCTCCGATGTCTATTATATCTATTATGACTTTTACCGCGACCAGTGAAGTTTTCTAGGTACTTAAGGGCTCTTTTTCCACCCTGTTTCTCTTTCTTTTCTTCATAAATAGGGTTTACCGTATGCCTAGCGTACCTGCCTCGGCAGGTGCGGTCGCCGCTCGTCTCGCTTACCTTCACCGGTAGGTAGTCGGGTGTAGGAAAAGCTATAGTAGTACGATTTTGGGCCTAGGAGGCTTCTTTTTACCCTAAATCGCGCCTATTATAGTCGATATGCTCTCCGCTATAGCGTCGCGCTTTAAGGGCGTACATCCGAGTCCGGTAGCGCGGTTGCATGCATTAGTGCGAGAGCGCTTTATACCGAGCCTCTATACGATGTTAGTATCCCTTTTTTATATACTCTTTTGCTCCCTCTGTTTCTTCCTTCTCCTTCTTAGGCTATATCAACGAGCTGCTCGGCGTAGGGTATGTAGCTCGGTAGGGTATAGGGAATGTGTGTGTGTGTTCGTGTGTTCGTATATTTGGGGTGTATTCGGTAGTAGATCCAGCAATGTGCACATAGCGATTTGTGCATTAAGGTACTTTGTATTTTGAACTTGGACTTTAAACTTAGGTACTTAAGCCTACTGCCCTAGCTAAGGGGCAGAGGTATATCGTGATCCTTTCTTCGAGGGAGGGTATTCGTCGTATGCGTCGTAAGTACTCGAAAGGCGACCGGCGCTGTTGTCGAGGTCGTAGCTGCTCCGCACTTCCGCACTGCTGCCTACCCTTTGTATATCCTCCTTCTCCGCTTTCGCGAAGGAAGGAGTCTTACATCGTCTACCAAAATGTAAGGGGGGAACTTCCAAAGGTTCCGATCTCCCGCGGATAGTAGCAGTACGGACGTATAGAGTAGCATAGGGGGCAAAAAGGGCGGTAAACTGTACAATTAGAGTAAAAGGTAGGGGGGCAAAGGAGGTAGTATTAAGAGCTCTGTACTATTGGGCCTCGTGTGCGTGTCTAAGGTCCTTCCGGAGGTCGATGTCTTGATGATCCCCCGACCTGCATACGAAGCTGAAGCTAGATACAGACCACACGTGACAGTGCGATATTCCCCACTACATGCGATTTAGCACACTTACCGCGGACGGACTGCTTCGAGCAACGAAAAGAACATAGCGCCTTTGTAGTAAGACAGCGGCATTCTTAACCCTATTACTACCTCATACATAACGGCATTAAGTAGTACGGCAACTATAAAGAGACGGATTAGCAGCGACACGATTGTTATTAAGGATGACGAGGACAACATTGTGGTAGGACCTACTTCGAGGCCTTCTAAGAAGCCGCGGCTTTAGAATGGACAATTGTAGATAGACATTTTGCGCGCTAGAGCTTCCCTAAGCAATGCGATTGTAATTAGTCCTGCGGCTTCTAAGCAGGACCGAGGCGAGTTAAAACAATAAGAAGAAGATAGAGTGTAGAGAGCAGTTTAGTATAAGATAGAATCGGGCGAGGAGTAGACAAGCTAAACAGTCGGAGATCGGGAAGTTAAGGACTAGGGCCTACTACGCACGCCCAGATAACGAAGGCTTAGGACTACACTTACTCCTCTAGCGACCGAAACAGAACTAGGGGACGAGCCTACTGCTAGAGCAGAGCCTAGGGCTATAGCTCGTTCCGGGAAACGACGGCAGCTTCGCTACTTAAGCTACATCTCTATTATAGGACTAGCATTTCTAAGAAGCGCTTACTACGGATACAAACCTCCTTTACAACCTGTGAACGAGGTCGAAGTAAGCCTAGACTTAAGTGTAGGCTTCTTCGCAGCTGCGAAGTCTGCTAGTACCGAAACTCCGGAATGTGCTACTTTCAAACTCGATCAATTCTCGGTATACATGGCGGACAGACAACGCGCATCGGACCTCGTTACTCTTAAGAAACTGCGGCAATTAAACTATATAGAGTTCTGTTTCGATAGCATTCTGTTAGCAGGTAACGAAAAGCGCTACGTGTAGGGTATACAGTTCGAGATCTTAGCTATTAGTAGGTACGGCGACCTAGACTTTATAGATTTTGCCAGTAGCATCTACATTTAATCGAAGCTATAGTCGAAAGCGTCCGCTCTGTTTAGTTATTGGTACGAGCTAGGAACGCCTATACCGGAATATCGTCGATTCTACGAGCCGTTCCTTTAGCTAGCACGGTTCGGGAAGCACTTCGTCGACTACCTCCTTAGCAACTAGCAGGTTACCCTTGGACATTTCCGCAGACGATTTTACTAATAGCTAACTAGACTCTATGGCGATGACACTAGCTTTAACTAATAGCTAGCTGAATGCAAACTTAAAGACTTCCGCACGACTATTGCCGCAAATGTCGGCTTCCTTTAGAAAGAATGCTAGGATATCGATAACAAAGAGTCCGGATTGTGCTAACAACCGATCTAGGGTAAAGTCGATCCCTATAATCTTACAGCTATCCTAGCGTAGCTAAACAAGGAGTTGCGAACGATCGTTACGCCTTTTGTCTACTAGTGCTTTTAACATATGTACTTCGGTAACTAGCTAGAAGAGCGGACGATTACGGACCGAAATGTGCTAAAGAAGTCGGATAAGCTAAAAGCAAGGCTTAGACTAACGCTGCGACGAGCATCTCCGAGTACACCGCCAATGCAAACCTTAACGCCTAGGAGTATAAGCCGAAGCGAATCTTAAGAGGGGAACAAAGCAGTCACGGTAAACACAGGGGATGTTGTATGCGTCGCGCCGGATGTTAGTACCAAATAGGGGATTAAAGCGCACGCATAGTATGCCTATGTTTAGAACGTGTATACTCGCAAAGATCGTACTTCGCTCGATGTTCTCTAGCTATACGAGCTAAAGGACACTACACTTAGCAAAGCCTATTACCCTTTTGCGAATAAGCTCTTCTTATCCGACAACTGTAGCTACGGCACATCGGCTCTCGACCTAGATTACGTCTTAGATAAGGCAGAGGTATGTTAGTATGCTAAGGATCTATATTAGCAGGGAGGACACTTCGTACGCCAGAAGTTCCGCACAGTTCACGAGCAAGACACATACGACTTCGTTGCAATTTAAGCAAGCGACTTCAGGTGCTAGTACAAGCATAACGTTCCTATATTCGACGAGTGCTAGAGCAAATATGCAATTAGTAACACTGTCCTCGTCCGCAAATAGAATAACAACCTTAACGAGGACCGGCTCTAGCCTGCCTAAATCATTAAGTTTGATACCTAGAAGCGGCGCGTCGTTCTGCGTTAATTCTTGCGGAAGAGCGAGCAGTAGACAGGCGCGAAAGCTAGGCTGAACGAGCTAGTACTTACGGACGTCGTGTTTGACAAAGCATGCGACAAAATCATCCGGAAGTGCCATATGCGCTACTTTCGTTAAGACCAAATCGATTCTAGAGACATTATTACGCTATACGACCGAGACGGGACTGGCGATTTCTTTTACCTCGCCGAAGACCTTTTAGTAGCACGAGATAGTTTCCCACCGATGAAAGAAGGATAGAATCCTAATATGTACTATAGCGAGAAAATAGTCGGGATAAGTCTCTTCTACGGTAGTAGAACCTTTAACCGTAGCTTAGAAGAAGCCGGTATCGCTAGATTCAAGTATACCGCCGACTAGAATAAACATACGTTGCACAGCTACTAGGCAAACGTTCGACGGCCGGATAGAATGGAGTATTTCCTAGGCTTAGTTAACGACTTGCTTGCTAGAGCTATAGCGGGCGACCCAAAGTCGAACATCGCGTAGCCAGGAGATATTTACATTCTTATAGGCGGAAGTCCATGCCCCGGATTTTCGATGCTACAGCTCTTTAAGCTTAGCGAGCAGTCTAAGTAGAATGCTTCGCTAGTAGCGTCGATCATATTATTTGTGGACTTCTACGTCCCGCGGTACTTCCTCCTTAAGAACGTTATTACAATAACGGCCGGGATAGGACCGAATAAAGATTAGAATGTGTTTTCATTACAAATCGTTACGGCCTTAGTCGCACTTAGTTATTAAGTTTAGCAATTCCTGGGCGATGCCTGGTCGCACGGTAGTCTATAGCAACGATTACGAGTGTTTATCTCTGCTTCCGCTCCTAGTCTGCTACTACTGTTGCTAATTCCTTATAGCTACAGTTATCTAAATATAAGCTTTAGAAGTTGTGCACTTGGCCTCTCGAGCAACGGCCTGCCTTTCGGCAGTCGCAAAGACGAGTTTACTACGTTCCTATACGTTACTCCGGCGTAGGCTTACGCCGACTTGCTAGACATTAGAGATGCGCAACCGCAGCTTTGCCTGTAATTCCCAGACTATCGGACTATGTCGCTAGAGTCGGCAACAAACTAAATACAGATAGCGGCTGTGCCTACTCGACCGTACAGGATAGGTCTTATGTAGGCTAAATTGCTCGGGCTTCTACGCGGAGAACCCTTAACATTCTGCGACAACGTTAACGCAACCCGTCGGCAGGAGAACTCGAGAATGTTTTCGCGAATGTTCCTAAATAGCCTCTTTCTAACTATCGTTACTAAGACCGCTATCGGAGATAGCATTAATAGACGTTTTATATACTAGTCTTAGAATCGGATCTAGACTGTTATAGAAGCGAGGCGAGCTTAGGGCTATTAAGACTAGGAGGTTCTAATAGGTAGCCCTACTTAGTAACATAAGATCGTCGGCAATAGCGTTAATAGGAAAGTAGCGCTCGTGCTAGGTCTGTCTTTACGAGAGTCGTAGGAGCAAGCTCGATCGTAGTTATTATTTCTAAGAGCAAGTGAGATCCGTAACGAGCATGTCGAAGAAGAGATAGGAACCGATATTACTATAGAGGCTTCGCAACCTACAACGCCGACTAAGGACGAAGACGTCGAGATCGAAGGAGATTCAAGCTCGGTCGCTACTAGAGGTACGCTTAAAGAAGAAGAGCAGTTACGAGCCCTAATAGCACCATCGACACCTTAAGTTAGTCCTAGCGCTCGCCTAAACATTAAAGAATTGGACAATCGTACCGCCAAAATGCTGTTATTTATGCCAGAAGAGGTCGGCGACGTTAATAGCCTCGAAGGCGGAGAGTTCTAGGAGAGCCTTAAATTGCTCTAAGAATAAAAGCTCGCATATATAGAGCAGATGTACAAATTCGAGGTCGAAGTAAGTACAATAGCGTAGCTAAAGTATTATAATCGTCTAGCTGATTCTAGCAGGTGAATAATCGAATTCACGTACTATCACAAGCTTTAAGCTAGTAACTGCTAGCACGTGGTCGAATTCACTAGCAGGTCGCCCCTCTAAGGGCACAAAAGCGACTGCATTCTTCTTTTTAAACCCTCTCTCTTTTATTAACTTCCGCAATCCTTTCTTCCCCTTTTCCTTAGACCTTTACACAGTCTACGATTACTACCTCTTACGACAACATACTACCCCTCACCTCTAGCAACTACATACCCACACCTTCTACTACGACTGCACTCCTACATTGACAATCGTCCACACTATTATCGACATAGCTGCTCCGGTCTTCCCTAATATATATGCCCTAAACCAAACTCTAGACAAGCGCCAAATAGAGCAGAACTTCCCCAACTATGCTCCCGCCAGTCTAACTAAATTTAAGAGAGATCTCCTACAGTAGGTCTACGAGACTGCCGCCCGGGACAAACCTATTATTCCCGGAATAACCGGTATGCCGGGCGGAGCATGTAACACCTAGACTAGATTCCTACTCTTTAGGTCGGAGGAAAATAAGGACAACTTAGTACTACTTCCTAGTGCTCTTCGGCTATATAGGGCCCTAGTCTACGAGGAGACTTGGGATTATAAGAGGGCTGCGGTGGAGTACATAAACTAGCTAGATTTCTCCAACCTCTGCCGGACTCCCTAGGTGCAGGGAAAGACTCGGGCTCAAGTAGAGCGGGACATCTCCCGCTTCGTGTTTCGGCCTAGCTATATAGCCCTTACTCCCGCGGAGTAGGGGGTAGCGGCTAGTTACCTAGGTAGGGCGCGCGACAATCTTATCCGGAGAGCGGTGCATAAGTAGAGGATAGATCTCTACAACCAGGGACTAGCCTAGGCTCACATTGTAATAGTACGCACTCCCCCCGTCCTCTACGCAACGCCGACCTAACCTCGTCCCGCAGCCGTAAAAGGGAGAAGTCTTCCTCCGGAACAGGGGAAAGGGCGCAAGATCCGAGGAGGATTAGGGTTAGGGGTTCATTGTACTTGTTTATATAGGCTAGTCTACCTTTGCACCTGATCTGAACTGAAGCCCTATCTAAGCCCTTACTCCCGGCTCTTTTAGCCGTCTTTAGAGGGGAGGAAACAGACCCACGCTCCTACGTAAAGCGCCTCGCGATGCACGGCACCGCAGCTACTCCTAGCCTAACTACGTTTTACGGTGTCCTTTTTATCATCTCCCGAGTTAACCAAACCGCTAAAAAGAGAGACTACCGATAGGCTAGTCCGCATCCTAACGCACAATATCGCTCTAGCAATCGCTTACCGTCTATCGTACCTTAGGTTTCCAAAGCTTAGGGTTAGGGTTAGGGTTAGGGGTTAGGGTTAGGGGTTTATTGTACTTGTTTATATAGGCTAGTCTACCTTTGCACCTAATCTGAACTAAAGCCCTATCCAAGCCCTTGCTCCCGGCTCTTTTAGCCGTCTTTAGAGGGGAGGAAATAGACCTACGCTCCTACGTAAAGCGCCTCGCGATGCACGGCACCGCAGCTACTCCTAGCCTAACTACGTTTTACGGTGTCCTTTTTACCATCTCCCGAGTTGACCAAACCGCCAAAAAAGAGAGACCACCGATAGGCTAATCCGCATCCTAACGCACAATATCGCTCCGGTAATCGCTTACTATCTATCGTACCTTAGGTTTCTAAACCTCCCAGGTGACGGACGAGGTATGCGTCTCCTCATCCGCCCGAAACTGTAACCCCGTCTCGTTAAGGGGGAACATCCCGCTTTAAGACCGTCCGGTGGAGCTCTGTCCTCCCTCCGTCCGGCGTATCTACTATCGGAGACATTTAATTCCGATCGAGCCGCTTGTACACCAGTCCATAAGTGCTTCCCGAACGGTTTGGGGAGTGCCGTCTTCCCTTCGGCTAGAATTCCTCTTCTAGCAATCGTCGTCGTCTACTCCTCTCCCCTACTACGCTGTCGCCTTCGCATTCCTCTAAGCCTCCTACTGCTCTGCAGAGGTACTAGTTTTCTTCCTCCCGCTCCCCGGCTTTAAGAGGAAGCAGCCGCAGATCTAGGGTACACGCCTTACATCTACTGCTAGGCCTTCCGGATAGAGTTGATCGTCCGGTGCGGAGCCAGTCCGGGCCTCGCTAGTCGCCCACGTCTCCCACGTCGTAGCGCAGCCTTTTAACGTCCTACCAATCGGACGCCTACTTTTATCTCGAGGGAAGAGACTCCTTTTCGATAGGGTAAACGCCTAATTTATCCTCGAGGGATAATCTCTGCTTTTACGTCCCGGGTCGACGGAGCTACTTTATGTCCTACTTATCGGACGGAGCCACTTTACGTCCTACTTATTAGACGGAGCCACTTTACATCCTACTTATCGGACAGAGCCACTTTACATCCTACTTATCGGACGGAGCCTTTTAACATCCTACTTAGGATAGTGTGCACTAGGTCTGTGCCGCCGCTTCCTCCGCTTCCTCCTTTGCAGCTTCCTCCTTCGTAATCTTCGTCGAGATTCGCTCGAGGATCTTGTTAGCTCGCTCCTAGCATCCTGTATTTAGAAGGAAGTCTACCTCGGTAAACTTCGTGTTCGTAGTGCCCATTTTCTTATGCATCTTCTGCTTCGCCCGTTGTTCCTTCCTCGAGAGCCAGCTTGTCCTGTTTTCCCGGTAGCAAGTCTCGTGTCCTCGGATGAATTTGCTTGTACAGACGCAGAAACTATAGGTATAGAAGGTTCTACGCCGATACTAGAGGAAGCGCTTCTGGAAGGACCGCGGCGCCTTTAAAAAGTAATTGGCTCCTCGTAAGTCCCGCTTTAGGCAGCTTTCTTCCGGTATAATCCGGGTTAGGCTCTACTTCTTAGCCTCTTCGGCTATATCTTCCTCTCTCTCCTAGCGCAGGAACCGCTGGACAGAACGGCGGTCTTCGCTAAGGCTTCGGTCGCGAGGCTAGGACTCGGGTGTCTTACGGTACTTCTTGTAGAGCTTGTCCTCTATTAAGCGCCGGAAGAACGCTTTAGGTTTCCAGATTAGTAATCCTAACTTCCGCAGCGGACTTTCTTCCGGAGCGTGCTTCTTTACGACCTAAAAGCCAGTTTTTAGTGCCTTAAATCGCGAGGGTAGGGCAGAGATTCCTAGGAGATTGCGAGTAAAGTAAGGGTTAGAAGCATAACCCGAGATCTACTTCGTTAGCTTCGTAACGTCCTTAGTCGTCTCGTCCCAGAACTTAGGAGAGTCCTCGGCAAACGCTGCGAGGAGAGGCGCGCTATACTCGAACATTAGTACGAGATACTACCGATAGACTCGTAGGCAATGCGCGAAGCCCTAACCGTCCGCGTCGAGGGTCAGGAAGTCGCTTCGTTTCCCGGCCTATTCGAGCCGGCTCTTAAGGTGCCTCCTTAAGTCAATCCCTCGCGCCGTTACGGGAAATCCGAGGTAGGTATATACCTCTCTCCTCGGTACCTCTGCACTAAAGAGGTAGATCGCCTCCTACGAAGACGCTAGTGCTAGATAGGCGCATTTTTTAATGTTTAGGGCGATGTGGTTAGCGGAGGACTAGCGCTCGAGGATCTGGATTAGTATACGTACCTCGTCTAAGTCGCTAGCGAGGAGAACACTATTATCGGCGAAGAATAGCGCGCGAGGAATCGGCGGCGCCGCGGGCATTACGTCGGAAGAGCCGGCTAGGGTAAGTGTCCTAGGTCGATTTAAGTCCTCGAGCAAGCTATCGATGAAGATATTAAACAGATAGGGCAAGAGGGGTAAGCCCTGTAGAACTCCCCTCGTCTGCGGAAACTACCGAGAAGCCGTACAATCCGAAACGACAAAGGACCAGACGTCGAAAAAGTAGAGGCTCGTAATTAGAGCTAGTATGTTCTCCGGACATCTCCGCCGGCGTAGAACGTCCGCGAGCAGTACATGATCTACGACGTTAAAGGCGGCTTAAAAATCGAGGAACATAGTGTATATAATCCGGCTCGATTCGAGAAGGGCGTAGACGACCGCGGCGTTCGTTACGGTAGAGTAGTAACTTCGAAATCCCGCCTAGTTAGGATGCATCCTCGCCTATGTCCTACTATTAAAGCGCCGGAGGAGTAGGCGCTCGAAGACCTTTCGAAACATCGTTACTAGCGAGATCGGATGAACGTTGTTAGCGTCCTTCGCCGGCATTGTACTATCCTCCCGTCGGGTCTTGTCCTTGACGACCAGACAGACGACAGTTTCGTTCCAGCTCCGCGGCGTCTTACTATTCCGGAGATAGGAATTGTAGAGGGCGGCTAGGATCTGGAGGAAGCTCGTCGTCGCGAGGGTTTTTATTAGACGGATATGTACCCTATCGTTTCCGTAGGCCTTCGTAGCATCCTAGTAGGTAAGCTCCTACATTATCTCGTTAATTAAGAAGGAGAGCGAGGCGGATCGATCGTCGACAGGAAACATCTCCTATACCGGGAGGGTTACCATCGAGACGAATCGACCGGCAAATCCCTCCGTAACCTCGTCGATTGCCGTTATCCCTTTCGCCTTCCCCGCCAGGGTCGGCACTAGCGGTATATTCTCGTTCGCGCGGCGCTACGCTCTCTTATAGAGACGGACTGTCTCGAGCGTCCCGCTATCAGCGTCCGGATTCGGCTTTGCTATCGCCTTAAGACGCTAGTCCTTCTTCTTCTTACTACAGCGGCGTAGCCGCTTTAGCTTGCAAGTAGCGTTGTTATTATCCTCGGCTTGCTTTCGCTTCGGGTCTGTTATCGCTTTTCGAGGCCTGTCGTTCTTCTCTCTACCTCTATTCTTCTTCTCTCCGCCTCTATCCTTCTTCTCTCCGTCTCTATTCTTCTTCTCTCCGCCTCCGTTACTTATATCCTCCGCCTTTCGTCTACCTAGAGGACGATTTCGACGACGCGTAGAGGCGAGTCCTAGTACGGCTTCGCTTACCTGCTAGCAGAGCAACACGATTTCCGCATTCTGCTTATCTACATCGGCGCTCATATAGTACAGATGCCGTCGATGCCGCGCCCTTCTCTCCCAGCTATAGCAGAGCGCCTACGCCGTATCGTCGTCGTTTAGCCGGCTTATCGCATAGCATCGAAGTTAATACGGCACGGCTAATCTACCCGGAGTACCTGTAGTCGGGTCTAGCTAGAGGTAGAGCTAGTAGACATAGTCGGTATTTATCTTCTCCGTCGGTCGCAGTAGAGCTAGCGTCGTATACGGCAGCGTCCGGCGGACAAAGTAGTAGTCAGTCGTTAGTTGTTTCTCGCACACGGCGTCCGCAATCGTAATCAGCTCCTAGATCGGCATTAGATAGGTTATCGCGGAGTCCTTGATCTATCGCAAGACGACCTTCCGTCTCGGAAGCAGCAACGCCTTCCTACTCTAGAGAGACATCTTACTAAAGCGGACGTTAATATCTCCGAGAACGACATCCGAGCCGGCAACCGCCTCGAGCGTAGACCGGACCTCATCCGGCTTCCGCTTAGGGGGAAAGTAGACTCTACTAATTGTTCCCTAGTCCGTCGGTAGGGTTATAGCGTCCGTCCTAATAATCTGCGCTTCGCCGGTAAGCTAACTTCGCGTGCGTACCGTCCCTATTACTAGAATCCTACAGCCCAAGCGACCCTTTCTTAGCACCGTATCGGGCTTTACTGTAGTTGCAATTACGCGGTAATCCGCTTAGCGCTTCTTATGCTCGACGAACTAGGTCTCGACGATAAAGAGGTAGTCGAGGACGTCGTTGTTAATTAGCGCCGCTAGGATCGGCCACCTATTATCCCCTAAGCCCCGGATGTTAATATATCCAATCCTAGCATTCCTCCTAGTCTCGCGACCCGCGAGAGGACTCGCCTCCCCCGGATGCCTCTCGACTCTCTCTCTTAGAGGATGCTCCTCGAGTCTCTCTCTTCGAGCCTAGGCTATCCTCCCGTCCCGCCGGCTCCTCTTCTAGCCCCTACTATATTAGCTCGGCTTTAAACTCGTCGAAGACGCTGGCACTCTTCGCCTTCTACCGCACTACTTACCTTTTGAATTTGTTATCGGCTTCTTAATAGCGATTAACGAACTCGCGGACCTAATCCGTAGACGATCTCCTAAGAAGGTTTACGAAGCGGGGTTAGAGTAGTTTCCGCTTACAGTCCGCTAAAGGAGAGGTCGGTTTCGTTTGTAGCTTCGGCTCCGCGGAGAGAATCCGGAAGGTCTTCGCTTTTAGGGAGGGCGTTACCAGTTCGGCACGCGCGGCTAGGTCCGCGATCTACAGCCTCTACCGTCCTGACGAAGAGAACGGAAAGGGAGTAAGCTCCTTCGCCTTTGTAGGAGAGGGCGTGTCCGGAGAGGGCATAAGGGGAGGAGGGACGGATGCTGTAGAAAAGGGCGAGAGAAGGTTGTAGTCCTTACTAGGAAAGAGGTCGTAGGGTCGTACCTCGGGAGGAACACTCTTCCCTCCGCGCTTCTCCTCGACGGAATAGTATAGAAGACTCTTCCTCTACCGTCTCTCCTCGATCGACTCCGCTTGCGCGTCGTTCCGGCCAGGCGGTAGGGCTCTGTTCGTAGCGGGTCTCGATTCCTTCTAGTGCTCGCTCGCGCTGTCTTTAGGTCTAGGAGGGTCCGGAGGATTTTTACTTAAGTAATAAGGAGGACCTTCGTCTAAGCGATAAGAAGGACCTTCGCCTAGGGTATACAGGAGGCGGTTAACTAATCGCTTCGTCTCCTTCGCTACGCAGATCAGGCAGGCCTCAGCGTATTTCTAAAAGAAGGGTATCTATATAATAGGCTTCAGTACAGGGTCGACTAGAATCGCGGCAGGGTCGGTCTCCGGGACAAGGACAGTAGGGATTGTTAAAGGGATGTCGATAGAAGGCAGCCTAGTTAAAGGGATATCGGTAGGGAGCCTTGTAGAAGGAATATCCGTAGAAGGAATGTCCGTAGAAGGAAGATTCGTCGACGGAATCTTCGTCGAAGGGATGCTCGTAGAAGGAAGATCCGTAGAGACAATATCTAGGAATACGTCCTCCTTACGCTGGATCGTCTTCCTTAACCGACAATCCGCGGACGCAGTCTCGATCGAAGACTCGGACTCGAGTGCTCGCTTTGCTAGCGCGGTTACCGGCTCCTCTAGTCGATCTTTAATCTAGGCAACGAGCTAGGCTGTATCCTTACTACAGTTACGAAGCTAGTCTAGGATCGTTTGCGCTATAAGTATAAGTCTCGACTAGCCGATTTCCGCAGTAACGCTCTTAATCTACGCCTTAACAGTACGCCTTTTGTTTGTACGACACTTCTTGTACTCGAAGGTGCGGTAGTATCGTCCTTCTATGTCGGGATGTCCGGTCTTGTTCCTTAGGACACCAAAGTAGTCGATCTCGCCGCCGTACGGGATAATGCCCTTATAGAGCTCCCAGAGGGCGTCCGCAAAGGCCGTCAGACCTTCCTAGGGCCGTACCGCGCTCGTCGACGGTTTGGATAACATCCGAAGGTTAGAGGGCAGAGAGGGCGACGCCGAGGGTAGAGGGGAGGAGGAAGCTACGAGGAACGTCGAGGGAGAGGTCGGCGAAGTAACAAGTCGGGATTGGTAGTAGGAGGCACTCGAAGGAGAGGGCAACCTAGGCAGAGAGTACTTACGGATAGTTCGAAGTCTCTACCGTAGAGGAAAACCGAGGCTAAGAGCGTAAACGGATAGTAGCGAGGCTCTAGAGAGGAGGGAATACATCCGGCTCTTATAGGGCCGGGGTATAGTCGTCCTTCTTACAATTACGAGTAGGGTTAGCCTTACGATCGTCGATAGTTATTGTCGATAGCCATCCTCTTATCTCGCCGTCTACCGGGGTCTACGGCTTGATTAGAATCGTTACACTCGACGAGGTAGTAGTATAAAGGGCTACCCTCCCCTCCGTACTTACTCGTCCTGCTCGTCGTCTCTTCCTCCACTCCCTAGTCCGAGAATAGGCTGTCCCCGGCATCGTTATATCGTCCTCTCTAGGCATCGTTATATCGTCCTTATCTCGATGCTATCCTGTCCTACTAGGCCTATATCCTCTTCATCCTCCCGTCTTCCTCTCCCTTCGCCTAGCTCGTCTCCGGTCTCGTCTGTTGCCTTACCGTCTCGCTTTCGAATCTCCTATGTCTACGTCTTCTCCCTCCTCCTCCTCCGCCCTACTCTCGTTAATCTGTTCTCCCTTGTGCCGTTCTCGTACCCGAGCTGTCCTCTGTAGGCTGTTAAATCTATATTAGACTCGCTATCTATGTATTTTTGCTAACGAGGAGCTCGACGACGTAGTGCAGTGCTCTCCCGTCGTAGTAATTCCTACCTACATTTAGTACTACCCCCTCCTTATCGGGCACCTAGTAGAAAGCGTAACAAAGCTGCACGTAGTAGCGCTAGCGTCGCAGGCTCTTATATCGTAGGACTTCTATGTCCGTAGAGGTTTCTGCGGTAGCTGTTCTTAAGCGTCGAGTAGGAGGTGTATGCCGCTTACGTGTTCGGCTGCTGGGTCAGCTCTCCGCCTATCCTAGCATTAGGCGAGAAATCCGCCCAGCGGCAAGGTAGGCTGGAAATCCGCCTATCCCGGCATTAGGCGGAAAATCCGCCCAGCGGTAAGGTGGGCTAGAAATCTACCTATCCCGGCATTAAGCGAGAAATCCGCCTAGCGGCAAGGTGGGCTAGAAATCCGCCCAAGGTGTAGAAGCTAAAACAGAAATTCCGACATATAGTCTAGCAGCGACACCTTAAGTTTCTCGACCTTTTTTGATACTACAATAACGATCTCAAATTAAATATAGACATATAGAAAGGAACTTCTTATACTAGAGTTACTCTCCGTGTTCTTAGAATCTTTAAAATTAGCTATGTGCGCGAGATACGAGAGGTGAAAGCAGAAAGCTATAATTCTTAGAAGTTTCCGTTTTGCTTTTAGGCGGAGGCCGCCCATCCCGGCATTAGGCGGAAAATCCGCCTAGTAGCAAGGTAGGCTAGAAATCCACCCATCCCGGCATTAGGCGAGAAATCCGCCTAGCGGCAAGGTGGGCTAGAAATCCGCCTATCCCGGCATTAGGCGAGAAATCCGCCTAGCAGCAAGGTGGGCTAGAAATCTACCTATCCCGGCATTGGGCGAGAAATCCGCCTAGCGGCAAGGTAGGCTGGAAATCCGCCTATCCCGGCATTAGGCGAGAAATCCGCCTACACCTGTAATCCGTAGCCGGCCTGCCCTAGCATCGTCTATATCGTAAGAAGGGTAGACTTCAGCCATAGCTCTGGAAAGCGATACAATCCGCGTTTAGGCGGAGGAGGTAGAGCAGTTCGTAGTACAGGCTATAGAGGCAATCCTAGCGGAGGAGACGGCGAGGTTGTAGTAGAGAGGGAGGAGTCTTAGCGGGAAGTTCAGCGGTGCGCCAATTAGTCCCAGCGACCGGACACGGACCCTCCTTAGTTAATTAACTAAGGCGTAGGGCTTAGAGTTTGCGGTCGACCAATTAGAGGAGCCGGACGGGTCTGGAGCAGGGCTCTTTCGACAACTCGCTGGACCTCGTCTCCTTCGCGCTTCCTCTTAACTATCGAAAATCCTTCTTAAGGGTCTGCCGACTAGTCGGGGCGAACAGACGAATTCGAGGCTCGTTGTATACTTTTAGAACCCAACTTCTTAACCTTACGACGGGTTCTTTCGAAACTAATACAAGCTCCGAGTGCGGGTTATAACAAGAAGAATTGTCTGTTTTCAATCTTCGATATCGTATATATTAGATCTTCCTTCGCCCTAAGCAGATTTGGATTGTACGAAATCCACGTCGGAGTCTAGGAGATAGAGGAGTTCGGAGCGGAGGAGACGGCGAGGTCGTAGTAGAGAGGGAGGAGTCCGGGTAGGAAAGTTTAGTAGTGTACTTCTATGTCCACGTAACCGGGCACGGACCCACCTTGGTTAATTAACCAAGACATAGGGCTTAGAGTTTGCGGCCAGCTAATAGGTAGGGGAGGACGTAGCGGCCCTCCCGTCGCGGCCGATTCGTCTACGCGACCGGACACGGACCCACCTTAGTTAATTAACTAAGACGTAGGGCTTAGAGTTTGCGGTCGACGAATTAGAGGAGCCGGACTGGTCTAGATCGAATCTATACTTAGATAACTCGCTAGACCTTATCTCCTCCGCGCTTCCTCTTAACTATCCTCTTCCGTAGCAGTACTATGTCTTGCTCGGGTGTTGTTAGTTATAGTCGAAACCCGAAAATCCTTCGTAAAGGGTCTGCCGGCAAGCAGTAAGCTTGTTGTATTGTATCCTTGTTGTATTGTATTATATTGTCGTATATATAGCTGTCGTAGATCCTTACCTTAAGGCTAGTGTATTGTATTGTCGTGCTGTACGGCTAGATACAATACAGCTGTATCCGGTAATAGTAGGCATAGTTTTAAGGGCTATGTTTATAGTAGTGTATTCGGAGGTAGTGTTTTCAGAGGTGTATTCGGAGTCTGCGCCGGTATTGTTGCACTGCATAAACAGAGTCTACACCTAAGAAGTTAGCTATTAATCCACTGCTCTTGTGACTATCGTAACAACACTATTGCTATTAACATAGCCTTATCTTTAGCCTTAACACCCTCGACAGTAGGCTAGCAACTGCTACCACGTAAGGATCGCACCTTCGACTATGTTACGCTCTGTGAGAGCAGCGCTATATTCGACAAGGCCCTTTAGCCGGACTCCTTTAAGATCAAGGGCACTGAATACACTCGTTGTGCGAACACACACTACTATTCGACGCTATTGCTTGGTAGATGGCTCGTCGCCGTTAGTAGCTATGCCTCTTACGAATGGCACTCGACTGCCTTTTAGTCCCCCTTATAAGCGACAACCCTAAGCGCTTATTTAGCTCCGGCAGAGATATAATTAACTACCGCCGTTCACAGCTCTATAGCGACATTATCGAGGCTTATGCGTTCCTTCGCAGTGCATATAGACCTCTAATTAAGACAACAAGAGCCGGAGCAACAACACTAGCATTTAACGACGACGAGGACATTAAGAAGTCTATAGATGGTCAGACAACAAGCTCATTTATAAGCGATACAACAGCCGGCTTTACAACCTTCTGCACTGCTTAAGGAGACTCACAAGCAACAGTGGTGGACGATAAGGTCTAAGAGTGTTGTATATAGTGGATATCCACTGTATGTTGCCAAGATACACGTTGTTGCACGCAGTGCAATATAAAGTTGTGGGTGGTCAGCAAAAAACTGGTTTGGCCGCTACTCGCGTCTGATTGGTCGCTCAAACTTACAAGTGGCTTGGCGGCTTTCCCCGCGGAACGTCGACTTCGCTTCGGCTACCTCTCTCTACTTAGATAACTTAGTATTTACTTATCCGATAACAACGATATTAATATAGAGTATACGATACGGTAGTAGTATTCGGAATATGTTATAAAATCTAGCTATTTACCTATATAGTAGCTAATATAGCTTAAAAACCCCTAAAAGCCCTAAGAAACGGGCGAATTAGATAGATAGACTATATATAATAGTTGTATATAGTCTAGTATATAAGAGCGGACGTATTCTAGCCTCTAGATATATTAACGTTCTACTTAGAATCTTTAGCTATAGTTAAAAGTAATAAAAGCGCTTAGACGTAGACGTATTAAAGTAAGAGTATACTATCTAGATTAGTAGCCGATATTATAAGAGACTAAAGATACGCTATAAAAGCATTTAGTTTATAATAAAAGTTAATAAACAAGTAAATAAACAGATTAATAAACTAATAAACTAACAAACTAATAAACTAATAAACTAACAGACTAATAGACTAACAGACTAATAGACTAATAGACTAATAGACTAATAAACTAACGAACTAATAAACTAACGAACTAACGAACTAATAAACTAATAAACTAATAGACTAATAGACTAATAGACTAGTAAACTAATAAACTAATAAACTAACGAACTAATAAACTAATAAACTAATAAACTAATAGACTAATAGACTAATAAACTAATAGACTAATAGACTAATAGACTAATAGACTAATAGACTAATAAACTAATAAACTAACGGACTAATAAACTAATAAATTAACGAACTAATAAAAAAAAAAGCCTAAAACAAAAATGCCTCGACCGGACGATTTATTAGGCACTTTCCTAAGTAAAGTACGCAATGCCTAACAAAGATCGACCGGCCGGGGCATTACCACCTCTTACGCAAAGAAGCTGCACAACCCTGCTTCCGCATAGCGGTTCCCTGAATACCAAACAGAGCCTCTTATATTAAACCTAATCGAGACTAGGCTATAAGCGGGGTGAAGGGGTCAGCCAGCGAGTAAGGAGTCGAGAAAATTTGTTCGTATATATACCTTTGGTTTTTCAGCCTCGAGTAGCCGAGTGGTTAACGCGCTACCCACAACTTTGCACTGCGTACAGCCTATTCGGATTCCAAAATACGTATCTCCCTCGTATTGTATTGTCACCACCCTCATATACAATACAATCCAATACAACAAGCTCACTGCCGGCAAGTCGGGGCAGCAAGACGAATCCGACGCTTGTCGCATACTTGGAAAACCTCACTTCTGAACCTTGTAACGGTTTCTTTCGCAACAAAGACAGGCTCCGAGACCGGGCAATTACAAGAAGAACTGTCCATTAAAAATCTTCTATGTCGTATCTATAAGAGCTTGTTTTACCCTCGAGCAGACTCGGATTTAACGAAATCCGCGTCGAGGCGGACGAGACGGAGGAGTTCGCTATATAGGAGATAGAGGCAATTACCGCGGAGGAGGTCGTAGAAGGGAGGGAGGAGTCTAGGTAGGACAGTTCAGCAGTGCGCTTCTGGGCCCACGTGACCGGGCACGGACCCACCTTGGTCAATTAACCAAGACGTAGGGCTCAGAGTTTGCGGTCGACGAATCAGAGGAGCCGGACCGGTCTGGATCGAATCTATACTTGGATAACTCGCTGGACCTCATCTCCTCCGCGCTTCCTCTTAACTATCCTCTTCCGCGGCAGTACTATGTCTTGCTCAGGTGTTGTTAGTTGTGGTCGAAACCCGAAAATCCTTCGTAAAGGGTCTGCCGGCAAGTCGGGGCAGCAAGACGAATCCGACGCTCGTCGCATACTTGGAAAACCTCACTTCTGAACCTTGTGACAGTTTCTTTCGCAACAAAGACGGGCTCCGAGACCGGGCAATTACGAGAAGAACTATCTATTAAAAATCTTCGATGTCGTATCTATAAGAGCTTGTTTTACCCTCGAGCAGACTCGGATTTAACGAAATCCGCGTCGAGGCGGACGAGACGGAGGAGTTTGCTATGTAGGAGATAGAGGCAATTACCGCGGAGGAGGTCGTAGAAGGGAGGGAGGAGTCCGGGTAGGATAGTTTAGTAGTGCGCTTCTAGGCCTACGTGACCGGGCACGGACCTACCTTAGTTAATTAACTAAGACGTAGGGCTTAGAGTTTGCGGCCAGCTAATAGGCAGGGGAGGACGCAGCGGCCCTCCCGTCGCGGCCGATTCGTCCACGCGACCGGACACGGACCTACCTTGGTTAATTAACCAAGACGTAGGGCTTAGAGTTTGCAGTCGACGAATTAGAGGAGCCGGACCGGTCCGGATCAAATCTATACTTGGATAACTCGCTGGACCTTATCTCCTCCGCGCTTCCTCTTAACTATCCTGTCCCTCCGTAGCCCTTCCGCCTACGTCCTCGTCGTTTAGAAAGGTCGAAAACGACGAACCCTAGTCGACGTCGGTGACCGCATTGCTAGGCTACGACAGGACACTCGGATCGTACGTCCGCGGCCCGCTGTCCTCGCTGCCCGAGAATTCAAACTGCTACGTTGGCGACAGCTCGCGATACCCGCGCATCTCGAGCTATAGGTTCGCTATGTACAGTTTCGCGGCGGTTCGCGTACGGTCGTAGTACCTCCACCTCTAGAGTCGCTCGGCCGTTAGCGCAATCTCCGGCCGTACTCGACAGATAAGATAGACCTAGGCGACAAAGACGGGAAGCAGGATAGTGTGCTGGATATAGGATAGATCCCTCCCGAGGTCGATAAGGAGTAGGGCGTTAAGGTTTAGAACCCTTACGAACCTCCTCTAGCGCCTCCCTACCTTGATCGTACGCTTAAAGGCGTTCTATTCCGTCCCTAGGCCCTCCTACACTACGTCCTCTTTCGTAAAGCCGGCGGGGAGTCTGTTAGTCTAGTCCGGACGCATCTCCTAGAAGAGGGCCCCCCTCGTAGAGGGCGTTTTGTCCGGAAGTACTATTGCCGTCGTCTACGACGATCCTCGCGGCGGGAGCTTCTTGTAGAGGTCTAGCTAGTCCGCTAGGCGCACCGTCGCGCAGCGAAACTTAAAGTTCGACCGCCAGATCCCTACCTCGCAATCTACGGCTGTATAGTACTCCCGATATGCTACGGCGACCACCTCCTACCTCTCCTCCTACCTCTCGTCCTCGACGAACGCTGTCTCCCCCTCGTCCCTATCCCGCCGGCATAGGTCTCGACTCTGTTGTAAAAAGCCTTACTACTCGTCGATCACGGTTGTTCCTATAGTCCTACAAGCGATAGCGAGGCATTTCTCGAAGTGCTTCTAGAGACCTAGGTCGACCTCCTGTGTTTTCCGCAGGCTTTGCGCGCTTACGTAATAGTCCTCGGCGCTGCCGGCGTTGTCGGCGACATCCTAAACAAAGTTACACTAGAGGCGGTAATCCGGGTAGGTGGGGGAAATGCCTCCCACTCCCTCTACACTAGACATAGCGCCCGCCGCCGCAGGATGCTAGCAGAGCTGCAGGAGGCCCTCCGCATATCGGGCCTTAGCGCCGGCTTCGGATAGTTAGCAGCGGATAGTGTAGGGCGGAGGGTTTTAACGTACTATAGGGCGGCTAGCAAGTATCTTCCTAAGAATCCGGCGTCCCTCTAGTGCTTACAGGAGGATCTGGTCCTCCTCTATCGCTTCTAGGAGGGTCTGGTCTTTCCCTAGTGTTCTCCGGAACATCCGACGTCCCTCTAGTGCTTATAGGAGGATCTAGTCCTCCTCTATCGCTTCTAGGAGGGTCTGGTCTTTCCCTAGTGTTCTCCGGAACATCCGACGTCCCTCTAGTGCTTATAGGAGGATCTAGTCCTCCTCTATCGCTTCTAGGAGGGTCTGGTCTTTCCCTAGTGTTCTCCGGAACATCCGACGTCCCTCTAGTGCTTACAGGAGGATCTAGTCCTCCTCCATCGCTTCTAGGAGGGTCTGGTCTTTCCCTAGTGTTCTCCGGAACATCCGACGTCCCTCTAGTACTTCTAGGTAGGTCTAGCCCTCCTCTAGCGTTCTCGGGAGGATTTGACCCTTCTCTGTCGCTTCTAGGTGGGTCTAGCCCTCCTCTAGCGTTCTCGGGAGGATCTAACCCTTCTCTATCGCTTCCAGGTAGGTCTAGCCCTCCTCTAGCGTTCTCTAGTCCGCTATTCCCCTCCGGATCCGCAGGGTCCTACTCTCTCGCTTCCGCCGCTGCTCCCGGTTCTCGACCTATTATCTCGTCTACAGTCTTACGGGAAATAGTCGATCTTAGGGTCCCCTTGCTAGACTTGCGCTTCTGTAGCAGTAGGTCCTTTAGTACCTTAAGCTATATCGGCCTCTACTTCGGATACCTTTTTAGGCGACAGAATAAGGAGGCGGCCCTTACCTTAGCGACTACGATCTCCTTAGGCTCCCTGTTGCCGTCGTCGCTGCCGTTGTTAACAGCGTCTTTGTCGGCGTCGCTTTCTACTACCTACCGTAGCGAAATAGGCTTCCGACGCTTCTTTAACAGCTGCTTATCTTCCGGCTCGTTTTCTTCCCCGTCGCTCTCCGCCAGCTAGTCTTCCTCTACCCCGTCTTTTATAGTAGGTTTAGAGTACTTCTCTCGACGAGGAGAGTGTCGAAGGGGTAACGTCGCTAGGCAGCTCTATACGCGGTAGTCGTCCCGCTTTTGCTTTCTTCCTGACGTAGGAGCTGTCTCCTTACTACCCGCTCTACCTAGTACCGGCTGCGTAGAGGAGGGATACTCTGTATACGCCGGCAGAGGCAAGGAGGTCGCGCGTAGGCGTTGTTGTTCCCGCCTTTCCGCTCCTACTACCGACGAGATCCGTCGGCAGGCCTTCTCTTCGAAATATCGCGATATACGCTAGCGGACCTCCTTGTTTACACAAGTCTCTATCTCTTTCTCTATATATAGCCTTAGTCGCTCCTTAGCCTGAGCCTCGGAGACGGCAAATAGTTCCCGAAGGCGTTAGGATCCTCGAGAGAGATAGCAGACCTCGCGGCGGTCCTAGGCCTCGTTAGCGCGAACGATAACGAAGTCGTTCGCATCGCCGGCTCGCTATTCGGTTGCCCGGAAGAGCGCGTCCAGGATGTCTAAGGGAATTCGTACTACTCCGTCTACTTCGTCGAGCATCGTTAGCAAGTAGGCAGTTAGGAAGGTTATAGGAGGAGGCAACTGCGACAGATAGGACTGCGGAGAATTCGATTAGGGAGGAGGCGATTGCGGTAGATACGACTACGCTGCGATTACGACAGATACGACCGCGGAGGATTCGAGGAGGAAGGAGGCGATTACGCTAGATGCGACTGCGCTACGATTGCGACAGATGCGACTACGGAGGATTCGAGGAGGAAGGAGGCGATCGTACTAGATGCGACTGCGCTGCAATTGCGACAGATGCGACTACAGAGGATTCGAGGAGGGAGGAGGCAATCGCGCTAGATGTAACTATACTACGATTGCGACAATAAAGGCTCTTCGGAGGATCGGGTTAATTAAGGCGGCTATAATGCAAGAGAAGAGGTAAGGAGGAAGAAGGCTGTAGGGAGGAGAATTGCGATTCGGTTCGTAACTTGTTAGAAACAGAATAGTTACAGAGAAGAGAACTCCGAGGAGGAAGATTACAAAGAGGAGGAGAGAGTGCACAGCACAGGCAACGACGGCGTAAACTCGTAGGGATTATCCCTCTCCGCTGGGTTCGGCAGAAACCCTAAGCTAGGCCTAGGGTAGGGTAACAAAGCCTAACCGGACACGGTTCCTAGAGGTGCCTTAGTTCTCTTAGGCACGGATAACCCTCCGTGCTGTCTAGCCCTCCACTTCGAAAGCTACGCCCCTAGCAGCGAGAACCGCTGTAGAGAACTATCCGCGAGAGTAAGGACTTTTAAGCTGCCCTCTCCGAGCATACGAAAGAGCAAGGGACGCTAAACCCCGAATACGAGAGGCCTGGGCCTAGCGCGATACTGTAGCTGGACAAGGAACAGTCGAGGAGGACCTTAAGCGTTCGTAACAACACTTAAGCGAAGACTCGGGTTATATGCTACCGCCCTTAAGTAGGCGTGCGTAAGTAATCTCGAATATAATCTGTCTTACTTCTACTATTTGAATTTGACAGCGCTAACATATGCCATTCGCGATGGCGGCTATTACAGGCATTAAGGTGTAGGCGCGGTTAAAAGTTAATAGCTGGAACATCCTTAGTCGCACTTTAAAGCTTCTAGACTATACTTTATTAACTACCTTACGAAGCAACGTTTTACCGGCAAGTTGCGCGTATTCCTTTTTACCTCTACGGATATTCGTTTTGCGGATATCTTGGTCTACTATTTCTTCTTTGCTTCGGCAGATTATTACACTACGTGCACGGCTTGTAAGGTAAATAGTTAGTGCATTTACTCTTGGACTTTACTTGCAGCTCTAGTACTCGTATTATGCGTGTGAGGGGGGAACTTCCAAAGGTTCCGATCTCCCGCGGATAGTAGCAGTGCGGACGTATGGAGTAGCATAGGGGGCAAAAAGGGCGGTAAACTGTACAATTAGAGTGAAAGGTAGGGGGGCAAAGGAGGTAGTATTAAGAGCTCTGTACTGTTAGGCCTCGTGTGCGTGTCCAAGGTCCTTCCGGAGGTCGATGTCTTGATAATCCCCCGACCTGCACACGAAGCTGAAGCTAGATACAGACTACACGTAACAGTGCGATATTCCCCACTACATCCGTCCCCCTCCTGTAGTGTCTGACCCAGACACTGTAAGAACCTAAACTATACTATTGTGCACGCTCAAAGCGTAAAAACCCTCCAGATCTAGCACTAGCGTCGTCCTTTTCAACTTGTTGCTAACGTAGACTGTCCCTATCCTCGGGTTTTGCACCTACTACGCATGTCTATCGCATACATTACAGCTAAAACAAAAGAAACAAAACAAAAGAAACAACAAAAAGAAAAAAGAACCTTAAAACAAGCGCTAGTGCAGAAAACAGTCGCTCCTTATGTCCTATTCGCACTAAATGTTTCCTAGACCCGATACGGATTTTGGGTCTAGCAAAGGCTGTAAACCTATCGCTAAGTACCATCCTCCTACTACATGTCGCGTCTAGGTACGCGCTTGCTATCCTTGCCGATAAGTGAGTCGGGGACTTCCTAGGGTACTGCGATGTCCGTATCTCCCTGCCTAAGCAGCTTACGCTCCCTGTCGTCTACATCGTTAGGCGCGACTTTAGCTAGTGGAGGTTAGTACTTCTAGAAGTCGGTCGGATGCTTATCCTTAGCGTTGTAGTACGATCGGCTACCGAACGTATTCCTCTCCGCGTACTTAATGTCCTTATAGTTTGCCTTTACTCGAGCTACAGTCGCATCTCGCTGCTTCTTAATCCATGCCCTTAGATCGACAACATTAAGGCGTATAAGCTTCTCTAATTCGACGACGACTCTAGGGCTCTCCTACTTCTCATAAGCAACAAGTGCAGCAGCGATGTAGTTGTTTGGTGTTAAAGACATAGACGCAGGGAAGGCGTAAGGAATCTTGCCGTACTTGTTAATAAGCCCGGAGGGTGTCTTCTCGGGGGCGGTTAGGTCTATGTGAGCTTTGCGCAGCATCTCCTAGTTACTAGCTTCGGCACATTCGAGAGAACCATCTATATGCATAGCTACGAACTAGGGAAGAATCGTTCGACGTTCGGTCTCGGCCTTAGTGTCGACACTATGTAGCAGATGCGGGACCGTAATGCGAACATCAAATGCCTTGCAAGGAACGTGTTCCCACTTAAGCTTATAGCGATCTAGGAAGTGTTGCGGCAGCACCGTATTATTAATTTTCTGTACTGCTCCGTCTGCGCAGTTGTTAGCCCTTATCTACTAGTACCATTCCTAAAAGATCTCCTTCTCGTGCATCCTCTTAACGAGCACCGTACAGTCCTTCTTGCCCTCGTCTGTTAAGGAGACCGTACCTTGAATCTAGTTAATACCGCGATTCTCCTCGACCATGCGGCTGACCGTAAGGTCGATGTACTTGAAGGTAGTGTTGTCGCCCTTCTTAGTGCTTTTAGCGTAGTATAGGTACGACACTAGCCGGTGCTTATAGTTACCTCGCAGAAGAACATATAGTAGCTAGTATAAGATGTCCTAGCGGATAAGCTGCTAGATCTAAGAGTAGCACATCGTGCGAAGCTATCCGTAGTTAGGCTAGCTATTAATTTCGCGCTAATGCCACAAGTACATGTCTATTTCCTTATTAATGATCTTGCAAAGGGCCTTGTCCTGTCCGATCTACGCGAAGAGGGGAATGTTAAGCGTGCTATTTCTCTTGAACTTGTTCTCCTAACCGGCCGTTAAGTACATCGCTTGGCGAGCCTTGTTAAAGAAGCCGTCAAAGTTAAGCTGGCCGAGTTCTCTGCGTAGGACGTTATTGTCGAAGCGGTACAGCCTAAGGAAGTCCGATAGTCGAGACGGACGAGCATCCTTAAACTACATCTTGTACGTCTCGGAACCTGTCTTTAGCTAGCTAAGCTTGTACGTATCGTACTTAAGGGTAGTAAGTTTAAAGAGCGTGTTGTTCTTTGCTATTACATTCCCGGTCTTTACCTTAATTCCGAAGTATCGAAGCAGGTCCCTCGCATAATTGTAGCACAGGAACGTGCACTCCTCCTTTAGCTTCGTACTGTCCGGGTACAGCAGCTGCAGGCATCGAAATAGCTAGTTCGGGGTAGCAAGACGTTGCGAAAGCGGAAGCCTCCTTAGGCTATTAATCGTAGCGATGATTTAAGGTAAGGCGTCCTTGCAATTACAGGTCGTGTTCGTGGGTTCCGTAATAGGCATGCCGAGAGCGATCTGTGTTTCAGTTACTGCCTAACTTACTAAGCGAGCCCTTCCCGTAGTGCGAATAATAGGACTCGCGTAGATACTCCCTCCGAGACTAGGGCTGGAAATAGATCTGCCGGAGTAGGGTGTTTGGGGGCGGCCGGAGCTACTCTCGGAAGGGGTACCGCGCATAGGAAGACTAACGAGATTAGCTGGCTTTTCCTTAGTTTTGGACCTCGTGCTTATAGCGGGAGGTGCTTCGATCTGCTTCTAAGTGTTGGATCTAGACGCAATTTCCTTCTCCTTTCCCTTAGGCTTGTAGGGCACTATCTACCTACGACTATCTATATGCCGGTTGTACGTGTTGCGCACAATGTTAATCTGCTCCTGTGTAGGGCGATCGATTCCTCCTAGTTTGGCGACTGTAAAGAAGTCCTTAGTAGTGTACTTAGTCCCTCTCGGATCCGAATAACCCTGTCCTACACCCTAGCTGTACCGACGAATGTATTCTCGTAAAACAAGCATAGCTACTGTCGTACCCTTATCGGACTACGTCTTGTACTTCGAAGCCAGCTTTTAAATCTCTTTTGCCATATTCTCGGATTTGTATACGTATTGCCTTAGTTCCGGGTTTGCATCTATTACGTCCTATCCCTATTCTTTTGTAAGGGCGTCGTAAATGCCCTTCTTGCGGTTGCGGGTCCTCCTACTATCCGTAGCTGCCGCTACCAGCCTCGGATAAGCAGCTACAATACTGTCCTATCTAGTAATCCTCCCGGTTCCTAAGGTAATAGGGACCCGGTTCATCCGCACGAAATCCCACATGCCTGCTGCAAACTCTGCTGCTTTTTCCAATCCCAATTCCAAGGTATTAACGATGTCTGACACTACTCGCTCGCGGTCCGCGTCTAGCATGCTCTTAAGGAGACTCTCGAGTTTTCCCAGCTCCCTAGTGTTCTACGCAGTCGAGAAGGCTACATGCATTTCTTTATTATTTGTTAAGGGTGCGCTCCGGAGGCGAGCTAGGATGTTGTCTATGTCGGTAGTAGTATGCGCAGTTGCGCTCGTTGTTAAGGTATATTATATGCGCTCGGTGCGCTCGTATCGTTTCGAAGCTGTTCTTGCGCTAATACGCTTGGGTAGTATATGTGTTGTTTTGCGCTGATGCGCTCGGTTGGTATATGTGTTGTTTTGCGCTAATGCGCTCGGTTAGTATGTGTGTCGAGGGGGGCTCGTAGAGGGTGTTTAATTAGGTCGAAGGTCTGCGAGGACGCAGATAAGGTTCGTCCAGGAGGAAAAGGAGTCGTTAGGGGAGGTGCAAGGAGATAGGAAAGAAAGAAGATATAGTAGATGTTATAGGGAAGTCGGAGGTGTAGAGAAGATTAAGGCTTTTAAGTAGGGCGAGCAGGCAGAAAGCGGGTCCCTTGCTTGTTCGTAAATTGTGTGCGTACTTGTGCTCGTAATTGTTAGAAGAGCTCGTAATTGTTAGGAAAGGCCTGTGATTGTTATGTCGGTAATTGCTGTGTTAGTAATTGTTAGTTCGTGAATTGTGTGCGTACTTGTGCTCGTAATTGTTGGAAGAGCTCGTAATTGTTAGGAAAGGCCTTAGGAAAGGCCTGTAATTGTTGTGTCGGTAATTGTTGTGTCAGTGAATGTTTCGCATTAGCAGTCTCGTAATTGTGGCAGAATGTGCATAATTGTCCAGAAAAAGGCAGCCTAGCCCCTAAATGTCCGAAAGGGTAACTAGGCTTCGTAAATTGTAACTCCCTCCCCTTTAGGGTAGAGAACGTGTGTTTAGTACGCTCTGAACAATAGTAGATTAGTCGTAGCCAGCAGAGACACCTAGGCAATGTCCTATCCTTCGCAAATGTTTACCAGACCCCTTTCCCTAAATAGTCTAGCAAACAACTAGGCCTATCCGGCAGCACTAGCCTTTAAAAGATGTCCGCCGGCAGGAGGCAACAACAACAGCTGCTCGCTCGTGATTGTGTGCGTAAATTTGCTCGTGATTGTTCTTCGTAAATGCGCCAGTAATTGTGGTGCGGAAGAGTTTGGCGGTGTCGGTCTATTAGATAGATGGCGGCGAGGACGGAGATGAGGTCGTGCCGGGGGTCTTGTTGTAAGCGAAAGAGCTCACTTTAACATAAAGAAATGTGTGTGTCTCTTTAGGTAATAATAATGTTTGCCCGAGAGAGCGAGCGGAGCCTTTGCCAGACTACTAGTCTGGGAAACAACTATAGTGAGCCGAGGGCATTCGTCGCTATGTTTGCTAGACCCTTAGTCTAGGAAACATTTTAATGCGAATTATAGCCGCACTTAGATTCTTAGGTACTGTGATCGTTCTTCCAGGGACAGCGAGGATTCCCTTACCCCCTACACGATGTTCGGAGGTCCGGGAGCCGGTTCTCTGTACTGTTTAGCGGCAGGGTCGTCGCCGTAAGGTAATGCCGGCTCTTTATCCTCACTCTTAACACTTGCAAGCTATTTAGGGTTTAAGTCGCCGCGTGTTAGCTCTTCGAGCTTATTAACATGCTCGAGGTAGTCTACAGGGACCACCCGAAGCATGTCCCTAGACTATGTGCCTTAGAGCTCTGCCTCGTCTAGTTCTGCAATCTTGTAGGTACCGGTGTCCAGGCTTATACTTGTTACTCGGTAGGGCCCCTTCTATCGAAAGGACAGCTTCTCGTAGGTAGACTTTCGCTCGCCTCTTTTTAATAGCACGAGCTACCCCTTCTTAAGCGGCTTGTTGTCGACATTATAGTTTATATCCTAGTATTCCTTCTAGGCATCTCGTAGCCTTCGCTACAGGGCGGTAACTTCTCTAACATCCTTCTTAGAGCAGAAGATCTACCTTACTCGAGCGGCTAGCAAGTCTTCGGTCGTACGCACCATCTTCTAGTTAATCGTTTTCCAAGTGTCGTACCGCAGCTTAATAGGAAGGACGACATTAAATGCATAGAAAAGACTTGCCGGCGTACATCCCGTAGACCTGCGAACAGTAGTGCGGTCTGCCTATAGTGCTGCGTGGAAAAAGGATCTCCAGCCCTTTAGCTTGCCCTACGTGCACTTTAAGAGGACGTCCAGGATGTTGGGATATCCACGCTCGACTAGACCGTTCGCTTCAGGGTAGTAGGCGGACACACGACTAAGGTTTGTATCTATTTAAGCTAGCAGTTAAGGCACATCGCCGTAGTTCTTAGGCCCTCTATTAAAGAAGATCCGGTTACAAGCTCTAGTGCGTAAAAAGACGTCTTTAAAAAGAAACTTCGCGACCTGCCTTGAGCTTACACCTTAATTCTGCCCCTTGTTTACGATCCTTCCTTCCGGCTATCCAGAGAGAGACTCCCTAGCTATAATAATGCTTCCGGAGCTATCGACATAAACGACGTCCACATGCTACGACTCGCCAACATAGCTGTTGTATCTTAGGTGTAGTTCCGACATACTCGCTAGTCCGGACGATCAAAGAAGACACTTAGGGCACTTTCCGACGAAATCTCGGACCTACTTATACAGGCCCTGCTAGTAATACCGACAAGCGATCTTTATGTAGGTCCCTTTACGCCCTCGGTAGCCGGAGGTAGGGTCCTTATAGAGGGTACGGATGATCGACTTCTGCTTAGTCTCCTTGTCGATAACTCTGTATAGCGGCTTGTTAATTCTTTTCTGATACTATAGGCAGCGCTCCCTAACTAGGTAGCGAGATGCCCGTTTCTTAAAGGCATACTAGCTGTTCCTATTTACTCCTACCGGTCGTCGAAGGGTTAGGAGGTAGTATGTTATATCGCGGTAGAAGTCCGAGAGGAAGCTGTTAATGCTGTTCCAAACAAGTTCCTCTTCTAGATTAGGGGTAATCTCTTCGGCCTCGACACGATTCGCGTATACTATATACAGCGTGCTATTAATCATTTCTTCGTAGTCCTACTTATGCTCCTCGTCGATGTTATCGGACTAAGTACGCGGTCGTCGAGACAGCGCATCTGCAGCACTGTGCAGTCGGCCGGGAACATGCTTTACATCGAAATCAAACAGTCGTATCTATAAAAGCTACCTTGTTATTACTACGTTAGGCAAGTCGGTCGGTAGTCGGTTTAGCTAATAGACTAGAGTATTCGTATCTAGCTTAAGCAGGAAGTGAACACCGTAGAGATGGTGCTTTAGCTTTTTTAATGCCTTTAAAACACCGAGACACTTAAGTTTCCCAGCATCGAACTTTCGCTCGTTCGGCTTCTAGATGCTGCTTTTATACCGAGATAGGTGTCTTGTCTTGTAGTTGTCGACATCTCGTTGCATAAGGACTGCTCCGAACCTATCCCCGGATGCATTAATAGCAAGGATGATCTATCCTCCCGAAACGTAGTCTATAGTCTTAAGAGCCGGTGTAGTAACGAGAGCCTTCTTTAGTTTCTCTATCGATGCGTTATGCTCGGTAGTCTAATACTAGCACACATTAGGCTTTAGTAGATTGTACAGCGGAGCTAATACCTGTGCATACTTCTTAATCTAGATGCGGAAGTACACGACCACACCTAGGAATACTCGAACCTCCTTAGGGTTGTCTGGAGCAGGCTACTTAGTAATCTTAACGACTCGTGCTTCATTAGGGTAACGGCTATGCATATTACAAACGTACCCGACAATTAGTACCCCTGTCGAGAACTATCGCGACTTAAGAGCTGATATAGTAAGTCCGGCTCTCTTAATGTCGGCAAGGACTACGTTAAGGTTCGTAACATGTTTAGCAACCTAACGTCGGATGCCGGGCTCGGTTTCCTCGTCATCGTACGTAGTGCGTGGACCTTTAACTCTAATGTCGTCTAGAAAGGGGCGAGCTCGGTAATTCATGTGCTCCTAAAGGATAGTAGTTATAATCCTTTAGAACTAAGCGACCGAATTCGTTCCGCCTATGGGAATCCCTGTGTGCCTAAACAGCCCGAGCGGTGTGTAAAAGGAGGTAAGGTCCCGACAGTACTCGGCTAGGGGTATTTGGTCGTATCTAGAGAAGAGGTCTATAAGCGAGGTAGTAGTGCACCCTGCGAAGTCTGCGGAAAAGGAGTCTGCGTCCGGTGGTATGTTGGCATCCCTTAGCGTAACACAGTTCACTTCTGTAGCTAAGTTAATAAGTCGGTACTTCTTCTCCTCCTTCTTTTCCTGGACACGCTCCCCTTCTAGTATAGGGTCCTTGGCTTTTAGTAGCTTTAGGTTGTCTGGCTTCTTTTGCACGATAAACTAGGGGTTCCGGTATGCACTACAGGATGGCTCGATTACTCTATTGCGGGCTCGCTTACTAACCATCTGTATTACTACCTTCTCGAGGGCTGCGGGGATAGGGAAGTTCTTATACTGCTAGGCCTTGTGCGGAATCGTGCGGATCTCTACTAGTAGGGAAACATCCTCGTTTAGGCGACCGACATGTGAGAAATCCTAAGCAAGAGACTTCTCTCGTCGGAAGAGATAGGCATAAAAAAGCTTAAGTTCTTTCGGCTTTAGTTCGATTGTGGTCTTAAAGCTGTTTATTCGTTTAGGGGTAAGTCTCGAATCCTTCTCAATGTCGGAAAACTTGGGGATAAGGTACTTGTTGTCCTAGGGGTGCGTGCTCGGTATAAGTTTGGCCTTATTTTTAAGACATCTCTGCCGCTAGTTGAAAGTACTACTAGGGGGCTTGCTGCTAGTGTCGTAAATACTACTATTAACGGGTCTGATCTTGTCCGCCTTGCGTTTGTACATAGTGTATGCATTCGGAGCGGATCCTGCCTCCTATTCCGTTTTTCGCTAGAGGTAATCTGACTAGAGAATATCCGCCTACTTAATAATTAGCGACGCTACTTAAGCTTGTGAGGTAGTTTCCCAGACTGTATCCGAGGGATTAATAGTGTATTTTGTCGAGGTAACGGTCTGGAACTTATCCTAAGCCCTTACTTTATCCTAGGTGCTAAGGAAATGTTTGCTAGACCCGGGGTCTGGGAAAGGTTTCGGGTCGACTTCGACTAGCAGTCTCGTTCCGGACGACTGTAAGTGATCCTCCGGATAGTTGAATAATGCTACCGCGTTACCGGGGTGTCGGCAGCTTACTCGTTTCCCGACTCCTCGGGCTTAGTTGTATAAAATGCCTCGGTCGGACTGTACCTGTCTCCGTATCCCTTAACTCTAGTAAAGGTAATCGTTGTTCTATCCGGTGTCGCGATTATGCACTCGAGGGACCCGTCGTCGCAGTTTATAGATCTGAGCCGCACCTGTCTAGTCTATAGTCGGCCGAGAAGGAAAGGTGCAGTCCGTGCAACAAGAAATAACGAGTAGGTAAGAACTCCTATAACCTCGATAGGTACCCGCTCTGCAATACCTAGGAAATCCGCACAGCTACTAACTGTATTCATCTGTATTGGCCGGCAGGTGCGTATGCTAACACCCGCTCGCTTTACCGCAGACTAGCTTATAATGTTCCCTTTAGATCCCTCGTCGATTATGGCACGACGCTCCCTGTGTCGTTTTGGACCGATAATGCATTCTACAACAGGCGAGGGTACAATAATATAGTCTCGGTCGTTAAAGGACAACCTCGCGTCCTTAGGGTCCTCGTACAGGTCCTACATCAGTCTCGGGGGCATCGTAACATATAGCTCCTTAACTATGGGACCGAGGAAAGCAGGGTTATCGTCTTCTATCTCTTCTACGAACCTATTGCGTGCATAAAATCTAGAGGGCAGGATGTACTTAGCGGTAGCACTGCTAAGTTTAAACTCGACTCGCACCCCGTAAGAACGAAGCGGCTCGTCTATATCGTACTAGTATGCTGCAGTAGCCGCAATGTTGTCCTCCTTAACGATAATCGACAGCC
Source organism: Zymoseptoria tritici IPO323 (assembly GCF_000219625.1). NCBI lineage: Eukaryota > Fungi > Ascomycota > Dothideomycetes > Mycosphaerellales > Mycosphaerellaceae > Zymoseptoria > Zymoseptoria tritici. The sequence continues at coordinate 37,004 of NC_018218.1, read as the reverse complement.
CGGCTTCCTTAGCAGCTATTGCGAAGTCTTCTTAGTTCCGAGCATAGCGCTTAAGAAGTCCCCTAGCTACTACAGGCGAGGCAGCGAGAAGCTCCCTAACAGGGATATTAGACGGTTGCGCTAGTATCCTGTCGAGCAGCACTTTTTCTATATTAAGCCGCTCTCGAAGGTAAATGTCCCTTCTCTGCGCCCCTTTTCCAGTCGCAGCAGGCTTCTAGTTCTTCTTTTTCTTCAGCAGCAGGGGGTTAACGAAGCCCTAAGAAGGAGGGGTAGGATCTAGATCTATGCTTCTAGTAGGGTCCTAGGTCTAGCTGTCGTTTGCGGACTGCGGCTGGTCACCGGTGTCAAATGCACTATTACTAGTAAGAGTGCCCTATGTCGACTGCGAGCCTTCTTCGACTACCTTTATATACTCTTCTATGTTAGGGATCTTGCGGGCATCGATCTTAATAGATACTATCTTCTTTAGCTTCATAACACGACTAGTATTATTGCTCGGCTTAGCGGCTGTCTCCTTTCCCTTAGCCGTGCTCGTTAGCCTAGTCGCAGCGTTCGTAGACAGAGAGTTAGTACAGATCTAATTTACATAGGGGGCACGAGGGTCTCGCTTATTAATGTACACTAGATCATTAGGAACCGTACTTCTAGCGACGATGTTACACTAGTTTCTATTTATGTTCGTTGCTAGTGCGGGTCCTATAGGGGAACCTAAGCCTTAGCCTAGGTAACTAGGTTAAGCTAGTAACGAGGGTGCAGGTTTTAAGGTCGGTAGAACAGGGCTAGGAACAAGTGCCGGGTTAAGAGGTGTACTCGGTATATATGTCCGAGGAGCAAAGGCAGCTGCAGGTAGTTTATAAGCTAGCTAGTACTTCTTAGCATCCTCGATATTCGCATCGGCAGGCTAGGTAATAGCCCTTCCCTATACTTTCTCGATAGCGGGAGCTATTATCCGGAGCTTAGGCTAATCCGGCTAGTTCCTAAACTGCACCTTTCGTCTGTTAACATTACCTTCTCGTCCGATATACTACTTCTTTTTACTGTCGCGGTATGTCCAGCCCGCACTTAGGAGGTAGTTTATATACTTGCATTCGTAAACACTATAACCGGGTTTAAAGCAATAAAAGCATGTATACTTAGAAGCTTCCTAGTAGAAGGGGTTCGAGCTGCTAGACGGCTAATAGGGCACTAGTCCAGGTCTAGCGACATTATACAAGTAGTACTCGGGAGAATTAGGGGTGTTATCAGTATGCAGCGTAGCTATGTAAGACTTCGGAAAGTCTCTAGGTAGATTAACAGCTACACGTGCACTTCTCTTAGCTCTCGTATGCTTAATCTTAGTAATAGTTATCTTAGAAAGCTTTTTAGACAGGTCCTCTATGTCCGGCAGCTTCTCTTTTGGTACGCGTAACAACTAGACTCTATCGTTCGATGCATCCAGCTTCGGATACCTCTTCTTAGTCTGGTTAACAAGCTAGCTAGTAACCTGGCTCTTGCCCTTGCTGTACAACTCCTAGTAAGCTATGCGGCTTGTAACGTACTTAAGTGTCGCATCGTACAATAGAGGAAGCTAAGTATAGGAGGCTAGGTTCGAGACGTCTACTTCGAGCTTGTTTATAATTTCCTGTCCTACCTCGGAGGGCAAGCCTTTAAGGAAGAGGTAGTATCGAGCGACTTCGTTATACTGTTTAAGAGGTATCCTTTTCGAGACCGCTTTAAACGTTATAACGTACTAACGCAGGTTATCCTTCTGTCTGGAGATATCCTAGACTCTTTCCTTTGCGCACAGCTCCTCGAGGAAAGGGAGGCTGTACTTATACACCTGGCTATTATAGCACTAATAGTAGGAAAGAGCCTCTTCCTTAAAAGCTTCGTAGTTTTCGCTATTAAAGCCTAAAAGACTCTCGAGCTGAGCTCGAACATCTAGTACCGAGTGTCGAGCAGCAAGTCGGATCCTTTCCCTATTAGGAGTACGTAATCCTTTAAAGTACGAATCGAAGAAGTCGGCTATAGTCTAGAAGAAAGTCGAGGCATCCTTGCCGTCGAAGGATAGAGTACTAGGCTCTCTAGGGAAGGGTACGCGACTACGGTAAGCAGGGGCTCTGTTATTGCGAGTAGCCGCGGTAAGGGCAGTAACAAGATCTGCGATATTTATGTTAGCAGGCTAGGGAGCGGGAACTGTACTATAGGTCGCTGTAGTAGCAATCCCTTCGGCTTAAGGGAGAGCCTCATTAGTCGACCCTTTAGTCGAATTAGTTGTAAAGCGAGCTAATAGAATCCTATTGCCATCGCGGAAGGCGCGAGCATCGGAAGGTGCCTAGATAGGGCTATTAGTTCCGGAAGCCTCGCTAGTGCTTAGGGTGTTGCGGAGAATCTCCGAGGGAGTATTAAGATAGCTACGACGGGAGGGTCCGTCCGGGCCGTTGTTAGGAGTGTTATTAGGAGATATTGTAATAGCGATGTGCAGCTTAGTGTCGCAAATAGGGAAATAGGAAGTAAGGAGTGCAGATATATGTTCGGAAGGAGTATAGGAAAAGGTTAGCAAGTTGTCGTCGATACTAGGGCTGCGGGAGTAGGACATTTAAAGCTCTTAAGGGTTTGCTAAACTATTGGTCTGGGAAACATTGTTGCTGCTGGTAGTGCACTACAGCTGATTATGCTGTTCATACATAGTCTAGGGCTATATTCGATAGTCTCCTTAGTGCGGGCAGGGTATAATCGTACGCTCTGGGCACGTGGGACGGCTAAGTATCTAGAAACTCGAGAATAAGGCGGGATCGCTTCTCGTGCAGTGTAGAAGAGTCTAGGGTAGGGAAATAAGGACTAGGGATGCGTCTAGGGTCTGTAGCTCGGTATTATTTGTTTACTAGACCCTCTTCCTAATTTGGTCTAGGAAACATCGCATCCTCAAAAGGTCGCACCTCTTAGACTATTCCAGCCAGCTGGAGCCGAGAACTATATATTGCATTCTCGTACCGAGAACCTGGTGTCGGTAGATCTAGGCAGGGCGTATGTGCTCCCTAGTTCCAGTGCCGGGTTCGTAGCGATATCATCTGCTATTGCCTCGGAAAGCAACACCGAGGAGCAGTTAGGCAATCAGTGCGATAGGGCGACGTTTCTTAGGGTATTCGCGACGCCTACGCTATGATAGCTAGTCAGTCTCGTTTCTTATGGCCATTCTATCAAGAGCACGGGACGGCTTACGTAACCGAGTATTCTCTAATGTCCAGTATGTCTATTATAGCTACTACGGCAGTCGGTAAAGTTTTCTAGGTACTTAAGGGCTCTTTTTCCACCCTGTTTCTCTTTCTTTTCTTTACGAACGCCACGTATAGGCTGTGCTGCACGCCTGGCCTACCTGCCTTGGTAGGTAGTCGGGTATAGGAAAAGCTATAGCAGTACGATTTTGGCCCTAGGAGGCTTGTTTTTACCCTATTTTGCATCCGCTAGAGTCGATATTATCTCCGTAGTAGTGTCGCGTTTTAAAGGCGTGTAGCTAAGCTCGGTAGCGTAGTCGCTCGTGCAGGTGTAGGAGCGATAATCTCCGATGTCTATTATATCTATTATAACTTTTACCGCGACCGGTGAAGTTTTCTAGGTACTTAAGGGCTCTTTTTCCACCCTGTTTCTCTTTCTTTTCTTCACGAATAGGGTTTACCGTATGCCTAGCGTACCTGCCTCGGCAGGTGCGGTCGCCGCTCGTCTCGCTTACCTTCACCGGTAGGTAGTCGGGTGTAGGAAAAGCTATAGTAGTACGATTTTGGGCCTAGGAGGCTTCTTTTTACCCTAAATCGCGCCTATTATAGTCGATATGCTCTCCGCTATAGCGTCGCGCTTTAAGGGCGTACATCCGAGTCCGGTAGCGCGGTTGCATGCATTAGTGCGAGAGCGCTTTATACCGAGCCTCTATGCGATGTTAGTATCCCTTTTTTATATACTCTTTTGCTCCCTCTATTTCTTCCTTCTCCTTCTTAGGCTATATCGACGAGCTGCTCGGCGTAGGGTGTGTAGCTCGGTAGGGTATAGGGAATGTATGTGTGTGTTCGTGTGTTCGTGTATTTAGGGTGTATTCGGTAGTAGATCCAGCAATGTACACATAGCGATTTGTGCATTAAGGTACTTTGTATTTTGAACTTGGACTTTAAACTTAGGTACTTAAGCCTACTGCCCTAGCTAAGGGGCAGAGGTATATCGTAATCCTTTCTTCGAGGGAGGGTATTCGTCGTATGCGTCGTAAGTACTCGAAAGGCGACCGGCGCTGTTGTCGAGGTCGTAGCTACTCCGCACTTCCGCACTGCTGCCTACCCTTTGTATATCCTCCTTCTCCGCTTTCGCGAAGGAAGGAGTCTTACATCGTCCACCAAAATGTAAGGGGGGAACTTCCAAAGGTTCCGATCTCCCGCGGATAGTAGCAGTACGGACGTATAGAGTAGCATAGGGGGCAAAAAGGGCGGTAAACTGTACAATTAGAGTAAAAGGTAGGGGGGCAAAGGAGGTAGTATTAAGAGCTCTGTACTATTAGGCCTCGTGTGCGTGTCTAAGGTCCTTCCGGAGGTCGATGTCTTAATAATCCCCCGACCTACACACGAAGCTGAAGCTAGATACAGACCACACGTAACAGTGCGATATTCCCCACTATATACGATTTAGCACACTTACCGCGGACGGACTGCTTCGAGCAACGAAAAGAACATAGCGCCTTTGTAGTAAGACAGCGGCATTCTTAACCCTATTACTACCTCGTACATAACGGCATTAAGTAGTACGGCAATTATAAAGAGACGGATTAGCAGCGACACGATTGTTATTAAGGATGACGAGGACAACATTATAGTAGGACCTACTTCGAGGCCTTCTAAGAAGCCGCGGCTTTAGAATGGACAATTGTAGATAGACATTTTGCGCGCTAGAGCTTCCCTAAGCAATGCGATTGTAATTAGTCCTACGGCTTCTAAGCAGGACCGAGGCGAGTTAAAACAATAAGAAGAAGATAGAGTGTAGAGAGCAGTTTAGTATAAGATAGAATCAGGCGAGGAGTAGACAAGCTAAACAGTCGGAGATCGGGAAGTTAAGGACTAGGGCCTACTACGCACGCCCAGATAACGAAGGCTTAGGACTACACTTACTCCTCTAGCGACCGAAACAGAACTAGGGGACGAGCCTACTGCTAGAGCAGAGCCTGGGGCTATAGCTCGTTCCGGGAAACGACGGCAGCTTTGCTACTTAAGCTACATCTCTATTATAGGACTAGCATTTCTAAGAAGCGCTTACTACGGATACAAACCTCCTTTGCAACCTGTGAACGAGGTCGAAGTAAGCCTAGACTTAAGTGTAGGCTTCTTCGCAGCTGCGAAGTCTGCTAGTACCGAAACTCCGGAATGTGCTACTTTCAAACTCGATCAATTCTCGGTATACATGGCGGACAGACAACGCGCATCGGACCTCGTTACTCTTAAGAAACTGCGGCAATTAAACTATGTAGAGTTCTGTTTCGATAGCATTCTGTTAGCAGGCAACGAAAAGCGCTACGTGTAGGGTATACGGTTCGAGATCTTAGCTATTAGTAGGTACGGCGACCTAGACTTTATAGATTTTGCCGGTAGCATCTACATTTAATCGAAGCTATAGTCGAAAGCGTCCGCTCTGTTTAGTTATTGGTACGAGCTAGGAACGCCTACACCGGAATATCGTCGATTCTACGAGCCGTTCCTTTAGCTAGCACGGTTCGGGAAGCACTTCGTCGACTACCTCCTTAGCAACTAGCAGGTTACCCTTAGACATTTCCGCAGACGATTTTACTAATAGCTAACTAGACTCTACGGCGATGACACTAGCTTTAACTAATAGCTAGCTGAATGCAAACTTAAAGACTTCCGCACGACTATTGCCGCAAATGTCGGCTTCCTTTAGAAAGAATGCTAGGATATCGATAACAAAGAGTCCGGATTGTGCTAACAACCGATCTAGGGTAAAGTCGATCCCTATAATCTTACAGCTATCCTAGCGTAGCTAAACAAGGAGTTGCGAACGATCGTTACGCCTTTTGTCTACTAGTGCTTTTAACATATGTACTTCGGTAACTAGCTAGAAGAGCGGACGATCACGGACCGAAATGTACTAAAGAAGTCGGATAAGCTAAAAGCAAGGCTTAGACTAACGCTGCGACGAGCATCTCCGAGTGCACCGCTAATACAAACCTTAACGCCTAGGAGTATAAGCCGAAGCGAATCTTAAGAGGGGAACAAAGCAGTCACGGTAAACACAGGGGATGTTGTATGCGTCGCGCCGGATGTTAGTACTAAATAGGGGATTAAAGCGCACGCATAGTATGCCTATGTTTAGAACGTATATACTCGCAAAGATCGTACTTCGCTTGATGTTCTCTAGCTATACGAGCTAAAGGACACTACACTTAGCAAAGCCTATTACCCTTTTGCGAATAAGCTCTTCTTGTCTAACAACTGTAGCTACGGCACATCGGCTCTCGACCTAGATTACGTCTTAGATAAGGCAGAGGTATGTTAGTATACTAAGGATCTATATTAGCAGGGAGGACACTTCGTACGCCAGAAGTTCCGCACAGTTCACGAGCAAGACACATACGACTTCGTTGCAATTTAAGCAAGCGACTTCAGGTGCTAGTACAAGCATAACGTTCCTATATTCGACGAGTGCTAGAGCAAATATGCAATTAGTAACACTGTCCTCGTCCGCAAATGGAATAACAACCTTAACGAGGACCGGCTCTAGCCTGCCTAAATCATTAAGTTCGATACCTAGAAGCGGCGCGTCGTTCTGCGTCAATTCTTGCGGAAGAGCGAGCAGTAGACAGGCGCGAAAGCTAGGCCGAACGAGCTAGTACTTACGGACGTCGTATTTGACAAAGCATGCGACAAAATCATCCGGAAGTGCTATGTGCGCTACTTTCGTTAAGACCAAATCGATTCTAGAGACATTATTACGCTGTACGACCGAGACGGGACTGGCGATTTCTTTTACCTCGCCGAAGACCTTTTAGTAGCACGAGATAGTTTCCCACCGATGAAAGAAGGATAGAATCCTAATATGTACTATAGCGAGAAAATAGTCGGGATAAGTCTCTTCTACGGTAGTAGAACCTTTAACCGTAGCTTGGAAGAAGCCGGTATCGCTAGATTCAAGTATACCGCCGACTAGAATAAATATACGTTGCACAGCTACTAGGCAAACGTTCGACGGCCGGATAGAATGGAGTATTTCCTAGGCTTAGTTAACGACTTGCTTGCTAGAGCTATAGCGGGCGACCCAAAGTCGAACATCGCGTAGCCAGGAGATATTTACATTCTTATAGGCGGAAGTCCATGCCCCGGATTTTCGATGCTACAGCTCTTTAAGCTTAGCGAGCAGTCTAAGTAGAACGCTTCGCTAGTAGCGTCGATCGTATTATTTGTAGACTTCTACGTCCTGCGGTACTTCCTCCTTAAGAACGTTATTACAATAACGGCCGGGATGGGACCGAATAAAGATTAGAATGTGTTTTTATTACAAATCGTTACGGCCTTAGTCGCACTTAGTTATTAAGTTTAGCAATTCCTGGGCGATGCCTGGTCGCACAGTAGTCTATAGCAACGATTACGAGTGTTTATCTCTGCTTCCGCTCCTAGTCTACTACTACTGTCGCTAATTCCTTATAGCTACAGTTATCTAAATATAAGCTTTAGAAGTTGTGCACTTGGCCTCTCGAGCAACGGCCTGCCTTTCGGCAGTCGCAAAGACGAGTTTACTACGTTCCTATATATTACTCCGGCGTAGGCTTACGCCGACTTACTAGACATTAGAGATGCGCAACCGCAGCTTTGCCTGTAATTCCCAGACTATCGGACTATGTCGCTAGAGTCGGCAACAAACCGAATACGGATGGCGGCTGTGCCTACTCGACTGTACAGGATAGGTCTTATATAGGCTAAATTGCTCGGGCTTCTACGCGGAGAACCCTTAACATTCTGCGACAACGTTAACGCAACCCGTCGGCAGGAGAACTCGAGAATGTTTTCGCGAATGTTCCTAAATAGCCTCTTTCCAACTATCGTTACTAAGACCGCTATCGGAGATAGCATTAATAGACGTTTTATATACTAGTCTTAGAATCGGATCTAGACTGTTATAGAAGCGAGGCGAGCTTAGGGCTATTAAGACTAGGAGGTTCTAATAGGTAGCCCTACTTAGTAACATAAGATCGTCGGCAATAGCGTTAATAGGAAAGTAGCGCTCGTGCTAGGTCTGTCTTTACGAGAGTCGTAGGAGCAAGCTCGATCGTAGTTATTATTTCTAAGAGCAAGTGAGATCCGTAACGAGCATGTCGAAGAAGAGATAGGAACCGATATTACTATAGAGGCTTCGCAACCTGCAACGCCGACTAAGGACGAAGACGTCGAGATCGAAGGAGATTCAAGCTCGGTCGCTACTAGAGGTACGCTTAAAGAAGAAGAGCAGTTACGAGCCCTAATAGCACCATCGACATCTTAAGTTAGTCCTAGCGCTCGCCTAAACATTAAAGAATTAGATAATCGTACCGCCAAAATGCTGTTATTTATGCCGGAAGAGGTCGGCGACGTTAATAGCCTCGAAGGCGGAGAGTTCTAGGAGAGCCTTAAATTGCTCTAAGAATAAAAGCTCGCATATATAGAGCAGATATACAAATTCGAGGTCGAAGTAAGTGCAATAGCGTAGCTAAAGTATTATAATCGTCTAGCTGATTCCAGCAGGTGAATAATCGAATTCACGTACTATCACAAGCTTTAAGCTAGTGACTGCTAGCACGTGGTCGAATTCACTAGCAGGTCGCCCCTCTAAGGGCACAAAAGCGACTACATTCTTCTTTTCAAACCCTCTCTCTTTTATTAACTTCCGCAATCCTTTCCTCCCCTTTTCCTTAGACCTTTACACAGTCTACGATTACCACCTCTTACGACAACACACTACCCCTTACCTCTAGCAACTACATACCCACACCTTCTACTACGACTGCACTCCTACATCGACAATCGTCCACACTATTATCGACATAGCTGCTCCGGTCTTCCCTAATATATATGCCCTAAACCAAACTCTGGACAAGCGCCAAATAGAGCAGAACTTCCCCAACTATGCTCCCGCCAGTCTAACTAAATTTAAGAGAGATCTCCTATAGTAGGTCTACGAGACTACCGCCCGGGACAAACCTATTATTCCCGGAATAACCGGTATGCCGGGCGGAGCATGTAACACCTAGACTAGATTCCTACTCTTTAGGTCGGAGGAAAATAAGGACAACTTAGTGCTACTTCCTAGTGCTCTTCGGCTATGTAGGGCCCTAGTCTACGAGGAGACTTGGGATTATAAGAGGGCTGCGGTGGAGTACATAAACTAGCTAGATTTCTCCAACCTCTGCCGGACTCCCTAGGTGCAGGGAAAGACTCGGGCTCAAGTAGAGCGGGACATCTCCCGCTTCGTGTTTCGGCCTAGCTATATAGCCCTTACTCCCGCGGAGTAGGGGGTGGCGGCTAGTTACCTAGGTAGGGCGCGCGACAATCTTATCCGGAGAGCGGTGCATAAGTAGAGGATAGATCTCTACGACCAGGGACTGGCCTAGGCTCACATTGTAATAGTACGCACTCCCCCCGTCCTCTACGCAACGCCGACCTAACCTCGTCCCGCAGCCGTAAAAGGGAGAAGTCTTCCTCCGGAACAGGGGAAAGGGCGCAAGATCCGAGGAGGATTAGGGTTAGGGGTTTATTGTACTTGTTTATATAGGCTAGTCTACCTTTGCACCTAATCTGAACTAAAGCCCTATCTAAGCCCTTACTCCCGGCTCTTTTGGCCGTCTTCAGAGGGGAGGAAACAGACCTACGCTCCTACGTAAAGCGCCTCGCGATGCACGGCACCGCAGCTACTCCTAGCCCAACCACGTTTTACAGTGTCCTTTTCATCATCTCCCGAGTTGACCAAACCGCCAAAAAGAGAGACTACCGATAGGCTAGTCCGCATCCTAACGCACAATATCGCTCTAGTAATCGCTTACCGTCTATCGTACCTTAGGTTTCCAAAGCTTAGGGTTAGGGTTAGGGTTAGGGGTTAGGGTTAGGGGTTCATTATACTTATTTATATAGGCTAGTCTACCTTTGCACCTGATCTGAACTAAAGCCCCATCCAAGCCCTTGCTCCCGGCTCTTTTAGCTATCTTCAGAGGGGAGGAAATAGACCTACGCTCCTACGTAAAGCGCCTCGCGATGCACGGCACCGCAGCTACTCCTAGCCCAACTACGTTTTATAGTGTCCTTTTTACCATCTCCCGAGTTGACCAAACCGCTAAAAAAGAGAGACTACCGATAGGCTAATCCGCATCCTAACGCACAATATCGCTCTAGTAATCGCTTACTATCTATCGTACCTTAGGTTTCCAAACCTCCTAGGTGACGGACGAGGTGTGCGTCTCCTCATCCGCCCGAAACTGTAACCCCGTCTCGTTAAGGGGGAACATCCCGCTTTAAGACTGTCCGGTAGAGCTCTGTCCTCCCTCCGTCTAGCGTATCTACTATCGGAGACATTTAATTCCGATCGAGCCGCTTGTACACTAGTCCACAAGTGCTTCCCGAACGGTTTAGGGAGTGCTATCTTCCCTTCGGCTAGAATTCCTCCTCTAGCGATCGTCGTCGTCCACTCCTCTCCCCTACTACGCCGTCACCTTCGCATTCCTCTAAGCCTCCTACTGCTCTACAGAGGTACCAGTTTTCTTCCTCCCGCTCCCCGGCTTTGAGAGGAAGCAGCCGCAGATCTAGGGTACACGCCTTACATCTACCGCTGGGCCTTCCGGATAGAGTTAATCGTCCGGTGCGGAGCCAGTCCGGGCCTCGCTAGTCGCCTACGTCTCCCACATTGTAGCGCAGCCTTTTAACGTCCTACCAATCGGACGCCTACTTTCATCTCGAGGGAAGAGACTCCTTTTCGATAGGGTAAACGCCTAATTTATCCTCGAGGGATGATCTCTGCTTTTACGTCCTGGGTCGACGGAGCTACTTTACGTCCTACTTATCGGACGGAGCTACTTTACGTCCTACTTATCGGACGGAGCCACTTTATATCCTACTTATCAGACGGAGCTACTTTATATCCTACTCATCGGACGGAGCCTTTTAACATCCTACTTAGGACAGTATGTACTAGGTCTGTGCCGCCGCTTCCTCCGCTTCCTCCTTTGCAGCTTCCTCCTTCGTAATCTTCGTCGAGATTCGCTCGAGGATCTCGTTAGCTCGCTCCTAGCATCCTGTATTTAGAAGGAAGTCTACCTCGGTAAACTTCGTGTTCGTAGTGCCCATTTTCTTATGCATCTTCTGCTTCGCCTGTCGTTCCTTCCTCGAGAGCCAGCTCGTCCTGTTTTCCCAGTAGCAAGTCTCGTATCCTCGGATAAATTTGCTTGTACAGACGCAGAAACTATAGGTATAGAAGGTTCTACGCCGATACTAGAGGAAGCGCTTCTAGAAGGACCGCGGCGCCTTTAAAAAGTAATCGGCTCCTCGTAAGTCCCGCTTTAGGCGGCTTTCTTCCGGTATAATCCGGGTTAGGCTCTACTTCTTAGCCTCTTCGGCCATATCTTCCTCTCTCTCCTAGCGTAGGAACTGCTAGATAGAACGGCGGTCTTCGCTAAGGCTTCGGTCGCGAGGCCAGGACTCGGGTGTCTTGCGGTACTTCTTGTAGAGCTTGTCCTCCGTTAAGCGCCGGAAGAACGCTTTAGGTTTCCAGATTAGTAATCCTAACTTCCGCAGCGGACTTTCTTCCGGAGCGTGCTTCTTTACGACCTGAAAGCTAGTTTTTAGTGCCTTAAATCGCGAGGGTAGGGCGGAGATTCCTAGGAGATTACGAGTAAAGTAAGGGTTAGAAGCATAACCCGAGATCCACTTTATTAGCTTCGCAACGTCCTTAGTCGTCTCGTCCTAGAACTTAGGAGAGTCCTCGGCAAACGCCGCGAGGAGAGGCGCGCTATACTCGAACATCGGTGCGAGATACTGCCGATAGACTCGTAGGCAATGCGCGAAGCCCCAACCGTCCGCGTCGAGGGTTAGGAAGTCGCTTCGTTTCCCGGCCTGTTCGAGCCGGCTCTTAAGGTGCCTCCTTAAGTCAATCCCTCGCGCCGTCACGGGAAATCCGAGGTAGGTATATACCTCTCTCCTAGGTACCTCCGCACCAAAGAGGTAGATCGCCTCCTGCGAAGACGCCGGTGCCAGATAGGCGCATTTTTTAATGTTCAGGGCGATGCGGTTGGCGGAGGACCAGCGCTCGAGGATCTGGATTAGTATATGCACCTTATCTAAGTCGCTAGCGAGGAGAACACTATTATCGGCGAAGAATAGCGCGCAAGGAATCAGCGGCGCCGCGGGCATTACGTCGGAAGAGCCGGCTAGGGCAAGTGTCCTAGGTCGATTTAAGTCCTTAAGCAAGCTATCGATGAAGATGTTAAACAGATAGGGCGAGAGGGGTGAGCCCTGCAGAACTCCCCTCGTCCGCGGAAACCACCGAGAAGCTATATAATCTAAAACGACAAAGGACTAGACGTCGAAAAAGCAGAGGCTCGCAATCAGAGCTAGCATGTTCTCCGGACATCTCCGCCGGCGTAGAACGTCCGCGAGCAGTATATGATCCATAACGTTAAAGGCGGCTTAAAAATCGAGGAACACGGCGTGTGTAATCCGGCTCAATTCAAGGAGGGCGTGGACGACCGCGGCGTTCGTTATAGTGGAGTAGTAACTTCGAAATCCCGCCTAGTTAGGATGCATCCTCGCCTATGTCCTGCTATTAAAGCGCCAGAGGAGCAGGCGCTCGAAGACCTTTCGAAACATCGTTACGAGCGAGATCGGACGAACGTTGTTAGCGTCCTTCGCCGGCATCGTACTATCCTCCCGTTAGGTCTTGTCCTTGACGACCAGACAGACGACAGTTTCGTTCTAGCTCCGCGGCGTCTTACTATTCCGGAGACAGGAATTGTAGAGGGCGGCCAGGATCCGGAGGAAGCTCGTCGTCGCGAGGGTTTTTATTAGACAGATGTGTACCCTATCGTTTCCGCAGGCCTTCGTAGCATCCTAGTAGGTAAGCTCCTGCATTATCTCGTCGATCGAGAAGGAGAGCAAGGCAGATCGATCGTCGACAGGAAACATCTCCTATACTGGGAGGGTCGCTGTCGAGACGAATCGACTAGCAAATCCCTCCGTTACCTCGTTAATTGCTGTTATCCCTCTCGCCTTCCCCGCCGGGGTCGGCACTAGCGGTGTATTCTCGTTCGCGCGGCGCTGCGCTCTCTTATAGAGACGGACTGTCTCGAGCGTCCCGCTATCGGCGTCCGGATTCGGCTTCGCTATCGCCTTAAGACACTAGTCCTTCTTCTTCTTGCTACGGCAGCGTAGCCGCTTTAGCTTGCGAGTAGTGTCGTTATTATCCTCGGCTCGCTTTCGCTTTAGGTCTATTATTGCCTTTCGAGGCCCGTCGTTCTTCTCTCTACCTCTATTCTTCTTCTCTCCGCCTCTATCCTTCTTCTCTCCGTCTCTATTCTTCTTCTCTCTACCTCCGTTACTTATATCCTCCGCCTTTCGTCTACCTGGAGGACGATTTCGACGACGCGTAGAGGCGAGTCCTAGCACAGCTTCGCTTACCTACTGGCAGAGCGACACGATTTCCGCATTCCGCTTGTCTATATCGGCGCTCATATAGTACAGATGCCGTCGATGCCGCGCCCTTCTCTCCCAGCTATAGCAGAGCGCCTACGCCGTATCGTCGTCGTTTAGCTAGCTTATCGCATAGCGTCGAAGTTAATATAGCACAGCTGATCTACCCGGAGTACCCGCAGTCGGGTCTAGCTAGAGATAGAGCTAGTAGACATAGTCGGTATTCATCTTCTCCGTTGGTCGCGGTAGAGCTAGCGTCGCATACGGCAGCGTCCGGCGGACAAAGCAGTAGTCAGTCATTAGTTGTTTCTCGCACACGGCGTCCGCAATTGTAATCGGCTCCTAGATCGGCATTAGATAGGTTATTGCGGAGTCCTTAATCTATTGCGAGACGACCTTCCGTCTCGGAAGCAGCAACGCCTTCCCGCTCTAGAGAGACATCTTACTAAAGCGGACGTTAATATCTCCGAGAACGACATCCGAGCCGGCAACTGCCTCGAGTATAGACTGGACCTCATCCGGCTTCCGCTTGGGGGGAAAGTAGACTCCGCTAATCGTTCCCTGGTCCGTCGGCAGGGTTATAGCGTCCGTCCTAATAATCTGCGCCTCGCCGGTAAGCTAACTTCGCGCGCGTACTGTCCCTATAACTAGAATCCTATAGCCCAAGCGACCCTTTCTTGGCACTATATCGGGCTTTACCGTGGTCGCAATTACGCAGTAATCCGCTTAGCGCTTCTTATGCTCGACGAACTAGGTCTCGACGATAAAGAGGTAGTCGAGGACGTCGTTGTTAATTAGCGCTACTAGGATCGGCTACCTATCATCCCCTAAGCCCCGGATATTAATACATCCAATCCTAGCATTCCTCCTAGTCTCGCGACCCGCGAGAGGACTCGCCTCCCCTAGATGCCTCTCGACTCTCTCTCTTAGAGGATGCTCCTCGAGTCTCTCTCTTCGAGCCTAGGCTATCCTCCCGTCCTGCCGGCTCCTCTTCTAGCCCCTGCTGTATTAGCTCGGCTTTAAACTCGTCGAAGACGCCAGCACTCTTTGCCTTCTACCGCACTACTCGCCTTTTGAATTTGTTATCGGCTTCTTGATAGCAATTAACAAACTCGCGGACCTAATCCGCAGACGATCTCCTAAGAAGGTTTACAAAGCGGGGTTAGAGTAGTTTCCGCTTACAGTCCGCTAAAGGAGAGGTCGGTTTTGTTTGTGGCTTCGGCTCCGCGGAGAGAATCCGGAAGGTCTTCGCTTTTAGGGAGGGCGTTACCAGTTCGGCACGCGTAGCTAGGTCCGCGATCTACAGCCTCTACCGTCCCGACGAAGAGAACAGAAAGGGAGTAAGCTCCTTCGCCTTTGTAGGAGAGGGCGTGTCCGGAGAGGGCACGAGGGGAGGAGGGACGGATGCCGTAGAAAAGGGCGAGAGAAGGTCGTAGTCCTTACTAGGAAAGAGGTTGTAGGGTCGCACCTCGGGAGGAACACTCTTCCCTCTACGCTTCTCCTCGACAGAATAGTGCGGAAGACTCTTCCTCCACCGTCTCTCCTCGATCGACTCCGCTCGCGCGTTGTTCCGGCCAGGCGGTAGGGCTCCGTTCGTAGCGGGTCTCGATTCCTTCTGGTGCTCGCTTACGCCGTCTTTAGGTCTAGGAGGGTCTAGAGGATCTTTACTCGAGCAATAAGGAGGACCTTCGTCCGAGCGATAAGGAGGACCTTCGCCCAGGGTGTACAGGAGGCGGTCAACCGATCGCTTCGTCTCCTTCGCCGCGCAGATTAGGCAGGCCTCGGCGTATTTCTAAAAGAAGGGTATCTATACGATAGGCTTCGGTACAGGGTCGACTAGAATCGCAGCAGGGTCGGTCTCCAGGACGAGGACAGTAGGGATCGTTAAGGGGATGTCGATAGAAGGCAGCCCGGTTAAAGGGATATCGGTAGGGAGCCTCGTAGAAGGAATGTCCGTAGAAGGAATGTCTGTAGAAGGAAGATTCGTCGACGGAATCTTCGTCGAAGGGATGCTCATAGAAGGAAGATCCGTAGAGACAATATCTAGGAACACGTCCTCCTTACGCCGGATCGTCTTCCTTAACCGACAATCTACGGACGCGGTCTCGATCGAAGACTCGGACTTAAGTGCTCGCTTCGCCAGCGCGGTTACCGGCTCCTCTAGTCGATCTTCAATCTAGGCAACGAGCTAGGCTATATCCTTACTACAGTCACGAAGCTAGTCCAGGATCGTTTGCGCTACAAGTGTAAGTCTCGACCGGCCGATTTCCGCGGTAACGCTCTTAATCTACGCCTTAACAGTACGCCTTTTGTTTGTACAACACTTCTTGCACTCGAAGGTGCGGTAGTATCGTCCTTCCGTGTCGGGATGTCTGGTCTTATTCCTTAGGACGCCAAAGTAGTCGATCTCGCTGCCGTACGGGATAATGCCCTTATAGAGCTCCTAGAGGGCGTCCGCAAAGGCCGTTAGACCTTCCTAGGGCCGTACCGCGCTCGTCGATAGTTTAGATAACATCTAAGGGTTAGAGGGCAGAGAGGGCAACGCCGAGGATAGAGGGGAGGAGGAAGCTACGAGGAACGTCGAGGGAGAGGTCGGCGAAGTAACGAGTCGGGATCGGTAGTAGGAGGCACTCGAAGGAGAAGGCAACCTAGGCAGAGAGTGCTTACAGATAGTTCGAAGTCTCTACTGCAGAGGAAAACCGAGGCTAAGAGCGTAAACGGATGGTAGCGAGGCTCTAGAGAGGAGGGAATACATCCGGCTCTTATAGGGCTGGGGTGTGGTCGTCCTTCTCACAATTACGAGCAGGGTTAGCCTCACGATCGTCGATAGTTATCGTCGATAGCTATCCTCTTATCTCGCCGTCTACTAGGGTCCACGGCTTGATTAGAATCGTCGCACTCGACGAGGTAGTAGTATAAAGGGCCACCCTCCCCTCCGTACTTACTCGTCCTGCTCGTCGTCTCTTCCTCCACTCCCCAGTCTGAGAATAGGCTGTCCCCGGCATCGTTATATCGTCCTCTCTAGGCATCGTTACATCGTCCTTATCTCGATGCCATCCCGTCCTGCTAGGCCTATATCCTCTTCATCCTCCCGTCTTCCTCTCCCTTCGCCTAGCTCGTCTCCGGTCTTATCTGTTGCCTTACCGTCTCGCTTTCGAATCTCCTGTGTCCACGTCTTCTCCCTCCTCCTCCTCCGCCCTACTCTCGTTAATCTGTTCTCCCTCGTACCGTTCTCGTGCCCGAGCCGTCCTCTGTAGGCTGTTAAATCCACATTGGACTCGCTATCCGCGTATTTTTACCAACGAGGAGCTCGACGACGTAGTGTAGTGCTCTCCCGTCGTAGTAATTCCTGCCTACATTTAGCACTACCCCCTCCTTATCGGGCACCCGGTGGAAAGCGTAACAAAGCTGCACGTAGTAGCGCTAGCGTCGCAGGCTCTTATATCGTAGGACTTCTATGTCCGTAGAGGTTTCTGCGGTGGCTGTTCTTAAGCGTCGAGTAGGAGGTGTAGGCCGCTTACGTGTTCGGCTGCTGGGTCAGCTCTCCGCCTATCCTAGCATTGGGCGAGAAATCCGCCCAGCGGCAAGGTGGGCTGGAAATCCGCCCAAGGTGTGGAAGCCAAAACGGAAATTCCGACACATAGTCTAGCAGCGACACCTTAAGTTTCTTGACCTTTTTTGACACTACAACAACGATCTTAAATTAAATATAGACATATAGAAAGGAACTTCTTATACTGGAGTTACTCTCCGTGTTCTTAGAATCTTTGAAATTAGCTATGTGCGCGAGATACGAGAGGTGAAAGCAGAAAGCTATAATTCTTAGAAGTTTCCGTTTTGCTTTTAGGCGGAGGCCGCCCATCCCGGCATTAGGCGGAAAATCCGCCTAGCGGCAAGGTAGGCTAGAAATCCGCCTATCCCGGCATTAGGCGAGAAATCTGCCTAGCGGCAAGGTAGGCTAGAAATCCGCCCATCCCGGCATTAAGCGAGAAATCCGCCCAGCGGCAAGGTGGGCTAGAAATCCGCCCATCCCGGCATTAGGCGAGAAATCCGCCTAGTAGCAAGGTGGGCTAGAAATCCACCCATCCTAGCATTAGGCGAGAAATCCGCCTAGCGGCAAGGTGGGCTAGAAATCCGCCCATCCCGGCATTAGGCGAGAAATCCGCCTAGCAGCAAGGTGGGCTAGAAATCCACCCATCCTAGCATTAGGCGAGAAATCCGCCTAGCGGCAAGGTAGGCTGGAAATCCGCCCATCCCGGCATTAGGCGAGAAATCCGCCTACACCCGTAATCCGTAGCCGGCCTGCCCTAGCATCGTCTATATCGTGAGAAGGGTAGACTTCAGCCATAGCTCCGGAAAGCGATACAATCCGCGTTTAGGCGGAGGAGGTAGAGCAGTTCGCAGTGCAGGCTTAGGGTTAGGGGTTCATTGTACTTGTTTATATAGGCTAGTCTACCTTTGCACCTGATCTGAACTGAAGCCCCATCTAAGCCCTTGCTCCCGGCTCTTTTGGCCGTCTTCAGAGGGGAGGAAACAGACCCACGCTCCCACGTAAAGCGCCTCGCGATGCACGGCACCGCAGCTACTCCTAGCCCAACTACGTTTTACGGTGTCCTTTTTACCATCTCCCGAGTTGACCAAACCGCCAAAAAGAGAGACTACTAATAGGCTAGTCCGCATCCTAACGCACAATATCGCTCTAGTAATCGCTTACCGTCTATCGTACCTTAGGTTTCTAAACCTCCTAGGTGACGGACAAGGTGTGCGTCTCCTTATCCGCCCGAAACTGTAACCCCGTCTCGTTAAGGGGGAACATCCCGCTTTAAGACTGTCCGGTGGAGCTCTGTCCTCCCTCCGTCTAGCGTATCTACTATCGGAGACATTCGATTCCGATCGAGCTGCTTGCATACTAGTCTATAAGTGCTTCCCGCTTAGGGTTAGGGGGTTCATTGTACTTGTTTATATAGGCTAGTCTACCTTTGCACCTGATCTGAACTGAAGCCCCATCCAAGCCCTTGCTCCCGGCTCTTTTGGCCGTCTTCAGAGGGGAGGAAACAGACCCACGCTCCCACGTAAAGCGCCTCGCGATGCACGGCACCGCAGCTACTCCCAGCCCAACTACGTTTTACGGTGTCCTTTTCACCATCTCCCGAGTTGACCAAACCGCCAAAAAGAGAGACTACCGATAGGCTAGTCTGTATCCTAACGCAAAATATCGCTCCGGTAATCGCTTACCGTCTATCGTACCTTGGGTTTCTAAACCTCCCAGGTAACGGACGAGGTGTGCGTCTCCTCATCCGCCCGAAACTGTAACCCCGTCTCGTTAAGGGGGAACATCCCGCTTTAAGACCGTTCGGTAGAGCTCTGTCCTCCTTCCGTCCGGCGTATCCACTGTCGGAGACATTCGATTCCGATCGAGCCGCTTGTACACCAGTCTATAAGTGCTTCCCGAACGGTTTGGGGAGAGCCGTCTTCCCTTCGGCTAGAATTCCTCCTCTAGCGATCGTCGTCGTCTACTCCTCTCCCCTACTACGCCGTCGCCTTCGCTTTCCTCCAAGCCTCCCACTGCTCTGCAGAGGTACTAGTTTTCTCCCTCCCGCTCCCCGGCTTTAAGAGGAAGCAGCCGCAGATCTAGGGTATACGCCTCACATCTACTACTAGGCCTTCCGGATAGAGTTAATCGTCCGGTGCGGAGCCAGTCCGGGCCTCGCTAGTCGCCCACGTCTCCCACGTCGCAGCGCAGCCTTTTAACGTCCTACCGATCGGACGCCTACTTTCATCTCGAGGGAAGAGACTCCTTTTCAATAGGGTAAACGCCTAATTTATCCTCGAGGGATAATCTCCGCTTTTACGTCCCGGGTCGACGGAGCTACTTTACGTCCTACCCATCGGACGGAGCCACTTTACGTCCTACTCATCGGACGGAGCCACTTTACGTCCTACTCATCGGACGGAGCCACTTTACGTCCTACCCATCGGACGGAGCCACTTTACGTCCTACCCATCGGACGGAGTCACTTTACGTCCTACTCATCGGACGGAGCCTTTTAACGTCCTACTCAGGACAGTGTGCACTAGGTCTGTGCCGCCGCTTCCTCCGCTTCCTCCTTCGTAGCTTCCTCCTTCGTAATCTTCGTCGAGATTCGCTCGAGGATCTCGTTGGCTCGCTCCCAGCATCCTGTATTTAGAAGGAAGTCTACCTCGGTAAACTTCGTGTTCGTAGTGCCTATTTTCTTATGCATCTTCTGCTTCGCCCGTCGTTCCTTCCTCGAGAGCCAGCTCGTCCTGTTTTCCTGGTAGCAAGTCTCGTGTCCTCGGATGAATTTGCTCATACAGACGCAGAAACCATAGGTATGGAAGGTTCTACGCCGATACTAGAGGAAGCGCTTCTAGAAGGACCGCGGCGCCTTTAAAAAGTAATCGGCTCCTCGTAAGTCCCGCTTTAGGCGGCTTTCTCCCGGTATAATCCGGGTCAGGCTCCACTTCTTGGCCTCTTTGGCCATATCTTCCTCTCTCTCCTGGCGCAGGAACCGCTAGACAGAACGGCGGTCTTCGCTAAGGCTTCGGTCGCGAGGCCAGGACTCGGGTGTCTTGCGGTACTTCTCGTAGAGCTTGTCCTCCGTTAAGCGCCGGAAGAACGCTTTGGGTTTCCAGATTAGTAATCCTAACTTCTGCAGCGGACTTTCTTCTGGAGCGTGCTTCTTTACGACCTAAAAGCCAGTTTTTAGTGCCTTAAATCGCGAGGGTAGGGCGGAGATTCCCAGGAGATTGCGAGTAAAGTGAGGGTTAGAAGTATAACCCGAGATCTACTTCGTCAGCTTCGCAACGTCCTTAGTCGTCTCGTCCCAGAACTTAGGAGAGTCCTTAGCAAACGCCGCGAGGAGAGGCGCGCCATACTCGAACATCGGTGCGAGATACTGCTGATAGACTCGTAGGCGATGCGCGAAGCCCTAACCGTCCGCGTCGAGGGTCAGGAAGTCGCTTCGTTTCCCGGCCTATTCGAGCCGGCTCTTAAGGTGCCTCCTCAAGTCAATCCCTCGCGCCGTCACGGGAAATCCGAGGTAGGTATATACCTCTCTCCTCGGTACCTCCGCACCAAAGAGGTAGATTGCCTCCTACGAAGACGCCGGCGCCAGATAGGCGCATTTTTTAATGTTCAGGGCGATACGGTTGGCGGAGGACCAGCGCTCGAGGATCTAGATCAGTACACGCACCTCGTCCAAGTCGGTAGCGAGGAGAACACCATTATCGGCGAAGAACAGCGCGCAAGGAATCGGCGGCGCCGCGGGCATCACGTCGGAAGAGCCGGCCAGGGCGAGTGTCCCAGGTCGATTCAAGTCCTCGAGCAAGCTATCGATAAAGATGTTAAACAGATAGGGCGAGAGGGGTAAGCCCTGCAGAACTCCCCTCGTCTGCGGAAACCACCAAGAAGCCGTACCATCCGAAACGACAAAGGACCAGACGTCGAAAAAGTAGAGGCTCGCAATCAGAGCTAGCATGTTCTCTGGACATCTCCGCCGGCGTAGAACGTCCGCGAGCAGTACATGATCCACGACGTCAAAGGCGGCTTGAAAATCGAGGAACACGGCGTGTGTAATCCGGCTCGATTCGAGGAGGGCGTGGACGACCGCGGCGTTCGTCATAGTAGAGTAGTGACTTCGAAATCCCGCCTAGTTAGGATGCATCCTCGCCTATGTCCTACTATCAAAGCGCCGGAGGAGCAGGCGCTCGAAGACCTTTCGAAACATCGTCACCAGCGAGATCGGACGAACATTGTTAGCGTCCTTCGCCGGCATCGTACTATCCTCCCGTCGGGTCTTGTCCTTGACGACCAGACAGACGACAGTTTCGTTCCAGCTCCGCGGCGTCTTACCATTCCGGAGATAGGAATTGTAGAGGGCGGCCAGGATCCGGAGGAAGCTCGTCGTCGCGAGGGTTTTTATGAGACGGATGTGTACCCCATCGTTTCCGCAGGCCTTCGTAGCATCCTGGTAGGTAAGCTCCTACATTATCTCGTCGATCGAGAAGGAGAGCGAGGCGGATCGATCGTCGACAGGAAACATCTCCCGTACTGGGAGGGTCGCCGTCGAGACGAATCGACCGGCAAATCCCTCCGTCACCTCGTCGATTGCTATCATCCCTCTCGCCTTCCCCGCCGGGGTCGGCACTAGCGGTGTGTTCTCGTTCGCGCAGCGCTACGCTCTCTTATAGAGACAGACCGTCTCGAGCGTCCTGCTATCGGCGTCCGGATTCGGCTTCGCTATCGCCTTAAGACGCCAGTCCTTCTTCTTCTTGCCACGGCGGCGTAGCCGCTTTGGCTTGCGAGTAGCGTTGTTATCATCCTCGGCTCGCTTTCGCTTCAGGTCTGTTATCGCCTTTCGAGGCCTATCGTTCTTCTCTCCACCTCCATTCTTCTTCTCTCCGTCTCTATTCTTCTTCTCTCCGCCTCTGTGACTTATATCCTCCGCCTTTCGTCTACCCGGAGGACGATTTCGACGACGCGCAGAGGCGAGTCCCAGCACGGCTTCGCTTACCTACTGGCAGAGCGACACGATTTCCGCATTCCGCTTGTCCACATCGGCGCTCATATGGTATAGATGCCGTCGATGCCGCGCCCTTCTCTCCCAGCTATAGCAGAGCGCCTGCGCCGTATCGTCGTCGTTTAGCCGGCTTATTGCATAGCGTCGAAGTTGATATAGTACGGCTAATCTACCCGGAGTACCCGTAGTCGGGTCTAGCTGGAGGTAGAGCTAGTAGACATAGTCGGTATTCATCTTCTCCGTCGGTCGCGGTAGAGCCAGCGTCGTATGCGGCAGCGTCCGGCGGACAAAGCAGTAGTCAGTCGTTAGTTGTTTCTCGCACACGGCGTCCGCAATTGTAATCGGCTCCTAGATCGGCATTAGATGGGTCATCGCGGAGTCCTCGATCCATCGCGAGACGACCTTCCGTCTCGGAAGCGGCGACGCCTTCCCGCTCTGGAGAGACATCTTACTAAAGCGGACGTTAATATCTCCGAGAACGACATCCGAGCCGGCAACCGCCTCGAGCGTAGACTGGACCTTATCCGGCTTCCGCTTGGGGGGAAAGTAGACTCCGCTAATCGTTCCCCGGTCCGTCGGCAGGGTTATAGCGTCCGTCCCAATGATCTGCGCCTCGCTGGTGAGCTAACTTCGCGCGCGTACCGTCCCCATCACTAGAATCCCACAGCCCAAGCGACCCTTTCTCGGCACTATATCGGGCTTCACCGTAGTCGCAATCACGCGGTGATCCGCTCGGCGCTTCTTATACTTAACGAACCAGGTCTCGACAATAAAGAGGTAGTCGAGGATGTCGTCGTTAATCAGCGCCGCCAAGATCGGCCACCTATTATCCCCCAAGCCCCGGATGTTAATACATCCAATCCTAGCATTCCTCCTGGTCTCGCGACCCGCGAGAGGACTCGCCTCCCCCGGATGCCTCTCGACTCTCTCTCTTAGAGGATGCTCCTCGAGTCTCTCTCTTCGAGCCTAGGCCATCCTCCCGTCCTGCCGGCTCCTCTTCCAGCCCCTGCCGTATCAGCTCGGCTTTAAACTCGTCGAAGACGCTAGTACTCTTCGCCTTCTGCCGCACTACTCGCCTTTTGAATTTGTTATTGGCTTCTTGATAGCGATCGACGAACTCGCGGACCTAATCCGCAGACGATCTCCTGGGAAGGTTTACGGAGCGGGGTTAGAGTAGTTTCCGCTTACGGTCCGCTAAAGGAGAGGTCGGTTTCGTTCGTAGCTTCGGCTCCGCGGAGAGAATCCGGAAGGTCTTCGCTTTCGGGGAGGGCGTCACCAGTTCGGCACGCGCGGCTAAGTCCGCGATCCACGGCCTCCACCATCCCGACGAAGAGAACGGAAAGGGAGTAAGCTCCTTCGCCTTTGCAGGAGAGGGCGTATCCGGAGAGGGCACAAGGGGAGGAGGGACGGATGCCGTAGAAAAGGGCGAGAGAAGGTCGTAGTCCTTACTAGGAAAGAGGTCGTAGGGTCGCACCTCGGGAGGAACACTCTTCCCTCCGCGCTTCTCCTCGACGGAACAGTGCGGAAGACTCTTCCTCCGCCGTCTCTCCTCAATCGACTCTGCTCGCGCGTCGTTCCGGCCAGGCGGTGGGGCTCCGTTCGTAGCGGGTCTCAATTCCTTCTAGTACTCGCTCGCGCCGTCTTTAGGTCCAGGAGGGTCCGGAGGATCTTTACTCGAGCAATAAGGAGGACCTTCGTCCGAGCGATAAGGAGGACCTTCGCCCAGGGTGTACAGGAGGCGGTCAACCGATCGCTTCGTCTCCTTCGCCGCGCAGATTAGGCAGGCCTCGGCGTATTTCTAAAAGAAGGGTATCTATACGATAGGCTTCGGTACAGGGTCGACTGGAATCGCGGTAGGGTCGGTCTCCGGGACGAGGACAGTAGGGATCGTTAAGGGGATGTCGATGGAAGGCAGCCTGGTCAAAGGGATGTCGGTAGGGAGCCTCGTAGAAGGAATATCCGTGGAAGGAATGTCTGTAGAAGGAAGATTCGTCGACGGAATCTTCGTCGAAGGGATGCTCGTAGAAGGAAGATCCGTAGAGACAATATCTAGGAACACGTCCTCCTTACGCCAGATCGTCTTCCTTAACCGACAATCCGCGGACGCGGTCTCGATCGAAGACTCGGACTCGAGTGCTTGCTTCGCCGGCGCGGTTACCGGCTCCTCTAGTCGATCTTCAATCTAGGCAACGAGCTGGGCCGTATCCTCACCACAGTTACGAAGCTGGTCCAGGATCGTTTGCGCTATAAGTGTAAGTCTCGACCGGCCGATTTCCGCGGTGACGCTCTTAATCCACGCCTTGACGGTACGCCTTTTGTTTGTACGACACTTCTTGCACTTGAAGGTGCGGTAGTATCGTCCTTCCGTGTCGGGATGTCCGGTCTTGTTCCTCAGGACGCCAAAGTGGTCGATCTCGCCGCCGCACGGGATGATGCCCTTGTAGAGCTCCTAGAGGGCGTCCGCAAAGGCCGTCAGACCTTCCTAGGGCCGTACCGCGCTTGTCGACGGTTTGGATAACATCCGAGGGTTAGAGGGCAGAGAGGGCGACGCTGAGGGTAGAGGGGAGGAGGAAGCTACGAGGAATGTCGAGGGAGAGGTCGGCGAAGTAACGAGTCGGGATCGGTAGTAGGAGGCACTCGAAGGAGAGGGCAACCTAGGCAGAGAGTGCTCACGGATGGTTCGAAGTCTCTACCGTAGAGGAAAACCGAGGCTAAGAGCGTAAACGGATAGTAGCGAGGCTCTAGAGAGGAGGGAACACATCCGGCTCTTATAGGGCCGGGGTGTGGTCGTCCTTCTTACAATCACGAGCAGGGTCAGCCTCACGATCGTCGATGGTCATCGTCGATGGCCATCCTCTCATCTCGCTGTCTACCGGGGTCCACGGCTTGATTAGAATCGTTACACTCGACAAGGTGGTGGTATAAAGGGCCACCCTCCCCTCCGTACTTACTCGTCCTGCTCGTCGTCTCTTCCTCCACTCCCTAGTCTAAGAATGGGCTGTCCCCGGCATCGTTATATCGTCCTCTCCAGGCATCGTTACATCGTCCTCATCTCGATGCCATCCCGTCCTACTAGGCCTATATCCTCTTTATCCTCCCGTCTTCCTCTCCCTTCGCCTAGCTCGTCTCCGGTCTCGTCTGTTGCCTTACCGTCTCGCTTTCGAATCTCCTGTGTCCACGTCTTCTCCCTCCTCCTCCTCCGCCCTACTCTCGTTAATCTGTTCTCCCTCGTACCGTTCTCGTGCCCGAGCCGTCCTCTGTAGGCCGTTGAATCCACGTTAGACTCGCTATCCGCGTATTTTTGCCAACGAGGAGCTCGACGACGTAGTGTAGTGCTCTCCCGTCGTAGTAATTCCTGCCTACATTCAGCACCACCCCCTCCTCATCAGGCACCCGGTAGAAAGCGTAACAAAGCTGCACGTAGTAGCGCTAGCGTCGCAGGCTCTTATATCGTGGGACTTCTATGTCCGTAGAGGTTTCTGCGGTGGCTGTTCTTAAGCGTCGAGCAGGAGGTGTAGGCCGCTTACGTGTTCGGCTGCTAGGTCAGCTCTCCGCCCATCCTAGCATTGGGCGAGAAATCCGCCCAGCGGCAAGGTAGGCTGGAAATCCGCCTATCCCGGCATTAGGCGAGAAATCCGCCTAGCAGTAAGGTGGGCTGGAAATCCGCCTAAGGTGTGGAAGCCAAAACGGAAATTCCGACACACAGTCTAGCAGCGACACCTCAAGTTTCTCGACCTTTTTTGACACTACAACAACGATCTCAAATTAAATATAGACACATAGAAAGGAACTTCTTATACTAGAGTTACTCTCCGTATTCTTAGAATCTTTGAAATTAGCTATGTGCGCGAGATACGAGAGGTGAAAGTAGAAAGCCATAATTCTTAGAAGTTTCCGTTTTGCTTTCAGGCGGAGGCCGCCTATCCCGGCATTAGGCGGAAAATCCGCCCAGCGGCAAGGTAGGCTAGAAATCCGCCTATCCCGGCATTGGGCGAGAAATCCGCCTAGCGGCAAGGTAGGCTGGAAATCCGCCCATCCCGGCATTAGGCGAGAAATCCGCCTAGCAGCAAGGTGGGCTAGAAATCCACCCATCCTAGCATTGGGCGAGAAATCCGCCTAGCGGCAAGGTAGGCTAGAAATCCGCCTATCCCGGCATTAGGCGAGAAATCCGCCCAGCAGCAAGGTGGGCTAGAAATCCACCCATCCCAGCATTAGGCGAGAAATCCGCCCAGCGGCAAGGTGGGCTGGGAATCCGCCCATCCCGGCATTAGGCGAGAAATCCGCCCAGCAGCAAGGTAGGCTAGAAATCCACCCATCCTAGCATTAGGCGAGAAATCCGCCCAGCGGCAAGGTAGGCTGGGAATCCGCCCATCCCGGCATTGGGCGAGAAATCCGCCCACACCCGTAATCCGTAGCCGGCCTGCCCTAGCATCGTCTATATCGTGAGAAGGGTAGACTTCAGCCATGGCTCCGGAAAGCGATACAATCCGCATTTAGGCGGAGGAGGTAGAGCAGTTCGCAGTACAGGCCATAGAGGCAATCCCAGCGGAGGAGACGGCGAGGTTATAGCAGAGAGGGAGGAGTCTCAGCGGGAAGTTCAGCAGTACGCTAATTGGTCCTAGCGACCGGACACGGACCCTCCTTGGTTAATTGACCAAGGCGTAGGGCTCAGAGTTTGCGGTCGACCAATCAGAGGAGCCGGACGGGTCTGGAGCAGGGCTCTTTCGACAACTCGCTAGACCTCGTCTCCTTCGCGCTTCCTCTTAACTATCGAAAATCCTTCTTAAGGGTCTGCCGACCAGTCGGGGCGAACAGACGAATTCGAGGCTCGACGTATACTTTTAGAACCCAACTTCTTAACCTCACGACGGGTTCTTTCGAAACTAATACAAGCTCCGAGTGCGGCTCATAACAAGAAGAATTGTCTGTTTTCAATCTTCGATATCGTATATATCAGATCTTCATTCGCCCGCTAGCAGATTTGGATTACACGAAATCCACGTCGGAGTCCAGGAGATGGAGGAGTTCGGAGCGGAGGAGACGGCAAGGTCGTAGCAGAGAGGGAGGAGTCCGGGTAGGAAAGTTCAGTA
Organism: Zymoseptoria tritici IPO323; assembly: GCF_000219625.1. Classification (NCBI taxonomy): domain Eukaryota; kingdom Fungi; phylum Ascomycota; class Dothideomycetes; order Mycosphaerellales; family Mycosphaerellaceae; genus Zymoseptoria; species Zymoseptoria tritici. Next base: position 9,707 of record NC_018218.1, on the reverse strand, counting down.
GTGCGCTTCTATGTCCACATGACCGGGCACGGACCTACCTTGGTCAATTGACCAAGACGTGGGGCTCAGAGTTTGCGGCCAGCCAATGGGCAGGGGAGGACGTAGCGGCCCTCCCGTCGCGGCCGATTCGTCTACGCGACCGGACACGGACCTACCTTGGTCAATTGACTAAGACGTGGGGCTCAGAGTTTGCAGTCGACGAATCAGAGGAGCCGGACAGGTCTGGATCGAATCTATACTTGGATAACTCGCTGGACCTCATCTCCTCCGCGCTTCCTCTTCACCATCCTCTTCCGCGGTAGTACTATGTCTTGCTCGGGTGTTGTTAGTTGTAGTCGAAACCCGAAAATCCTTCGTAAAGGGTCTGCCGGCAAGCAGTGAGCTTGTTGTATTGTATCCTTGTTGTATTGTATTGTATTGTCGTATATACAGCTATCGTAGATCCTCACCTTAAGGCTGGTGTATTGTATTGTCGTGCTGTACGGCTAGATACAATATAGCTATATCCGGTGATAGTAGGCATAGTTTTAAGGGCCATGTTTATAGTAGTGTATTAGGAGGTGGTGTTTTCAGAGGTGTATTCGGAGTCTGCGCCGGTGTTGTTACACTGTATGAACAGAGTCTGCACCTGAGAAGTTAGCCATTAATCTACCGCTCTTGTAACCATTGTAACAACACTATTGCCATCAACATAGCCTCATCTTCAGCCTCAACACCCTCGACAGCAGGCTGGCAACTGCCACCACGCAAGGATCGTACCTCCGACGATGTTACGCTCTGTGAGAGCAGCGCTGTATTCGACAAGGCCCTTCAGCCGGACTCCTTTAAGATCAAGGGCACTGAATACACTCGTTGTGCGAACGCACACCACTATTCAACGCTATTGCTTGGTAGATAGCTCGTCGCCGTTAGTAGCTATGCCTCTTACGAATGGCACTCGACTGCCTTTTAGTCCCCCTTATAAGCGACAACCCTAAGCGCTCATTCAGCTCCGGCAGAGATATGATTAACTACCGCCGTTCACAGCTCCATAGCGACATTATCGAGGCTTATACGTTCCTTCGCAGTGCATATAGACCTCCAATTAAGACAACAAGAGCCGGAGCAACAACACTAGCATTTGACGACGACGAGGACATTAAGAAGTCTATAGATGGTCAGACAACAAGCTCATTCATAAGCGATATAACAGCCGGCTTCACAACCTTCTACACTACTCAAGGAGACTCACAAGCAACAGTGGTGGACGATAAGGTCTGAGAGTGTTGTATACAGTAGATATCCACTATATGTTGCTAAGATACACGTTGTATTGTATTGTCACCACCCTTATATACAATACAATCCAATACAACAAGCTCACTGCCGGCAAGTCGGGGCAGCAAGACGAATCCGACGCTCGTCGCATACTTGGAAAACCTTACTTCTGAACCTTGTGACGGTTTCTTTCGTAACAAAGACGGGCTCCGAGACCGGGCAATTACAAGAAGAACTATCTATTAAAAATCTTCTATGTCGTATCTATAAGAGCTTGTTTTACCCTCGAGCAGACTCGGATTCAACGAAATCCGCGTCGAGGCGGACGAGACGGAGGAGTTCGCCGTACAGGAGATAGAGGCAATTACCGCGGAGGAGGTCGTAGAAGGGAGGGAGGAGTCCGGGTGGGACAGTTCAGCAGTGCGCTTCTGGGCCCACGTAACCGGGCACGGACCCACCTTAGTCAATTGACCAAGACGTAGGGCTTAGAGTTTGCGACCAGCTAATAGGCAGGGGAGGACGCAGCGGCCCTCCCGTCGCGGCCGATTCGTCCACGCGACCGGACACGGACCCACCTTGGTCAATTGACCAAGACGTGGGGCTCAGAGTTTGCAGTCGACGAATCAGAGGAGCCGGACAGGTCTGGATCGAATCTATACTTGGATAACTCGCTAGACCTCATCTCCTCTGCGCTTCCTCTTCACTATCCTCTTCCGCGGCAGTACTATGTCTTGCTCGGGTGTTATTAGTTGTAGTCGAAACCCGAAAATCCTTCGTAAAGGGTCTGCCGGCAAGTCGGGGCAGCAAGACGAATCCAATGCTCGTCGCATACTTAGAAAACCTCACTTCTGAACCTTGTAACAGTTTCTTTCGTAACAAAGACGGGCTCCGAGACCGGGCAATTACGAGAAGAACTGTCTATTAAAAATCTTCTATGTCGTATCTATAAGAGCTTGTTTTATCCTCGAGCAGACTCGGATTTAACGAAATCCGCGTCGAGGCGGACGAGACGGAGGAGTTCGCCGTGTAGGAGATAGAGGCAATTACCGCGGAGGAGGTTGTAGAAGGGAGGGAGGAGTCCGGGTAGGACAGTTCAGCAGTGCGCTTCTGGGCCCACGTGACCGGGCACGGACCCACCTTGGTCAATTGACCAAGACGTAGGGCTCAGAGTTTGCAGTCGACGAATCAGAGGAGCCGGACCGGTCCGGATCAAATCTATACTTGGATAACTCGCTGGACTTTATCTCCTCCGCGCTTCCTCTTAACTATCCTGTCCCTCCGTAGCCCTTCCGCCTACGTCCTCGTCGTTCAGAAAGGTCGAAAACGACGAACCCCAGTCGATGTCGGTCACCGCATCGCTGGGCTGCGACAGGACACTCGGATCGCACGTCCGCGGCCCGCCGTCCTCGCTGCCCGAGAATTTAAACTGCTGCGTTGGCGATAGCTCGCGATACCTGCGCATCTCGAGCCGTAGGTTCGCCACGTACAGTTTCGCGGCAGTTCGCGCGCGGTCGTAGTACCTCCACCTCTGGAGTCGCTCGGCCGTCGGCGCAATCTCTGGCCGCACTCGACGGATGAGATAGACCTAGGCGACAAAGACGGGAAGCGGGATGGTGTGCTGGATATAGGACAGATCCCTCCCAAGGTCGATAAGGAGCAGGGCGTCAAGGTTTAGAACCCTCACGAACCTCCTCCAGCGCCTCCCCACCTTGATCGCACGCTTAAAGGCGTTCCATTCCGTCCCCAGGCCCTCCCGCACTATGTCCTCTTTCGTAAAGCCGGCGGGGAGTCTGTTGGTCCAGTCCGGACGCATCTCCCGGAAGAGGGCCCCCCTCGCGGAGGGCGTTTTGTCCGGAAGTACCGTCGCCGTCGTCTGCGACGATCCTCGCGGCGGGAGCTTCTTGTAGAGGTCCAGCTAGTCCGCTAGGCGCACCGTCGCGCGGCGAAACTTAAAGTTCGACTGCCAGATCCCCACCTCGCAATCCACGGCCGTACGGTACTCCTAATATGCCGCAGCGACCACCTCCCGCCTCTCCTCCTGCCTCTCGTCCTCGACGAACGCCGTCTCCCCCTCGTCCCTATCCCGCCGGCATAGGTCTCGACTCTTTTGCAAAAAGCCTCGCTACTCGTCGATCACGGTCGTTCCTATAGTCCTACGAGCAATGGCGAGGCATTTCTCGAAGTGCTTCTAGAGACCTAGGTCGACCTCCCGTGTTTTCCGCAGGCTTTACGCGCTCACGTAATGGTCCTCAGCGCTGCCGGCGTTGTCGGCGACGTCCTGAACAAAGTCACACCAGAGGCGGTAATCCGGGTAGGTAGGGGAAATGCCTCCCACTCCCTCCACACTAGACACGGCGCCCGCCGCCACAGGATGCTGGCGGAGCTGTAGGAGGCCCTCCGCACATCGGGCCTTAGCGCCGGCTTCGGATAGTTAGCGGCGGATAGTGCAGGGCGGAGGGTTTCAACGTACTACAGGGCGGCTGGGTTAGGGTATCTTCCCAAGAATCCGGCGTCCCTCCAGTGCTTATAGGAGGATCTAGTCCTCCTCTATCGCTTCTAGGAGGGTCTGGTCTTTCCCTAGTATTCTCCGGAACATCCGACGTCCCTCTAGTGCTTACAGGAGGATCTGGTCCTCCTCCATCGCTTCTAGGAGGGTCTGGTCTTTCCCTAGTGTTCTCCGGAACATCCGACGTCCCTCTAGTGCTTATAGGAGGATCTGGCCCTCCTCTATCGCTTCTAGGAGGGTCTGGTCTTTCCCTAGTGTTCTCCAGAACATCCGACGTCCCTCCAGTACTTCCGGGAGGATCTGGCCCTCCTCCATTGCCTCCAGGCGGGTCTGACCCTTCTCTGTTGCTTCCAGGTGGGTCTGGCCCTCCTCTAGCGTTCTCCAGTCCGCTATTCCCCTTCGGATCCGCAGGGTCCTACTCTCTCGCTTCCGCCGCTGCTCCCGGTTCTCGACCTGTTATCTCGTCTACAGTCTCACGGGAAATGGTCGATCTTAGGGTCCCCTTGCCAGACTTGCGCTTCTATGGCAGTAGGTCCTTTAGTACCTTGAGCTACATCGGCCTCTACTTCGGATACCTTTTTGGGCGACAGAATAAGGAGGCGGCCCTTACCTTAGCGACCACGATCTCCTCGGGCTCCCCGTTGCCGTCGTCGCTGCCGTTGTCGACGGCGTCTTCGTTAGCGTCGCTTTCTACTACCTACCGCGGCGAAATAGGCTTCCGACGCTTCTTCAACAGCTGCTCGTCTTCCGGCTCGTTTTCTTCCCCGTCGCTCTCCGCCGGCTGGTCTTCCTCTACCCCATCTTCTACAGTAGGTTTGGAGTACTTCTCTCGACGAGGAGAGCGTCGAAGGGGTGACGTCGCTGGGCAGCTCCGTGCGCGGCAGTCGTCCCGCTTTCGCTTTCTTCCTGACGTAGGAGCTGTCTCCTCACCACCCGCTCTGCCTAGTGCCGGCTGCGCAGAGGAGGGATACTCCGTATACGCCGGCGGAGGCGAGGAGGTCGCGCGTAGGCGTTGTTGTCCCCGCCTTTCCGCTCCTACTACCGACGAGATCCGTCGGCAGGCCTTCTCTTCGAAATATCGCGACATGCGCTGGCGGACCTCCTTATTTATACGAGTCTCTATCTCTTTCTCCGTATGCGGCCTTAGTCGCTCCTTAGCCTAAGCCTCGGAGACGGCAAACGGTTCCCGAAGGCGTTGGGATCCTCGAGAGAGACAGCAGACCTCGCGGCGGTCCTAGGCCTCGTCAGCGCGAACGATGACGAAGTCGTTTGCATCGCCGGCTTGCTGTTCGGTCGCCCGGAAGAGCGCGTCCAGGATGTCCAAGGGAATTCGGACCACTCCGTCTACTTCGTCGAGCATTGTTGGCAAGCAGGCAGTTAGGAAGGTTACGGGAGGAGGCGACTGCGACAGATAGGACTGCGGAGAATTCGATGGGGGAGGAGGCGATTACGGTGGATGCGACTGCGCTGCGAATGCGACAGATGCGACCGCAGAGGATTCGAGGAGGAAGGAGGCGATTGCACTAGATGCGACTGCGCTACGATTACGACAGATGCGACTACGGAGGATTTGAGGAGGAAGGAGGCGATCGCGCTAGATGCGACTGCGCTACGATTGCGACAGATGCGACTATGGAGGATTCGAGGAGGGAGGAGGCAATCGCGCTAGATGCGACTGCGCTACAATTACAACAACAAAGGCTCTTCGGAGGATCGGGTTAATCAAGGCGGCTACAATGCGAGAGAAGAGGTAAGGAGGAAGAAGGCTGTAGGGAGGAGAATTGCGATTCGGTTCGTAACTCGTTAGAAACAGAATGGTTATAGAGAAGAGAACTCCAAGGAGGAAGATTACGAAGAGGAGGAGAGAGTGCACGGCAGAGGCAACGACGGCGTAAACTCGCAGGGATCATCCCTCTCCGCTGGGTTCGGCAGAAACCCTAAGCTAGGCCTAGGGTAGGGTAACAAAGCCTAACCAGACACGGTTCCTGGAGGTGCCTCAGTTCTCTCAGGCACGGATAACCCTCCGTGCTGTCTAGCCCTCCACTTCGAAAGCTACGCCCCTAGCGGCGAGAACCGCCGTAGAGAACCATCCGCGAGAGCAAGGACTTTTGAGCCGCCCTCTCCGAGCATACAAAAGAGCGAGGGACGCCAAACCCCGAATACGAGAGGCCTGGGCCCAGCGCGATGCCGTAGCCGGACAAGGAACAGTCGAGGAGGACCTCAAGCGTTCGTAACAACACTTAAGCGAAGACTCGGGTTACATGCCACCGCCCTCAAGTAGGCGTACATAAGTAATCTCGAATATAATCCATCTCACTTCTACTATTTGAATTTAACAGCGCTAACATATGCCATTCGCGATGGCGGCCATTACGGGCATTGAGGTGCAGGCGCGGTCAAAAGTCAATGGCTAGAACATCCTTGGTCGCACTTCAAAGCTTCCAGACTACACTTCATTAACTACCTCACGAAGCAACGTTTTACTGGCAAGTTGCGCGCATTCCTTTTTACCTCTACGGATATTTGTTTTGCGGATATCTTGGTCTGCTATTTCTTCTTTGCTTCGGCAGATCATTACACTGCGTGCACGGCTTGCAAGGTAAATAGTTAGTGCATTCACTCTTGGACTTCACTTGCAGCTCTAGCACTTGCATTGTGCGATTTGGCACACTTACCGCGGACGGACTGCTTCGAGCAACGAAAAGAACATGGCGCCTTTGTAGCAAGACAGCGGCATTCTTAACCCTATTACTACCTCGCACACGACGGCATTAAGTAGCACGGCAACCATGAAGAGACGGATCAGCGGCGACACGATTGTCATTCAGGATGACGAGGACAACATTGTGGTAGGACCTACTTCGAGGCCTTCCAAGAAGCCGCGGCTTCAGAATGGACAATTGTAGATAGACATTTTGCGCACTAGAGCTTCCCTAAGCAATGCGATTGTAATCAGTCCTGCGGCTTCTGAGCAGGACCGAGGCGAGTCGAAACAACAAGAAGAAGATGGAGTGCAGAGAGCGGTTTAGTATAAGATAGAATTGGGCGAGGAGCAGACAAGCCAAACAGTCGGAGATCGGGAAGTTAAGGACTAGGGCCCACTACGCACGCCCAGACAACGAAGGCTCAGGACTGCACTCACTCCTCCAGCGACCGAAACAGAACTAGGGGACGAGCCTGCTACTAGAGCAGAGCCTGGGGCCACAGCTCGTTCCGGGAAACGACGGCAGCTTCGCTACTTAAGCCACATCTCCATTGTAGGACCAGCATTTCCGAGAAGCGCTTACTACGGATACAAACCTCCTTTGCAACCTGTAAACGAGGTCGAAGCAAGCCTAGACTTGAGTGCAGGCTTCTTCGCAGCTGCGAAGTCTGCTAGCACCGAAACTCCGGAATGTGCTACTTTCAAACTCGATCAATTCTCGGTATACATAGCGGACGGACGACGCGCATCGGACCTCGTCACTCTTGAGAAACTGCGGCAATCAAACTATGCAGAGTTCTGTTTCGATGGCATTCTATCGGCAGGCAACGAAAAGCGCTACATGTAGGGCGTGCAGTTCGAGATCTTGGCTATCAGTAGGTACGGCGACCTGGACTTTACAGATTTTGCCAGTAGCATCTGCATTTAATCGAAGCTGTAGTCGAAAGCGTCCGCTCTGTTTAGTCATTGGTACGAGCTGGGAACGCCTGCACCGGAATATCGTCGATTCTACGAGCCGTTCCTTTAGCTAGCACAGTTCGGGAAGCACTTCGTCGACTACCTCCTCAGCAACCAGCAGGTTACCCTTGGACATTTCCGCAGACGATTTTACCAATAGCTAACTAGACTCTACGGCGATAATACTAGCTTTAACTAATGGCTAGCTGAATGCAAACTCAAAGACTTCCGCACGACCATTGCCGCAAATGTCGGCTTCCTTTGGAAAGAATGCTGGGATATCGATGACAAAGAGTCTGGATTGTGCCGACAACCGATCTAGGGTGAAGTCGATCCCTATAATCTTACAGCTATCCCAGCGCAGCCAAACAAGGAGTTGCGAACGATCGTCACGCCTTTTGTCTACCAGTGCTTTCGACATATGTACTTCGGTAACCAGCTGGAAGAGCGGACGATCACGGACCGAAATGTGCTGAAGAAGTCGGATGAGCTAAAAGTAAGGCTCAGACTGACGCCGCGACGAGCATCTCCGAGTGCACCGCCAATGCAAACCTTAACGCCTAGGAGTATGAGCCGAAGCGAATCTCAAGAGGGGAACAAAGCAGTCACGGTGAACACAGGGGATGTCGTATGCGTCGCGCCGGATGTCAGTACCAAATAGGGGATCAAAGCGCACGCATGGTATGCCTATGTTTAGAACGTGCACACTCGCAAAGATTGTACTTCGCTCGATGTTCTCTGGCTGTACGAGCCAAAGGACACTACACTTGGCAAAGCCTATTACCCTTTTGCGAATGAGCTCTTCTTGTCCGACAACTGCAGCTGCGGCACATCGGCTCTCGACCTAGATTGCGTCTTAGATAAGGCAGACGTATTTGTTTGTTTGTTTGTTTGTTCCATTTACGTCCTGTAGGAGTCTATGACTATGTAGGACGGCTGTCTCGCGACAGCAGTCTATCTATGTACAATCGTTGTTCTCTCGTATCTCTTGACCTTAGGGAAAGACCCGTGCCTAGGATAGTAGCCAGCTAGTATCGAAGGACTTTAAAGAAAGACAAATAAGGAAAAGTAAAAGGAGTGTAGGCTAGACGGTCTCGTCTTCGCCTCTTGCTAGGTGCCAGGACCTAGAAGCAATCTTTGTGTCCGAGAGAAAGGTAGTGAGGTGTTTCCGGAGTTCCTTATCTTCTACTATTTCTAGTAGAGATTGTGCTTGTCGTAGCGGTAGTGGCCTAAATACATCGTAGATAGGGCAGCTACATACGAGGTGTTCTGCTGTTTCTCGTCGTCCGCAAGGGCAGTCTGGCGTCGTTACGTGTCCAAAGCGATAGAGATAGGACTTTAGGTATCCGTGTCCTAATAGGATAGTATAGAAGGCACTAGTTAAAGCGCGTCTTCCTCCTATTCTGTGTTTTCCTGGCGAGCTCCATGGAAATCGACTAAGGTAGCTATTTGTATTCCTAGGTACCTTATTGATCTCCCGTTGTCTTGCTATTTCGTATCGGGTTTTCCAGACGCTAAAGAGATCGTCTTTTGCGTAGTTAGCCCTCTCGTGTTCTACGAAATGCTTGTATTGTCGGAGTCGATAACAGAGTAGTTGTATCTGTGTTCTCTGTCGTTTTTGCGGAAGTATCTCTCTCGAGTCCTCGTGTTGGACTTCTCGCGTATCCGAAGGCGCGCTTTAAGGCAGACGTATGTTAGTATGCCAAGGATCCATATTAGCAGGGAGGACACTTTGTGCGCCAGAAGTTCCGCACAGTTTACGAGCAAGACACATACGACTTCGTTGCAATTCAAGCAAGCGACTTTAGGTGCCAGTGCAAGCATGACGTTCCTATATTCGACGAGTGCCGGAGCAAATATGCAATTGGTGACACCGTCCTCGTCCGCGAATGGAATGACGACCTTGACGAGGACCGGCTCCAGCCAGCCCAAATTATCGAGTTCGATACCCAGAAGCGGCGCGTCGTTCTGCGTCAATTCTTGCGGAAGAGCGAGCAGCAGACGGGCGCGAAAGCTAGGCCGAACGAGCTAGTACTTACGGACGTCGTGTTTGACAAAGCATGCGACAAAATCATCCGGAAGTGCTATGTGCGCTGCTTTCGTCAAGACCAAATCGATTCTGGAGACATTGTCACGCCGTACGACCGAGGGTGAGGGTGAGGGTTAGGGTTAGGGTTAGGGTTAGGGTTAGGGTTAGGGTTAGGGTTAGGGTTAGGGTTAGGGTTAGGGTTAGGGTTAGGGTTAGGGTTAGGGTTAGGGTTAGGGTTAGGGTTAGGGTTAGGG